>NC_053489.1:392515982-393880982 GCF_905171775.1 Rana temporaria
GCTGTTTGGGGTACTGGCTTGTCAAATTTGGTAACTGCATACCAAAGTTCTGTTTATGACAGAAAACAGTGCCACCATCATCCAGCTTGCTATCTACAGTACATTTATCAAACATGGCACATTTTCCACCACCAGATGTGATTTAGGTTGCTCAATATCCCCCTCTAATCTGAGAAAATTGTCAATTAACAGCAGAAGATATACAAATCGTTAGAGGTAGGGGAAAGCAGCACGCTATTCCACTGGTAACAAGGCATTAATTATTCTGTTCATTAGTTTCCCGAAGATAAAATAGGTGAAATGGATGGAGCTGAAACAAACAGGATCCTCCCCATAGGAGATAATGGGCTTTGCTAGCTCCAACTTGGCAAATTAATTATTAAGCAAGACAAGAAGAAATCAGTAGTGAAACTACCAAAATTGTAATCTTACCTTGAGATCTGTACTTTACCAGGTAACGTTGCACCAAAAAAGAGAAATCACAGTGCCTTTCAGCAAATATAGTTCATGTAACACTCTTTATTTTAGATACTGTATTTATTGGCGTATAAGACCTCGTACACACGACCGGTTTCCTCAGCAGAATCCATCAAGAAACTTGCTGGGAGATATTTTTTTGCCGAGGAAACCGGTCGTGCGTACATTTTCATTGAGGAAACTGTCGAGAAACTCAACAAGCCAAAAAGAGAGCAAGTTCTCTATTTCCTCGACGGGAGTCTCAAATTGGCTTGTCAAGTTCCTCGACGGGCTGGTTTTCGACGAGAAACTGGAGCGTGTGTATGCTAAAAAACCCGCGCTTGCTCAGAATAAAGTATGAGACGGGAGTAAAAGTAGCATTTGTAATGGAGATAACACATTTTTCAAGCTGTAACAGACTGAAAAGTGCAAATCGTCTCTTAACAAATTTTTACTTAACACGCAAACACATGAGATTAGCAAAACCAGCCCCAAGAGTTTAGCCAGTGGAATCGAACTTCCCCTGCCATTGTATGTGTTGTATGTCACAGCGTTTGAGAACGAGGAGATTTTGTCTTGACAGTGTGTACGCAAAGCAAGCTTGTCGAGTTCCTCGACAAGCCTAACAAGGAACTCGACGAGGAAAACTATGTGTTTCGCCCGACGAGTAACTCGGTCGTGTGTACGAGGCCTCACACTCACTTTTTCACCTTGCAAAACGGTTGCAAATATTGTGTGCGTGTTATACGCCGATACTGCAATTTGACTGCCTCGGAGAGAATTTGAAGGGGGGACGAGCGCCGTCAGATGACATACAGGGAGAAGCTCCTGTTTACTCAGTGGCCTCTGTATTAGGAAGTCACGTATCCTGGGCCGGCATTGGACCAGTGTTCTGTCTATCATAGAAGCCGGTCCAGGAGGCAGGACTTAGTATTAAAGAGGCTGTCGAGTAAGCAGGAGATTATCGCTGTATGTAATCTGACGGCGGTCATCCTGCCCCTTTCCCTGAGATAGGTATTGATCAGTCTGTGTTGATGGGCAATTGTGAGGCTACAGATGGGCATTGATCAAGCTGCATTGATGGGCAATTGTGAAGCTACAGATGGGCATTGATCAAGCTGCATTGATGGGCAATTTTGAGGCTGTAGGTGGGCATTGATCAGGCTACATTGATGGGCACTGACCCATATTTTGCTTCAAGGTTCTTTATTTAAAAGTGAAAGTTTTTTTCCTGAAACTTCCCTCTTAAAATGAAGGTGCGTGTTATACGGCTGTGCGTGTTATATGCCGATAAATACGGTATGTTTTTACATTTTTAAATATGGCATCAGCAGGAGCAGTGAAGTTTTATGTTTTCATGTAAAAACATATTTTGAGCAAGATGTGCACACTATTCAAACAACAATTTGCCAACATCATGTTAAAGACAGTATACACACCAAATACTAGTGAACAGGGATGGGGTTTGGCCTATTTCAGGGTTTTACCCGAAGTTTGCGTATTTGTGAGTGGACCAGCCGAACCTTTTGGCCAGATTACCAGCCTGAACACACTGCTGCTTATGCAGCAGGATGTAAGTCATTTATCGGTGGCTGACAATACATTAATTCTTCCTATTGTACAGGCTGCGCAGTGTCATTGGTGGCTAAAATGGCAGTATGTGCTGGATTATTTGATCACTATCCTGCCTCATCCCAGGAATTGTCATTGACTATATATGGTTGTGATTATTTTCAGACAAAGACGTCAGGCAGCTCCCAACCCCCTTGTTTACATTCAGCAGGTAGCTGTCAGTTGCGGCGTGGAGTCTATTGGGTTCGGATTGTCTGTTTATTCTTTTGAAAGGTCATTGGGATTGTATATCCTTGTGATTGACAAGGATCTGCCTCCCAGACAACTTGAATGATGGATTTACATTGTGGGTGTTTGCCTTGTGTTTTTTGATGTGGTTGGTTTATTTGCCTTAAATTTTTTTTGTGAATGAGTAACCAGTGATATAACATACCCTTTACTATAGGTGTGTAGAAGTGGTGCGCCAGATGTGCCTGGGCACACCCTAATCACCCTGTGTGCCAGGGCTGCTGATAAGGCAGTGCAGCTGTCCCTCATGCACCAGACCTAGGCTTTTTCAGTTTAAAAGGGGAAACCGGGCACCTGCTGAGCAGGAGGATCGTATTTACTGCCTTATTGCAGACACTGGTCCTCTTATTCCTCCCCCTGCAGGGCTGCCAGCTTTTCCTCCTCTCCCTCCCTTCAGTTACACAGCAGGGGTATGGGGTCTGATAAATATGTAATTTACTGGCCTCTTCCATTTCTGAATGAAGAGATTGCAAACCGATCACTCCTGTGTACATTCATTGCTGAAGCATATTATACTGTGTTTACTATGCTTCAGTTTGTGAATGAATAGGAAGCCTGTTAGTTATTTCTAGTCATCCATCTGTGCAGCAAAGGCTGCAGAAAAAAGGACTGACAAATCTATGTCCTTAGTCACTTTCTCAGTCCGAATTTAGGGGTCTGTTTAGACAAACCAAAATTCACCAAACCCATCCAACAGGGCGGTTATAAAAAAAATAAAATAATAATAAATAAATACATACATACATTCTAAAAAAAATATAGAAAAATTGAAATTCTAAATAATAATAGAAAAAAAATAAGGACTCATTCACTGTGTTTTGCTTTCTATAATTTCTGGGAAGCACAGCCATGGCATGTGTACAAGCCTAAAATTATCCGTAGTAGATGCAGCGCTAATCAAAAAGTGATCAAATGCCAAATGAGAAATAAGACGTAAATACAATTAGTGAACAAAACAATGTGACAGTGTCTGAACAGCAGTGTCGCCCAGCATAGGGAAAACAGTCTCCCAAAAACCATATGCAGTCTCTGGAGCAGCCGCTAGATGCTAATGGTACTCGGAAACAGAGAGAAGAACAACTTCCATAGTGCAGTATGTGCTTTAAATAAAGTTGAATTTAATAAAAAAGTATCGCTCTTACAATAAAGCAGTAAATTCAAGGCGATGAATGAGTAGAAACAGCAAAGCTGCAATGTCTTCTTCCTGGTTCGTTCGTTTTGCCTATCCACTTCCTTGCTCAGGGAGGTCACAAAGTGCTTGGTTGGATCTCTGCTCAACTGAAAAAGAGATCAAATCATTTCTAAAAATATTTTTTTCTGGAAAAAAAAACAGCATGGAGGTATTCTGTGCAAAAAAACAAGAAAAAAGTTCCCCTCTCAAAATCGATACCAGACCTTTATCTTATTATGCAGCCAGGCCATGAAATGGAAGGGGTTGCAAGCATTTTCCCCTCCTAAATCATTCCAGGCCACATGCCCCCTCCTACATAAATAAGTAGGGGTACATAGTTGGTACTTCTGGTTTCTCATTTAATAATAAAAAAATACAGTGTAAATAAACACACAGACACCGTGACAAAGTTATTTTACCAATCCATTGTCATTTACATTGCCTGAGGATGTACATGCAGATGCATGTCAATTACAACGAAGAATGCCTGCCGTCCCTCTGATTCAAAAAATCATGATAACCTACTGACATGACTGCTCCCAATGACTGCTCCTGAGCATGGAGCAGGGTGCAAATAAAGGGGAGGGGTAACCTGGATGACATTGTTGACCAAATATGAATAAGAGCATATTGGATTAGTCAGTGGTGTATTTTGGTTTTGTGCTGCCCAGGGCAAGACTAAAATCGGGCGCCCCATCTGAAATTGTCCCACACCTTCCTTTTCATGTGGCTATTCGGGGCCCCTGGTGGTTGTGTGGGGTCCCTGGTGTCTGTGTAGGGCCTGTGGTGGCTGTGTGGGGTCCCTGGTGGTTGTGTGGGGTCCCTGGTAGTTGTGCAGGGTCCCTGGTGGCTGTGTGGGGTCCCTGGTAGTTGTGCGGGGGTCCCTGGTGGCTATGCAGGGTCCCTGGTGGTGGTGCGGGGTCCCTGGTGACTGTGTGGGGTCTGGGTTGGAGAAGTAAGCACATTGGCGAGTGGGGGGCACTCCTTCTAGGACATGATAGTCCCCTGACACACATACGAGCACCGATGGGTGACAGCAGAAACAGGAAAGTGGAGGGAGGTCAGAGCGTGCACTCTTCTCTGAGCGGGCGGCATCGCGGCAAACCTGATTAGAGCTGCTCTTTCTTCTCCCTTTGATTGACAGGAGAAAGGGGAGGGGGCGAGCGGGGGAGATACACAGACATCCTGCAGCTCTCCTCTCTCCTGTCACAGCGCCGCTGCCGAGTTCTCTGGCAAATGGAGAAGCACTGTTACCGCTTTACTGATGGGGGCGTCGGCTCAATGGCACCCACTAAAATTGCTTTCTGGTGTCACCCCTCTGGCGGGTGTCACCCGGGTGCATTCCACCTGGTCCGCCCCCCCCGCACCCACATAGTGACGCCACTTGTCTGGGATTCAGCTGTACTCCCCTGATGGTGGCCCTGTGTGTGGGAGGAGTGTGTGGGTGCTTTTCTTTCATCTCCCCGCAAAGTGCCACCCTAGGCCTGAGCCTAGGCCAAAACACTACACTGGGTCAGTGATATAATGAGGCATCCTCCATAATGTCATTCATTCACATAGGGGTGGATAGTTGGGGGGCGCCCTTATTTAAAGGAGATTTTCAAATTCTGATAAACCCCCCCCCCACCCAGACCTCCACTCCACCAGGCTAGGTATGTGGGGAAGAGGCTCTTGTCCTTATCAAACTGGGGCAAGCTACTTTGCCAGAAGGCCCCACTTGGCAAGACAATTTACTCATGTTGAAGGCAAGTGGCCTGGTAGTGTTGAGGAGGAGGGCACACACTTGCTGCTCTCCCTTTCATGATCAGTCATTCTGCATGCACAAATAAGGGTCTGTTGTGCAATTTTTGGGGGAACACTACCTTTTTTTCCTTATTATAAGTAATGGTTGCCACCATCTCTAAGGCCTCGTACACACGACCGAGTTTCTCGGCAAAAACCAGCAAGAAACTTGCTGGGAGATATTTTTTTGCCGAGGAAACCGGCCGTGTGTACATTTTCGTCAAGGAAACTGTCGAGAAACTCGACGAGCCAAAAAAAAAGCATGTTCTCTATTTCCTTGATGGGAATGGAGAAAATTGGCTTGTCGAGTTTCTCGACAGCTTCACAAGGAACTCGACGAGCAAAACTATGTGTTCCGCCCGTCGAGTTCCTCGGTCGTGTGTACGAGGCTTCAAACATACAAAAAATGGTATTGATTTTGTTTTCCTCCTACTGGGGATTTTGAACGCAACCAAGAAAGATTTTTTAAAAATGTATCTTACTTTATTACATTTTTATAAAATCTGTTTCGCTTAAAACGTTTTTACAAAGACATTTTCCAATAAAGAAACGTAACACAAAATAAAGCATAAAATCTAAATTATATCCAAAGATGTTGGCATAGCCAGTAATGAGTAGTACTCCCAGTAACTGATTTTAAATTGCATAACCATCTATATCTTGATAGTTAACTTTATCCACAGACTGGGCCATCCAATGCCTTTTACGTTTCTCAACTTTTTGTATCTTCCTCAGGGATGGCCCAGTCAGTGGCGTCTCCAGCTTTCATATTTAGGGGGGGCACATGGGGGGACAGGGACAAAAGTAGGGGGGCTAACTATAAAATGCAATTATATATATATATATATATATATATATATATATATATATATCCTGGGGCCCTTTACTACGATCCCATTATGGGCCCTTTCATATGTTCTGCAGTGAGCTCCCTTCCTACTATACTGGGGCCCCCCAGGGTGGCAGAAAACAAGAGATATATGTCACCAGCACACCAAGAAAATATAAGGGTCCAAAGCAGTGGGAGAACTATCAGGGTTGCAAAGGTTGTCTTGCCACCGGGCCCTGGTGTTCTGCCACAGTGGGGATCCCCAGCTGTCCTGTCCCTGCTATTGACAGTGCTGGTCTGGCATCTCCTTGGCAGCGGCGGCAGTCTATTAGGACCTAGTGCTGGTGACATTATGGGTGCATGCAGGGGAAGGCTGGCACTATTGGTTATAGAGAGCTGAGCCCCCAGCTGGTCACCTAGCAGCAGTAATGCTGTATAACCTTCTCTGTTGACATGCTGATCGGCATGTGATGCTCCCAGTCAGATCTAATAAATACAGTATTTATTAGCATCAAGAGTACAACCACATAAATATAATCAACTGTATGATCAGCAGCCATGTGGGCTCTATGCCTGTAAAGTGTGGGCTTTGATCAATAAAATCACTGATATTTATGACTAGGATGACTAGGATTTGACTAAGAGCATCACCTGGATTGCATCCCGATCAGCATGTCAGAGAAGGGTCCACTGATGCTAAGCAACCTGCAGGGAGCTCCACTGTCTACAACCAATAGAGATGGGCTCGGGTGTGTTTGAAATCCCACATGCCCAATCCCGCCAGGAAGCCGACACTCCACAGTGCTAATCAATGTATGGGCTGCCTAAGAGCTAAGACCAGCCATAGACAGTTTAAATCTCAGCTGGTTCAGCAGAAACTGGCTGAGATTTGAACCATTAATGAGCAGATTCTCTTATAATTATCACTAGTGGTTGCTGTATAGTCACTGGTGATAATCACTGTTTGTCGGGAGAATATAATTGCTGGGCAGGAGGGATATTCCTCTGTCACCACTGTCTGTTGATGGGGGAATCATGCAAGTTTCTTTCCTGCAATCTGTGGATGTAGGAAAGAAATGTGCACTGTATATTATCTGCCTAATTGAAAGTGAAAGTAAATTGTGAATGTTTTGAAAGAACAGGAGAGGGGGAGGGAGACAGATGGGGGGGAGAGAGAAGGGATGGAGATAATGTAGTTCAGTGATTACAGTGTACTGCAGTCTGCAGTGCACACACTTAAAGGGGAGTTCCACCCACAATTTCACTTTTTAAATATAAATACCCCTGTAATACACAAGCTTAATGTATTCTAGTAAAGTAAGTCTGTAAACTAAGGTCCGTTCTGTTAGGTTGTTACCGAATTTAGATAGTTTATAATCTAGAAATAGACAGTGGCCATCTTAAGTGTGGGCATCATGAAGCCAGACTGTATGACTTCCTGGATTTCAGCTTTGCACATGCTCAGTGCACAAGCAATGTAATAGGTTTCAGTCAAGTTTGCAAGGACTACTGGGTAACATGATGCCTATCCCAGAAACCCTTGTAAATAGCCTAGGCAAATAATGAGGAGGAAGTAATGAAGGACTACAAAATAAAGGTATTTACAAGCAACAAATTAAATAAAAATTGTCCATTCTGAACACTATGAGATTAGAGCATGCAGCACAGACAAACATAAAAAAATGGGTGGAACTCCACTTTAAACACGGTCCAGGCTAGAATATCTGGTTGTGTGAGCGCTCGCATTATGCAGTGATGGCGAGCAGAGGGAGGGGGAGGAATCCCCCGCAGAGCTGACTGGGGACGCTCTCCCTCTCGGGGAGCAAAATACAAAAATTGCAAAAAAAAAAGAAAACATTTTTTTTGGGGGGGCACATGGTGGGGCACAGCATGATGTTGGGGGGGTCAGGGCCCCCTCTGGCCCCCCCCTAGGGACGCCCCTGGGCCCAGTCCATGGATAAAGCTAATAATCAAGATATAGATGGTTATGCAATTTAAACTCAGATAATGGAAGTACTACCACTCATTACTGGCTATGCCAAGATCTGTGGATATCATTTTGATTTCATGCTTTATTTTGTGTTACGTTTCTTTGTTGGAAAATGTCTGTATCATTTTGATTTTATGCTTTCTTTTGTGTTATTTTTCTTTGTTGGAAAATGTATTTGCAAATACTTTTTAAGTGAAACAGATTTTTACAAAAATTGAATAGTAAGATATATTTATAAACATCTTTCTTGGTTGCTTTCAAAATCCCCAGTAAGAGGGAAGCAAAATTATCTTTTTAAAAAAATATTTTTTTTTCAAGAATAAGGGTCTGGTATGTATATTTATGGGGAACCCAATGTGTTTTTTTTTTTGCTTTGGATCCACCTTAACATGTATTCAAGACCCTTAGTCAGGATAAGGGTCTGGTTGAGCTGATGCCCTTGAGAACTCCTGTTTAGATTAAACTTACGTCGGGGCAGAGTCTGTGCTGACGTCACTATGCACACTGGAGACAGCACCAGCGGCACTGTCTTACTGTTTTGATATGTGCAATCAGTTGTTGAGTGAAGCCTCGTACACACGACCAAGGAACTTGATGGGCGAAACACATCGTTTTCCTTGTCGAGTTCCTTCTTAAAGCTGTCGAGGAACTCGACAAGGCAAGTTTCTCCATTCCCGTCGAGGAAATAGAGAACATGCTCTCTTTTTGGCTCGTCGAGTTTCTCGACAGTTTCCTCGACGAAAATGTACACACGACCGGTTTCCTCCACAAAAAATATCTCCCAGCAAGTTTCTTGCTGGTTTTTGCCGAGAAACTCGGTCGTGTGTACGAGGCCTGAAAGAGAGGTGCATATTGGAGTCTCCAGTTGAAGTGCCTTATGGTTCCCTGTAATGTATGATCAATTACTACAAGGTCCACGCAGCTTTGAGTTTTGATAGCCCACCTATAATTTGGGGTCTTTTGTTCCAGTAAGAGGCTGTGTGTGATAAGGTGGAGGGATTCACTGGCAATTCATATACAAGACATTCCATGAATGAATCTTGTGGAAACCGCTTTACATATAATATTTAATAAACAATTGATTTATTAACATTATCACTAGTGATGATTGATACATTTATTTAGCCTGTGGGCAATAGTAGGCACTGTTTTTATTGTATTGTACAACACGTGCAACAGTATTGATATAAAGGTTCTGGTATAGATAATAGGAATCCCCAGCCACTTTGTTTACAAATAGAGTGAAGTGGCTGGGAAATGTCATTTACCAGCAATCTAAATGGTGTTTTTTTCTTTGCAAATGTCATATATATATTGCTATAATACACTTTATATATTCTATAGGGGTCCATGTTATTCAAAAGAATTTAGCAGTTGTAATCACTCACTTTAAGCAATATGAAAAGTGTTGCTTGCCACTGTACGTAGTTTAAAAAAAATTGTTGCATTGAAACATGTTCCCCAACCTGAAGTGCCCATCTCATTATGCCCTTTGTTTGATTTGGAGAGTTCCTAATTTTTTAAACCAAAAAACAATCCAATAGCGAAATGCTATTTAGCGGCAAATGGTATTTGTATATTTTGCAAATGTCTCTTTTGCTATGGTACACTATTTCACAGGCAGGTTTAAGGCATCCCCCAAGCATGCTATTTAAAATAATTTTTCATTTTTAATGTTTCATTTTAAAACCATTATTAAAATAGTTTCTCTCTGATTTTTTACCTTGGTACACATTCCCCTGGGCAGTGTCAAGCTCCCCATGCCCTTTACTTGACAATTCCTTGCCTATTAGCTTTGAAAATGTCTAGAATTGATTTTAAAGATTTGGCTCCCATTAACTTTCATTGGGTTTGGATTAACATTCAAACATTTCTACTAGTGAATATGAGTCTTATGGCTCATTACTACTAGTGAATATGCTTTATATTATGTAAAGTCCAAATGTCTGCCTCATAGCAGTAAATGTACCTTTATTATTAATAGTTTAATATTTATTCTTAAAATGTAATAATGAATTTGATACACAAACACTAATACAAAACAGAATCTGCGCATTATTGTATTCTACACACCGAATTTCAAGGTCAATATGAGCACATATAATTTATAACTGGTTAAAATACATGTACTCTCTCCATCTCGTGTGCATTTCCTTCAGCCTATGGTGTATTCCCTCGGCTTATCTATAAACACAGAATAAAAAGACATCATGGTAGACCTGCTGAATAGCACATAAAATAACCTGCATAGTTCCATGAATGCCAAATAATATAAACAAGAATGAAACAGATGCAGCAAAAATATCTTATATTGTAAGAATCAAGGGCCAGATTCACATACAAGAGCGCCGGTGTAACGTAACCCGTTTACGATACACCGCCGCAAGTTTCCAGTTATATTTCCCAGATCCACAAAGCACTTACCTGGAAACTTGCGGCGGTGTATCGCAAATACGTCCGGCGCAAGGCAGGCCAATTCAAAAGGGCGTGTGCCATTTAAATTAGGCGCGCTCCCGCGCCGGACCTACTGCGCATGCTCCGTTTCGAAATTCCTGCCGTGCTTTGCGCGAAGTGACGTCATTTTTTTGAACGGCGACATGCGTAGCGTACTTCTGTATTCCCGGACGTCTTACGCAAAAAGGAAAAATTTTCAAATTTCGACGCGGGAACGACGGCCATACTTTATACAGCACATACGTGTGCTGTGTAAAGTTAGGGCACCAAAAACGACGACTAACTTTGCGACGGGAAACTAGACTAGCAGCGACGTAGCGAATTTGAAAAACCGTTGTGGATCGCCGTAACTCCTAATTTGCATACCCGACGCTGGTTTACGACGCGAACTCCCCCCAGCGGCGGCCGCGTTACTGCATCCTAAGATCCGACAGTGTAAAACAATTACACCTGTCGGATCTTAGGGCTATCTATGCGTAACTGATTCTATGAATCAGTCGCATAGATACTCTGAGAGATACGACGGAGTATCTGAGATACTCCGTCGTATCTCCGCTGTGAATCTGGCCCCAAGTTACTATGTAACTATGTGAAGGTAAAAAAAATCAGATCCTAGCAGCTTCTGGTAAGAAGGTGCACATATGGCTCAATGTCTTCCAGAATATCTTTGGAGATGAATATATTGATATCATTATGTTTCCTTTCTCTGTCTGTCTAGCCCTCCTCTCCTTCCCTATACGTCTTCCCTATACGTCTTCCCTATACGTCTTCCCTATACAGTCGTCTATTTTCGCATACATGCGTAATCAGTCTGTCGGTTTGTGAATATGTTCTATAATTATGGATATAGCAGCAGAACCATTTATTTTCTCAGTTACAATGATTGTATTATAATGCTACATCTTGGTACAAGTGCTTCTTTTGGTCACTGCACTATGTTTGGTGGGGAAACAACCTTTTTTGGTTGCGTAAAATTAATTACATGAATTAGTCAGCTGGAAAACTGCTTCTTTAATAACATTTCGAGGTATGTAAATTCACATCCAAAGCATCATTGGTTTGTCATCTCCAAGCAGGAATAAGTTATTGGCTCATAATGGGAAGTACTTCAATATGGTGCCAATACGATTAGAGCAGCCAGGAAAGTCTTGGTGGATTCCATCTGTTTGGTTGGAATAGCAAGGATAGTGTATATTGGAAATCTTACATTTGGTATATGTTTTCGACTGATCATGCTAAATTAATTTTGTTTAAGTTTCAACCAATTTGTCATTCAGTATATCTCTTGCACATTAGCAACGTGACATGTCTATGGCATACACGTTTAAAGCCTCGTACACACGACCGAGTTTCTCGGCAAAAACCAGCAAGAAACTGGCTGGGAGATATTTTTTTGCCGAGGAAACCGGTCGTGTGTACATTTTCGTAGAGGAAACTGTCGAAAAAACTCGACGAGCCAAAAAGAGAGCAAGTTCTCTATTTCCTCGACGGGAATGGAGAAACTTGCCTTGTCAAGTTCCTCGACACCCTAACAAGGAACTCGACGAGGAAAACGATGTGTTTCGCCCGTCGAGTTTCTCGGTCATGTGTACGAGGCTTCAGGGGCTGCGTTCATGGTATTGGATTTGATTTACTTTAGAAACAAAGCCTGTAAACTTAGCAAAGTGAATGCTCACAAACAGGAGAAGCTATGCACACAATTGGGTATTCAAACCACCTCTATTCCTTTAGTAAATTACAGTCCATTTCATAAAAATAAATACTGTAAATCAGTTTGCTTGAGGAAAGAGACCCTGCAAGGCCCCTGCACATTTTGACAAAATTTTATGTTCGTATCACAATATTAAAAAGTGAAAAAGATATATGGAGTGCGGGTTTTCTCTATTGTTTTTACATGGCACCATCTGTTGCGGTCACATCCAGCACCCGCCGTATACATTGGCAGTGGCGGCTGGTGCTCCAAGTTTTTGTTGAGGGCGCAAACAAACTGTAAAAAAAAACACAATTTGCAGCTACTGTGTCCATCAATTGCTGACACTGTAGCCATCAATTACCACCACTGTGTCCCATCAAATGCTGCCAGTGTGCCCATCAATTGCCGTTACTGTTCCCCATCAAATGCTGCCAGTGTGCCCATCAATTGCCTCTACTGTGCCCATCAGATGCTGCCAGTGTGCCCATCAATTGCCACTGCTGTGCCCCATTGAATGCTGCCAGTGTGCCGATCAATTGCCAATACTGTGCTCATCAGATGCTGCCAATGTGCCCATCAATTGCCGCTACTGTGCCCCATAAAATCCTGCCGCTGTACCCATCAATTGCCACCACTGTGTCCCATCAAATGCTGCCACTGTGCCGATCAATTGCCACTACTGTGCCCCATCAGATTCTGCCTGGCACTTACCTGTCTTGGAGTGGGTCAGCGGCGGTCTCCTGCACATCCTCCATGTCTTCTTCTGTCCTCTCTCAGGTGTCCAATCATAGCGCCTGACGTTTTAGCCAATCAGGTGACCGGTAACAGACCCGGCAACCTGATTGGCTGAGAGGCGGTTCAGTATTAGCAAAGCAAATACTTTTGCTTTGCTAACACACAGCTGAGTGAACAGCAAACGCCCAGCATGGCGCCCGCTGTTCTCTTTTTTGGGCGCCTATTAGAGCCTATGGCTGCTTCCAAAAAAACGTCCTCCGCCGCTGTAATTCAGGTGCCCTGCGCTCGAAAAGAGGCCGGACATCTGAATAGGGGGTGTCAGCAGTGACCATAGACAGATTCATGCAATGCATGAATCTATCTATGGTAATAGAGTGGTGCAGGAGAGAGGGGGTGGCGCTCCTGCGCCCTCTATGGACACACCACCATAGTACATTGGTTTAACACTGTATGGACTGCAGTTCAAACAAAGGTCCTTGGAATCTGTCTCATTGGACTGCCCTCTGTACAGTTGGAGTATTTAGTAAATAAACATAAACTAAATGTAGCAATACATTCATTTTGTAATGCAAATGAACATTCAATTACACTTGTTCTCAGAATTTTAACTCTTATGCATTTTCTTTTAACTAAGTTACAGTTAGTCTAAAAAAACAGCTATTTGCGTAAGCTGGTCAAGTACCGGCAGTGAGGGTATTTGTTTAATCAATAATCCTTGCCTTCTATATAATTATTATGACATACATGCTTCATGACCTTCCTACAGATAAAAGGAACAGCTTGCGGTGAAAGTGAATCTTTACAAAGTTATTTAACTGTCCACCTGATGTTGTTTGTTGCTGTAAAATGGAAAAGGTGATTGGTTAACATGCACCCATTTAGCGATATTTTTTTTTCAAAAGGAACATACTCTATTCCTCTAGTAAATCATTCCCAAGGAGCTCTTCGTAGTTTGAGATGCAAACGCAGATGTTAAAGCATGTGTTACCCCAACACTTTATATTCTTGATATGTGCCTTCTGTACCATGTACTTGTATTAGAAAGTATTCTGTTCTCTTTGTACTGCTTCTTTTGTGTGAAATACCTAGTGTTCCTGCCAGTCCCTCTGCCTTCCTATTAAAAACTGACCACACTAAGCAGGAAAACAGTGTGCTCAGTTCCCTAGCTCTACTGGAAACTCAATCTATTCTCCACCAATGACTTAGCTTCCCCCCCCCCCCCCCCGGTTACAGCCATTCACTGGGAAGATCAGTATGCTTCTATTTCTCCTCCCCACCCAGCTCTTATGCAGCTGAGATCAGAGGGAATGTAAACACTTATAAAAAATTGAAAAAATATATATTTTATGTTTTTTTTTTTAATATCTATAAAAAAAATGTGTTGCCTTTCATTTAAATTTTAAACCGAATGGGTTGATTTACAAGGTGATCATTTATGATCACTTTAAATAGTGACCATAGCCCTCATTGGGTGGGATAAGCATAGCTCCATATGGAATACCTGTTCAGCAATTCAAATTTACCAATACAAATGAGCAATTATGTTTTTGTGTATGATGCTACATGGAATGGCTGTTCACCTACAGCTTTCTAATTTTATTAAGCTCATATCAGTCTATTACCAACAATGAATTACAATGTATACACACTTAGGCCTTGTACACACGACCGTTTTCCTCGATAGAATCCATCAAGAAACTTGGTGGGAGAGCTTTTTTGCCGTCGTGTGTACGTTTTTCATCGAGAAAACTGCAGAGGAACTCGACGAGGAAAAAAGAGAACAAGTTCTCTTTTTCCTCGACGGGAGTCTCAATTTCCTCGTCGTGTTCCTCGTCGGGCTGGTTTTCGACGAGAAACGCGAGCATGTGTATGCTAAGAAACCTGCGCAGGCTCAGAATAAAGTATGAGACGGGAGCGCACCCATGGCCAGATTCCAGACAAGGCCAACAAGGCCAGGCCTCGGGGCGCCAGTGGGTGCAGGGGCGGCACTGCAGCTGAGAGGAGAGGACACTTTTAATTCGGGAATCCCCCCCTGTCATGTCACAGATGGTAAGAGGAGAGAAAACAGAGGGAAGAGGAGGTGAGATGGTTCTTAATGTCATTTTCGGCAGCAGCACCCCCCAATGATCAATGTCATTTTTGGCAGCAACATCCCCCCGCCTCTCAATGTCATTTTCGGCAGCAGCACCCCCCCGCCTCTCAATGTCATTTTCGGCAGCAGCACCCCCCCGCCTCTCAATGTCATTTTCGGCAGCAGCACCCCCCCCGCCTCTCAATGTCATTTTCGGCAGCAACATCCCCCCCCCCCCCCGCCTCTCAATGTCATTTTCGGCAGCAGCACCCCCCCGCCTCTCGATGTCATTTTCGGCAGCAGCACCCCCCCCCCTGCCTCTCAATGTCATTTTCGGCAGCAGCAACACCCCCCCCCCCCCCCCGCCTCTCAATGTCATTTTCGGCAGCAGCACCCCCCTGCTTCTCAGTGTCCTGCGAAAAAGTCCCCCAGCGGATAATGTCCCCCATGTACTGCGCAGGCGGGGGCGGCATTGAAGGACCCGGCCTTGGGGCGGCAAAGGGAGTAAATCCGGGCGTGAGCGCACCTTTGGTAAAAGTAGCGTTTGTAATGGAGATAGCACATTTGTCACGCTGTAACAGTCTGAAAAGTGCAAATCGTCTCTTACCAAACTTTTACTTAACACGCAGTAACATGAGATTAGCAAAAGCAGCCCCAAGGGTTGTGCCAGTGGAATCGAACTTCCCCTGCCATTGTATGTGTTGTACATCACCGCGTTTGAGAACGAGGAGATTTGGTCTTGACCGTGTGTACGCAAAGCAAGCTTGTCAAGTTCCTCGACAAGCCTAACAAGGAACTCGTCGAGGAAAACGATGTGTCTTTTCTGACGACTTCCTCGGTCGTGTGTACGAGGCCTCAGGATAAACTACTAGCTAGCTTAGGTTGTAGATAAAAAGGAACTTATCAAAGTCAGAATACAGCGAACAAATGTTTTGCCGCTGTATTTTCTCTGATTCCTCATCAGAAACACAGAGTGCAACAACGCAGTCCTTATGTAGTGTTACAAACAAGCATAGAATTGATCAGCAGATTACAAAGATTGGTTCAAATCACTGTCTGAGGATGCTAAATATCCAGCCGGTCTCCTAAGCAACAATTTATTGGTTAGATAAGAACAATATTCACAGAGGTTAAGTATTTCCAGTAGACGCTAAGCATTGTGGGCTAAATTGATCCTTTGTCATTGCAGCTGGGCATCAGAAAATAAGCTACAAAATTAAGATCAAACACCACAAAGTAAAAAGATCACTCCTACTACATGCAAACAGTATTTTGCTCCGAATGTCCAAATGGACATTTTTAAATATATACCGGTAGTTATATGTGTCTAAATTACATGGAGCTCTACAATTCATCTTTTTTTTTTTTTTTTACCAATCTACTTTTTTTTAATAGTTCACTGGTTATGAATAGGCCTAAATTAAATTTCTGTCTTTGAGGCCTGCAGAGGTAGAAGATAATAGGGCTGATTTACTAAAGGGGTTCCAGATCTTCAACGTGACTCAAAGCAAATTCCGGTTTACTTGTGTCTCTTCTGCACTAGATTGGGTATTTACAATGAACAAAAAATACATTTTGAATCTTGCAGACTTTACTGGTACCAGAGAAGGACAGTGAGACAAAATGAATACAAAAATATCTTTATTAGAAATATAGATAAACAATATTCAAAAAAGCATGAAATGAGTGCTTAAAGGGGTTTCTCCCTGGTGTGGAGTGTTGTGCTCGCCCCCTCCCTTGAACTACAGGAGAGTCAGGACGCCCACTAACACACAGCTCCTTTCTCTATCTGCAATGTAGAGAGCGTCCTGACTCTCCTGTAGTCCAAGGGAGGGGGCGAGCACGACACTCCACACCAGGGAGAAAGACTCGCATTACTGTGTAGAGTTACTGACAGAAGAACAGGAAGTGAGGATTTCTCAGAACAAATAAGGACATTTAAATGCAAAATGGAAGGATGAGGTAAGTGAAGGAGGACTGCACTAAGGTAAAGGAAGCTATTTAGGAAACAAAAATTGTACCTTTACAACCCCTTTAATTGGATGATACCAGCCATAGAATCTAACCTTTGCTCCTTTTGTGAAGGATACTTTAATTGCATTTTTGAGAACAGCCTTGTTGTCTTTCGCCATGCAGCGTGCCACAGTTCTGCACCATGCGGCACACTGTCCTCTCTGATTGGGTCCTAGCTAGTGCATGTAAGTAGACTTGATGGGTACAGCATGTTTGTTATACATGATGATGCCTGTTATCTACTTAGTATTGATTGTTGTGCTTTTCTTTTTTGAATAGACCAGTTTTCTTTGCGGCCAAGATAATGAGGTCCTGATGAAGCAGTGTTTGTGAAACGCGTCGACCCCTGGCAATAATTAGCAAAATAAAGATTGTTGCAGCTTAGATTATATGGCATGTATTATCCAATTAAGTACTCATTTCATGCTTTTATAGATATTTTTCTAATAAATATATTTTTCATTAATTTTATCTCACTGTCCCTCTGTGGTACCAGTAAATCCGCAATTAATTATGGATGATGTGCCCATATATAGCCTATCTTTTGTTTTATACCTCTTTACAGTGAACAGTTACTATCTGCTCACATGACTGGATAATAGCAGTGAAGAATTACACCATTTATTTGTGAATATTCTCAATTAATTTAGTAAAGCAGCTCACATGCTCCTTTTACTCTTGTACAACCCCCAATGTGCACTAATAAAAGAAAATGTAACTTATAAGACACTAGATATGTGCATTCCCGTTCGTACGAATGTTATTTTCGTACGAAAATGTTAATTTTCGTACCCGCAGGATAATGTGTACATACGAAAAAATTAAAGCACCAAAATACGAAAACGACGGGATTACGAATGAGCCGCATAACGAACAACCGCAAATACGAACGAACGATCCGACGAAAATACGACAAAACGAAAACAGCAAAAGAACGAAAATTATATTTTGTTTGAATCCTTGTTCTGTTCGTATTTTGATTTTCAGTCGTATGTTCATATGACATCTAACAAAAGATTTTCATTCTGTATTTTGTTTGAATCCTTTTTCTGTTTGTATGTTCATATGACATCTTATAACAAAAGATTTGTATTCTGTATTCTGAATTCCTTTTTTCTGTTCGTAATTTGGTTTCAAAATACAGAATACAAATCTTTTGTTATAGATGTAATTTTCGTTTTTTTGAATGGGCAGTGAGTGTAGTTAGTGAAGCAGCTTCTCTTTTGTGCTGAGTAGTACAGTAAAGCCAAATAAACTTTTCTGTGGATTTTCGTCTGAAGGGAGATCAGTTGGCCAGACTTTTGAACCTGGAACCCAAAAATGGTTTTCTGATGGAGTTTAAAAACGAACGAACGTTCGGTAAAACGATCGTTTTTATGTTTGTTGTTAAAAAAGTCTGACCAAGTGTATGGGGCTTAACAATAGTTAATATGGATGAGCCGCGTGTTGAAAGTGCCGCGAATCCCGCAATATATTTACGAAAGTACAAAACGACGAAAATTCACGAAAATTATTGTCTAACAAGTAACGAACATGAATTAAACAGAATAACGAACCATCCCGCATGTACGAAAATAAAACGGTAACCAAAATACGAAACGATCGGAATACGAAAAAAACGCGTTGTACGAAAAACGAACGGGAACGAACAGGAAAACGGGCGAACGAAAAACGAACGGAAACGAACCTACGGAACGATACGAAACGGAACAAAAAAAAACGAAAAAAAATTCTGTGCACATGTCTATAAGACACTATAAATTTCCCCCTACATGCATTATAAAAGGATACAATAATGATTGGGGACATGTATGATGAAGTATTTTTGGAATACAACAATACGTTATCCCTTCCATGAATATTTGTAACAATTGGCTGGTAGACTGAGAAAAGAGCATCTCTGTAAAACGATTAGCTGTTACAAAGTAAGATTAGCATAAATCTGAAATTGCATTTTGTGCCAAACCTACAAAATAGGTTCAGTTTCCAAATTCTCAAGTGAAAGCACTAACAACCCACAACACAAAAATTAGATTTCAAGCAAAAATAATAAAAACGAAACAAAATAAATACATGTTGCTCCAGTATTAACACATTATTATCCCAAATATCATGTTCTCCTAAAGTGTTCCATGTTATAAAACAGTTATTGTATCTGTTTGCCGTTTAGTCTTAGTGGTCTTTGAAAGTAAACAATCAATTCTCAAATTTCCCAATGCAACCCCTTTTGATAGAGTTCAATATTTTCAGAGTGTGCTATAAAGAGTCAATTCTGTTACTGAAGATGAAATCTCTCTTTTCCCTGATATCAATGGATGACCTTGTGTCCTTTGTATAGACCCATATCCCAAGAGAATTATTTGTATTGACCATGAATTTATTTGAATATAGTTAAGTGTTACAACCTTTGTTGATACATTTGGTATTGCTATCTACGCCCAGTGCATATTTTAGCCAATTAAAAATGATGTGTTTTGAAAATCTAAAGTTTGGCTTTAGTTTAATAAGAATGCACTAACACATTTACTGTGGCAAGGCAGTTAGAAAACTGCGGGGTTTATTTACTATGGCTGGGTTCACACCATCGCCGCATGCGGCTCCCAGCAGCGGTCCGGTGCGTATTGCTTCGCCGTTTCAGGTTCGATCTCAGCCTGAATTTTGGGCTGAATTTGGACCTAAAATGGACCAAAAGACACACAGGGCTCCTGAGCAAATTTGCACTGGAGCCGCAGCGGAGATATGTAAACCGGCTCCTTAAAGAGCCGGTCAAAATCTCCTGCTATTGCGAATTGGATGCGGGGAGCCCACATCCAATTTGCAATTGTGTCAACCCAACGTAAAACAGGAGATTGCAAAATCTGGTGCAGCTCTGCATATAAACCAATCAGCTTCCAGGTTTTATTGCTAAATCTTAATTGAATAAGCTGAAGTTAGCTACTGATTGGCTACCATGCACACAGGGCCGCCTTAATAGCATCATGGGCCCCTGGGCAAAGTAATGCTCTGGGGCCCCTACAATAATGACAGTGCAGGTAAACAGACAACAAGGAGGCAGACTGCCTCCCCTTTGCATCTATCACTCTCAGTGCCATCATGGGGCCCCCAATTTTTAGGGCAGCATAAGCTCAAGGACCAGCTGCTTTGGGCAAAGTGCAGGACCCCCCATGCAGCTGGGGCCCCTGGGCAGTGCCCAGGTGTGCCCTCTCATTAAGACAGCCCTGCATGCACACAATTAGCTGCACACCAACATTCGCCCAACAGGTCTATTGAAAGACTGCCACCAGGATTAAAACAATGGACCAAGGGGTGACGACATTTCACAAATACATTGTGCTTCTTCAAAACTCCTGCATAGCTGCCCTAGATTCTGAGTGCACAAGTTTTAGTGAATCTCCCTCAGTATGTACCTTTTGCATATAATTCCTGACAGAATAGTACTTTTGCACGTGCACAACTGTTCCTAAGCATCCTGAGTACTTCTAGCCAGTCCTGCGCCTAACAAATTAATTACATTGATGGTCTTACCAGGATATTAAGTCTAGGAACACTGATAGGGTGAATACTTTCATGCCGCACACAAGACCAGATTAAAAGGTAGCCTAGGCAAAAGCAAGATTCCAACTGGAATTGCTGTATCATTCGCAACTGACACAGCAAAATAAAGTTGCCTCAGTCATACAATTTAAAACATTTTGGGCTGCTGAAGTCTTTTGTTAATTTTTTTAGTATATTAGTAAATTATGAATTGTTTCCATGCATTAAATCTTAACTGTTAACAATATAGTATTTTAGAATGACTGAGACTAATTCAATGTTACATACATCTGATAAATTGCTCTACCCAAAAGGCAGAAGTAACCTTTCATTTATATAAGCTAAAGCAATCTTTTTTCATCACATTATTCCATAACATTTCCTAACTCATACAACAGTGTATGCAAAATTAATCATGTATAAGATAAATGTATAGAAGAGAGAATTTATAGTGTTTTATGTCTTTATTTATGATGGTAAATTAAATTGGTTGTAAAGCCATGCTTTTTCTCATTATAATCCATTATGTGCCACCCTGTGTGTTATTTATAAAAAAAATTGCTGCCTAATACCTTTTTTCAGAGTGCTGCTTGGCACTCACGTGACTACCCATGCCTCTCCTCCCCGATTCAACACAGCGGCTAAGAATCCCCCGCTTAGGTCAGCTGGGAGAAGGGTGGAGAGGAGGAGACCAGCGGGCAGTCACGTGAGCGCCGAGTAGTGCTCTGAAATAAAGTAATAAGCAGTATATTTTTAATAATAACACACAGGGTGGCACATAATGTAATATAAAACATTGGATTATAGTGAGAAAACAGTATTTTTTGCAGCAGGAGGGGAGGATCGGGGAGCTGACAGGCAGGAAGGGAGGGGAGAAAGGAGGATAGAAGAGGACACAGGAGAGATAGTGGATGATGGAGTCACGTAAATTGACCACAGTGTCTGTGCTCAGCAGCCATTATAAACCGTGGTCAGTTTACAGGGGGAGGGCAAAACCAGTCAGGATCAGCTAGGAATTTTAGGTAATAGAAAGAACCAAATTACACAGCACAAGCACTGTGCTGTATTAAGCCCCGTATACATGATCAGGCTTTTGCCCGGCCAAACTCACATCGGAATTCTGACAGAATTCCATCGGAGTAAAAGAGAACATGTTCTCTATCTAAACTCCGATGGAATTCCTTGGAATATCCGATGGAAAAACTCAGATGGGGCAGACACACGGTCGAAATTTCCAATTGAAAAAATCCATCTGACTTTTTCCATCGGAAATACGATCGTGTGTACGGGGCATAACATGAGTAACTGGATCCTTTTTTTTAATTTTTTTAGGGTTACAAACACTTTAAGTTTAAAAAAAAATATATATATATATATATATATATATATATATTTATTTTTGTTCAAGTAAAAGTAAACTCTTCCTACAGATTTGTATATTTTCTAATCTTTAGTAAAGTCATGCAGAATTGTGTTTTTTAAATTTCGTTTTTTAGTTTGGTTACCATTGTTTCTGTGAATCTCTTTGAGAGCTACACAGGCATAACAACGTCACGATTGGTGTCAATCGCAGCTGTGGGGGTGTTTCAGGAGGAGTGGGGGGGCTCTCACTATAAGAACACAGGCTGAACCTGCAAGTGCTTGTAGTCTCTGGGAATGTGCTATAAAGGGTGACTAAGCTACTTCTGCCTAGCACTGTAACCCTATGAGGCCTCGTACACACGACCGAGGAACTAGACGGTCGAAACACATCGTTTTACTCGTCAAGTTCCTTGTTAGGCTGTCGAGGAACTCGACGTGCCAATTTTCTCCATTCCCGTCGAGTTCATCGACAGTTTCCTCGTCGAAAAATGTACACACGACCGGTTTCCTTGGCAAAAAATAAAAACAGCAAGTTTCTTGCTGGTTTTTGCCGAGAAACTCGGTCGTGTGTACGAGGCCTGTCAGGAACTATCCATGCAGGCAGGATCATCAAGTAAAATTGGAAAAAGAAAACCTGAATTAAAAGGCAGCAGAATTTTTTTTTTTCAACCGAGGATAAGCTAACAAATATTACATTTGGCCTCATGCCTCAACACACATTTCTAGGTAAATATGAACTATTTTAACTGCATATACAAATGTTTTTACATGTTTAGCACTCAGGTGACTAGTACTTGCCTCAAAACCTTTTCTTTTATGTAATTGCTATTATTAATTGTCTGCTAGCAGCTGCAAGCTGTCTATAAAAATTAGCACCACTCTGTGGTAATCATATACAGTATTTAGAATTCTATATATTTCCCATGCACATGTAAAAGAAACAATATGGTCTTCCACAAAGTAGCAACAATAAGACCCCATTCACACAGCCGTGAAAAAACAAAACAAAACAAAAAAACGTTAACAACCAATTTTTATATTACAAATCTGAATACAGCTTCTTTGTTTTCAATAGAGACATTCACACACGTGTGTAAACATGTACAGCATTCAGATCCGTAAAATTTGTGTCTGAGGACAGAGATATACACGTATGCCATTAAAAAACAACAACAGGGCAATTTTTATGCATTCTATATACTGATGATTATGCAGGAACTGTTGTTCCTGATCCGTACATTTTTACAGCAGTGTTACAGCTGTGTCAATGGGGCCTTATGCCTCTTTCACAAGGACATAATAATTGATTGATCCTGAGTAAAAAACACAAGTTACGTTCCATAAAGATCTTGCGTATATGCGTATACAGGTGCGTAAATGTGTGTATGCATATACATGTGTAAAATTCTTCTTCATCATCTTCTAGCTGCCAGTGTTGCAATTTTTTACATATATACTTGTGTATACACACTTACATGCATAAGCTACGGCACCCAAATGTAAGACCTCGAGAATAAAAAAAAGAATTTAAAAAAATGTGTTGTTTACAGATCTGAATCTAAGTTTAGGCCTTGTTCACACAGTCAAAAAAAAAAAAACCGCAGTTCCAACAATTTTCTTTTTTTTTTTAAGAATCTGAATACAATTCCATTGTTTTCAAAGGAGACATAACACACAAGTGCGTAAGCATGCACTGCATTCAGATTTGTAACGAAAAATCCAAAAACATGCATTTGAGGTCATGCGTATGCAAGTATACCATTGAGAAAAAAAAATGACAAGTTTTATGCCTTAAAAATACTGTTCCATGTATTGATCAGTAAAAATGTTATGGCTATGTTAGGGCAATGCGAATGAGGCTTTATTGTTTTCCATGGGGTCATGCACACAGGTGCTTAAACATATACTGCATTCAGATCTGTAGCCCAAAATGAAAAAACCTGTATCTGAGACATGTGTGTTACGTGCTTACTAGTGTTAACATGTATAAATGCATGTATACATGCATACTAGATGCAAAACGTGAATATAAGGCAAGCATTTTACTGATAGTTTATTTTTGTGCTAGAAAAACCTTGCCTATATGATCAGTAAAATTCTTACAGCCAAGTGAATGTAGTCTTATGCCGCGTACACACGTTCTGGTTTTTGCCCGGCCAAATCACATTGGAATTCTGATGGAATTCCATCGGGAAAAATATAGAACATGTTTTATATGAATTTCCGATGAACAAACTCCGATGGGGCTACACACGATCGGAAAATCCGATGGAAAAAGTCCATCGGAAATTCCGATTGTGTGTACGATGCATAAGACCTCTTGCACATACTGTAGACGTGATAATTTGCTGGTGTTTGCAAACATGATCTTACTAGCAGAAAGATTCTGAGTAAAACACAGAAGTTGTGTTCTGTAAAGACCTTGCATATACATGCATACGGACACATAACTGCATACACGTGTAAAAATCTTCACGTGTAAAAATCTTCATCTTCCTCTAACTGCCAGTGTAGCGATCGACATAAGCTCATATATACTTAATTTATACTCAAACCTAACATTTTCTATTTTATTTTGTCTGAGCACATTGCTGCATTATAGATCTTTACACTGCGTGCACTGTCCCCACGCCTGTCATAGGCGAGCTCACAGGGTTTGCCGGATGTGCATGGGCACACCCTAATAACCCCATGCACATTAGCATTATCACTTTGTGTGTCGGCAGGAAGATAAAAAAGGACCTCCCTCTTAGCAGCTCTGCCATAAGAGAAATGTTTAACCACTTCTCTTTTACTGTGATGGCTATATATGGTCACATATATGTAGACACGCACACATGTGTAATTAAGCTTTAGGGTACACACCCTAATGCAATAGGCTGCGCCATAGGTCTGGGCAGCCTATTGCATTAGGGTGTGCATCCCAAAGCTCGTACACACACTACCGATCACTCACAATCTTCATTCAGAAAGGGAAGGGTCCAGTAAATTACATATTTACCGGCCCCTTCCTCCACTCATTCTAAAACATCCCTACAGCAACAGCCGGCGAGAGAGGAAAGGAGGGAAGCCAGAAGGGCTGTAGGGTGAAGGGGAGGAGCTAGGGCAGTAGGGGGAATTTGTGATTAGGGTGTGCCTAAAAATATAATATTAAAACCTGACATGTATTCCCCCAATGACACCCACGTGGATAACACCAGATCTCATTTAAATAAATTCACACCACTATAAAAAAACAAAATCTAAATCTGTCTCTTTTTGCTGGCTATCTCTCCCTCCATAGTCATCTACCAGAGCTAGATCCTGCTTCATCTGCTGCCCAACATTCCTTCCATGCTCATCTGCCAGAAAGAGACCCAGTTGCAAAACCCAATTCACTGCCCATCACTCTTGCCATCCTCCTTTGCCTGGAATGCTTCATCCACTGTTTACCCCAGCAGCGGTGCAATCTTCTTCAGCTGAACTCTCACATTCCACTTATAGCCTCAGCCACCAAGAGCAATGTACCAAAACAAATGACTAGACAGTGTAGAATCATTATGACACTTTTATTAAAAGCCATTCAGGTGTTACGCATTTAAAATCCCAATGTGTTTTGCCAGTTTTTTTACACCCTTTGGGGCTTGGCTGGTTAATGTTTATTCGACTATTAACTATAGTAGCCTTTTTCAACCAGGACATCTTAGCAAAATACCTAAAAAGTCATGATCTCCTTGCTTGCCCCTCCTCTGCTCCTCCCCATCAGTGCTGGGGTCACATTGGCTGAATGAGGGAGAGAAACTGAGGGAGAAGAGAAACATTGGAATACTAGTCAGTACCAGTTTGCAAAAGTGTATTTGCTTTAAAGAATAAATCACCTTTATTGTTGAGTGTCGTATGTGAATAATTGATGTGTAATATAAAAGCGTTATGCCCTGTACACACGATCGGAATTTCCGATGGCCTAAAATCCGATGGAATTTTTTGTCAGGATTCCATTCAAGCTGTCTTGCATACACACTGTCAGACCAAATTCCGACCGTCCAAAACGCGGTGAGGTAAAACACTACGACGAGCCGAGAAAAATAAAGTTCAATGCTTCCGAGCATGCGTCGACTTGATTCTGAGCAGGCATGGGTTTTTTCTCCGTCTGAGTTGCACACAGACGATATGAATTTCCTATCATTTTTTTTTTACATCGGAAAAAAATAAAACATGTTCTATTTCCAAACTCAGATGGAAAAAAGTCATCCGAAATTCCGATCGTGTGTACGCGGCATTAGTTTTGTTTTTTACATTTTAGAGTGGGGTGCCTTGAGATTGTGCAGGATTTCAAAGGGTGCTGTGACTGAAAAAAGTTTGAAAACGCTGATTTATTGCATCTGTAAAAAAAAAATTTTTTTGGGGGGGGGGGGGGGGGGGGCGAGGGTCTCAACTTTTAGGCACAGTCTTTTAGTAAAAGAAAAAAGATTATACAATCTAACAGCTTGATTAGAATATATACAATGGTGAGGATAGGGATAGGATGGTGTTGTAGCCATGTGACCATATGGGGTTGGTTTACTAAAACTGGAGAGTGCAAAATCTGGTGCAGCTGTGCATGGTAGCCAATCAGCTTCTAACTTCAGCTTGTTCAATTATTATTTGACCAAAAATTACCCCTATATGTCATTATGCCCTGGTTCACACTGGGCTGCGGGAGTGAAGCCGTGCGAGTTCAGCTGAACTCGCGCGATTTCACTCCCGCCGGCAGTCCCGATTTCGGCCGCGATTTAAGAGACATCTGTGCAGGTTTCTGCACAGATGTCTATGTAAATCGCGGCCCGAAATCGCAAAAAGTAGTACAGGAACTACTTTTTGAAATCGGTGCAGCGCCGCAGATGCGGCGTCGCTTCGATTAGGACAGTGTCATCGCCGACAATTGGCGGCAAATGCCGCCGATTTGAGATGCGATTTCACATGTGAAATCGCATCTCAAATCGAAGGAAATCGTACCCAGTGTGAACCTGGGCTATAAGTTATAAAGCAATTTTTTTTTTTTTGATACATCAACAAATGATCCTGATATTGAAGATCACAACATAATTACAGTGCCTTGAAAAAGTATTCACACCCCTTGAAATATTCCGAATTTTGTCATGTTACAACTAAAAACGTAAATGTATTTTATTGGGATTTTATGTAATAGACCAACACAAAGTAGCACATAATTGTGAAGTGGAAGAAAAATGATAAATGGCTTTCACAATTTTTTACAAATAAATATGTGAAAAGTGTGGAGTGCATTTGTATTCAGCCCCCCAAGTCAATATTTTGTATAACCACCTTTAGCTGCAATTACAGCTGGGTATATCTCTACCAGCTTTGCACATCTAGAGAGTGGCATTCAAGTCTTGCCACAGACTCTCAATTGGATTTAAGTCTGAACTTTGACTGGGCCATTCTAACACATGAATATGCTTTGATCTAAACTATTCCATTGTAGCTCTGGCTGTTGTTTTACTGCTGAAAGGTGAACCTCTGCCCCAGTCTCATGTCTTTTGCAGACTCGAACAGGTTTTATTCTAAGATTGTCCTGTATTTGGCTCCATCTAATTTCCCATCAACTCTGACCAGCTTCCCTGTCCCTGCTGAAGAAAAGCATCCCCACAACATGATGCTGCCACCACCATGTTTCACGATGGGGATGGTGTGTTCAGGGTGATGTGCAGTGTTAGTTTTCCGCCACACATAGCGTTTTGCTTTTAGGGCAAAAAGTTAAATTTTGGTCTCATCTGACCAGAGCATCTTCTTCCACATGTTTGCTGTGTCCCCCACAAAGCTTCTCGCAAACTGCAAACGGGACTTCTTATGGCTTTCTTTCAACAATGGCTTTCTTCTTGCCACTCTTCCATAAAGGCCACATTTGTGGATTACACGACTAATAGTTGTCCTGTGGACAGATTCTCCTACCTGAAATGTGGATCTCTGCAGCTCTTCCAGAGTTACCATGGGCCTCTTGGCTGCTTCTCTGATTAATGCTCTCCTTGCCCGGCCAGTCAGTTTAGGTGGACAGCCTTGTCTTGGTAGATTTGCAGTTGTTCCATACTCAGATGATGAATTGAACAGTGCTCAATGAGATGTAAAGCTTGGGATATTTTTTTATAGCATAACCCTGCTTTAAACTTCTCCACAACCTTATCCCTGACCTGAATGGTGTGTTCCTTGGCCTTCATGATGCTGTTTGTTTTCTTAGGTTCTCTAACAAACCTCTGAGGGCTTCACAGAACAGTTGTATTTATACTGAGAGTACATTACACACAGGTGGACTCTATTTACTAATTGGGTGACTTCTGAAGGCAATTGGTTGCACTAGATTTTAGTTAGGGGAATCTGAGTAAAGGGGGATGAATACAAATGCACGCCACACTTTTCAGATATTTATTTGTAAAAAAAAATATTAAAACCATTTATAATTTTCCTTCCACTTCACAATTATGTGCCACTTTGTGCTGGTTCATCCTATAAAATCCCACTGAAATACATTTAAGTTTTTCGTTGTAGCATGACAAAATGTGGAAAATGTCAAGGGGTATGAATACTTTTTAATGCAATGTATCAAGCTGGTTTCATAGCATTATATACCACCCCTAACTTATTTTTCAGTAACCTTGAACTGTGTTTTACAGCTATTTCCTGGTTGGAAACTTTTAGAAGATTTCCAGAAAGCATATTCGCCCCAGAGAATAACTTTCATACCACTGTCTCCCTCATGGGGCTTTATTTCCCATCATTTCATTTGCATTTTCCATGCTAGACAATAGATATATCACTAAAAGCTAAATTCATTCTGCACACACGAGGAGTGCTCTGCACTCTTTTCTTTGTGGTTTTATGTAAATGTTGACTTGTATATCTCTCTAGCTGCCTTTTTCTGTGAGGTCTTCAGTGCAGGCAAGTATCAATACAGGATAAAAGGGTTTGATGGATTACAGCAATTGCTTGTTATGTGTTTGTGCAAAATAGCTTTATGTTATCTTGTAACTTTACATATATGTATGAAATGTTGGATTGATGCCCCCATATATAGGAAATGATTTGCTAAAGGAATGGTTAGGAGGGCTTCAGACATTTTGGGCACGGATGCATGGGCATGCGGCCGTCCCTCCCTCTAATTTAAAAAAATATATAGAATATAGGTTACTGCCCCTTTAAGTTTTTAAATAAAGTTTGGGCGGGAAAGGCTGGTACCATGTGACCAATGGGAAAATTCTGGAAGGTCACATGGTACATTGGAAAGTTCTAGTGGGGCTTAATATATAAAGGAGCTCCGCTCTGGGCAACTTGCCAGTTGGATAAGTCGACTCAACCAGCTCCCCAACCCCCCTCCCGTCGCAATGCACTTTATGTGGAATTGTCACCCTTTTCATTGAAAGGGGGGACTGATGTTATATTTATTTTATTTAGGCTTGAGTCCTTGATAACTGAGCTATTTGGATTTGCAGTTAAAAAATTGTGTACGTTTATTAATAAATTATTCATCAGTATGTGGTTATTAGTTAATTATTTATATTACACCAATAAACGTGCCGCCAGACAGTTATTTTGCCAACAAAGTTGTGTATGTCTAATTATTTATTAGATAAGTTGGTATTCAGGAGAGGGAACAAGGTGCGACCTGCATTCCCAAGAGAACTGTTCACTTATTAAGTTAGTTGAGTCTGTGTTTGCTTTCAATACCCAATAATATGCAAGGAAAATTGAAAAAAACAAACAAACATGATTTTTTACTTGCATCTGATTGGATGATTGACAATTGAGCACACCCTCATGTTCCTCATAATAGTGCCAGGATTAAATCTATACACCACATCCCTTCACATAGATAACTGGAAACATATACAAAAATATGTGGATGGTAGAAGGGAAGAAATATACATACAGTATTTTAATTGCTTAATTTTATAAAAAAAATCCAATAATTTTTTATTAATGTGTGTAACGGAAGGTCTACTGTGATATGAGTTGTGATCTCTTATAACCTTTCATATGTATGCATATGAAGGGGATGGTGTTCATCATGATTATGGTGACTAACCACTGCTGCTGCTGTTAGGAACTACCGGTATATTAAAGGCAGAAGGAGGAAGAACATAGGTTAATGGGAATAGTAAACATGGATATTGGTGGCATGAATGGATAATGTGACACACCTTTGGTGACAATACATTTCCATACAGGTAACATGTTAGAAGTGGAAGACATCCTAATAAGTATACACATTTTGCTCTACCTCTTTAAAGATGGAAATCCTAGTAAGTGACATCAGTTTCCAGTGAGCAAAATGGGTGAGCGTATTGAGAGCAGGAATTCTAGACATTATCAGAGTCATAGGATGCTTACTGTATAGATGGATCAACAAATTGTGATGGCTTTTAGCTTTAATATGGGCTTTCTTTACCAGGTAGTGAAATGAATTACTACTGCCCTGGAACATATTATCAACAACAGCTATTGCAGACTTTGGCCCGGATTCACATACATTGGCGCATATTTATGCCGGAGTAGCGTATCAAAATACACTATGCCGACGTAGCGCAGAGAGGCAAGAACTGGATTCACAAAGCCAGTGCTGCCAAATCTGCGCTGGGTTCCCTCGGTGTAAGCCGTCGTAAGTGGAAGTGGGCGTGAGCCATGCTAATGAGGCGTGACCCCATGCAAATGATGGGCCAAGCGTCATAGAAGTACTTAAAACGAACGGCGGATGTGTCGTCCCGTGGACGTATGCCAGTGCACATGCTCAGAATCACATCTAAACTACTCCCTAAGATACGACGGTTCACTGCCTACGAAGTGAACATAACCTACGCCCAGCCCTATTCACGTACTACGTAAACGATGTAAAATACGACGGCTGTGTTCCCTGGTCCATACGTTTGTATGAGTTGCGCCTCATATATGGGGAATAATTTTACGCCGGGCGTACGACTTACGTAAACCGCGTATATTATGCGCCGGGCGCATGTACGTTCGTGAATCGACGTATCTCCCTCATTTGCATATGAGAATAGGAAATCAATGAGAGCGCCTCTTGCGGCCAGCGTAAATATGCGCCCAAGATACGCCGGCGTAGGAAAGTTACGTTGGTCGGATAAAGCCTATTTTCAGGCGTATCTTGGTTTCAGAGTCCGGCGCATAGATACAACGGCGCATATTTACACTTACGCGTATATCGAGGTACGTCGGCGTAAGTGCTTTGTGAATCCGGCCTTTGTTTATACAGGAACCACTGTCAGGGTGCCTGTATACGTATACAAAAAGACTTCAAACCTTTTTATATAGACAGACCAGGACCCAACTGTCATTTTGACAGCCTTATCTTGGTTTTTCCCTAAAGAGGAGATCCAGGCTCCTTCAGAAAAAATTAAGTCAGTAGCTATAAATACTGTATACTAATATAAGGACACTTACCTGTCCGTGGATCCAGCAATGTCCTCACCCAAGCCTAATTCTTCAGTCGGCTTTGGGTGCAGGCTCCGGCATGTGTAGTAAAGGAAACAGGAAGTAAAGCCTTGCAGCTTCGCAGCCTGTTTCCTACTGCACATGTTGTACACAAGTCGTGCTGCGCCAATGGTCACGTAGCCTTCTGGGACCTGTGATGTGTCTGAGAAGACTGCAGGGGAAGGAGGGGGCCAAACTTCCGCTGTGTTCACAGCATCTCCCCGCAGGGATGTAGTCCCAAGGGAGGGGGCAAGCACACTGACTAACCCCCAGCCAGAATGGTTCGAATGATGGGGGCAAGCTTACTGAGGAGAAACAGGAAGTGAGAAATTAAGACAAAGAAAAAAAAACATTTGGAAGGGAAATGGAAGGAAACGGTAAGTGAACCAACAATGCACTAGCTTAAAGGAACCTATTTAGAAAATGAAAAACAAACCTTTATAACCCCTTTAACCTCAATCAGCCCTAACTCCATGCACTCCTAGTAATTTATCCTTTTTTTTATGAGCAGGATAAATTATACAACAAGTGATGGTTTACGCCAGTGCGACTTCTGATGCAACTTGAATTGCATAGAGTCACATTACAAAGGAAAACACATTAAACACATTATATTCATTGGTTACCGTTCTCTTAAATGTGACTCAGCACAGTGCGACTTTTTTCTGTGATGGTAATTGAGTAAAAAACTGGGGAAAAAACTGAATCACACTACCCCTCACAGCTCCTAAACAGCCCTGTTAGTCCTTTAATTTGGTGGGTAGCCTCACATTCCCAAAATCTGCAAATTTGCAGAGGAAGATGTAGCAGCGAGCATGCAGCTCACAGTGGGCTTCAACGTAATGATCTGGCAGAAGCAAGGACAGGAGAGTATAGGACTTTTGTGAGTTGCTGGTAGGGAGGGGGGTGCACTTAGTCTTTAACTTCTTTCCTGAAAAACTACTGTTGTTCATACAGCTCAAGTTCAAATCTGCAAACATGGTAGGTCAGAGGAGTGATTCTTCCTCCCCCACTCCCCTTCCCTACTTGTTCTATTCAGAGACCTCTGCCCAGACTTTCTACTAGAGGGAAACAGTCTAAAAGCAAACAGCCTCTGCTGTGGTGTCTCTTTAGAAAACCCACAATGCTCTGTGGGTGCCTTGTATTAAATGTATATTTGTAAAATAAATATTTATATTAAAAGTATTTCATTTTTTTTAATAGATTAAAATATATAATAATAAAATAAATAAAACTGACCTTAAACCATAGCATTAAGGCCCCTTTCACATGGGGCGGATCAGTAATGATCCGCCTCCGAATGTCCGTAAGCTCAGCGGGGATCGCTCCGTATATCCCCGCTGAGTCGGCGGATGACAGGGCGGTCTCTGCACACTGTGCAGAGACCGCCCTTTCTTTTCTCCGTTCTCCCATATGGGGGAGCGGATGAACACGGATCGTATGTCCGTGTTCATCCGATCCGCTCTACAGACGGAAGACAAAATAGGATTTTCTTCCGTCTGCAAAATCAGTTGTTTGTGGAGGCGGACGATTACGGGTGTCAGCGGATGTTCATCCGCTGACACCCGCAATCACATAGGGACCAATGTATGTCCCTTTTTCACCCGCAAAACGGATTGATGAAAAAGCGGACATACGGTCCGCACGTGTGAAAGGGGCCTAAAAGTTTATATTCAATTTTCAAAACCACATTACAATACCTATATAACCAGATGCACTCACTAAATGCTGACAGTCTATAAAAAGATGATTGCTGAAGTGTTGTTGCTGGTTTCTACTTTCTTCACACTGCTGCTTGGCTTAATAAATACGCCAGATAATGTAGTGAACTTGAAAACTCAAGCTAAACTAAAGCCCATTAAGCCCTCAGTATACTGATAAACCGTGGCCCAGATTCTCAAAGCGTCATTTACGTGGGGTCACATAACATTTACATAACACACGCCCACATCTTCCACATTTGAATTAGGCGGAGCAAGTGCTTTGAGAATACTGCACTTGCCCGTCTAAGTTGCGGAGGCGTAACGTAAATAGGATACGTTACGCTCGCTCAAAGATACGCCGCTGTACGTGAATCCGGGCCTCTGACTGTAATTAATTGTGTACATTTTTTTTTTTTTTGCGATGGATAGATGTATCTCATGCATGGCAGGAGTGCAGTACAAATCCACATTTGTTGTAATTCAGCCAGCATTATGTGTGTTTTATGAACTATAGATCGTTAATGGATCAGTAAGTCATCTGTTTTATAGTACAGCTATTTCACAAAACATGCTTTACTTTATCCAGTACAATTTATTGCATTTCTTAAAAAAGCACTGATAGTTGCTTAATATTAACAAACTAGAAAAAAGAAAGCATAGGGGTGTTAAAATGTGTTATGCAATCCTACATTTTTCCCAAAAGTTTTTTTATATATTATACAATATATATAGTACAGGATGGATTTTGGACAGGAGGTATATTTCCCCACTATTTAGATTGTGGTCCCTTTAAGGGACTGTTCAAGAGATGTTTTTTGAGTGCTCAGGGGTTCTCATACATGGGTGAAGGGTTCCATGACAGTCCAAATAGAGAGGAGAGGGCTGATTGGTAGTTCACTCATGCTTGGTAAATCCTCATTTGGGACCCAGAATTTGGAGACTCAGAGAGACTTCGGGGGGGGGGGGCCTCCATACCCTAATTAACCCCCCTGGCGGTATTCCCAAGTCTGACTCGGGGTGAGATTTTTGGGCTACGATCGGTAACCCCGAGTCAGACTCGGGCTTGCCTCGCTGAATCCACAGGCTTGGTTTACTTACCTTGTCCCTGGATCCAGCGATGCCACCGCGCTGTGTGAGCGAGCGGGACCTTGCTCGATTCACACAGTGCCTCTTCGTTCTGCCGATCTCCGTTCCCTGCAACGTTATGACACATGGGAGCGGAGAACGGCACCAAATTCCAAAAAGGTAAACAAACACAATACATACAGTATACTGTAATCTTAAAGATTACAGTACTGTATGTAAAAAATGCTCACCCTAGTGGTCTGCCCTGTGGCCTACATGTACTTTTATATAATAAAAACTGTTCTTTCTGCCTGCAAACTGTAGATTGTCCATAGCAACCAAAAGTGTCCCTTTATGTCAAAAATGGTTTTAGAGCAGCTAGAAAACAGCGATAATAAATTATAATCCCGCATCCCTTTTTGTACTTAGCTGCCTCAGAGTTATTGTCAGTCGGGTCCTGACATCATTCGGCACAGGCGTAGTAGATTCATAGGTTCCCTCTGCCTTGTTTGTCATCCCATCCACAAACATACGATTTTTTCGTAGATCCAAGCCTCCGAGCCGCTATCAGCCGTTGTCCGACATCACTCCGATATCGATTATTAACCTTCTATGAGGAGGTGAGTTGCCATCTAGATAAAGGAAGGCCCATAGACGTGGTGTATCTGGATTTTGAAAAAGCATTTGACACAGTTCCCCATAAACGTTTACTGTACAAAAAAGGGTCCGTTGGCATGGACCATAGGTGAGTACATGGATTGAAAAAAAAACTATAAATAAATACAAATAATAAGAAAAAAAAAAAAAAAAAAATATATATATATATATATATATATATATATATGTATTTTGGAAGAACCGTGCTTCTGCTACATGGCCTCCCTCTCGAGGTTCTTTGCCACAAGCTCTCAGTCACCACTCATACTACTCATTACACGTTTTCAGGCCGCGTTCTGACGGACCGTTCCTTTTTCTGTTCTTCCTCCCCCTTGCTTCTTATTTACTCTTATGTACTCCCACCCTCCTTCTAGACCAGCTCATTTGATAGACGCAGTGTTCTGTCTATCACAAGAGCTTGTCTAGGAGGAGGGCAGGACTTTTGTCACAGGCAGCGCGGCCTGCTGAGGGCAAGTCGAGATTGCTTCATAGTCCCTGGGAGACGGAGGTAGGTCCCGATCCCTCGCCTGTTGCCGACAGGCCACTTCTATGAGCGGCGGCAACTTTAAACCGAGGCGTCTGCGGGTCAGAGTACCAGCAAAACCCCACCCCCCTCCCTCCATGCACACAGACTTGCCCACCTGTGTGTCTACACAGCCACCTTCACCTGCTTCCCATCACTGGAGCGGAGCGCCCACATAGGCAGTGGCGGTGCTGCGCATGGAGGAGAGGGGTGGGGGCAATATTTACTTTCCAAAGGTGGAAGATCCGTTGTGACAGCAAGTCGTTCAGAGAGTGGCTTGTTCATGAGATATTTTGATTTTTTTTATTATCATATATTTATGTGTATTTATTTTTGTATGTATTTATTTGTATTTATTTATGTCTGTATTTTTTTATTTATTTTTGTATGTATTTATCTAAGAACAAACGCAACTGTCTGTATAGTACACCGATGAAATGAACTTGAGGTGTCCGCATACACACTTTAATAAACAATCAATCAATTTATTTACTGTACAGGATTTATAATTTCATCAACAGTCTGCGCAGCACTTTACACCAATGAGAGCAGACAGGAAAATTATTATACAATTCATGCGCAGCACTGCCACTGCCTATGTGGGCACTCCAGTGATGGGAAGCAGGTGAAGGTGGCTGTGTAGGCGCATAGGTGGGCGAGTCTGTGGGCAGGGAGGGAGGGGCGGGGCTTTGCTGGTGCTCTGACCCACGGATGCGTTCAGGTGATACAAAAAGGTAATTACTTTGGAATGAACTGATGGAAAAAATAGAATTGAGCGATCGTGCAACTCTGTTCCCAAACAAAATGTATGCCCCTTTTTTTGCACGAATAGAGCTTTATTTTTTGCGCTATAAGCAAAAAAAGCAAAAATTATGAGAAAAAAAACATAATATTTTTTACTTTCTGCTATAAAACATACCAACAAAAAATGTCTTCATCAATTTAGGCCAATATACATTCTGCTACATATTTTTGGTAAACAAAATTACAAAAAGCATAAATTCATTGGTTTGCGCATAAGTTATATTGTCTACAAACTATGTGATATTTTCTTTTGCTAATTTTTTTGCTGCAATTGTGGGCAGGGTAAGGCTGCAATGATGGGCACGTTAAGGCCACAATGATGGGCACGGTAAGGCCGCAATGATGGGCATGGTAAGGCTGCAATGATGGTCACGGTAAGACTGCAATGATGGGCATGGTAAGGCTGCAATGATAGGCACTGGTGAGGCTGCATTGATCTCCTGTACCATGCCCACAGCCTCTGACATCTCCTGTACCATGCCCACAGCCTTCAAGATCTCCTGTACCATGCCCACAGCCTCTGACATCTCCTGTACCATGCCCACAGCCTTCAACATCTCCTGTACCATGCCCACAGCATCTGACATCTCCTGTACCATGCCCACAGCCTCTGACATCTCCTGTACCATGCCCGCAGCCTCTAACCATCTCTTGTATCATATCCGCAACCTCTGACCATCTTGTCTTATATCATGTCTGCAGTCTCTGAGGGAGTCTGGAGAGGAGTCAAGAATGTGAGCACCACTAGGATGGGGGTCATGGGAGAAGTCAGACTTGTGTGAACTGTGGAGAGGAGACTATAGGAAAACCAGAGCCACCAAGCTGGAGCCCACTGATTGAGCCCTGCAAGGTGCACCTGAGAGGAGGTCAGTGACAGTGCCGCCAGGCCAGTCTGAGGGTGGTCACTGATGTAAGGGGGGAGTGAATACCTTAATGTAAGGGGGCACTGATATAAAGGTTTCCCCCCTCATATCAGTAACCCCCCTTACCTTAGTGTATTATTTTTGCGGAAGGTCGTCTCTGGTCATAAGAGTCCCCCCACATTCACAGAGTCTAAGGTGTCCCCCTTGATAATTTCTCCACTTTTAACTGAAATTTGCTGTTTTATATATATATATATATTATATAATTTTATAGCCCCATGTGCTTTTATATCTGTTGTATCCTATATATAATACGCTCTTCAAATCAGTTTTAAGATGCATGGTTTTTCCTTTTATGAACAAGAAAATAATGACGTTATGCTGTTTAGCTGGTATATTAATGCTATGGGGCTGGTATGACATTTTTTCCAGGGCTGGTTTTTATTCCCAGTCCGGCCCTGATCGGAGCGGCCTTGGATGCCTCCCAGCATGGGGTGCTGAGTCATGTCATCAGAAGATTAGGCAGATGGAAATCCGCCTGCTTTACCTGGTACATTCCAAATCTCAAGGTTGAGATGTCACAAGCCTTTACCAAGCTTGCCCAATAAATGTCATTCATACCAATAAAACATCTTTGCCTATCCTGGTAATTTTGCCCCCTTTTTGGCATACCGACCAGCTGACCAGGACACACCTCAGGTCTATGTTATGTTGTGAGTCTTGTGGCATCTTTACGTGGTTTCATAAAGGGATTTAAGCAGCCCACTCACCTGCGTTATTTGTTGGTTCCAGTGCACAATACCCTTCCTCTCATCCCCTTTACAAGGCACTTCCTTCACATCCCTCTTCTACAATCAACCATTACTTATCTTGGGTATGCCCCATTTTTGTCATACCGACCAGCTGACCAGGGCACACCTCAGGTCTTATGTGTTATGTTGTAAGTCTTGTGGCGTCTTTATGTGATTTCATGACTATCTCGGTTGGAGGGCTCCGGCAAAAAAATATATATATACAGTATATCCAATAGAATCAATGCACTCCCAAGTTTCCTGCTCAAAGTTGAGGCTTCTTTTTTTTCAGTGCTTAAATCTGTATAAAGCTACACAACAGTTTTGAGCTTCCCAGTTCTTCAGGTACAATAGTGATTACCTTCTTATACAAACTCAATTAAATGCAAATACCAAGTGGAAATCACACAGTTATAGTCCAATAACTTCACACAACTTAAGCTGGCCATACATTCATTTGTTTTTTTCATTCAACTGGTGGGTTGAATGAAAAAAAAAATGACTAGATTCCCCTAGCCACACATTTGAGGTGGATGGGGGAATTACTTTCACTGTGCTATTTTGTTCTGATGGCAGGCAGCATTCCCTGCCTTTAGAACACACTGATCAGTGCCGCTGACTGATTGTTTCCTGAAAGAACCAATCGGTAGTGGATCAGTAGATTGACTTCTGTACAACCAGCCTGCCCATACATGAATCGAAATTCGACCAGTCCCTTTTGAAGTAAGGCTATCCCTTAATCTTGTTTCATTAATGAATTCTAATGAATGAAGTGAAAACCAATCAAACTGTAGATTCATCTTACCTGAAAATATCATAATCTATTTACATCAAACCTAACAACTTCATTGATACATAGTGCATGCAATGTATCAATGAGGTTGTTAGCATTCTGTGACTGGACAATGAATGAACATTAGGGCTCCCCTCGTTTAGTCACAGAATGTCTTGTATTCTGTGAAAAGCATCATGAATAGATCACAAAATGCTTTATGAATGGAGTATATACAAACACAATTTTTTGTAGTCAAGGACTTTCAGAGGGACATATAGAAGGAAGAAGAACACTGCATATAAAAAAAACATACATTTTATTATAAACATTTAGGTAAAATCCAAACCACAAATGTGAAAGGAACAACACAGTACTAAATGTTGGGACTCACACAGTTATTTAGATCCAATATAACCCACATATAGACTCAACGTGTTTCGATTGATCTTTATCATGTGAATAATGTTTGAAAGATATACATATACATTGTAAGCACAATACAATTAGAAACAACAATATCATCAAACAAGCATATCCAAAAAGTATTTTCTCATACCAGCATGATGGAACCCACAATTTTCCTAATAAAACAAAGATTTAATGGCATCCAACAGGTGTATGCATATTTCTCCCATTGGCAGAAGCAAAAGATTCTTATATGGTACAAGGCGTATAAAAAGAGATGACAGAAAGTGTTAAAGGGCCCTCATTGATCATCCATAGTCCTAGTTGAGTAGGCACAAATTATGCCCTAGGCAAATATAATTACAGTACATCAATTAAATGGCCAAGGCACAACACCAATTGTACATCAAAGGGGCTTATCCACATCCTCTTGTCAGACCACTCTGCCAATTAAAATATCCTTTCCTATCACCAAAAGTTCCAGCAGTCAGTCATAAATGAATGGATAAGGTGGATAATAAGCAATGCTGTTCTTGATGGTATGAAAGACAAAACTTTGATTTACAGTGCTGGAAGTTAAGCATGGTCTGACAAAGACTAGGAAAAATTCTGAAAGTCATTCAGATAAATGACTAAGAACTTGCCCAAGTAGTCACTGAAAACATCATTGATGATTTCCTGAAAGACAGCAGCAGCATTGCAAACCAAAGATCATCAAGTACTCATAGTGCCCATCTCCAGTGTTAAAGACTCTTCAACTGAAGGCCAGATAGCGGACAATTATTGATAGCAGCTTGGGAAAATGGGGGTGGGGGGTGTTTACTAGTTCCCACAGAACCAAAGGGAGCTGAAGCTGGGAGGCTAGAACTTGGTCCATTCAATTTCGAGTGGAGCCAGAGTCTACAAAGTCAAAATCATGATGTTTAAGAGTTTGGTGGTAAATGCATACTGGGACTTGAGGGTATGCTCCTCAAATTGTTAGGTATGGCTCAATGAAATTTCCTCCTGTCCCACTTGGCCTTGCTTGTGAAATGGAGGACTACTTGCGGCAAGAGCCTCAGATAAGAGCAATGAGAAAGACAGAGAGGAAGAACAAGAAGGATTTCCAGCTGTATGGCCTTTTCCAGTGTTTCTGGTGTGGAGTTATTAAACTGAAAGTCCTTATTGATAGCTTTAGGATGTCCCACTCGCGAATACTGCTGCACAAAATTTGAGCACGTTGCTTCCTTGGAAGCTCAGGTCCTGAATCTAGCTACATGACTACAATTGCTGGTCTTCTCATACTAATACCACAGGCAGGGATCTGCAAGTAATTTAAATTGGTGTACTGTGTCCTCTGTACAGTGTGCACCTAAAGCTACCTGACTAACATTGCTGGTGTTCTCATACTAATACCACAGGCAGGGATCTGCAAGTATTGTCAGTTAGTGTACTGTGTCTTTGCACAGTGTGCACCTAAAGCTACGTGACTACAATTGCTGGTGTTCTCAAACTAATACCACAGGCAGGGATCTGCAAGTATTTTCATTTGGTGTACTGTGTTCTCTGTACAGTGTGCACCTAAAGCTACCTGACTACATTTGCTGGTGTTCTCATACTTATACCACAGGCAGGGATCTGCAAGTATTGTCAGTATTTGTGCAGCTACATCTCCCTGCAGGCCATTAGTATGTCTGGAAGGACAACAAGGAGAGGCAGAGAGTTACGGGCCAATAAAAGAGGGCAAGCAGGCTCTATGTCTAGAGGCAACAGTGCTGGTCGTGGCCACGGTGCATCCTCATCAGCACGTGGCCGTGAGACACGCTTGTCCTTTTTCGGCAGCTGGCCACGTTGAGCCGCAACATGCCGAAGACTTGGTAGAGTGGATGCCCAAGCCGTCCTCATCCTCCTCATTCTCTCTCACCCAGGCTCAGGGTACTTTGTCTGGCAAAGTAGCTGCCAACGCGGCCTTTTCCCTCTGCTCATTGGCATCAGTCACTCCTTCCCTAGTCCCACCATGTCCTCCTGAGGAGTGCCCCGAACTGTTTGACCACAGTGTTGGGTACATGCTGTAGGAAGATGCGCAGCGTTTTGAGGGCTCTGATGATGGTACCCAGCTAGAGGAAGGCAGTAACATGAGCCCAGAGAGAGGGGGTGCCCAAGATGGACAGCAATCTGGCAGTCATGTTCCCCGAGCTGCAGCATACTGCCAGGTTTGCTACAGTGATGAGGAGGGAGGGGATGATGAGGTCACTGACTCCACGTGGGTGCCAAATAGGAGAGAGGAGGCACATCTCCAACAAGCTTAAGGGCAGCACACCGACTGCTTCACACCGCAGAGCTCCGCATGTGCAGAGTGATGCTTTCTCTCCGTGTTATTCCAAAAGTTCTTTTGTGTGGGCCTTTTTTGAGACAAGTGCATCAGATCGCACCACTGCTATTTGCAACATATGTCTCAAGCGTATCTCGCGTGGCCAAAACATCACCCACTTGGGCACCACATGCTTGACCAGACATATGTCGACCTGCCATGCAGTTCATTGGCAAGGGTACCTAAAAAACCCACACCAAAGAACAAAGCGGACCTCTCCTTGCTCCTCATCAGCTGGGATCGCCAACCCCACTATAAATTCAGTCCTCCCTGAAACCTGCACTGAGAAGAATGAAGGTGTAGAATTAGGTGTGTCACAGCCAAGTACTTGCGGGCAATCTGCTATCGGTTGGTACACCAACGTCAGATTGCACCAGGCAAATTTCCCTGCCCCAGCTGCTGCAGCACCGCAAGAAGTTTGTTTCCAGCCATCCACATGCCCAGCGGTTGAATGCTAGCTTGGCTAAATTGCTAGCACCTCAACTGCTGCCTTTTAAGTTGGTAGACTCTGCCCCCTTCCGTGAGTTTGTGGAATGTGCGGTACCTCAGTGGCAGGTTCCTAAACGGCACTTTTTCTCACGGAATGTGGAAGGCAATGTCCATGCCTCGCTGGACAGGGCGGTCAGCGGTAAGGTGCATATTACAGCTAAATAATGGTCCAGCAGGCATGGGGAGGGGCATTATCTATCTTTCATGGCGCATTGGGTGACTCTGCTGGCAACTGGGAAGGATGCAGGACAAGGTACAGTAGTGTTGGAGATTGTTCCGCCACCACGCCTCTAAAATGCTACTACTGGTAATTGTGACACACCTCTCTCCTCCACCCCCTCCTCTTCTTGATCCATGCTGATTTGTCCTCTGAACCAGCGGTGCTCTGTAGGCGTTCAAGGGGCTACGCAGGTACGCAGGCAAAAAAAAGCGTGAGTATGCTGTCCAGTTCTGGGCACCTGTCCTCAGGAAGGATGTGCTAGAACTGGAAAGATGTCCAGAGACAGGGCAACAAAGTTAATAAAGGGAATAGATGATCTCAGCTATGGGGAAAGACTATAAGAATTAAACGTATTCTCTCTAGAGAGGAGATGCTAGAGAGGGGATATGATAGCAATGTATAAATAGCATACTGGTGACCCTAGCATAGGGAAAATCTTTTCAGTGAAAGGGAATTTATAAAGACACGCATCCATTCACTGAAATTTAAGAAGAAGCAGTTTAGCCTTAAACTGCGCAGAGGGTTCTTTACTGTCAGAGCAGTAAGGATGTGGAATTCTCTTCCACAGGCAGTGGTATCAGCAAGGAGCGTTGATAGTTTAAAAAAAATATTAGATGGGCCCCCCTAATGATCACAACATACAGGGATATACAATGTACTATTGACGAACACACACACACACACACACACCATAGGTTAAACTGTATGGACTGGTGTCTTTTTTCAACCTTACCAACTATGTAGCATTCATTTACCATGTGCAGGCACAGGCACTTTTGGCAGCTCCCTGTATCCTAACAACTGAAAATGCTGTTCAGACCAGCTGCCTGCATCCTAGAAATTGATCGCATGTTTGGTCGCTGGGAGACACACAGTCATTTGTTATTATGGTGCACACTGTGCAAAAATGGGGTTCACATTAAAATTTACACATTGTTTGCCAGGCCAACCCTCAAATCGAACACAAACAGATTTGCCCATCACGAATCATGGTGAAAGCAGAAGCACTGACAGCCAATGAAAGGGAGTACACTGGGCATCTAAAATTTGACATAGTTTTCACACCCACAATCTATATGTTACACAGTCCCGACCTGATCATTCTACAGTATATGTTATGTTGTATGTTACACAATGAAAGGGGCACACCGATCACATAGTCCTGACTGCTATACTCTAAATGCTCTGTTGTGTTACGTAATCCTGATGACTGTAACACATGATATTTTATACTGTACAATGTTCTGGCAGTTGTATTAAATACACTATGTTAAACATTATATAGTACTAATCGCTCCATATTCAATTTTTTTTTTGTTCTATAGTCCAACCTGCTGTGCTGTGTATGTTGAATAGTCCTGACCACTGCATTATTTACAATGTGCTGTAGTTCCCAACCAATTTAAATAAGTCCCTTTTTTAGGTAGCATCAAAAAAGGTGTTAGCTTTATGTGTGCAAAAAAACATAAATGATGGAAAATTTTCCTTCTTTAAAATTATCATTTGTGCCAAGGTGTATGTGTATCTGTTAGACTAGTACAGTAATTAAAGGGGTTGTAAAGTTTTTTTGTTCTTTTTTAAATAACAAACATGTTATACTTACCTCCTCTGTGCAAGGGTTTTGGACAGAGTGGCCCCCATCCTCCTCTTCTGTTGTCCCCCAGCAGCGCTCCTGGCTCCTCCCTGCATCAAGTGCCCCTTCGGAGACCCCCATTCCAAAGGGACACCCATGCGGGTGCACTCTCAAGTCCTGCTGCTGCGTCCATTGACACAAACAGCAGGTCTCAGCCCCACCCCGCTCCGGTGTCACTGGATTTAATTGACAGGAGCGGGAGCCAATGGCTGCGCTGCTATCAATCTATCCAATGAGGACCCGAGACAACAGCTGGAGCGGCTGTGCTCATCCCCATCGATGGAATAATTGGGTTAAGGTAAGTAAAAGAAGGTCCATGGTTGGCTGCTGCACTACAGAATGCATTAAGGTGAAAAACCTCCAGGGTTTACAACCCCTGTAAGGCATTTTTGTGAGTACAAGGATTGCGACATGTGTGCAGTTTATATAACAATTAGGCTCAGATTCTTTTTAACTTATTCCTCTTAAGCCACTTCCACTGTTAGGTGCTATCTCTACATGCCCACTGCTCGCCATGGCATGCTAAGAAATATTTCCTAATGTGCCACTGGGCACCCTAGGTCTTTCCCAATTTTAGCTAATAATCAATGACATACTGTAGGGGTGTCTGGAACCTATCTGTGGTCTACAGAGTATTAATCCTACAACTCCAGGCATCTATTCTATAGTACTTGTTAGCTGCTGGGACTCAGGGCAGCCAGTATTGCCAACATTGGCAGGTTGATGTCAGAGAAACGGTTGCTTGTGGTGTAAAGAGGAAATGGTCTTGAAAAGCTTGTAGCATTGGCATGGCATAGAGTGCATGACTGCATGGCCTGTTTTTACTGTGTGACTGAGTCTTTATATGGTTTTTTGGTTTCTTTGCGGCCGTTGAATTACTATACGTAACTTCCCCACTGACATAAGTTTTTTTTGCTTGCGATGACACCTTGCTAAGGATAATCGGTGCTGGCACTGACATATGCTGAGAGTTATCATTACAGGACCTTACACTTGCTGGCCCCAATGGAGCTTATTTTACTTCCACAATCTCATTAGGTTACCCCAGGCCCTATTTAGTCTATACAAAGGGGGGAAGGTGGCACACTACGAGCTCTGACAACTCACTTTCAACCACACCCAGTTTTTGCCACAACCACCTTTTGGTCCCACCCACATGTGCAAAAGAGTTGGAGCGCTATGTGCCCTGCATTAGCTACCCCACTCTCGCTTCCAGCACCTGCACAGCACCTCCAAAAATGTTGCCCACAGATTGTAACGATTGTTTGTTTTTTGCCTGTGTATTGTCATGACTGCTATATTTTTGCTGTATATTGCCCCAATTGCCTGTTTATTTTCTATGTATTGTCACAATTTCCCATTTGTTATCTGTGTTTTCTCATGATTGTTTGTTTGTTGCCCACTTATTGCCATGATGGCCTGCTATTTGACCATGTATTGTAATGACCTTTTTGTTGCCTGCATTTTGTTACGGCTGTTGATTTCTTGTCTGGTTATTGTAAAGACTGCTCATTTGTTGTCATCATATTGCAACAATAGTCTGTTTTTTCCCCTGTCCCAGTTGCCTGTTTCTTTCCTGCATTTTATCACGCACATGCCGCTGATCACAATATACATAGATTCATGCATTGCATTGCATGAATCTATGTATTGCCGCCGAATATTCAGATGGCCGGCCCCCTGGTGAGCGCCGGCCATCTGAATAACTGCGGCTGTGGAAGTGCCTATCACAGCCAGCGTTTTTCTATCCATTGTAAAAAAAAAAAAAAGTAAAAAAAAAGCTAAACTGAAAAACACTGATTAAAGCTATTGCAAAAACGTTAAAAAACGTTGAAAGGCCCCCTGCAAAGCTACTGGCGTTTTTTTTATAGCTTTTTTTTTTAGCTTCAGTGTGCATAGAGCCAAGCTTTAAGCACCAGGTTAGAACTGTCAAACTCCTGGCAAAGATTCTGGGTATACAAGCATATACGGGTTCTCTTTCCTTAATCTTTTTGTAAGCATGGGAGACATACACAGTCAAAAAGAGCACATGCAACTACACTACACTACTACTATCAAATAGGAAGCTTATCAAGCCCCTTGTGGTAGGAATTAATAGAAAGAAAGAAAATGTAAAATACCGTATTTGCCGGTGTATAAGGCGACCGGGCGTATAAGAAGACCCCCTAATTTTACATTTTTTTAAGATTTTTTGCCTGTACTCACCGTATAAGACGACCCCCCTTCCGAGGCTTCCGACGCTTTTTATTTCTTCCTTCTGGAGCCATATTCTTCTTCATTCTTGCTGGAGCTGGAGCCATTTTCTTCTTCCTTCTTGCTGGAGCCAATCACGGTGAGCGATGTATTCTATTAATGAATACAAAGCCTACTTGGATTGGTAGAGGCTGTAACATCATCAGCCCATGCCTCTCTAACTCTCAAAGCCAATCCGAGCAGGCTACTGTATGTAGCCTGCTCAGATTGGCAGAGGTTGTTACGCCAATCCAAGCAGGCTCTGTATTCATTTGAATACATCGCTCATCGAGATTGGCTAATCGGTATATACTGTATGTAGCCAAAGCTACATACAGTATTACCGTACATCCAGCAGGCATCCGAGCAGCTGACGACCCCTGGCGTATAAGACGACCCCTGCTTTTTGGCCAGTTTTTTTTTGTGTAAAAGGTAGTCTTATACGCCAGCAAATACAGTACATATTTTTTAATGCAATTAAATGGTTATTGGTGAGTAAACCTCTGTATACAACAATGTCAAATTTAAGTTTGCTCACAAAGGTTTTAATGGTTCTTAGACTTAAATAGATAATAATATATCATTCTTATGTACTACAGCACTTTGAACAGTTCTTATTTGTTACTACCTACCACCTAAGGAGCTTGCATTTTATTAAAACCAGGGCACTCAGAGGATATAGTATAGTTAGAACGTACCAATTCTATTCATGTAATCAAAAGGTTGACACTGAAGCCATTATTCCAGTGCTGCAAGGTCATAATGCCATCCATAATCTACTGCGTATGCTAATTTTAATTTTCATATCATTTAATGTTGTTATTATTAATTTGTAGAGAGAACTTGCTGCTTGCTTAGGCTTTTTTGGGGAGCTTCTGACCTCGTCCCATAATGCAGTACTCAGACCTAAGTGATAGATTGCCAGTCTAGCTCAAGTAACTTTCATCATGGTCCGGGCTGGGAGGAATGCAGTGGTGGAGGAGCACAATGGAGGTAAATATAAGTGGGTCAGGGGGTGGGTTTTAAAAGACTGTTTCGGGTAAAGTGACCAAATCTCTTTAACCTGCTCAGAGCTACTGTAGGTATATTAGTATGCATAAACAGCTCATTATATATCCAATAAGAGAAGGAGTGCACAGATTGGAAATTGCTTCATGTTTTTTTTTTTTCGCGGAGATGAGGATTTCACTCTACAAAGTCCTTGTGGCAACAAGATATCTCAGCACAGTAGTGCATATAATTGATAATTACATTTTATAATTAAATACCTAAATGATTTATTGAAAAAAATCTTCATAAATCATTAAACTCCCCTTGTTAGCCTGAGTTGTTTTGAGAAGCAGTAAAAAATGAGAAATGTCCCCTTTGTAAATGAGAAATTGTGTTCGGTGTCATTAAATGGTCTAAAATCTGTGTTGGTCAACACCATAATATTTGCATACAAATAAATATGTAATTTTCTCTCTAAGCAAAGAAACATATTGAAACTTTAAAGGGATATACATGGTGTATGGAGCCAACCTGTAATTTAAAAAACACATTCATCGTTGGTGAAGGTTTGCATAGGGAGCCAAACTATAAATGTGTATGTCTTTAATTTTTTTTTCTATTTGTTTTATGTACAGCTGGCTGCATGGAGACCTGATCTATAGCTGGTTTGAACTGAATCTGTATTGATTTCCACCCAAGCTTTTGCAGAGGAAACCCACCCCCTCTCCATCCTCACTGAGAAACCGGCATAGCCCCAGCCTTAACTGTGATCAAGAAACAGAACTCCCTAACCTCCTCTTGGAAATTGTTATTACACAGACAGCCAAGGATGCATAGTACATCAAAATAAGGGTGGTGGGCAGGGAGACAGAGATTTATAAACCTATCCAGTTGATTCATTAAAGACACAGAGACCTTGTGGTATGTGTCTCAAGCAGATTCTGTATATCGAAGACGTTAGCCATTTTAGATCAAAAAGAACTGCTTATATTATGTTTGCATATTTGAAGACATTTTTTAACTGGCAAAACCTGAATATGAAAGGGGCAGCCTATTGTTACAGTGCCGTTAAAGTGAAACCCCACACTTAATGTAAAACACCAAGCGCAAACACAATTCTTTACAGATCAATTGTAGACATTGGAAGAATGTGCAAAGATCTCAGGCCGCGTACACATGGTCGGTCCAAACCGATGAAAACGGCCTGAAGTCAAGTTTCATCGGTCCAAACCGACCGTGTGTACAGCCCATCAGTCTGGTTTCCTTCGGACAAAAAATAGAGAACTTGCTTTAAAATCGAACCGATGGATAACCGATGGTTAGTACACAAAAGCATCGGTTAAAAACCCGCGCATGCTCAGAATCAAGTCGACGCATGCTTGGAAGCATTGAACTTCGTTTTTTTCAGCACGTGGTGTGTTTTACGTCACCGCGTTCTGACCCGATCGGTTTTAGAACTGATGGTGTGTACGCACATCAGACCATCGGTCTGCGTCAGCGGTGAACCGATGAAAACGGTCCGTCGGACCATTCTCATCGGATGGATCGACCGTGTGTACGCGGCCTCAGTGTTGTGAAAAAAAAAAACTACTGGGAAAAGCAGTGAAGCACGCATACAAGGTGGAAATTTCGAAGGGCCTCCAGTGGTTGCAAGGAACTATTTTTTTTTGCAATTATATCTAATTGCAAAATAAAATAGAAAAGTATATTTTAATTAAATAAACTAGCACATGCATGGCCATTCTTGGCACAGGGGGTGTCCTAATGATGACAGTTTGTTGACTTGAAGGGAGAAAATAGACAGGGATGAACTTTGTAGAAAAAAAATACCCTTGTCAGTCACAGAAGGGGAAGCTTACAGTTCAGTCTAAGCAGTATATATTGTATAGGAAGCTAGAGAAAATGAAAGCACAGTCCAGAGCCCTGGTGTCCAACCTGCGGCTTTAAGGTTAAATACGGACCATTTATGCTTGTTGCTTGGCCTTTGGATCTCAGTCTGTAGTGGCAGTCTTGATTCGTAAAGTGGTAATAGCAGTGACCGCCTAGCCTTGGGTAACATGTCCCAAGTAGGGATGAGCTTCGTATTCGAGTCGAAGTCGAGTCGACCATAATTCACTGCGGCATCGCTGGCTGATGATTGGCCAAGCATGCACTATGACCCACATGCTTGGCCAATCACAGCTTGCAAAAAACTGAGAGCCATAATTGGCCAAAGCCAGGGTGGCTTTGGCCAATTATGGCTCAGGGGGTTTAGTACACGCCCCACACTATAAAAGGCCGCCTGCAGGTCTGCATTGTGTAGTGTGTTGCGGTGGTTAAGAGAGGACAGAAAGAGTGTAATTTTTTGCAGGTAGATAGAGCAGGCAGGCAGGCAGGCTAGTCAGTTAATGTTACAGTGTGTAGAGGATATATATACATCCCAGGTGTTGTACATATATTTACACACTGTATAGTTTAGCTAGATCAGTTCTTCCTAATTTACTGGCAGGCAGGTGATTGTGCTAGCTGCAGTATTCTTACGTGGTTTATTGCCTGTGTCCTCTGTAGTTTGCACCTAAAGCTACTTGGTGTGTACTGGCCATGTGCTCTGTAGTTTGCAACTAAAGCTACTTGGTGTGTACTGTCCGTGTGCTCTGTAGTTTGCACCTAAAGCTACTTGGTTTGTATTGGCCGTGTGCTCTGTAGTTTGCACCTAAAGATTCAGAAGCAGTGATTTTAATGATGCTTAACCTCCCTGGCGGTATGATTCTGTCTGGAATTACGTACCAAAAAGCGGTACAATTATTTTGCAAGGAAATTTGGCGTTTTATACTGTAGGCCTGCAATTCTTAGGAATAACTCATTTAAATCTGACCAAACAAGAGTCTAGTAGGCATCCCGGGTATGAATTTTTTTTAAAAACAAAATTAGAAATTATAATATAATTAATAATTATAAATAATTATAACAAATAATAATATAATTATAATAAAAATTATTCAATAATGTTATCAACTCAAAATCACTGAAATTTGCTCAGTTGCAGAATTGTCGCTGTCATTACTTTTATTTTTTTATGACGAATTTCCCCACAAATCGCTATCGCACAATTCTGCAAGTGATTATAATTTATTATCGCTGTTTTCTAGCTGCTCTAAAACCACTTTTGACATAAAAGGACACTTTTGGTTGCTATGGACAATCTACAGTTTGCAGGCAGAAAGAAAGTTTTTATTATATAAAAGAACATGTAGGACACTGGGCAGACCACTAGGGACAAGTGCATTTTTTACTTACAGTACTGTAATCTATAAGATTACAGTATACTGTATGTAATGTGTTTGTTAACTTTTTTGAATTTGGCGCCGTTCTCCGCCCCCGTGCATCGTAACGTCGCAGGGAACAGAGATCGGCGGCACACGGGCACTGTGTGAATCGAGCGAGGACGCCGCTCGCTCACACAGCGGGGATGCATCGCTGGATCCAGGGACAAGGTAAGTAACTTTGTCTGTGGATGCTGCGAGAAGGTAAGCCGCGCCGCTGCACGCTCTGCACATCTACCCCGAGCGTGACTCGGGGATACCGATCCTAGCATGGAAAAACCACCCTGAGTCACGCTCGGGGATACCGCTAAGGAGGTTAAATAAAAAAAAAAAAAGAAAAATTCCTTTAAATATTGTACCTGCTGGGTGTCTATAGTATGCCTTTGAAAACGTCTTTGAGAACCCGGGTCTTGCCCGAGGGAACATGTATCAATAGAGAAAAAGTCCAATCACGGCTGATCACGATGTAAACAGGAAGAGCCATTGATGGCTCTTCCTCACTTGCGTCTGACAGGGGCGGCTCTCCTGACAGGGGGGGTTCACGCTGATTGTTTATCAGTGCAGCCCCCCCTCGGATCGCCACACTGGACCACCAGGGAAGCCCACACTGGACCACCAGGGAAGGGCAAAAAAATAAATAAAAATAAGTCAGTAAAAAAAAAAGGCAGTAAAAACATGCCAATCAGTGCCCACAAATGGCAGATACGTTACGCCGCCGGAAAATAGGGCGCAAGTTCCGTATTCAGAAAGAACTTGCACCCTAAGTTACGGCGGCGTAACGTCTGCACAATAAAAGATTAAAGCGTAACTCCACTTTTGTTGAGAAAAAAACATTCCCCCCTGGGTGATCTATGTACATTGTAATGATTATAACAACCTTTGTTGCATATTTCTTCCTTTTGTTATTCTGAGGAAATCCATGTGTGTTTTTCTGTGCCTTTGGGTTGGGTGGGTCTAATGGGAGGGGTTTCCTATATATCAGTCAGCTGTGGCAGCTGCGGGGCACTAATGAGGAAAGCTGCTGGGCCTGCATCCGTGTTCCTATTAGAAATATCTGTTGCAGGGGATGCCTGAAATCGGACTTGTATCTTAGGCAGACGTCTGGGAAAATTGGTGAGCCAATCACGTAAACAGGAAATTATGTTTCTGGGGAGTGGTCAGTACACGTTCAGTGTACAGAACAACTCTATGTTGCCATATTGCTTTGCATTTCTAGAAAATTACAGTGGCTGCAGATTGAAAAGGAAAGGTAATTTTTAATAACATTTAATTACAATATGACTTGTATCGCAATTGTACAAGCTATATTATTTTTTCTTTATTTGCGATTTTTTCCCCCACGTAAGTGGAGTTAAATGCTTTTTGTCAACACCCATTTTCCTTCATACAGTTATTTCAAAATAACAAATTCAGGAATTTAAAAGTCATGCTTTATTGTTTGCTTTTTTGCCTTCCCCTGGATCAACTGTAGGTATAGGATTGTATATACACTGTATATAGGACTATTCATGTGTGTGTGTGTGTATATATATATATATATATATATATATATATATATATATATACTTTTTTCCCTTTTATTGGTTGAACTAGATGGACTTGTGTCTTTTTTTAGCCAGAATAACTATGTAACTATACATAAGGTTGTATAGGTTTTACTGGCCACACTTTTGGTAGTTGAACACACATTTGTTTATAGAGGTCTATACATCAAAATACAAAAAAAGGAGAAAGAAGGACAGAGGAATTAGTCTCCAAAAGAGGGAAAGTCTCTTCACATGGAAACTTGGGACCTATGGTCTGGGGATTGTACTGTACAAAGTGAAATGTACATTTTGGCTTGCTTGGTAAAAGGTTAAAGCCTATCCTAACCCAAAAACTTTTTTTACATATATTGCAGCTTACCAGTTAGGTAGATAAGGGACCTGCATTCGTTTTCTCTCTTCCTTTATTTCTATCTGGTAATCCTGTAAATTGCAGTCCTCTGGGTGGCTACCAAAAATCACTCCACTGTATCTATGGAGAAAGCCATGGTTTTCACCCAGCCTGGACTTTAAGCATGCCTGCTTTTATATATGTCCATTACATGGGGGTTTATGGGATTAGTAGTTTACAGAAGCAAGATAAGATTGTCTTTTCTTTTGTCTGTTTAGCTAACAGGAAGTGACAAGTTCTTTCCATTTGTGGCAAGATCAACAGGTATGTTCTTTACTTGCTGAAAATGTTCTTAGCCTGAAAAATTTAAAACTGATGCAGCAACCGCATCTGTGGAATGGTGTACTACAATATATCAAACTTTTGTTCTTGAATTTAGTTCTGCTTTAATGTACATTAAATGAAAGTGGCACAGCAAAGGGAAATATTGCCTGAAGAGTCTTTAGCAAATAACACTAATGTCGCGTGACCTGAAAGTGCACAGTAATAGATTTAATTACAGTGGCGTTAGATTGATGTGTGTTGCTGATTGTGTTGGGTGTGTTGAATGTGTCCACTGTGCTGAATATTGTGTGTGCATGGACATGCATTTACCTCCACCACCATCCCTTCCTGTATGGGCACTTCCTCCTCAGTCAGTTGACTTCAATAAGAAAACAGTAGTGACCTTGGCTGATTCTTAGCATAAAAAGATATGGGATTACAGATTGGTTTGCAGGTCGAAAGGCCTAGGCAATCAGAAAGTAATCAGCTGTTGGAACTACAGTATTTTGATGCCAAGTGTCCCAAACACACACATAAATATTTTTATCTCATAATATGTTCTAGGCAAATTAACTGTTCCACAAAAAATGTTCCTTGGTTTATGCTTTCCAGTGCCCCAAAGATTGCTCAACCTTTATATAAACCAGTTAAATGTACAGCGTTTACATGATTAGTTTCAAAAAGAGTAGTATTATTATTATACAAGATTTGTATAGCACCAAAAGTTTGCGCAACGCTTTACAACATGGGGCAAACAGTACAGTTATAATATAATTCAATACAGGAGGGATCCGAGGGCCCTGCTCGTTAGAGCTTACAATCTAGAAGGAAGGGTCAAGTGGAACAAAAGGTAACAGTGGTGGGGGGATGATCAGATGGAGAACATTAAAATACAGCTGTTAGGTGTGGGAGGAATAGGCTTCTCCGAAGAGGAGGGTTTTCAGGGATTGTCTAAAAGCTAATAGAGTTGGAGATAATCGGACAGATTGGGGTAAGGAGTTCCATAGGATTAGAGAGGCTATGTCAAAGTCCACTAGGTGAGCTCGGGAGGAGGGAGCTAGAGAGTAGGAAGTCTTGAGAAGAACGAAGAGAACAATTAGGTTGGTATTTAGAGACTAGGTCAGTGATGTAGCTGGGGCAGAGCTGTGGATGGCTTTGTAAGTAGTTGTTAGTATTTTGAATTCAATTAGTTGGGTGAGCAGGAGCTAGTGGAGGGATTGACAGAGAGGAGAACCAGACACAGAGCGATTGGTAAGGTGGATGAGTCTGGCAGCAGCATTCATGATGGATTGAAGGGTGGATAGACTATGTAGAGGTAAGCCAATGAGGAGGGAGTTGCAATAGTCGAGGCGAGAGATGATCATGGAGTGAATTAAGAGCTTTGTTGTGTCTTTGGTTAGAAAAGGGTATATTTTGGAGGAGGTTGAGACGGCAAGATTTAGACAGTGATTAGACATGGGGCTTAAAGGAGAGTTCAGAGTCCAGGATTACACCTTGGCATGTGGGGATGGGCTTATAGTTGTGCCATCAATTTTGGCAGAGAGATCGGGGGAAGAGGCATGTGGGGGAGGAAAAATGATAAGTTCAGTTTTGGATAGATTAAGTTTGAGGAAGTGGTGTGACATCCAGACTGATATATCCGACAGTAAATTAGTGATACGTGAGGAGACTGAAGGAGTGAGCTGAGGGGTAGAGAAATAGATTTGAGTGTCCTCAGTGTAGAGATGGTATCAGCTGACCCAGGGAAAAGGTGTAGGATGAAAATAGGAGAGATCCGAGAACAGAACCTTGGGGGACCCCAACAGTGAAAGGAACTGGAGAGGAGTAGGTAGAATTGTAAGTAACGCTAAAGGTGCAATTGGATAAGTAGGAAAAGAACCAGCGAAGAGTACAGTCACATAGACCAAAGGCGTGGAGTTTTTTTAGTAGGAGGGGGTGGTCAACCGTCTCAAAGGCAGCAGAGAGGTCCAGGAGTAGGAGTACAGATTAGTGTCCATTGGCCGATAGTAGATTGTTTGTAAGTTTTAGCAGAGCAGTTTCTGTGGAGTGTTGAGGACAAAATCCAGACTGAAGGGGATCAAGAAGGCTACTATCAGCAAGGTGGCCACTCAGTCAGTTGTAGACCAGATGTTCAAGGAGTTTGGATAAAAAGGGGAGCACGGAGATGGGGGGTAGTTTGTTAAGATTGGATGGGTCCAGTGAGGGCTTTTTATGTATGGGTCTGACAAGTGCTTGTTTTAGATAGTTAGGGAAGATGCCAGAAGAGAGGGAGAAATTGAAAATGTGGGTTAGAGAGTGTAGAATAGAGCTAGATGGTGAACGTAGCATTTGTGAGGGAACAGGATCCAGAGGGCAGGTGTTAAGATGGGCGTTCGCAAGTAGTTTAGCAACCTCATCTATAGTGGTGGTGTTGAAAGAGGTAAGGAAAGATTGTACATGCGGGCATGAAGTGTAATGCGTGGAGGGTATCTGAACAGTAGAGATCTCCTCACAAATTGTATCAAGCTTCTGTTTGAAGTGATTGACGATCTCCTGGGATGTGAGTGAGTTGGTGGGTGGAGGCAGTGGAGGATGAAGTAGAGAGTTGAAGGAAGGGAGAGGAGTTGACGGGGATGGGATGATAAGGTGTTAATGAGAGACATGAAATAGGTCTGCTTGGCAGTGAGGAGGCAGGAATTAAATTTTTGGAGGGCAGATTTATTTTGGCTGAAATATTTCTGGTACTTAGTCTTACGCCACAGGCGCTCAAGAGCACGACTGTGATTTTTCAGACTTCTAGTGTCATCTGTTTGCCAAGATTGAAGGGGATGGGGCCTGATTCTGTGCTCAGCCTCAGCGCACACCAGCGCTGACATCCCCTTCTCTCTCTGCACAGACACAAGGAGAGATAGAGCTCATATGCTCCTCCTCCTTCTGAGTCTGTCCTGCCCACACTCCCTGGGCATGTGTGGGCACTGGACAGGAAGTTTGAACCCAAAAAAGCATCAGACAGCCTGCCTGCACCTCAGTCTCCATCCTGGTAAGCTCACTCTCTCTAGTCTCTCCTGCCTCCCATTGTATAAAAAGAGGTGCTCTGTGGGCTTTGTTTAAGGGGAGGGGGGCAGGCTTTGGTGAGCAGAGACCCTCTTTACACAATAGTCCACAGCATGCACCCTTAAATCAAGTTTCCCAGAACACCCCTTACATCAGATCTGATGTATATGGGGTCTGTGAGGACTATGATGTAAGGGGAGGCTCTGTGCGGACTCTGATGTAAAGGGAGGCTCTGTGCAGACTCTGATGTAAGGGGGGCCTCTGTGCAGACTCTGATGTAAGGGGGGCCTCTGTGCAAACTCTGATGTAAGGGGTGCCTCTGTGCGGACTTTGATGTAAGGGGGGCCTCTGTGCGGACTCTGATGTAAGGGGAGGCTCTGTGCGGACTCTGATGTAAGGGGAGGCTCTGTGCGAACTCTGATGTAAGGGGAGGCTCTGTGCGGACTCTGATGTAAGGGGGGCCTCTGTGCAGACTCTGATGTAAGGGGGGCCTCTGTGCGGACTCTGATGTAAGGGGGGCCTCTGTGCGGACTCTGATGTAAGGGGAGCCTCTGTGCAGACTCTTGTGATCATGAAAAATCTTAGACTGTTTTCCTCCATCCATCACTTTTCAAACGCTCTATGGGCCACTTAACTGGACTTGCCCCCCAGGCCTAAGGCTGCCAGCCCTCCCCTGCCAGTGAGGCTAGAAGTGAAGTGTTGTAGACAGAAGTGGCTAGGTTAGTACAGGACAGGGGTGCGATTTTGTCATAGAGGTGTTCAGTAGCAGAGTAGAGAAAAGAAGGGTTGCGATGGCTTAGGTTTCTGAGGGTAACCATTAGGCGGTTATTTATCCCTTAATGTGTTCTAGGCAAATTGACTGTTCCATCAAAAAATGTTCTTTGGTTTATGCTTTCCAGCGCCCCAAAGATAGATCAACCTTTATATAAACCAGTTAAATTGACAGCTTTTACATGATTAGTTCATAGTAGTAAAGTTGGGAAAAAAAACACCAGCAACTTTGTTCTACCATAGTAATTACTGAATGTACCTTAAAGTCTTGAAATTGTAATTTTTAATCTGAGCCCCAATTTAGTCAATGGCGGCAAATCCTGAAAATCAGCCAAATATGCGCATAAATATTTTGAACTTTTGTAGATTTTGCCATACAACATTTATTGTATGCGCAAATGTGCATATGCGCAAATACATGTGAATACATGTAACACAAATGCCTGAAATTACGTCCAGAAATACTGATGCTTATATATAAGCAAGAAGCCTAAGGCCCCATACACACGAGAGGATTTATCCGCAGATACGGTCCAGCGGACCGTATCCGCGGATAAATCCTCTCGAGGATTTCAGAAGATTTCTATGCGATGGCGTGTACACACCATCGCATTGAAATCCGCGCTGAAATCCTCTGGCGATGACGTGTCGCGCCGTCGCCGCTATTATGACGCGGCGACGGCGCGACGCTGTCATATAAGGAATTCCACGCATGCGTCAAATCATTACGACGCGTGCGGGGAATCCCTTTGGACGGATGGATCCGGTAAGTCTGTACAGATGAGCGGATCCATCCGTTGGAATGGATTCCAGCAGATGGATTTGTTGTGCATGTCAGCAAATATCCGATCTGCTGGAATCCATCCCAGAGGAGATTTCTCAGCGGAAACGGATCCGCTGGCGTGTACACACCATAGGATCTATCCGCAGAAACCCATTTGCTGGGATTTATCTGCGGATGGATTCTATCGTGTGTATGGGGCCTTAGATGTATGCTGTGTATTAAAACAGTACATTTCTCATGGATAGTGTCAAGGACACCATGTTCTGGCATCACATATATAATATTAGTTATTATAATTTTACATTATTGATTATTATATGATTCATTTACACTTAACTCACGTCAACATATAAGTAATATGGTATACACTGCATATCCTGTATTTCAACAATTCCTTGCCGTTCTCATTGGCTAAACAACATAATTTTTTTTGCTTTTGAGGACAAAAAAAAAAATAGAGGCCCGGATTCACGTACGAGTTATGCCGGCGTATCTCCAGATACGCCGTCGTAACTCTGAGTCCGAGCCGTTGTATCTATGCGCCTGATTCTTAGAATCAGTTACGCATAGATTTGTATTAGATCCGACCGGCGTAAGTCTCTTACGCCGTCGTATCTTAACTGCATATTTACGCTGGCCGCTAGGAGGGTGTATGCTGATTTACGCCTAGAAATATGTAAATCAGCTAGATACGCCAATTCACGAACGTATGCCCGGCCTACGCAGTACAGATACGCTGTTTACGTTAGGCTTTTCCCGGCGTAAAGTTACCCCTGCTATATGAGGCGTAGATGAGGCGTACCAATGTTAAGTATGGACGTCGTTCCCGTGTCGAATTTTGAAAATTTTACGTTGTTTGCGTAAGTCGTTCGCGAATAGGGCTGGGCGTCATTTACGTTCACGTCGAAAGCATTGGCTTCTTGCGGGTTAATTTGGAGCATGCGCACTGGGATACTTTCATGGACGGCGCATGCGCCGTTCGTAAAAAGCGTCATTTACGTGGAGTCAAATTAAATTTACATAACACACGCCCACATCTACCACATTCGAATTAGGCGGGCATACGGCCTATTTACGCTACGCCGCCGCAACGTTGGTTTGAGAATACGGCACTTGCCTGTCAAAGTTGCGGAGGCGTAACGTAAATAGGATACGTTACGCCCGCACAAAGATACGCGATTCTACGTGAATCTGGGCCAGAGTGTATATTTATTCACATTAAAATGGAAAAAAATATAGTACACACAACATAGGCATAATTTAATACAATTTCTTGTAGGCCTCATGTGCTAAAACACATACTGTATCTCCTGCAGCTTTTCAACATAAAAAGCATATATTTTTTTCACTGGAAAATTGAGCTGACTGTATAGACAAGTGTATATGGAATTTTTTTGTGAGTCCATAGACTGTATTTAAGCATTTTGGGTAAGCGCCATTTTGAACAGGGGGGACAAGTCAGTTTCAATTAAAAGTCAACTTTACAGTATATTGTTTTCACAGAAAAATAGACAGATAAATATTGTACTTACTCCATACGAAATGTAAAAATAAAATACGTGGTCACATTTTGAACCGAACAGACACCAAGCAGCTTTTATTAAAAAAAAAAAATAAAAGTGTATTATTTCACCTGAAAAAGTCAGCAAAATAAGCTACATGCACAGTATGTAAGCAATTTTACTTGGCCACAGATTAATAGGGAGAGACCAGGCATGTTTTAATGAGGAACATATAGTTAGAGTATACTATTTCAGAGAGACAGGCAGTGGAGAAATTCAAAAACTAGATTCCACAGAGCGTATTATAGACTGAGGTTAACACTATAAAATTTGTAGCTGCAGAAACATTAAGTGTGGCAACTTCACAGTGTCTGACTAACAGAAAACATTGGAAACTTTAAAACACATTGCCAAATTGACCCTGCATAAAAAAAAGTTTTATAAAAATGAACCAGTCCTGTGTTAGCAGTAAAAAATCCTGAAGCTTATGCAAATGAATACATTTTTTTTCTTAGAATCTGGCTCCAAAACCTTTTTATACCTTACAGCATTACTATTTCCTGCCACGACTGCTTTTCTGCCACCATTACCAAATTCTACCATAATAATGGTCCTATTCTGATGCTGCTGGCCTGACATAATAACCGTTTTTATGGCCCGCCACTATTACTATTTTATGCTGCCTCTATTGGCCTATTCCCCTGTTCCATTGCTCCAGCACTGAAAAAGTTCTAAACATAATTTTATAGCAGATGTAAAATTTGTATTTTTTTCTCCTGCATTGCCCCTTAGATTTCCTGTATTTTCTGGTGATCAAACACTGTCAAGGTGCCACACATTTTTTCCCAGCTGAGTCTCAACTGCAAACTGTGTAACGTTTTCTGCAGTGTCCGCCATTCAATCTGATGGAGTGTTTATATTCCACTGGAGCATGGCGTATGAACTTTACATAGGATTGAGTAGACAGTGTACTGTGGATGCATGGGACCACCTCAGAACATTTTGACAAACCACTTGGTGGCTTTATGGGCAATATCTTGTTGGATTAGGGACAGGGTGGGTAAAAAACTTGCAGAAAGGCTGACAGCTGGAGACAGTACAATATAAAATGCTTGTACATTTTAATTAACACAGAATTTGATGCTAATTGCAAATCAAGAAGATGCTGTTTTGAGCCCTATATTGGGTTCTTGAAGTATATTTTATATATAGCACTTTTTAAGTGTTTGTTAATTTTTGTAAACAAATTATTTTATACTGCATAAAATCATTTATGTTTTTCCAATTATGTAGACTACTTGTATACCCTAGAAGTCCCATTTATTCTTAATAGTTTTTAGCTTTATGTTTATTTGGGATGAAGTATGATCTTTAGGGCAGAGTTGGTTGTAATCCTTATGGCTTCTTTTTTCCTTAATTGCAAATCCATCTCACCAAGATCACCATGTTCGTAAGTAACTGTAAGTTTCTTAACCAGTGTTTATTCTGATGTTTATACATTAGTGGTGTTGGTCGTTGGCTAGCAAAAAAACACTGCAAAGTTCTTGAATATAAAGGCTGTGCACACCTGCACAGTCAGGCTGCTAGTCTACAGTAAACTATGGACATAGGGTTAGAGGTTTTCCTCGATTTCAAGACTCTTCAAAGCCTCTAGACTACACAATCCAGTCCAGGAATAGAATAGACATTCTGGGGGATTAGAGTAGACATTCTGGATCCCCTCAACCTGCAACCATGAGAACCTTGTGTTATCTTTATTTCTACTAACCCATTGGCAGGCTGCAGAACTGTCACAGTGTGTAAACAAAAACAATATCAATGTCCATCCCTCCACTTATGAGAAAAGGACATTCTATTTTAAATGACAAAATGGCATGATCAATATTCTTCAGACACTGATAACCTGTAATTGCAGCAAATTGAGGATGTTTATTAAAATGGACCTTGTGCATATGTTTTCTTATATTTGTATATTATACAAAATATATGCATATTATACATTTTATTTATACATGAGGTCAGATGTGATTAAAAACCTTTCTGGTCTAAAGACTTAAAGACTCACTCTTGTAATTTTCGGCATTACTTTCACTTAAACTAACCAGAAGATAAGTCCATGTTAACTAAATATTAGCCAACAACAAAGGCATGAGCTTCAAAGAAGCTGAAATGGTTAATCATAGATATTAGGTATTAGAAATATTATTGATATTAATATTTAAAATATCAGTACAAGCTACTGATTTAGGCCTATCCAGAAAAAAAAATCTGTAGTTTAGAAGTTTGCACCCACTCTCCTCCTTCAACCAACCCCCCTCCTGCCTCCCCTGGCACAGAGCCAATGTACTGCTGGGCTGTCATTTATACCATTCATGCTTTCATGGTTGATGCTATTCTTACAGATAACGAGTAGACTAGTGTAATGGGGTTTAGCTTTTACATTACAGCGCAATTTAATGGCTGTAGGTGAGTTAATCTAACATATTCTGTTGTCCTGTTTATTTTGCCTAAGCATTGCATTTGCCTACCTTTCGATAATACAGTCACCTTATTATTCCCCAAGTTGCTTTGGTCTATTTCAGTGTACTGTCATAGAGCACCAGAATATTAACACTTAAGCTACACAGCTTTGAGTGTCCTTCGGTCTATAACAAGGTGTGTCAGTGGGGGCTGAGCAGTTTAAGGCGTAATGGCAGAAAAAAGGATCCATCAGACCAAGCAGTTCCTGCAAGGATGGTGCTACATGTTTTGTAGGAACAGACTAGGTAGGACAGCAACAAAAAATGATTTATAAAGGGAATTAACACCCTAAAAGCACCTTACATCACATCCACCCGGAGGAGCTTGCTCACCATTGACCACCTGGAAGGTTGCCACCTTCTGGAGATTTATCGATACACTTTTTAATAAATTGTAAATGTGCATATTTACTGCTTTTTCATTTCATAAATATGTTTAAATAAATGCTACACTTAGCTAGCAGTGCTTTTCTCTCCTTCTTTTTGTTTTTACATAGAATAGGTAGGGCAAACTGTGATGTCTTTCTTCATAATATTGGCCAGGATATGGAGAAGAGGCGAGGAGAGGCCTAGGCTAGTGTATGGAAGGAAACTACTTAATGACCTTTGGTTTCATTCAGAGACTAATTTAGTTGATAAGATGCAGTAATGTCCTTAGAGTCAAGTTATTAAACCCTCATTGATGGAGCCTAGAAAAAGGCATGTTAGAAAAGGGATAGGCTTACAGATATATGAACACATGTCAAATAACCACAATATATGACAGTTTGACCTGATGGATTGCTATGGGTAGCAGCTCCGCTTTTTTCTTCTTCAATATATTTTTTTGTAAAGAAGCCTCTGTAGAGTAATTTAGAAAAAACAATGACATTAAATTGCTAATGGTTATTGTAATTTACTCTTAGTTTAAATAAAATATTGATGTGGTATGTGTGCAGTAGATTCTTGTAAGAAAAAAGGATATCTTTTTTAAAAAAACATTTTTATATCCCAAACTGCTTTACATCTAATTATAGTAAACCTAATACATTTTCCTAGCAGCTGGTCCACACCTTTCTTTTTGGGTCCTTTGCCAGGTTCCTCCTCTTTTTGGTGTGCCCCTATAGCAGGGGGGCCCAACCTTTTGAATAGAATGGGCCACTTAAGCAACTTGGTAACCAGTCGCGGGCCACAAATAGCCGAGTGGGTGGATGACAGGTCACGGCTACTCTATAGGCTCTCCGATCTGCCCAGATGGAAGGGGACAAATTCCCATTTGTTTTTTGGATTGGAGGTAGGTGGGGGTGTAAATGGACATCTGTCACTCTGTAGAGGTGAATTGAGGGTCCCATTTGGTCAGGCTGATCGTGTGAAACGGGCCCAAGAATGCAGTCTACCCACACCGTGAGTGCAGCGTAGTGCTCCTGTGTGCTATCCTGCGGGTTAGCTGAACTTTGCTATAGACTCCCCCTGTGGCAAAGCCGGCCCTGTAGAGGATGCATCGGTTTTTGGGGCTCTGGTCCACAGCCCCTTTCTTCCTCTACCACCAGCTTCATTCACAACACCGATGTGCTGCGGTCTACCCACACCGCGGGTGCAGCATAGTGCACCTGTGTCTATCGTGTGGGTTTGCTGAACTTTGTTATAGACTCCCCCTGTGGCAAAGCCAGCACTGTAGAGAAAAAAAAATAGCTTATGGGGCTCTGGTCCAGTCGCTTTCTTCATCTACCACCAGCTTCATTCACAACACTGATGCTGTGGTATGGCTGGTCCGCAACCTGCGATCTGGGCTTGCCAACCCACTATTCCAGAGCAGAAGGTTGCAGGCCACATGAGAGGGCTCTGCGGGCCACATGTGGCCCCCGGGCCACTGGTTGGCCACCCCTGCCCTATAGGAAGGCGCTTCCAATGGACTTCTTGGGCTGGACTGTGTATGTACATTGACACACTTAGCATGGCTTGGCCCCACCCACCACTCCCTCCTCAGAGAATTTGATTGAGAGCAGTTGGAGCCATTGGCTCCCGCTGCCTCAGCAAAGCCTGTGAGAGTGGGGAGAGTGGAGAAAGCTACTGGATTGTGTGAGGACTCAGGTAAGTATTTAGATGGATGAGGGGGTAATACTATCACTAGGACATTTTTAACCTTAATCCAGTGAATGCATAATGGTAAAAAATATTTAGCCCAGAGGTGTCCAACCATGCGGACCAAGATGGCTATAAATGCATCCCAACACACAATTGTAGACTTTTTTGGGGAGAAATAAAAAAAATGCATTTACACTTAGCGAACACATGTGGCTGAAGAAAAATGTTATCTCCCCAAAGAAAAATATCCCAAAAAATAGTCCAGTCAAACAAAATGAAATTCATAGCAGGTGTCAGACAGATTTAGTTACATGGGGCCAGATCCACAAAAGGGATACGACGGCGTATCTACTGATACGCCGTCGTACCCCTATTTCTATCTTTGGAACTGATCCACAGAATCAGTTTCCAAAAGATAGGGAGAAGATCCGACATGTGTAAGGGACTTACACTGTTGGATCTTAGGATGCAGTACCGCATCCGCCGCTGGGGGCATTTCGAGTCGAAATGCCGCTTCGGGTATGCAAATTAGCACTTACGGAGATCCACGAAGCTTTTCAGCTTAGTTTTTTCTCCGTAAGTATTAGTTTGCAATCGTAAAATTAGGGCTGCTTTTACAAGGCCTAAACTGTTTAGGCCTTGTAAAAGTAGACCCTTCTATCTATATTTTTTTTTTTACGCCCGTCGCGATTCTCAAAACCCGGCGCAACGTAAAACCGCGTTAAGCACGTCGGGAAAATGACGTCGTGAGCATGCGCAGTACGGCCGGCGCGGGAGTGCGCCTAATTTAAATGGGACTCGTCCCATTTGAATAGGAACGCCTTGCGCTGGCCGGATTTAAGTTACACAGCCGAAAATTTCTAGGTAAGTGCTTTGTGGATCGGGCACTTAGGTAGAAATTTTCTGGCCGTGTAACTTAAATTGAAAAAGTTACGTTGCGCGGGGTTTTTGTGGATCTGGCCCATAGTTAGTTACATAGTTAGCCAGGTTGACAAAAGACACAAGTCCATCATCTAGTTTAACAAAAAAAAAAAAAAACGTACATTCCCATATACACAATGCTATACCCAGAGTTGATCCAGAGGAAGGCGAAAAACCCCAGCAAAGTATGATCCAATTTAGTACAGCAGGAAAAAAAATTCCTTCCTGATCCTCCGAGAGGCAATCAGATTTTTCCTGGATCAACTTTATCTATAATTGTCAGTACCCAGTTATATTATGTACATTTAGGAAATAATCCAGGCCTTTTTTAGAGCAATCTACTGAGCTGGCCAGAACCACCTCTGGAGGGAGTCAATTCCACATTTTCACAGCTCTAACTGTGAAGAAACCTTTCCATATTTGGAGATGAAATCTCTTTTCCTCTAGACGTAAAGAGTGCCCCCTTGTCTTCTGTGATTACCTTAAAGTGAATAACTCAACACCAAGTTCACTATATGGACCACTTATGTATTCATACATGTTGATCATATACCCCCTTAACCACTTCAAGACCAACCCTATTTTTGACACTTGTTGCTCACAAATTAAAATGAGTATTTTTAGCTAGATAATTATTTAGAACCCCCAAACATTATACATATTTTTTTAGCAAAGACCCTAGAGATTAACATGGCAGTCCTTGCAATATTTTATGTCACACAGTTTTTGCGCAGAAGACTTTCAAACATAACTTTTTTGAATAAACAAATTTGAAAACAGTAAAGTTAGCCATGCGCTGGACCAGGCGAATCCGCATTAGGATCTGCACGTCGAGCGTGGTGGTGGAAAGCCTTGGGTGGGCTGCCAGGATCCGGGCAGCTAGGTAGAATGTCCACGGCTCCCCCATCCCCTGTTGGGATCTTGAGGTGGTTATAGGAGTGCGGCCACAGTGGAATCCTTATGCTGTATCTATCTCCACACAGTGTGTTTTTAAACCTACCATATTAAAACCGAGTTACACTAGGCCAACTTTGTACTCTATTCTTTTGTGTTTTATTATTAAGCTTATGATCTACATAAAACCCCAGATTGGAACAGACAGCAAACCAAGTCAACATTAGAATGATATCAGGAACAGTAAAAGTTTACCAACGTTTACAAATGACCTGGAAGGACTTTTTAATTAGACACTGTTACAACACACTGAGCACATACATTTGATATGTTATGTCATAAGGGTAAGGCTATATTTGGCCATCAGATTGTGGGGGTGTTAACCTAGAGACATTCCACCTGGACAAAGCGTCTCAACCTTCGAGAATACAGGACTGCTTATTGCCAAGAGATAGTGAAAAAATAGCTATAATTTAGAAGAAGGGTTCAGATCTTTGAAAAATAACCATGCTCTTATATGTAAATTTTTCATTGCTACAGTCAGAAGTATTCCCAGTATAGGACCTCATTTCAAATTCACCTTGAAAAGATCAGGATAGATGGGCTTGCTGGTATATCGTTTAAGAACAGCAATTTCTCCACATCCAATTTGCAATAGCAGGAAATTGGAATCGGCTCTCAATGAAGCTGGTTTACATATCTCCTCAATGGCTCCGGTGAGATTTACATCTTTTGGTCCGTTTCAGGTCCGAATTCAGCCAAAAATTCAGGACGCACCAGACTTCTGCTGGGACCTGCTGTGTGCTCATATGTGAACTCAGCCTAAATTAATTTGGCATAAGAGAAGAGGAAATCTTTAGTTTGTGAGCAACAGGACACATCTGTTTTATACTAAAGTACCTTGAAAAAGTATTCATACCCCTTGAAATTTTACACATTTTATCATGGTACAACCAAAAACATAAATATATTTTACTGGGATTTTATGTGATAGACCTACACAAAGTGGCACATAATTGTGAAGTAGAAGGAAAATGATGAATGGTTTTCATTTTTTTTTTACAAATAAATATGTGAAAAGTGTGGCGTGCATTTGTGTTCAGCCCTCTCTGCTACCCTCTGACACCCCTAACTAAAATCTAGTGCAACCTTCAGAAGTCACCTAATTAGTAAATAGTGTCCACCTGTGTGTAATTTAATCTCAGTACATATTAAATACAGCTGTTCTGTGAAGCCCTCATGTTTGTTAGAGAACCTTAGTGAACAAACAGCATCATGATGTCCAAGGAACACACCAGGATAAAGTTGTGGTGAAGTTTAAAGCAGGGTTAGGTTATAAAAAAATATCCTAAGCTTTGATTATCTCACAGAGCACTGTTAAATACATCATCCGAAAATGGAAAGAGTATGGCACAACTGAAAACCTACCAAGACATGGCCGTCCACCCAGGGGCGGATCCAGAGTCTAGTCTCGGGAGGGGCACTAACATAATTTTTTTTGGGGGGGCAATTTATCAGGGAAATGGCTGGTGTTGGCGCTTCAATGATCACGGCACCATGGTTGTTAAGGTATCAGGATGATTGAAGCGCATTATTTCTATTATTACATTGTAATATAAAATGAAATGGTTCAACTCACCATAATGCAGAACCAGTGGGAGTCCCGAGTGTGTCACTTGCCACGTCACCTGCCAACAGATGCAGCTTGTCAATGGCCACATCACCTGCCACATGTTGCAGATTGTCACTTGCCACGAGTTGTGGAATGTCACTTGCCTGCCACCAGATGCAGATTGTCACTTGCCACGAATTGCGGATTGTCACTTGCCACGTCACCTGCCACATGTTGATACACTACGCCGCTGTAACTTACAGCGGCAGGTCCCGTATTCAGAAAGAACTTGCGCTGTAAGTTACGGCGGCGTAGTGTAACTGGGCCGGCTTAAGCCTGCCTAATTCAAATGTGGAGGAGGTGGGCGCGTTTTATGTTAATTACTCGTGACCCCACGTAAATTACGCTTTTTAAGAACGGCGCATGCGCCGTCCGTGGACGTATCCCAGTGCGCATGCTCCAAATTACGCCACAAAGCCTCATTGGTTTCGACGTGAACGTAACTTACGCAAAGCCCTATTCGCGAACGACTTACGCAAACTACGTAAACGACGCAAAATTCGATGCTGGCCCGACGTCCATACTTAACATTGGCTACGCCTCATAGAGCAGGGGTAACTTTACGCCAGAAAAAGCCTTACGTAAACGACGTAAAAAAATGCGCCGGGCGGACGTACGTTTCTGAATCTGCGTATCTACCTAATTTACATATTCTATGCGTAAATATACAGAAGCGCCACCTAGCGTCCAGCGTAAATATGCAACTAAGATACAACGGCTTAAGAGACTTACGCCGGTCGGATCTTAGGAAAATCTATGTGTAACTGATTCTAAGAATCAGTCGCATAGATACGACCCCGCACACTCAGAGTTACGACGGCGTATCTGGAGATACGCCGTCGTAACTAGTATCTGAATTCGGGCCTTAATGTTCTAAGTGGAAAAACACTTTAGGTAGCTTAACACTAAAGCCGGCCATACACGGAGAAATATTTTTTCTGCAACCACGGGTTGCAGGAAAGAAATTTGCTAAGTTTTCCATCAACACAGACAGTGTTGATGCAGGAATCCCTCCTGCCAAGCCATTGCCTTCACATATCCATCCCCAACAGGAGAAGACAGTGATTATTACTAGCAGCCGCTAGTAATAATCACAGGAAAAACCCAGCACACTGGTTGTACCCAAGTTGATCGATTGATCAACTTGGAACATTTAGTCTGCTCATAGACGGTTCGAATCTCGGCCGGTTCAAAAGGAATTTGAACCGTTTTTGGCCTGCCTTTTCTAATACCTGTAGCACTGACCATATTAACAATTTCTATAGCTAAAAAGTTATAGAACAGGAGAAGAATATTTGAATAAAGTTTATATAGGCCAAAGAATGGTGATGATGTTTCACCAACATGAATTCTGAACTATTGAAGCTAGATGTAGCATTGTTAGCTTATCTTTGAATGTAATATTTATAGTATGTTTGAACAATACTCAAATTATAAATAACATATTTAACAGAGTAAAATATCTTTTCATTCTGTTCATAGAAAGGGACATTATTTCTACTGCTGGTGTGCCTTGGTTCCTTTATCAGGAAAGCTCAATGGTATTGATGCTGTGACTTGAAGAGCGGTAACTAAACCCTACTCTGTCATCATGTAAAGATTCTTCTTTCAATTGACCCACTAAACCTGGCTTTCATTGAGATATATTGAAGCATTAGTTCATGGAGAATTGAGCTGTATACTTTACTCCATTACAGCGGTTTACTTCAGTTTCTCCAAATTGTAGAATTCAAAGATTGCCAAACGTTACAAAATAATAACAGAGATTACCAAAGCCAAGTAAGGGGGTCACCTTTTATATTAAGTTATTTCTATATCAATAGGTGTGCTATGTGTGCAGTATATTATATCAAGGCTGCACAGCCTTTATAAGTGAATGGATATACTGTACAAATCATTATTAAAAGACTGTAAAAAAGGGGCTAAAAGTAACTTCTGTACATGTACTGTATATGTTATAGACATACTATTATCACTCTATAAGTTTATTCTAACACCACAGAACTTATGCTTTCTATATACGTTAATTGGCATTCTTCCTAAATGGCTTTAGTATAGGTGTCTAAATGAGATGTTAAGTTCCTCTTAGGCCTCGTACACACGGACGGACTGTCCGATGAAAACGGTCCGCTGGACCGTTTTCATCGGACATGTCCGCTGCCAGATTTTGGTCTGATGGTTGTACACACCATCAAACCAAAATCCCAGAGGACAGGATACGCGGTGACGTGGCCGCGCCGTCGCCGCGATGTGCGCGACCCTGGAAGGTCAATGCTTCCACGCATGCGTCGAATCACTTCGACGCATGCGAGGGCTTTTGGCCGAGCGGACATGTCCGGTAAGTCGTACAGACGACCGAACACGTCCGACGGACAGGCTTCCAGCGGACATGTTTCTTAGCATGCTAAGAAACATTTGTCCGCTGGAAACCTGTCCGATCCGCTGGAAAATTGTCCGGTCGGACGTACAGACGACCGAACATGTCCGCTGAAACTGGTTTGCGGACCAGTTTCAGCAGACATGTTCGGTCGTGTGTACGAGGCCTTAGAAGAACTGATGTAAATGATTTGCTTACTTGGTAAACCTTCGAGGAATTTGTTGATTAAATAATAAAGATAATAAAACTAAGAACATCTAAAGATGGCATGGCATCCCAAATATTTAACCTGGAAAGTTCTCATGTACTTTTATTATGATGGCTGACTTGCAACAGATCTTGTGTCTGTTGTCCTTGAATCCAGGACAGACCCAATTGTGGGAATATTTTCCCCTAAAATAATACCTGATTTCTATTACTACCAACTATACCATAAAATCTATATGTTCTGGAGTATATGTATTTCTGATAAGCTACAGTATTATTAATTTGGTCAAGCTCTAAAGTCAATATATGTTGAAGACTTGTAGACAAAATTATACAATTTATAGCTTGAACTGCATAAATAATATTGAACACAATGGGATTAAGTTCGAAATAAATAGCCTGATTCCTCGCCAAAGCAAATGCTGAGGAGAGAAGTGGATAATTTAAGGCAGAAAGAAGGAAAATTACAACATGTGGGCCAACGGAAATCAAACCATTGGGAAGGTCCCAGTACTACAGGCCTGTAATGCCCCGTACACACGATCGGGCTTTAGCCCGGCCAAACTCAGGAAGGAATTCCATCGCAGTAAAAGAGAACATGTTCTCTATCTAAACTCCAATGGAATTCCTTGGAAAAAAGTCAAATGGGGCATACACACGATCGGAAATTCCCATGGAAAAAGTCTGTCTGACTTTTGCCATGGGAAATTCCGATCGTGTGTATGGGGCTTAAGAGTGAGTTTCTCAATAGGTTACAAGGACCATGTCCTAGAATTCCATAGATGCTCTAGATTGTCTCAAGTAGTGCTGTAACAGGAAGTGTATTAAGCCAAATGATCAGACAGAGAGTAAATGTAACTTGCAATTTACTAAACAAGTTCAAATCAATAATGTAAAAAAAGGTAAGAATGGCAAAGGGCATGCATACATTGCAGAGTAATAACAAAAATTATTTTAAAAGCTGTACAAATGTGGACTCCTCATAGCAATGTCTTTGTTGATCAATTAGGGAAGCACAGCTGTATAGCATACTCTCTATTAGGCCGCGTACACACGGTCGGTCCAAACCGATGAAAACTGACTAAAGTTCAGTTTCATCGTTCCAAACCGACCGTGTGTACGCCCCATCGGTCTGTTGTCCTTTGGTCCAAAAACAGATGCCTGACCGATAGGTCAAAACCGATGGTTAGTACGCAAAAGCATCGGTTCCAAAACCGCGCATGCTCAGAATCAAGTCGACGCATGCTTGGAAGCATTGAACTTTGTTTTTTTCAGCACGTCGTGTGTTTTACGTCACCGCGTTCTGACCAGATCGGTTTTGGAAACGATGGTGTGTCTGTCAGCCATCAGTCTGCTTCAGCAGTGAACCGATGAAAACGGTTCGTCGGATGGACTGATCGTGTGTACGTGGCCTAAGACTCTATAGCAGGGGTCTCCAAACTTTCTAAACAAAGGGCCAGTTTATTGTCCTTCACAGTTTAGGAGGACCAGATTGTGGCCATCAGGAGTACAAAATGTCCCAGCATCAGTGGGAGTAAACAATCCCCCGTCATTGATGTCAGTGGGAAGAATTGTGCCCAATCATTGCTGTCATTGGGAGGAATTGTGCCCCATCGTTGGTATTATTGGGAGGAATTGTGCCCTTCATTGGTGTCAGTGAATAAAATAACAACTCAAGTACTGGATAAAAGCAAGCAAAGGGCCACATATGCCTCTAGGCTGCAGTTTGGAGGTCACTTCTCTATAGCAACAGATAGCCTAGCAAAGAATAGCTACTTTAGTAAAATATTTCAGAACACAAACAACTACTAGCACATATCTTTAGAAAAAGCATCCATCTCCACAGGTGAGCAAAATAGGGGATCCAAGGCCCAGGGACAAAGCACTACCTTACTAGACCTAAAGTACTCTGGTAGCAGTCAGGGAGATGCTTTCCGTAGGGCTGAGGAGCCACTTTCCACTCCTAGCACTGTAATATCAGAGTTAGGGAAGTGTGTCACATGCTCCTCAATATTCTGAAGCACTGAATGTCTTCTTTGTTTCTGGCAGTACAGTAGAGCAGTGGGGAAGCAAATAATAGACATGTGCTTATGGGGTAGAGTACAGGTTCCTCCTGGCTCTCTGCCTCCATTGGCTCAGAGACAATCATTCACAGTGAGCGAGGAGGGAGCAGGGGCAGGGCCGAGTTCCATTCTTTGTGTCTTATGCGGAGCGGGGCTCAGGAGCGAGCACACACGAGTGCCCCCATAGCAAGAAGCTTGCTATATGGGCACTCGGCATGGGGGAGGAGCCCAGAGTGCCAGCGGGGGATCTGAGAAGAGGAGGCTTGGAGCTGCTCTGTGCAAAACCCTTACATAGAGCAGGTAAGTATAACATGTTTGTTATTTAAAAAAATAAATAAAGCATTTAGTGTCACTTTAGCTTGATGCTATAGGATTAAACATGTGGGATGCCAGCATGTAAATAGAAGCCTTACAGTGATTAAAGTGAATGGTATGAAAGTTGAAAAATAGTTATTACTTAGTAAAGATAACTATGGGGCATTCTTTGACATCTGAGCCGCCGGAATGCATAATAAGGACAAACGTATATACACCTTAGTAAACTTGACCTCTTTATGATTTATTTGTATTCATTAGTTGATATGGCTCAAACTTTCTATACATAATTCTACTCTTCAAACCTGGGACAATAGACTCTATTCTAATATGTAAGGTTCCGTATCACTCATCTACATTGCTCTACGTGTTTTATACCAATTTTTTCATACCTTCACCTCTTCTCCCAGTTGAATTTAGATGGTATTTTCCCCTCCCTGATTATTTACCCTCATTCAATTATCCCTACAATCCTTATACACGCTTCCCCCTAACCCTACCTTGTCTACGCAATCCTTGTCCAAAACCACAAACTTAAAGACCTTATTAGGAATCTAGGTACCAAATAAAGACATCACAAACAATTTATCTGAATTTCATTTTATTGCAATGTAACGTTATACTTTTACAATTTTAACATTGTTGTTGTTCAGTGGCCATGCCAGGTGTATGATATGGCAGTGGCACCCCCAAACTTTGATCATGCACCCTCATGGTATCTGTGAAGATGAGCATCCCATTCAGTGCTTTCTCAGCAGAGACCTGCGCATGATAATTCAGCAAGCAGCCTACTCCTTACTTCTGTAACTTTAAGTGTTTTTTTACTACTTGTTTCCTCTGTTGGGCTCTGACAGATGACCAGATCGAATGTAGAGCCCAGAAGAGGAAGTTAGCAGTTGAAGACTTTCTCTGTAAATATTAATTTTCACAGGTGGCTTCCACCCTGGCTGGATTGTCAAAGTGTCACTCTCTCACTGACGAAAAATATTTAAGTTTGCCTTTAAGGTAGGCTAAGGTTTAGCTAGGTATATGAAAAGATACAGTATATGCAGATATGTTTTATCTTTAGGTTTATGTCTGCCTATTGGGTGGTATCGGCCAGTTCAATAGAAAACGGATGACATTTGGCCCGTGTGCGGCAGCCTGTCTGACAGAAGTTGGTCAAATGTTCAGCTTCTGTTGAAGCGACATGACGAAAAAGGTCTGCCGATTGGCATCCGAACACGGCTCTTAACCAATGGTTGATAGCGCTGTGTGTTCTAGCGGGGGGGGGGGCATCCCCCTGTCAGAACACAATAGCTAAATTGGGAGATCGCTGTACTAACATGGGATAGTTAGTACACGATCTCCTCACAGGCTCTTAAGTTTTTTTTTTGTTCGGCCCGCTGGGTTGAACTAAGAAAAATTGATAGTATTTACTAGGCATAGGACTCTAGCCACTGCATATGCCATTTAGGCATATTTTTTGGGTAGAAAATGTGTGCATTGCACACAGGAAATAAGCACAGTTTCTATTTAGCCCCTTCCTGCCCACCTTGGCATTAAAAGGTTCTGAATGCCTGCAAGGCAGGAAGGATCAGTGACAATGTAATCACTGTGGTTGGCTGTCACAGTGGTCACATGATCGGGAACCAGTCATACTACAGATCCTTAGTGAGTCTTCAGTCTCTGTGCTGGGAGCACGCAGTGAGCATTTTCTCAACACAAGGAAGCCAGGTCAAACACAGGTAATTAGATGCAGATACAGCATCAGACTCAGGTAAAGCTGCAGATCAGACAGCACTGCACTAGTGCAGCTGCTGGCTTTATATATGGCTTTATATAGGCCATTTGGCACCAGCAATAATGGCTAACATGCATGCGTATTTTCGTGCAGGTGCATATGCGTTTGCGCTAATGGTCCCATTAGCCTATGCTCAGCAAGACGGGCACCTGCAAATACACGTCTGCGCATGCCACATCCCTGACACTCATTATGGTACCGCATGTCTACCTTTATTGTAACATAAAGTTTAGGCCCAGAAATGTAGCTTGCCAGCTTGAACTCCAGACACCAGCATTAACACCAGCAAGAAAAAATGGCTTTACTGATCGATTGTGTTTCAAATTTAGTACATATTTGGTGATAGAACTATAAAAAGTAGGTGCAAGCTGTTGAATTGCAACCTTTAATTGCATTTCATCATATAAACTACCTTTTCTTGCCTGCTTTGCACCCTTTTTCCTGTTACTGCAGACATCATATCTGGTACTTTCTCATATGTACTTAATCAACATACAATTTTCTCAGAAGACAATTTTCCTATGTCTTTAGTTAGCCTTATGTCTCGTACACACAACCAGTTTTCCCTTCGGGAAAATTGCCATGACACCTTTTGGCTGGGAAAACCGGGCGTGTGTATGCTCCATGGCAGTTTTTTCGACAGGAAAACCACCGGGATGCCCGACGGGAAAAATTAGAACATGTTCTCTTTTTTCCTGCCGCGATTCCCAGCTGTCTTTTTCCTGGCAGTTATTTCTTATAGGAAACACTGCGGTGGAGCATACACACGGCCGGGTTTCCCGGCCAAAGCTCTCATGGCAGTTTTTCTGCCAGGAAACTGGCCGTGTGTAGGGGGAAAAAGTTGCCGAGCAGGTTCTCGGCTTTCCCCTCGGTTTTCCCGGTAAAGACATGTCATCAGTTTAGACTGGATTGAATAAAGGTGTGGGGGTTCAACGCAATACTATTGAATTTATTAGTACATTGTATATTATATCTAAAAAAAAAATGGTTTTACATTTATATATTTCTGTGTATCACTGCTGGTTGCAAAATGAAAGGTTCATGCCTACTGGACTGGAATATACCTCATGTAGCATGATGTTTTTCTTTTATGATAAATTGTGTATATTTTGTACTATGATCAATCTATCATCTGTGGCTGCAGATCCAAAGCCTTTGTCATGTATTTTTATAAATTACCTGGCTGTAGTTTATCATTCTAAATAACTGCTGTAATAAATTAATCTATAACATATCTTATGTGGAATCCCACACTAATGTAATGGAGGATCCTACATTGATCACCAATGTAACAGGAGATTCTGCACTGTCCACCTACTGTATGTATATATATTGTATTATACTGTATAATAGTATTTATACTGATGATCAAAGTAATGGATTCTACACTGACTACCTAGGAATCAAGGGCATTTACTTTGGCCACCAATGTGACATGGACATCTATTCAGAACTGTACAGGGAGGGTTCATTGGGGTGGGAGTAGGGGGTAGGCGGGGAATCTGAATTTGCTGGATGAATTTGAAGGAGGGAAGGGGCTTTACATAGAGGGAGTATTTTTTGGGGAGGGAGTATCTTTTGATGGCCGAAAATGAAGGAGGTGGAAATAGTATAATCCGATGCTGCTATTTAATTTAATTTGATCAAAATTATTTATTCTGACACTGTTTGTTACTTTTTGTCCATATAATATGGTTTTCTTAGATGAAATAGTGATCTAATGCAGTATAACATTTTCTTGTTGCATTACATGCATCATGCTGTTTTGATGTGATATAATTTGCCATTGATACATATTCACAGTATGTAATGTGGTTTACAGTGTGACATGTTCTTGTGCATGTCCAAGTGCACATGCACCCCACAGTATAGGTTTACAGCACTGCTAGGATGCAGGAAAGTACACAATTGCACTGGTGTTTTGAGATGTGTACTTTGGGCTCCTGGTCAAGTGACCTGGTAATGGTTAGGTAATGTAATATGCATGGTGCGGGCAACGATTGTGTTGCTGAAGAAGCAATTTACCAGGAACCAGCATAGAATTATAGCTCAGAGGGTAAACAGTTTAAGGATAAGTATGTTGTGTACATGCTCTTCCATCACTTGCACTGTTTTTATTTTGTTATTTAGAGAGGATAAGTTCTGCTTTAAAATGTTTTTTTGCTCTAAAAAAAAGGGATTCTGTTTGTCTGTTCATTTAAAGCAGGAATAACAGCACATTGCAGTGTAATTTTCCACCCCCTGTATCACCTAAAAAACCTGGCTGATCCTGTCCGGCTATGTCCTCTCCCTGTAAACTGACCACAGTTAATCATGGCTGCTGAGCCCTGACACTGTGGTCAGTTTATGCGCCTCCATCATCCGCAGCTCTCCTCTCTGCTCTCCTGTGTCACCTGTGTCATCCTCCCCTCTCCCCTCTCTGCCTGTCAGCTCTGTGTGCGAGCCGCTCCTCCCTTCCACTTGTAGCACCACTCGAGCAGTGCAAACATTACTGCACACGAGCACTGCCAGCCCCTCAGCTAAGATAACCTGTAGTATATACTGTATCCCGTCACTCTTTCTCAGAGGGAGGTCACGTGACTCTCAGGCAGACATCAGAGGGCGATCTCGGCCCCCTCCCTCCCTAGCACATACATCTGAGGAAAAGAGCAACGAGTCATGCGCCTGCTGATCGGGTAGAAGAAAAAGGGTATTTAGAAGATACATTTTACAAAACGGCATAGTATATACTACAATTTATCCTAGCAGAGGGACTGGCAGTGCTTGTGTGCACTGCCTTAACAACCCCTTTAAGCAGAAACAAAAATCCTCAGTATGCTAGAAGATCAAAAGTGTGTAAGACACAGAAGGGTTGATTTACTAAAACTGGAGAGTGCAAAATTTGGTGCAACTGTGCCTGGTAGCCAATGAGCATTTAACTTCATCTTGTTCAATTAAGCTTTGACAAAAAAATGGAGGCTAATTGTTTCTATGCGCAGCTGCACTAGATTTTGCGCTTTACAGTTTTAGCAGATCAACCCCAGAGTAGTTTTATTTGTTGCGAAAACTCTTGCGTTACGGGGGTATTCATATTTTTTTTAAATCACTGGATGAAAAAAGCATACCGTATATAAAATGCATAATAAAAATAGTAAGGGATTGAAGGCATTGACATACAAACAGTCAACAACGTCTCGTTTGAAGACACAAAAGCTGTTGCAGTTTCTGATCTTCTTATGAGTTAGCTGAAATTCTGTTACGAATAATAACACACAAATAAAGCAAACTCTTTCCCACCTCTGGAGTGACTTTCTTAGAATGTAGAATGGTGAATTGCCCATATCTCATTATCTCTGGCAAAGTCTTAACAACCCCAAGACATGCAATTATCAGACCGTAGTGCCAGTAATATCAAACATGTAGTTAACACTTCTCCAGGGGGTATCAATAAAATTGACAGGCCTAGGCGTTATTGATTCTCTTCTCTGCTTCCCTTTGCATTTCCTCACTACCTTCCCCCATGTCAGGGACTCAACAAAGCCATGCCTGCCTTTGTGTGAAATGTGTGTGTGTGTGTGTGTGTACATGTGTGTTTGTAACAGTTGGCATAAAGAATTAACGGTTGCTGAAGCTTTGAGTTAAACTGGTGTGTTTTCGTTGTGGCATACTGTGTATAAGAACGAAATCTCTATCTTATTTTTTTAAAACAATCCGCTGTAGCAGATAGAAACAACTTTGTTATTACAGTTAAAAATCTTAAAATCTGCTCCTTCGGGTATTTACCAGACCTGGCTGTGCCCCACCTCCCAAGTGCTATATTTTATTTAATAAAGTTATTTTGGGTATTTTACATATATTTTTTGACAGGAATACAATTCTCAAAAGTTGTTAATATAACTATTATAGGAGACAATTGCGCCTTCCTTGTTTTGGAGTAAATTTTTGCCCAATTTCCCCTTTTTGTTGCTTTTACTTAAAACAAATGCGGTGTGATAGAGTGTGAGATAAAATAAACTTATTCCAGCAGAATGATTGCTTGGAAGAGTCATGGTGGGGGTTAACAACTAAGTGGGAGCTTAGGTAAAAGTCACGGTCTCAGATTCATGATCCTACTATAAAGTTTGACAAGCTCCTTTCAGATATACTGGATCTTAAGACCATTTGGTTTCTGCATTTTACAGTGTTTGCCCATTTGTTGTCTGTGTATTGTAGAAATTGTCTATATTGCCCATGTACTGTCCTGATTGACTGCAAGCCTGCTTTTCATGATTGCCTTTTTGTTGTGTGCATATTGTAATGATTGTTTTCTTGTTGCCATGCATTGCCACAGTTCGCAATGGTGAAATTAGAATCTAATTTAACCTTTAATCTGCCTGCACTTATGGCAGGAATGAAGACTTTTTAGTATTTACATCCTCATATCATGAAAATACCTTTAGTTACTTTCAGTTTCAATCTTTTTCATTTTCATCATGCTCTATAGTCCTAACTTCAATTCAGAACCATTTCTATTCCTACATTCATCCCTGGAAAACTTATTTTCATCATCGTTATGCTCCTATCACTATATTGATTGATATGTTACACTGCTGCACATAGTAATTTTTAGTTTTCCCAAATTAATATTCTTTGCATGGACAGAATATATTGTAAACAAGAAAAGAGGTTTTGCATATTGTCAAATCATGCACATTCCAGGATATTGGTCCAATAATTACAAATGTATTTTTCCCAATGTTCCTATACATTGTTTAATACCCACAAGCCTAATTTTGCATTGATTATATCATGCTAAGCCTTTACCATTTCCCCTGTTATCTTGAACCCTCAATGCAATGAGACCAAATTCTGAACTTTTCACCTATAATAGGATCCTCAATAATATTTCCAGTATTTTAGATACATTTTTTTAATGCATTGTGATGGTATTGTACTCTGTTTTAAAGGGGTTGTAAAGGTAAAAAATGTTTTCCCTAAATAGCTTTCTTTACCTTAATGCAGTCCTCATTCACTTACCTCATCCTTCGATTTTGCTTTTAAATGTCCTTATTTCTTCTGAGAAATCCTCACTTCCTGTTCTTCTGTCTGTAACTACACACAGTAATGCAAGGCTTTCTCCCTGGTGTGGAGAAAGCCTCTTGAGGGGGGAGGGGGCGAGCAGGAGTGTCAGGACTAACCCACTAACACACAGCTCCTTTCTCTATCTGCAAAGTAGAGAGTCTCCTGACTTGCCTGCTAGCCCCCTCCCCCCTCAATAGGTTTTCTCCACACCAGGGAGAAAGCCTTGCATTACTGTGTGTAGTTACAGACAAGAAGTAAAGATTTCTCAGAAGAAATAAGGAAATTTAAAAGCAAAATCTAAGGATGAGGTAAGTGAAAGAGGACTGCACTAAGGTAAAGGAAGCTATTTAGGGATTTTTTTTTTCCTTTACAACCCCTTAAAATGTGGCAAAATACCCAAAAATCGGTGGGAACCACAGATGTTCCCATTACTGTTTCTGAGACAAATAGATTGTAAACTTTTCAAGGAAAGTTGCACTTTGCAAGGGAATTTTTCACAGAGCTTAAAGAGGAGATCCGTCCCCCCCCCCAAATGTTTTAAAGTCAGCAGCTACAAACACTGTAGTTGCTGGCTTTTTACTATTAGGGCACTTACCTTATTCCTAAATTGGTTCTCGGGTGCTAACCCCTCCATTTGGCTAAGGCCGCTCACACACGGTCGGTCAAAACCGATGAAAACGGACTGAACGACCTTTTCATTGGACCAAACCGACCGTGTGTTGGCCCCATCAGTCAGTTATCCTTCGGTCAAAAAATTTAGAACTTGCTTTAAAATTGAACCGATGGACGCCTAACCGATAGGTCAAAACCGACGGTTAGTATGCAAAAGCATCGGTTAAAAATCCACGCATGCTCAGAATCAAGCATTGAACTTCGTTTTTTTCAGCACGTCGTTGTGTTTTACGTCACCGCATTGTGACCCGATCGGTTATTTAACCTATGGACCGTTCTCATCCAATGGACCGACCGTGTGTACGCGGCCTTAGGGAAACTGTTTTCCTCACTGCACATGTGTGAATTGTGCTGCACTTTGTGAATGAACCAGCTGCAGGGGGAAGGAGGAGGAGGAGGCCGAACTTCTGGCTCACTTTGCTACGGCTAACTGAGCCGGACATGGGAGCGGTTACCTGTCAAAACCATGTACCCACTCCCCCCTCTCCTCCAAAAGGTCCCAAATGTGGCAGCGGAAGGGGGGGGGGAAGAGGCAGACAAGTGAAGCTTTCCCTTTTGAGTGGAGCTCAAGTAAAAATTTGTTTTTTTAAATTTGTGTTGGGCATTCTTTGCAAAGTAAAATGTTTCCACTTTTACTAAGCTCTAGAGATTATTCTCTTGCAAATGAAAAGCCTGTTTGCCTTTAGTAATTCTGGTTCAATTATTTTTATTGCATATATGTAAAAAACTCCAACACGACTTGAGCATGAACCACAGGGCGATCTGGGGCGATTTACAAAACGACTTGAAGTCGTCTCCAGGACAGGAGACTTTCCAGTGGCCAATCAAACAACAATCAGCTTTAGGGGAGGGAGGGGGAAGGAGAGGTTTGCCTGAGAAATGTATGTTACCTTCCTGGAAAGTCGCTTCAGTAAAGACAGTGATCAGACTTGGAGGCGACTTCCATTGAAATCAATGGGTACAAATCGCCTACAAGTCGGATTGAAGTAGTACAGGAACCTCTTCTGAAGTCGGAGCGACTTGAGTAGTGTGTATTAACACCGCTCCCATTCACTTACATTGTTTTTCTCTACAGCGCGACTTGGGACGACTTGAGGCGACCTCAAGTCGCATCCCAAGTCGCCCCAGTGTGAGCCGACTCTTAGTCCGCCCATGCAGGTGCTACAACTAGCGACATAAAGAACATAGATTCATAAGCATACCATAAACAAAGAAGGGAAGGCCTCCTTTCAAACAATCACATTAAACCTATACATAACATATATGTATGTATGTTGGCAAATGTTGCCAAAGCAGCCAGGACCCATATGTCAATGACCCTGTGTAGGTTGTCTTGAACGCCAATAAACAATAAAGGAGGCTAAAGAGCACAGCAAATGAAAATACACAGAAAGCAAAGACAGGGAAGAAAGTTGAGAGCAAAGTAGGAGGAGGAGAGAGAGGGTAGGGAGTGACCCGGGATCACCTGAGACATCTGTTGCCTTTAGTAATTCAACACCTTCTAACCTCAAAAAGAAGCACATTATGGGTAGGAAGGAACGCAATGATTTTGGCAATTTCGATTTAGAAAAAAGTTAGTCATGGCCATATTTGACATCACCTGGGATCCCCTCCCCTTTCTTTACATTTAGCTACGGGGGTGATAAATGTAATTCACAGCAAGGGAAGTAGAATGTGTTTGTGGGTCAGATTGTTTGTTTTTTCAATGGGTGTCATTCATTGTGAACAATGCAGATCTATATTGCTTGCACAACGTGGATTTGTTCTAAAGTTTTTTTTGTTTGTTCTTCCAATATCTGTCAAATGTGTGTTGTGTTTATTTACATTGTTTTTTTTTCTGTGATTGGGTAGTCAAGGGGCTCTATATACCCCTATTTATTACTGTGGGGGTGGTCTGCTTAAGTCTGTAGCCCCCTGGGTCAGAGATGTGGGAAAATGGCCTCTGCCCCCATCAACATGGTACGGATTTTTAGGGGGAACCTTATGCCATTTTGTAAGGCTTTTCCTATGAGGTCTTTCTTACAATTAATACCAGAACCTCATCTAGGATTAGGGTCTTGTATACAGGTTAAACTCGAAGAATTTGAATATCGTGCAAAAGTTAATTTATTTCACTAATGCAACTTAAAAGGTAAAACTAATATATGAGAGAGACTCATTACATGTAAAGCAAGATAGTTCAAGCCGTGATTTGTCATAAAACCCCAAATCCACAATCTCAGAAAATTTGAATATTACATGCAATCAATAAAACAAAGATTGTACAAATAAAATATCGGACCTCTGAAAAGTATAAGCATGCATATGTACTCAGTACTTGGTTTGGGCCCCTTTTGCAGCAATTACTGCCTCAATGGCATGGAAGCTATCAGCCTGTGGCACTGCTGAGGTGTTATGGAAGACCAGGATGCTTCAATTGCGGCCTTCAGCTCTTCTGCATTGTTTGGTCTCATGTCTCTCATCTTCCTCTTTGCAATGCCCCATAGATTCTCTCTGGGTTCAGGTTAGGCAAGTTTGCTGGCCAATCAAGCACAGTAATCCCACGGTCATTTGACCAGGTTTTGGTGCTTTTGGCAGTGTGGTCAGGTGGAAAGTCCTGCTGGAAAATGAAGTCAGCCTCCCCATAGAGCTTGTCTGCGGAAAGGAAGCATTAAGTGCTCCAAAATCTCCTGGTAGATGGCTGCGTTGACCCTGGACTTAATGAAGCACAGTGGACCAACACCAGCAGATGACATGCCTCCCCAAATCAACACAGACTGTGGAAACTTCATACTGGACTTCAAGCATCTTGCAGTGTGTACCTCTCCATTCTTCCTCCATACTCTGGGTCCTTGGTTTCCAAATGAGATGCAAACTTTGCTTTCATCAGAAAAGAGGACTTTGGACCACTGAGCAACAGACCAGGTCTGTTTTTCTTTAGCCCAGGTAAGACGCTTCTGACGTTGTTTGTTGTTCAGGAGTGGCTTGACAAGAGGAATACGACATTTGAAGCCCATGTCCAGGGTCCGTCTTTGTGTGGTGGCTCTAAATACACTGACTCCAGCCTCAGTCCACTCCTTGTGAAAGTCCCCAACGCTCTTGAATGGCCTTTTCCTGACAATCCTCTCCAGGCTGCGGTCATCCCTGCTGCTTGTGCACCTTTTTCTTCCACACTTTTCCCTTCCACATAACTTTCTATTAATGTGCTTTGATACAGCACTTTGGGAACATCCAACTTCTTTTGCAATTACCTTTTGAGGCTTTCCCTCATTGAGGGTGTCAATGATGGTTTTCTGCACAACTGTCAGATCAGCAGTCTTTTCCATGATTGTGATTCGTACTGAACCAGACTGAGAGACCATTTAATTGCTCAGGAACCCTTTGCAGGTGTTATGGCTTAATTAGCTAATTAGAGTGGCACACCTTGAGCCTAGAATATTCCACCTTTTCACAATATTCAAATTTTCTGAGATTGTGGATTTGGGGTTTTCATGAGTGGTAAGCCATAATCACCACAATTATGACAAATCACAGCTTGAACCATCTTGCTTTGCATGTAATTAGTCTATCTCGTATATTAGTTTCACCTTTTAAGTATCAATTACTGAAATAAATGAACTTTTGCACGATATTCGAATTCTTCGAGTTTCACCTGTAAATGAAGGGAATCCCCAGCTGATTTGTTTATAAACAGAACAAAGTGGTCTAGGAAATGTAATTTAGTGGGTGGCACTTTAAATGGTATTTTTTTCTTTCTAAATGTTACTATGCTTTAGTACATGATATAAGTGTGCCACTTTACAGGCATGTTAAAGACAGCCTTCAAGCACATTATTTAAAGGATTTGTGTATTTTTAATGTTGTTCTTTAACCACTTAAGGACCGCTGCATGCCGATATACGTCGGCAGAATGGCACTGCAGGCGGCACGCTCGCGACCCGGTCCGGTCCGAAGACCCGCGGACCCGATCGCCGCCGGTGTCTCGCGATCGGTCACAGGAGCTGAAGAACGGGGAGAGGTGAGTGTAAACACACGTTCCCGTTCTTCTGTGTGGCAGTGACACTGATCGTCTGTTCCCTGATATAAGGAACGCCTATCAGTGATGTCATGCCTACAGCCCCGCCCCCCTACAGTAAGAATCACTCCCTTAGGGCACACTTAACCCCTTAGCGCCACCTAGTGGTTAACCCCTTCACTGCCATTGTCATTTTCACAGTAATCAGTGCAGTTTTATAGCACTTTTCGCTGTGAGAATGACAATGGTCCCAAAAATGTGTCTAAATTGTCCGATGTGTCCGCCATAATGACGCAGTCATGAAAAAAAATCGCTGATCGCCGCCATTAGTAGTAAAAAAATAATAATATTAAAATGCCATAAATCTATCCCCTATTTTGTAAACTCTATAAATTTTGCGCAAACCAATCGATAAACGCTTATTGCGATTTTTTTAACAAAAATAGGTAGAAGAATACGTATCGGCCTAAACTGAGGAAAGTTTTTTATATATTTTTTGGGGATATTTATTTATTGCGCTCTATTTTTGTTTATAGCGCAAAAAATAAAAACCGCAGAGGTGATCAAATACCACCAAAAGAAAGCTCTATTTGTGGGGAAAAAAGGACGTGAATTTTGTTTGGGAGCCACGTTGCACGACCACGCAATTGTCAGTTAAAGCGACGCAGTGCCGAATCGCAAAAAGGGGCAAGGTCATTAACCTGCATGATGGTCCGGGTCTTAAGTTGTTAAGTCTCATCAAAAAATTATCCCTCTTTTTTTTTTTTTGCACTGGTACATGTCTCCCAGAGTAGTGACCATTGACCTAAAAGTTCACAATTTGCAGATTTTTTAGGAGTGTTTGTTTAACAAACCCTAAAATCATAGCCAAGCAGATTCGTTCATCACTAATTACCAGTAATTAAATGCTTTGGTAGGCATTTTACCATCCCGGCTAAATACAGGCTAGAGGGTAACTGTAGCCTCCGCAAAGATAGCACAAAATAAATATACGTTAGGAACAAAATCATTTAATTGTGTTTAGCAGAAAAACATGTTCAGAGTATTTTCTATTTAAAAACACAAAATGCTAATTGCTATTTACATTTTTTTGTCTTTTCATTTGCAATATTCTAATATTCTCCATATATAAGGCTTTCCAATCAACAACATTTCCTCCATGAAGCTTCTCCCTCCCACCCAGATCTACTGTGTGTTAGACTCCAGGAGCATGACCTCTTTCTGAATTATGTTTCCCTCTTAATATTGATCACATTTGTAAATGTCATATATGCACTTATGTGCTTTAGCTTCCAAATTCCATTTTTAGATATCTCCAATCTACCCCCAAAATCTGGAGGCAAGCATAATGGTGTGATTACCTTACTGGAAAAATAGCTATCGGTAAATTGCAGATAGACTGCATTAATAAAAAAAAGTAATATATTTATTGATTTTGAGCAAGCCCTTCACCATAGTAACGACAGATCAGGTTAGCAGCTTGGAAAAAAAAAACTGTCTGGAAATGTGGAAGATTATTACTATCCTTCATTTTTAAAGCACTGTAGAATATACCCATAGGGGTCCTATACAGCTGGAAGATGCAGAATAAAACCTTGGACTGCCCATATGTGGAATTGACAATGTCTGCAGCCTAGTACAATCAACAATGTGTGTTGACAAATGTGCATGACTGAGAAATCACGTAGGCATTTCTATTTTGTTCTGCATTTTACTGTATATGCAAAACAAAATGACGTGGCAGTCCGACATTTTCTTTGAAAATACAGCGCCTTTGCCATACTCAATTAAATTAAAAGGGATTTTTTAGTTATACAATATATATTATTCATAATATTAATTTATCAGTGTGCCAATTTATTTAACTGTGTATATACTATAATTCAGCATTGTGCAGCACAGACACAACATCAGTATTCACTAGTGATACTGGTTCTGTTTAGAAAAATGGTGCAGTTGCTGAAAATAAAATGAGAAAGGAAGAATCAAGACTAATGTGAAATAAAGAGCAATACTCCAGTAAAACATTTTATGTTTAGAGTACATGAGCAAAACAATAAAATTAGATTTGTTTAAAATCCAATCCAATTAAAACAAAACTATACAATGCGTGAATGTAAATTTTTGTTCTAAAATTAGAAACTGTTGAAATCTTGAAATATAATCAATATATTATAATCAATTTACTTACTTTCCTTTTAATGGCAGAATTTGCTTAGGAACAGGTGTAGATAAGGTGGAACTATATCTTATTTATATGTATTTTTTTTATTATATAATGTACTGCATAAATATACACAGTGTTTATGCAGTGCAGTCACACATGACCACTACAAAAATGTATGCACATGTACAAAAAAGGATGTCCTCCTTCCAGACATTGCTCGCTGTGTCTGCACAAACAGTCTGGAAGTTTGACGCTTAGGCCGGGTACTAACGAGCAAACATGTACGATGAAACCGGTCCGTCGGACCGTTTTCACCGTACATGTTTGCCCGAGGGCTTCTGTACGATGGCTGTACTAACCATCGTACAGAAGTCCGCGCGTAAACAATACGCGGGGCGTGGCCGCGTCGTCGCCGCGACGATGACGCGGCGATGACACGGCGATGTGGGCGGGCCTGCCATTTAAATGCTTCCACACATGCGTCAAACTCATTCGACGCATGCGAGGGACGGCGGGCGCTCGGACATGTACGGTAGGTCTGTACTGACGACCGTACATGTCCGAGCGGGCAAGATTCCAGCGGACGGTTTTAAAACACGTCCAGGAATATTTGTCTGCTGGGAAAAGGCCCGGCGGGCAAATGTTTGCTGGAAATCTGCCCGCTCGCGCCTACACACGACCAAACATGTATGCTGAAACTGGTCCGCGGACCAGTTTCAGCATACATGTTTGGTCGTGTGTACGGGGCCTTAAAGTTAAATTTAAAATCCTGAAAAAGCCTGAATACAAAAGCCATGTGTATTTTTACATGAATCTTGGTGTGCTTTGTGTATTTCTTACAGATCTGTATAAAAATTCAGTATGAAAGTTTGCTTCTGTGCAGGAGCTTCCTGTCAGGCAGAGCGGTCACTGCTCTCTCTCTTCTTGTGGTCTTGTCCCCGCCCCTCTTGTAGTTTTCTGCAGGTAGCCTGTAGAAGGTTGGTCTGTTGGGTCCCTCCCACAGCTCTGCTCTCTGCACAGGCTATGTACAGCACAGTGATTATGTCACTGCCATTTTTCCAAAGTAATATATGGGTTTTCAGTCTCCTCCTATATCCCCTCCATGATAGCCTCCCGAGACCGTTTTATCCAACTAAAATTTTTACATAGAGCATACTACAAACCGCAGAGGTTGGCGGGGATATATCCCTCTAGGAGCCCGCTATGCACCCGTTGTCTACTTGACACCGGGACATTCTTCCACATGGTATGGTCCTGTCCTAAGCTGCGCACGTTTTGGAGGGAGGTGGCTGACACTCTGTCTGACCTGTGTGGAGTGGATCTGGCCATGGATCCCCACATATTCCTGCTTAGCTATCTGGGTGAGCTTGAGGGAGATAGATATGTCAAGCTTTGTATCACTTTTGCATTATTTTACGCCAGGAGGGAGATCCTCCTTCGCTGGAGAGGCCCGGAGCTTCCTACGGGATCCTCGTGGCGATCGGCGATTGATAAGGTTTTGCCGCTTTACAGGATTACGTACGAAAGCAGAAATTGTCCAACGAAATTTGACAAGATCTGGTCCAGCTGGGTCGATGCCTCTGGCTAGGTGTCCGCCCCCCCCCCCACTCTGAGTCTTATGGTTCTATTGGTTTAGGTTCTGCTCACCCATCCGTATCACTTTATGGCCCTTACATCGTATTGCCTTGATTTTTGTAACCAATTTATACATGCACTCTGTGATTGAATGTAAACCTTTTTCGACTGTCATTGTTTTTGCTACTTGTTAGTATGTCAATGAAAAATAAAAAAACTTCTACTGTTAAAAAATATATATGGGTTTTCAAAGGCATTTGGTGCACAGAAAGTGGATTTATATCATTTGTGATTATTGAGAAATATATTTAAATGATAGTTTTTGTTTACAGAGTTAAGCTCAGTTCCCTGACCTCTCCTCCTCCCCATTCTCTGCAGAGGTCTCTCATTGCTGTCACTGTAGTGTGTGTACAGAATTTTTTGACCATTAGGTATTTTCCCTATATTCTGGTTCCAGCATGCACACCTTAGTTCCCAGTATGTATCTCAGTTGTGAGGTGGTCTCCACCAATTCGGAGCTCTCTAGTCATTTTTAACACCAGCAGACTATGTGAAGCAGACTATGTGAATTAACCCTTCAGTGAACAACCTGCAGTGTATTACTAATGCCAGGTCCCAACTGGGGATCCCCAGTGATGTTGTTGACCAAATACCAAATATCACTCAGGATATCTGAGGACCCCCTTATTCTAAAAGGGCTTCCAGACCTTCATATCCTTTTTGAGGGAACAGGATGTTGGGAAAAGGCCCTTGTCCCCGTCAACATGGAGGCAAGGGGAAAAGCTTGGCCACTACTCCTGTTATAAATAACAGCTCCCTAGTGCAGTTAAAATATAAACACAGCAGCAAGCATCCCATCATTGACCCAATATGATCATGATTGGGTCATTCACAGACATGACTAGGCATGATGGGAATTGTAGTTCCTGAACAACTGGAGGGCTGTAGTTTGAAGACCCATGATCTAGGGATTTCCTTGTGTGAGGAAAAACTGTCAGAAGTGACACGTGCAGATGACAGAGGAAGGAGAAAGCCAAAGGTAAATTCAAAAGAAGACCTGTAGTACAAAGGAGGTTCAAAGTTGGTGAGAGCAATCAGAAGGCTCTTTATAGCCTAGAAAAAGTGAAATAATCTCTCTTTTATCTTGTTTTATGGTCTGTACAGTTGAAAAGTTGCTCTGTGCACAAAGCAGACAACACACCACCTCAAATGGAAAATGGCTAACTATTAGCAGTTGATTTCACTAAAATCATCACATAACACAGCCAGTGGGATTATACAAAGAAACATCATCCTTCAAGTATGCCTAGGGCTGCATGATATCTCAATAAAGGGCAGCTCTTATGCCGCATACACACGGTCGAAATTTTCGATGGAAAAAGTCAGACGGATGTGAATGCCCCATCGGACTTTTTCTGTGGAAATTCCCACGGACTTAGAAAGAGAACAGAAAATGGAAAAAAATTATATCGGAAATTCCGTTTGTATGGAATTCCGACGGAGAAAAAAAAACACGCTTGCTCGGAAACAATTTGACGCATGCTCGGAAGCATTGAATTTAATTTTTCTAGGCTCATCGTAGTGTTGTTCCTCACCGCATTTTTGAAGGTTGGAATTTGGTGTGTACGTGTGTATGCAAGGCAGCTTGAACTTAGTCGGAAAAAAACCCGTCAGAGTTTATTCCAATGGAAAAACAGACCGTGTGTACAAGGCATTACATTTAGAGAATCTGAATTAGTTGAAAGAATGGAAACGATTGCTAGAGGTAGAAGTAATAATAATATTACAATTAATAATAGGGTTAATGCATTAGAAAAATTGTAGACAATGAACACTAGATTACCAACTGGAAAGAAAATAAAAGCATCCTTGTTACCTTTGTTTAATGCAGTATTCAGATTCTTTAAGGCATTGGGTTATGTACTGTTTAAATTCCATAAGGTATGGCTTATGGTCTCTGCTGTTTGTAAATAATAAAAGAGAATTGATTTCCTATTTAATGAGTAACTTTTGCTGTGCTTTCTGCAGTTGATAGAGCTTGCAGATTTATTGCTGTGGTTAAGGTTTGGCTTTACACCTGCCATTTTAACTTAATGTTAGCTCTGTCTTTAAGCAATGATTATTTCATGTAACACAACTATTCATTTTTGTGTGTTACATTACAATTTAAATTTCTAACCTGTCATTCAGACAATGACATATATTGAACACAAATACTACAAAGTCTGAATTGCAACGGTCTTCCATGGCTACTGTGTAAACTTGATGAATTCATACAAAGCTACTGAAATCTCCATGCCTATATATCTTCATGTATAAATATATGTTATATATGTTCCAAATTAGGGGTCTCCGAACTGTGGCCCTTTGCTAGCCTTTATCCGGCCATTATGAGGTGCTATTCCTCCCACTGACACCAAAACTGGGACACTATTTCTTTCACTGATACCAATGATGGGATACTAGTCCTTCTACTAATAGGGGCACTACGCCTTCTCCCACTGACCACCTTCCCTGGGCCAAGCACATTTTCTACCCTCACTGACTATTATCCAGCCCTCCTAAAGTCTGAAAGACAGTAAACTGGACCTTTGTTTGAAACGTTTGCAGACTCCTGTTCTAAATCAATAATACAAAAAAGGTCACTACCCCACCTATAACTGGTCTTCATAGCAAGGAGCACTGGAAGGGCAAACGCATGTCAAATAAAACCAAAGAATATCCAAGCTCAACTTACCAACCAGCCTGCCACCAACCAAATTTGGTTGGTCGCAGGCTGGTTGGTAAGTTGAGCTGAGAAATTCTTTGGTTTTATTTGTTCTAAATCAATAACCTAGAGTTATTCACATAAAAAACAGACTTTGCATATAAGAGCCAATAATATTATTTGTATATATTTTTTTTTTTTACCTACTTTTAGAATCCAGAAAATAGGTCTAAAAACCTACGTCTAGTTGTGTTGCTTTTAAGATAACTTTTCTTCTGTTATTAAATAAATAAATGTAATAATAATATTACTACTGATAATAATAATAATACATGAGAATAAAACAATGAATGAATAAGAAGTATGCAGTGTAAGTACACCTTAACAGCAGCAAAAATTCTGTTTGTGGATTAGGCAGCTATTAATCGATTTACATTTTTAGTTGAGTGGAACCAGGGGTCAAGTCCTGGGGAAGAAAGTGTGGGAACTCCCACCCAAGATCCACTCCCCCACCAAAAAAAAAAAATTATATGCTCATTGCGGAGGTCTGCCGTGAGTTATTGCGGGATTTAGAAAGAAGCAAGTTCTGTCATAATCCCACGATAACTTGCGGCAGACCTCCGCAATGTCTCCTGGGAACAATGACAAAAGCTCCCAGGAGACATTGCGGCATCGAGGAAGTGACGGAATACCCGCACACTACCCGATGAATCCATATACAGGAAGCGGCCAGTAACATAAAGGATTACTAAGGTTCGCCTGCCCCTGACAGTGACTCAAGCTGGGCATCGCAGATTAGTGAAGGATTGGCTCGAGCGACTTGAGCCCTGACTGGAACCATTTAATCACGAAGCCATGGATGAGTTTAGGTTAGTTATTATATTTCTAAATAATTTATGAATTTGCACACTATGGCCTCGTTCACATTAGCTTTGCTCTCTGCGTAAGTTTTTCAGAGAGAATTTGACAGGCAGTGAAGTGGCATTGTATCGTCTCTTCAGTGCCTGCTCTAACCCCTTGAACCCTGCACTAGTGCGCCACAACAATGCAATACACGCAGTTGCGGGTGGTTGTAAAGTGGCCCTATTCACTTGAATGAGTCCGTTGGAACATGACAGTGGGTGTAGCTGTCATTGCAGCCAAAGGGGGTAGATGTTTTGAGTTGGTAAAGCCACGGCTCAAACGTGGGGTAATACAGCCACCCTACCACTAGTATGAACAAACCTCTCAATAAGTGGTCAGAGACTCGCACTTTACTGGGCAATGTACCAGACAGCAGGCTCTCATACCAGCATCTCCTCTCACAGCTAAGGCACGCTGTTCATACTTTGCATCCAAGCTAAATGCTGGCTTAAAGTGGAACTAAAGTCCTGCTGTGACAAACTTTGAGCGGGCATGTTCTTTATTACAGAATAGACACGCAATGTATTTTCTACAATAAAATACACCAACCTGCTTGCTCACAGTGTTCTCTGGCATGTAAATGGAGCTGCGCATGTGGCATGTGCAGTTTAGCTTACATTGCTGGGCATAGTCCTTGTGTGCTGGGTTTCTTTTAAAGGTACATTTTTTTATTTTTTTATGTACAAAACATACAGTACAACAAACACATATACGTAGCGAACATCGCCCGTTACATTATTTTTACAAAACTCTGGTAGCTGGTACACATTGAGCATATTCATAGAAACATATAGAAAATAGGGGGAGAAAAACAATAAAATCATCAATTTACTCACTCAGGTCTACTCAACGGGCAGGGGTATCAGTCAAATTTCGAGGAGTAGGTGGTATGGTACTCTCGGAATCAACCCAAGAGCCCAAACCTTCAAGAATTTTTCTGGACACCCTCTGGCCTCATATGTCAACTTATACAGCGGTATAGCATGATTGATGGTGGTGAGCCAGAAGGCCATGATAGGTAAAGATGGAGACTTCCAGTGGAAGGTTATAGACTTCTTACAATACTATCCGCAGGAAGGTATGCGTATTCTTAGATATACTCTCGTCATCAATATAGCCCAGTAAACACCTCAGGGAATTACATATATTGGGTATCTGCATCAGCGAGCTAATGAAGGCTGTGACCTCCGACCACAACTTTCTAATCGGAGCACATTCCCACATTAAATGAAAAAACGTGCCATCAGCCGCGCCGCATCGGGAGCATAGCGCTGAGGGGATTCTGTTTAGTTTAAACAATAAGCATGGTGTAAAATAGGATCTGTATAACAGTTTGGTCTGTATTACCTTGTCACGGGAAGAAATTACACAGGGGACATGGAGGGGCAATACCTCCTGCCAGATGTCCTCCGTCAGCTCAGGGATGCCGGCTTTTCAGCTAGCAGCCGCTTTATTCAGCCTTTGAGTCATAGTGTGCAGGAGAGACCCATAATATGTGGAGACCAGCTTGGCGTGAGAGTCAGTTAGCAACCGTTACAGCAGGGAAAGCTGGACGACTATGTTATGAAGGCCAAACTGCGTTGCTGCAGTGTGACGTATCTGTAGGTAAAGGAAATAAGCTGTGCGTGGCAGATTATAGTCTCTACAAAATTCATCAAAAGTATGAAACACGTTGTTCGAGAACAGATGCAAAATAGTTTTCACCCCCCCTTTTTGACCAATATCCCCCATCCGATCTACGGAAGATTCGGATTCCCCCATAGTGAAGTGTTCGGTGAGTATGTATTACTGCTGGAGGGGGTTTGCAATTTAGTGAGTTTAAGAATCTGTAGAGTCATTGCAATAATATTCGTCCCCTCCCGCCCTCTAAGGGACATACGATGAATCAAATTTTGTAGGGATTCATAAGAGTTAAGAATGTCTGTCTCCAATGCAGTGGCTGCATTGTTGGCTTCGGGGGAAAACCACCAATGTGCGTGGGCCAATTGTGAGGCAATATAATGCGTTTTGAGGCAGGGGAGGGTCAATCAGCCCTACAGTACTGGTAACTGAAGGGTGTCCTTGGAAATCCTGATCGCCCCCCCCCCCTTCCACAAAAAGGAGGTAAGGATGGAGTCTATTTCTTTGAATTTACTTTAAGTGACATACACTGGCGAATTACCCAAAACATACAGAAATCGTGGCAAGAAAATCATCTTGAAAATATTAATCCTGCCCAGTAATGTAAGTGGAAGATTAGCCCAGGTTTTGAAAGCGGTTTTCATGCGCCCTATGAGGGGATCTTAATTAATTTTAATGTAAGAGGCCATGGGGTGTTGTATCATGACTCCTATCGGAAGGAGCTTACCATCTGCAGTGGGTGTTGCCTGGTCAATCATAAACAAAATTAACTTGTCCCAATTAACCTGGAATCCAGAAAAGTGGCCAAACCCTCCCAATGAGCTCCAGCAGGGCCGCGACCGCCCCACAAGATTTTACCAATGCTGCCAGAGGCTCTATCGCCAGCGCAAAGAGCAGCGGCGACAGAGGACACCCCTGTCTGGTGCCTCTCTTTATCGGAAGGGGTCAGAAATGGCTGCGTTCACTCTTAGTCTAGCAGTGGGCTTCGAGTACAGCAGCTGCACCCACCTGATAAAGGTATTGCCGAATCCAAAGTTCGCCAGGACCTCCAGCAGGTAAGGCCATTCGACCCAGTCAAATGCCTTATGTGCATCTAAAGACAAAATGGTAGTAATGACTGTGTTCAGTCGCCGGGCGAGTACCTTTGCTAAAATTTTGACATCCGAATTGATGAGTGAGATCGGCCTGTAGAATTCACAAAGGAGGTGATCCTTATGTAGAAGAGGGGGGTACATAAAATCTTAAACAGGTTCGAGCGTTCGTTTACTCGTGTCACCATTTTTATCTCAAAACCTATCAGACTTTATTTGTTTTGTGCCCCTTGTCCACAGCAAAATGGCCGCGGTTGTAGCCTAAATAAGAAACACCAAGAAAATGGCTGCTCCGTTGCCGCAATAGGAGGTCTTCAAGAAAATGGCCGAGTCACACACACAATATAAACAATTCCGTGCACCGTAGCCCTATCCCTGTTGAAGTCACGTGTGAGTGACGTAACGCGTAGGACACAGGCATACGGACACCGGAAGTGACGCTACAAGGTCCCGAGCTCACTGCTCGTCTATGCATTGCACTGTATTTATAATGTGAGTACCCCTTTTTTACCGAATAAACTGTGAAAATTTGAAACACTGAACGTACTACACCAAGAGGCTCTATTTTCTTATCTCTCCACACATACCCGGCTCCCCGAGTGGTGCCCCCCCTCCATCTCGCATCCACACGATAATGGAAACGCTGGAGAAGAAAAGGAACCTCCTCCTCTACCTTGAATGACCTAGCATTCCACCATACCTCTTAATGCTGCTTACCTTACAGTAGTAAGGTAAAAAGGTAGTACACCTACGGGTGTCACTTACACCGAAAAGAACCAGACATCACAGAAGTCACATTTTTCTACACTCATAATGGACTTTATTTACAATTGTTTCTAATTCTACACCGATTGTCCTTTTCATAATTTGACCACTTATTGTTGAATATTATTTCACTCTTTGTCCCTTTATATATATATTTTACCTTTTCTGCATATTGTCATTAATTTATCCAGGTTTATATGTTATTTATTATGGGACCACGACACCACTGTTTTTTTTTTTTTGTGATCCCTATGTGGCTTAGGAATTAGGACAATCAGCGCCTCTGACATAGAAGGCGGCAGCTGCCCCGTTTTGATAGCAAAATCATACACCCTGCCCAGGTGAGGCACAAGCAGATCCCTGTATTGCATATACCACTCGATGGGGAAGCCATCCAACCCCGGTGTCTTGTTTCTGGCAAAGGATTGGATAGCCTCCCCAATTTCCTCAGCCGTCAGAGGAGCGTCAAGGAGTGTCGCCTGTTGGGTCTGAAGCCTAGGCAGTGAGATTTCAGAGAGATAGTCATCCAATTCCACAATCGTGTAATGTGCTCTAGTAGCAAAAAGGGAGGAATAAAATGTGACAAAGGCATCCATGATCTCCTCATTCTATTCTACCACAATTCCCCCGGAATCCTTAATTCTAGGTATCGTACAAGGCTGGTAATCCGGTCTGGAGAGATACGTCAGGAGGCAACTGTTTTTATCCCCAAACTCAAAGATCCGCTGATTCTGATACAGCAGCTTCTTCTGAGTACGCTCCAAAAGCACCAGGTCCAGTTCCCTGGCCCCATGCTTCAATGCGGCGTGTGTCTCCGGAGAGGGGGCAGAATAAGCGGCCTCTGCCTCTCTGAGAGACCTGTCTGCATCTGTCAATCTTGACAAAGAGGCCTTGCGCATCTGACCAATGGCCGCAGCAAAAGAGCCGTGTGTGGTGGCCTTAAAGGCGTCCCAAACCACCAAAACGGAGGCCTTCTGCCTGTTAGTTACCCAGTAAGATCCCATCTCTGTCATACACTGGTTCACCACAACCTGATCAGCCAACCATAACGGGCTCAGTCGCCACACCCAATAGGAGGAGGGAGAGGTGCCCAGGGCGAGGTCCACCAGCAAAGGGGAATGATCAGACACCACCCTAAGCAGATCCGACGAGACCAGACATAGATCAATACCGGATAGAGTACCATGCGACTCAGAGTGACACGAATACTCCCATCCGCATGCTTCCACCTCCAGGCCTCCACCAAATCAAATTGAGTTAGAAAGGCGCCCAAGGGGTGGGGGGTCATGTAGAGCAACGCAATCTATCCATGGAGTTATCCAATACTGTATTATAGTCACCCGCTATTAATAAGGGACCCTCTGCTATCGCCAAAAGGGAATTCATTACCCGCTCAAAGAATACTTTAGTGAAGGGGGGCGGAGCATATAAGCTAGTTACTCTATATGGCTTACCCATAAGTTCTATCACAACAATTACAAAGCAACCATTAGGGTCAAGTTTAACATGTTTAATGCTAACTGGTGCAGACCTGGCAATAAGGATGGAAGTGCCCCTGGCATAAATAGAGTATGTGGAGTGGAGAGCATAAGTGATTTTTGCCCGCTTAAGGGTCATTACTCTAGAGCCCTGAAGGTGGGTTTCCCGGAGTAGGATCACATGCGGATTATGACGTGCCAGATATTCAAACATTAATGATCTTTTCACTTTTGAGTTAAGCCCCCGTACATTCAAGCGTAATCTAGACATGAGATAACGTAAAGTGCATGGCTGGAGGAACCCATTCCTTGTCGCATGCCGGAAGTAGCCAGAACCTGGCGCCCAGCGAACCACGAAGGATGCGTACACTTAAGAGCAAGTTAGAAACATATGACAATGTTCCAGCAATACAAAATATCAGGTGCATAATAGCAAGGTCAGATAGTCTAGCCTGTAGATAGACATGCAACAACAAGTACCAGCATTTCATAAAAAACACAAAAAATACAAAAACAGTCCCGAACAAAAGTCTCTGAATAGCCCAACCCACCCTAACCCTCCCGGCTCCCAAACCCAAACATATGAGAGCTTTGTTCCTGAAACCAAAATTGCAAGGTGGGGTGGTCATGACTCAGACCCCCAACAACAATCCCTGAGAAGTGGTAGAGGTCCTCAGATGCTGGCCACCATCCGCGACTGCACAGAACAGATATATCAGTTGACCCCGAGTCAGGAAGGAGGATTAAAAAAATAACAGATGAGGCATTCCAAAAATAAGTAAAAATCTTTGGAAAAAAATAATAATAAATGTAACATTACGAACAGGATAACAACAGCCCTTCAGGGGGCACACAGATGGTGTGCAAACAATGGCACAGGGGAGTAACCCACCACCCCAAAAAATTTGAGAAAAGGGTTGTCAAGGAAAGTATACTCAGCATGTTCACTTTCAGCGCGGAGGTGACCTTCGGTCCTGCTTACTGCATTCCGGACGTCCCAGGGTGTCCACCCAGTGGGATGCCTCCTTAGGATCTGTAAAGAAGTAGGCCTTGCCCTGGTAAATGATTCTTAGACGAGCAGGATACAGCATGCCTTAGGGAAGATGCTCCCTTTGCTTTTGTGTAGCTACTGAGAAATCAGGGAAAATGGTTATTTCGCTCCCATTAAAGGACACCCTTCCCTTCTCCCTGGCAGCTCTGAGAACAGCCTTCCTGTCCCTGAAATGAAGCAGCTTGATAATCATGGCCCGTGGCGGGGCCCCAGGGGGCGCATGGGAACTCTGTGTGCCCATTCAATGGCGAATAATGGCGAGAAGGTGGGGGCGCCAAATGTGGAGATCAGCCATTTTTCCATAAACACTTCTGGGGTCTTACCCTCAGACTCCTCCGGGAAACCCAGGAAGCGAAGGTTACTCCTCCGTAAACGGTCCTCCATGTCAGTGAGCCTATCTGTAGTGTATTCCTGGGCCTGGCGCAGCTCCCTAACAGAGCCCTGCAGTGAATGGGTCTCATCCTCTAATGCACCGATGCGCTGCTCAGCATTAGACACTCTATGGCGGAGGTTGTTGACATCCTGCTTCAAAAAGGATAAGTCAGTTTTAATGGAGTCCATTTGAGTAGTCAGGGACGCATCGCTATGCTGGATGGCCGCCATGATCTGAGATAGGGATGGCTCTGAAGCTTCGCTATAGCAAGGTAAGAGTGCAACAAATTTAATAGAGATGAACATGACTGCTTAACCACTTAAGGACCGCCTCCTGCACATATACATCAGCAGAATGGCACAGCTGGGCACATGTACGTACAGGTACGTCCTGTACTAGTACCCAGCCGTGACCAGGACCGCGGGACCAGCGGACCCGTTCACCGCTGGAGACCCGCAATCGGTCCCCGGAGCTGAAGAACGGGGAGAGCGGTGTGTAAACACGGCTTCCCCATTCTTCACTGTGGCGGCTGCATCGATCATGTCATCCCTTTTATAGGGGGACACAATCGATGACTTCACACCTACAGCCACACCCACCTACAGTTGTAAACACACTTCAGGGAACACATAACCCCATCAGCGCCCCCTTGTGGTTAACTCCCAAACTGCAACTGTCATTTTCACAATAAACAATGCATTTTAAAGCGGTAGTTCCCCCTCCAAAAAAGTTTTACCCTTAGTCTGATGCTCATTTTGTCTAGGGGAATCGGCTAGTTGTTTTAAAATCGACGCTATACTTACCGTTGTAGAGAGCGATCTTCTCCGTCGCTTCTGGGTTTGGTCTTCGGGGATGGGCGTTCCTTCTTGATTGACAGTCTTCCGACAGGCTTCCGACGGTCACATCCACCGCGTCACGATTTTCCCGAAGGTAGCCGAACGTCGGTGCGCAGGCGCCGTATAGAGCCGCGCCGACGTTCGGCTTCTTTCGGCTACTCATGACGCGATGGATGTGACTGTCAGAAGCCTGTCAATCAAGAAGGAACGCCCACTCCCGAAGACCCATACCCGGAAGCGACGGAGAAGATCGCTCTCTACAACGGTAAGTACAGCGTCGATTTTAAAACAACTAGCCGATTCCCCTAGACAAAATGAGCATCAGACTAAGGGTAAAACTTTTTTGGAGGGGGAACTACCGCTTTAAATGCATTTTTTGCTGTGAAAATGACAATGGTCCCAAAAATGTGTCAAAATTGTCCGAAGTGTCCGCCATAATTTCGCAATCACGAAAAAAATCGCTGATCGCCACCATTAGAAATAAAAAATTATAAAAATGCAATAAAACTTTCCCCTATTTTGTAAACGCTATAAATTTTGCGCAAACCAACCGATAAACGCTTATTGCGATTTTTTTTACCAAAAATAGGTAGAAGAATACGTATCGGCCTAAACTGAGTAAAACATTTTTTTTTATATATATTTTTGGGGGATATTTATTATAGCAAAATGTTAAAAATATCGAATTTTTTTTTCAAAATTGTCGCTCTATTTTTGTTTATAGCACAAAAAATAAAAACCGCAGAGGTGATCAAATACCACCAAAAGAAAGCTCTATTTGTGGGAAAAAAAGGACGCCAATTTTGTTTGGGAGCCACGTCGCACAACCGCTTGTCAGTTAAAGCGACGCAGTGCTGAATCGCAAAAAGGGGCAAGGTCCTTTAGCTGCATTTTGGTCCGGGTCTTAAGTGGTTAAATAAGGTAAAAGCTTTCCATTCAGCAAAGACAATCATTAAAGACTATGCGTACATTATTTATATAAAAGAGAACCACAGCAAAGCACAGAATCCAGTCATAGAAAGTCACTGTCTATATTCCTTTTTCCCTAATGCTCAGGATAGTTCTAACTTTTTAGTTCAGATATAACCTGTTTCTTACTATATTATGGGTGTACCTAATGAAAACTAAATTTAAAGTCATGGGAAAACCATGCTAGATAAATGTTGCTCCCTCAATGATAAATATGGCTACATTTCGAATATTACATTGTCCAAATATGTGGCTGAATAAGGCCTATGATATCACCAGCATCTCCGCCCCTTTGTTAAGTAGGGATTAGGCTGGCGGCCTGCTATCTTGTGACAGCTTCCTGTGGATTTAGGCCAAACTGGTTTCAGCCTAAACCTTAGCTCATAAATATTTATGTATAAAACTTATACATAAAAACTGGACAGACAGAAATACAGATCCTTTGGCAGATAAAACAGTCCCCTTATATTAGCGCTATCGGTATATATTTAGCTGTTTACCTGGAGTTCAGCTTTATGTAATAATACAAAACTGCTTGAAAATAAACTATTGGGCAACAAGTAACACCATGACACACACACACACCAGTGTTATGGCATTCTAAGTGGTAATCTGATAAAGGCCTTTGTTGTGCCTGATGCCCTGTACACGCGATCGGTTCATCCGATGAAGCTGACTTTCATCAGTCTTGCCTACACACCATCAGTTAAAAAAACGATTGTGTCAGAACGCGGTGACGTAATACACTACGACGTGCTGAGAAAAATGAAGTTCAATGCTTCCAAGCATGCTTCGACTTGATTCTGAGCATGCGTGGATTTTTAACCGATGGATTTCCCCACAGACGATCGTTTTTTTCTATCGTTTTTTTAACCATCAGATAAAAAAAACGATGGGGCCCACACACGATCGGTTCGTCTGATGAAAACGGTCCATCAGACCGTTTTCATCAGACGAACCGATCGTGTGTACGCAGCATCAGAAATATGTTTGCCTGGTCAGAAGTTATTAACTGCTAAATACGGTGAGAAACAGCCTGAGCCTTATCATTAAACACATCTTTATCTGCAGCTGCCTGTTGCCCTTATGCCATTCAGTAAAATGACTGGATCAAATAAATCTATAAGTGGGAAGAGTGGTTAGAACTCGGGTCTAGGAAAGTTTGATTCCTTGCAGAAACAGATACAGGGGCCTACAGACAGAAAAATACACACAGTGTAATCCCGTGTTTCTCAGTCTATAGACTCCTGTATGTGCAAACTTCACAGTTAAGGCTCGTACACACGATAGGTTAAACCGATGAAAACGGTCTGATGGACCGTTTTCATCGGTCCAAACCGATCGTGTGTGGACGCCATAGGTTATTTAACCTTCGGTTAAAAAAAAGCAAACTTGCTTTAAAATTTAACCGACGCATGCTCAGAAGCAAGTCGACGCATGCTTGGAAGCATTGAACTTTGTTTTTTTCAGCACGTTGTTGTGTTTTACGTCACCGCGTTCTGACTAGATCGGTTATTTAACCTATGGTGTGTACGCGTGACAGACCATCAGTCAGCTTCATCGGTTAACCTAAGACAACTGTCCTTCAGACCGTTTTCATCGGATGGACTGATCGTGTGTATGAGGCTTTAGGCTTTCTTAACACTTGTGGTTGAGGAGGGGTGGGGGAGGGGGGTAAAAAGATGTGGTTGAGCTGCTTTTTACTACTTTGCTGTATGGAGTAAAAGCGAATCGGAAGCGGCACAACATGAGAGTTTTTAACCACTTTTTTGGGGTTAAAAGCGCCCTGCTAGCAGCCGAAAAGTGGTGCAAAAGCGATGCTTCAACAGCGGTAAATCGATTTACCGCGCAAGCACGGGTGGTCCCAGTGTGAAAAGGCTCTAAGTGATTAGTTGCTCAAAGTGCTTAAAAATGAAAAATTTACTACCACTTTAATATCATCACTGTAGCTTATTTTAAATGGCTTGCTAGTTTTGTTTCTACTACCCCTATAAGGATTTCCAAGGAGATTTTAAGCATTTCTATGTATACTCATTGGGGGTTATTTACTAAAGGAAAATCCACGTTGCACTACAAGTTCAAACTACAAGTGCAAAGTGCACTTGAAATTACACTGAAAGTGCACTTGGAAGTGCAGTCACTATAGATCCGAGGGGGACTAGGGGGACCATGTGTCCCGGATTGCCTGGGACAGTCCCGCATTTAGCAGGTCTGTCCCAGGCCCCGGGCACCTTCATTCTGGGACAATACAGTGTCCTGGAATGAAACTGTCACAGTCGATGCAGCAGTTGACAATTCTGTATGGATTGCCTATGACATCACCTGGCCCCTGTTTTACCACCTCCCGCTGCTGACATCACCCCCAGCTGCCGATGTTTGGCATGTCTTACAGCTGTGGGGCCCCGAGCATCCCGACTCCCAGGACTGAAGACTGGACGCTGCAGTGCTCAGAAATGTGGTACATTAAGTACTAGTAGTTCCCTATGGCTGAATTTAGGTTTGTGCATGTGCATTCACTGCATTGTGCATGGATTTGTGCACATCAATTAGGAGAAGCTCATTTTAGATTCTTCTTCTTGAGGCTTCATTTTTTTTTCCGATTTTTACCCCAGATCCCTCAGGTCATTTGTATCCCTTTTGTAGTCTGAAGTATGTTTTTTTATATGCAACTTTAGTGCCATAGATATAAAGAGCATTTGTTTAATGTGTGTTAGCCCAACATTGAGAGAACAGTTACACTCTTTGAATCTAAGTGGCTGCCTGTAACTGCAATGTTAGGATAACGTACATTAAACAAATGCTGTTTCTATTTTAGGTATTAAACCTCGCTCCACTCTCAGCACAGCCACCGCCGATTGCATTGTAAGCCAAGTAACATTTCTTAATTAGATAAGGGGCGGGGCCATCCGGCAACGTCACATGGCGGCACCACCTCCTTGTGACATCACCGACCGGTGCATGCTGGTGGGGGGTGTCCCTGAATGGCAGTTTGAAAATGTGGTCACCCTAAGGGGGACATGCAAGGAAAATAAAAAGCAGCATTTTAGCTTGCATATGATTGGACAATAAAAACAGCAGAGCTTCCCCTCATTTCAGATCTACTCCTCAGATTTACAGCGCTTTGCACTTGTAGTGCAAAGTGGATTTGCCTTTCGGAAATAACCCCCATTGAGTACTTTTCTAAGAAAATGACCAGTGTACACCATTCAGAGTAGATACCAAGGCACAAGACTTACATATTTATTTACTTCTATATGAACATACTGGTGATGTAGGGGAGCCTGATCTAAGCTTTTGCCTGGGGGGGCTGACTTGTTTAGAAGCTGAAGTGGTAATTCAATGCTGTATTCTGGCTTAGATCAACAAGGCCCAGGCCTAGGGCAGCACTTTGCGGGGGGGAAGCACAGAAAGAGTCCCCGCCGGGTTGTGCTACACTGCTAGTGTAACGCAAGCTGCTTCTAATTTTGACTGTCCTATCAGCCTGGACCACAAACCTTCCTCACTGTGCTATGTTTTCTGCTGCACCATTGGCATTGTTATATCTTCTTAGTCCTCTCCATAAAATTATCAGAAATCTGTGCTTAAAGTAAAACTATAGGCAACACTTTTTTTTTTTCATTTTGGATAGAGTAAGGGAGGGTTATAGCCCCTGTCAGTTTATTTTTTACCATCCCTGTCCCATTGCAGATATTTACCTTCACTTCCTGTCTCATAGCCAAACAGGAAGTGGGAGGAAATCTATGCAAATTAAGGGAATCCATTGCCCCCCCCCCCCAAGGCCCTAAGAACTAGTGTCTCCACTCGAAAATTTCAGGGTGGGCCTTTAAGGCCTTGTACACACGACCGAACATGTCTGCTGAAACTGGTCCGCAGACCAGTTTCAGCGGACAGATCCGACCGTGTGTACAGCCTAGCAGACAGGTTTCCAGCAGACAAAAGTTTTAAAGCATGCTTTAAAACTTGTCGGCTGGAAACCCGTCCGTCCGACATGTCCGCTGGTTAGTACACCTAACCAGCGGACAGAAATCTCCCGCATGCGTCGAATGGATTTGACGCATGCGTAGAAGTATTTTACTTCCTGGTTTGGTGACATGGCAGCGTCAACGTCACCGCCACGTCACCGCGCTGTCTGTCCGCGGCGATTTCGGTTTGATGGTGTGTACAGCCATCAGACCAAAATCTCCCAGCGGACATATCCGATGAAAACGGTCCGCAGACCGTTTTCATCAGACATGTTCTATCGTGTGTACAGGGCCTAACAGAAAGGGCTGTGGCCTTGACAGGAAGGGGTGGGTCATATTTAAATTAGGGGGTGCACGAGTTTAGTCAGGCCTAGGGCAGCACAAATCCTAAATACACTACCGTGGTAATTTAGCATATTGCACTTTAGTGAATCAAGGCCATGACCAAACCTGAATGGCAACTAAGTCTACATCTAAATGAAATGAAGATTGACTTTTAGATTAGGTGTGATTAAAGTATGATCAATGTAGGAATACAGCATATATGGCAGAATTATAGACTAAAAATTGGGTCTTGATGACACAAGTAAACTTTTCATTAATTTCTGAGAAACTGACTCGGCACAAAGTGCAAGAGGAAAAAAAAAAGCACGCTCTGTTATTTTATTCTTCAATATTCATTAACCAAGCTAAATAGATCTCTGTATTAAATATGCATTATGATACATTATCTACTTGTGTTTGTATTTTGGTTTTTGATTAATTATTTGAAAAATAACACTATAGTCATACATCCAATTTTAGAAAGTTCAGACATTTTGCTAAAAGGGAATCTATATTGCTTTCATGCTTATGATCAATTTTATTTGAAGGTTTTTTTTAATGTTTAGCATTCATATGTGCTCTTTTTGAAAATTGTCATTTTGCTAGCAGTAAGTAGGGGGTGGGTTCCTCTTCTTAATCTTTCAGCTGTGTGTGTATTCTGAATAGAGCTGACCAGAAGAGCATCAATGTATACTTTCTTTACTGAACACAGAAGTAAGTGGAAATCAAGAATAAAAATGCAGCCAACTGTAGATCTCCATATGATTGTGATGTAGCACCCTAGTGTTTAGGCAGGGTTGCTAACAAATTTAGTGTGCCAAGTAGTAATTATCCTGGTTTAATTGTTAATAGATCTACAGATTCCCAGAGGTGGCTCTAGGCTTTGTGGTGCCTTAGGCAAAACTTGACATGGGGCCCCACTCACGACTCATAATGGGAAAAATAATTCAAGGACAAGAGCCTCTTTCCCCACAACCCTGGCCGGTGGTTGTGGGGGTCTGTGGCCAGGGGGCTTATCGGAATCTGGAAGCCCCCTTTTAACAAGGCGACCCCCAGATCCTGCTCTTTAATAACTAAGGGATGGGGGCCAGCCGGTGATGTCACCTGGAGGACCCGCCCTTTGTGATGTCATTGACTGAGGGCATGCTGGGTCATTGACGTCACAAGGGGTGGTGTCACTGATATTCACTGGTTGTTAGGGACACTGGCGACCCCGCTCCTGAGTCAGGGCTCTAAACGCTGCAGCGTTAAGGTCCCCTGTCCCTCAAAACTGGGTTAATGCATTGGGCAAGTTAGGTGGGCGCGAGGCCCCTGTGAGAGAAGAGGAGCCGCCTCTGCAGATTCCTCTATCATTATGGAATTTCTGCACTTTTTTCTCTTCTGTCTAGTGGTGGCACTGTGGCTGGTGATATTAGCTTGAAAAGGGCTCCGCAAGGTCAGATTATAAATGGATGGGGGTCTCAGCCAATTGGCAGGGGTTTCTAAAGTCCCATGGCCCGCTGGGAGAGCTTATTTATTGGGGTGGAGTCAGGTGATTGGGGTTCAATGCCACCTGGACAGCTGTCTGAGTGGACATGTGTTATATCGCCCTGGGCTGCTAGGCTGGAAGTCTGAGGCCTATCCCAGGGACACCTGGCTGCTAGGCTGCCTGAGGCCTATCCAAGAGCAGGAGAAGCAGCGTAGGGTTGGGACTGCAGCATTGGAGTCCAACAGAGTTGCGAAGTTTCAGCCAGATAGGGAACCAGTTGTGGTCAGAGGTAAAAGGCAAGCAGTCACCACTAAGGGACCATCTACCTTGTTACCGGGGACCACTTTGAGTAAGCTTGAGCTTACTGTCAATTATCATTGCATCTATTCAAGAGTGTCCTGGCCTTAACCTGCTCTCCCACAGTCTTTGTTAAGAGACAATAAATATCTTGTTCGCATTCAAAAAGTGACTGGCGCCCATCATTTTATCTTGCATTACACCCACCATGCCATTAGGCTTTTGGAGGCCCGGGAGCTTGCTAAAACGGCGGCAGGTCGGCTCTGCTGGGCGAGATCACTGAGATCTACGTCATCTCTCCCAGCAGCCAATAGGGGCGTGCGCACGCCGCCGGAGGCACGCACGCGTGCCCCCCGCTCGCTCCTGACTCCAATGGTCCCAAAAATGTGTCAAAAGTGTCCGAAGTGTCCGCCATAATGTCGCAGTACCGAAAAAAAAAATCGCTGATCGCCGCCATTACTAGTAAAAAAAAAATATTAATAAAAATGCCATAAAACTACCCCCTATTTTGTAAACCCGATAACTTTTGCGCAAACCAATCCATAAACGCTTATTGCAATTTTTTTTTACGATTTTTTTTTGCAATTCTTTTTACACAAAAATGTGTAGAAGAATACGTATCGGCCTAAACTGAGGAAAATATATTTTTGGGGGATATTTATTATGGTAAAAAGTAAAAAATATTCATTTTTTTCAAAATTGTCGCTATATTTTTGTTTATAGCGCAGAAACTAAAAACCGCAGAGGTGATCAAATACCACCAAAATAAATCTCTATTTGTGGGGAAAAAGGGACGCCAATTTTGCTAATAGCAGGGGCAGCCTTGCACGAAAACCGCCGTACGTAAACGACGTAAATTGCGTACGCAGGGCTCGCGCAACGTTGTGAATCGGTGTTAGTATGCAATTTGCATACTATACACTGAGCACAACGTGAACGCCACCTAGTGTCCACCGCAAGAATGCAGCATAAGATATGCGGACATAAGAGCCTTATGCCGCGCAGATCTTAGGCTGCAGTCGGCGTAACGAGGTTCCTGAATCAGGAGCACTCGTTACGCCGGGGCAAGTAAGCAATTGCGCTGTGTAACCTATGGTTACACAGGCGCAATTGCTTCTTGAATCCAGCCCATTGTGTTTTTTTCAAACTTGTCCCTCTTCTTTTGTTTATAGCGTAAGAAATAAAAACGGCAGAGGTGATCAAATACCACCAAAAGAAAGCTCTATTTGTGGGGAAAAATAGATAAAAATGTCATTTGGGTACAGTGTTGCATGACCGCGCAATTGTCATTCAAAGTGTGACAGCGCTGAAAGCTGAAAAATGGCCTGGGCAGGAAGGGGGTGAAAGTGCCCTGTAGGCAAGTGGTTACATATGCAATTATGTGCAAGTGAAATTGAAAAATTAGGATTCTTTTAGGATGTAATTTTGTTTTCAATATACAGTTTCCTGTTAGATACTTAGTAACATTAAAAAAAAAAAAAAAAAAACATAGAAAAAAATGAATAAATAAACGCTCTGTCTTACGCAAAAGCTGTCTCAATGGCAGACAGCTGCCAGGCATTGTTCCTGCACAGGGTACAAGCCAAGCAACAAAGAAGCCCAATAGGCAGGATAGTGAACACTACATCTGCTGCTGACCCCTTCATGCATTTCATGCTGATGCTGCGATGGCAACCTCCTCGCTCACATGCCAAAGCTTGATAGGGGTGTATTAATTCCATCATTATTCTAGTAAAAACAAGATTGTTTTTATCATTCAATCCCAGAGGTGAATGCTATACCTATACAGTACTAGATATTTTCCCTTCACTTTTTTAATGAATGAGACTATGTAAGAAAATTTCAGAGTGGAATGTTGCTGCCCTCTGTTGGCTTCTTTCTACGAGTCAACCTGGTGGTTAGAAATGGCCACAAAGTAAAATAGCTTTGTGATATGCCTCAGATAAAGATACCATCCTGCTGTTCAGAGGCTAGGTACTAGATTTTAGTTACTGATGTCACTTTCAACAAAGCTGAAATGGTTCAATTTCTGTGTCCAGTTAGCGAATAGTATCTTCTATACCGGGCTTTATCCTGGTAGGTTGCTTTGTGTCGGAATCCTATTCAGGGCTTGTTCAATCTAACACATGCGTTTTGGGTCTTTAATATAAAAAAAAACGATCCTGTCTATTTTTGAAGACTCAGGACACCACAACACAGAATGATCATATCTTTGTGCTGTGGTGCACTGCAATGCATTGTATACAGTGCATCCGGAATGTATTCACAGCACTTCACTTTTTCCACATTTTGTTATATTACAATCTTATTGCAAAATGGATTAACCTCCCTGGTGGTAATCCCGAGTCTGGCTCGGGGTGGAAATCCAGTACCATTAGTGGTATCCCCGAGCCAGGGCCGTCTTTAATGTTGATTGGACCCTGGGCAAAAAAATTCTTGGGGCCCCCTCCCATGCAATTGCGATTGGTTGCCAGAGGTTACAGCATATCATTACCACTTACTGACTGGTTGCTAGAGGTTACAGCACATGATTTCTTCATGTTGATTGGTTGTTAGAGATTACTGTACAGTAATACTGCTCACTGATTGGTTGCTAGAGGTTACACCACATCATCTCTTCACTGCAGAGAGGTCTGATATACATATGAATGCCGCCTTTATTTACATATGAATGCCGCCGTCCTCGGCTATTTACATATGAATTTCGCCGCTATTTACATATGAATGCTCCCATTATTTACATGTAAACACAGAGTCTGCAGGTGAGTCATCTGTACACAACAATAGGGCAGAGCAGGGCAGCATTAGTAGCTGATATATTAGGACACAGCACAGGACTAAAACTACAAGGGAAAAGGGAATTTAAACTGGGATAGTTGTCAAGTATAAGGCAGCTGCTTTGGGCCCCACAACAATGACAGGGCCCAGGGCAGCTTCCCCTTTTGCCCTGCCTTAAAGACGGCCGTGCCCCGAGCCAGACTCAAGATTGCATCGCAGTATCCAGGCAGAGTTACTTACCTTGTCCCCTGGATCCTGCGATGTCTCCCCACTGTGTGAGCAAGCTGTCTCCTCGCTCGATTCATACAGTGCCCATGTGCTGCCAAGCTCCGTTCCCTGCGACGTTACGACGCACGGGGGCGGAGATTGGCGCCAAATTCAAAAAAATAAAAACACAATACACATACATGATACTGTAATCTTACAGATTACAGTACTATATAAAATACACACCCCCTTTGTCCCTAGTGGCCTGCCCAGTGTCCTGCATACACTTTTATATAATAAAGACTGTTCTTTCTGCCTGGAAACTGTAGATTGTCCATAGAAACAAAAAGTGTCCCTTTATGTCAAAAGTGGTTTTAGACCAGCTGGAAAACAGCGATAATAAATTAGAATCACTTGCAGAATTGAGCGATAGCGATTTGTGAGGAAATTCGTCATCAAACACTGAAAGTAATAATTTTTATTATTATTATTTGTTATAATTATTTATAGTTATTTATTATATTATAATTTAAGATTTTCTGTTTCAAACTTTATCATACCTGGGGTACTACTCTACTAGACTCTTGTTTGGACAGATTTAAGTGAGTTATTCCTTACAGACCTACAATATAAAACGCCAAATTTCCATGCCGAATCATACCGCCAGGGAGATTAATTCATTATTTTTCTCAAAATTCTTCAAACAATACCTCATAACGACAAAGTGAAAGAAGTTTGATTGAAATCTTTGCAAAGTTATATAAAAAAAATAAAAAATCACACTCAAAATTGAGCTCAGTTGCATCCTTTTTACATTAATTGTCCTAGAGATGTTTCTACAACTTTATTGGAGTCCACCTGTGGTAAATTCAGTTTATTGGACATAATTTGGAAAGACACACACCTGTCTATATAAGGTCCCACAGGTAAAAGTGCATGTCAGAGCACAAACCAAGCCATGACGTCCAAAGAATTGTCTGTAGACCTCTGAGATAGGATTGTATCGAGGCACAGATCTGTGGAAGGGTACAGAAAATGTCTTCAGCATTAAAGGTCTCATTGAGCACAGTGGCCTCCAAAATCCATAGATGGAAGAAGTTTGGAGCCACCGGGACTCTTCCTAGAGCAGGCCGCCCAGTCAAACTCAGCGATCGGGGGGAAAGAGGCTTTAGTCAGAGAGGTTACTAAGAATCCAGTGGTCACTCAGACAGAGCACCAGCATTTTTCTGTGGAGAGAGGAGAACCTTCCAAATGAAACAACCATCTCTGCAGCACTTCAATAATCCACCTGTATGGTAGAGTGGCCAGACAGAAGCCACTCCTCAGTAAAAGGCACATGATATCCCTCCTGGAGTTTGCCAAAAGGCACCTGAAGCACTCTCAGACCATGGAAAACAAAATTCTTTGGTCTGATGAAACAAAGATTGAACTCTTTGGCCTGAATTGCAGGTGTCGTGTCTGGAGGAAACCAGGCATCGCTCATCACCTGGCCAATACCATCCCTACAGTGAAGTAGTGTGGTGTCAGAATCATGCTGGTGAGATGTTTTTGAGCAAGGGAAACTGGGAGACTAGTCAGGATCAAGGGAAATTTGAATGCAACGTACAGAGACATTCTTGATTAAAACCTGCTCCAGAGCGCTCTGGACCTCAGGCTGGGGCAAAGATTCATCATCCAACAAGACAACAAACCTAAGCACACAGCCAAGATAACAAAGGTGTGGCTAATGTCCTTAAGTGAATGTCCTTGAGTGGCCCAGCCAGAGCCCAGACTTGAACTCAATTGAACATCTCTAGAGGGATCTGAAAATGGTTGCGCACCGACGCTCCCCATCCAACCTGATGGAGCTTAAAAGGTCCTGTAAAGAAGAATGGGAGAAACTGCCCAAAAATAGGTGTGCCAAGCTTGTAGCATCCTACTCAAAAAGATTTGAGGCTGTAATTGGTGTCAAATGTGCTTCAACTTGAGCAAAGGCTGTGAACACTTATGTACATGTGATTTTTTCATTTTTTATTTTTAATAAATTGGCAAAGATTTTAAACAAACTTTTTTCACGTTGTGATTATGGGGTATAGTTTGTATAATTTTGAGGAAAATAATGAATTTAATCAATTTTGGAATAGGGCTGTAACATAACAAAATGTGGAAAAGGCGAAGCGCTGTGAATAATTTCCGGATGCACTGTATTTTATAGGTCACATGTGGAAGCATTATATCCTTTACTTTGAACAAATTGTGGTAGAAAAACATTTTTCTTTCTTTCTTCCAAACAGTAATCCTTCAAATTCTTTCTGCAAGCAGTGAGCAAGCAATTAGCTTTATATATCTTTATGCATATAAGCGGCGTATCATTTGCTATTATCTAGGGATGTCTTTCCCCGTTTTTCTTTGTCTTCTTTCCATAAAGTGTCTTGACTGTTTATTCTCTTTTAAGAAATGTGTTATTGATTTTTTTTGCAAAAAGGTTGACTGGAAGAGAGGACATGAAAAGGATGAGTGAAGAACACTCTATTAAATCTCAAGCTTGTCTGCACTTGATGAGTTATGTCATAGACCAGAAACTACCCATATTAGAAAATCTGGGAGAATTTGTAAATGGACCAGTTCGGTTGGATAAGAAAATCTATTTTCACACACATGTGTAACTATGCCTACTAGTTAGTCAATACAATGGATCTTTAAGACGCCACCATAAATGCATTGCAGGCAAAATCTTTGCCATCATTGGAAAATCAGTCTTTGGAAAGGCAAAGTTAGAAAATGTTGTTTGAATCGAGGAGCAAAGCAGACTTCAAGAAATGAATTAAATTAGGCAAACCCTAAACGTTTCACGCCTATTAAATAATTGAATTATACAGCTGCATAATTCCAATATTACTCACATCAGCAACATTTTAAATGCATTCTAATGTTTTCATTTGTGGTTATGAAAAACAGATGCAAACAATAGCCTAGATTCACGAATGCAAAACCTATACATATTTATATCATTGTTACAAAGAGAACAATAATGCTGTTAAGACTGGATGTAATGGTAGACATTGCTTAACAATATTACCAAAAAAGGCAGACTAACAGTTTTTTTTTTATTTCTTTTTTTTTCAGTGGTTGAGAAAAATATATATATCATTATACAATGTTTCATTGTCAATACAAATGCCAACTTCAGTTTTTCCTAAAGTGATATTAAACTCAGATTGCAGCTTACCAATTCAATGTGAAAATATAGAACGTATTATCCGTCTGCACTGCCTAAAGTAAAGAAAATGTAAAGTGTTATTAAACCCAAAAACAAAATTGTAATACATTGCAGGTTACCAATCATTAGATATGGTGGCTGCATTCGTTTTTTATTTTGTTTATTTTAGTTTGGTCTGGTGAGAAGTAAGAAAACGAATGCAGCCACCACATCTAATGATTGGTAAGCTGCAATACATTACATTTTTGATTTTGGGCTTAAAGCGGAGTTCCGCCCTCCGCCCTTCCCCTCCAAACATTAAAAGTCAGCAGCTACACATTCTATAGCTGCTGACTTTTAATATTAGGACACTTACCTGTCCTGGAATCCAGCGATGTTTCTATCGGCTGTCGGGTGCTGCCACCACCATTCACGAAAAGGGAACCCGGATCCCTACTGTGCATGTGCAAAGTGCACTTACTGGACCAGCAGCAGTTAATAATCTATATAAATGTAAACATGTACCCTTAAAGCGGGGGTTCACCCAAAAATAAACTCTTTTACATTAGCTACATCCCTCCAGCATACTGCTAACATCTGCAGTATGCTGTTTTTTTTTTGTACTTATCGTTATAAGAGTCCTTGTTATCCGGCTCCGAGCGGGGGATTACTTCCAGGTATAGGCGTTCCTAAGCTGAAAGGAGTTGATTGACGGCTGCTAAAGCGCGTCACGCCTTCCGAAAATACCCAAAGTCACACTCGGGTGTTTACGGTGCCTGCGCAGTCAGCTCTAAACGGCAGGCACAGGCGCCGTAAATGCCCGAGGGTGACTTCGGGTTTTTTCAGAAAGCGTGACGCGCCTTAGCAGCCGTCAATCAACTCCTCTTCGCTTAGAAACGCCCATTCCCCGCAGGATTCCCTGCTCGGAGCCGGAAAACAAGGGCTCATATAACGATAAGTACAAGAAAAAAAAACAGCATACTGCAGATGTTAGCAGTATGCTACAGCTAATGTCAAAAAGTGGATTTTTGGGTGAACCTCCGCTTTAATTACAGGTTAGATTACTATGTACTATATAGACGATCCCTGGAAACCCTTCTTTTTAAAGAAGCCTATCCTGCTTCTAACTAACACTGTTTTACCTCCATCAGCTCATCCCCCACAGCTACTACCTTTTTTATCAATTGACCCTTCCCTTTTTAGATTGTAAGCTCTAATGAGCAGGGCCCTCTGATTCCTCTTGTACCAAATTGTAATGTAACTGTAATATCTGCCTTTATTTTGTTAAGCGCTATATAAAACCTGTATAATAATAATAATAATAATAATAATAATAATAATAATATGTCTACTTTCTAGATCCACACTGTACATAAATATATGCATTCCCCATTATTCAATAAACAAGCATCAGAGTGCATTAGTAATCCAACATAAAACCTAAGAACAAGCTAATATCGGTGTCCTATGCATAAAAAAGTTAATCTGACGGTTTTTACCTGGGAGACAGTGATGAGTGCAAATCTGAATGTGGCAGCCTGCCAGTGGTAGGATTAAGGTATAATAAATATAAATATAAATATTTTTTTTATGTATCAGTATATTAAAATGTAAAAAGCATAGGGACCAGTTACAGCCGTTACGTGTAAAATAATTTTCTGGGGTATTTTCACTTACATGTGGTTAAACCAGCCACTTTGAAACAGCGGGTCATTTTTGAGAGCAGTTGGTTAGTCATTGTATTTACCAGCAAGTGTCTTACACTTAACTAAAATGTGTTGAAAATTGCTGGTTATATTACAGACAACCTGAATAGGAATCTTGGCAACATTTAGAAACACAAAACAAAAGAGGTTTTGTGATTCGGCGATTCTGGTAAAGAAGCCATCAGGTAATCTTTAAACTGTCCATAGATATCACCACAGGTGGTGTTATTTGTCTTCAAGAGATGCAGCCCATTACCTCTATATTACTGGGAAACAGCACTTATTTTCACTGACTTTTTTCCCCCCAAATACACAAATCAACACAGAATAGTAAAATGGCAAGATTACAAATAATTTTAACAAATATAGTAGAACGATCAGAAAATGAGTAAGACATTGTAAAGAAAAACATGGTAAATGTGAGAGATTTGCAGCTGCTTGTCCTTACAATGGATGACCCCACCTTATTTGTGCAGAATATTATAGCTATGTCCGTTGGAAACACTTCTTCATTTCCTCTCCCATAAGGCTGTCAATACATATTTAAGAAAACAAAGAAATCTAAGAGTGTGATTTTGTCAATCAAGAGAATTTTTGCAATGGATCACTGTAAGAGAGAAAATCTGTTCAACCTGTTAGATGTGTAGAATAGTATTAGACACACCGTATTTATAATGGCTGCCTCTGAACCTACAGTAAGAAGGTATACATATCAATTAAGTTGTGGTTTTGCTCTGCTTCACATGAGCTGTGCTAATCAGCAGATGTATGCATGCAAGCTCCACATCCCACATTCTGCTGTAAGTATAACTGGCTGAAACGGTGATTGATTTTCTTTATATGCAGCTGTAAGAAGACGGATGGAGAGAGAACTAGGTTGTGCAGCATCAGCAAAATGCAGAAACAATGAATGATCATCGAACAAGCTCTTTTTAAATGAACAGTGTTTGCTCATACTAATATATATATATATATTTAAGATGACAGCAATTGCAAACATTTATGTATGTTTGTTTGTTTTTTTGACTACTGCAAAACCACACGTTTGTTGGAAAATGTCTATCACATTTTTTTTTTTAGGAATGCAGACATATGCTGCATTCTGGATAGTGAAGTAATGTTAATGAAATAAATTAAATAAAAGTATAAACATATAATAATATATGCTCGGCTAGCGCATATTTAAAAAATGTATATAGAGCTCTCTGCTATTTTTAAATAGGGATGAGCTGAACATCCCCGGTTCGGTTGGCAGCAGAACATGCGAACAGGCAAAAAATGTGTGTGACCATGCGAACACCGTTAAATTCTATGGGACGCGAACGTGAACAATTAAAAGTGCTAATTTTAAAGGCTTATATGCAAGATTGCCATAAAAGTGTTTGGGGACCCGAGTCCTGCCCCAGGGGACATGTATCAATGCAAAATAAAGTTTTAAAAACTAAAGTTTTTTCGAGAACAGTGATTTTAATAATGATTAAAGTGAAATATTCCTTTAAATATTGTGCCTTGGAGGTCTCCTTAGTCTGCCTGTAAAGTAGCGCATATTTCCCATATTTATAACAGTACCACAGCAAAATTACATTTCTAAAAGATAACATATTTAAAACCTCCCGAGGGGGTTACCTTGCAGGCACGCTCTAGAGTCCAGCATTTGCGTCCATAGACACGAATGCCAGACTCGGCCCCGCACCCCGCCACCCGCATCATTGGATTTGATTGACAGCAGTGGGAGCATATGGCTGCTCTGCTATCAATCTATCCAATCTAGCCGGGACTCCGCGGAGATAAGGATGGTGTGTCCCCACCGAGGAGATGAAGAGGCTCAGGTAAGTAAAATGGGGGGCTGGAGGGCTGATGACTGCCAGGTGTTTTCCACCTTAATGCAACCCCTTTAAGCAGCCTTATATAGTGTGGGTCATGGACTTGGTCCCCCTGAGCCATGATAGGCCTAAGGCACCCTGCCTTTGGCCAATTATGGCTCTCTCAGCAGAACATGCTGTGATTGGCCAAAGCATGCAAGTCAGGTGCATGCTTTGGCCATTTATCATACAGCAATGCACTGCGATCTCGCAGTGCATTATGGGGCGTTCCGCGGCGCTCACATTTCCCACAAATGCCCCATATGTTTAGTTCATTTTAAAACAAACGAACACCCGATGGTCAAGTCGAACTTACGTTTGACTCGAACCACTGGCTCATCCCTAGTTTTAGAGAGACTGCAAAACTGTAGACAATATGAGACTGGATGGAACCCCTGGTAGAAAGCATGGGCCAGATCCTCAAAAGGGATACGCCGGCGTAACTGCTGTTACGCCGTCGTATCCCTGTTTCTTACTATGGAAATGATCCACAGAATCAGTTTTCCATAGTTAGGCAGAAGATCCGGCATGTGTAAGGGACTTACACTGCCGGATCTTAGGATGCAGTACCGCATCCGCCGCTGGGGGCAATTCATGTCGAAATGCCGCCTCGGGTATGCAAATTAGCACTTACGGAGATCCACGAAGCTTTTCAGCTTCGTTTTTTCTCCGTAAGTTTTAGTTTGCAAACGCAAAATTAGGGCTGCTTTTACAAAGTGTAAACTGTTTACACCATGTAAAAGCAGACCCTTCTGTCCAGCGACGCGATTTTTTGTTGTTTTGAATTTTTTTTTTTCGCCGTATCTTTTTTTTTTCCCGACGCAACTTTATTGACCCGTCGCGATCCACAAAGCTCGGCGGAAATTTCTAGGTAAGTGCTTTGTGGATCGGGCACTTAGGTAGAAATTTTAAGGCAGTGTAACTTAAATGGGAAAATGTACGTTATGCCGGATCTTTGTGGATTACCCCCCATGTTCTTTACAATGTCTAAATATGTTTACTAAAATACTGGAAAGCACCCTTTATATAGCTCAAATTAGCCAAAATTGTATTTCTGACATTTTCCTCTTGTCTTAGGTTGGGCTGTGGGCTTTATGTACCTCAAATTAGTTGCATTAAAAAACCTACAAAAAGAAACCGTTTTCCTCACACCAGTCTTACCTTAATTTCCCCCACTGCTTGTGGATCTAGAACTTATCACCATAGATCAATCACCAGTTCTGGGCACCAGTCCTCAGGAAGGATGTACTGGAAATGGAGCACGTTCAGAGAAGGGCAACAAAGCTAATAAAGGATCTGGAGGATATTAGTTATGAACTTATTCTCTCTAGAGAAAATACGCTTGAGAGGGGATATGATTTAAATTTACAAATACCATACTGGTGACCCCACAATAGGGATAAAAAGAAGGGGGGGGGATTTTGGGACTTTAAATATAGGATTTATAGGGATACAACTTTTTTGCAGAAGGGAGTTTTTATAAGACACGTGGCCACTCATTAAAATTAGAAGAAAACTTCCTTTCATACTGCAGTAGGGGGATATTATACTGCATATGACAAATGTATATTGTGTATACCCTCCCTCTCTCCTTTTCCTCTTTACTATGATGTCTATATGAACAGATTTCTGATGTCTGCTATTATTTGGTATGGGAGCTCCATTGTACACTGGTGCTGGGAATTGTAGTGCTGGATGTTTACTATGTTCTAAGTTTGTATACGTCTTTTTCTATGTAATAAAATGTTTATAAAAGAATTTACAAAAAAAAAAAAAATTGAGGAAAAGAGGTTTAACCTTAAACTGTGTAGAGGGTTCATTACTGTAAGGCCTCGTACACACGACCGAGGAACTCGTCGTAAATGAAACATCGCTTTCCTCCACGAGTTCCTTGTTAGGCTTGTCGAGAAAATTGACAAGCTTTCTTTGCGTACACACTGTCAAGACAAAATCTCGTCGTTCTTAAACGCGGTGACGTAAAACACGTACGGCGGCACTATAAAGGGGAAAATTGATTCCACTGGCACCACCCTTCTGAGCATGTGCGGGTTTCTATGCATACACACGAACGTGTTTCTCGTCGAAAACCAGCACGACGAAGAACCCGACGAGGAAAAAGAGGACTTGTTCTCTTTTTTTCTCATCAAGTTCCTCGACAGTTTTCTCGATAAAAAACATACACACGACCGTTTTCCTCGGCAAAAAAGTTCTGCCACCAAGTTTCTTGATGGATTCTGTCAAGGAAAACGGTCGTGTGTACGATGCCTAAGATCGGCAAGGATGTAGAATTCCCTTCCACAGGGAGTGGTTTAAGTGGGGGGCTTAAAAAAACTATTTAAAAAAACTATTTAAAAAAACTATTAGATAAGCACCTGAACGCCTGCAACATACAGGGATATACAAGGTAATACTGACATATAATCACACACATAGGTTGGACTTGATGGACTTGTGTCTTTTTTCAACCTCACCTACTATGTAACTATGTAACCAAAAGCAGCTTTATTTGCCATACTACCTAGTTAGTGCAAAATGACCCACATCTCATGTGTCCCTTCAAAGAACAAGAAACAGTCTAAAGTCTCCATGTCACTGCTACACTAATGCAATGTCATTGGTAGCCATTTGATCATTTAACCTCTAAGTAATATTTTCTTTATGTGGAAAGAAAATTGTATTAGCAACCACATCAGAACTTTTAATAATATTAGAAAAAATCACTTCAGTCTGTCACTGAACTAGTGATGGGTTTGGTTCGCATGCGAACAGGCAAACAATTTGTGCGAACATTCGAACCCTATTAAAGTCTATGGGACACGAACATGAAAAATCAAAAGTGCTCATTTTAAAGGCTTATATGCAATAATTGCCATAAAAGTGTATGGGGACCCGAGTACTGCCCTAGGGGAGATGCATCAATGCAAAAAATGTTTTCAAAACTACAATTTTCTCTGGAGCAGTGATTTTAATAATGCTTAAAGTGAAACAATAAAATTATATATTCCTTTAAATATCGTGCATGGGGGGTCCCCTTAGTATGCCTGTAAAGTGGCGCATCTGTGTGATGTATACAACAGTGCTGCAGCAAAATTAAATTTCTAAAGGAAAACATTTAATTTTCAACTTTTAAACTGCTTGCAGCTGTAATGTATTGCTGACTCCCGGCAATATAGATAAAAATAAAGGAAAAAATTGGTGTGGGTTGCCCCCAGTCCATACCAGGCCCTCAGCATGGGGAGAGTGCTTTGTGGTCCCCCCATGTGAATGGGGTACAGATTCTGATAAGTCCCACACCTGCAGACCCCCACAACCACAGGGCCAGGGTTGTGGGGACGAGGCACTTGTCCCCATCAACATAGGGACAAGGTGCTTTGGGTGGACCCCAAAGCACCCTCCCATGTTTAAGGCAAGTGGCCTAGTATGGCTCAGGAGGGGGGGCGCATGCTCATCCCCCCTTTCGTGGCTTGCCAGGCTGCTTGCTCGGATAAGGGTCTGGTATGGATTCCCCTTAATATCGATGCCAGAGCCTGGTATGGATTTTGTGCGGAGCCCCACGCTGTTGCAAGTCACAGAGCTACTTTGATTACCACTGTATCTTTCGCATCTGATCTCCACTGTTTGATTACATTGGGCACTCACTGCCATTTGCTGTGTTGGGACCTGGGGCTCCTAGCTAAAAATGTGGGGCACGTGCCCTGGATATCCAATGCTAGTTGAGAGCATGGTTTATACCACAGTCAGGCTGGAAAGCTTTGCTTTCCTCCAATTATTCGGAGAAGGGCCTTCAGCCCCCCCAACACACAGGTATTAAATACTATAATAATTGATGGTATGAGTCTTATGGTATTTTCCTCTTCTACTTTGCCTGCCATAAGAATGTTTTAATGTTACAAAATTCTTCCATTCTAAAAAAACAATAAAAAAAATCCAAAAAACAAAGTTATGTTCAATCAATTTTCCCTTTTATGTGTAATAAACACTATGCTATACTACAGAGTCATTATAAAACAATGCCAACACACCTGAATAGTGTTTAGCAAACCAGCCCTACAGATTTTAATTGTTTTATGATGACTGTAGAATAGCATAGTGTTTATTATTACACATAAATGAAAAATTGCTTGAACATGCCTTTGATTACTGGTATTTTTTTTAGAATGGAAACTACCAATAGCACAGTTTCATAAGTTTTAGTTTGAATACATTAAGCCAAGATGCATGGGTCCTTAAGACCTCCAAAACGATCATAAAGCATCTACGTTAGTGTGATAGTTCCGTTAACCGCAAAGGGGTTAATATGGATTCTACTGCTGTTCCAAATTCTAAGTTCAGATCAGTTGAACTACACCGTTATCTCTGCTTTATTGCAGACAAAACAAACTTCTACATACAGCATGATACGTCACTATTATGTTAATGTGAATTAGAAAGCGCATCTAATTGGCTGAGATACAAGAAGAGTACAAGATGGGGTGTCGATCTTAGCCGGCCCTCTGATGTGTCTTCACCTCTGCATTCCTAGAGCTGTGTGGGAGAGGGAGGCATTCGCCATGTTTGGGAGGGTTGTTATTAGGAGCTGATTTGAGTAAGGAAGGATTATAGCAGTGGTATACATGAAAAACCAATATAGACTTTATATTAAAGATGCATAGAGAATAGACATTTTCTAATTTATCATTATGCTCATTGCATTCCTTCACATTAGCAAATGTGCTACATTGCTACTTTTTAAATACAAACATTACACAATGTTTGGTAACAATTGCCTCTCATATGAAAGTTGTAAAACTAAGAATTTCTTAGCAGAGGAGACATTAAAAAACATGTAACGTAAATGAAATGCTAAATGTGCTGCTGCCCAATGTTCTAAAAAGTACGGTTACTCTTCTGCAGTATACAATGAATAGCACAAAGAAACAATATTACAATACTTATGCATTTGAGCTAGATACTACTTTATATGCATGCTGTTCCCATTGCAGAACTGAAGTCATACTTTCATGTAAAACAAGGTTAGAAAAAACATTTTCTTACCACCAATAGATGAGAACATCAGTGCAAACTCATGTTCCCAAGTGGTCAATTAGAATGTGAACAAGAACATGTGCTAGAAAGTCAGCATAGATCAGTACTGAAGCTAGGGTCCTCAATGCTGTGTTCCTCCTACTTTTCTTTTCAGAAAGTTACAATAGTTGAAAGACGTATATTTTATATGTTCTCACTTGTCATTATTTTCTCTCATCTCACTCTTTCTCTCAGCTTGTAAACGTAAAGAACAAGAACAACAAAAGGACCGTAACCTGCAGCCAAAAAAACAGCGACTGGTTTTTACAGATCTCCAACGACGTACCTTGATTGCTATCTTCAAAGAAAACAAGCGTCCTTCAAAGGAGATGCAAATAACCATTTCCCAGCAGCTAGGCCTGGAGCTAAACACTGTCAGTAACTTCTTCATGAATGCACGCCGGCGATGCATGCATCGATGGCAAGAAGAGCCAGGGGTCAATACTGCAATGCCTTCAGTTTCCTCTAGCACTTTCTCCAAAGCATGAGCTATTGAGCTATTTCCAGAACTTCATAACCACAAAAGACACACAAAACATGACCCATAAAATTATGAACAGCTAGACAAACACAAAAAATAGCTATGGCTGAATACCAATGATCTTTTTAACACTATATTTCAAATTGAATTATAATCTAAGACCAAAGTAACATTCTTGTTTACACTGATTTGCGTCACAGCACCAGAAAACATCCACACAGAATGAGGTTAGGTAGATTATAATGTTGAAAATGTAAAAAGAAAACATAAAGTGTGGATTATTATAAATATTATACAACCATCAACACAAACCCACATATTCAGTTCTGCTATTTACCATTCAGTAAGTAAAATCACATTAATAATGTATAATACCCCTTATAATCTTGGCCATCAGTGATGTAAAGTTTTAGATGGGGAAGATTGTGGGGCAGACAATATTACATATGAACAGTGACAGCTATTGTACAAGCACATTATCATAGATTGGCAAGTCTTTTTCTTAATCTCATGAATATTAAAGAGGCAACATTAGTGATACACATAGAATATGGAGGAATGCAAGTGTTCATGGATTTTGTTCTGTTCCACCCATCCAAAAAAAAGCAAACAAAAATAAAGCACTGAAGCAGGCCTCAAGAAGAACATCAAGAAACTAATAGATTTGAGTGCAAGATAAGGGTAACATTTTGTGCCAATAACAACTGCCTTAAAGCTTTCCATGGAAGATGGTGATACCAAAGAAATGATTATGTCCTTCATGGTCTCCTTAAGTGCACCCATTTAATGACTCATGGCTTCTTCGGTTTTCATCGGAGCTGTAGTGTTCTGTTGTATTCTTCAGTTTAAATAAGGACAATATAGATCTAATATCCTGCCCCAATTGTAGATGACAGAAGTCATAAAACTTGCTACAATAATGGGATAGGCATACATGATTAAAACATGGACAGACTTTATTGATGTTAAATGATGCGGGTAAAACATATATATATATATATATATATATATATATATATATATATATATATATATATATATATATATATATATATATATGAAAACAAATAATGATGTGTTTTCAATGTGACTTCTCTTCATTTTATTGATAGGTGGGTTGTGTACTCAAGCAAGTAGGCACCTTGATGATAAAGTACATATACAGTATGAGAACTGTGAAATGAAGAAGAAAAAATCATACTTTAGTGATGGGTGGCAAAAGGGATGTTTCTTCCTAATTGTTATAAAGATTAGGTTGCAACCTACAATAATCAGGAGTAAAATATTTTGAGAACTTAAGGAAGGAGAATGTTAAATACAAACAGAAAGTATGTTTTTGTCTCTTTCACTTACAAGGAAAAAAATTATCCTTTTGAAGCTCCCTGAACTGTTCAAAGACATAATTTTGTTGTCAAAAAAGTTGCCTAGACAACAAAAGGAATGAAAATATTTCTACTTGGGGCAAGCCACCATTTTGTCTGTACATTGCTCTAAGTATGAAAAAAGTGACATTTAAGACATTTCTAGTGAGAACCTCATAGAAAAGGCTACCTCACTTGAGCTTTCACTTTGTGATTGAAAAATCACACCTGATACCAAAGATTTTGTTCCCACTTGCCTGGTCTGTGCCGAAATGCACTTTTCTGAACTTTACGTGCCATGTATTCATTTTGGCTTTTCACATTGCCATTAGTTTGTAATTACATGTATCTTGTCTTCTTTATTGTTTATTCTATACTTGTTTTAGGGATGTAAATCAAAGTGATGTCATAAAAGGCTTTTGGGTTGAGCACAATGCTATGCACAGAGATTCATTTTTAAAAGAGACATTATAGCAGACAACAACTATGTTCACACCAAAGATAATTGGCATTAAATGCATCAAGTTAAACATAATAGAAATTTCCCCTTGATCTGATTGGGTGTTTATAGTGAACACAGTTTTGCTTGCCTTAAAATTACTAACTTTAGTGAATTATCCTCAGCGTGGGACCATTATAAACACTTAAATGGAGGAAAAGGTGCAAGAATACATAACCAATTTTAAGTTGTCACCCCAAGCTTCAGTACTAATTTGTATTCAAAGCTCCTAGTACAAACACATAAACTGGAAATATAGATGATGCCTCTGTGCTTTGCAAAAAAAACATTTTTTTCTGTACTCATCGATTTTGAGATTTATTCTCATCTGTCTCATGGTTTTCCAATGACCAAAAAACATTTTTAAAATTTAACAATTCAGCAAAACCCTAAAATATGTAATGTCACAATCTTTTTTTTCTTTCATTTAGCAGGATGATAAAATGAAAAAAGATAAACAAAAGATGTACTTTATGAACATCGAACACCAAACTGCCCTGCAGTTGTGTGTTTCATGCATTAGGCTAATTGCAAAAACTAGAATTGTCTTCTCCAGCTGTACATAAAGGTCCATATCAATCAGTGAGTAAAAGAAAAATGAATATGTTTTGCTAAATTCACAAGTTAACTTCCCAACTAATTCTTACTGTAGTCATTATGAAGGAGATTTACTAAAATTGGTGCACTAAAAATCTAGCTTTTAGCTTTTATCTGTCAAAGTTAATTGAACAAGTTGAAGTTAGAAGCTGATTGGTTGCAATGCACAACTGCACCAGATTCTATGTACACCAGTATTAGTAAATCTCCCCCTGTGGGTAGTACTGCTACACAGTTTAACAGTGGGATATGGGTACGCTGGTTAGCGTTCTGCATATATATGTATGTGAGCAAGCTCAGTGTTTTATATGATGATATGAGGTTACAATTTTTGAATTGAAGTTTATTGAAACAGTATTTGCAAAAGCAGACACTTCCACAACGTTTGGTATTATACAGTAAGGTCATTTTTCTTACAGATAGACTTCTAGAATGTCTAAATGCCACTCAAATTACCACTGGGCTATCAATTAAAACAGGAATCAAACATAGTAAATGTATAACAACTAGGAAATGTACCTATGTGCCATTGCTTCTTTGTGGATTTTACATGCTAACAAAGGTTATTGTTTCTTTTTACAGCATCCAAGCCTTTAACTGTGTAATTTGGGATGATTTACTAAAGGCAAAAAGGCTGTTAATTTTGCAAGGCAATTTTTAGAGATTTTAAAATTTGGTAAATCTTCATTTTGAATAGTTTATCCAAAAACATGCAAGGAAAATAAAATAAAAACAGTAGCGCTTCATCTTATTGACTAAGCTTTGGGGAGAATTTCCTTCAAAAGTGAGCAGTTCATTTGCCTTAAGCAAATCAACCCCATTGTGTCTGGTGTTTTTGGTCAATCATGACATATCCTAAAGAATAAAGAACATCATCTGCTTTGGTTTACCCACTAACACTAAGGTTAACTGAAAAACAACATCCCATAGACAGAACTCAAAACCAGACTCCAAACTTTAAAATAGAGCTCCAGCCAAAACTTTTCTCAAAGCTTTTTTTAATATATATTATGGATACAGTGGGCAAGAGTTGGGATCTTTGTCTGGTTTCAATTACTATCTCTGTCTACTCTGGGAAGATTTCCTTTCCTGTCCCAACAACATAGAAGCAAATTAGTAGTACTTTTCCTAATGTGAGGGGAGACACCATGAACTGTCACCAGAACAGGTGTCATCATTGAAAGATATCTCCGGTATTCCTGTTCTGGTGGTAATTGTCGAATGTTGACAATGCAGCCCCTCTGCATGTCAATAAGAGTCAATCTCTCCAATGGAATACAAAAAGCAAACCAAACATGATCTAAAATTGGGGGGAAAACATTTTGGTTGGAGTTCAACTGTAATGTAATGGTAAACACGTTAAACTTTGAACAATAATAATAATAATAATAATAATAATAACAACAACAGAATTATTTGTCTTAAAGCAGAACTTTCTTGAAAAAAGTACACCGTTAGAGTATATTATACATTGCCTTCAGTTTTGTAAGTGAATGTATAAAATATTACCTGTGTTATATTCTCTGTAAAGATCCTGGCTCCGCCACTCTATATTGTTCAACTACTTTGAGAATGATGAACTGATTAAGCATCCCACACTTTCTAGTACGTTAGTTGCGTGATGTGTAATGTCAGCATTCTCCCTGCTCTCCAGCCTTGGTCTTTGGTCTCTATTATTTGTCTGAAGTCATATAAGAGGCAGTGGGGGAACATGGAACCTTGAAGAAAACTTACTATGCAGTCTGAAGATAATCAGATATGACAGCTTCAGAAAACAGTATAGGCCAACACATACTGATAATATGGAGACCAGACATTTACAATAGTAACTCTTGTATGTAATATCTTAGACTCAAAAGGTTTATGATTTAAAAAAAAACATTTTTATGTAATCATAGTACACAATCCTCTTCAAATACATCATATGAATGCTTCCTTAGATACAAGTATACTTCAAGATGTAATGTAAATACAATTGAATCTTTCCATTACTCAAAGCTTTACAGAATTACTCTTCTGTGATTTACTAAACTGGTTATTTTTTCTCCATCCCAGTTAATCTGCATTTTTACCAATCAGATGATGGGAACATAAAGCAAAAAAAGTCTATGCAGAACATCACAGCTGGGGTAAAAGTTTCACCTTTAGTAAATCATACTCAGCCCTAACCTCATACTTAGCAACTCCGACCAGAAAATGGAATCCACTTACAACCTTCTCTTTCAGCACAGACCTCTCAAGCTTTTGACAATTTTCTCTGAAATACCTCAAATATTTAATGTATAGTTTATGTGAAGATACTTAGCTAGTTTTTTGAAATTGTGACTTGAAGCTTTCTACTGTTAAATTATATATTTTTTTCTTTGCCAAAATGTGTGGCATGATCCTTTTTTGATGCATAAAATGAGGGGGAAATATTGAATGTTTAAAGAAGGAAGTTGAAGGTTGGTCTATGGTTTACATATTTAGACATTAATACCATTTGACCTCATCTTGTGAAAGATAGTACATTATACAACCTTTCACAAGACAGAGAAGCAAATGTAGTTTATTTAGCTCAGCTTCTGATACTTTTATTCTGTCTCATCTTATTAGACAGTATTTATAATATGTGTTATGTGTTTAAAATGTAATTTGAAGGAGTAGCAGTAAAAATAAATAATGACGTTATAATTTAATGCATGAAAAATGTACTGTTCTTAAGCTACTGTATTTTTTTCCCTGATTTTGTGGGTGGGTTGGGTAATAGTAGGAAGAATCTACCAGAGATATCTCGGCGGAAGTAGAGGTATTGCATGGAATGTGATTTTATATGATTTATGATAGACAATGTTTTTCTGATAGCATTTCATCAACCCAAATATTGCACTCTTAAGTATGTCAAATATCAGGATTTAACTGGCACAAAATTAGAATTGCCCAGGATGTAAGTGCACAAAAATAAAAGTGCAGACTAACCATTTTAATAGTGTCCTATTTTTCAATCAAATAAACCAATTTACATACTAACACTAGCATTGCTCCTCTTTGCACCATGTACAGTTATACTCAAATAAATGGCGACAGAGAAAGCAATTATATTAAATAATCCATGGTTAGGACCTAAAATAATCCTTGACCAATTTTTGAAATCTTTTGTTACTCTCAATGAGGCCTTGTATGTAGTAAAGAAAAAAAAATACAAACTGAATAAAAAACATACTTGTTTTGGAACTATTAATGCAAAGCCCAAACAAACTTAGAAATGTACTTCCTTGCGTGTTGATTAAATGTAAAATAGGGAAATGTTAATCAGACATAGCATATTTAGGAGGTGTCTGATGATTTTAGGTTAAAAAAAAAAAAAATATTTGGTGCAACCATAATGATGCACTCAAATGGGAATGGTTGTCCCTAAACCAAGATAAGTCCTTCAGATCTTCAATAAAACATTCACAAGTGTCTTTGAGTAAGAGGTAAAGAGACAATCATTTACCTATCGTCTTACATTTTGAAAGATATGTAACATTTCTCGTGCCATAAGTATGCATTAGAACTCACTGGAAAACGATGTGAAGGAATAGAACGGATACATTTTAGTTAAAAAGAGGCCATAATAAGACATGTAAAAATTTGTTCTGCTTAAATTATAACTAGCCACCACCCTGTGTATACCAAGGTAAACATAGCAGGTAAATGTATTCACCTTCTATAAGTTAGTTTGCCTTTAATTTATAATTTTGTACCCCTGCTTTTTTATATTTTAATGAGATCCTTCAATCTGAAAAGATTGTCAGTGTGAGGCTTCCATGGCTGCTGACATCAGGGCAGGAAGGGAGAATAGCTTCATCACTCTAGGATAAAAACATCTGATGCTCTACATGCTCTGGTCTCTGTTAGGGACGAGCCTGATGTTCGAGTCGAACGTAAGTTCGACTCAAACATCGGGTGTTCACCGAATAGCAAACAATTTGCGCTGATCACGGCAAATTCGAAAGCCGTGAAACACTGTTTAAAAGTCTATGGGAGATTAACATGAAAAATCAAAAAATATAATTTTAAAGCCTTATATGCATGGTATTGCATATCTCCTGTCTTTTAAAAAAATGTACAATGTACCCATTACCAATTCACATGGGGGGGGGCCTATGCCATTTAAAAAAAATGGTACAGGGTTCCCCTTAATATCCATACCAGACCAGAAGGGCCTGGTATGGAAGTTGGCGGGACCCCCATGCAATTTTTTTAAAATTTTGGTCGGGGTGGGTAATGGGCTGGGGGGAACCCATGCCATTTTTAGGCTGCTTTAGCCGATTTTGTGTTAGTAAAAGACGATTCGCGCTTTTCTGTCTGTTACAGCGTGATGAATGTGCTTACTCCATTACGAACGCTAGTTTTACCAGATCGTGCGCTCCCGTCTCATAACTTTCTTCTGAGCATGTGCGGGTTTTTCATGTCGTTTAAGCCCACACACGATCATTTTTTATAACCCGAAAAATGACATTGTTTAAAACGTCGTTAAAAAAATGCAGCATGTTCAAAAAAAAAATGTCGTTTTTCAGAACCCGAAAAATTATGTGAAGCCCACACACGATCGTTTTAAATGACATTTTTTAAAAACATTGTTTTTTACATGCCGAAAAATGATCATGTGTACGCGGCATAAGACTTTAAAATTAGCACTTTTGGTTTTTCATGTTCGTGTCCCATAGACTTTAATGGTGTTTGCGTGTTCGAACAAATTTTTTGCCTGTTTGCAATTTCTGGTGCAAGCCGAACCTGGGGGTGTTTGGCTCATCCTAGTCTCTGTACAGTAATAGAGTAAAATTAAGAAATAAAGACACCGATTTATCAATACATGTGCATTTATCTGCTATGTTTATCTTGATGGGCATGGGGAGCTTACAAGGCCTCTTTAACCCAAGGTTCTTCACTATGATCCTAACACAAATTAAGTTCTTTACTAAGGTCCTAACACAAATATGCTTGCTGTGACTATATAACTGTATTGCTCTACAGTCGGAAAAGGACATGAAAAAAATCTTTTGAAATTGTCATATTATTACAACTCATTTAACTAGCTAATCAAGGGTTAAATATTGTTTTGAATTGTAATTTTATGCTTTAAAATATGGTATTTCACAGTTTTTCCTCAAAAGTTATTTAGATGATTGCAAAGCCACCCAATTGGCCAACGGCTTCAGAGTCTCCCTGCTTTAAACCAAAGATTTAAAAGTAGTGACAATCCCCTGCTATCCTGAAAGCAACCCTTTACCCTTTGGGAGAGTCTGAGGCCTGCTGCACTAATTGGATGAATTGAATCTAAAATAGGCCATGTAAAATTCTGTATTTCTTCCCAAATCTACCTGCATCCATGGATGGTCTGTAGTTATAAGTTGCAATGTCCGGAAAATACATTTCTTAGGCAACACACAAACTTCTTGTTAAGTAAATACATTTTTTGATGTTCAAAACCATGTTTATTAAAAATATGAAAATTAATAAGGTGTGTTTTTTTAATTTAATTTGTATTGTGATAAAATTTGTAAAGATGTCTATGGAAACATATTCCCATTACTTAGAAGGAAGAGTGGAGGACTGAACTTCGGAGCCATTTTTTTCAGTGTGTACACTTGCACACAGACTGTAGGAGACATGTAGGCACTTGTGATGCAGGGCAGAAAGTCCATTCACAGCTTGTAGCAGAGGAATAAAGAGTAGAGAGAGCAGTTAGATCCACCCACATCTACTCAATTTCATTTTAAAACAAAACACAAATTTGGAAAAATATTCTTTATTTCATTGTACTTAGTTGTCACCCGAACTATCTTATTTCTGTGTCTATTGCGATTAGCATATTTACTCAAAATTAAGGTTAAATTGTTTATTTCACGTTATAACTGACCAATCAGTGATACCAACCTACTACAGTATGGTTCTGTTTGTACCCCAAAAAAGTCCTGGTGTATTATTTTCATGTAATTATCATATGCATGAATAGTTTGTGAAACTTCATAACATCTTACATCAGCTTCAGAAACACAATTTCATTTAAATACTGTACTTTGAACTATAGCACAAGTTGCTCAACATTTTTACAGTCCACAATTTTTATAGCCAGATTATGTAATATTGTTCACTGATATTCATGTATTTAGAGATACAATGCTGTAATGTCAACCTGGCAATCTGGACGAGCAACGGCACTATCATGTAAATCATACGGTTGTGTTGTAAATTCCATAAATAACTAAGGATGGAGAGATGGCAAAGGTATTGGATTTATTCTTCTCCTCAGTCGTCAAGAGGGAAACGGGGGGCTTCAGTAACCAAAACTGCAATGTTTATCCTCATGACACGTCACAGGAAGCACCCTCAAGGCTACCAGAGGATATAATTAGAAATACACTTGAAAAACATAATATAATATGTCACCAGGACCAGAGGGCTTCCACCCGAGGGTCCTTAACCACTTAAGGACCTGCACACGACTATATACGTCCTATTTTTGAAGAGGGATATCTTGGTAATGGCAGCAGCTGCTGCCACAACCGAGATATCTATCTCTTCAGGCGCCGGTCCTTTAAACGATAAAGGTGGTCTGAGGGGCAGATTCACCGCGAGATCACCGTTATCGATGGCGGAGAGGGACCCCCCTCCCACCGCTCTCCCGTCTCCATAGAATAGTAGGGCGTAAGCGATGTCAAAACCTTACTTTTTTTTAAAGCGCCCCGTCCCGACAAGCTTGCGCGCAGAAGCGAACGCATACCTGAGTAGCGCCCGCATATGAAAATGGTGCTCAAACCGCACAAGTGAGGTGTCACCATGATCATTAGAGCGAGAGCAATAATTCTAGCTCTAGACCTCCTCTGTAACTTAAAAGATGCAACCTATAGAATTTTTTAAACGTTGCCTATGGAGATTTTTAAGGGTAAACATTTGACGCGGGCGCAATTTTGAAGCGTGACATGTTGGGTATCATTTTACTCGGCGTAACATTATCTTTTACAATATAAAAAAAATTGAGCTAACTTTGCTGCTGTCATATTTTTTATTTCAAAAAAGTGCATTTTTTCCAAAAAAAGTGCGCTTGTAAGACCGCTGCGCAAATACGGTGTGACAAAAAGTATTGCAATGACCGCCATTTTATTCTCTAGGATGTTATAAAAAAATATATAATGTTTGGGGGTTCTAAGTAATTTTCTAGCAAAAAAAAATGTTTTAATCTTGTAAATACGGAGTCTGAAAAATTGGCAAGGTCCTCAAGTTATTGCCAGACCATTGTTCCTAATTTTTACAAACAGTCTACTGACTGTAATGGTACCAGCTGATTGGAGAAAAACCAATGTAGCACCCATATTAAAAAAGGGACAGTTTACATCCCTGGGAATTACAGACCAGTTAACCTAACATCAATAGTATGCAAGCTCTTGGAGGGGATGATAAGAGACTATATACAAGATTTTAGTAGTGAAAACTGTATCATTACCAGAAATCGGGATGGATTCATGAAGAATCATTCTTGCCAAACCAATCTATTAACCTTCTATTTGAGAAGAAAAAGGCCTATTTTAATGTGCATTAATCGCAGGGTGATGCTGCGAATGCACCGATGCGCCACCGTCCTGATATTAAGAGATTTTGAATGAGAACTAGTGGTTTGGGTTTTAAAGGCACACGGTACAATTGGTATGAAAAAACTAGAAAATGTATTGGTATGGAAATATCATAAAATCAGTTATAAACATAAAATCACAATGGAAATTAAATGAATAGCTGGTTCTACACAGGTTAACACAATGATTATATGATCTCAAATACAGAAGCTTAAATATAAAGCAGAGTCATAAACATAATTTTATAGTGTGTAACCCGAGTAATGATCCGGAGGATATGGAGGGCTTGCTCTACATGTTGCGCGCTTTGGAATAGCGCTTCCTCAGGAGCATAGATATTTGAGTAACAATTGGGCCACGTTGGTCAGTTGCTGGTAAGCAACAATACAGATACCTAGTCCAGGGGTATACTCAAACGGTAGATTGTATTTTGTGTAAGGTGGGCTGAACAATAGTCGGCAGATGGTATTGGCGTTATCCTTAAACCAGAGGGTTACCTCACGGACGTATGCTAGATCTTGGGCTCCAAGGATCGTTTTTTGCCTCTGCCTACAACCTTCTCCATTCTATGGATTGAGGATTTCAAGGCTGGCTATCGATTAGGCAGATTTACCCATCTGCCGACTATTGTTCCGCCCACCTTACACAGCATACAATCTACCGTTTGAGTATACCCCTGGACTAGGTATCTGTATTGTTGCTTACCAGCAACTGACTGCCTTACCATCTCATGCAACTTTGTCCTCGCTTTATGATACTATCCCTCCAAACGGCTGGATCAGGGTTTTTCTGAATAAACAGCCATTGTTGGGCTAACGTACGACCGAACGTTGCTTACCTCCAACGTGGCCCAATTGTTACTCAAATATCTATGCTCCTGAGGAAGTGAAAATTCCAAAGCGCGCAACATGTAGAGCAAGCCCTCCATATCCTCCGGATCACTACTCGGGTTACACACTATAAAATTATGTTTATGACTCTGCTTTATATTTAAGCTTCTGTATTTGAGATCATATAATCATTGTGTCAACCTGTGTAGAACCAGCTATTCATTTAATTTCCATTGTGATTTTATGTTTATGATATTTCCATACCAATACATTTTCTAGTTTTTTTCATACCAATTGTACCGTGTGCCTTTAAAGCCCAAACCACTAGTTCTCATTCAAAATCTATTAACCTTCTATGAGGAGGTGAGCTGCCCTCTAGATAAAGGAAGGCCCGTAGATGTGATGTATCTGGATTTTGCAAAGGCATTTGATACAGTTCCCTATAAACACTTACTGTATAAACTAAGATCTGTCGATATGGACTACAGAGTGAGTACATGGATTGAAAACAGGCTACAGGTGCGAGTTCAGAGGGTAGTAATAAATGGGGAGTACTCTGAATGGTCTGGTATGGAAAGCAGGGTCCCCCACGGTTCTGTCCTGGGACCAATCCCATTTAATTTATTCATAAACAATCTGGAGGATGGGATAAACAGCTCAATCTCTGTATTTGTGGACGATACAAAGCTAAGCAGGGCAATAATTTCTCTGCAGGATGTGGAAACCTTGCAAGAAGATCTGAACAAATTAATGTGGTGGGCAACTACATGGCAAATGAGGTGTATTGTAGAAAAATGTAAAATAATGCACTTGGGTGGCAAAAATATGAATACAATCTACTCACTATGGGGAAAACCTCTGAGGGAACCTAGGATGGAGAAAGACCTGGGGGTCCTAGTAGATGATGGGCTCAGTGGTGGCATGCAATGCTAAACTGCTGCAAGCAAAGCAAAAAATATATTGACATGCATTAAAAAGGGGATTAACTCCAGAGATAAAACGATAATTCTCCCACTCTACTAGACTCTGGTCCGGCCGCACCTGGAGTATGCCCTCCAATTCTGGGCACCAGTCCTCAGGAAGAATGTGCTGGAACTGGAGAGAGTCCAGAGAAGGGCAACAAAGCTAATAAGGAGACTGGAGGACCGTAGTTATGAGGAAAGGTTACGAGCACTGAACTTATTCTCTCTGGAGAAGAGATGCTTGAGAGGGGATATGATTTTAATGTACAAATACAGTACTGGTGACCCCACAATAGAGATAAAACTTTTCCGCGAAAGGGAATTTAAAAAGACACGCAGCCATTCACTAAAATGAGAAGAGAAGCGGTTTTACCTTAAACTGGGTAGAGTTTTATTTATTGTAAGGCCTCGTACACACGACCGAGGAACTCGTCGGAAAAGACACATCGTTTTCCTTGACGAGTTCCTTGTTAGGCTTGTCGAGGAACTCGACAAGCTTGCTTTGCGTACACACGGTCAAGACAAAATCTCCTCGTTCTCAAACGTGGTGACTTACAACACATACAATGGCAGGGGAAGTTCGATTTCACTGGCACAAACCTTGGGGCTGCTTTTGCTAATCTCATATTACTGCGTGTTAAGTAAAAGTTTGGTAAGAGACGATTTGCACTTTTCAGTCTGTTACAGCGTGAAAAATGTGTTATCTCCATTACAAACGCTACTTTTACCAAAGGTGCGCTCCCGTCTCATACTTTACTCTGAGCATGCGCGGGTTTCTTAGCATACACACGATCGTGTTTCTCGTCGAAAACCAGCCCGACGAGGAAATTGAGACTCCCGTCGAGGAAAAAAGAGAACTTTTTTCCTCGTCAAGTTCCTCCACAGTTTCCTCGATGAAAAACGTACACACGACCGGTTCCCTCGACAAAAAAGCTCTCCCGCCAAGTTTCTTGATGGATTCTGTCGAGGAAACCGGTCGTGTGTACGAGGCCTAAGAGTGGTAAGGATGTGGAATTCTCTTCCACAGGCAGTGGTTTCAGCAGGGAGCATCGATAATTTCAAAAAACTATTAGATAGGCACCTGAACAACCACAACATACAGGGATATTTAATGTAATACTGACATAAAAACACACACAAGTTGGACTTGATGGACTTTTGTCTTTTTTTAATCTCACCTACTATGTACAGTGCCTTGAAAAAGTATTCATACCCCTTGAAATTTTCCTCATTTTGTCATGTTACAACCAAAAATGTAAATGGATTTTATTGGGATTTTTTTTATGTTATAGACCAACACAAAGTGGCACATAATTGTGAAGTGGAAGGAAAATGATAAATGGTTTTCAAATTCGTATACAAACACTTTGTAGAACTACCGTTTGCTGCAATTACAGCTGTAAGTCTTTTTGGGGATGTCTCTGCCAGCTTTGCAGATCTAGAGAGTGACATTTTTGCCCATTCTTCTTTGCAAAATAGCTCAAGCTCTGTCAGATTGGATGGAGAGCACCTGTGAACAGCAATTTTCAAATCTTTTCTCCATTTGATTTAGGTCTGGGATTTGACTGGGCCATTCTAACACATAAATATGCTTTAATCCAAAGCACAGGTGTCAAACACAAGGCCCGCAGGCCAAATCTGGCCCTCCAGGCCATTCCATGTGGCTCTTGCACCTCTCCTGCAGCTGCAGGAGAGCTTCAGCCCTCCTCTGGTCCTATTCCAGACCCTTACTTTCTGCTTTCAAGCAATACACCAAGCTTCTTCCCAGCAGCAGCATAGGGAAAGGGGGGTACACTGTGATGTAAGGGAGAGTGAGGGACTAAACTTCTGATGGTGGGGTGGCTCTTGACATCTAATGTAAAGGGAAGGGGATGCACTGGACATCTAATCTTACAGATACAACCGGCCCTTTTGAGGGCAATCATAATGCTGATGCAGCCCACGATGAAATTGAGTTTGACACCCCTGATCTAAAGCATTTCATTGTAGCTCTTGCTGCATGTTTAGGGTTGTTGTCCCACTGGAAGGCGAACCTCTGCCTCAGTCTAAAGTCTTTTGCAGACTCTAACAGGTTTTCTTATAAGATTGCACTGTATTTGGCTCCATCCATCTTCCCATCAACTCTGACCAGCTTCCATGTCCCTGCTGAAGAAAAGCATCTGCACATGATGCTGAGACCAACATGTTTCACGGTGGGGATGGTGTGTTCAGGGTGATGTGCAGTGTTAGGTTTCCGCAAAACATAGCGTTTTGGTATTAGGCCAAAAAGTTTAATTTTGGTCTCATCAGACCAGAGCACCTTTTTCCGCATGTATGCTGTCCCCCCCACATGGTTTCTTGCAAACTGCAAACGGGACTTATAATGGCTTATAATGGCTTTCTTTCAACAATGCCTTTCTTCTTGCCACTCTTCCATAAAGGCCAGATTTGTGGAGTGCACGACCAATAGTTGTCCTGTGGACAGATTCTCCCAGCAGAGCTGTGGATCTCTGCAGCTCTTCCGGAGTTACCATGGGCCTCTTTGCTGCTTCTCTGATTAATGCTCTCCTTGCCCGGCCTGTCAGTTTAGGTGGACGGCCATGTCTTGGTAAGTTTGCAGTTGTGCCATACTCTTTCCATTTTCAGATAATGGATTGAACAGTGCTCTGTGAGATGTTCAAAGCTTGGGATATTTTTTTATAACCTAACCCTGCTTTAAACTTCTCCACAACTTTATCCCTGACCTGTCTGGTGTGTTCCTTGACCTTCATGATGCTGTTTGTTCACTAAGGTTTTCTAGCAAACCTCTGAGGGCTTTACACAACAGCTGAGTTTATACTGAGATTAAATTGCACACACAGGTGAACTCTATTTATTAATTAGGTGGCTTCTGAAGGCAATTGGTTCCACTCAATTTTTAGTTAGGGGTATCTGAGTAAAGGGGGCTGAATACAAATGACAAATCACACTTTTCAGATATTTATTTGTAAAGAAATTGGAAAACCATTTTTCCTTCCACTTCACAATTATGTGCCACTTCCTGTTGGTCTATCACATAAAATGCCAATATAATGCATTTACGTTTTTGGTTGCAACATGAAAAAAATTGGAAAATGTTAAGGGGTATGAATACTTTTTCAAGGCACTGTGACTATGTATAATTTAAACCCCATTTAGTTAGGGTCTCTGGAATGCAGCTCAACCTATAAGCTAATTATTTCAACATTGTAAGTCTTCTAGTGGGGAATTTCTATACTCTTTGAACTACTGGCTATGGTTAGTTCAGGAAGGTTTTTGTATAGGCTTGTTTGAGAGGCTCAAGAGATGAGGCAGCCCAGATTAGTGTTCCGGTCTTCATTTGAATAGATATTTATGAGCACAGATCAGGAAACTTACCTCTCTACTGTAATTGACTCTGAGTATTATTTATACTCCATCTGTTGGTACGAGGCCATGTTGGTTTTAATAATCATGAAACGTATATACAATGCATTTATTTTTTTATTAAAAATTATGTTTTTGACCCAAGTCGGTGATTAGAACGCATGACCTCCACTTAAATTTTTCAACATCATATGTCTTTGGACTATACTGTACATGTAAAACAAGCATCATAGTAACCAATGATTTTGGTTTGTTAATAATATGTTTAAAACAAAGTAGCATCACAGAATGTTGGCAGGCCTGGTCTTAAGTCACAAAATACAGAGGCTGACATCATCCTGAATGTGTTGCTGCAGTTCTGCCCCAAGATCTTATGGAGATATCAAGTTTCTGAAAGTCAGCACATAGGCTCATACATAGTAATCGGTTACACAGGTTCCAAGCATTACATTGTGTTATGGCAGAAGTAGAATGCAAGTGTCCCTCATATCTAAGTTAATAGTTTAATTTATTCATATTGTTATGTTAGAATGATTTGTTTTTGGAATGTGTTTCGTATGTTTGGATTCTTTTCGTATATTCATAATTTTTAAATTGATTTGAATTTCAAATTTTGGAAGACGGCTATATTCCTTATTTTTTTAGTCTATTTTATTCTATTTCATTCTATATTTTTTCTATTATATTTCTTTATTTTCTATTCTATTCTGTTTCATCCTGTTCCGCTCTTCTATTTTATTTTCTATTCTTTTCTGTTCTATTCTGTTCTATTCTCTTATTCTATTCAATTCTCTAAAGCAGCCTAAGTTGGACTCTTCGTAATAAGATCGTCTTATTTCTCTTTTTTACCTTACTGTAATTATTGCAATATATTTACATTTTTAATTCAAATTCTTTTTTTAAATCAAATTCATTTTCAAATTCATTTTTAAATTCATTTTTCAAATTCAAATTCAAATTCATTTCATTATCATTATTTTCAGATTAATTCAAATTCAGTATTATTGTGATTCCGAAATTTGGATGCATCCGAATCTTAGAATAATGGAAATTTTGTCTGAATTCTGATTCTCAACAAAAAAAATTGCACATATCTATTAATCATATGTTCTGGGAACATCAGTTGCTATCCTCCGTATAAATGTTTTTCTTAATCCCACCCACTGTAAGCTCTTTGATGTCTTCCACACATAGAAACAATTAAAGTTGTACAGTATAGAATCATGCATCAACAAATCCAACTCTGGCTTGTGGTACATTCCACTCAAATCAACATAAATCAACATAAATTAAGTAACCTTGCTGACTTAAAAAAACTTTCCTGAAGAAAGGTTCACTGATCTATTTAAAGCGGAGGTTCACCCTAAAACAATTAAATACCATTACATCCAGCATACTTCCGACATGTACAGTATGTTGGTATTTTTATTTTTTTCGCTATACATACCGTCCTATAGTTCTTTTTCACCCGGCTTCCGGGTTCTCACTACCGCTGGGAGTAGGCGTTCCTATGAAGAGGCGTAGATGATTGATGTGCGGATAAGGCGTGTCACGCGTTCCGAAAATAGCCGAACTGGGACTCGGCCCTATACGGCGCCTGCGCAGTCAGCTCTATACGGCTTCTAGTCTGTGCGCAGGCGCCGTATAGAGCCGAGTCCCAGTTCGGATATTTTCGGAACGTGTGACGCACCTTATCCGCACATCAATCATCTACGCCTCTTCATAGGAATGCGAGTGAGAACCCGTAGGCCGGGTGAAAAAGAACTATAAGACAGTATGTGCAGCGGGAAAAAAAAATACCAGCATACTGTACATGTCGGGAAGTATGCTGGATTTAATGGTATATAGATGTTTTTTAGGGTGAACCTCCGCTTTAACTCCTTGCCTGATTTTGCTGTAAAATGTGCTGTTATTCCCCTTGGTAAACACATTTCAATGATGACCGTGCTTCTGACCTTTTTGTATCACACCCAGTGTACTTTGCCAGTGCCTAGAATTTCAGATCAGCAAGGATTCTAATTCAACTATTCAGGAAAAAATTTCCATACCATTGTTCTTAGTCTAAAGCAACTACACAAAAAATCACGTTGTGGTTTGTAAGGGTGCATCAATAGTCCAGATGACGAAACTCCAGGAATAATTTATGTATATTTATGAAAAGTTTACAAATTTTATACCAAAAAATTAAACCCACATTGCTTTTACAATACTGTCAGGTTGGAAAAGATTGCTGTAGTGGTTGACTTAACTTTAACTTAGCAAATGCTGGTTGATTGGCTTGGAATTAAAACTTACACATTTAGTAAATCATCTCTATGAACACATTTTTCTACTCATTACATGGGAAATATTAGCTTTACATTACTTGACATTATTTAAAACGGCTGTAAGTGTTTTTTTCACTGTTTTCATTTTGTTTGTCATTTATTAAGACTTTGCCTATTTTTCCCAAAATCTTTTAAAGAATTTAAACCATCTTAAAGTTCATTCATCAGAACAGGAATAGAGGGGAATGCTTCCAATAGGGACACTAGTTCTGGTGACACTGGTGACACTGGTGACAATCAGGTGTTTGTCACTTTGAAAGGATTTCCTCTCACTTCCTGTTTTGGGACAGGAATAAAAGCAAAAACTCAGATGGACGCAGATGTAAAAAAAACAAAAAACAACATGTTAGGGCTTATAACCACCCCTTACTTCAAAATGAAAATTCATTTTGTCTTCAGTTCTACTTTAGGCAACACAGCTTTCAAATCATGGCAACAATTTATAAATAAGAAGAACTAGTCATATTTTTCACCAAAACTGGTTGACTGCTTTATCGTTCACACTTCTCAACTTGAAGATGATTTTCCACTGCTTAGTGTACTGTTGTTTGTTAAACCTAATAAAGTTTTTGCTAAAAAACAAAACAAAACTAGGCATAGGTACGGCAAAGTTAAAAACAATTAATTTGTCGGTTTAAAAAAAAAAAATGTTATATATACCGAATGGCAGGCTTCAGATAAATGTTTATGAAACATGTAAAATCAAGTTTTTAGGCTTCTTAACTGTCCATACAACTGCCCAAACAACATACTCTTCAACAAAATGACAAACAAACCAAATAAATATCCAAAGCAATATAAAAAAAGTACCTAAACCTCCTTGCTATCTACAGAGTCAAAATCTGTGTTTTCCTTTCATAGGATCTGCAGGTTATGACATTGACTACTTTTGTTATTTGACCCAAAAATTAACAACAACATTGTTGTGTAAGTAGGCAGTATGCCCTATACTTTTTTTTACTAAATGTCCTCAAGTATTGTGAAAAATGTAATAATGCTTCTTATACACTAGCCGACACTGGCAGTTCTTAAACCTGAGTTTAAGAGATTATGGCATGTTTTTGCCAACACTACTAAACTCAACTTCATAAAAGCATGTACACAGATTATTTATTAAGTCTACATTATTGCACAAACCAAGAGGCAATAATATGAAAGTAAAAATTGAAAACAAAATTATTTACATTAATTAATATTAGAAAAACATAAAAGGCCAATCCCCTATGGTCTGTTATTGGCATATAATAAAAAAAATAAAAAGCCGATATAGCAACCATTCTTACATTTTTAGTTTCTCTTAGAATCCTTGACAGTCTAGCCTTGTCAGTCTATTTTTTTGTAAAATACTTTTTATTGAGATTCATAATATACATACAACTTCAGCCGCAGTTGTGGGCAACAGTCATCAGTTACAGTAAAATTCCGGTGTGTAGCAATAACATAAACACAGAAAGGAAGTGCATTGTGATTTAAGGCGTAGTCTCCATTGGTACTCCAACAGTACCTACAATGTAGACATGAGAGATTAAGGTCTAGAGCCCTCTTCTGCAATTAGCAGGCCTCCAGCTGTTGCAAAACTACAAGTCCCATCATGCCTCTGCCTCTGGGTGTCATGCTTGGGGCTGTCAGAGTCTTGCTATGCCTCATGGGACTTGTAGTTCTGCAACAGCTGGAGGTCCGCTAATTGCATATCCCTGGTCTAGAGAATCAAAATCCTTACTACCACCTGAATTCAATTGTAACTGTCAAGCCTGTGAGTTAATCCGAGACCTGTCAAACTTGGTCATGGCCCCCCTATTCAAGTATGTTGCTTTGTAGAAAGGTACTGCTTTATTGATTAGTGATTTCCAGGATGCCAGAGTTGGAGCTGAAGAGCTCTTCCATGATAGGATAATCCTTGTCAGTCTTTTTAAAGAAAAAGTATATAAGTATAGTAATGAGTTGCTTTACCATTTTAAACTCAGTGAAAAAAGCCATAAATATTACATTTACAACGTTTTAATTAAAAAAATCTTAATCTGCAAAGATCAATGTGTCCCAATGAATGTAAAATCAATTATATTTACTGAGTCCAATAAAAATATAATACAACCATTGTATTTTAAATGAGAAATGTTCTTTGCTAATGGGATCGTCTCGTAAGGCTTACATTTAAAGTACACACAAAGTTATGTATATATATATATTCAAAACAGGTGTGGTGACAATCATGGGTCTTAAAGTTCCTTTATACCGGTTTTAGATTCAGTCTGATTCAAGTTAAGACAATGAAAATCAAATTCTAAATGTTGCAGTCCAATTAACAAACCAAAGTTTTAACACGTCCTGTATTCAGTCTACTGTCCATAATTAATTTCTAATGCCACAGCATTACGTTTCCATAATAATACTGGAAAAAAATGTTTTGCTTCCTTGTTATCTCCAGGTTTCCCAAAAGTACAGTTATTAACACCTCTAGTAAAAGACAACAAAATAAATTTGTCGTGAACATGCACTGCTGATCAAAACTGAGAATTGTATTTTATTTCAAGGTACAAGATATCGAGTGTTTGACATGCACACCCGAAGCACACATACTTTTAAATATTAATGAAAAAAAACAAACATTTTTTTTCCTCCATATCCTAAAACATTATGTCAGATGACTTTCAATCCTAGTATCCAAGTTTTCTAAAAGGGGTTGTAAAGGTACAATTTTTTTTCCTAAATAGCTTCCTTTACCTTAGTGCAGTCCTCATTTCTTCTGAGAAATCCTCACTTCCTGTTTTTCTGTCTGTAACTCCACACAGTAATGCCAGGCTTTCTCCCTGGTGTGGAGTGTCGTGCTCACCCCTCCCTTGGACTACAGGAGAGTCAGGACACTCTCTACGTTGCAGATAGAGAAAGGAGCTGTGTGTTTAGTGGGCATCCTGACTCTCCTGTAGTCCAAGGGAGGGGGCGAGCACGACACTCCACACCAGGGAGAAAGCCTTGCAATACTGTGTGTAGTTACAGACAGAAGAACAGGAAGTGAGGATTTCTCAGAAGAAATAAGGATATTTAAAAGCAAAATCGAAGGATGAGGTAAGTGAAGGAGGACTGCATTAAGGTAAAGGAAGCTATTTAGGGGAAACAAATGTACCTTCACAACCCCTTTAAATAATAAAGGATTATAACCCACAGGAGTTCCCCCCCGCCGTGTTTTTTGTAGCAAAAGAAGCATAGCATTTTTTGTTTCTCTGTCTTTATAACCTGTTAAAAAAATCTCAGTGTCCATTCATTTTTCAGCTATGTGAAACTAGCTGCAAGGTTTTGGAGTTTGGTGGACTCTCTGACAGCACTGTAATGCCACCATTATAAAGGCTTTTTTACTACAGTGAGATCAATACCAGACCAAAAAAACTGTACTGGATTACATATTTAAATATCAAACTGTGTGGAAATGTCTAATTCAATTTTTCCTTGACCTGATTTGATCTTTGAAGCCAATATAGAACTATATAAGATTCAGCTGAACTAATGTTTTTTGGGAAAACAACTGTTATTGTGTGGATGACTAGAGCAGCCACAACTCAGTATCAAACAATGAAAAAATGCTAAGTGCATAGGATAATGGGAAAGCTTTTTGTTTTGTGACAGTCTTGTGTCAATTGTGTTCAGCAACAACAGTATTGATGTAATCTAGATTTTTGTGTTGCATTGTTGTTTAAATTTCTCTGAAAAAGAAACAAAATGTCCTAAATGTTTGGCACTTTACCCAAGATGGTACCATATATATGTTTAGTGTGAGTTTTCATGAATCTACTGTAACGAGCAATCTTGGTGGATACTTCAGGCTCTGAGCCAACTCTCATTGTTTAGCATTTCTGAACGCAAATGCGTCTTACATGTGGTCATCTCTACTCTTTTCAAGTGTTGTATGTTTCTGCAATTTATGTTCAGTAAATTATTTTTTAACCATACAAAAGATGTTTGTTGCATTTATTTGGCAACTCGCGTGCACAGGTTTTCTAATTGCATAATGGTGAAAATTACTTGAAGCACAACACTGTCCTCAGCAGAGGTTATAATCAACTGTGTGTATGCGTGAAGGTTTGCTGAAGACAGATCTTGCAAAACACGTCATAGAATTTTTTTTCAAAAACTAGCCACGAAGTCTGGTTTTGTGGTAATTTTGGTATGGAATTCTCTGCTCTATAAAATGATTCTGTTAAACTGATCATCCTACATTGTCTTGGCTGTGCAATCTCTCAATGTACTGATAATGCACTTTTTTTTTATAGAAATTTTTATAGAAATTCGGGAGTCAGCAACCCAAAAAGAGGAACAAAAGAAAATGTATATAAGCTCCACTTACAGGTAGGGCAGTAGTCCAACCTGGTGAGCCTCAGAATGAGAGATCTCTTCATAAAATATACCAACAGGTGTTATAACTAGACATCAAGGATAAAAAAGATAACGTTACTAAACCATCAAAGAAAGACCAGAGAACCATCTAACTTATTACTCTTAGTAATTACATACCTCCATTATGCACACCACAGCATGACTGCTCTCCTGTATCAAACTCAGGTTACCACCAACCAGAAAGTACCTCCCATATATATGTCCCTGGGCCTACCAGGGACCCCCCCTCACTGAACAGCAGCACCACCTTCCCCCTCCGCCCCCATTGGGGTGTAAAACCCCTCCCCATTAGCAATGACCAGACAAGTGTGCCCAAACAAGATGGCGAAGTGTCCTCCAGAGAGGAAAGTGCCAAAAGAGGGCCACGTGGCACGCTAAACTGTCTGGCAACCGGAAGCCGGGTGGTCAAAACGGCCACCATGCAAGGAGTGACATCAAGTGGAATGGCGCGTACGGCACATTGAAAATGACACAGTCCACTTCTAGGGCTTAGGAAAAAACACAAAGTGACAGCAGAGATGTCTGTTCAGAGGAGAACACTGTGTCTGTTTGATGTGCCCCCCTCTTCCCTGTACACAGAGGTGTTGTGCGGTTTCTTTAACCAGAGATAAGTTGGTGGCATTTGGAAATCTATACCTATCCCCTTTTTACCCACGTTTGGAGGACTGCTATCTCAGAATTGTTATTTCTTCAGTTTTGGTCTCTATTTATATATTTATCATACTATGTATTAGGGTATTGTGCTAGCTGCTATTTGCATTGTTATTTGTTAAAGCCCTAGTGCGGTTGTTTATAGGATATAATCATGATAATTGATGATTTTAGAATTTGCAGTTTCTATTTATTACCAGTGTGAGCCATCCTTTTGTTGTTTTCTTCTGGCACTCTGTGCAGGTAAGTATAACCTCTTTTTTATTTTAATAAAAAAAACTAAGGTTTTACAATCACTTAAAATCCCAACTCCAGGAAACCTGAAGATTATCCCTGGTAGTTGGGTTATGTACACAATGCAAAGGATACAGTAGCTGTTAATTTGGTTTAGAGGAGAGTAACAGCAGTTTTAATTAACCAATCTTCCACTCCCCCATGCTCCAGTGGTGGACCATCCATTTGCCTCCTCAAGTTCAGTGAATGAGCCTAGATAACGTCAGAAATCGCTGAAGCATAAGGGAGAGGATAATGCTGGGACAAGTCTAACAGCGCGGAGGAGTGGGTACATGAGTCTACTTTTCCATATCCCCACTTTATTAAAACAGGCTGTAATTTATTAAAATGTATGCATTTTTTACCACTACTATTTGATGCATAGTTATCTAGTTACATAGTTAATCAGTTTGAAAAAGAGACAAGTCCATCTAGTTCAACCAATAGAAAAAAAAATGAAAACCTCCATATACACAATCTATTACCCACAGTTGATCAAGAGGCAAAACAAACAAACAAAAAAAAAAACATATAAAGCATGATCCAATTTGCTTCAGCGGGGGGGACACTTTCTTCCCGATTCCCCAGGGTGCAATCAGATATTCCCTGGATCAACTACCCCTGGTGTTATTACCAATGAATATTGGTATCCAGTTATTTTTTGTACATTTCTTAAAAAGCGGAGTTCCACCCAAAAGTGGAACTTCTAATTTGTTTCCTTCCCCCTCCAGTTCCACAATTGGTAACTTTTGGGGGGACAGGATACCTGTCGTTGACCATCTCAGAATTGTTATTTCTTCAGTTTTGGTATCCTGTTCCCACTTCCGTGAGCCACAGCCTCGGACATTGACGTCACCTCTCGGCTGACAGATCGACTGCCTCCTCCCCCCGTCACCGGGCAAGTAGGAGAGAGGAGCGGAGCCTCGTGCATCCACAGTAGGATTTCCGGTGTGAAGCCGTAAGGCTACACTGCCGGGTTGCCTTACCCGCAATGATGAGGGCATGCACCCAACAGCTGTTGAAAACATCGCTGGACTCCAGGACAGGTAAGTCTCCTATTATTAAAAGCCAGCAGCTTCAGTATGTGTAGCTGCAATCTTTTAATTTTTGCTTTAAAGCAAACTACTGAGATGGCTAGAACTCATTGTTGAGGGATTTTGTTCTGCCCATTTCTGCTGAAGCTGAGCTTTAAAGGCACAGTTCCTTGGTGCAAAATCGAAAAGGCCTAACATCAACATTAACCTTAAATCTAAATATAGCAATAACAATAATAAATATTTTTCCTACCATTTTACAAACCAAAAAAAGACCTACTGTATTTATAGTTTTCATGCTATCTGTACAAATTTATGCTCAGAGGCCTACTACCAGCTCAAAAAATAGATGAAAATAGAATATAACGAAAAAAGAAAAATCTGAGGTACATGCTATACATAATTGAATATGAGCATACAGCTGGCAAAGTAAAGGGAAAAGAAGTTGAATAGGCTCCATTACAGTAGCATCTGCTGTAGGCCCTGTAATTACACCTCAGCAAACAGAGGTACGCTTATAACTCCAGGCTGTTAGTAAACTGGCTTTACCATACAGGTAATATATTTACAGTTCTTACAGTACATCAATAAAAAAACTGTATACTTTATCTTTCTTTTAATTTTGAACATTCAAGATATAAAAATTTAGGAAAAAAAACATTAAGATAAGTTTATAATGTTAGAAAATTCAATCACACAGTGTGGTAATTAGTAAAAAGTATGATTGCTGTGATTTAGACTGATTGTATTAACAATTAACATACAATTTTATTATACAATATCAATATTACATTTAATCATCTTAGTCAAGAACAAAAAAAACGCATGAAAAAACTGTCAAAAAGTGTGCATAATAGTGGTATTTACTGATACTATGTACACCATACTTATTCTTGAGGAATAGCAGCTTCTGGGGTTTGTTGACCTGAGTTATGCCTTTTATGTAGGCTTGTGCCTTTTGTAATAAGATCAGCATATCCTTCCTTGTGTGAAAATGCATAGCTGGATCTGCGATGTAAGCTGCCTCGCTTGAAAGGAGTAGACATTGCAATTGTTTTAATATCATTTTGATTTTGTGCACCATATGAGTGTCCCTGCAGAGAAGGAAACACACAAGTCATAGACTACTTAGTAACACATATCAGGGTAGTTTAGGATGGGAAGACGGTGCATTAACCTATGTTCAATACTAGAAAACTGCAATACAGTACAATTTTTCCAAACAAGTAAAATAATATAATAACCACAAGTTTATGAAAGCTAAAGAAAACATCAGAATACAGTTTACAGAGGGGTAATCTGATATGTCTTCCAATTAATGTCTTGGCTGCCTTATTTATATTTCTTGAGCAAAATACAGTATATTTTTGGTAAAAAATTGCAATAAGTGTATATTTATTGGTTTGTGCAAAAGTTATAGCGTCTCCAAAATAGGGGATATATTTATAGCATTTTTAATATAATTTCTTTTTTTTAACTAGTAATTGCAGTGATCTGCAATTTTTACTGGGGCTGCAACATTGCGGCTGACAGATTGGACACCTTTGACACTTTTTGGGACCATTGACATTTATACAGCGATCAGTGATAAAAAAAACACTGATTACTGTATAAATGTCATTGGCAGGGAAGGAGTTAACACTAGGGTGCGCTCAAGGGGTTAAATGTCTTACCTAGGGAGTGTTTCTAACTGTGAGGGGTTGGACTGCCTGGGGGAGGAGACTGATCGTTGTTTCTAAGCATTAGGAACAACCGATCAGTCTCCTCACCCCTGACATAATGGAGATCTGTCTATTTACATTGACAGACCTCTGTTCTGTCTCTCTTAAATAGTTACATAGTAAGTCAGGTTAAAAAAAAAAGACATAAGTTCATCCAGTTCAACCATAAAAATAAATAAATAAATAAATGAAAAATAATATCAAACAATCCCATATACTCAATCCTAAACCCACAGTTGATCCAGAGGAAGGCGAAAAACCCCAGGGGAGCATGATCCAATTTGCTACAGCAGGGGGAAAAATTCTTCCTGACCCCCAAGAGGTAATCGGATTTTACCTGAATCAACTTTACCTATAAATGTTAGTACCCAGTTATATTGTGTACATTTAGGAAAGTATCCAGGCCTTTTCTTAAAGCAATCTACTGAGCTGGCCAGAACCACCTCTGGAGGGAGTCTATTCCACATTTTCACAGCTCTTACTGTGAAGAAACCTTTCTGGATTTGGAGATGAAATCTCTTTTCCTCCAGGCGTAAAGAGTGCCCCCTTGTCTTTTGTGTATTATTTTTTCTCAGTTCAGCTCTCGGCAGTTCTCAGAGGAAAATTATCTCCTCTGCAGCCAGTTTAATAAACTGAGAACTTCAGTTCTCAGAGGGAGAACGGAGGAGAAGTGTTTTCTCTGAAAACGGCCTAGATCAGTGTAAAAGGGAGTGGGCTGCCTGTAATCTCGTGAGATGCTGTGAGATTACAGTGCAGCCGAGTTCAAAAAGTGAAACTAAAGTTTAAAAGAACATGTAATTACATGTTTTCAGACATGTGATAACTATATATATAAATATCTTGTATATATACACGTGTGTGTGTGTGTGTGTGTGTATATATATATATATATATAATGTACAAAGACATACTTGGGGGGCACACCCAAAAAACACTATACATCTAAGATGGTGCTGCTATAAGACCAAAGACAGTACAAAACAGATTATAGCGCACACATGCAAAAATGACATTTATCCTGCAAGGCTAGTTAAAAACACCTGAACAAATTAAAAAATACAGGGATTTGGTCACACTATATGGTCAAATAGTGCTAAGCCCACTTACTGCGACAAAGTACCCCGGATTAGTGGGTCCTAACCTGTTAATAGAATGAAAGAACCTAGGGCCAAATCCTCAAAAGGGATACGCAGGCAGAACTGCTGTTCAGCCTGCGTATCCCTGTGCCTATCTTTGGAAATGATCGTCAGAAGCAGTTTTCCATAGTTAGGCAGAAGATCTGACATCTGTAAGACACTTACACTGCCAGATCTTAGGATGCAGTACCGCATCCGCCGATGGGGGAATTTCTCATTGAAATGCCGCTTTGCGTATGCAAATGAGGACTTACGGAGATCCACAAAGCTTTTCAGCTTTGTGTTTTCTGCGTAAGTTTACGTTTGCATACGTAAAATTAGTTCTGCTTTTACAAAGTGTAAACTAGTAACACCTTGAAAAAACAGATCTTTTTTTCGATCGCCGCGTTTTTTTTTTAATTTTTAATTTTTTTTCCCGGCGCGTAAGTTTTTTTTTACCCGACGCAACTTTATTGTCCCGTCGCAATCCACAAAGCCCGACGTAACGTAATTTCGCGCGCTGCCCGTCGGGAAAATGACGTCACGAGCATGCGCAGTACGGCCGGCGCGGGAGCGCGCCTCATTTAAATTGTCATCGCCCCCTGCAGAAGAGGACCGCCTTGCGCCGGAGACATTTAAGTTACACGGCCTGAAATTTCTAGGTAAGTGCTTTGTGGATCGGGCACTTAGGTAGAAATTTTAAGTCAGTGTAACTTAAATGGGAAAAGATAAGTTAGGCAGGATTTTTGAGGATTTGGCCCCTAGTGTCTCAATCTTGGGAGATAAACTCCTCTATATGGAAGAACTGAAGGGATTCCTCCTATGCACTGGTGGCCACTAATGTGAGGTAATGAAGAGGGGGAGGGGTGCTCCAGCTCCAGACCCGTATTTTTGAATATGTTCAGGTGTTTTTAACTAGCCTTGCTGGATAAATGTCATTTTTGCATGTGTGCCCTATAATCTGTTTTGTACTGATATATATATATATATATAGGGCCAGATTCACAGAAGAGATACGATGGAGTATCTCAGATACACCATCGTATCTCTGATTTTTACTGGTCCTATCTATGCACCCGATTCATAGAATCAGATACGCATAGATAGGGCTGAGATCCGACAGTGTCACACTGTGTTACACTGTCGGATCTTTTTTTGGATTTAAAAATGGCGCCGGGGGCGTTCCCGCTGATTTACACTAAATAATATGTAAATCAGCGAGATACGCAAAATTCACGAACGTACGCGGACCCGACGGTGTGTTCTTACGTCGTTTCCGTAGCGCGGTACCCGTCGTATACTTACCCTTTCTAAAAGCAGGGGTAAGTATTGTTAAGTATGGCCGTCGTTCCCGCGTCGAATTTGAAATTTCCTACGTCGTTTGCGTACGCCGATTCACGAACACGCGCGTCGCAAGTCCCGCTCACGTCGCAACCACTGACGTCCTATTGACGTCAGTGGGAGCAATGCACGCCGGGAAATTCCCCGGATGGCGCATGCGTATTTAAATCGTCGCGGGAGCGCGCCTGATTTAAATAGTACACTACACCAGCCGCGGAATTAGAATTCCGCCGGGGGAGTTAGGATCCGCCGTCGCAAGTTTGGAGGTAAGTGTGTTGTGAATTTGACACATGTGTGTGTGTGTATGTATAATATATATATATATATATATATATATATATATATATATATATACACACACACACACACACACATATATATATATATATATATATATATATATATATATATATATATATATATATATAAAAAATGTGTGTGTGTGTATGTATAATATATATATATATATATATATATATATATATATATATATATATATACACACACACACATATATACAGTATCTATATACACACACACGTATGTACATTATACATATATATATATTGTTGTTAATATTAATTTTTAACCCACTGGTACTGATATTAGGGAGAAATAAGCCTTCTTCCTCTAATCGCACCAGCTTCTCTCCCAGATTCTCCACCTCTGAGCTGCTGAATCTGGAAGGGAGATATGTCACCCAAGTTCACTATATGGACCCCTTATATATTTGTACATGCTGATCATACCCTCCTTAATCCAGGGGTTGACAAATTTGCTTGGAATCTAGGAGCCAGCTAAAAAAGTTAGGAGCCAGAAAACGCACCCCGTCCCGACGAGCTTGCGCGCAGAAGCGAACACATATGTGAGCAGCGCCCGCATATGTAAACGGTGTTCAAACCACACATGTGAGGTATCCCCGCGATTGGTAGAGTGAGAGCAATAATTCTAGCCCTAAACCTCCTCTAACTCAAAACATGCAACCTGTAGATTTTTTTTAAACGTCGCCTATGAAGATTTTAAAGGGTAAAAGTTTGTCGGCATTCCACGAGCGGACGCAATTTTGAAGCGTGACATGTTGGGTATGAATTTACTCGGCATAACATTATCTTTCATAATATAAAAAAAAAATTGCCGAATAACTTTACTGTTGTCTACTGTTTAAAGTGTAATTTTTTCCCAAAAAAGTGCACTTGTAAGACCGCTGCGCAAATACGGCGTGACAGAAAGTATTGCAACGATCGCCATTTTATTCTCTAGGGTGTTAGGATAAAAAATATATATAATGTTTGGGGGTTCTAATTAGAGGGAAGAAGATGGCAGGGAAAATAGTGAAAAATGACATTAGAATTGCTGTTTAACTTGTAATGCTTAACTTGTAATACCAACGGCCACCACCAGATGGCGCCAGCTCACATCTGGTGGTAATAACTTGTAATACCAACGGCTCACCACCAGATGGCGCCAGCTCACAAAAAAACGGATTTTTGCCAGATGAGGTCTTACTAATGATTTGTACAGGGGCAAAATTATATCTCTCTCTCTGCAGTCCATACCTCTCTTAATACAAGAAAGGACTTTGCTCGCTTTGGAAACTGCAGCTTGGAATTGCATGTTATTATTGAGCTTATGATCTACCAAAACCCCCAGTTCCTTCTCCACTACGGATCCCCCCAGTTGTATTCCCCCTAGTATGATGCATGCAAATTCTTAAGCCCTGTACACACGATCGGTCCATATGATTAAAACTGTCTGATGGACCGTTTTCATTGGTTAACCGATGAAGCTGACTGATGGTCAGTCGTGCCTACACACCATCGGTTAAAAACCCGATCGTGGCAGAACACGGTGACGTAAAACATGACGTGCTGAAAAAAACAAAGTTCAAAGTATCCAAACATGCATCGACTTGATTCTGAGCATGCGTGAATTTTTAACCGATGGACGTGCCCACAGACGATCGTTTTTTTTCTATCGGTTAAATTTAAAACAAGATTGCTTTTTTTTAACCTATGGATAAATAACCGATGGGTTATACGGCTTGTACGCGGCATTAGCCCCCAAGTGCATAACTTTACATTTATCAACATTAAACCTCATTTTCCACATAGTTGTCCAATTATACAGTGCATTGAGGCTGTCTTGAAAATTGGAGACATCCTGTAAGGATGTTATTACATCGTAATTTGGTTGCATAGTTTGGTTTCATCTGCAAAGACTGAAATGCTACTTTTAATCCCAGACCATGTATCATTTATAAAGATATTAAAAAGCAAGGGTCCGCTGGGGAGAAGTGTATCTTTAAGCCACGCTCCTGGTTACCCCTCCCTCTCGGGCCGCCGATTGGCGCTGGGTTGGGGGTTGCCCAGGGGGAACCGGGTGTGGTCTTACTAGGGGCTGGGGGGGTCGCTTGCAGGGGGGGAAACATCTTGTTTGACAGTCAGCCTGTATGTGTGCCTGTTTGATTCAAAGACATGTTTTGCCGTGTAACCGTTTGCAGAGTTTTATATGTTCTTTAAGCCCTGTCTTTTCCTAGGTGTCTTTAATTTAATTTCCTCACGTGCCTATACCATGCACCATTTGCCTATAGCCCACGCTCACTCACACAGTGAGGGCCGGTGGAGTCAGGAGGGGGCTGGGGGCCCCGCTCGGGCTTTTGCTAGACACACTCCCACATAGGACAACACTCGTTACCCAGGTGATTCTGGGGAGCGTAGTAGCAATTATTTTGCAGATTCTTTAGATACCCAGCTAAGCTGGATAGTGCCGCTGGGGGGATACCCTTTCATAGACGCGCCTCGTGCTTATGCGGGACACCCTCAGGGGACTGTACTTTTCTTCTGATCTCTCATCTCACCTTTTTCGGTTCTCCTCTCCACCTTTCTTTCGCTCCCTTGCCTTTCCCCCGTCCCATTCCCCCCTCCCCACCCATGACCATGGACGAGCTTACCATTGTCACTCTAAATGCGAAAGGACTGAATGTTACGGAAAAGCGACGGATGTTGCTCAATGACATGAGACGCCTAAATGCAGACATAGTCCTGCTGCAAACACATTTCCGAGACAACAAATTCTCAATCCTTAGAAATAGATTCTAACCGACAGTATATTATTCTACCAATTCGGAAGCCAAATACAGGGGGGTGTCTGTCCTAATCTTGGCGAGACTACCGTGGACCCTGACTGATGTGCTCTCTGACACGGGAGGTAGATTTTTGTTCCTAAAGGGACTGATTGGTGGGGTGAAGGTAACCATTGCTAGCCTCTACGCCCCGAACAGCCAGCAAGACACTTTCATTAACCACTTAACCCCCGGACCATATTGCTGGTCAAAGACCAGGCCCCTTTTTGCGATTCGGCACTGCGTCGCTTTAACTGACAATTGCGCGGTCATGCGACGTGGCTCCCAAACAAAATTGGCGTCCCTTTTTCCCCACAAATAGAGCTTTCTTTTGGTGGTATTTGATCACCTCTGCGGTTTTTAGTTCTTGCGCTATAAACAAAAATAGAGCGACAATTTTGAAAAAAAGTTATATTTTTTTACTTTTTGCTATAATAAATATCCCCCAAAAATATATAAAAAAACTATATTTTTTCCTCAGTTTAGGACGATACGTATTCTTCTACATATTTTTTGTAAAAAAAAAAAATCGCAATAAGCGTTTATTGATTGGTTTGCGCAAAAGTTATAGTGGCCTAGATTCAGGTACATTTGCGCCCTCTTACGGAGGCGCAGCGTACCGTTTTTACGCTACGCCTCCGTAAATTACGTGCGCTACGCTTCATTCACGAAGCAGTAGCTCCGTAATTTGCGGGGGCGCTCCGTAAAACTGGCCGGCGTAAGCGCGCATAATTTAAATGATCCCTTAGGGGGCGTGGATCATTTAAATTAGCGCCGAACGTAGTGCGCATGCTCTGTCGGGGAAACTTTGCCGACGTGCATTGCGGCAAATGACGTCGCAAGGACGTCATTTGCTTTAACGTGAACGTAAATGGCGTCCAGCGACGGGATGGTCTTTCACCACTCGAGGCATGCTCAAGGTCATTCACTTGGCCCTACACGCAATGCAGCTGATAGACGCCTGGTGACTTTTTCACCCCGGAGAGCGGGATTATACTTTTTATTCCCACCCTCATCAAACGTATTCACGTATAGATTGCTTGTTAGTTCCACATAGCCAACTCCAAGCCGTCAAGAGTATCTCGATTGGGTCCATTACCTGGTCGGATCATACTGCGGTCACGATGCACTATGCGCTGACCGACTTCCATAGAGGTCAAAGAAAGCCATGGAGGCTCAATGAGAGCCTTCTGCAAAATCCAAAGGTTCTGGCGAATGTGACGAAAGAAATCACCCATGACTTTAACACTAACAATACCACTGACAGTGATGTGGGTCTAATTTGGGAGGCACATAAGGCGGTAATACGTGGGGTGCTCATAAAGCACGGTGCGCGAATCAAACAACAAAGGATGAGTCAAATAGACTCACTCCTCGATAAACTACAGATACTGGAAGCTAGCCATAAACAGGCCCGACTGATATACTGAGGTCTGAGATTGACACGTTACGCGCGCAGATCACCGACCTCCTTCGATTCAGAGCTAAAGCGGCGCTACAGATCTCACGAAAAAAGGTCTACGAGTCGGGTAACAAGTGCGGTAGATTGCCAGCACAATCCTTACATGCCCAGAAACTCGTGTCTTATAAACCGTGCATACATACCTCGTCGGGACAGAAAATGGCCTTTCGCCAACAGATCACAAAAGAATTAAAAACTTTTTATGAGTCATTCTATAATCTAACCAGGGCTCCGTCGCCCCTGGAACGCTACGCAGACTACATAACCTCTTCCGGTATGGCCACGCTACCAACCGAGACACGGGAACTTTTGGAAGCACCCATTACAATAGTAGAACTACAGGAGGCGATAGGGAGCACCAAATCAGGGAAGGCCCTTGGACCAGATGGTCTCACACTACAATACTATAAGTCCCTATTCCAGTCCCTGGGGGCCCACTTCCTATGACTGCTCAACAAACTCACCAAGGGGGACACATTACATGACACCACACTGCAAGCCCAAATCACTGTCATCCCTAAGGAAGGCAAGGACCCGACCTGTTGTGGAAGCTACTGCCCCATATCCCTTCTCAATACGGACCTTAAATTGTTCACCAAAATTATAGCCACCAGATTGCAACCCCATCTGCCTTAGACCAGGTGGGATTTGTCTCGACAAGAGAGGCGAGAGACAACACCACAAAGGTATTGAACCTACTCTACTCGGTCACCTGCGCTAAAACACTGAGTGTCTTTATAGGCACAGACGCTGAAAAAGCATTTGATTGGGTCAATTGGGCCTTCATGTTCGCCACATTGCGCCACGTGGGGCTGGGAAGCAACAGGCTGCGCTGGATCACGACGACATATGTGGCGCAAACGGCTAGAGTTAGAGAGGAGTGATCTCGGACTCTTTCCCGATTACTAACGGAACGCGTCAGGGATGCCCACTGCCCCCCCTACTCTTCACCCTTTCCCTAGAACCATTCCTTTGCCACATACGTTTGAACCCCAACATCTCAGGCGTGACAGTAGACCATATCCAACATAAAATATCGGCATACACGGACGACTTAATGTTCTCACTCACTTCCCCCACTACCTTCCTACCAAACTTGTTACAGGAATTTACTACGTACGGACAGCTCTCCAATTTGAAAATCAACTTTGCAAAATCAGAGGCGATGGGCTTGGGGATACCGCAACCGCAACTCACACATTTACAATCCAGCTTTAAATTGCAATGGTCGTCCACGGCCTTGAAATTCTTAGGCACACACATTCCCCGCGAGCTCTCGCAGATTTTTTACCTTAGTTTTTCACCCCTACTGAAGACAGTTAAAACCTTACTAAGCCAATGGCACATGGGTCTGCACTCTTGGATGGGCCGTAACATCTTAAAAATGTCGATCCTACCGAAATTCCTTTATCTCATGCAAGCACTGCCCATACACATACCAACATCTTATTTTAAACAGGTGCAATCTGCATTCACAGACTTTGTCTGGGCCAGGAGGAGACCTCAACTCTCTTATAAACTGTTAGTACTTCCCAAACATTCGGGCATATTACCAGGCAGTTCACTTGGGGAAGCTTATAGATTGGTGCCGTCATCACGAGCTCTGGACACGGTTGGAGCAAAGCAAACCACGATTCCCCTCACCAGGGCACCTTGGTGCTACATGTATTTGCCGGCAGAAACCAAACGCCATCCACTGAACGGTAACACGACACGTATTGTGCCCGATTTTTCACACAGGCTTCTATATCCTCCCCTAACTCCCCTCTATATCCCATACTGGGAAACCCCCGGTTTGCGCCGGGCATACATGATGCGGCCTTTTGGAGGCTAGGCGAGGCGGGCCTCCACCAAGCCTCCCATTTTAGCTCTGGAGGACGGTGGAAAACAATTGCAGAACTCTCTGACCACACAGGCCTGTTCCGCATGGACTTTTGAAATTCGCTTCAGCTGAGACACTTTCTCCATTCCCTGTGCCCTCCTGCCGCAAATGACCAACCTCTCACGACCCTGGAAGAACTATGTGATGCTTCCGGAGCTATAACACACACGCCTAGCCTATAACCTTTTAAACACACCACAGGCTGAATTCCCACCCCCGAGATTACTTAACTGTCACTTTAGCGCGCCCAAACGTCAGCGTATCCTCAGACTTACACATAGGTCCTCCATTTGCGCCAAAGCCCAGAAGACCAATTACAAATTGCTGTCAAGATGGTACAGCCCGGCGTTGCGGAATAAACTTCCCGATGGCGTCGGACCTTTGCTGGCATTGCTGGGCAGACAAGGGATCACTTGTGCATATTTTTCTGTCCTGCCCGAGCCTAACACACTTCTGGCGAATGGTGAGAGAAACTGTACAGAAATTCACGGAACACGCAATACCAGACGACCCTGCAGTTTTTCTCCTGCATGCAGCCGACATCCCTGAGAAACTGTACAAAAAGTCAGTGATTAGACACCTGCTAGACGCAGCCAAAGCCTGCATGCCACTTCTTTGGAAAGCCACTTTGCCACCGCCCATTGCCTTATGGCTTAAGAAGGTGGAAGAAATAAAACATATGCAGGATCTTATCCTCACAGCACAAAATAGCATTCTCTAATACCTGGCAGATGTTTGTTTATTCTGCCGAGGGCCAGGTTCTCCGTGAGACCCCGGCGGATGTATGCACAAACACTCCTTTGCGCGAGCCCCCTTAGTTAAGACTCAATTACGAAACAGGTGGACATCCTTTACACTCCATGTTCATGAGTACGTACTCCTTTACATCAGGGTCCCCAGAGAGCCCCCCTTACATCAGGGTCCCCAGATAGCCTCCCCCATACAGGGTCCCCAGAAAGCCTCCCCCATACAGGGTCCCCAGAGAGCCTCCCCCCATACATCAGGGTCCACAGAGAGCCCCCCTTACATCAGGGTCCCCAGAGAGCTCCCCTTACATCAGGGTCCCCAGAGAGCCTCCCCCCAAACATCAGGGTCCCCAGAGAGCCCCCCATACAGCAAGGTCCCCAGAGAGCCCCCCCATACATCAGGGTGCACAGAGCCCCCCATACATCAGGGTTCACAGAGAGCCCCCCCCCCAATTCATCAGGTTTCACAGACTTAAACATTAGCACAGTACCTTGTTTCCTCGTTCAGCCGAGTACTGCACTGCAGGGGGAAGCAGAGAGCACAGCACATTCCCCTGCACTGTTTACTTTCACTTTTGAGGCTGATGGTTCTCACAGTGCCATGTATAGTTCAGCAGGGGGATGGGCTCATCTGAGCGACCTTCTCTCCCCTGATCCCGCGGCACACTGGTTGAGAATAGCTGGTTTAGATAACCAGGCCGGCGGGCCGTTCAAAACTGGGTCGCGGTCCGCGATTGGCCCGCGGGCCAGACTATGGACATGCCTGCTGTAGACTTTACCTTACACATAAACCGTGTGTTGGGAACTGTGTCAAAAGCTTTTACAAAATCCAAGTATACCACGTCCAAAGTCACCCCTCTGGCCAAGGTTTTACTCACCTCCTCATAAAAAGAAATCAGGTTTGTTTGACAAATTCTGTCTTTCATGAACCCATGCTGTCTGTTGCTTAAAATATTTTTCTCTGTGTGGTCTTTCATCTGTTGTCTTTTATTAAACTCTCCAGCATCTTCGCGACTATAGAAGTTAAACTAACAGGTCCATAGTTACTTGGTAAAGACTTTGTTCCCTTTTTAAATATAGGCACCACATTGGCCCTACGCCAATCCAGTGGTACTATTCCCATCATTAACGAGTCCCTTGGGGCTGTGTCAATACCATCCCCATTATGGACTTAGGCTACCCCATTCTCCTTTGTATAAACAGAACTGAAGAATGTATTTAATACATTTGCCTTTTCTTTGTCCCCAGTCACCCACTGTAGATCACGGGTGCCTGACGGACATCGTGACCGCTGGGCATGCACTTTGGCTCCGTCGTTACGGCATGTGCACCCCCTAGTGCTCTTAAAGTGATACTATAGCTTAAGGTTTTTTTCTTTTAAAATAACAAACATGTCATACTTACCTCCACGTCGGCTCTCGCGGCTCCTCCCTGCAATAGATAACCCCCTCTGTGAAGCTCTCTCCCAAGGGCAGTGGTGTATTTAGGTTTTGTGCTGCCCTAGGCCTGACTAAACTTGTGCAACCCCTAATTTAAATATGCCACACCCCTTCCTGTCAAGATCACACCCCTTCCTGTTTAAGACCTGCCCTGAAATTTTCCAGTGGGACACTAGTTCTGAGAGCCTTGGGGGGAGGGGGATTCCCTTAATCTGCAGATATTTCCTCTCACTTCCTGTTTGACTATGGGGCAGGAAATGAAGGGAAATGAACAGACGGCAAAAAAAATATCAGGGGCTATAACCATCCCTTACTCTATCCATAATGGAAAAAAAAAAGTGTTGCCTATAGTTCCACTTTAAGGACAATTTCTGCTAAATTTATGGAGGACTAAGAGGATATAAACATGCCAGTAGTGCAGCAGAAAACATATAGCACAGTGATGAAGTCCAGGCAGTGAGCAAAGGAAGGATTGGGGCAGGAACAAATAAATCCATCTATTTTTCTCATCAGCAATCAACAGAAATAAAATTAAGATTCCCTAATATGTACAACTGACACAAGCAAAGTATTGTAGGGGAGTCCTACTACCTACCTGACAGGTATAGGTGACCCTTGTGTCTGCGCCATCCCTATCATACCGGCAGCAGTGCGGCCGCTTTATGGGGGCACCAGACCGATTTGTTTTGCGGCCCAATCCACAACATAAGACTGCCACTGCACTAAAAGTGTAGCGCACACCGGCGGGGACTCTTTTCATGCTGCCCCCCTTGTTGGCCTAGGCCAAGATACAGCGTTGCACATACACCCATTCCTGGAAACGGAAACCTAATGGGAACTCAAATCATCCCAGAAGACATTAGGTAGAATTCGGAAATCTAATTTTTCCGAATCAGAGAGAATGCACATTCATCGCTCTGAAGACAATAGGGAAATTAAATGTCATTATTCTATAGATATTGTGACTGCATTGTGTACCTACTATATCAGACCAAATAATTTATTGGGAGCTTGTTCTACATCTTCCCTGCAAGTTAAAATAGACAAGAATGGCCCTTATATGAGCAAATGTCATTAATCTATAGATGGCCAAAGCAAATTTAACAGAGACGGTAAGTTGGTTTATTTGACGTTTACTATGAGCTGCCCTTGCTGGACTTTCTTTTGGAAAATGGTAGCTGCTTGGCTATCATGCTGGCCGCCTAGCTTCAACACTTCAAGTCACTGACCAGTATAATAATGACTTCCAACTTTACTCAGATTTTTCTGACCTGCATGCTTGTTTCACATCAGTAACTTAAGAGATACTGAAGGCAGTATCATATTCAGGAAATATTGAAGGTCAGCATGACAGCCATACAACTAGTGTTTTCAAATAGAGGCCAGCAGTCTACATATGTTATGCCGCATACACACCATCACTTTATGTGATGAAAAAAAACGACACTTTCTGTGAAGTAAAAAATTACGTTTTTGAAACTTCAATTTTCAAAGACGAAGTTGCCTACACACCATCGTTTTTCTCACAATGTTCTTGCAAAGTGAGGTTACGTTCCACCACGTTTTACCATTGAAGCTTGCTTCATAAGTAGCTTCTGGGCATGCGTGGATGAAAAAACGTCTTAGAAAACAACGTTTTTTGCTACACACGGTCAATTTCTGTGAAGTAAAAATTGCACTTTTGAAAAACGACACATACCAGGTCTTTAGACAGGTATCTGCACCCCCCTCCCCCCTGAAAGGTGTCAAATGTGACACCGGAGGGGGGGAGGGTTCCGATCAGCGGGACTCCACTTTAGGGTGGAGAACCGCTTTAAGATTCCCTAATATGTACAACTGACACAAGCAAAGTATTGTAGGGGAGTCCTACTACCTACCTGACAGGTATAGGTGACCCTTGTGTCTGCGCCATCCCTATCATACCGGCAGCAGTGCGGCCGCTTTATGGGGGCACCAGACCGATTTGTTTTGCGGCCCAATCCACAACATAAGACTGCCACTGCACTAAAAGTGTAGCGCACACCGGCGGGGACTCTTTCCATTCTGCCCCCCTGCAAAGTGCTGCCCTAGGCCTGGGCCTTGTTGCCCTAGGCCAAGATACAGCGTTGCACATACACCCATTCCTGGAAACGGAAACCTAATGGGAACTCAAATCATCCCAGAAGACATTAGGTAGAATTCGGAAATCTAATTTTTCCGAATCAGAGAGAATGCACATTCATCGCTCTGAAGACAATAGGGAAATTAAATGTCATTATTCTATAGATATTGTGACTGCATTGTGTACCTACTATATCAGACCAAATAATTTATTGGGAGCTTGTTCTACATCTTCCCTGCAAGTTAAAATAGACAAGAATGGCCCTTATATGAGCAAATGTCATTAATCTATAGATGGCCAAAGCAAATTTAACAGAGATGGTAAGTTGGTTTATTTGACGTTTACTATGAGCTGCCCTTGCTGGACTTTCTTTTGGAAAATGGTAGCTGCTTGGCTATCATGCTGGCCGCCTAGCTTCAACACTTCAAGTCACTGACCAGTATAATAATGACTTCCAACTTTACTCAGATTTTTCTGACCTGCATGCTTGTTTCACATCAGTAACTTAAGAGATACTGAAGGCAGTATCATATTCAGGAAATATTGAAGGTCAGCATGACAGCCATACAACTAGTGTTTTCAAATAGAGGCCAGCAGTCTACATATGTTATGCCGCATACACACCATCACTTTATGTGATGAAAAAAAACGACACTTTCTGTGAAGTAAAAAATGACGTTTTTGAAACTTCAATTTTCAAAGACGAAGTTGCCTACACACCATCGTTTTTCTCACAATGTTCTTGCAAAGTGAGGTTACGTTCCACCACGTTTTACCATTGAAGCTTGCTTCATAAGTAGCTTCTGGGCATGCGTGGATGAAAAAACGTCTTAGAAAACTACGTTTTTTGCTACACACGGTCAATTTCTGTGAAGTAAAAATTGCACTTTTGAAAAACGACACATAAAATTGAAGCATGCTTGAATTTTTTTTGGTCGTTTTTTACAAGACATAAAACGACGTTTTCCCCCACACACAGTCAATTAAAGTGACGTTTTTAAAAACGTCATTTTTTTTCATCACATAAAGTGATGGTGTGTACGCGGCATTACTCTTGACAAGTGAATTTTATTAATCATAAGATTTAAAAACAACAGATAAAATCATACTTACATGGACTTGATTGCGATACATTATCTTGGTAGCAGTACTGACAAGAAGTGAAGGAAGAATGCTTATTCCAACAGCCAGCAAAATTACAAGCCAGATATACCCTTGTTTTAATGTATTTCGCATTACATCTAGAACAGAGAATTGCATATTCAAAGATGGAAGCTCTTGTATACATTGGGATATATTTAATAACTTTGATCAAGAAGCAATTGATTTGGCAGTATAATTTAGTAACAATCAAATGTCAGTTTTGTAATTAGTGTAATTTCAGGGCATGGTAAACCCTGTCCAAACATGGTAACCTCTTTAACACCAATAAAAGGCTAATGTGTTTCTAAAAACAAATATTCTATTGCTCTAGTGCAGGGATCTTCAAACTACGGCCCTCCAGCTGTTGCGGAACTATTTGTCCAATGAGGCATTGTAAAACTCTGACATTTATAGGCATGACTAGGCATGATGGGAATTGTAGTTCCTGAACAACTGGAGGGCCGTAGTTTGGAGACCCCCTGGTCTAGTGTAGTAAGGAGGAAAACAAATGGTTAATAAGTTTGTGTAGCTGTTGCTTTGAAAATACCTACATCCTTCAAAGGCAGCATCAAAATAAACACTAAGGGCCCTTTCACACGGGGCGGATCAGTAATGATCCGCCTCCGTGTGTCCGTACAGCTCAGCGGGGATACTCCGTAAAATCCCCGCTGAGCTGGCAGCTGACAGGGCGGTCCCCTATGGGGAATCGGATGAACACGGACTGTATGTCCGTGTTCATCCGATCACATCCGGCAGACGGAAGAAAAATAGGGTTTTCTTCCATCTGAAAATGCGGATCTTTGCGGAGGCGGACAAATTACGGGTGTCAGCGGATGGTCATCCGCTGACACCCGTAATCACATAGGGACCCATGTATGTCCCGTTTTCATCCGCAACGGACAGATGAAAATGCGGACATACGGTCCGTACGTGTGAAAGGGCCCTTAAAAGAGATCATGCTCACATTAAAAAAAAATACAAAAGTAGCGAAATATAAACAGTTACAAAATATGTGTACAAAAGATATGAAGCAATAGAAGCAAACACTCACATGTACCTCTGGCTGCATAATCACCAACAGCTATAATAGATTAGAGCAGTGTTTCTCAACCTTTTTTTAGACAATGTTAAAAGCGAAAGTAATAGTGTCACATAATGCTGCAGCATTCACTTATATTAGACACCCAACATGATTTATTCTTCCAAAGTAAACAAGCCTTTGCACACTGGTACTGACTAGTATTCCAATGTTTCTCTTCTCCTTCAGTTTCTCTCCCTCACTCAGATAATGTTACCCCAGTGCTGACATGCAGGGGAGGGGCAAACAAGGATGCTGGGCAGCAGTGCCGATCCTGACCCCCCTGGGGCCCTAAGCAAAATTCTTCTAAGGGGCCCTCTACCTGACCCATGATGCTGTGAGCTATGTAAACCATCTGCCATCTAGATTTTATTTTCAAAGCTTAACTACACAGGCAAAAGCTAGAAGCGGATTGGTTGCTCCTGACTTGGTAGAATCCTATGATGTGACAGTTTGTGTAGTTTGTAGAAGATGTGGGATCCTTCTCAGGACTTTACAGATTGTTTCCAAGTCATGGGATACATTACAGATGTACACTCACACCCTCACCCATTCCAGGCCACCTACCTGTGTGTCAGGTCACCCTCTTGGTCTGTACCGGGAAAGCCATGAACAGAAAGGAATGTCTGGTCGGTGTACTCCAGGTCACCACCCCAGCCCTCTCGTAGTCACTCTGGGTCACCAACTCGCCCTATTCCCAGCACCCCAGCACAACTTATCACCACTCTGCTCTGGGCCCCCAAGCCCCTCCTCTTCGCTCTCTTCTTCTGACCATTCCTTTCAATGTTCCATCCGGTCGCGAGCCCCCTCAACCTTCGGCTACTTTCCGGAAAACTTCCGAACTGACTTTGATGCCAGTGAAGAGAGGAGATGTGGCGTCCCTATAACCCCGCCCAGCGGGCTGCGTCACAAGGGAGAGACATTTAAGCTGGGAGAACGCTAGGTTGCTGGTTGGGTGTTTCGGCTCCTCCCATGACATGCCCACCCAGGGGCTTACGGTAATACGGCGTGTGATAGAAGTTTGCTGGTGTGAGATGGATGGATATGTGTGATCAATGACAAGGGGGAGGCGGGGCCTCGAGTAATTTGCAGGGCCCTACGCAGCTTGCATAGTGAGGCAGGCACCCAACATCCTCCTTATCAACCAATGATGTCATTGATTGATAAGGGGGATAATGGGTGGGTTTTTAGGAGGCTGGGGGCTAAAGGTTGTATTGGTGCACAATGAAAACCAGTGACTTTGTGTAAGTAAAAAGCAAGCTTGATCACCCCATTGGCCAGTATACAATTTTTGGGAATTTTGCCAAGGCACCCCTGAAGAAACCTGAAGACACCCCAGGGTGCTGGGCACCCTGGTTTAAAAAGGCTGAATTAGAGCACCAGGCACATAATATAAAATTAAAGGCCCTATCACTCGTATGACTAAAAGAGCTATATATGCCATCAGGTGGACAGAGCGAGAGCTTAGAGTCTGAATTAGTTAAAATTACTGTAAAAGTCTACAAGGGAGCGATAATCATCCCCTCCCAAGTCACATAGTTACATATTAAGGATGAATTAAGACAATAGTCCATGGGTGCTCAACCTGTGGCTCTCCAGCTGTTGCAAAACTACAATTCCCATAATGCCTCAGCCTTTGGGAGACATGCTTGTACCTGTCAGCGGCTTGCAATGCCTCATGGGAATTGTAGTTCCGCAACAGCTGGAGAGCCACAGGTTGAGCACCCATGCAATAGTCCATCCCATTCAACCTGTATAGGTGCACATGTGTCAGTTTCTATAATTATTTCCCATATCCCTCTATGTTGTGTTCTTTAACCACTAGCCGACCGCCCACCGCCGGTCTACGTCGGACTCCCGTGCGTGTGGCTTGCAATGCCTCATGGGAATTGTAGTTCCGCAACAGCTGGAGAGCCACAGGTTGAGCACCCATGCAATAGTCCATCCCATTCAACCTGTATAGGTGCACATGTGTCAGTTTCTATAATTATTTCCCATATCCCTCTATGTTGTGTTCTTTAACCACTAGCCGACCGCCCACCGCCGGTCTACGTCGGACTCCCGTGCGTGTGCCCGGCGGGCGCGATCGCCGCCGGGCACATGCGATCGCTCGTTACAGAGCGGGGACCTGGAGCTGTGTGTGTAAATACACAGCTCCCGGTCCTGCCAGCAGGGGAAATGCTGATCTTCGGTTCATACAATGTAAGAACCGAGGATCAGTGTTTCCCCTAGTGAGGCCACCTCCCCCCCCACAGTAAGAACACACCCAGGGACATACTTAACCCCTTCCCTGCCCCCTAGTGTTAACCCCTTCACTGCCAGTGGCATTTTTATAGTAATCCAATGCATTTTTATAGCACTGATCGCTATAAAAATGCCAATGGTCCCAAAAATGTGTCAAAAGTGTCCGAAATGTGTCCACCATAATGTCGCAATACCGAAAAAAAAATCGCTGATCGCCGCGATCACTAGTAAAAAAAATATAATAAAAATTACATAAAAATACCCCCTATTTTGTAAACGCTATAACTTTTGCGCAAACCAATCAATAAACGCTTATTGTGATTTTTTTTTACAAAAAATATGTAGAAGAAAACGTATCGGCCTAAACTGAGGAAAAAAAATGTTTTTTTATATATTTTTGGGGGATATTTATTATAGCAAAATGTAAAAAATATTATTTTTTTTCAAAATTGTCTCTCTATTTTTGTTTATAGCGCAAAAACTAAAAACCGCAGAGGTGATCAAATACCACCAAAAGAAAGCTCTATTTGTGGGAAAAAAAGGACGCCAATTTTGTTTGGGAGCCACGTCGCACGACCGCGCAATTGTCTGTTAAAGCGACGCAGTCCGGAATCGCAAAAAGTACTCTGGTCTTTGGGCAGCAATATGGTCCGGGGGTTAAGTAGTTAAGATGCACTTCCAAGAGTCTCCATACTCCCCGCAGCCATGACTAATTGTGGAAGAGAGTTCCACATCCTTATCTTCCTGACAGTGAAAAACCCCCTGCCCAGTTTAAAGTTAAATCGCTTCTCCTCCATTCTCATTGTGAGTCCTCTTACACTCCTTGAGACTGAATCGTTTTTTTCCTATGCTGGGATGGCCATTGAGGTATTTGTAAATCGCTATCATATCTCCTCTCAAGTGTCGTTTCTCCAGCGAGAATCAAGGTCCTCCAGTCCCCTTATTAGTTTTGTTGCCTTTCTTTGTACTCTGTCCAGGTCCAGCACATCCCTTCTGAGGACTGGTGACTAGAACTGGATAGAATACTCCAGATGTGACCTAACCATGTTTTTTTAAAGTGCCAGGATTATAGTTTTATCCAGGGGTCAAGACCTGGGGAAAGAAGTGTGGGAACTCCCACCAAAAAAAATAAATGATTCGCTCATATGCATAATTACTAAACCGCATGTTTGTTCTTTTTTCGATCCACTGTACCCTAGTAATCCTTTATGTTACTAGGGTACATAAAGCAAGTTCTTTCTAAATCCCGCGATAATTCGCGGGAGACCGCCGCAATTTCTCCTGGGAACAATGACAAAGCTCCCAGGAAACATTGCAGCATCGAGGAAGTGACGGAATACCCGCACACTACTCGATGAATCCATATACAGGAAGCGGCCAGTAACATAAAGGATTACTAAGGTTCGCCTGCCCCTGACAGTGACTCGAGCTGGGCATCGCCGCTTAGTGAAGGATTGGCTCGGGCGGCTCGGCTGCTCTAGTCCTGCAAAGGGAACTGCGTTCCTGCTGTGAAAAAAGTGCAAGAACTCCGTTCCCACGCGTTCCCGCAGGACTTGAGCCCTGGTTTTATCCCTGGAGTATATTCCCTTTTTTATGCATGCTAAAATTCTGCCGGATTTGGTAGCTGCAGCTTGACTTTCTGTCATCTACTTGGACCCCCAGATCTTTCTCCATCTTTGATTCCCCCAGCGGTTCTCCCCCTAGTGAGTAGTTTTTTGCCTTTGAGTGCATTACTTTAAATTTTTCCACATTAAACCTCATTTGCCATGTATTTGACCACTCCATTATTTTGTTCAGGTCTTTCTGTAAAGATTCTATATTCTGATGTGAAATTATTGCCCTACTCATTTTTGTGTCATCCGCAAAAACTGAGATTGAGCTATTTATCCCATCCCCTATATCATTTATGAATAAATTGAATAAAATTGTTCCCAAGACAGAACCTTGGGGCACCCCACTTACCACTCCAGACCATTCTGAGTACATGTTATTTATCACCACCCTTTGGACATGTCCATGTAACCAATTTTTTACCCAAGAACAAACCTTATGGTCCATGCCTGCGAACCTCAGCGTGTAGAATAAGCTCTAATGGGAGACTGTATCAAATGCCGTTGCAAAATCCAGGTAAACTAAATACACACACTTTCCCCTGTCTAGATGGCAGCTCACTTCCTTGTAGAATGTTAAAAGTGGTTATAAACTCTTTACAACCACTTTTACCTACAGGTAAGGCTAGATTAAGGCTTACCTGTAGGTGCTCGAAATATCCCCTAAACCTCCAGGTGCACTTTAGAAACCTTTAGAAACGGCAAACGTGCCTTTTCTAAAGGAGATCATGCCGTGACTGACGGCTCCCGCGTGCATGCGCGGGAGTGACGTCATCGCGGCTACAGCCAATCACAGTGCCAGAGCCGCGATACCTTTAAGGAAGAGGGTGAAAGATGGACGCTTCGTGAAGGCGAGGAAATCGGGGACATCGCAGGCTTCGGTTTCAGGTAAGTGACACATAATGGGTTTACTATGCGATGCATAGTAGCCCATTATGCTTTACCTATGCAGGGAAACAAAGAGGAAGAAAAACCCATCAGGGTTTACTTCCTCTTTAAGAGATTGGTTTGGCAAGAATGATCTTTCGTAAAGCCATGCTGATTACTACTAATGATATTTTTTTCCTCAGTAAATGTTTGGATATAGTCCCTTATCATCCCCTCCAATAATTTACCAAGGATAGATGTTAGGCTGACTGGCCTGTAGTTTCCAGGGATTTGTCTCTGTCCTTTTTTGAATATTGGTAACACATTGGCTTTTCTCCAATCAGCTGGTACAAATCCTGTCAGTATGTCCACAAAGATTAGGAACATTTTTTCTGGCTGTAACCTGACTGAGTTCTCTGAGGACCCTTGGGTGTATGCCATCTGGTCCTGGTGATGTATTTGTATTAAGTTTATTAAGGGCCATATTCTTAGAGATCTCAGGCGGCGTAACGTATGTCCTTTACGTTACTCCGCCGCAAGTTTAACTGGCAAGTGCCTGATTCCCAAACCACTTACCTGTAAACTTGCGGCGGCGTAGCGTAAAGTCCACCCGCGCAAGCACTCCTAATTCAAATATTCCTGGTAGGGGGCGTGGATCATTTAAATTAGGCGCGCTCCCGCACCGATCGTAATGCGCATGCTCCGTCGGGTAAATTACCCGACGTGCATTGCGCTAAATGACGTCTCACGGACGTCATTTGTTTTGACAGTAACGTAAATGGCGTCCATCGCCATTCACGGACGACTTACGCAAACAACGTTAAATTTTCAAATTTCGACGCGGGAACGACGGCCATACTTAACATTGAGTACGCCACCTAGGGGGCATGTTTATCTTTACGCCGCGTATCGCTTACGGAAACGACGTAAAATCACTACGACGGGCAAGCGTACGTTAGAGAATCGGCGTGACTAGTCATTTGCATATTCTACGCTGACCGCAGAGGAAACGCCACCTAGCGGTCAGCGTAGATATTGCAGCCTAAGATACAACTGCGCAGGCCGTCGTATCTTAGGCATGTTTAAGTGTATCTCAGTTTGAGAATACACTTAAACATAGGACGGCCTTAGAATCGGACTTACGTCGGCGTATCTGCTGATACGCCGGCGTAAATTCTTTGAGAATATGGCCCTAAGTCTTTACTTCAGTCTGGCCTCTGTTAGCCACGAGGCTATGCCCTGTGATGTGCCACTAACAGTGCTGTCGTGGTCGGTATACCCCCTCCTTTTCCTGTGTAAAGACTGAGGATAAGAAGGCATTTAGTATAGTTGCCTTCTCTGTTACCATCATCGTCTTTTATGTGGGCAATGTGCTCTGATTTTGCCTTTTTACTGTTCATGTATAAAAAAAAAAATGATTTCGATTTTTTTTACTCTCCTCTGCTATATGTTTGATTGCTGATTGTGTTCTTACACTTCTCATTGCCTTGTAGTGCTGGAATGCGAGGTGACCTAACCCCTTTATATTATTTAAAGGCCAATTTTTTTTCTCTTTAATGAGGCTTTTTACATTACGGTTTAGCCACCCAGGTTTCATCTTCGCTCTTCTATATTTATTGCCCATTGGAATGTACCATGTGATACCTTTGTTTAATATGCTCCTAAAGCAGTTGTAATGACCGCAGTTCAGAAAAATTGGCTTGTTTGAAATTTAGTGTTCTTGTGCTACCCTCATGCCTCCTTTTTCAGTTTTACATTAAATGTGATCATCCTATGATCGCTAGATCCCAAGTTGTCTCATATTTCCACAGCCAAATTTGAAATTCCAATACCTATAATTTATTAGTTAGTAATGTATTATTAGTTAGTTATTATTTCAGATTTTTGGGTTTTCGAATTTTCATCCTTTCGAATTTTCTGTAATTTTGAATTTTCGAAATGTAAAATGTTAAAATTTCCGAAATTTTGAATTTTCAAATTTCCGAAATTTTTGAATTTTCGAATTTCCAAAATTTTAGATTTCTGAAAATTAGATTTTCCTAACGTCAAATTTTTGAATTTCTGAAAATTTTAATTTTCAAATCCGATTTTCGAAAACTCTGAAATTCGATAGTTCATAAAATTGGGCAGTGCCTGAGTGCCCGAATGGTCAGTCCGCCCCTGGGTGTAAGTTTTATTTGATTAAAAATTGGACACAGGTTGAGAGATTTATTGGAGAGGACCTGTGGCTGTGTGGGACTTGTCAAGCTCATTGCTGATGATTTTTGTTAATCTTGTACAATCATGAGGGAAGATAGAAGGAAATAAAAGCAGCAACGGGAGGAACAATAAACAGATGGATTAGGAATCCAAGAGTGATTGGGGGGGAAATGATAAGATGGGGTGGTGATGGGTGTCATTTCATGCCAGGGAGGCAGGCCTCTCAGTGTGTGAGCGTGAGAAGTAAATTGAGGAGATAACAGATCTGAATCATGGGGAACCCAAGAAAATTATCCATATGGTCCAGGAGGCAAATGTATGTGGAATATCTGTCATGGTGCATGGCTATAAGCTCTTCCCAGTGCTGCAGAGCTTTTTTTGTTTAATATGCATGCACAATTGTGCAAATATAAAACTTGAATTGAGAATATAGAAATACAAGCATCCACAAGATAATAAAAAATAAATATAATATAAATAAAAAATATACATACAAGAAAATGCTGCCTTTCAATAAAACTATACAGAAAATAAATATTTCGGGGGTTTGGCAATAGTTCATCAAACAATAATGTTAAAAAAGAATCTGCAATAAGCAGAGCTACTTGCCTTATTCATTGGTCCTGCATGATTCCTCCCCACCAGGTGCCCACTTTCATTCTGATGCCTCTACCCCTCCCCCTCCCTCTTTCCCTTTGCTAATGTCATATATACCTCTTCCCTCACTGACACACTTACACACATTCGTATACACTCATGTCTGTTTATTTACATACACACTTTCACATTTTCACTACACCTACACCTTGGTTACCCATATTTACTTTCTTTATACACATCCTTTCTACTCACCCACATTATTCACATTTATTTATTATCTCTGTTCGCCTTTATTATTGTTATCATTTTTACTAGGATATTCCTGGTAAGCACACCTATCTGTAGGTGTATCTATAATTTTGCTCTATTCCAATTGTTCACCTTTAATATATTTTCACATAGACACTCTATTTATCTTTCAAATCCATTCAGTTATATTACATACCGCCCTCAACACCTGTGGAGCCCTGCCGTTCCTCCCATATGCTAATTATGGGAAGTATATATGACGCTGGAGGGGAATACACACCCAGAGCTTGGGGATCTCCAGCTGGGAACAGATCAGTGGTTCACCTTTTCATGTCTCTGACAACTAGATTTTTTCAACTCTTATCCCTGTACACAGGTAATTCTGCCTCATCCATCCTTTTTCTTATCCCTCATATTTTTATGAATGGACAGCAACATCTGGAGTCAGAAGATGGGGCCCAAGTGCATATGCCGAGTCAGCTGGAAGGGAAAAGACAGGAGGATGTTAGCCGTGCATGTGCCTCTCGTGATGTCTGCATCATGGGGTCGGACAGTCATGCCTGACTCCCATGTCACTCACCAACCAGCCAGCTGTCCCCATACACGTTCTGTTCGAATTCCGTTGGGATGTTGCTCTGACGGTATATGTAGCTGTCGGGGCTGGCCCCTGGGTGTTTGGCACGGACGTGCCATATGAGGCATTGGGCATCGGCTATCACCTGTACGTTGATGGAATGCCACTGCTTACGATTGCGGTATATGTGCTCTTTGGCATGGGGGGGCCGTAGTGCCACATGTGTGCAATCAATGGCCCCCACGGTGCGTGGAAATGCGTCAATTCTGTAGAAATCCTGCATTGCCTTTTGCCGCAAATGCTTATGGGTGGGTTTGATGATGTGGTGGGACATGCGTGTGAGGATTGCGGGGACAACCTGGTGCACACATCTGCTCATGGTGGATTGTGACATCCCAGACACGACTCCACTTGTTCGTTGGAAAGATCCACTGGCGAGGAAATGCAGTTTTGCCAGTACCTTGACTAGTGGCTGCACTGTATGTGAGCGTTCTGTCTGTCTGGCGATTTCATCATGCAGGGCTGTGGCTAATTCCAGGATGGCATCAGGGCTGAATCTGAAGATGCGATACACCTCCGATTCCCCCATGCCAAAGACGTTCATGCGCTTTTGGTATATCCTCTCCTGTGCTCTCCTCCGTGCCTGTGGACACAGTAGTGCTATGACCATGGCTGCCCCTGGCATGTTGGCATACAGATGTGTTGTCCTGCAAGTGTGGTTGCTCAGCTTGTCCGTAACCCGTCCATAAGGCTGGGTTCACACTACGGTTTTCCCGTCCGTCAGCCGCATACGATTTCAGTATTGAAAACGTACGGGCCCGGACGGGAAAACGTATAGATAGAGAATGCATTGCAAATCGTATGCACTCAGATGCATCCGGGTGCGTACGATTTGCTGGCAAAACGTTTTTTAAACGTCCGCAAAACCGTGTTCAACCACGGTTTTGCGGTCGTTTTTAAAACAGTATGGCAACCGCATACATTTTCCTTTAACATTAATGTCAATGGAAAACGTACATATGTGCGGTTCCATACGTTCCCGTCCGTTTCAGCCGCATACGTTTTTTCATATAAATCGTATGCGGCTGACGGACGGGAAAACCGTAGTGTGAACCCAGCCTAACTGTGCTGCTGCAGCTGCTCTCCAGCTGACCTGTGCACGTCTGTTGCTGAGTTACACCTCCTTTATGGGGAATAACTTTAAGCCGGACGTACAACGTACATTCGTGAATCGCCGTATTTCCCTCATTTGCATGTTTGAATGCCTAATTAATGGTAGAAGCAACATGCGTCCAGCCCATATTTACGCCCACGCTATGCCGGCGTAGGCAAGTTACGTCGACGGGATTAGACATGTGCAATTCGTTTACTTTCTAATTAGTTTTTAACAAAAATTCGGAAATTCGTTAATTTCGAATTATCGTTTTAACAAATTTTTTATTTCCGAATTTTCGGACTTCAGAAAATTTCGAATTTCCGATTTTTCGGATTTCCGAAAAATTGAATTTCCGAATTTTCGTATTTCCGAATTTTTCCATTTCCGAATTTTCGGACTTCCGAAATTTAGAGGTTCCGAATTTTTTAATTCCCGAATTTTGGAATTTGTAATTTCCGAATTTTCGTATTTCCGAATTTTTACATTTCCGAATTTTCGTATTTCCGAATTTAGTTTTTTTTATTTTAAAAATCCCGAATTTTAGAAATTTCGAATTTTTAATTTTTTATTTTCGATTTTTTCAATTTTAGAAAATTCGAATTTTTCATATTTTTTTAATCTTCGAATTTTTCATTTTCGATTTTCAAAATTTCGAATTTTTCATTTTCAAATTTCGAATTTTTCAATAATCGAATTTTCGTTTTTTTTTTCGAATTTTTCAATTTTGAATTTTGCAATTTTCAAATTTTTGAATTTTGCAATTTTCAAATTTTTGAATTTTGCAATTTTCAAATTTTTGAATTTTGCAATTTTCAAATTTTTGAATTTTGCAATTTTCAAATTTTTGAATTTTGCAATTTTCAAATTTTTGAATTTTGCAATTTTCAAATTTTTGAATTTTGCAATTTTCAAATTAAACGAATTGCACATGTCTAATCCCGTCGACGTAACTTGCCTACGCCGGCATAGCGTGGGCGTAAATATGGGCTGGACGCATATTGCTTCTACCATTTTCAATTTCGAATTTCCGAATTTTTACATTTCTGAATTTTCAATTTCGAATTTTCTTTTTTTTTTTTAATTTTCGAAATTCCGAATTTTCGAAATTTCCAATTTTTCATTTTTTATTTTCGAATCTTTCAATTTTAGAAATTTCTAATTTTTCTTTTAATTTTCGAATTTTTCATTTTCGATTTTTAAAATTTCGAATTTTTAAATTTTCGAATTTTCTAATTTTTTATTTTTCGAATTTACGAATTTTTAATTTTCGAAATTTCGAATTTATAAATTTTTCGAAATTTCTAATTTTCGAAATTCCGAATTTTCTAATTTTCGAAATTCCGAATTTTCTAATTTTCGAAATTTTCATTTTCGAAATTTTTCATTTTCGAATTTTTCATTTTCGAAATTTCGATTTTTGGAATTTGTCATTTTCGAAATTTCGATTTTTGAAAAATTCGAAAAATAAAAAATTTTAAAATTCGAAAATGAAAAAAAATCAGAATTTTCGAAATAGTGGAGTTTCCGAAATTGTGGAATTTTCATTTTTTTAATTTTCGAATTTTAGAAATTTCGAATTCAAATGTTTTCATACTTCCGAATTTTTTCATTTCCGAAATTTTCCGAATTTTTTGAATTTCCGAAAATTATTTTTTTAATTTTCGTTTCATTCGTTTTTTTTCGGAAATTTCGTTTTTTCGTCTTTTGCTTTTTCGGAAATCCGAAAATTCGGAATTCCGAATTTACGAATTTCCCGAATTTACGAAAAAAGCAAAAAAACGAATAAAACGGAAAAAAAATTGTTTTCGATTTTCCCTGAATTTCCGAAAAAAAAAAAAACGAATGAAACAAAAACGAAAAAAATCTTTTTTTTGATTTTCCAGAATTTCCGAATTTCCGAAAAAATAAAAAAAACGAAAATAACATAAATGAAAAAAACAAATTTTTTGGCAGTGCACATGTCTAGACGGGATGAAGCCTATTTTTAGGCGCATATTTGCACTCACGTGGTGTATCTTGAGATACGTTGGCGCAAGTGCTTTGTGAATCTGGGCCTATTTATTTATCCACACACCTTCACATTTTCACTACACCCACACCTTGGTTACCCATATCCACTTTCATTACACACATTCTTCCAACTCACCCCTATCATTCACATTTATTTATTATCTCTGTTCACCTCTATTATTGTTATCGGCCCGGATTCACAAAGGAGTTACGACGGCAAATCTCCAGATACGCCGTCGTAACTTTGAATGCGGGCCGTCGCAACTCGGCGCCTGATTCATAGAATCAGATACGCCTCACAGTTGCCTAGATATGAGCGGCGTAAGTCTCCTACGCCGTCGTATCTTAGGGTGCATATTTCTGCTGGCCGCTAGTTGGCGCTTCCGTAGATTTCCACGTAGAATATGCAAAATAGCTAGATATGCCGATTCACGAACGTACGTGCGCCCGGCGTATCAAGATACGTTGTTTACGTTAGACATACGCCGGCTTAAAGTTACCCCTCATAAAGCAGGGGTAAGTCATGTTAGGTATGGACGTCGGAAACGTACGAACAGCGTCGTATTTTATGTCGTTTGCGAAAGTCGTCCGTTAATGGGGCTGGGCGTAGGTTATGTTCACGTGGACTAAGCATTGAGCGGGCACAATTTACTTTGAAAATTCGACGTGATACTGAGCATGCGCGCGCATGCACGTTCGTAAAAAGCGTAATTTACGTGGGGTCATGATTAGTTTACATAAAACACGCCCACCTGTTCCTCATTTGATTTAGGCGCGCTTACGCCGGCACATTTACGCTACGCCACCATAACTTAGGACGCAAGTGCTTTGTGAATACTGCACTTGCCTCTCTAAGTTGCGGCGGCGTAGCGTAAATACGATACGCTACACCCGCTTAAAGTTACGCCGCCCTACGTGAATCTGGGCCGTCATCTTTACTAGGATATTTCTGGTAAGCACACCTATCTGTAGGTGTATCTATAATCATGTCCTATTCCAACTGCTTACCTCTAATATACTTTCACATAGACACTCTATTCATTTTTCAAACCCATTCAGTTATATTACATATCGCCCTCACACAACTTCCCAACCTTTTTCATATTTTTTTTTTCTTATGTCATGAGTTTTACTGCTTGCCGTTAATTATGCCCTAATGATCACATTTTTTTATTATTATTAAATTGATATAATAATATCAACTTATGTTGAATTTTTGCGACTGTATTTTTACAGCACGAATGCTTTATTATTATATGGTCTAATCATGTTTTCTAATTGTACTATTATGTACTGTTCCTAGATGGAAAGAATAATATTTGGAATATGTTTATAAAGGTGTAAGCATTAATTGGAAAATGGCACAATGGGATCTAATAAACATACAATGTTGTATTTTTGATGTTTGGAGGGAGGGAGAGAGAGAGAGAGAAAACTATTTATTTTATTTATATATTCTTTTCTCTCTTGTTCTTTCTCCTTTTTGTTTTCCTCTCTCTGTCTCCTTACCCACAGTTAAAGAGTGGGGATTAATTATAAATCACTAAGTAATCACTAATTAAGTAATTCAACGATATGGAATGAGTATATTTAAATGTTCACATATTTATCTGGGCACGGGGGGGGGGGGGGGTATGAAATGTTAGACAATATTGAGTAAATGACAGGGAAGTAGCTGCACGGGGAACTACATGGAGCTATATAAATTAACTCCTTGCATAAATTATGGTAGGGGGAGGGTTTTTTTTTTTGTTTTTTTTTTTTGCTGTACCAATAAGGTCCAAGCAATAGAAAGCTCCTAAGGAAACATAATAGGACAATAAATGAGGTATAAAATGTATAGCTTACTAAGGAGCCCGCCACACAAAGGAATGAAAGGTTGTGGGTTGAGTTATGAAGGATACTGAGCATGAAATAAATAGAGATTATACTCAGTAAAAAAGGGGATAGGGAAAGTTCCTCTCCACTCTCATCCACGAATGGATGGGATTGTACATAAGAGAGGGGAGTGGGGAGAGACTGGGTGGGTAGGGAGGAGGGAGGTGGGGGGAGAGTATGGGGGAAGTATGTATGGGGGTTTGCAATGGTGTGGTTTAAGTATTCTATGGATGCCCCCTCCCAAAAAAATAGGGAGGTGTAAGATACAATGGAGGCAGGGTTTTTTCCCATACTCTAGATATAATGCCTGAGAAAAATAATTGTTTTTTGATACTATCCTGGAATGTCCGAGGCCTAAACTTAAAGTTTAAACAAGCCTTAATGTTTCAGTATATAAGAAAATATTCTCCCCAATTGATTATATTACAGGAGACACATCTAATGGGAAAAAAAGTAAGAACATTAAAAAAACCTGGATACGAGAAACATACCACTCCACCTATTCTTCATATGCTAGGGGGGTATCAATTCTGGTAAACAAAACCTTTCCGGGGAAAATAGAGAAGGCTTATATAGATATAAATGGAAAATATGTCATCCTGCTGTACACGATTGGCAAACAGAGATATGTTACGGTGGCAGTGTATATCCCACCCCCATCTTCGATGGAGGTGCTAAGCGAAATAATGGAAAAAATTATTCAGCATCTCCCAGCAAAATTGATATTGATTGGAGACTTTAACGCGGTCTAATCACCAGAGCTAGATAGATCAAAACATCCTAAACAACATTCAGCAGATCTGTATAATTGGGCACAGGCAATGGGGGTAACGGAGATTTGGAGATGGAAAAATCCGGGGATGAGAGTGTGTTCTTGTTTTTCTGCCTCCTATAAAACGGCGTCTAGAATAGATCTGGCATTTACAGATTCTGCGATGTTGCAGAAGCTACATATCTACCAAGCGGTCTCTCAGACCACTCACCCCTGTTTCTGTCAATACGTATTCCTACTCCAAGAAATGCATCCCTAAGGAGATTGACTCCACAATGGGTTGGACATCCAGAAATAGCAGGGAAAATGACATCGATAATAATGGAATATTGGGAGAATAATGCTGAATCAGCCTCGGTAGAGATGGTTTGGGATGTGTTCAAAGCATATCTGCGAGGACAATATATATGAAATATCTCAGCGGTCAATAAAAATCACAAGGTAAAGATGCAGGAGTTCGAGAGACAGATTGATTTCCGGAAGGAAAAATATGGCCAAGACCCCAGCGGGATCAACTTTGAAGAAATGAGATTTACATTTACATATGGAGGAGATAACAAGATTAGAAATGCATAAAAATAGAGAGAACATATTTGAGCAGGGAGATAAAGGGGGTAGATTTCTAGCCAGATTGGTGCAACAAGAGTATCAGGCTACAACTATATCAGAAATTGAGGATTCAAATGGACAGAAAGTAAAAGAACCAGAAGAAATATTGGAGACTTTCAGAGAATATTATAGCACATTGTATGCCTCTTCCCTGCCACCTGACTTCTGCCCGGAGGATATGACTGACCTATTGAATCGGATAGCCCTAGGGTGGCTGTCGGATGGGGAGAGGAGAGCATTAGTTTGCCCTATTACGGCTGAGGAAATCATGGAGGTTATACGTACATTCTCGGGGGAAAAAGCACCAGGCCCAGACGGAATTCCAGCAGAATTCTATAAAAAATATGGAGCACTATTAGCTCCTAAATTAGCAGAAGTATTTACAAGCGGGTTAAGGAAAGGGGCCCTCCCAGATTCAATGACAGAAGCACATATAACACTGATATATAAAGAAACAAAGGATCCAAAATTATGTTCATCATACAGGCCAATAGCGCTATTAAAAACTGATTTAAAAATCTTGACGTAAATATTTACATTAAGACTACAACCCCTGCTTAGAAATATAATAGATGCTGATCAGACAGGATTTATGCCACAGAGAACAACGAATATTAATCTACGCAGGCTCTATACAAATATACATACCCATCATATGCAGGAGGGGTCTAGGACAGTGGCCTCCCTAGACATAGAAAAGGCCTTCGATACGGTCGAATGGCCTTTCCTGTGGGAAATACTTAGAAGGATGGGATTCCCATTAGTATTCTTAACTACTTGCCGACCGCCCACCGTCGTTATACGTCATCACTTTAGAGATGAATATCTCGGTAACGGTAGCAGCTGCTGCCACAATCGAGATATTCATCTCTTCTGTGGGCGGCCGTGTTAACGATAATGGCGGTCTCCGCGGCGAATCCGCCGCGAGATCGCCGTTATCGGTGGCGGGAGAGGGGCCCCCCCCCCTCCCGCCGCTGTTCCGCGCCCTCCGCCGCTTACCGGAGCCGTCGGTAGCGGCGGAGGAGATCGCGACCATCCGGCAGCTGAGCGGGGACGAGACTGAAGGAAAAATCTCCTTCGCCCGTCCCCATAGCTCCGCTGGGCGGAAGTGACGTCAAAACGTCAGTCCCGCCCAGCGTCTTAAAGAAACATTTTTTTTTTTGTCATTTGAAAAAATGACATTTCCAAATTTTTTTTTTTTTTTTTGCATTTAAGCCTAAATATGAGATCTGAGGTCTTTTTGACCCCAGATCTCATATTTAAGAGGACCTGTCATGCTTTTTTCTATTACAAGGGATGTTTACATTCCTTGTAATAGGAATAAAAGTGATAATTTTTTTTTTTTTTTTTTTTTTCAGTGTTAAAAATTGTAAAATAAATAAAAATAAATGCGAAAAGCAAAAAAAAAATGTTTTAAAGCGCCCCGTCCCGACGAGCTCGCGCGTAGAAGCGAACGTATACGCGAGTAGCGCCGACATATGAAAACGGTATTCAAACCACACAAGTGAGGTATCGCCGCGATCGTTAGAGCGAGAGCATTAATTTTAGCCCTAGGCCTACTCTGTAACTCAAAAAATGCAACCTGTAGAATTTTTTAAACGTCGCCTATCAAGATTTTTAAGGGTAAAAGTTTGACGCCATGCCACGAGCGGGCGAAATTTTTAAGCGTGACATGTTGGGTATCATTTTACTCGGCGTAACATTATCTTTCACAATATATAAAAAAATTGGGCCAAATTTATTGTTGTCTTATTTTTTCATTTAAAAAAGTGATTTTTTTCAAAAAAAAGTGCGCTTGTAAGACCGCTGCGCAAATACGGTGTGACAAAAAGTATTGCAATGACTTCCATTTTATTCTCTAGGGTGTTAGAAAAAAAAATATATATAATGTTTGGGGGTTTTAAGTAATTTTCTAGCAAAAAAAAATGGTTTTGTCTCGTAAACACCGACTCTGAAAAACAGGCCCGGGGCTAAAGTGGATAAAGTGGATCCAAACAATATATGGGCGACCCATGTCAGCAGTTAAGCTGGGAGGAAAATTATCATCCTTCTTTCAGCTATACAGGAGGCACGGGACAGGGATGCCCTCTCTCTCCAGCACTATTTGCAATAGCAATAGAGCCAGTGGCAGAGGCTCTAAGGACCACACCGAACATTCAGGGACTCAGAGTGGGGGGGCTGGAGGAGAGGGTTGCCCTATACGCAGATGATATGCTTCTGTTTTTAAGATATGCGGGGCCGTCTTTGGAGGGAGCGCTAGAGTTACTAAATGTATTTTCGCCATTTACAGGGCTGAAAGTAAGTTGGGGTAAGTCCCCATTATTCTCCATTGATCAAGGAGAACAGGAAACTGCTGCCCCGAATATACCTTTAAAATGGGTAGCGGAATTCAAATATCTGGGTATAATAATATCTAGACAGGCTGAAGATTTTCGAAGGCTAAACTTAGACCCAGTGGTACAGGAGCGTGGGAGGAAGCTAAAGATATGGGGGACATTGCCTCTGTCATTACTAGGACGTGTAAACTTGGTAAAACTGAAGATCCTACCTAAACTTCTGTATGTATTCAGGAACTCACCACAGTGGGTGCCAAAGAATTTCTTTACACAGTTACATGGAATGCTATCCACATTTATTTGGGCAAATAAACCAGCAAGAATTAAATTAACTACGCTGATGAGACCGGAGGCGCAGGGAGGGTTGGCCTTTCCAGATTTTCATAAATATTATATAGCTACACAATTAGTGACAGCCGGGAGATGGTTAAACCTGGACGGGTATGATGCAGCTACTATGTTGGAAGCGGCAGTGGTCCAATCGGTAGAGGCATTGCAGGGATTACTGTATAGAGGGATCAAAACAAGACGAGACCTAACTCCTGCAATGAGGACAAAAGTAAAAATATGGAAAGTTGCTATAGGAAAAGAAGGAGATTTAAAAACAAACTTATCACCAAATACCCCACTGTGGAGAAACCCTGAGTTACCACATCTAGTTTCGATCCAGGATCCAGGGGCGTGGACTAGATATGGGATAAAGAAATTGTCACAAGTTTTACAAGGGGAGAAGTTTCTCTCATATGTAGAAATGAGACAACTTTGGAACATTCCAGAGAGCTATGCATTTAGGTATAGGCAGCTTATTCACGCCTTACTAGCTCAATTTCCAGAGGGGACCCCGCGATTGATAGAATCAGGTCTGGATCAAATGGCAAAAAAAGGAAAAAAGAAAACTTCAAATTTCTATATGTATTTAATAAAGATTACAGCCCCGGATACAAATAAATTAAGGGAAAATTGGCAGAGGGATGTTCCAAACTTAATGGAGAAGTGGGAGGAGGTATGGAAGTTTCCACTGCAGATACTTATATCACTTATAATATACAATTTAAAATTTTGCATAGAAGCCATTACACACCATATAAGTTACACAAGATCTCCCCGATAAATCAGCAGGATTGTTGGAGATGTGTACGCATCCCAGGGGATTTCATGCACATATTTTGGCTATACCCAAAGATAGTGGTATTCTGGAGAGAGGTCCTGAGAATTATTGCCATAGTGACATCAATAAGATTGGAACAAGAAGCAGAGATCTGCCTGGTAGGATTAGCAGGGGAAAACAGTATGTCAGTAGGAAGGAGAACACAGATAGGTCTACTATTGTTCTATGATAGAAAGGCAATACTGCTAAACTGGAAAAAGACAGAAGCTCCCTCGGTGGTACATTGGAAACATTTGGTAAACAGTAATTTGCCAATGTATAGAGAGGCATATCGGAATAGAGGACATGGGGAGAAATATGAGCGAGTATGGGCAAGCTGGATAGAGAACTCCATGACAGCATCAGGATAAATGGGCAATAAGGGGAGGTTAACCACACCATTGAATGAAGGGAGAGAGGAGGGGGTAAAGGTATTGGAGCTAGGTGAAAGGGACAAATCGAATTGTATGAAGGCTCTAGAAGAGAGCAGATGAATGTAAATGTATATGTAAATGTATATGCATGGTTTTATTTTGTATGGAATGTTTTCAGAAAAAAAAATTAATAAAGATATTTATAAAAAAAATGTACTGTTCCTAGGGATCTTTGGCAACCAGTTTCCTTTCATGCAATATATCTACATCATTACACACACCCACAGGTCTCATTTAAAGTTCCAATCCTACCCCTTTTTGGTCTTTACCCCCTCCCTTTTTTTTTACCAACCCCCCCCCCCTTTTCTCTATCTGTTTTACTACTTTATGTTTTACAGATTTTATATCATCCTGCATCCAGTATGCATTATACATACACATTCAAACTTGGTGACCATTGGCCCGCCCCTGCTGCTGTTTCCGCTTTGGATCACACCTGTTCTTTCCCCGCCTCAGTCCCGGGTGAGACCATTCCTACCGGATTCCCGCACAACTCCACCTTTGGAATTGCTTCCCATTTCTGGGTTACTCTGTGAGTAATATAGCAACTATTTCTCCTATATATTTTTCCATCTTGGAGCATAACACCTAGCTAACCACTGAAATCATTTTACATCCTATTTAGAGTACAATGCATGCATCAGACTCCTCAAGAGGGGCAGAAGGCCATGAAACGCGTAGAGTGTCCATCTAGTGATGCCCAATCATGTTTTTTCTAATCTATCTTACTAATCATGTTCTTTGCTTGTACTAATTTTATGAATTTGTATATATTATTTATGTCTGAATTGTAATTATTTGATGTCATGAATTTTACTGCCTGCCGTTAATTATGCCCTAGTGATCAATTTTCTATTATTATTAAATTTATATAATTATATTAACTTATGTTGAATTCGCAACTGTATTTTTACATCACGAATGCTTTATTATTATATGGTCTTATTATGTTTTCCAATTGTACTATCATGTACTGTTCCTAGGGATCTTTGGCATTCAGTTTCCTTTCATGTGACATATCCACATTATTACACACACACACAGGTCTCATTTAAAGTCCAAATCCTACCCCTTCTGGTCTTTACACATATATATATGCAGGGATGGAGGCCTGTGGGTGTATAATCCCAGGTAGAGATAGGTCTTACCCCTTGTGCATACTGACACCAATTTCTTACCTTCTGAAATCGTCCACTGCTCCACTGACACCAACCTCTGCCCTATGTCCACTGCTCCTATGACACCAACGTCTGCCCTATGTCCACTGCTCCACTGACACCAACCTCTGCCCTATGTCTACTGCTCTACCAACACTGTTTATTGCCTTACTAAAATATATATATATATATATATATATATACACATATATACATACATACATACATACATACACGTGCATGTGTGTTTGAGCTTTGAGGTGCACACCCTAATGCAATAGGCTGCGCACACCTATGGCACAGTGAGCATATAACACCTATCGTCTTAGATTCTTGACTTGTTTTTTATCGTGGAAGGAAAATGTATAATTGGGAGGTAAAGGAGAATGTTTGAAAACAGTGTTTACATTAAAACCAGCCCTTTAAAAAAATTCCACTTCAGTTTTAAAGAAATAACAACTCTCTCCACTTGCAAACACTTAGGTGCAGGGTGCCATAGAAAAGAATAGTGAGAAATAAATGTGAAAAAGTAAGAAAAGATTCTTCAAATTTGCCCATTTTAACCAATCTTATACTTTTGTCTCTTTTAAATGAAACAAGGCATCTAAATTAATACAAAAAAGCAAAACACCTTATGCTTGGTGTAAAAGAATCAATAAACTAATACAGTAATATGGTACTAAATCAATGTAATAAAAATGTGTAATGCCGCGTACACACGATCGGTTCGTCTGATGTAAACGGTCTGATGGACAGTTTTCATCAGACGAACTGATCGCGTGTGGGCCCCATTGTTTTTTTATCCATCGGTGAAAAAACTAGGAACTTGTTTTAAAATGTTCTGATGGTTAAAAGACCGATAGAAAAAAAACGATCGTCTGTGGGCACGTCCATTGGTTAAAAATCCACGCATGCTCAGAATCAAGTCGACGCATGCTCTCAGTACGTCGTTGTGTTTTACATCACCGCATTCTGACACGATCATTTTTTTTAACTGATGGTGTGTGGGCAAGACTGATGAAAGTCAGCTTCATCGGATATCTGATGAAAAAATCCATCAGACCGTTTTCATCGGATGTACAGATCGTCTGTACAGGGCATAACAAGGGATGCTGCACACTAAAAAGGATAAAAATATGGTGCTCCACCCAATAAACTTCACCTGCTTTACAGAGAGATTGACCCTAGAATTAAAAGGCCACCAGCGCCTGGGTACAGGACACAGCCTGTCAACAACCAGGTTGCTTTTGAGTAGAAACTGTCAAATCTTCAGCTCTCCAGCCTCAAGCACAAGCCACTCGATCAAGCATGGGTGCATGATCATGTCAGCACCGAAAGCTCAGCCCCTACTTGTTTTAGCATAGACATCCTAAACGGTCTGATGGACCGTTTTCATCGGTTAACCGATGAAGTTGACTGATGGTCAGTTGTGCCTACACACCATCGGTTAAAAAAACGATCGTGTCAACACGACGACGTAAAACACAAAGACGTGCTGAAAAAAACAAATTTCAATGCTTCCAATCATGCGCCGACTTGATTCTGAGCATGTGTGGATTTTTAACCGATGGACGTGCCTACAAACGATCGTTTTTTTTCTATCGGTTAGGTATCCATCGGTTAAATTTGAAACAAGATTGCTTTTTTTTTAACCTATGGATAAATAACCGATGGGGCCCACACACGATCGGTTTTGACCGATGAAAACGGTCCATCAGACCATTCTCATCGGTTTAACCGATCGTGTGTACGCGGCCATATAGCTGTAATTTATTTGCACTAAATTTAAAAATAAAATGTAATTAAAGGGAAAAAGTTAGTCAGATAAGGATATATGGAGGAAGGTTATTGAATGGGAGAGAGAAAAAGTCACAGAAGTAAGAATGGTCATGAAACTGTTTGGTAGCGATGTAAAAACGGAGAACCTTATTAAGGCTATTAAGAAAAGAGGAACTTGACTTTGAACAAAGATATTGCCTGTTACAATATATGGGAGATGATTTATTTGTACAAATGTTTACATATGAGTGCCAAAATCTGGGTATATCCCTATTAGATACAGGGGGGCCCACTATTTTAGGCATGAAGTGTTTAAATTGTGTTGCTAACCTATACTATTGTGAAGTTTATAGAGTTAATATGATTGATGCATTATTGGTGATTAAAACAGGGGGGGGTGGGGGGATTTGTCATATAAATATAGAAGAAAATATGGAAGAATGCATTCTAAATGAACAAACAAATGGAAGGGCCAGTGAATGAGAATCAATGAATGAGGTAAGGAAGGTATTTTATTGTATCAAGAAAATATTTATTACGGTTTATGGATTCACATTTAATGGTCAAAATACCTAAGGCAAGGTCAATTTGTGTATGTCTTAAAATGTGTACAAGGTTAAGAGGAAATGCATTGTATTTCTATTTAAGAGTAGGAGGGAAAAAAGGGTGCAATTATAAACCTTAGGAGTTACTGAGATTAACCAATTCATATATTGAATCCGTGAAATGCTAAAGTTTGGTGGGAAAATTTGAATAACAGTCTTATTAGGCCTCGTACACACGATAGGTTAACCAGAGGACAACGGTCTGAAGGACCGTTTTCATCGGTCAAAAACGATCGTGTGTGGGCCCCATAGGTTATTTAACCATAGGTTAAAAAAAAGCCAACTTGCTTTAAAATTTAACCGATGGATTGCTAACTGATAGGTCAAAACTGAAACAAAGTCGACGCATGCTTGGAAGCATTGAACTTCGTTTTTTTCAGCACGTCGTTGTGTTTTACGTCACCGCGTTCTGACACGGTCGTTTTTTTAACCGATGGTGTGTAGGCACGACGGACCATCAGTCAGCTTCATGGGTTAACCTATGACAACGGTCCTTCAGACCGTTGTCCTCTGGTTAACCTATCGTGTGTACGAGGCTTTAGAGTGACAATTTTTTGGATATATTACTTTTTAAATTCACAGAATTTCAGCTGTAAAGTGCTAAGAATGTAATATTGCTGATTCATTACTGTTGTACTTTGTTTATGATAATCAGATACATTTACAAATGTAGGAAACTAAGTTCTGAGTTAGAATATGTGCTTGGGTAAAATATTCTGTTCTGAGACCCTCTGGTTTCCAGAGGATAAGAGGAACTAAAGATGTTTTATTGAATCCTGCTGCAATATTGGGGTTTGAGAAAAATGTTGTTAAATATATTGAAACTATATAATGAAAACTGTTGCTAGGAAAACATTTTATTACTGCATGGTTAATGGACTTATGAACTTATGTTTGAATTAACGAATAATATTATTTTTAACACCTCCAATGGGTAAGGAAGGCTTTAGCTAATAGTTCAGGTAGGTGATTCTGTGGTTATTCATGTTGGATGGTGAAGAAATTACCCCTCCCCCATTCATGCCTCTATCCGGATGCCGCTACTTGAAGAAATTACTACATCTTTTACATGGAAAGCTTTGTTGTTCATCTTTGTTGTTCTAATGCCACAGAAGGTCCTGAGATGAGTAAAGGGGGACTCCTGCTGGGAAAATGTTTCCGGGAATGATGCCTAAGAGAGGGAGCCATGACACGAACCCAAGGCCTGAGAATTCCAGTGAACACCACAAGAGAGAGACCTGAGGTGCCAGCCCAAAGACCCAAGCCTAGCCCAAATGCATCAGTTCCAGTCTGTCTGTAGATGTCAAGTTCCGTCTTTACAAAGAGACAAGATTTTATGGGGTGGAGAATCTAATGATTGCATGGATGAGTACAGAATCAAATTCTTGGAGGTATTTTAACCTATTAAGGACCCGCTCGGTACTTTAAAGATGGATATCTCGGTAACGGCAGAAACCGCTGCCACAACCGAGATATCCATCTTTTCAGTGAGCGGTCCTCTAAATGATAACGGTGGTCTCCGCAGCAGATTCGCAGTGAGATCACCGTTATCGGCAGTGGGAGAGGGGCCCCCCCTACAGCCGCTCTCCTGCACCCTCCGCAGCTTACCGGAGCTGTCGGCAGCAGCGGAGGCGATCTGGTCCTGTCTCCTGCTCGGCTGGGATACGAGTGAGGGCAAGATGGCCCCCACCCGTCTCCATAGCATAGCAGGGTGGAAGCGACGTCAAAACGTCACTTACGCCCATGCTTCTTAAAGACATATTTCCTTGTTGTCATTTTTTTGCATTTTAGTCTTAATATGAGATATGAGGTCTTTTTGACCCCAAATCTCATATTTAGGAGGACCTGTCATGCTTTTTTCTATTACAAGGGATGTTTACATTCCTTGTAATAGGAATAATAGTGACCCATTTTTTTGTAATTGGTTAATTGAATAGGTTTATAAAGGAAATATGTCATCCCAACACGTACCCCTTATTGGTGGAAAATAATTAACACCCATCTCATCCTGTGTATTTAAGCCAAAATAACCTGAACAGTGTGTAGATCTGAACTGTGTTAGGTAATTTTTATATATACACATTGGCCCAGATTCTCAAAGGCGTTACGACGGCGCAACACCATTTGCGCCGTCGTAAGTCCTAATCTGGCCCCGGGTATCTATGCGACTGATTCTTAGAATCAGTTACGCATAGATACCCATTAGATCTGACAGGCGTAAGGCTCTTACGCTGTCAGATCTTAAATGCATTTTTTTTTTCGCCGCTAGGTGTCGCCGACGTCGTTTTCCCCGTCGCTTATGTAAATTAGCAAATTACGACGATTCCCGCACGTACACGCGCTCGACGCAGAGAATTTACGACGTTTCCGTAGCCTTTGTGACGCGTAACGTTGCCCCTGGGGTCTATGAGGCGCAGCCAATGTTAAGTATGGCCGTCGTTCCCACGTCTAAATTTTCAAAATCTATGTCGTTTGCGTAAAACGTCCGTGAATGGCGCTGGACGCCATTTACATTAACGTCTAAGCAAATGACGTCGGTGCAACGTCATTTAGCGCAATGCACGTCGGGTAATTTACCCGACGGCGCATGCGCAGTACGCTCGGCTCGGGAACGCGCCTAATTTAAATGGTGCCCGCCCCATTTGAATTGGGCGGGCTTGCGCCGAGTTTACAGGTAAGTGTTCTGAGAATCAGGCACTAACGCTGTAAAACTGCGGCGGTGTAACGTAAAACACATACGTTACGCTGCCCAGGAGCAACGTAATTGTATGAGAATCTGGGCCATTGTTCCCTGCGCAGAATCTGTGTTTGGCGGAATAGAGAAATTCCAGCAAATAAAATAAGGTAATGTAGACAATAATAAGGTGATAGTTAGGAATAGAGGTATAGGATGACAGAGTATCCTCACTCACAACACATCAGATTTGAAGCCAAGCCATACTCGTATATTTTATGAAATTCCAAGATACAATATCCTATATAATATAGCTCTAGTTTTGCAAACTACTGTATATAGTGAGCAATATTTATTTTACATAAGATTTATTATTTGATATGAAATCTAATGTTATGTTTTTAATATCTTATTTGTTTAGGAAACCCCATTTTAGTGATTCACCCTATTTACCCAAGCTATAAAGTTCAGACGAACTTTGTCATCAGACTACAAATATGTTCACAGTAAATGTTCTCTGATTTTCAGATCAACTGATTAAATAAACAGTTTGATGAGAAGAAAATTTAGCCAGGATGACAAACTTTTGGTAAATGCCCAATATATAAAACTCTTTACTTTTTGCAGCTTCTAAGCAAAATACATTTTCTACAGTTTACCCTTATTTCATTGATCATGACCCCAATCAACAGAAGGCCTAATTGTCATTACTCTTATATGTTAATAGCAAAGAGCAAATTAGCAATACCAAACGTTTTTTTTCCTAGTTTTCTTAAAACAAAAAGCAAAAATTTAAAACCTATGCTTACCATTGAAGAGCTAAGATTTTTATATTAAAATGAAATAGTTGAAAATATTTCAGCTACACAGTAAATGTAAAAACACCTATTAACCATACACGTATCTCAACATTGGGCTGTGGATTTGCTATCAGCTATGTAAAATCACACAAGCCCCTGTAATTAGGTCCTTTAAAACATTTATCTAGTTGAAAAAAAAATGCAATAATTTGTCACTTTATGTGTTCAGTTTGCTCAGTAAAATCTAGCTGTGTTTTTGCGCACATATTTTCAAGTGTCTATAATTTTTTATGCTACATTTCCATCTATTAATGGTAATGGAACAGCTGTGTTGGTTGCATTTTAAGCAAAAAAGAAAACGGTTTCATGTCATAAACGGTGTATTTTTAAACATATTTCTTTAATGTCTTTTGGACATGATTTATTTATTTTTTGATTTGATATCAATATTTAAAGTGTTTTATGCTAACAATATGCTAACCATGAAGATAACAATACTTAATTCTGCCTTGTTATGTCTTTGTAAAGCCAATTATAATAATGTGTGTGGTTAACATTAGGTGTTATACAGCAAATGTTTATTTAACCAACTCCAAAATGGCTTTTTTTTTTATGTACACTGTATAATCTGGCAGCAATGTGTGACAAGAAATAGATACAATAGTGTTTCATGAAGCCAGTCACAAGGGACACTGTCAATGTGATATTGAACACTTTTGAAATACAGCTTGATGCAGCAAGAGTGACAAAATATATGAATGCGTATTGGTTTATCGGATATGGCACTAACAACTGAATGGAGTTGTCTGTTGATTTATTGCTGTGATTACTGTGTTACTAAGGCTAAAGCCGTGCAGCTGACATTGTAGTTAAAAGTCAAATTAAAACAAAGTCACTTGCTAACAATTCAAGAGAAGAGAGATAATGCTGTTTAAATCCTTAAATTCTCAAGCCGTAACATGAACATTTGCAATACTTAAAAGAGAAGTTCGGGATTTAAAAAACAACAATTATACTCACCTAGGTGAATGCAGCATCGATCCAATGTTGGATCTGTCCTCTGCTGGCTTTGTAGTGAGAAATGAGTGACCAAACACTGCTGATCGCTCAGTTCTCCCCCTCTGTTTTGAGCAAAGAGCTGTGACTTTCAGTCTCTAGCGCTCACTGAAAAGGGGCAGGGAGGGGCTGGCTAAAGCTCTCAGCGGATCACTCGGAGGCTGGGCTGGGTGCCGGTCCAGACATCTAGGTGTATCCTGACCATATGGTCGGGACCTTTCTCGAGTGATGGCTTTAGCCTGCTGTCTGCTGAAAAATGGGTCACAGTGCACTACGGAAAGGTTTTTTCACAGTAAGAGCTGTGAAAATGTGGAACAGACTCCCTCCAGAGGTGGTTCTGGCCAGCTCAGTAGATTGCTTTAAGAAAGGCCTGGATTCTTTCCTAAATGTACATAAAATAACTGAGTACTAAGATTTGTAGGTAAAGTTGATCCAGGGTAAATCCGATTGCCTCTCGGGGGATCAGGAAGGAATTTTTTCCCCTGCTGTAGCAAATTGGATCATGCTCTGCTGGGGTTTTTTGCCTTCCTCTGGATCAACTGTGGGTATGGAGTTGGGTGTATGGGATTGTATTGTGTTTTTTATTTTGTTTGTTTATTTTTTTTGTGGTTGAACTGGATGGACTTGTGTCTTTTTTCAACCTGACTAACTATGTAACTATGTAACTATGTAACTATGTAACTCCTGTGATCCATAGAAGTATGGTTAAAAGTTTTGGCCATACTTCTCCTTTGAAGGTTTTTTGGCACACAAAAAATACACTTTAAGAAAAGTTAAAGTAATCCAGTCAGAAATGCAAAGAGCTGCCATTGCTGATCTCCTTCTGCAATTGCTATTTGCTGGGCTGTTATCTCATCCCACTGTTTTCAATACTTTCAGAATTACAGAGCCAAAACAAGTATGTAGATCAAAAACTTAGTGAAAGCCAGAGCTCCTTTTCTGCATAGTTTTTCTGGATCAGTGACTGAAAATACTAAAGTATGGGGGTTAGCATAACAATCAGGCAACTTGTACTGTTTGTCCAGAAAGAGGAACAGGTTGTCTTAAGAGCAATTGTATCCTTTAAACTGAAAATCTTAATGGGGCTGAAGCTGTTCTTTATTAAAGCCCCCTACCCCCCTGAGCTGTACTTTATTAAAGCCCCCTATCCCCCTAAATTGCAGGCAGCTGGATTTATACTACCTTCATCTCCAATCCAGGGATCTTACTGCTGATATGGACCTGACTGGCTTCTCTTTATTCTGCACATGCAAGGGCCCTATTCATTTTTATGGTAGCTGTACTCATTGTACCCCTCCAGCAGTCACTCAGAGTACAGCTCTCCCCATAGAGATAAATATACAGTGGCCTGCATGAGCAGAATAAAGAGTAACCAGGTGGATTCATGTAAGTGGTATGATCACTGGATTGGAGCTGAAGGTAAGTATAAGCCCATGATGCTTGCCGTCAGGGGGTGGAGGTCATTTCTTAAAGCCAACTTCATCAACAGCGAACCACTATGGAGAGGGAAGGGTGTCATGTAGTAAATAGGAAGGACTTCTATGCTTTATTTTCCCAATAAAACCTCATAATACTCCATTTATTGTTTATGCCATCTGTTTGAAGGGTATGGCTGATTATTGTCAGCATGCTGAGAGATAAACAGTTGTCATTGTGTGGGTTTTGGCTTTCTAACGTCCCAGATTTACCAAAACCCTATAATATGAGGTCAAACCTTTAAGCCCTGTGGGGCTGATTACTGTCAGCATGCCGAGAGATAAACAGTTGTCATTTTGTGGGTTTTGGCTTTCTAAAGTCCCAGATTTACCAAAACCCTATAATATGAGGTCAAACCTTTAAGCCCTGTACACATGATCGGTTTGTCTGATGAAAACAGACCGATGGACCATTTTCATCGGACAAACCGATCGTGTGTGGGCCCCATTTTTTTTTTCACCCATGGAAAACAAACCAAAGAACATGTTTTAAAATTTTCCAATGGATAAAAAAACGATAGAAAAAACGATCGTCTGTGTGGAAGTCCATCGGTCAAAAATCCATGCATTCTCAGAATCAAGTCGACGCATGCTCGGAAAGCATTGAACTTCTTTTTTCTCAGCATGTCGTGTTTTACGTCACCGCGTTGGACACGGTCGGATTTTTGACCGATGGTGTGTAGGCAAGACTGATGAAAGTCCGCTTCATCGGATATCCGACAAAAAAATCTATCGAATTAGATTCCATCAGATATCTGATTGTGTGTACAGGGCTTCAGAGTTTCAATTTGTATGCAATCAGACAGGCCCCTGCACTACATGGTTTTGGTAAATCTGAAGACAAAAATCTGCAGAAAATCTAATGGTGTGTATGGGGCTGCAATTAGTGGTGGTGGGGAAATGTTAAGGCTGAGTATAGTCCTTGCCGATGCAAAATATATGACACAATTTGCAATGGTGTTGGAACCCTCCTACACATAAATACTACATTTAGACATAATTTAGGGAAGTCCCTGAGTAAGGAGTCAGTATAGTATAGGAAGAACAGAACTTCTCTACATGAAGTGGCATGTGAACCCAGAAACTCAGTGCTGGTAGATGGAAATTCTGAGGCCCCGTACACACGTCCAAGGAACTCGACGTGCCAAACACGTCGAGTTCAGTGTTGAAGCCAGGGGTCAAGTCCTGGGGAAAAAAGTGTGGAAACTCCCACCCAAGATCCACTCCCTCACCAAAAAAAAAAATGATACGCTCATATGCATAATTACTAAACCGCAAGTTCTTTCTAAATCCCGCGATAACTTGTGGCAGACCTCCGCAATGTCTCCTGGGAACAATGACAAAAGCTCCCAGGAGACATTGCGGCATCGAGGAAGTGACGGAATACCCTCACACTACCTGATGAATCCATATACAGAAAGCAGCCAGTAACATAAAGGATTACTAAGGTTCGCCTGCCCCTGACAGTGACTCGAGCTGGGCATCGCCGCTTAGTGAAGGATTGGCTCGGGCGGCTTGGCTGCTCTCGGCTGCTCTAGTCCTGCAAAGGGAACTGCGTTCCTGCTGTGAAAAAAGTGCAGGAACTCCGTTCCCACGCGTTCCCGCAGGACTTGAGCCCTGGTTGAAGCCGCCAAGGATCTCGGCGGGCCGACTTTCCTCATTGAACAACGAGGAAATAGAGAACATGTTCTCTATTTGACCCGACGAGTTCCTCGTCGGCTTCCTCGCTGAAAAGTGTACACACGACCGAGTTTCTCGGCAGAATCCAGCTCCGATCGAGTTTGTGGCTGAATTCTGCCGAGAAACTCGGTCGTGTGTACGGGGCCTAACCTCTAAGCCTCTGAGCTGCCACATGTGGAACCCTCCTACACATAAATTCTGCATTTCTGTGGACATATAGGTGGTGGAATTACATTAGTCAGGAGATATTTGGTGGTTCTTGTTGTGCGAGTGTAGAATAGCGATGCTACCCTCTGATTTTTTTGGGAATGCCATTTTTATTTCTGATGTTGGTACACATATCAAATTTTTTGAGCGCAAATTATGATTATTCGGAAATAATAAAAACACACAAAATTAAGACTAATTTTTATTTGCATCAGCAATGGTATTGTTTGTGAACAGCTGTGTGAGTTTGGGTAAAGATTTTTGTGAGATGGAGAGCAACAAATAAAAGTGACAGAGAAAAATATATTTTACCAGAACATGAAACATTACACATTCTACCATTCTTAAAGTGGAGTTCCACCCAAAAATGGAACTTCCACTTTTTGGAATCCTCCCCCTTTCCAGTGTCACATTTGGCACCTTTCAGTGGGGAGGAGGGAGCAGATACCTGTGTAATACAGGTATTTGCTCCCACTTCCTGGCATAGACCACCGCGGTGATAGCGGTGACGTAAGCCACTTCCGGCGTCTACTCTGTTCTTCCCCGCTGTCTTTTGGGAGACACACGGGTCCCAAAAGACAGCAGGGACCAGTGAGGACTGTCAGAAACAATGAATCAGACCGAGACAGAAGTACAGTTAAATCACACTTGTTTAATAATAAAAAGATAAACAGAGTTAGCGTAGTCAAAACATAGCCAGAGTTCAGGAACCGGATCGGATACTCAGACAAGCCAAAGGTCAGGGAGCCAGAGATGAATGTAGTAGAACAGTAAGCAGGATCAGGAGCCAAAAGGGATGTCAGCCAAGCAAAGTCTTCAACAGGAATGCAGAAAGTCTCTGTGATGTTGACCAAGGTGAAGGCAGAGAGCAAGTGAACTGGAAGGCTTACAAGTAGGCAGAACTGACAAGCAGGATCATCAACAGGTGAGTCACTGTTGAGAGATAGGAGCTGGCAATTAGCTGACAGTTAAGCAGCCAACTCAGAGAAGGAAGAGTCGAGCCAAGCCCTGACAGTACCCCCTCCTCAATGACCCCTCCCCTTGGAGGACCATCATGCTTGAGGGGAAAAGGTCTATGGAAATCACGGAGGAGGACAGGGGCGTGTACGTCCGAGGATGAGACCCAAGAGTGTTCCTCCGTACCGTACCCTTTCCAATGCACTAGGTACTGTATGCGCCCACGAAACCTACGGGAGCCAACAATGGACTGTACATCCTACTCCTCATGGTTCTCAACCTTTATAGGGTGAGGATGTGGAACCGAGGTGGTAAAGCGTTTGGAAACCAAAGGTTTCATTAAAGAGACATGAAGCACATTTGAGATACGCATACTAGAAGGAAGGTCCAATGCGTAAGCCACTGGGTTAATCCTGCAAAGGATATGAAAGGCCCAATAAACCAAGGTGCAGACTTCAGAGAAGGAACACAAAGTCTGAGGTTGCGAGATGACAGCCAGACCCTGTCCCCAACCTGGTAGGAAGGCGCAGGCAGGCATCTGCGGTCAGCATGGAGTCTGTACATATCGTTAGCATGTCGCAAAGCCTCCTTCCAAGTGGAACGAAGATCATGGAGATGCTCCTCTAGCGCAGGAATGCTCTGCGGAACAAACGAGTCAGGCAACATGGAAGGTTGGAAACCATAGTTCGCCATAAACGGAGACAATCGGGAAGCATAACTCAAGGCACTATTGTGAGCAAACTACGCCCACGGTAAGAGGTTTGATCAGTTGTTATTATGGTCATAAATATAGCAACGTAGGAATTGCTTCAAGGACTGATTGGCTCGTTCTGCAGCCCCATTAGACTGCAGGTGATGCGCAGAGGAGAAAGCAAGCTAAATTCCCAACTGTGCACAAAAAGCTTGCCAGAACTGGGACACAAACTGACTACCCCTGTCTGAGACAAACACCTTGGGTAGCCCATGTACACGAAAAGTTTCTCCCAAGCAAAAACGGAAGCCAGTTCCTTAGAAGTGGGCAACTTAAGTGATATTCTGTACAATGAGACATTTTTGAGAACCGGTCAACCACCATAAGGATAACTGTGTTGCCCTGGGAGTTGGGTAACTCCACAATGAAATCCATAGACAGGCGAGTCTAGGGCCTCTCTCCATTGGGTATGGGTTGTAGGAGGCCCACTGGAATGTCCCGTGCACACGATTGGAAATTCGACAGCAAAAGTCTGATGTGAGCTTTTGAATGGAAATTCCGACCGTGTTTATGCCCCATCGGACTTTTGCTGTCGGAATTTCCGCCAACAAAAGATTGAGAGCTGGTCCTCAAACTTTCAGACGGAAAAAATGTGATTGTCTGTAGCAATTCAGACGCGCAAAATTCCGAAGCATGCTCGGAAACAATTTGACGCATGCTCGGAAGCATTGAACTTAATTTTCTCGGCTCATCGTAGTGTTGTACGTCACCGCGTTATTGACGGATGAAAGTTCAGAGAACTTTTGTGTGACCGTGTGTATGCCAGCCAAGCTTGAGCGGAATTCCATCGGAAAAAACATCCAAGGTTTTTCCAATGGAAAATCCGATCGTGTGTACATGGCAGAAGTTGTCGTGGAGTCCTACTCTGAGCACACACGGAACAGGCAGCTACGAATGTGGTTAAATCAGCACATAAACTAGGCCACCAGAATTGTTGAGAAATGGCCCAAAAGAGTTGATTCTTCCCAGAGTGGCCAGCAGCCTAGGGAGAATAGTAAGTCTGGAGCACAGCAGTACGGAGACTCTCTGGGACAAAGCAGCACTGACACAGTTTCTCAGGAGAAGCATCGACCTGAGCAGCAAGAATTTTGTCACCCAAAAGAGAAGTGAGACTGGTGCGAACCGTAGCCAGATTACGATTAAGAGGATTCACAGGAACAGGAACCAAATCCATCTTGGAAGTGAAGAAAAATTGTTGTGACAACGCGTCAGCACTTACATTCTTAGTACTGGGTAAGAATGAGACAATGTAATTAAAACTTGACAAGAAAAGAGCCAATCGCGCCCTTCTGGAAGAGAGGTGTTTAGCCTCAGACAAGAATGTAAGATTCTTATGGTCAGTAAGAATGAGAACCATCACAGTGGTACCTTCGAGAAGATGTCTCCATTCTTTCAGGGCTAAAATGATCGGCAACAGCTCTCTATCACCAATCTCGTAATTGCACTCCGCAGGTGACAGTTTCTTGGAAAAGTAGCCACACGAATGCATAGCGCTCTCAGAGCTAGGACATTGAGACAGAAGGGCGCCAACTCCAGTTTCAGAAGCATCAACTTCAAGGATAAAAGGCAATGTAGGATCAGGATGTGTCAACACAGGAGCAGAAACAAAGGTAGCCTTGAAGGCTCTCAAAGGCCTTAATGGACTCTGGAGACCAACTCTCTGGGTTACAATCATTTCTGGTCATATCAGTCAGGGGCTTGACCAGAGATGAGAAGTTATGAATAAACTTCCGATAAAAGTTGGAAAAAACAAGAAAACGCTGCAGAGGATGTAAACCCACGGGTCGAGGCCACTGTAGGACTGCAGAAAGTTTCTCTGGGTCAATCAAAAAAAAACAGCAGAGGAAATGACATAACCCAGGAATTTATCAATTTATCCAGGTTGTCCAATCTAGAAAAAATATTACCAACACGTGGATTGTATGCATCTTCTGAATTCATGGCCTTCGCTTACTGTCAGAAACCATGAATCAGACCGTGACAGAAGTACAGTTAAATCACACTTGTTTAATAATAATAAAAAGATAAACAGAGTAGGCGTAGTCAAAACATAGCCAGAGTTCAGGAACTGGATCGGATACTCAGACAAGCCAAAGGTCAGGGAGCCAGAGATGAACGTATTAAAACAGCAAGCAGGATCAGGAGCCAGAAGGGATGTCAGCCAAGCGAAGTCTTTAACAGAAACGCAGATGAAAGTCTCTGTGATGTTGACCAAGGCGAAGGCAGAGAGCAAGTGAACTGGAAAGCTTAAGTAGGCAGGACTGACGAGCCGGATCATCAACAGGTGAGTCACTGTTGAGAGATAGGAGCTGGCAATTAGCCGACAGCTGAGCAGCCAGCTCAGAGAAGGAAGGGCTGAGCCCAGCCCTGACAAGGACGCGCAGCGCGTTTTGCGCATGAGCAGTACGGAACCAGAAAGTGAAGGCTTCGCTTCCTGATTCCCTTACCAAGGATGGTAAAGTCGAGAGCCGACGGACAGATCAGCTTCAGCTGCCGACATCGCGAGCGCCCAGGACAGGTATGTATATATATTAAAAGTCAGCAGCTGCTGGCTTTTAATGTTTTTTTTTCGGCGGACCTCTGCTTTAAAAACAAAAATAGATGAAAAAGAAGCAACATTGTTGTAAAGACAATTTCGAGAGAAAGATACATTTCATCTCAACATGAAAATAATTTATTTAGGGTAGTTACAATTGTACCCTTATGCCGCGTACACACGGTCATTTTTTGGCATGAAAAAAAAAGAAATTTTTCAGCATGTCCAAAAAACGAAGTTTTTCCAACTTCATCATTAAAAACGATGTTGCCCACACACCATCGTTCTTGAAAAATGATGAACAAAGCGCGGTGACGCCTTTGGGCTGCTTTTAGCGGATTCCGTGTTAGTAAGACGATTTGCGCTTTTTTGTTTGTTACAGCGTGATGAATGTGCTTACTCCATTATGAATGGTAGTTTTACCAGAACGAGCGCTCCCGTCTCATAACTCGCTTCTGGGCATGCGCGGGTTTAAAACGTAGTTTTAGCCCACACGATAATTTTTTACAACCTGAAAAAAGGACATTTTAAAAAACGACATTAAAAAATGCAGCATGTTCGAAAAAAAATGTGGGCGTTTTTCAGAAGCCGAAAAACTATGTGAAGCCCACACACGATGATTTTAAATGATGTTTTTAAAAATGTCATTTTTTTTTATGCCGAAAAACGACCGTGTGTACGCGGCATTAGAATCAATGGGTTAAACCCGGATGGTTACGATCCGGCCACTATGTTGGAAGCAACAGTGGTCCAATCGGTAGAGGCACTGCAGGGATTGTTATATAGAGGTATTAAAACTAGGAGGGACTTAACGCCAGCAATGAAAACAACGGTTAAAGCATGGAAGGCTGCCATAGGAAGAGAAGGGGGGAAAAAAATATTCTATCTCCAAATACCCCTCTGTGGAGGAATCCTGAATTGCCACATTTGGATTCAGTTCAGGACCCGGGAGCATGGACCAAATACGGGGTGAAGAAAATATCACAGCTGATACAGGAGGGAAAGTTCCTATCATATGGGGAAATGAGACAGATCTGGAATATTCCCGAGAGCTATGCGTTTAGATATAGGCAGCTCAGCCATGCCATAATAGCTCAGTTCCCAGAGGGGACCCCGCAATTGATGGAATCTGAGGTGGAACAAATGATAAAAGGTGGGAAGCGGACAATTTCAAAGTTCTATGGATACCTGATAAACATCACACCCTATGATATAAGTAAACTAAAGGAAAATTGGAAGAAGGAAGCCCCTGGTTTGAAAAATTGGGAGGAAGTATGGAGGTTCCCACTGCAGATTTTAGTATCACTCCGTGATAAACTGATACAATATAAAATCATACATAGAAGCCACTATACACCATACAAGTTGCATAGGATTTCACCAAGCAATTCTCAGAATTGCTGGAGGTGTGTAGTGGAGTCAGGGGACTTCATACATATATTCTGGCTTTGTCCAAAAATAGTAGCGTTTTGGAGCGAGATCTTGACAATGATAGCAAGGGTGACATCTGTAAGGTTGGAACAAGAAGTAGAGATCTGTCTCTTGGGACTAATAGAGGGTAATGCTATTTCAAAAGAAAGAAAAACGCAGATAGGCCTGCTACTATTCTATGCCAGGAAAGTAATAGTGCTAAATTGGAAAAAAACAGAGGCCCCATCAATAGCACAGTGGAAAAATTTAGTAAATAGCAACCTGATATTATATAGAGAGACATATTGTAATAGAGGACATGGGGAGAAATATAGAAGAATATGGGCAAACTGGATAGAGAACCCTATAACAGCGTCAGGATGAGGGGAGAATTGGGGAGATAATCACACCATTGGGAGAGGGGGGGGGGGTAGGGAGGAAGAAGAATGAATGGCATTGGATGAAAGGATATTGTATGAATGTTTTGGGAATAAGGTCAATGTTAATGTCATTAGAGTTTTAGTAAAGTAAAATATGAATGTAATATATGTGTATGATCTTATTTTTTTGTATGGATAAAAAAAAGAAAATTTAAATAAAGAGATTTATAAAAAAAAGAAAAAAAATCAATGGGCCAGATTCAAGAAGCAATTGCGCCTGTGTAACCATAGGTTACACAGCGCAATTGCTTACTTGCTCTGGCGTAGCGAATGCTCCTGATTCAGGAACATCGATACGCCGACTGCAGCCTAAAATCTGCGTGGCATAAGGCTCTTATGCCACGCAGATTTTAGGCTGCATTCTTGCGTTGGCCGCTAGGGGGCGCTCCCATTGTGATCTGTGTATATTATGCAAATTGCATACTAACACCGATTCACAACGTTGCGCGAGCCCTGCGTACGCAAATTACGTAGTTTGCGTACGTCGGGTTTCGCGTAAGGTTACACATCCTAATAGCAGGCGCAGCCAATGCTATAGGATACCCACGTTCCCGCGTCGTGATATTTTAAATCTACGTATTTTTTGTAAGTGAATCGTGAATGGCGCTGGACGCCATTCACGTTCACTTTGAAGCAAATGACGTCCTTGCGACGTCATTTGCCGCAATGCACGTTGGGAAAGTTTCCCGACGGAGCATGCGCTCTACGCTCGGCGCGGGAGCGCGCCTAATTTAAATGATTCCCGCCCCCTACTGCTCCGTGAATCGAGGGCAGCGCAAAATATTTGCGGGGCGTAGGGCAAAATCGTTGCCCTGTGCCTCCGCAAATAAAGCGCAAATGTACCTGAATCTGGGCCAATGGCTGAAACTTGCATTGGGCTACAAAACTCTAATTTTCACTCCCAAAAAAGCTCTTTAACCAGGCACTTATTTTGGTATTTACTATAACTCTTGGTAAAAAAAGCCACAGGAGTTAAAATGAGAATTGTTTGCAGGTCTAAGCATGCTCAGTTGAGTTGGCACCTAATTGTAAAGAGACAGCAAACTCATCTCTTCTCAGACTTTAAAGCTTGGTTCACACTGGAACCAGCTGCAAATCGCACAGGAACGCTGTGCGCCCCCATTTTCTGGTTCAAGGAAGAATCAGGGCCGAATCTTTGCCTGAATTTGGCCCTGAAATGGAGCCAAAGACGCACAGCGTTTCTATGCAGTGCGCTCCACAGCCGCACCAGAAATATGTGAACTGGCTTCATAGAGAGCTGATCACATTCTCCTGCTATGTGAATTGGATGCAGAGAAACCCGCATCCAATTGTCATAGGTGTGAACCCAGTCTTAAAGATATTTCAGTGTAGAAATCACTTTTTCACACAGTTTAAAAGCAGATTATCTTTAAACAATATACTGCATATTCCAGTACAATTTAGGCAATTATATCATGCTCTAAACATTATTTCCATGTGCAATAATCCTGGTCCTAACAAGAGTAAGGGTTTGGGTGCTATTTGTTTTCAGGGAGCTATAGTAAATTTATTTTTGAGAGTATTTTTGCACCAGCGCCATAGTGAATACTTACCAGGATTAGTGCTAATTAGCGGTAATTAGCACGCAGAGCTATAGTAAATGACCCCATAGTGGCCAAAGAGCCTCTCACACTGATGCTCTATTAGGTGTCCTCAGGGCAGCAGTCTGATCTCAGGAGACCAGGCAAGAAGTCTTGCCACACTCAGGGGCTCCTCTCTCAAGTCTGTGCTTGTCTCTAGTGCCTTCCGGGGTCCTCTGGCTCAGAAAACCAGTAGTCTTTATAGTCCTTTTCCCTTCCTAGGCTCTCTGCAGCTATATCTCTTCTCTGCATGCACAGCACAGTCCCTCCAGCCTTTCCCCACTCTGTCTATGGCAGCCTTGCTTCTCAAGTCAAGCATTATCGATTTCTCCTGTCTCCCCCTGAGCTCCCTGTGGGTCTAGTAAGCAGGGCTAAAGTTCACCCTTGCTTTGTGGCCAATTGAAGCCTTCTTTTCTTTCAACACGCAATTTCCCTGCTACACTGTCCATTCCAGCAACAGGAGACACAGAGGTAAACTACAGTTGAGCCAAGAATGTATGGGCTGTGTGGTTTCTGCCCCTTAAAGGGACCATGGGCCATGGCACAGTCAAATATGCCATCAATTGTGCATAATAGAAGGAACTAATGTAACAGGTTCTGTATAGTGTACAATGAAAACACAGGGCCATGGCATACAGTAATGAATTTTCAAGGGTTTTCAGGTTTATCTGATTGCTATCACTGTTTTTAATTAATATATTTTTATTGAAATTTTCATCATAGAAATTTATAAAAAAAAGATCCAGAGGAAGAAAAGAGATACAATTAACACAGGAATATACAGTAAAGCTCATAGGTGCCTTAAATATGTTTAGTGATATACCTATGGATCTTAAAGTGGAGCTCCATCCAAAAGGAAAAGTTCCACTTTAAGCCCTAGATTTCACACGTACCCATGACCACTTATACCCAGACCACCTAGACAATCTAAGCGGAAGTTTTCCTCTCCCCCCCCCCACCCGCCAGGGAGAGGGAGAGAACCGCATCGCTGGACCGTGGGACAACTGAGCGTGTGTTTATTAAAAGTCAGCATCTATACTTTTTGTATTAAAAAACACAAAAAACTACTGGAACACCACTTTAACATAGATTACCATGAATTTTTTTTTTTATAAAATTACAATTGTACCTTAAGAGATTAAGCATTGAAAACCATAAGTAAATGTAGAAAAAGGCAAAGAAAAGACAGAGAAAATAAATAAAAAAATAAAAAAGGGGAGGAGGGAGATAACGACGGCATGGGCCTGTCGACAAGATGCTATCACTGTTTTAACCGCTTTTCAATATTTATTCAACTAAAATGTGTATACCACAAACAGATGAGTAAAATATACAATTTTTTTGTTGCCATATTTTGGGCACAAATTTGCTCTGTATTTTGATAAAATTTTACTATTTCAACAAAACACAATAGAATTATTAGGGGAAGGCAACATTTAAGTGCTTTTTGTGATTTTAAAAGTACAGTACAGTTGGATATAAATAGATTATAGAAGCTCCTTGTTCTTTTGCAAAAAGTACCCATTAGCTGGGAGCATGACAATAGATAGTAAGGAACACTAATGCCGTGTACAAACGATCTGGCTTTTACCATGCCAAATCACATCACAATTCCGACGGAATTCCATCGGAGAAAAATAGAACATATTATATATCTAAACTCTGATGAAATTCATCGGAATTTCCGCTGAAAAAATTCAGATGGGGCTTCACACGATCGGAATATCCGATGGAAAAAGTCCGTCGGATGTTTTCCATCAGAAATATCGATCGTGTGTACGCGGCATTAGGCTCCACATACACTAGTGTTTTTTTAAGCTAAAAAAAAAACGCTGAAAAGAAATCACTGGATAAAAAACACTTTGTATTAGTGTTTCAGCAACATTTTAGGAGTGTTTAAGAGTGTTAGCATTTTATTGGCATTTTTGCAGCAAAAGTAAAAAAAAAGTTAAAAAAATTTAATTAGTAGTGTTTAGAAGCTGGAAAAAAGGCTCCAGGAAACTCTACAAAAACTATTTTTGCTCCTAGACGCGGAAGCTCACACAATTCTAATAGCCTAAAGTAGTGTGCATGGACACATAGCATAACACCAATAAGCTTCTAGGAGCAGAAAATGCTTATAACAGTTTTTAGCTTAACAAAAAATGCTATTGTGCATGGAGCCTCATACAACAAAAATACAATGTCAATAAAAATAGTTACACTGCAAGGAAACATACATCATTTTGATGTTCAATATGAAGACTTAGGCCGCGTACACACGATCGGTCCATCCGATGAGAACGGTCCGAAGGACCGTTCTCATCGGTTTACTGATGAAGCTGACTGATGGTCTGATGTGCCTACACACCATCAGTTAAAAAACCGATCGTGTCAGAACGCAGTGACGTAAAACACGACGTGCTGAAAAAAACGAAGTTCAATGCTTCCAAACATGCGTCGACTTCATCCTGAGCATGCGCGGGTTTTTAACCAATGCTTTTGCATAATAACCATCGGTTATCAGTCCATCGGTTAAATTTTAAAGCAAGTTCTAAATTTTTTGACCGAAGGTTAACTGACCGATGGGGCCCACACACGATCGGTTTGGACCGATGAAAAGGTCCTTCAGTCCGTTTTCATCGGTTTTGACCGATCGTGTGTACGCGGCCATACAGTATAACACAATCCTCATTTATATAAAAGAACACTTAAAAACACAAGTATCAATTTGGACCTCATTTACAATTATATAAATTGTAACATGATGGCAGCATACTGTATATTAAACTGGAACTAAGTTCCAAAAAATTGACGTGTTTTCTAAAAGTACGCAAAAATATTCTTGTACACTGTATTTTTTTTATTCCGTTTTACTTTCTGCCTTGATTCCTTTTTTCAAAAAAAAAAAACACAAAAAAAAAAGAAAACAAAACCACAAACACTTTGCAAAACAGTTTAGAGAAAGTTCCTATAACAGGATGGGATGTGGAATTTTGAATGTTGCAGAATAGATATGTATAACAAATATATGTTTCAGCCTGGTCAAACCCCAAACAAATGGAATATACAAGCACAATTGATTAAGTAAAAAAGGTTTATTACAAAGACATAGAAAAAAATATATATAGAAATTTGGACATATGTTTAAAATGTTCAGACAAAAAGTAGAAAAAGTACTAGTAGTGCAGAAAAACTGCACATAGTCTTCTTCAGACCCCACGTAGAAAAGTTCTACTAGTTTCGCCGTTACGGCTTCATCGGGAACCCGTGGAGGGTGAGAGTCTATAATAATCAAATAACATATTTACAATAGAATTAGGGACAGGAAAAAATATACAATGACAACATCACATACAACTGTTGCAAAAATAGAGTGATCATTAGTAGATATACAAACAGAGTATATATTGCGTACAAATAGATTAAGGTAGTCATATTGGGCTACAATGTATCAAACATTAAAAATCATATGATGAATGTGGACCGGGATGCCACCCCTACCTGATAAGAATGAGATGAGGTCACAGAAGACAGCAAACGCGATAAACCCATTAACTGGATGCAGTTTTTATTTTTTTTTTTTCCTTTTCTTTCTTTGCCTTTTTTTTTTTTTTTTCTTTCCTCTTCTTCTTTCTTTGCCCTTTTTCTTCTTTTTTTTTTTTTTTTTTCTCTTTTTCTCCTTTTTTCTTCCATTAGGTAGGTCCTGGAAAAGGGACTGGTTAATCTGCATGGAAGCAGATTGGTGGGGTGGTTCGGGGAGGTATAAGAAATGCCTACATGGACCTATCCCTCCATTAGTTGTTATATGTTATATGTTATGTAATAGAATATTTGCTTATATTGTAGTAGGATGCATTTTGGGTCTATTGGGAGAGAGGAGAAAAGGAGATATGTGGCAAGAGACACAGGAAAAGAGGAAAAAAAAAAAAAAAAAAAAACTTTTTTTTTTATAATGGCTACTTCAATAAAAATTATGACTTATAATGTAAGGGGGTTGTGTTCCCCTCAAAAAAGGGGGCGTCTGTGGCAGGAATTGCGGCACCAGGCAGTGGATGTCGCCTTCCTGCAGGAGACACATTTTATGGCAGGATCAGTACCTAAGTTACCTCTATTTCCTTGCAATCAATGGTTCCATGCAGTGTCCCCTATTGCAAGGGCAAAGGGAGTAACAATAGCTTTTGGAAGAGCCTGCCCACTGGTGCCCATATCTATTCAGACGGACCCAGAGGGACGGTTTCTTTTCATTAAAGGAATGTTGCAAGGGCAATGTTATACGTTCGCCTCTATTTACGCACCTAACTCTGGTACAGCCAGCTTCTTAATCAAAGCCTTAAGGCTATTGGAAAAATTTCAATATCACCCTTACCCCCCAATTAGATTCATCCACAGGTAAATCCGCATTATCCTTTAGAGCTCTCAAACATATCAAAAAACTCCTACGGTCTCTACACTTAATAGACAGCTGGAGAGTGCTAAATAAAGAGAAGAGAGACTTTAGCTATTACTCAAAGACTCATAAAGTATACTCCCGATTGGATCTGATTCTGGTAGACCAATTTTATCTAGACTGCGTGGGATCTAGCAAAATAGAATCGATAACAATTTCTGACCACGCTCCAGTGGTGATAGTGTTCTACTTGGTGCCAGGTGCCCGCCAGGAGAGGACATGGCGTCTAAATGAACTTTTGCTGGACGACAGAAAAATAGCGGAGGACATAAAACACAAATTGGTAGAATACTTTGAGAATAACACAGACGGGGAAATATCTGACCAAATAGTCTGGGAGGCACATAAAGCCGTCATTAGAGGAGAGCTAATAGCACATGGTATTAGAGCTAAAAGGGAGAAGAGGAAGGAAATGGAGGAGTTATTGGGGAAAATACAGGATAGAGAGATCAAGCATAAAATTTATTTAGACCCAGAAGAAGCTAGGCAACTAGATATACTAAGGATAGAACTTTCGGAATGCCTGGATAGAAGAAACAAAGAGAAATATAGATTCCTTGCGCATCAATTTTATGAACAAGGAAATAAATGTAGTAGACTATTAGCGAATCAAATAAAAAAACAACAAGAAACCACTCATGTACATAAAATAACAGCAAATGGCAAGGAAATAGAGGATACTAAAACAATAGCAGCAGAATTCCATCGCTTTTATACGGAATTATATAATATACAAACAACCCCATTAAGAGGGGAAGGTAGGAGGGAGAAGGAGGAGATAGAGAAATATATTAAAGACTCTAAATTACCAACCCTGCCCTCAAAGATTATAAAAAAATTAGAAGGACCGATAACCACGGAGGAAATAAACAAGGTAATAAAAAATCTACCAAATGGGAAAAGTCCAGGACCAGATGGTTTAACCAACGCATATTATAAGAAGTATAGTAAGATCCTGGTAACGCCCTTATGTAATTATTTCAATAAAATAACAGATAGTAACCCTCTGCTTCCAGAAGCCCTAGTGGCACATGTGACGGTAATACCAAAAGCAGGGAAAGACCCACAATTCTGTGCAAACTACAGACCCATCTCCCTCTTGAACTCAGATATCAAGCTACTAGCAAAAATACTAGCTATAAGACTAGAAGATCATATGACGCAATTAGTCCATATCGACCAGACGGGCTTCATGAAGGGCCGAGAAACTAAAGATAATACCATCAGGGCCCATCATGTACTCCACTGGATACAGAATCGGCCAGAGAAGAAACCAACAGTAGTACTATCAATGGACGCCGAAAAGGCATTTGATAGAGTAAACTGGAGGTTCATGACAGAAGTATTAAAAGGAATAGGTCTCGGGGAGCGGATGATGGGATGGATATTAGCACTATATGCTAATCCTAGAGCGAGGGTCAAGATAAACGGGACCCTTTCGGAAAATTTTGATATACGGAATGGCACCAGGCAGGGGTGTCCCCTCTCCCCATTATTATTTGCAATAGTGCTAGAACCCTTCCTGTGTAAAGTAAGGGAAAATAAGCGAATAGCTGGGGTCGACATTGGTGCAGAAACACACAAGGTCTCTGCATATGCAGATGACCTACTGTTTTATCTTTCTAAACCTCACGAGTCCATACCTGTACTGATGATGGAGGTACAGAAATATGGAGAACTGTCTAACTTTAAAATAAATTTCAATAAATCTATGGTACTATCAAGCAATGTACCGGTTGTAATGGCCACATCCCTGAAGAAAAACCTCCCGTTCATCTGGGAAGAAGAATCATTACACTATTTAGGAATACATATTACAGCGAATACAAAACTCTTGTATGAGCGTAATTATGGAACACTAATAGTAGAGATAATAAAAGACCTCCAGAGATGGAAAGGCCACCCCCTGACTTGGTTCGGGAGGGTCAACGTAATAAAAATGAATATCATACCCAGAATAATTTATCTTCTATATACAGTACCAATGTCGATCCCACAAGTTTTCTTTAAACAAATACGTAAAGCATTTATATCTTTCATATGGAAAGACGGAAAATCTAGAATAGCTCATGATATGCTACGTAAAAATAAACAGGAAGGGGGAATTGGACTACCAGATATAGTTATGTACTACAAAGCAATGTCGCTGGTACGTATACTCAATTGGTGCCATGATTCCTCAAATAAAAGATGGGTTCAAGCCGAAAAAATTATGGCAGGAAGAGATTTAAAGGGAGCACCATGGATACCGAATAAAGAGAGGGGGCTCTCTAAATGGACATCTCCGTTGACCCGGAATACACTAGCAATATGGGACAGATTAAATAAAGATGGGAAATATGCACCACCCACATCCCCAATAGCTCCATTAGAAGGATACCCATGGTTCCCACCAGGGGAAGAAAATGGGGCAATGGGCATATGGGGATCTAATGGGAATACTATGTGCTCAAGATACGCACCGCAAGGAACTTTATTGCCTCTAGCAGAATTAATATCATCCCAGGGGAATATGAGAATGGCTAAATGGAGATACTATCAAATGACAAACTTTTTTAATAAATTAAAACCAAAAGTAAGGACAGCATGATCGCTTACAACATTTGAGAATATGTGCGTGAAAATATCGAAGCCTAATCATTTATTATCACAAATGTATAAATTGGTTCTGAGCGAACAAAAAAACACGATTCCTTATTTTATTAGGGAATGGGAAAAAGAGCTAAATTACACATTTACATCAGTACAAATTAAAAAATTTATAGAATCAACATACAGAACATCTATAAGCTCTAAAATCCAAGAAATGTCATACAAATTCATGGTCAGATGGTACCAGACGCCAGCTCGATTAGCCCAAATATACCCCACAGCAGACGGAAACTGCTGGAGGGGATGCAAAGAAAAGGGAACATTCCTCCATATTTGGTGGACTTGTAGAAAGATCAGACCATTCTGGGAAGAAATAGCTACATGGGTAAAAAAGATGACCAATCAACCTATGGAACTATCACCTATACACTTTCTATTTCACGGGACACCGGGATCTATGATTAGTTATAAGAAAAGTGTGATACCACACTTATTAAATGCTGCTAAAATGTTAATACCCAGGCATTGGAAACAGAATACACGCCCCTCCCTTATGGAATGGAAAAAAGAAGTTAACTCAATAATGGAGGCAGAGAGATGGGTGTATAAGAGCAGAGATAAACAGAATGAATTTAACAACGTATGGGCAGACTGGGAACACCACTCCCCACAGATATAAGGGGAGTAATGAATGGAGTCTATCCCCCGTCTCCTCCTTTAGTTTTTTTTTTTTTTGTTCTTGAGCCACATATACTCACTCCTCTCTCTAAAATATACATGACGATTAATGGGAAAGATAAACTACAATATTAGATGACTGAATTTTCCACCATTTTATTTTATTTATTCATTTTTCTTTTTTTTCTTTTTTTTTAATGTTGTTTGCTTTACCCTACTCACCTACCCGTCCTTACTGTCCCTACCCATGGGGGGGAGATGGGAGGAAATAGAAAGTGAAGGGGGAAAAACAATGAGGCTTTCCCTCCTTTTTTTTTTTTTTTTTTTTTTTTTTTTTAGGTGGAGGTAAATCATCCACAAAGGGAAATATATAAAGAACACTTCAAACACTAGAGACACAGGTTAATATACACATAATAAACACAGATATATAGATAGCACAAATAAAATAAACCCGTATGGGTCTTTAAAGTAATATATATACAGGAAGGTACGTAGACATGTATGGGGGTGCGTGGATATACATACCAGTACACAAACCCCCCCCCCCCTTTTTTTTTTCTTCACTAGGAAATAGGAAACACTATTATGATAAAACACGATATAAACACGAAAAACACGATAGGGACACAAGAATAGAAGAGAAGAAAGGAGGGAATACCCAAATAGGGAACAGTTTCTATGGAGGAAGGGAGAGGAGGAGGAAGGTATATTAAGTGATTTACTCCATTTCCCCCCCCTTTTTTTTTTTCTTTCTTTTATTTATTTATTTATTTATTTATTTCCTTCCCTTTCTTGTTTTTGTCGTGTTTTTTTTTCTTTAATTTTATGTATTTGTCGTGTTTGCATTTATAAATGTAATGTTCATTGTCTTTGATGGAAGTTGGTTTTTGATGGAAGTTGGTTTTATATGTAAGTGATGTTAAGCAATATACAGAAAATGAAAAAAATAAATAATTATATAAAAAAAAAAACTGGATGCAGACGCCCCCTATTGGTGGAAGGTAACCCTGAATCACAGAGATATACCTGAGAGATAATGCAAATTCATGAATGAACCTATTCAGAGGAAATGAAGGGAAGATAGAAAATATCCAGAAACACAATATAGAATAATATAGGAGATTTAACAGTTAAAAAGCATAGCAGCAAATTGCATCGCAAATTGCTGCATAGAAAAGTGTCACATATAAATAGATAATAGCAAAAAACTTACTGCTATAGTATACTGAATATTTCAAAGGAAAAATAGCCAAATCAATGTCAAGGAGAGGATGTTTAAAGTGATACGTGGTTCCAAGAGGGTAAGCTGAATGGTCATTCAAAACTGCAAAGACCTCTACTGTGAAGCAGAGATTAGCCTAAAAGTAAATTAAATCAGTTAATTCATAACAGTTTAGAGTATAATAAGAAAAGAGATTATTTGAAAAAAGAAAATAAGATAGAAAAAAGAAAAAAGAAATAATAAAGTTAAACCGGGAATACCTAGTCAGTGTATCCTCCTTAATTGCTTGAAGGCACAAAGGACCTCAGCGCTGAGTATATTCAGAACTCACAAGTGTGAAAACACCAGATGAGTCTGCAAGGTCAAAGATGGAAATTAGCAATACAAAAAATGAAAAAAATTAATTGAAAGAAATAAACAAAATTTTTATAGAAAAAAAAGGAGATAAAAATATTTGCTTCATGCAACAAGAAAGAAAAGAAACAAGGAGTGAATGACCAGCAGCATACCTAGTGAAACTGGGAGACCACGGAGATATTTTTCATTGCTATCTTCATCAACACAGCAACACAGCAAGCTCACACTGAAGCTGGTAACTGTGTGAGCTGCATATGTAGTATCCTCAATCAGGCTGAAGCAGCACCACCTGAGTGTGGGCTGTCAGCCTGATGTGGGTGGGCGGAGGAAGGCGGCTGATGTCACTAGGGGATTCCCCGGTGATAACGCCCAACCTGGCCACACAGGAGAATCCTGTGACGCTTAAGGGGGCGGCATCAAACGGGGACCAGCAGCGGGCATAATATAGTCGTAGGTACTGACTGTAGGGTATACTATTGATAAGGGACTTAGGGTGTGAACTAGTGGCGTGCAGTAAACTATTGCCGGCCGTGGGCTTCCTATATAGCGTGGAACAGAGAAACCCACCCTCATCTATATACAATTCCACGTCCAGGAAGGTGATGTGTTCCTGGCTAAAATTGTGTGTGAATTTTAAATTGTAATGATTGATTTGAAGACCATCCAAGAAAGACACCAACTCCTCTTTAGACCCCACCCACACCATGAAAACATCGTCGATATAGCGGTGCCATGTAAGCACGCTATCTGACGAGTTACAGTTATGTTCCTCACTGAACAGGTCGCGCTCCCACCCCCCCAGGTACAAGTTAGCATAGGAGGGGGCACAGCCCGCCCCCATAGCCACACCTTGCACCTGGAGGTAGTGGGAGCGCTTGAAAAGAAAAATATTGTTAGTGAGTATAAACTCGAACATCTCGATTATGAAATTGTTGTACTTGGACGTGTTCTTATCACGTTCATTCAAAAAACTCCTCACCACTTGAGTGCCAAAGGCATGGGGAATAGAATTGTAAAGTGCCTCAATATCAATGGCTACTAGCCATGCATTTGGGGGAATGTTAAGTCCATCGACAATTTTGAGGAGCTCTATCGTGTCTTTGACATGAGAAAACAGACTTTGCACGTGTGGGTACAGATATTCGTCAATTATGCGGCTTATATTCTCAGTCAGGGAGCCACAGCCCGATACAATCGGACGGCCTGGAGGTGGTAAGGTACCCTTATGAATTTTAGGTAAGGCGTAAAATGTGGGGGTTGAATATTTAAGAATTGAAGTGTGTTATCATCAATGACTCCTGCACGATGGGCCCGATTCAGGATTGAGCGATATTTGGCAATACTTTGTGATATCATAGAGGCTGGTACAGGTCTATACCATTCTCTATTGCTGAGGATCCTATGGCACATTTCCTCATATCCTGCCCCATCCATAACAACGATGTTGCCCCCTTTGTCAGAGGGTTTGATGACCAAGTCATCATTGTTACGGATGGAATTGAGGGCTGTTCTGAGTTTAGGGCTTAGGTTGGGTGCAGTGCCTATTTTCCAGTTGGTAGCCTCTATGGCCTTAGTAACCTGCAGGACAAACGCCCAAATGTTGGGGTTTCCCTGCAGGACAGGAAATGATCTGGACTTTGGTTTGTAAGATTTTGGTGGTACGTAGACAGGTTTGTTATGTCTGGACTGTACCAGACTGCCCGGCTGGATACCAGGGAGCTGGTATGTCCACCCTTCCTCTTCCGGGTTGCTTTCGTCCCATAAGGACATTAAGTCCTGTAGGGCTTGCAACTCTTGGAGAGAGGCGTTGTCTAAGATGGAATTGTCATTACTAGTGATAATTGGTAAAGCATCTGTTTTATCATATAAAACCTTATACATGAGGCGCCGGGCGAAGAGGTGCAAGTCCTTAACAAGTTCGAACTTGTCAGCCTCGCCATCCGGGCAAAACGATAGCCCTAGTTGTAGAACGGTCTCTTGTTCTGGAGTGAGTGGGTACGAGGAGAGGTTAATGATGTTTTTGTTGTCGGTCTCATTCTGGGTTTCTACTTTGTTTTTCATGTCCCGGTCTACATTGTTGTGTGGGCCGGGACCTGCTCTTTTACTGTCTGCTGGATGTTAGATGCAGAGACATTAGACTTTCTCTCTATAGAAAAAATCGGTGCAGGTCTCAGATCTGTTATTGGGTTGGGGGCTGTCTGGTTGTGACCCTGAGGGGTAGGGGTCATGGGAGGTGCAAGGGTTGAGGTTGTCATTACACTTGGAGGAGGCGTTGGGAGCATAAGTGAGGTGTTACTCACTGAGCTGGTATTACTGGTGGATTGCCTAGCCCGTGATCTCTGAGACCGAGAGCGCTTGTCCTGGGAGCGGGAGATCTCTTGTAGACTTCGATCTAAGTCGCTTTTGCGTTTCTTGTTGTCTACAGCATTCCGCCTTTCTATTGGAATATAGGACGTCGAGGATACAGATGATGTATCTGATCCTCTTCTTGGACTAATGGCTTTTGATTTTATTTTATTTTATTTTTATTTATTTATTTGTATCATTCTTTATTATTATCTCCCATACTTTATATATATTTATACTATATCTGCATTTATATTTATACATTTTCTTTCTATTTATATATTTTCTCCTCTTTCTTTCCCTCTCTGATATTCCTTATCTCTCAGATGGGAATTTGTTCGCCGCACACAGCACTCGCGTTATAGCCCTTTATATGGCGTGCAGCACCTCTCACGATTTTGTTACATGACTGCCTATGTGGGCGGTTGGGGGCCCGCGCCAGCGTTATTCTCTATCTCGTTGAATTCATGCGGAGGCATGAATGCTAGCACCGGTCCGCTTACAGGCTCCTGTCACAGGTTTGTGCATGCTGGCCATATTCTATATTATGCCCGCTGCTGGTCCCCGTTTGATGCCGCCCCCTTAAGCGTCACAGGATTCTCCTGTGTGGCCAGGTTGGGCGTTATCACCGGGGAATCCCCTAGTGACGTCAGCCGCCTTCCTCCGCCTACCCACATCAGGCTGACAGCCCACACTCAGGTGGTGCTGCTTCAGCCTGATTGAGGATACTACATATGCAGCTCACACAGTTACCAGCTTCAGTGTGAGCTTGCTGTGTTGCTGTGTTGATGAAGATAGCAATGAAAAATATCTCCGTGGTCTCCCAGTTTCACTAGGTATGCTGCTGGTCATTCACTCCTTGTTTCTTTTCTTTCTTGTTGCATGAAGCAAATATTTCTCCTTTTTTTTCTATAAAAATTTTGTTTATTTCTTTCAATTTATTTTTTTCATTTTTTGTATTTCTAATTTCCATCTTTGACCTTGCAGACTCATCTGGTGTTTTCACACTTGCGAGTTCTGAATATACTCAGCGCTGAGGTCCTTTGTGCCTTCAAGCAATTAAGGAGGATACACTGACTAGGTATTCCCGGTTTAACTTTATTATTTCTTTTTTCTTTTTTCTATCTTATTTTCTTTTTTCAAATAATCTCTTTTCTTATTATACTCTAAACTGTTATGAATTAACTGATTTAATTTACTTTTAGGCTAATCTCTGCTTCACAGTAGAGGTCTTTGCAGTTTTGAATGACCATTCAGCTTACCCTCTTGGAACCACGTATCACTTTAAACATCCTCTCCTTGACATTGATTTGGCTATTTTTCCTTTGAAATATTCAGTAGACTATAGCAGTAAGTTTTTTACTATTATCTATTTATATGTGACACTTTTCTATGCAGCAATTTGCGATGCAATTTGCTGCTATGCTTTTTAACTGTTAAAGCTCCTATATTATTCTATATTGTGTTTCTGGATATTTTCTATCTTCCCTTCATTTCCTCTGAATAGGTTCATTCATGAATTTGCATTATCTCTCAGGTATATCTCTGTGATTCAGGGTTACCTTCCACCAATAGGGGGCGTCTGCATCCAGTTAATGGGTTTATCGCGTTTGCTGTCTTCTGTGACCTCATCTCATTCTTATCAGGTAGGGGCGGCATCCTGGTCCACATTCATCATATGATTTTTAATGTTTGATACATTGTAGCCCAATATGACTACCTTAATCTATTTGTACGCAATATATACTCTGTTTGTATATCTACTAATGATCACTCTATTTTTGCAACAGTTGTATGTGATGTTGTCATTGTATATTTTTTCCTGTCCCTAATTCTATTGTAAATATGTTATTTGATTATTATAGACTCTCACCCTCCACGGGTTCCCGATGAAGCCGTAACGGCGAAACTAGTAGAACCTTTCTACGTGTGGTCTGAAGAAGACTATGTGCAGTTTTTCTGCACTACTAGTACTTTTTATACTTTTTGTCTGAACATTTTAAACATATGTCCAAATTTCTATATATATTTTTTTCTATGTCTTTGTAATAAACCTTTTTTACTTAATCAATTGTGCTTGTATATTCCATTTGTTTGGGGTTTGACCAGGCTGAAACATATATTTGTTATACATATCTATTCTGCAACATTCAAAATTCCACATCCCATCCTGTTATAGGAACTTTCTCTAAACCATATCTTAAGTGGAACTATGTTGCAGATGGCTTTTCACTATTAATCAGTGTGCGCTCTACAATCTAATCTATCACTTTGCAAAACAGTAAGAATATATATTTTATTTTCAAGTATTTTCAAGCATATATTCCCAAGCAGAAAATATGGACAATTTTTGTTGAAATTTCAGCAAAGATGAATTCAGCAATCTTGTGGCAAAATCAGTTTAGCTGAAATTTCTTTGCTCATCTCTAAACAACGATGGTTGTGAAGAAATCATTGCATTATTCAGTAAATATTAGATAGCACAATCTGCAGTAAAGTAATATTATAATATTACTAATAATAATAATAATAATAATAATAATAATAATAATAATAATAATAATAATAATAATAATAATAATATCTTACCTGGGAACTGGAAAATAGTGGGCAGATTTTTGAACAGTGGAAACGATTGGGTAACAAAAGACACGAAGAAATAAACAACGAGACTACCGATCAGGGCAACTACTGACAAAACAGTCCAATATGAGATCTCAAAGATGATCTATTAGGGAAAATGTGTTGGCATTGTGAGTTAAGATTAAGTTGGTGTAAACTTTAAACAATTAAAGCTGAATAATAATTCTCAATAATCCAAGAGCATTTAAATCCACTTTGTGTACACCAAATGCTTTTGCAAAGTTAGTTATTTCCTTGTAAAAGTAGTGGTAACATCAGCACTGTGCTACACATAGCCTGTTTAGAGAGCTGAGCTGTGAGAGGAGCCCAGCAGGTTTACCTACTACAGGCTGTCTGCAAAATACTACAGAAGAGAGGCTAACACAAGACCAGAAGAGTAAGTTAACTCCGATGGATCTATCATAAACTGATTTATCCTTCAAAGAAGCATATCTGTGGTTGAGATATAGTATAAGTGGACCCTATTCTGGTCCTCCTAAGCTGCTACCTCTCTTCTAGCAACTAAGGAAGCGCTCTTCAGTCAGTAAATTCTTAGGTGTTTACTGAGGAGCACCTGGAAAAAAAACTAATTTAACTTGAAAGCATTTTTTAAACATTTAATGATTAGAAGCATTGCATTTTAGGGGAAAAAACCCTCCCCCTTCTTTAGGACTTGAGGAGTCGATGTTAATAAAATCAGATTGGAATGCACTAGATGACCTGTGTTAAGGCTTGATGAAAACGAATGTCTTCTGACATAACTAAGGCAGCTGGATGAGTCCTGTTAGATCCTGTCGTGGTTTCATTACCATTGACTGCTCAAGAGCTGAAGAAAGGGGAGGCTCTTATTCCCTGAAACGTGTTGCTGTATTTAATGCTCTTAACCATAAGGCTTCATTTCCATGGACGTTTTTACAGCCACTTTTCTGAGCGTTTTTTTGCAGCTTAAAAACACCATGTTAGTCTATGGCCTCATGCCCACCATGACGTTTTTGAGCTGTAGATGGCTGAGCCGTTTTTAAGCTGCAAAAAAAAAACAGGACCAGTGCGTTCTGAAGCTCCAGAGTAGAGCTGTAAAAACGCCAGACATTAAAAAACGCTCAAAAACGTGCAAAAACGCTACCGCTGCGTTTTTGAGCTCCAGCTCAAAATAAATAAATAAATAAATAAATAAATAAATATGGACAGGCGTTTTTAAGCTGTAAAAAAGGCTAAAGAAAGTGGCTGTAAAAACGTCCATGGAAATGAAGCCTAAATGTAAAAGACTTTCAAGTGAGATTTGTAGGAGGTGTTCCTCAATACACACCTAACAATTTATGTTTATTTGTTTATTTGCAGGGAGTTGCTTGACAGAGGTAAAGATTTATACTGGATTATTGCACACATTTGGAAGATATTCACAGAACACATGAAAAATCAAGTAAGAATAGAAATGCCTCTACTATGTATAAAAGATTTGTATATCCTGGTGCTAAGCTTTCAAAAATATCAATGCACATGACAGTAGATGTCTGTGGACAAACACCTACGATCATTCACTTCCCCCTGAAGCAGAAGTATTACCACCAAACAAAGGGCACTTATTACAGTTACACATTCATATTTTAAATATCTTGTACTTTTTACATATATTTTGGCATTTCGCTCACACCGTATACAATAACAAGCCCTACTTAGGGGTATACACACAAAACCAATAATTTGAAAGTTACCTCATAAGAAATGCATTGCATGTAATAAGATGATTTATTCATTTTTTATTTATATAATTATTTAAAATGGCTATAAAAGTGGTTGTAAACCCCATTCATGAAACTCCTAGGCACATATATCTGCAGTGTTTATGTATCTCTCTCCAATGCTCTAAGTGCCATGTCTTTCTGCTGCTCCGTTACTCTGTTATAAGCAGAGTCTCTACAAGTTCTCCGACACACAAGATAAAAGCAGCTGAAAATTTGTGTCGGGAGGGAACTTAGAGCTAGATAAGCAGAGAGCATGTCTATTCAGACAGCAGCTCTGCAAGTTTCTTTATTCCTCTGCCTATGTGGAGGGGGTGTGTGCCTCTCCTCCAATCAGCTCACACACAGACTCCACACCCACTGCTGGAAGAGGAAACAAGATTTCTAACAGGATGTGCACTTTCTAAAGATTGTAGAAAGCTGAAGACAGCAGATATACAAGTAAAACGTATTTAGGGAGATTTGTTTCATCTCTATGTATCTTCTGAGGCTGTTCACTTCACTGGATGTAAGGGTTTACATCCACTTTAATTTAGATATAATTAGACTGTAACTAAATTACATAGTTACATAGTAGGCGAGGTTGAAAAAAGACAAAAGTCCAACCTATGTGTGTGATTTTATGTCAGTATTACATTGTATATCCCTGTATGTTGTGGTCATTCAGGTGCTTATCTAATCGTTTTTTAAATTATCGATGCTCCCCGCTAAAACCACTGCCTGTGGAAAGGGAATTCCACATCCTAACGGCTCTTACAGTAAAGAACTCTCTACGTAGTTTAAAGTTAAACTGCTTTTCTTCTAATTGTAGTGAATGGCCGTGTGTCTTACTAAATTCCCTTACACTGAAAAGTTTTATCCTTATTGTGGGGTCACCAGTATGGTACTTGTACGTTGAAATCATATGCCCTTTCAAGCGTCTCTTCACCAGAGAGAACAAGTTCAGTGCTCGTAACCTTTCCTCATAACTAATGAGGCATTGCATGCTATTGCTGATCCTGTCATCTACCAGGACCCCCAGGTCCTTTTTCATCCTAGATTCCACCAGAGGATCTCCCCCAGTAAGTAGATTGCATTCATATTTTTGCCACACAAATGCATTATTTTACATTTTCCACATTAAACCTTATGTGCCATGTAGTTGCCCACCCCATTAATTTGTTCAGATCTTGCAAGCTTTCCACATCCTTCAAAGAAGTTATTGCCCTGCTTAGCTTAGTATCATCTGCAAATACAGAGATTGAATGGTTTATCCCATCCACCTGGTTGTTCATGAATAAATTAAATAGGATTGGTCCCAGGACAGAACCCTGGGGGACACCATTTATCACTACCCTCTGAACTCGCCCCTGTAGCCAGTTTTCAATCCGTGTACTCACCCTATGATCCATGCCAACTGACCTTATTTTGTACAGTAAACATTTATGGGGAACTGTATCAAATGCTTTTGCAAAATCCAGATACACCACATCTACAGGCTTTATCTAGATGGCAGCTCACCTCCTCATAGAAGGTTAATAGATTAGTTTGGCCACAACGATTCTTCATGAATCCGTGCTGATTACTTCTAATGATACAGTTGTCATTGCTAAAATCTTGTATATAGTCCCTTATGATCCCCTCCAAGAGCTTGCATACAATTGATGTTAGGCTAACTGGTCTGTAATTCCCAGGGATGTATCTTGGTCCTTTTTTAAAGGGGAGTTCCAGTCCCCCCCAAAAAAATTTTTTAACGACTGCTCTGTAATTTTTAAAACCTGGAAAACAACATTTCTAACATGGCATATTTTATTGCTCTTTCACTTTCTTGAAAAATAATCTTTTACTCACAGATCTCGGAAGCAGGCAAGTTCCATCTTGGCTGTGGGCATCTGAAGCCATTCTGTGGTCATTTCTTGGACATTTGTGATGCCTAAGCGGTTGCTATAGCAACGATTCATGTAACATAGGGAACGCCGAACGGGAAAAAAAGTATTTGCACGCCGCCTCCTCGGACCTCCCGTTCTACCGCTTGGAGGTATGGTAGTGGGTGCTGTGACCTCATGCCGCGTGGGAGGAGGCGAGCTGCGGGCTGTCACAATGTTTCGTACCGCTCGCTCGCACCCTCCTCCCTTTCTCCAGTCATTGGTCATTCGCGTCATCTGCAAATAACGCGAGATCTCGGCAGTAGGCGATATCCCAGAAACCCTTGTAATCGCCTAGGCGAATAGGGGCGGAAGACAAGAAGAAATCAAGTTAAAAAGGTATTTCTAGGCAGAAAAATAAATAAATACATGCCAATGTGAAAAGTATTAGATCAGGAGATTGAATATAGATTAAGTTAAAAAAAATGGGTGGAACTCCTCTTTAAGTATTGGTGCTATATTGGCTTTTCTCCAATCAGCTGGCACCAGTCCACTCAGTAGACTGTTCGTAAAAATTAGGAAAAACGGTCAGGCAATTACTTGAATGAGTTCCATAAGGACCCTCGGGTGCAAGCCACCTGGTCCTGGTGATATATTATATTATGTTAAGTTTTTCAAGTCTATTTCTAATTCTATCCTCTGTTAGACATGAGGGTGCTTCCTGAGACGTGTCATGAGGATAAACATTGCAGTTTTGGTTACTGAAGCCCCCCCGATTCCCTTGTGAAGACTGAGGAGAAGAATAAATGTAATACCTTCGCCATCTTTCCATCCTTAGTAACCAGATTGCCTTCATCATTCTTTATGGGACCAATATGATCTGACCTCCCTTTCTTACTATTTATGTACTTAAATAATTTCTTGGGATTTTTCTTACTCTCCTACATTATGTGCCTTTTGTGTTTTATCTTAGGTGCCCTGATTGCACCCTGACATTTCTTGTTGCATTATTTGTAAAATTGTAATGCTGATGAGGTCTTTTTTGAAGGCCTTCTCTTTAAAGAGAATGTTCTAGCAATGTGGAAGTTGCTGCAGCTGCCCTTTTTTGTTTAGAAAAGCTTTGTATGCATAACTTTCTTTAATTGGGTCTTCCAACCAGTTGTGTAACCCTCTTACACTGACAGTGGTCCTTGACACTACAGAGAGTGGTGGCACATAATCATGTGGTGTCATTCACTGCAGTGTTCTTGTGTGAGCCCATTGTGGTTTTACAACATTACCACGGGGCAGGGGGCTTGATGGTGCAGGATCACAAAAGAGTCTGTGGGGGACAGTGCTAGAGATACAGGTCAGCTCAAACACATACATGATTCCAGTCAGCAAGGGGTAATACACATTTTCTAGAGATTAGTCACCAAGATGATGCACATCTACTAGAGATTGGTCATTGTTCTTGCTTCAGTAATTAGTAAACACCAAAAAATGCTTGTTTCAGGTCAATGCATGACAGCTCTGGAGTAGAGTTGGGCGAACGGTTTGGCCCGAGCATGAGTTTGGGCCAAACACCCGAATTATCGTGATGTTCGACCCTTTGGCCCGCAGAGCGACCACAATGCACTGTAATGATGACTCTATCCAATCATGGCTCATTGCTCTTACTCCCACCCCACACTATAAAATGATTCTTCCCATTGCGGCCATTTGCAGTGTGATATTGGCATAGAGTGAGATAGAACAGGGCAGTGCTATTAGCGAGTGCTAGTGCGACAGCTATAGTGTATTATTGTAATTCTATTGTAAGTGTAGAGTGTCAGTTTAGTATGAATCTAGTGATAGTGCAGTTTGAGGGCAGGGCACATTTCAATTTTACTTTGTGTCACATTAGTGTGAATCTAGTGATAGTACAGCGTGAGAGTAGTGCGACCGTTCATTTTTACTTTCGTTACATTTTATTTTGTCAGGGCAGATATCCTGCAGTATATTTCAGTGTTTTATGCCGTGTACACACGATCGGTCAAAGCGATGAGAACGGTCCGATGGACCGTTTTCATCGGACCAAACCAATCATGTGTGGGCTCCATCGGTTAATTATCCATAGGTTAAAAAAGCAATCTTGTCTTAAATTTAAACTAACCGATAGAAAAAAACGATTGTTTGTAGGCACGTCCATCGGTTAAAAATCCACGCATGCTCAGAATCAAGTCGACGCATGCTTGGAAGCATTGAACTTCGTTTTTTTCAGCACGTCGTTGTGTTTTTATGTCACCGCGTTCTGACACATGGTGTGTAGGCACGACTGACCATCAGTCAGATTCATCGGTCAACCGATGAAAATGGTCCATCAGACCGCTTTCATCAGATGGACCGATCGTGTGTACAGGGCTTAATTCCACGTTTACTGCAGTATATTTTAGTGTGTTCCTGCATGTTTAATGCAGTTTAGTTCATTGTCTTATTGCAGGTTTACCACAGTATATTGCAGTGTGTTAGTGCACATTTAACGCAGTATATGTCAGTGCGTTGGTTAGTGATCATCTACCACAGTATATTGCAGTGTGGTGCTGCACATTTAACGCAGTATATTTTAGTGCCTTACTGCACATTCAACGCAGTATATTTTAGTGCGTTATTGCAGGTTTACCACAGTATATTGCAGTGTTAGTGCACTTTTGACACAGTATATTTCAGTGTGTTACTGCACGTTTATTGCAGTATATTTCAGTGCAGTATATTTCAGTGCGTTAGTGCATGTTTTACTTAAGTGTATTGTAGTGTGTCTGTTTAGTGAGTCCTCAAGTTAAAGTGCACTAAACACCACTTTCATTCATTAAAGTGCATCCATGTACACATGTCCCCATCTTTATTACATTTTGTTAATAAGTCCCGGATCATGTTTGGGAGGCCAACAAGGAGAGGCAGAAGTTCCCATGGCACTGAGAAGGGACCAGCAGTGCCTGTGTCCACATTCTAAGGTGGACGTGTTCCGTCCTCAGGCAGGGCATAATGTTTAGTGACTTTGCCCGTGCTATACAGCCACAGAATGGACAGGTGGTGGTGGACTGGCTTACTAAACCATCCTCATCCTCCTCATTCTCTGTCACCCAAGCAGAGACTAGTGCTCAGTCCACCACAGCTGCCAGAGTGGCTTATTCTGCCTTCATGTCCACAGCTACTCATGCCATAGCCCCAGCATCAGGCATGGAGGAGTCAGCCAAATTATTTCAACACAGCGTCAGCCACTTGCTCCTTGACGATGCACAGTCATTACTTAATTCAGATCCTGGTTCTGAAGTTGAGGAAGGTAGGAACATGAGCCTAAAGAGAGGGAAGAACCCTGGTAAACAACAATTTTCCAGTCATGTTCCCCCAGCTGCAGCATATTGCCAAGTTGACTCCAGTGATGATGATGCTCAGGAGGATATAATGATGATGAGGTCATTGACGCGACTTGGGTGCCGGATAAAGCAGAGGAGGAAATCGATATTGAGGCACAACCCCAATGAGGCAGCCATCATGGAAGAGTAGAGAGCAGCCACCCTATTTCACCAGATTTTAAAGCTGCTATCTCCTGGCCCACTTCCCACAGCTTAGCAGTCTGGGCCTCTTTTAGCACATGTGCAGCCAATCACACTGTTGCAATTTTCAAACTTTGCCTCAAGCAGATCAAGTGTGGTAAAAACACCAGCCATTTGGATACCACGTGCTTAACAAGACATTTAACCTCCCCCTGCTCAGCCCGTTGCACGAGCACCTGAAATCTATCCAAAAGGGATGAAATTCTGACCCCCCTCACTCCTCAACTTTTTAGGTCTACCCCTGTTATACCTCATGTCCTCTCAGCAGCCTCCACTGACAGGGATGATGGTATGAGGGTGTCACAGGTCCTTGCAGCACATCTGCCAGTAGCACACCACCAACTGTAGACTATAGCAGGCAAATGTATCTGCCCCATCACTGCCACTCACATGCCCAGCATCTAAATTCAAGCTTGTCAAAGCTGCTGGCTTTACAACTCCTGCCTTTCCATCTGGTGGATTCTTCCCCCAAATTGGCAGGTTCCCAGTTGCTATTTATTTTCATGTAAGGCCATTCCAGCTCTGTACCATCATGTGGAAGGCAATGTTGTGGCATCATTGGGCAAGGCAGTTAGCTGCAAGGTCCACGTTACTGCTGACACATGGTCCAGCAAGCATTGTCAGGGGCACTAAATTTCATTCACAGCACACTGGGTAACTCTGCTTGCAACTCGAAAGGATGCAGGACAGGGCTGAGTGCTGCAGCTTGTTGCTCCACCAAGTCTCTATACAGCTACTGGTGATGATGCAAAATTTGTCAGCTCCACCCCCCTCCTCCTCCTCTGTGCCCTCCTCTGCTGAATCGTGCTATGAACCACCAGTACCCCCTAAGCATTCAAAGGGCTAGTCCATGAGTCAGGCTAAAAGGTGCCATGCAGTGCTTCAGCGAGTCTGTGTAGGGGACAGGAGCCACACTAGAGCAGAGATTCTTGCAGCTCTACAGGGGCAGTCCCAAAGGTGGTTCACGCACTACCAGCTGGAGCCAGGAATGGTGGTGTGCCATAATGGCACAAACCTCCTGTCTGCCCTGGGTAAAAACAGTTAACAGGTGATGAAAGGGATAGAGGTGAAAAAGGAGAATCGCAGATTCAGGCTTTAGTACTGGGAACAGTCCTGTTCCTATGAGTAGCAGCTTTTCTTACACCACTCCTGCCTGAGTGGGTTTAGCGTGTCCGGATAGGCCTCTCTCACGGACCCAGCAGCCGGAACACCGCTCGAGTCACTTCAGAACAGAGTCTCTGCCACAGACCCTTTTTGATGAATGAACGTCACTATGGAACCTCTGCCACGGGCCCTTTTAGATGAAAGTCAGAATGGAACCTCTGCCACAGGCCCTTTTAGATGAATCTCAGAATGGAACCTCTTTTTATTAACGTCACCACTGGTACCCACTGAAAGAGGAGTCAATCCCTCAGTGTCCGGTCACCTCGATCTCCGATGGTTCGTCAGAATCCTGTTGGACCGCCAGTCTCTCATTGACGCTCCTCAGATGGACTCCCCATCGAACAGCTAAACTCGCTTGGGATCTTTAAAGTGAGAACCCAGTCGACCACTGGGTCCCCGTCCTGCTCAAACGCCCCGGACCAACTTAGGCTCGGAACCAGGAACACAGCATAGTGCGCACACTCCGGCCAGGTAGGCCATAATGCCGGAGCGCCGTGATGTGGCCACCCTAAAGGTGGGTGCCACACCGGAAGACGAGCCACACAAAATGGCGTCTGCCTCATAAGTACCCTCTCCCAGCATGCCCAGCGAGGCCCAAATCTCCTGATTGGTCGCTGGGAGAGAACACCCCAACCTCAACTCCACTGCTGCCACCTACCGCACCGGGGTGGGAAAACACCCCAGCGTGACAGAATGAGCCCACAGCACAGCCAAGCTGAAGCAGAGACCCTAATCAAATGGTTGCAATTGGAATCAGAGCCACTTACACTCTGATTACCCCTAAATTTCTACAGCGCTACATACACCTTCCTGCCCAGACCAATTTTCAGCTTTCAGCACTGTTGCGCTTTGAATGACAATTGCGCGGTCATGCTACACTGTACCCAAACTACATTTTTATCATTTTGTTCCCACAAAATAGAGCTTTCTTTTGGTGGTATTTGATCACCTCTGGGATTTTTATTCTCTGCAAAAAATAAAAATAAAAGCCCGAAAATTTTGAAAAACAAAATGATTTTTTTGTTTCTGTTACAAAACTTTGTAAATAAGTACGTTTTCTCTTTCACTGATGGCCACTGATAAGGTGGCACTGATGGGCACTGATAAGGCGGCACTGATGGGCACCGATGAGGTGGCACTGATGAGGTGGAATTGATGGGCACTGATGGGCACTAATATGCAGTACTTATGGGGAACTTATAGGCCGCACGGATGGGCACTGATAGGCGGCACGGATGGGCACTGATAGGCGGCATGGATGGGCACAGATATGTGGCACGGATGGGCACAGATAGGTGGAATGGATAGGCACAGATAGGCGGCATGGATGGGCACGGATAGGCGACACAAATGGGCACAGATAGGCGGCATGGATAGGCACTGATAGGTGGAACAAATGGGCATGGATGGGCACTGATAGGTGGCATGGATGGGCACTGATAGGTGGCACGGATGTACTGTATTGTACTTATGGATGCCAATCAGTGCCAAACAACAATGCCTGCCAATCAGTGATGCTCATTGTGGGCCGTGATTGGCATCCATTGTGGGCACTGATTGGCATCCCTGGTGGTCTTGGGTGGCATACCTGGTGGTGGGCATCCCTGGTCTGGTGGTCTAGTGGCATCCCTGGTGGTCTAATGTGGGCATCCTCGGGGGGGGCTGTCCTGATAATCGATCAGCACAAACCCCCCCTGTCAGAGGAGCAGCCGATCGGCTCTCCTCTACTCGCGTCTGACAGACACGAGTGAGGAAAAGCCGATAACTGGCTCTTCTTGTTTTCATTGTGATCAGCCGTGATTGGACACGGCTGATCACGTGGTAAAGAGTCTCCATCAGAGCCTCTTTACCTTGATCGGTGTTGCGGGGTGACTGACTGACACCCCATTTTGTTATAGGGCGGGCGGCAAGTGGTTAAGCAGGTACCCAGGGTTGGAAGATCTGCAAAAGCAGGTCAGAAGAGTCTGTAGCCATTTCAGGCGGTCATACACAGCCAGTGTTTAGTTGGCTGACATTCAGTGGTAATTCCACCTGCCTGTAAACCGACTGATTTGTTACATACCCACAAGGTGGAACTTGACTTTGGCTATGCTGCAGTGGCTGCACATGCAGCAGAAGGCCATCAATTAGTACCTGAGTGAGTATGGTAAAACGACAGGCTCGGGCCGGCTTTTTTTACCAACGCCAATAGCTGCTGATAAAGGATGCATGCGCTGTACTGTCACTATTCGAGGAGGCCACAAGGATGGTGAGCCGTGACAATGCATGCATCAGTGACACAATTTCTCTTGTGTTCTTGCCGGAGCAAACTCTGCGCGTCAATTATGGACCAGGCACGCAGAGTTTGCCCTGGGACTTCCTTTCCTTCCAAGGCCCGCATTATGCAGACACTATCTGTCCGTCATACAACACATAAGAAAAGAGGGTGGAGGAGGAGGTATCTGGCAGTTTAGGAGGCATTGAAGCAGGGGAAGACATACATCAACCCTTAACATATGGGTTTCCATCCCCAGAACCTTTGGGAGTAGTAAGTGGCTGGGAGGAGGCAGATACTGAAATCCTCAGTGACCTGAGGAGTCTTCTTCTCATGCCTTCGCAAACTTGCGGTGCATCGGCTCCCTCATTCTTCAAAGCCTGTGAAAGGACCCGAGAATACATGGCATCAAGGAGAAGAATCACTATTCGTTGGCAACCTTCCTTGACTACCATTACAAGGAGAAAGTCTCGGAACTCATCCTGTCCCTACAGAGGTAGCAGAAGGTGAAATCTCTTGAGGACACCTTAAAGAGGAGTTTTTGTAACGCCTTTCCAGAATCTTGTAGGTTACAGTCTCGTGGAAAAAGTAGTTTTGAGACTTTTTTTGGTCAAGATAGGAGTGGTGGAGTAGAGAATAAACATGAGAATAAACCACTGGCCAGAACTTGACCAGTATGCAATTGAGCTGCTGGGCTGTCCTGTATCCAGTGTGCTTTCCGAACGGGCATTCAGTGCTGCAGGAGGTTTTGTAACAGATAAGAGAGTGCATCTGTCCACAGACTCTATGGACTGGCTGACATTTATCAAAATGAATCAGTTCTGGATTAGCAGCAGCTATCAAGCCCCTGATGCCAATGTTGCTGATTAAGTACTTTCTGGATCTGGAATCTCTGAAAGACTGTCTAAGCTGCCTAGCTTTGCAGATGTTAATTTCACCTGGAAGAAATGTTTTGATGTAGGTTTCATGGGCACAATTAAAGGACCATTTTGACAGGTGCATATATTTTCAATTTTTGAAAGCAAGGACAATTCTTACTGTTATCAAAAGTATCTCTAGAGGTGTACAGTGTGAAGGCACCACCAACACCCAAAGACCGATATTTCCACCACTGTTTGGCCGGGGCATATTTCATTTTTTGACAGCAAGGCCAATTCTTGCTTTCATGAAGAGTACCTCTATAGGGTTAAGGTGTGAATGCACCACCGACACCCAAAGACCAATTTTTCGGCACCTGTTTGACAGGTGCATATCATCTAAATTTTTAACAGCAAGGCCAATTCTTGCTTTTGTCAAGAGTACCTCTATAGGGTTACAGTGTTCAGGCACCACCGATACCTAAAGACCAATTTTTCCGCATGTGTTTGACAGGTGCCTAGAATTAAAAAAATTTGCAGCAAGGCCAATTCTTGCCTTTATCAAGAGTATCTCTATAGGGTTATAATGTGCAGCCAATTGTTCTGCCACTGTTACTTCTATCAAAAGTCTGCGAAAGAGACAACAAGTAAAAAAAAAACTCTAATCTTGTTCCGAGTGCACTAAATAGTGGCGTCATCATACAGACTGGCTCCCTAAGCCGTTGTTTACAAAATAAAGAAAGTTTCCAGGGAAATTATTTTTTTGGGTTTTATAAATATCATTATTACTGCAGCAGGTTCTATACATGGTTCAGAGGTGCCACTTCACAGACAGACTAATGGGACCCCTCAGGCACTACATTTAAAGGATTTTTTCATTTTTATTGTTATTTCTCACTTTTATGGTTTCACTGTAGCGATAAATCACTGCTAATTTAAAAATTATGTTTATTTAAAAACGTTGTGTTCATTGACAGTACCCATGCCCCCTGTCAGGGCTCCATTCCCGGCTCCATTGAGCTCCCGCGCATGCGCGGTACGGCAGCGCGCCGTGTGCGTGGAAGCGCGCACGTACAGGTATGCGGCAACCCTGGGGCCAATCAGAGGCCGGACACTCCTATTTAAACCAGCAGCCTTCCCTGAACAGGTTGCTGGTTTGTCTTCAGCTCCTATGTGTTTACCTGTTGCCGTACCTGCCTGTTTTGACCCGGAATTCCTGACGACTCTCCTCTCACCTGGAACCTCTGACCCTTTGGCTAATGTTACCTGGATTGCTGTTGTCTCCTGCCCCTTGACCTTGGCTTGCTCTCATGGACTCCCTCTGAACTCTCCTGCCCTTGACCCTCGGCCTGTGACTCGGATTTGCCTTCATCTCCTGTGGACCCTACCAGACTTACCTACCAGTTCCTGCCTGACCAACGCTTGTCTCCAGTCTTCTGCACCTGCCCTGCTTCTGTCAGCTGCACCAAGTCTGCCTGCCAGCTCCCGACACCGGTGCCTCCTTGTGCCGTCCCTCCTCTGTCCCAACTCCAGGGAGTGGTCTGCACAGGGTCGCAAAGGTGAGCCGCCCTCAGCATCTCGGTCTCGGTGAGTACAGGCTCTGACAGTACAAACCAGCCAGATGTCTGAGACCGACAGGGCGCGCTCACCCTTTGAGACGCTGTGCCAACAGGTCTCCGCCTTAACAGAGGCAGTCCAGAAGCTTCAGGAAGGCTACCTCCAGATTGATGGCCGCCTCCAACAACTGGCCGGTTCCCCAGGTCCATCCGCTGCAGCCCTAGCCTCTTCACCCGGACCTTCTGCTGCCCAAGCTCCTGCAAGCCCTGCCATGATGGGGAGTAATCCCGAACCCCGGGTCTCCATGCCCGAGCGATTCTCAGGCGACCGCCGGAAATACCGGGCTTTCAAGAATGCCTGTTCCCTTTACCTGGCCTTGCAACCTAGAACTTTTGCGACCGAAGCTGTTAAGGTTGGATTCGTAATCTCTCTCCTTTCTGAGGAGCCTCAAGCATGGGCACACTCCTTAATGGAACAACGCAGTCCAATACTTGACTCTATGGACACCTTCTTCACCCACATGGGGAAATTATACGACGATCCTCTACGTGCAGCCACAGCGGAGGGTACTCTGCACAGCTTAAATCAAGGGAGACGGCCGGTGGAAGACTACACCGCCGAATTTAGAAAGTGGTCTGCTGACACAGGCTGGAATGAGCTGGCTCTCAGGTACCAATACCGCCAGGGCCTCTCTGAGAACCTAAAGGATGAGCTTGCAAGGTCGGCACCCCCTGCCTCTCTGGAGGATTTAATCCAAACCGCCACTCAGCTGGATAGGCGCCTTCGAGAACGTCGTTCGGAGAGGTTCCAGTCCAACCGGCCTAACTGGGTTCCACCAAGATATGCTCCAGTACCTCCGCCTCACCCAGCTCCACCAAACACCTCATTACCCGACCCAGAGCCGATGCAGCTTGGTATAGTACGGGCCCCTCTGACTCCAGAAGAGAGACTCCGGAGGCGTCAATCTAACCTCTGTCTGTATTGCGGAGCCGCCGGACACTTTTTGCGCACTTGCCCAGTAAGGCCTTGTAAGTCGAAACCTCCATCTGCTATCAATTTCCCTGTTACCAGTTTGCCTCAGACTTATGTTATCCTCTTTCTTTCCCTACAGCTCCCGGAAGGGGCAACACGTCTGCCAGCGATAATTGATTCCGGGGCCTGCAGCTGCTTCTTGGACTCATCCTTGGCCCAAAAGCTGCGTATCCCCTGCCGTACCAAGGATTTTCAGCTGCAAGTTCATCTGGCTGACGGCTCTCTTCCCCGTTCCGGATTGATTACCCAGGAAACCCTTCCTCTTTGTGCCATCTCAGATTCTGGGCACCGGGAGTTCCTCTGTTTGGACTTGATCCCGTCCCCCATGTTCCCTATCATTCTGGGTCTCCCTTGGCTACAAGTTCATCTGCCCTGCATTGATTGGCTCAAGAAAGAAGTCAGCTTCCCTTCCACCTACTGTTCCCAGCACTGTCTCGCACCCGTTCCAGTCTCCTGCTCCACGTTAGCTACTCCACCTGAAGACCTACAGCATGTTCCTCCAGCCTACCTAGACTTCAAGGATGTCTTTGACAAAAAACAAGCCGATTGTCTCCCACCACATCGGTCATATGACTGCCCCATTGACCTCTTGCCCGGATCTGAAATTCCCTTTGGGCGCATATTCCCCTTGTCAGAGACTGAGTTGAAGACCCTCAAGGCCTATATTGAAGAAAATTTAAGTAAGAAGTTCATCCGTCCCTCCTCCTCGCCAGCGGGGGCGGGGATCTTCTTTGTCGAGAAAAAAGATGGATCGCTTAGACCCTGCATTGATTATAGGGAGTTAAACAAAATTACCATCAAGAATCGGTACCCGCTGCCTCTTATCCCCGAGCTCTTTCAAAGGTTCCGATCAGCTCAGGTTTTTTCTAAATTGGACCTCCGGGGCGCCTACAATTTGGTCCGAATAAGGGCAGGAGATGAGTGGAAGACTGCGTTCAGGTCCAGATTCGGGCACTTCGAGTATCTGGTCATGCCCTTTGGGCTTTGTAATGCGCCCGCCACGTTCCAGCATCTAGTCAATGACATTTTTCGACAATTTTTAGATGACTTCCTCGTAGTCTACTTGGACGATATTCTCATCTTTTCAGCCACAAAAGAATTACATCGGCAACATGTCAGGCAGGTTCTCACCATCTTGAGACAACACCGGCTTTATCTCAAATCAGAAAAATGCGAGTTCGAAAAGACATCAGTGCAATTTTTAGGATTCATAATTTCTGTGAATGGGGTAGCCATGGATCCCCAGAAAATCAGTGCTATCCAGGAGTGGGCACCTCCAACAGACAAGAAGGGCATTCAGCGCTTCATTGGCTTCGCCAATTTTTATAGACGATTCATCATCAGTTTTTCATCAATTGTTTCTCCCATCACCAAGTTGACCCGCCAGGGGCACCGCTTCCAGTGGCCACAGGAGGCTCAGGAGGCCTTTATCAAACTCAAAGCGGCCTTTACCTCGGCACCTGTACTTTGTCATCCGGATTCTACGTTACCTTTTGTTCTAGAAGTGGACGCCTCGGAATCTGCTACAGGCGCTATTCTTTCCCAGAGACAGGGACCGAAGTCGCTTCTTCACCCAGTAGCCTACGCCTCTCGGAAACTAAGTCCTCCTGAGCGCAATTACGACGTAGGCGATAGATAACTACTGGCCATAAAATTTGCACTGGAGGGGTGGAGGTACCTGCTGGAGGGGGCAGCGCATCCCATTATCATTTTCACTGACCACAGGAACCTGGAATACTTACGGTCTGCAAAACGCCTTAGGCCCAGACAAGCCCGTTGGGCTCTTTTTTTTGCTCGCTTCAATTTCCATATTACCCATCGTCCTGGCGCAAAAAATGGAAAAGCTGATGCCCTCTCCAGGATGTTTCCAGAGACGCCCGATACTTCCGAGCCCAGCACGATCCTGTCACCTCAAAATTTTTTGCTTCTCCCTCAAACAGATTTGTTGACTGCTCTAAAGACCGCATGCCAACGGTGCCCTGATCATGAGGTTTCCTCCTTGGAGAAAAAGGATGACCTGCTGTGGTCTTGTGGGAAGATTTTTGTTCCAACAGAGGCAAGACAGTTAATCCTCAGCACCTTCCATGATCGTAAATTGGCTGGCCATTTTGGTACCCGTAAAACTTCCGAACTGGTCTCTCGCTCCTTCTGGTGGCCTAAATGGAGGTCCGACTGCAAGGATTATGTCTCTTCCTGCATTCGCTGCCAGCGGAGTAAGGGGCCAAACACGAAGACCTGGGGGCTGCTGAAACCCCTTCCTATCCCAGAACGGCCCTGGATTGACATCTCCATGGACTTTATTGTCGATTTGCCTCCTTCAGCCGGGTTTACCACGATCCTAGTCGTGGTGGACCGTCTGTCCAAGATGGCGCATTTCTTGCCCATGGTGGGTACGCCCTCCGCGGCAGACACAGCCAAAATCTTTTTTAAAGAGATTATCAAGCTCCATGGAGTGCCCAAAAGCATAGTATCTGACAGAGGTACTCAATTCACATCCAAATTTTGGAAGGAACTTTGCAGAGCTTTGGAAGTGAAGATCTGTCTGTCCTCGGCCTATCACCCTCAAAGTAATGGCCAGACAGAGCGCACTAATCAAACGCTAGAACAGTATCTACGATGCTTTTGCTCAGTCTCCCAAGACGATTGGTCCTCCTTGTTATCTACAGCCGAGTTCGCTTACAATAATTCCATACATTCTTCCACAAACCAAACCCCGTTCTGGGCTAACTTCGGTTTCCACCCTTCCTTTTTGCGGGACTCCATCCCGGAAACATCTGTGCCAGCGGTCCAGGAACGTGTGACCTGCATCCAGCAAAACTTTCAGAAGTTACAGGAAAGCATGCAGCAAGCTCAGCAGGACTATAAGAGGTTCCATGACAAGGGGAGGAAGGATTGCCCTGTCTTCAAAGTGGGTGAGAAGGTCTGGCTATCCGCCACCAACCTCAAGTTACCTATTCCCTCTCGGAAGCTGGGTCCAAGGTTCATCGGGCCATTTGAGATCAGGCGAGAAATCAACCCAGTAGCTTTTGAGTTGGCTTTACCCAGGTCCTACAAGATCCACCCTGTGTTTCACGCCTCCCTGCTTAAGCCCGTTGTGTCTGACCCCTTCAACGGTAGAGAAGAACTGCCGCCACCACCAGTGGAGATTGAGGGGGAAAAGGAATTTGAGGTGGAGGCCATCTTGAATTGTAGGAAGAGAGGAAGACAATTACAATACCTCATCAAATGGAAGGGGTATCCCCCTGAAGACAACTCCTGGGAGCCTTCCCGAAATCTCCATGCCCCTCGTCTGATTCGGGCCTTTCATGCGGAGCACCCTGAGGTGATGGACAGTTTGGGCGTCCGGAGTCCGCCCCTTGGGAGGGGGCACTGTCAGGGCTCCATTCCCGGCTCCATTGAGCTCCCGCGCATGCGCGGTACGGCAGCGCGCCGTGTGCGCCTGGGGCCAATCAGAGGCCGGACACTCCTATTTAAACCAGCAGCCTTCCCTGAACAGGTTGCTGGTTTGTCTTCAGCTCCTATGTGTTTACCTGTTGCCGTACCTGCCTGTTTTGACCCGGAATTCCTGACGACTCTCCTCTCACCTGGAACCTCTGACCCTTTGGCTAATGTTACCTGGATTGCTGTTGTCTCCTGCCCCTTGACCTTGGCTTGCTCTCATGGACTCCCTCTGAACTCTCCTGCCCTTGACCCTCGGCCTGTGACTCGGATTTGCCTTCATCTCCTGTGGACCCTACCAGACTTACCTACCAGTTCCTGCCTGACCATTGCTTGTCTCCAGTCTTCTGCACCTGCCCTGCTTCTGTCAGCTGCACCAAGTCTGCCTGCCAGCTCCCGGCACCGGTGCCTCCTTGTGCCGTCCCTCCTCTGTCCCAACTCCAGGGAGTGGTCTCCACAGGGTCGCAAAGGTGAGCCGCCCTCAGCATCTCGGTCTCGGTGAGTACAGGCTCTGACACCCCCATACCCTTTGAATGCCCAATTACTTGCATATAAGCCTTAAAAACTAAATGGGGTTTGTTACTCGTTTCCGAACTTTTGCAATGTTCGAAAGTTCTGCCGTGAACTGAACCCGGGGTTGTTCGGCCCATGTTTACTCTGAAGAACATTCAGTTTACAGCTCGTAGATGGAGTGAACATTGGAGGATGGAATAACCTGGGAGGCATCTGGGTACGAATCAATATGCAAATGTGAGAAAAGAAAGGGAAAAGATCCACTGTGGATATCTTTTCAATAATCTGAGACCCAGTAAGCTTAAAGTTACTTACATGATATAATGTATGCCAAGTAACACATCATATTGCAAAATCTTTTTGAGAGATTTAAAGCAGGACTATACTCACCTTGGCTCTAGCGATGCGCCACCCCCTGAGCACCCTAATTGGTTGTAGGAATTCAATCAGATTCGGCACTGCTGAATTTGTACAGTAAGCTGTGAGTGTGCAGCTCGCTGTACAGGGGCAGACAGGCAGTTAGGGAACGTTAATGCGGAAGAGACAAATCATATCTCTTCTGCATTAAAATTCCTGCTTGTTTGCTAATTTTATTTTGTTCACTTTCCACTTTAAGACCCGATTCACACCTATGCATTTTTTGTGTTTTTTGCAGGTTTGCACTACAGTCCATTTAACATGGTTTCCTATGGAACACAATCTGTAGTGCAAATCTGCAAAATGCAAAAAGAACTAAAAATGCATAGGTGTGAATCAGGCCTAAAATAAGAATTTAACTGTGGTTTTTATTTATTACCAGACTTTTATATCTTTGTGCAACAAATTGTCATCTGTTTAGGAACACCATTGTTTAAATTGTTAGGAATTACTGCAAGGAATTTGGTGTAGCAAGTGTTTACTGAAACAGGTATAAGGCAGTTAATTAGAACAACAATAATCTTACTTTCTAACAAGAGCCACTAAGAAAATAAATATTACTTCATTTAAACTAATATACTGTTTATTTATTTTTAACTCTCTAAATCTAACTTTGTCCAAAACAGTTACAAAGCTTTCATAAGCTGCAGTTTCAAAATACTATACTTTATTGTATTAAAAGAGGTATAGACTCCAAAAAGAGAGAGAGAGACATGATTTTGCCTCTCATCAGTAAGACCTCATCTAGAATATGCAATTCAGTTTTGCGCACCAGTTTGCATAAAGGATCTTGGAGAGCTGAAGAAAGTGCTGAGAAGGGCAACCATATTGATAAGAGGCATGGAGGAGCTCAACTATGAGGAAGGATTAGCTGACCTGAATTTATTCTCTCTTGAAAAGGGGAGAGTAAGCCCAGGTTCACTCTATAAATTGACTATAAATCGCACAAAATGTGCAGCACAATTCACATGTGATTTAGTGCAGTGTGATTTGAGCCGATTCATTTGCATGCACTACTTTTGGAAATGCACTGCAACCTGATCACATGGTTGTTTTGTACCATGCGATCCGGTGCAAGCAAAGAATTGCATTAAATTTCACTGACACCCGCTGCAGATCACAAAGGCAGTGCTTTTTAAACACGGTGCATGAAATGTGTACAGATGACGGGGTTCCCGCACCACATTCTAGTGTGAACCAGGGTTTGATCACCATGTATAAATATAAGTGGTCCTTATAGTGAACTTGGTGTTGTTATTCCTTTAAAGGTCATTACAGAGGACAAGGGGGCACTCTTTACATCGGGAGGAAAACAGATTTAACCTTCACATATTAAAATGTAAGTAAGAGCTGTGTAAATGTGGAATAGGCTTCCTCAGGAAATTGTTCTGGCCAGCTCAGTAGGTTTGTAAAAAAAAAAACTGGATGCATTCCTAAATGCTCAAAATATAACTGGATACTAATATGTATAGCTAATAACACCAAAGATTGTTGATCCAGGGAATATCAAATTGGCTCCTGGGGAATCAGGAGGGAATTTTCATCCTCTGGAGCAAATTGGATTATGCTTTATTCTTTTTTTTTTTTTTTTCCTTCCTCTAAAATAGATCAACTGTGGGTATAGGATTATGTATGTATATGGAGGTTTTCGATTTATTTATTCTACAATGTTGTATTAATTCTTATTTTTTTATTGCTTGAATTAGATGGTGTTTTTTTCTGACCTAACTATCTACTATGATGAAAATGCAGTAAAATTATTTAGACTGTTTAGGAGAGGCGCCATAATGTCTGAAGGTCAGTAGCCAATATCAGCAAAACAAATCTTATTTACAGTGGTTGCAGTTATCCCCTCAGCCGCCCCAATACTTACCTAAGCCAGATCACGATCCAGCAAAGTGCACAAGACCCAAGGCTCTCCTCTCTACCTCCAGATTGGCTGAGATGCAGCAGCAGGAGCCATTGTCTACCGCTGCTGTCAATCACAGCCAGTGAGGCAGGAGCGAGGGGGTGGGGCTGTGTCTTATGGATGCAGAGTGCCAGCTCAGGAGCAAGCACTCATGGGTACCTCCACAGCAAGAGGCTTGCTACGAGGGCACTTGGAAGGGGTAAGGGCCCAGAGCGGCAAGAGGAGGATTGGTGCTCTGTGCAAAACCAATGCAAAAAGAAGGTAAGTATAGCATGTTTGTTATTTCTTTTAAAGAAAATTTAATTATTTACAATCACTTTAACTCTAGTCAGATTAATGTTTTAATGGCAGCAATGGGTTACTGCATTCTGAATATTACAGTTGCTCTTTGCACTTCCAGAATTCTGCTTTTTATTCTACTACCTGACAAAAGGCAAAACAATGAATTGATATTTTTTAAGATCTTGTGTTAATTTAGAATAGTCCTAATATTTACCTCCAGAGTGACAGCAAGAATAACCACAGTTGCTGCAGTAACAGCAAATGACTGATGATCACAGGTACCACCGGGACCAGCAGAGTCTCTGCAAGCTCCATATGGTATGAAGACAGATGCTGATGAAGTTATAATGCCTTTTATAAAAGACCATGCAAACCTCTTGTAAGTGAAGAGGGAATCAGTCTGCCCAATTCTGTATAACTCTGGGAGTTGTAGGCTCATTTTGGCATTGACATCCTGAAACAAAAACATAAGCATAAAAGCATTCAAAATCAGGTAAAACAGTTGCAAAATGCTTAGATTTTAAAGCAGAACTTCAGGAATTAACTTTTCTTATGTTTGTCCAACTTGACTTGATGTCCACAGCTGATATCTGGAGGGCCACTGGAGATGCAGAAAATCAATGGAAAAATCTATGTTACATACAGTGAGAGCTGTGATCTTCAGGGTGCTACTAACAGCAGCTTCCCCCACTGAATATAGAGGGGTTATTGTGTAACTAGTGCAGCGCTGCCGACTCTCATGTGACTATTAAATAAAATGAATCTCAACACAGTGAAAATACAATTGTTAAATATCAATAAATAAAATAAAAGTTTGGATATATGTTTATCAGCTTCTGTGATTTCTTGATTGCTGTGAACAAATATTCCACCACTGTGCTTCTACCAAACTTCTTGGATATTTATAAACTGTGCACACCACCACCAGCTGTTATGCCGGCTCACCTCAACAATGAGCCAAAAAAGCTCTGAATGAAATCTTCCTCCTTTCTCTCCACTCCGATATTACTTCTCCTGCTCCAGTCTGTTGCTCAATATTGATATCTCTCAGATAACTCCCATACAAGATATTTCCTCTCGGGACATTGTTTGTGATCATGCAAATACAAATGCATGAAACATAGTGCTCTCTATTTGACTCATTTATTCCAAGTTCCACTTAAAACATTGCACTTACAGGAGTAAAAAGATGAAATTGTGTATCACAGAATACATTCGCTCGCTCTCCACTCTGTTGGCGTGATGTCTACACGCGTATCACCCTACTATTGGGCTTTCTCCATAGATGGATGGGCCGCCTCGCCCTAATATGCACTTGTGTCTCCACCGTAACCTCCCAAGCTTTCCCCGGCAGTAAGAGTGACTACAGGACCACCCACTTCCCAAGGACCACGGAAGCTAAATCTACTTATACTTCACCCTGCTCCTAATGCCAAAAGAGCGCCATTCCCACCTCGAGCGTACGGTATTAAACCCACCCTCACACTCTTTAAAGCTGCCGTGCAGATCGTTTGGTTACATTCTAAACATGAGATACATTCTACATCAACTAAATTAAATATACAAAGTATATACCCCTACCTTGTTGTCTATTGTTATTTTTATGTACCCCTGACCAATCTGTCCCTTTTATACCCGACGCCTTTTCTTCCTATATATTATATTATTTGCTGTATCTTTTATATAAGAAATATATTATAAAATATTTATAAAACATTATTAAAAAAATATTAAACTTTAATTAATACCACCCTACAGATCAGAGACAATTTTATTATGTTATATCTCCTAAAATATTACTTCATGCAGAGTCTATATTAATTATTTATATTTATTGTTAATTCCCTTATCTATATTCATACAATACCTCCTCTAATTATATTCCCTAATATTACTCAATAAATTCCTTTCATTATATTTCCATAAATTCAATGTATTATATTTCAATATAATTCCCCTTACAATTTACATAATTTAATAAATGAAATTAAAACAAAAAATGTATAATTCTTAGCAGAACCATTATATTGTCTAAAATATAATAATTTCTAAAACATGTTTTTTTCCCCCCATTAATTCATTACTATTGTCAGATCACCCAATCAAGTTCTTATTCTTCCTTATTAATTCATTATATCCTCCTTACTATTTATTTATAAATTCTGACTATGTTTACACTTTCTCAACCATTACAAATAAAGCAGTTCATAAGGATCAGGTGGGTTTTGTCCCCCTCCGCCAAGCGGTGGACAATACTAGGTGGGGCATGGATTTGGTTGATGTGGTGAACAGGGAGGGACTAGAATTTTGGTTCTTAGCCGAGATGCGGAAAAAGCCTTTGACCGCCTTAGCTGGCCTTTCCTGTTCGCCACGTTGAAACACATGGGGTTCCAGGGGCCCAAGTTAAGACGCCATTTGCTCAGTCCCCCTCCTTCCCGATATCCAACGAAATGCGCCAGGGGTGTCTGCTCTAACCGCTACTGTTTGCGTTGTGTGTTGAGCCCCTGGCGGCGTCCATCCACAGAATCCCTGACATCCGTGGGGTCCCGGTGCGGGGAAGGGAGTTTAAACTGGCACTTTTTGCGGATGACGTCATACTCACCCTGACTCAGCCCAGAACCTCGCTGCCCAACCTACACGCAGAGCTTGACACTTACAAAACCCTCTCAGGCTATAAAATAAATGCGATCAAGTTGGAAGCTCTCCCCATTAACATCCCAGCAGCTGAAGTACAGCACCTGCGTCAGTGCTTCCCGTATCACTGGAAGATGACAGCCCTAAAGTATTTGGGGGTCCAGATCACCCCATCCTACACAACCCTGTACCAGGCCAACTTTCCTCCCCTGTTCTGATCCATCAAAGACCTTTTATAGAAATGGAAGGCCCGTCATATCTCCCTCTTAGGAAGGGTGGCCTCTGTGAAGATGACTATTCTCCCCAAACTCCTCTATCTCTTCCAGACACTGCCCATCGCAATTCCATATGCAGTCTTGCGGAAAGCTCCAGGCGGACCTGGTGCGCTTTGTCTGGAATTATGGGAGGCATAGGATATCTTGCGCGGTCCTGACGGCGTCCCGCACTGACGGGGGATTGGCGTTCCCTGACCTAATTAGGTACTACCAGGCGGCGCAGCTACGCGCCGTAACCTCCTGGTTTCACCAACGATCGTACAATAAGTGGACAGAAATCGAAAAAATATGGCTTGCACCCACACATCCGAACAGTTTGCTCTGGAATGCGAATGCGGAGGTGGACTCGAGCCGGCTGTTGGGCCCCATGCTCCACCTTCGGACGCTTTGGCACAGATTGTCTTAGGTACATGGCCTGGGCTCTGAGCGCTCTCTTCTGACTTCCTTCCTATATAACCCCAGAATGCCTGCCGGCCTCACCCACCAGATGTCCTCGCCTTGGGTGACACACTTTGGCCACTTAGTGGACCCAATATCACGCAAGATGCTCTGATTCTCTGCACTCCAACAAAAATGTGGTCTGCCTCGCCAGGTGTTTTATGGGTACCTGCAAATACGACATTATGCACAGTCTTTTGCCCCAAACCTCCAATTCTCAGCGCCGACCCCCTTTGAGAGGCTTGTACTGGAGGGATCCGCACGCCGAGGTCTGATGTCGGACATATATCGGCTGCTCAACTCCTACTCCATCTCTACTCAGGGTAAGCATGCTTATATGCTTCACTGGGAAAAGGCTCTGGGAGAGGAGATCCCGGAGATGGCTTGGCGGACGATCTGGTCCCAGGCAGCCAAAAGCTCTTTTTGCACGCTCTACAAGGAGAACGCTTATAAAATTCTCTACTTTTGGTACCTGACACCAGATGTCCTCCATGCTATCTATCCCTCCAGCTCGGACAGGTGCTGGCGCTGTCAGGGAGACAAGGGGACTCTCTACCACATCTACTGGACCTGCCCAAAGAATGTGCATTTTTGGATAGAGACGCAGCTTTTGTTGACTCGGCTGTTAGGGGTACAGGTTCCCAGGACCCCAAAATAATTTCTTTTGGGGGTCTCACCTCTGCAAATTCCCAAATGTTCTAAAACACTGCTTAGGCATGTCCTGACAGCTGCGAGGTGTCTGATTGCCCTGCACTGGAAGCGCCGGTCCCCACCCTCCCAAGCAGACCTGTATGCTAGAATAAAGGACATTGAGCTGATGGAAAAAATGACAGCCCGATTACAAGACAGATTGGATAAACATAATAAGGTCTGGGAGGAGTGGCACCGGCGGGAGGATCCGCCCTGAGCCGACGGTCGAGCTTCCCTACCCTACCCCTCCTTTTTCTCTTTTCCCGTCTGTACTCGCTCTTCCTATCCCTCACTTTTTTTTCTCTTCTCTCTTTCTCTTCTCTCTGGATGCATGTATAGTTGCTGGGAGGCCCTGCTTCACAGCTTGCAGTCTTTTTGTGGAGTTGGCGGGGATCCCCCAGCTGTTTGGCTAATTGTTCAATGTTTTATGCGTTACTCTGACTGTACCGATGTAATGCAACAGTTCTTGTGTCACAGTGTCAACTTTTTGTATATCTACCTGCTGGTATGTTTGAAAATAAAATTGTTACTTGAAAAAAATAAAAATAAAGCAGTTAAGGTCAAAATCTATGTTGAGACCTCTGGATGCCTAAAATCTTGGTTTCATATACCCAGACAGACTCACGTTGACTTGGGGCTCTTATGAAGTTCCCACCCCAGCAGTTGTGGTTGATTTTTTTTCTACCCCCCAGAAGTTTAGACACGCTCTTTTAATCCTTTTTGGATGTTATTAATATGTTCTCGCACCCTCACCAACAGTGGTTTGGAGCTACGACCAACATACTGGAGCTGGCATGAACATTCAAGCATATAGACAACCCCCTCTGATGTACACGTGATGAATTTCTTAATTTTACCCGTAGCTGTCACTACTTTATTCTTACTCTCCTTTTTCTCTTTTGCAACTATTAGATCCTTTCTTCCATATTCCTAACCGCTTCAAATTCTTTCTTAATACATGTCTCTTCATACCCCTTTTGCACAAATTGTTCAACAAACTGCAATGCCTATTATATAAATTCTTCTTTCTTACTTCAATTTCTACTCAGTCAGACAGACTGTCCCCTAGGGATATTAAGCAGCCATGGTTTATGGTGACAGCCATTTATTAAAATATAACCATTTCTGTCCGTAGGTGTACAGTAATTTATATTTTCTAGTATGGATTCTTCCTTCCTGCATATACATTTCAACATTCAGGAAGACCATTTTTTCATTGTCATATTTCCAGGACAGTACAGTGGGCCAGATCCACAAAGAGCCGGCGTAACGTAAAATTTCCCATTTAAGTTACACTGCCTTAAAATTTCTACCTAAGTGCCCGATCCACAAAGCACTTACCTAGAAATTTTCGGCTGTGTAACTTAAATTCCGCCGGCGCAAGGCGTTCCTCTTCAAATGGGGGCGATTGCCATTTAAATTAGGCACGCTCCCGCGCCGGCCGTACTGCGCATGCTCGTGACGTCATTTTCCCGACGTGCATAGCGCGAAATTACGTTACGCCGAGCTTTGTGGATCGCGTCGGGTCAATAAAGTTGCGTCGAAAAAAAAAAAAAAAAGATACGGCGAAAAAAAAAAAATGTAAAACAAAAAAAAAAAACCTTGTCGCTGGACAGAAGGGTCTACTTTTACAAGGTGTAAAAAGTTTACACTTTGTAAAAGCAGCCCTAATTTTACACATGCAACTTAATACTTACGGAGAAAAAACGAAGCGTAAAAGCTTTGTGGATCTCCGTAAGTGCCAATTTGCATACCCGAAGCGGCATTTCAACACGAAATGCCCCCAGCGGCGGATGCGGTACTGCATCCTAAGATCCGGCAGTGTAAGTCTCTTACACATGCCGGATGTTCTGTCTCTTGGAAACAGATTCTGTGGATCAGTTCCAAAGATAGAAACAGGGATACGACGGCGTATCAGTAGATACGCCGGCGTATCCCTTTTGAGGATCTGGCCCTATGTCTTTATTATTTGAATACAATGTATCCATGAAGGAGAGGAGACTGGTTTCACTATCCCCCCCCCCCCATCCATGTCATGAACCAATCATCTATAAACCTATTATAGTACACCAGTTCCTTGGGTCTGTCTGAAAAAAAAATCAACTGAGACTCCCAGTGCACCAAAAATAAATTGGCTACACTGGGAGAAAAACGAGTTCAAATGTCTACCCCCGTCTTTTGTAGGTAATAATTGCCATCATACCAAAAATAATTGGAGTAATCCAAACTCCAAACACCTTAATAAATATCTACAATGCTTTTTTCTTTGTTGGAGCTACTTAAAGCAGAGTTCCGGCCACAATTTCACTTTTTAAATATAAATACACAAGCTTAATGTATTCTAGTAAAGTAAGTCTGTAAACTAAAGTCCGGTTTGTTAGGTTGTTACAGCATTTAGACACTTTATAAAATAGAAATTGACTGGGGCCATCTTAAGTGTGGGCATCATGAAGCCAGACTGTATGACTTCCTGGATTTTAGCCTTGCAGATCTCGCACATGCTCAGTGCTGCACAAGCAGTGTAATAGGTTTCAGATCAGGTTTCAGCACCTGTACTGTCCAAGTCACATGATTCTTCGAGACTGGGGAGTGCACAGACTCCTGGAAAGTTACACCCACTACATTCCCAGGAGTCTGTGCGGTGTAGGTTAGGAAGCTTAAGCACCTAGGTGCAGGAAGAGGGAAGATTAACTATTCTGCCTAGCAACAACACTTTGAAGGCATCTAAAAAAAAAAAAATTTCTTAAAGGACTAATGACATTTTTTTAGAACTACTGATGTAATGTTATATTTATGGGTGGAACTCCACTTTAATGCTCATTTGACCGATTCTATAGCATCTGTGTGCTTTATAATGGTACACAGAGATCCCACATCTGCTGCTACCAAAAAGAAAGGAGTATCATCTACTATAACATTATCGTTTAGTGTCTTAAAGAAATGCTGGGGTCAACATGACCGGAGGTTGTAAAAATGACATTCAAGTATTGCCCCAATCTAGATGTTAGGGAATCCACCCTATTTACAATAGGGGTTCTGACTGTCCTTATGTATTTTCAGAAGAAAATTAATTATAGGGATTCGACAGGAAATGGTGTTTAAATATTCAGCTTATTTTTTATTTAGAATCTATGGTAGAATCTATGGTAGAAGCACAGTGGTGGAATATTTGTTCACAGCAATCAAGAAATCACAGAAGTACGGTAGATAAACATATATATGAACTTTTATTTTATTTTATTTATTGATATTTAACAATATTTTCACTGTGTTGAGATTCATTTTATTTAATAGTCACACGAGAGTCGGCAGCGCTGCACCATTTACACAATAAATATTTCTGTTGGTGAGGTGATACACAGAGTGTTTAGCAGCAGAAAATAGATTTTTTAATTATAGCAATTTTGTACACTATTTGCACAATATCTTAATTTATTTTGTACGTAGCACTTATCTAGCGGCACTGATTGATCTTTATAGAATATAGAGGGTTGTTTACTCATACCACTGCCCTCCAGAGAACACATGTATTTTTTGTAATAAATACAAGGAATACAAGGGATTGGACGAGAGGAGGGGTGGATGACGCCACAGTATCTTAAAAGTTTACAACTGTAGGGGTCTGCTGTCCTCTACTGTCTATATGTAAAAATCTGTGCTACTTATCACATAAATAATTATGTATAGCCCTTCCTGTCTTTGGGTTGTTGGGTTGAAATCCTGAGAAGGAGGAAGTGAAAAGAGAGAAAGGAGCCGACACCACAAGTCCCTATAAAAGAACGGTTGCAAATCCAGACCAGAATCTTCATGTTCTCTCACATGAATTATACTAGTACTATACTAGATAACTGAGTCTGTGATACAATGTGCGTGTGTAGTGGTCACCTACTGTATGTAAGTTGGTGAACCAGTTTATATGCAGCTCCTGTTATTTAACCGCTTGCCGACCAGCCGGCAGGTTGGCTCTGCTGGGCGAGATCACGTAGATCTACGTCATCTCTGCGAGCAGCCAATAGGGACGCACGCGCGCCGCCGGAGGCACGCACGCGAACGCCCTGTGCGCCCCTGACGCTGACGCGCGTGCGGGGCGGGCTCGATCACCGTCGGGCACCCGCGATCGCTCGTTACAGAGCGAGAACCGGGAGCTGTGTGTGTAAACACACAGCTCCCGGTCCTGTCAGGAGGAGAAATGCCTGATTGTCTGTTCATACAATGTATGAACAACGATCAGTCATTTCCCCATGTCAGTCCACCCCCCCTGCAGTTAGAACACACCCAGGGAACATACTTAACCCCTTCCTCACCCCCTAGTGTTAACCCCTTTCCTGCCAGTGGCATTTTTATAGTAATCAATGCATTTTTATAAAAAAAATGCCAATGGTCCCAAAAATTTGTCAAAAGTGTCCGAAGTGTCCGCCATAATGTCGTAGTACCAATAAGAAAATCGCTGATTGCCGCCATTACTAAAAAAAAAAAATGCCATAAAACTATCCCCTATTTTGTAAACGCTATAACTTTTGCGCAAACCAATCATTAAACGCTTACTGCAATTTTTTTTTACGAAAAATATGTAGAAGAATACGTATCGGCCTAAACTGAGGAAAAAATATGTTTTTTGGGGGATATTTATTATAGCAAAAAGTAAAAAATATTATTTTTTTTCAAAATTGTTGCTCTATTTTTGTTTATAGTGCAAAAATTAAAAACCGCAGAGGTGATCAAATACCACCAAAAGAAAGCTCTATTCGTGGGGAAAAAAGACGCCAATTTTGTTTGGGAGCCATGTCGCACGTCCGCGCAATTGTCAGTTAAAGCGACGCAGTGCCGAATCGCAAAAAGTGGCCTGGTCTTTGACCAGCAATATGGTCCGGGGCTTAAGTGGTTAAACCCTTTACAACCACTTTTTACTACAGGTAAGCCAATAATAATGTTTACCTGTAGCTACCTGCATGGTTATAGGAGATATCCCCTGTATCAGCATGTGCCATCGGCATAAGCGCACTGCAGCAACGTCTGACATGCCGTTACCAGCACATGTGCGGGAGTGACAACATTGCGGCTCCGGCCAATCACAGCGATGGAGCCCACAATACCCGGAAATTACCAGTCCAAAATAAAAGCAGACAGATTGAAGTGTTTGACTCAACATCAGGACAGGATCTAGCCTATTTGGTATGGGGGTGCACTAAAAAAAGTCAAGGGGCACAGGATAGGACGTCAGTAGGGCAATGTACAGGGATTAGCAGGGCAGAGGACAGGGGTCAGAGGACAGGGGGTCAGCAGTGCAGTGGACATGAATTAATAGGACAGTGTACAGAGGTCAGCAAGGCAGAGAATGGGGTCAGCAAGCAATAGGACGTGGTCAGAAGGGAAAAGGAAAGGGTCAGCAAGGAAGAGGACAGGGTCTTCGGGGCAAAGGACAGGGGTCAGAGGACAGGGGTCAGCAGTGCAGTGGACAGGAATTAGTAGGACAGTGTACAGAGGTTAGCAGGAGAATGGGGTCAGCAGGACAAAGGTTGTCAGAATGGAAGAGTACAAGGTCAGCAGGGCAGAGGACTGGGGTCAGAGGACTTGGGTCAGAGGACAGAGTGTAAGCAGTGCAGTGGACAGGAATTAGTAGGACAGTGTACAGAGGTCAGCAGGGCAGAGAATGAGGTCAGCAGGCCATAGGAAGTGGTCAGAAGGGAATAGTACAGGGTCACCATGGAAGAGGACAGGGTCAGCAAGGCAGAGGACAGGGGTCAGAGGGCAGGGGGTCAGCAGTGCAGTGGACAGGAATTAGTAGGACAGTGTACAGAGGTCAACAGGGCAAAGAATTGGGTCAGCAGGCCTTAGGACATGGTCAGAAAGGAAGAGGACTGGGGTCAGCAGGGCAGATTACTGGGGTCAGAAGGGCAGAGGGGAAGGGAACATTAGCAGGGCAGGGGGAGGGAACATTAGCAGGGCAGAGGGAGGCAATGTCAGCAGGGCAGAGGGAGGGAACGTCAGCAGGGCAGAGTGAGGGAACGTCAGCAGGGCAGAGTGAGGGAACGTCAGCAGGGCAGAGTGAGGGAACGTCAGCAGGGCAGAGTGAGGGAATGTCAGTAGGGCAGAGTGAGGGAACGTCAGCAGGGCAGAGTGAGGGAACGTCAGCAGGGCAGAGTGAGGGGGTGTCAGCAGGGCAGAGTGGGGGGGGGGGCGTTGGCAGGGCAGAGGACTGGGGTCAGCAGGGTAGAGGGGGAGGGAATGTCCGCAGGGCAGAGCACTGGGGTCAGCAGGCCATTGGACTGGGCTCAGTAGGGCAGAGGACTGGGGTCAGCAGGGCAGAGGGGGAGGGAATGTCAGCAGGGCGGGGGGGAACGTCAGAAATAACAAACATAAAACGTAGAAAATTATAAAATTGTAAAAAATACTGACAGCATCCACTGCCCTACTTTCTCCAACCTCTGCCCAACTGTCACTGTCCTCTTGGGGGGGCCTCAAACTAAGTCTTTGTGAAGAATGTCTAGCTTCACCACTGGGTAATACACACTGAGCCCTTTCTATTGATGCCATTAAAGCGGAGGTTCACCCTAAAAAACATCTATGTACCATCTCATCCAGCATACTAAGGTCAGCTACAGTATGCTTTTTTTGATGGTTGACGTCCGGCTATGGCGCGTCACGCGTTCCGAAAATAGCCGGACTAGGTCTCGGCGCCATACGGCGCCTGGACTAGGAGCTGACTGCGCAGGCGCCGTATACAGCCGAGTCCTATTTCGGCTATTTTCGGAACGCGTGACGCGCCATAGCCGGACGTCAATCATGTCCCCCTCTTTATGGGAACGCCTACTTCCCGTGGGAGTCTGAAAAGAAACTGAGGGATTAAACGGTAAATACAGCGCAAAAAAAAAAAAAGCATACTGTAGCTGACGCAAGTATGCTGGACGGGATGGTATATAATTATTTTAGGGTGAACCTCCGCTTTAACATAAACCTATCTTTAATTTCAGTGCATTGTATATTTCAGTGCATGAATAATTTTACTCCAGTGGAACCTTTGTTTCTTACAATTATATGTCCTTTATTGTCTACAGTCATTGCCACGAGGGTACATAGTGCATTTATTAGTTATTTTTTTTTATGTCTTTATACTTTTAAAATAACACATTTGAGGCTATATGAATGCTGCAAACATTACTCTGTTGCCTAATAACATGAGAATGCACTGTTTACTTTTACTATGGTTTAGTATGATTATTTTGTCTCATCTGGGCAAGTTTACTCTGTACATTAATTTTAATGGTGGATTGCTAATTATGGTGTTATTTACAGCCCTCTGTTTGTTTTAGGATGAGAATTGCTGCTCTGTTTTTCTGCATGTATTCTGCACCCCATGATCCTATCTATATTTCACTAATAGCTTTTATATTTAATTTAACAATATTTTAAATATTATTTTGTTGTTGTTCTAGATCCTTTTTATTAGCCCCAAAACATGTATATCTTCTTACCTCATGTTGTGATCAATAAACTTTTGCTGGACTAATCCTTGATTTGCAGTACTCTTATTCTTTTTACATACTTTTGATTTATAAATAATCTGTCAACTATGCAAGTATGCAATGTTTTTTTTTAGAAGACTCAAATTGGCACACGCATACATGTTGGATTAGCTGGACCCGTGTCTTTTCCAATTCTTATCTTCTATGTAACTATGTAATATTTGGCAGTATAAATTACATACATTAAGGCCAATTTAATGTTAGGCAATGCATCTAATAAAAAGAATAAGATTTTTTTCTCACCTGTTCAAATAGCCCCATGGACAATGCTGGAAAAGCAGTAAAAAGTACAGAGTAGAAGGCTATAAACCAACTGTCAAACACTGTCTGCATTACAAGGAAACAAAAACATTAAATATGTAAGTGTCATGTTACTAATGGTTGTCTTCATTATTGATTCAACAAGTAATTCACCCATAATTTTAAGCTGAAATTTGCCATTTTTTTTTTTTAACCAAGATTACATTTTCCTAATTTTATCTAGTTGTTACAGTGGTTTTTGGTATTTTCAACTGAGATTTGCCCATTTTGAAAAAAATTCACCTTGCCAAGCATCTACCTAGTCTTCAGTAGGAGAGTACTTTCCTGTGCCATTCATTCTATTTATTACTCAGTAAATGTAGGTTCATTGTAAAAATTCACCCAATATTTACTGATGTTTCACCTTGCACAATATTGTAAATTATTCCCTGGTTGGGAGTGGTCAATGTGCATTTTGCAGTGCTTCTTGGAGCTTGCTTTGGGGGATTTAGAATGTTTGCCTATGTAGAATGATACACCTGTATTTTTTATAAAGGTTTAATGCTTCTGTGGTTAATGATTTTTTTTTTGTTCAATCTTATTTTATTAGGAGACCAAGAATAACAGAAATGGTGTTGGTATAAAAATATAACATGATTCTTTGGTATAAAATTACAAAGGCAAATAATCCACAGAAAACAAATTGGCCTTTTTTCGAGATTCATTACAGTTACTAGGCATAATATGTGCAATAGTATAAGAACAATCATTTACAAGCAGCAATATCACAGGTGGAATCAAAATATATTGCTGCTTAATAAGGCATTGCGTACCGTGGTTGTGCAATATCATATAAAGAAAACGCAAGTCATGTGGGTCACATATTGTGCAATATCAGAAGAAGCATTATTCAGCTAATGCTCTTAAAGCAGAGAAGGGTTTAGCAAGGTTTTAGAAAAAAAGGATAGAGTATGGCCAGATTAAGGGGGGAGACATTCCCTCTAGGCTAAGGTGTGGTGGGAACAAGTTCGCCCTCCAAGGGAGGGCATGCTTGTCAACTTTCAGTGATGGGGGATCTAAAATGATGAGCACTAAAATGGTGCAGCACATCTTTTTAAACTGATTTTAGAGTGGCCCGGATTACAGATAGGGGAGCTACCTCCGGTGAGGGTTGGAGAGATTTTACCGTCATTTCACATTTTTATGTACACATACATGTTCTTTTTCATGCAATCATTTAAATATGTTGAAATCTAGAAAAGATAAATAGAAAGTTAGCTTTATGTGAGAATCATTACTGTCAATAAGGGGCCAATAAGTGATCTATATACTTTTTGCTGGAAGGATTGCTTTGGAGTTTTAACATAATATGGAATATATGGAATACTGCATTTAATGATATATATTGAATATATTGAATTCTTTGGCATTGATGCCAATTTTTGCAGGAGTTCCTATAAACATGTTTTTCCCTTTTGTTTTGCCTTTTTTGATGTTTTTACTTCTTATCTATGTTTTTAGATGTATAGATTTGTCATCAGCAATCGTAAAAACCATGAAATGTATACATATTGTAGTAGCGATTTGGGCTTTATCGTTTAAAGTCGCACCAACGTGGCAACATCATGTGTGACACAGGCCTCGGCAGATCTGATATTGATTTAATCAGAGCTGAGCTTCCATGTGTAGTGAGTATCCACTAATTCACCAGCTCTTCAATTATTCAATTAAGCCCACCTTGTTTACTCTGTAAAAATTGTATTGGCATGTGTATATAAATTCTTGTCTATTGCCTAAAGAGTCAGCTATGAGTAAGCACCAGTAGTTATGGTGTGAAACATGTCAGCTGTTGATTTAATCTTTTGCTGTATGGTTTTTAACCAATAAAGAAATCATTGTTGGAGTGCGGCCATCCGGATTTATTTATTTTTTCTAGAGGGTTGGAGAGATGTCGCCATCATTTTGCTATACAGATCAAGTATTTTTTGCCAGAATTGCCATACAGGAGGGCAATCCCACCAGATGTAGAGTAAAGTGCCTGTTGAGGATAAGCATCTCCAACACTCGTCCAATTGGGATGGGTTGAAGTGTTAATTACTTTTTTTTTTTAAATTTTTAGCTGCCTGTCTCTTGTTATGAGGAGAGTTATAGAAAAATTAAAGATCTTCAGACTTGTTCCAGGGTATTGACGCAAGGTACTGAATTCTGAAGGAAAGCATCTTAACCAGGAAACTAGCATTTTCAAAAAGACAGGTCCGCAATGTCAGCGTACATGTTTCTCTCAGGTATACTTTTATGCCTATTGTTCACCTTGTATGTCCCCAAATAATAAACACACTAAAAATCATTTCTCACACAATTACAGTTCTTACAATAGTATTATTTATATTTCAATAATAAATACCAGAGCTGTATATCCATTAAAATATGCATATAACACATGGCAGAAAACACTGGCCGATGCCTTGTAGAAGAAATATCTCAGAAACTTTGCAATACGAAGGTAGGACCACCGTCCATGAATAAGTAGAAGACGCTGAAGATAAGAAAACTGAGCCAAAGCATAATCACTGGACTGGACGGCTTGTGTTCCTTCCAAACCACTGATACCAACTCCAATGTGAGCAGCTGATACAAGAGAATAATGTTAGATAAGAAGGGAAACTTTTACTTTATCATGGTTTGCAATACTATAACAAGATTTACAAAAGAACAGTCAACCATATTTATTAAGCTAAGAACGTAATAACCTAACTTCATATTAAAAAGATCCACTTTAAAAGGAGATTTTTTCGTCCAATGCCAATAAACCCCTAAAAATTTAAAATAAATGGCCATAAAAAGAACTGTAATTTCATAAATGTGATAACATGAACAAAATTAAATAGTGAAATGTATTGTCAATGCTTAAAATGGAGTACGTTCCAACAGTATATGTTGCGTATTGTGAATTATATATTGAAACTTACTAATTAAATACATTTGACCCAGGAATAAAAATATAATTAATAGTTCAGATTGTAGCTGTACCTTGCAGTTTATATTTAAAAAAAAAAAAAAACATTATGTGTCTTAAGCAGGCCATACACGGAAGAATTTCGAACAAATTTTCTTTTCAAAATCAGAAAGTTCATTTTTTTTTGTGATCCGATGATGCCACCATTGATTTGTGAAATTCGGCCAACAAAATATTCATGTTGCCGGGAATATTCGTTTCTCTCCGGGAATATTCATTTCTTTCCGGGAATAAGAAAATGCTTTACATACCAGATCCTCCTCTCTCACGTCATTACACTAAAAATCTGTTAAATTCTTCTAATGTTGGAATGGTGGAGTTGATTTACTAAACCGGGAGCACTCATAATCTGATGCAGCTGTGCATGGTAGCCAATCAGCTTCTAACTTCAGCTTGTTCTGCTAAGCTTTAAAAATAAAAACTGGAAGCTGATTGATTTCTATGCAGAGCTGCACCAGCTTTTGGAGTCTCCAGTTTCAGTAAATCAACCTCTTTGTATCTAGCCACTTCACAGAAATGATGGGATCCCATGGTCTTGGGATCCCAATCACTTAAGCAGGGTATAAATAAAATGTATTGTAACTGATTAACTCACTCACATATGTATTTAATTTAAAGTCCACAGAGAACCTAAAGATTAGCTTGTGTAAACATACCAATTATTCAATAAAGCAACCTTACAGGACTTCTAACACGTTGTCTGTTGTGGTATATTTATAGAAAATATAGGGTGCAGAAATTTGTTGTTATTTTACAGGTGTGCACAAATTTAAAGCTTTGAATGCTCAGTATATATTTAAAAAAAAAAAGTAACGTATTGCACTTGTGTGCCCTAAAACTAAGTTTAGTGTATTTGTAATGTATTTGTGTAGTGTATGAAATGTTGTGGTTGATAAACCATTGCACAAATATCGTAAGATATTAAAAAAAATGGAGCTGCCACCATTATATTCTAGATGGTGTTTGTTTTAAGAAAATATATACTATTTGGGGGTTTATACTAGTCTTCTACCTAACATAATTTTTTTAAAGATGTGTGGAAAAAAATGCAAAAATGGCCCTGGCAGCAAAGGGTTAAAGGCTAAGCACACCCTAATTTATTTTTAGCAACCTTCATTTCATCATGTTTCTTCATTGCCAAAATAATGTGGCAAAAATTAGATCACCTTGGAGTGTCCACTTTCAAAAAAGGGGTCATTTTAGGTGTGTTTCGTCCTCCCAATCAGTTTAATGGGCAGGGCAATATCAAATGGGGGGGGGCAGGAGGGGTGGCTGTGAATTCTGTTTTCACCTCTTCCCACAGGCCGTTCGCATATATGCGGCCTCTCAGTGGGTGGGCTTTAATGCAGAGAGGCTGCATGTTTGCATCCCAAATGTAAATATTTCTGAGCTCTGCATGCTCCCAGTACAGTTACCGGCTGGGACCGGAAAGCTCCTGATGCATACTTGTGATCAGGAGCTGTCTGATCATGTGCCCGTTGTGGCAGCCAGTCACAGCAGTCGCATGACCCCAATGCTCACCTCCGCCTCCCAGCATTTAGAAGGTCTTAAAGATCTTGGAGGAGGCGGCAGGAAGGGGTTAAATCTATCTTTTTATAAATATTTAAAAAAAATTCATGCCTTAAAAAAGACACTGGCATGTGTAATTAACTGTGGTGGTGGCGATGAGGGTGGTGGGGGAAGGTGCAGTTTGACACCTTTGCCCTGGGCACGAGATGACCATGTTCAGGAACTAATTACGGTATGTCAGTGGGGTGGATGTCAATCTGGAGGAGTGGATGTTCATAGGCAGATAGAATTTGAATGGAGAACACCCTAGTGAATATCTACATATAATGTGAAATATCTGTGAATAAAAGAATTGACATCCAATGACTGAAGGGGCAGGCCATGGACAGTGAGGGTGGGCAGGAAAGCGCTGGATGATACTGCATGCAGCCAGAGAAATGAGGTGGGCTATATCTGACTTGCTGCAGATTTCAATGCACACTTCCAGAAGCTCACAATGGGGAATTTACTAAAACTGCTGCACACAGAATCTGGTGTAGCTGTGCATAGTAACCAATCAGCTTCTAGGGTTTATTGTGAAAGCTTAATTTAAAAAGGCCATACACCATACAATTTATTATAGGGTTCTGGTAAATCTAAAGGAAATCTATAGAAAATAAAATTGTATAATGTATGGCCAGCCTTATGCCGCGTACACATGACCATTTTTAAGCCTGCCTTGCCTACACACGAACGTGAAAAAAAATGCTGGAGCAAAGCGCGGTGACGTACAATGCGTACGACGGCACTATAAAGGGGAAGTATCATTCGGATGGCGCCACCCTTGGGGCTGCTTTTGCGGATTTTGTGTTAGTAAAAGTTTGGTGAGAGACGATTCGCGCTTTTCAGTCTTCGTGCTTTTTAGTCTGTTACACCGCGACGAATGTGCTATCTCCATTAGGAACGCTAGTTTTACCAGAACGAGCGCTCCCGTCTCATAACGTGCTTCTGAGCATGCACGTTTTTTTCACGTCGTTAAAGCCTACACACGACCGTTTTTCACGACGTGTGTAGGCAGGTTCTAAATCTTTAATGGCAATTTTAATGTCACGAAAAATGCTCTGGAGCCCACACACAATCGTTTTTAATGACATTAAAAATATATATATTTTTCACGTCATGAAAAACGGTCGTGTATACACAGCATTAGAAGCTGATTGGTTACTATGCACTAGACATGTGCAATTCGTTTTGTTTCTAATTCGTTTTTTTCCGAAAATTCGGAAATTCGTTAATTAGGAATTTTCATATTTACAAATTTTTTATTTACGAATTTTCGGACGAAAATTTTTAATTTATGAATTTACAAATTTTCGTATTTCCGAAAATTCGAATTAACGAATTTTCTAAAATTTGGAAATTCAGAAATACGAAAATTTTTCGGATTTTCGAATTTTTCAATTTTCGAATTTTTCACTTTTCCAATTTCGAATTTTCAGATTTAGAATTTTTCAAATTTCGAATTTTCGTATTTACGAATTTCGAAAATTCGAAATTTCGAAAATTGAAAAATTCGAAGTTCGAAAATTGAAAAATGTTTCAAATTTCGAATTTTTTTATTTCCGAATTTTCGTATTTCCGAATTTCGAAAATGCGAAAATTGAAAAATTCGAAATTCGAAAAATTAAAAATTTGAAACATTTTTCAATTTTTGAACTTCGATTTTTTCAATTTTCGAAATTCGAAAATTGAATTTTCGAAAATTGAAAAATTCGAAAATCGAAATTTCGAAAATGGAAAAATTCGAATTTTAGAATTTTTCAAATTTCGAATTTTTAAATTTTCGAATTTCTTACTTTTCCAATTTCGAATTTTTCCGAAATTTCGAACTTTTCAATTTTCGAATTTTCATATTTCCGAATTTCGAAAATTGAAAAATTAGAAATTAGAAAATTGAAAAAATCGAAAATTGAAAAAAATGTTTCAAATTTCTAATTTTTCAATTTCCGAATTTTCGTATTTCGAAAATTCGAAAATTTCAATTTTCCAATTTTCGAAATTTCGAATTTCGAATTTTTCCATTTTCGAAATTTTGAAATTTCGTATTTCGGAATATTTTCGTATTTCCGAATTTCGAAAATTGAAAAATTTGAAAATCGAAATTTCGAACATTGAAAAATTCGAAAACTGAAATACGAAACTTCGAAAATACGAAATTTAGAAAATTCGAAAATTAAAAAATTCAAAATGTCAAAAATTCGAAATTTCGTAAATTTACGAAAAAATAATTTATTTTTCGTTCCATTCGTTTTTTTTCGTTTCATTCGTTTTTTGCCTTTTCTGAAATCCGAAAATTTCCCGAATTTCCGAAAAAAGCAAAAAAAAAATTTTTCCAAAATTTACGTATTTCCGAAAAAAAATAAACGAATGAAACAAAAACGGAAACATTTTTTTTTTCGAATTTCCCGAATTTACGAAAAAATTCAAAAAACAAAAATAACAAACAAAAAAAATGTCTACTATGCACAGTTGAACCAGATTAGTAAATCTATCCCATTGCGCTGTGAATTCAGAGTAATCAATTCAAGTACAGGCAAGGGGGTTGTAAAACTGCATGAAATATAAAATCACAATGTTTAAATCTACCATCCCTTTCACAAATCTTTCTCTCCACTCTCTTATCAATACCTAAAAGGAAAAAGGAAAGCAAAAAATATTAAACCCAAACTTACTTTTAATCATATTCACATCATTTGCCCCGTCTCCAATAGCAAGGGTTATGGCTTTCTTGTGTTTTCTCACAAGCTGTACAATCATAGCTTTTTGCTTTGGTGTCACCCTGCAGCATATGACAGCTTGGCACTGAGAAGCTAGGTCTACAAATGAATATTCTCTCATCCTTTCTTCTTGTTCACTGGGAGTCACTTTCTTCCGATTGCAAAGTTCTACTAGTTTTTGGAAAAGTTGCCAATTACACTTTTTACTTTTACTGGGTGTTAAAATCCGTCCCTGTGAAAAAAAAAAAAAAACACTGTTTGTTCGAAGCAGAAGACAATACATAGTAATTACTTTTTACTTTAAAGAAATATATAAAGTTAGTGTTAGTTTTACAAAAGAATCCATGATCTTTAATAAAGATCAGATTGTCACAGGAAAGAAAATATGTATTAATCCCAAAACAGAACTTACCAGGAAACCTCCACTGACCACAAGAGCTACCCTCTGCCCAAGATGTTCTCTGTGTTTCTTGAATACATTGATGTCCAAAAGATTTTGCCCACTCCCTGAAAAGTTGTTGTTTTCCCAGCAGTCATCTAGGATATCACTGGTTAGATAAACACAAAACATGGTTCAATAAATAAAGCTCAACCCAAACAAAACCAAAAGCTACTAATACACTACCTGGTTATCCCTCGCCTCAGCTATTGCAATCCCCTTATTGTTGGCCTAACCTTACAGGCTATTCACCACCAACTGTTCAGTGGCCGTTTCCCCCTCTGCCAATCTCTCCATTGGCTTCCTACAACCCAACATAAATGATTCAAAGTATTAACAACATACAAGGCCATACACAATTCTGCCCCAAGCTACAATACCCTCATCTAAAAGTATCACATAAACGGTCCGCTTTGCCCATCCCAGGATCTCCTGCTCTCTAGCTCCCTTGTCACCTCCTCAGATGCGCACATCTAGGACTTCTTCAGAGCTTCTCCTATCCTCTACTACTCGCCCCACCCTTTTAGAATGTAAACTGTCATGAGTAGGGGGCTCCCAGCCCTTGTGTTCTGCATTGTTTTGTAACTCTCTTTAATTTGTAAAGGACTGCACAAACTGTATAAAAGGTATAATTTCCATTTGTTTTATATCTGTGACCTTTTTAGGGAAATTTCATATCACCTTCTGTCCTAACAACCTATGACAGCAGAAAATGAGTTGGGGCATAGTCAGGGCTCAAGTCCTGCGGGAACGCGTGGGAACGGAGTTCCTGCACTTTTTTCACAGCAGGAACTCAGTTCCCTTTGCAGGACTAAAGCAGCCGAGAGCAGCCGAGCCGCCCGAGCCAATCCTTCACTAAGCGGCGATGCCCAGCTCGAGTCACTGTCAGGGGCAGGCGAACCTTAGTAATCCTTTATGTTACTGGCCGCTTCCTGTATATGGATTAATTGGGTAGTGTGCGGGTATTCCATCACTTCCTTGATGCCGCAATGTCTCCTGGGAGCTTTTGTCATTGTTCCCAGGAGACATTGCGGAGGTCTGCCGTGAGTTATCGCGGGATTTAGAAAGAACTTGCTTTACAGTTACAGGTACAGTGGATCGAAAAAAAGAAAACATGCGGTTTAGTAATTATGCATATGAGCGTATCATTTTTTTTTTTTGTGGGGGAGTGGATCTTGGGTGGGAGTTCCCACACTTTTTTCCCCAAGACTTGACCCCTGGGCGTAGTAGACACTAATAATAATAATATGACAGAGGTCTTTACCTTTTCCTATTTTACTGAAGAAACAGAATTGTTACATAAAATATTTGTCTTTGAGTTCCCTATGTGGATTATACTGCTGCCTCAGGAGGAACTGGACACTGACAAACAAATAAGTTATTCACCAGGCAGGTAAAACCCCTCCCACTCCCAGCATGCAAGGTTTGTAGAAAAGCAGTATTAGGAGTACAAAGAGTAAATCACAAACACAGAGAGATGAGACCTCTAAAAATTGGAATTTAAGTACAAAAACCCAGTTTTCCTTTACTTTCATTCAGGAACACAGGATTCAGATTCAGAAGAGGCCTTAACATCCACCTGGTACAACTAAAGCCTCGTACACACGTCCGAGGAACTCAGCGGGCGAAACACATCGTTTTCCTCGTCGAGTTCCTTGTTAGGCTGTCGAGGAACTCAACAAGGCAAGTTTCTCCATTCCCGTCAAGGAAATAGAGAACTTGCTCTCTTTTTGGCTCGTCGAGTTTCTCGACAGTTTCCTCAACGAAAATGTACACACGACCGGTTTCCTCGGCAAAAAAATATCTCCCAGCAAGTTTCTTGCTGGTTTTTGCAGAGAAACTCGGTCGTGTGTACGAGGCCTTAGAGAAGGTGTGAGCAGAAGACCAGGTGGCAACCTTGCAAATCTGGGAAACAGTTGTCTAATGCAAAAAATCCCAAGAAAATTTCTTAGACCTAGTAGAGCGCACCATGAAAGGAAAGCATGGAACCTTGTCCTTAAGACCATAAGCTTGATCTCTCACCACTGTAAAATGATGGAATAAGAACAAAAATAAAAGAAATGAAAAGAAAGAGTCAGTTTTTTTGGAAGCCGTGGCTGAAATGTAAACCCACACAACATGAACTACATCCAGAAACTGAAGAAACATTTCCTTTTGATGCACTGGAACTGGCCAGAGAGATAGAAGAAAAATGTCCTGGTTAAGGTGACTTTTCTTGGCCTCCGGAGGTGGAAGAAGTCTTCCCAGTTTTTGGCTCAGGCTTCCTCTTCTGGGGCAAAAGAATTCTTCTACTCCCAGTGACATCCTTCAGGATCATATCAAAGAGCCATTCATCATCAAAAAGGCATACACAATAAGCAATTTTTTTTACATTGCTGTTCTTTAGACCAACATTTCAGCCAAAGAGTTCTCTGCATATTCACAAACTGGAGACTAATTAGCTAAATAAGATGCATAATGTCATCTAAACCATCAATGCAGTAGTGTAGATCTGAATCACACCCTACAAACACAGCATTATTATAGATTTTAGTTAATCCTGTGACATAAGTTTAGTCCATTCCCTTAAGGTTTGACAGAGTGACATTATGGCTATGGCAGGTTACAAAGCAGGGCCTGTTAGCGAAAACAATAATTTGAAAAGGGTTTACAAATGTTTGTCAATGGGATCCTCAAACACTAGTAAATCTTCCACATGTTTGATCAGTGTTTTATTATGATGGAAAATCTCTGTACCAACAATGGGAATGGCCCATTTCTTGATAAAGGCCTCCGCAAATGGGTATTAGTCAGTAAAACATTTAGAAGAGTTAACAGTTTATTTGAAGTTTTCCTATCTCCATACAAACCACCATCAAATGAGGAGTATACTAGAAAGGTTTTGATAGTCTTAGGGCCTCTCAGAGATCCCAGACTAGAACAGCACCAGTGGAAACCACAGGCTGTTCCAATTTTGAGGTGGCACACACTATGGTATTGATTAAGAGGATCCTTTAATAAAAGGACACTTACATGTCCAGGGATATAGCAACGCCCTCATCTGGGTCAGTTCTTCTTCGATCTATGAGTCCCCAGTACCAGTATGTTTAGTATGGGAAGCCAAATATGACTCATTGCAGCTTCACAGCCAGCGTTCCACTGCGAATGCGCAAGCCACTTTATACTGTGTGAATGGTCCCACAATCTCATGGGACCAAAGTCTACTTGACTGATAGACCATACATTGCTTGACAGAAAGGAATACCTCAAGTGGTCAGCAAGCTGATTTTGAACTGCTGGGACAAATTCTGCCCTAAAATCCAGTATATGCTGCCAAGCCCACTTATTGATTTGGAAAAATTATTTCAAAAGTTTAATGCCTAGTACACACGAGAGGATTTATCCGCGGAAACGGTCCTCCGGACCGTTTCCGCGGATAAATCCTCTGGCGGATTTTGATCTCCTGGTTGTACTAACCAGGAGATCAAAATCCCCGCGGAATTCCGTTCCTTGGTGACACGTTGCGCCGTTGCCGCGATGATGACGCGGTGACATACGCGACGCTGTGATATAAGGACTTTCCACGCATGCGTCGAATCATTACGACGCATGCGGGAGATGGATTCGGACGGATTGATCTGGTGAGTCTGTACAGACCAGCGGATTAATCCGTTGGAATGGATTCCAGCGGATAGATTTCTTAGCATGTTAGGAAATTTTTATCCGCTGGAAATCCACACCAGGGGATCTATCCGCTGAAACCGGTCAGCGGATCAATTTCAGCGGATCGATCCTCTCGTGTGTACGGGGCCTAAGACTCTTTGTTTCCCTGCCTCTGGAGATATACAAGTGGTACCCTGTTGCCTAGGCATAGAAGGGCCCTTGTACCTATCAACAGGGGGCAAAGGTCGTCAGTGCCTTGAATGCTGTTTTGAGCTTAAGAATGTTCAACCCCATATCTCCCTATCCATTCAGACTGGTGTCAGATCTGTAACAGATATACTCGCATTGGATAATTGGAATGGTTGTTGATGACATTCCCAAAATGCTGAGACACTGTATAGCAGGGGGACACCCTGATCCCAAACTTTTACAGTTTTATAAATTTTCTCTGATGATAGCTCCACTGAATTTCTCAGGCTGTCTGTCATTGCTCCAAGTGACACCATCCTCTGTGTTGGCTGGTGGCTAATTTTCTTCCAATTGATTAGCCATCCATTTGCTTGTAGACACTGCAATAGAACCTCTTGATCCTGTAGGTAAACATCTGCATTGTTAGCTGGGAGCAGACTGTCATCAAGGTAATGATGTAGACCTAGGCTTTGCTCTCTCAAGACCCCATGAGTGGCACCAGGACATTTGTGAATGTTCGTGGAGAAGTTGACAGAATAAATGGGAGGCATGGAAATTGGTAATTTTGCTGGATAGCAAGCCCTATAGCACTTTTGGAAGGTCAGCTGCGTTAATACGTGAATATAGGAATTAGGCAAGTCTATGGATATTAGTCAATCCCCCATGCTTACTGATAAAAATATTGATTGCAGGGTCTCCATTTTAAAATGATCCACATCTATGTATCTGCTCAACTGCACATTCATCTACAGTATTTTTCTTTACTAGAAACAATGTTGAATAGAATGACCTTTTGGGGGTCTGGGAATGGTGCAATCACTTCTTTTTGTAATAGCTCAGCCACATACGGTTGTAGAATTAACCTTTCCTCTAAAGAAGAGGGATTTTTTTTGTTTCCTGAAACTGACTGGGAGGGAGGTACATGTGCAAAGAGTGGCACACTTAGTACTTTTATTATTCTGAGGCTGAGATTGAGTCTGAGGCCTCGTACACACGACCGTTTTCCTCGACAAAATCCATCAAGAAACTTGGTGGCAGAACTTTTTTGCCAAAGAAAACGGTTGTGTGTATGTTTTTCGTCGAGAAAACTGTCATGGATCTCGACGAGAAAAAAAGAGAACAAGTTTTCTTTTTCCTCATCGGGAGTCTCAATTTCCTCGTCGTGTTTCTCGTCCGGCTGGTTTACGAGGAGAAACACGTCCGTGTGTATGCTTAGAAACCCGCGCATGTTCAGAATAAAGTATGAGACGGGAGCACACCTTCGGTAAAAGTAGCGTTCGTAATGGAGATAGCACATTCGTCACGCTGTAACAGACTGAAAAGCGCGAACCGTATCTCACCAAACTTTTACTTAACACGCAGTAACATGAGATTAGCAAAAGCAGCCCCAAGGGTGGCACCAATGGATTAGAACTTCCTCTTTATAGTGCCGTCGTACGTGTTGTACGTCACCGCGTTTGAGAGCGATGAGATTTTGTCTTGACAGTGTGTACACAAAGAAAGCTAGACAAGATTCTCAACAAGCCAGACAAGGAACTCGCAGAAGAAAACGATGTTTCTCTTTCGACGAGTTTCTCGGTCGTGTGTACGAGGCCTTAGTCTTTTGTAGCTTGTGAAGGGAAGTCTGAATGCACCTCCAGCTACTTCTGTAGATCTTTTTCCAGCCTATAAGCTTTTGCAGTTTTTGATGCCTTTATTTCCTATACATTGCGATTAACCACCCCCCAGTCACCTTCATAATTGCAGAATCCACCTTACTTCCAAAAAGATTCAAACCATCATATGGAATATTACACCAGTTTGATTTTGAGGCTGGATCTGCTGACCAGAGTTTTAACCACAGCACTCTTCTAGACATTACTGAAGACAGCATAGCCCTGGCTGAACACCCGATAATATCCACAAATGTTTCAGCTATGAAATAACCTACTAATATCTTATTCCAAGGGGGTTACATTCCTTAAGAACAGCCTATTGGTTGAAATGCATTGGGGATGAAGTTTGTGCTGACATCTTTACACCTGCTGGAGCTAGCAGTGGTGGTGGTTGTATTTACATGTGATTCATCCTTGCAATTGTGTGAGTAGATGCACAAATACTTATTAAAATAAACCTGCTAGTTGTACTATAGAATTCTTGCTTATTTCTTACATGGCTTAAAAGGGGTTGTAAAGGAAAAAACATGGTTTTCACAACAAGCATCCTTTACCTGCAGACATTCCTCTTTTCACTTCCTCATTGTTCATTTTTGCTCAGAAGTTGCTCTATTTCTTCTCTGTTCTGTTGACTTCCTGCTTGTCTGATTTTACTGACCACCGTGAAGAGAGGCTTTACTGCGGTGGTCAGTGATGTGCTCACCCCCTCCTGGGAACTACATCTGTGCGGCAGGACGCTCTCTACGTGTTAGAGACTTCAAGGCGGTGTGAATTACTGGGCGTGCCGCAATTCATACTGGGAAATGTGGTTCCTACATGAACGAGTGATGCAAACCAGGAAGTGAATGAGAGAACAGAAACTAGAATGCCGGAGGTGATATAGATGAAGGAATTTAATAGGTATTTACTCGTTTTTTTAACAGATACATTACACTATTCTGTCTGTCTACCTTGCAGACATTAATTTTAGGCAAAACAATGTTTTCCTTTACAACTCCTTTAATGTACATGGCAGAGTGGAGGTGCAAACTGTGAATCCCTGCTGATGTACTCTGGAGTTCCTGAAGTGCCATTGAACAACCTGTTGCTATGATATTCCTTATGGTTCCAAGGCTGTGGATGGATGATTACTGATAACATGGTGTTATAAGACCACCTATAATTTGGGGTCTTAACTCTTGGTAAGTGGCACTCATCCTGTATCGACTCATCAATTTCCCCAATGAAGGGAAGGTAAGCTTGCTCCCTCTTAGGCCCCTCTAACACCAGTGGACCAATTGGGCCTGCTTGTCCATTTTTCAGGTGGACCCAATCGGACCACCCATTGTTTTCTATATAGAGCGGCGGATGTGTCTGCTGACACTCGCCGACATCTGATTTGATCAGGTCCACTAAAAACAGATGGGGATCCATTCCCCATTCATCCAGCAGATTGGATCGAATGCCTGTCCATTTCCATCCGACCGCCCCATAAAGAACAGTAGGCTGTGTCCGCTATGCAGGAAGGACATGGACCTATGCAGAGTGGACAACGAACCTGTCATTGGCCTGCTCAGCGGGGATCAGTGGATTGCACTCCGTCTGAAAGGGGCCTAAAGATCTCAGAGTCAGTCTGCTGAGGTTTCTTTCAGAGGGCTGTTTATAGCTGAAAGTGCTTGGGACTGAAGAAGCTGTCTGTGTAGTATATTCTTCTTGAATCGATTCTTAAACCACTTATCTACCAGAGAAACCTTTTCTCACACAAAATCTGCATTTTTTGCTAAAAAATTATTTTAAACTCCACAAAAGTATGTATTTTCTAAAAGGAGAGACTCTAGAGAATAAAATTATTTTTGTGTTGCATGATATTTGCACACCTATTAATCGGAAGCATATTTTCAAGAAAAAATACACTAAATGAATCTTAGTGCAGGCAAATACGATCTTAAACTCAATTTGTGTGCACCTGTGAAATCACAAAAAAACAATGGTACCCAAAATTGTCCACAAGTGGCACTTTAAAAACCTTTACATGTTTGTCAGTTTAGGGTTAACAGTAAATAATGGCCCTGGAATTGTTGCTCTCTTTCTGACCTTTGTTTTTATACCGTTAGAATTAGGGTGTGTACAAGGGTGACGGAAGTGCTTTAAACGTTTTTTATATTATTATTAATTGCATATACATTCTTTATTTCTTTTTTATTTTCCTGGCACACTGTTTTTTCCGGGAGTGACTGATATTTGCAAACCTAATATCTGTTATTGGCTGGTCATTTATGCCACTTTACTGAAGAAGAGTGGTGTCACAGAGAAGGAGATTTTGAGCGGCTTCTACAAGAACACCATGTTGTACCAAGAGTGCCATGATGAAGACCTGATATGACTCCTGGAGCATGTGTGGCGAGAAGAGGATCCGTGCTGATCTCTGAAATCTTTCCAATGGTGAGAATCGGATCTTCTTTTAAATTTTGGAAGACTGTTAAAACAGGTAGAAGTGGGCAAACTGCATGCTCACCAACACAGGATCATAGTCAGACAAAGGGTGGAGAGGCAGGGATGAGTTCTCTAGCCAGGCATATCTCTGATGTCAGCCGCCACATTGCTTTAATTTTTCAGTTCTTTTAAAATGCAATTTTGACATCTCCGGCACTTGCTGATGACATCACTTCTGCAATGTGTTCACTCAGATGGGTGCCATTTTAACTATGTGTGCCCAATGAGGAAGTAGTCCTGAGCCTTTTGATGATGTAACCTGTCTCCATCTTGAAAGAGGATGCTTCTACATAAAGGAGGAAACCTTTGCCAACAGAATGGAAAATGGAGAACAGAAAGTAGGAAGTAGGAAGTGGGAACATGGAGCACAGCATATCCTTTAACATATAAACCTGTGTAAAAATGCCACTAAATCCAAGAAGCTTCTTTTTAAAGCTTAAATACAATAGCCCCGGTTCACCAGATTGGGACTCTCTTCATTTAGCTCATTTAGAGGTTGTAACAAACATAATTCCACCCAGAAGAGGCTGAACCTGCATTGGATATACAGCAGACACTAAGGAAACACAATGAGGACAAAAAAAGAATGCTGTGTATGTGTGTGGAACTGCATCAAAGTAGAACTATAGGCATTTTTTTTCATTTTGGCTAAAGTAAGGGAGAGTTATAACCCCTGTCAGTTATTTTGGCATCTGTGTGCCATTGGGGTAATTTATCTCCACTTCCTATCCCATAGCCAAAACAGGAAGTGAGAGGAAATCCCTGCAAAGTAACAGAGGTTAACTTTTCCAAGTTTTCCAGGTCACCAGAACTAGTGTCTCCAATGAAAGATTTACATTTTTGGTGACAACCCACAATTGGGGATTTTCGAAACTTTAATTTCCAATGATAATGGTAAACAGGACAAATTGAGAGAAATAATCAGTGGCGGTTCGTTCATAGAGGGCGCTGGAGCGCCGCCCCCTCTGGCTCTTGCACCGCCACTGAAATACATAGATTCATGCATTGCATGAATCTATGTATTTTCGCCACTGCCGCCCACTATTCAGATGGCCGGATGGTGAGCGCCGGCCACCTGAATAACGGCAGCTGGTTGGCTGTGTGGAAGTGCCTGTCAGAGCCAGCGGCTCTGATAGGCTTTCAGAGTACAGCCCTCAGGCTGTAAACAGCTTCCGAATGCTTATCTAAGGGACGTACCGGCAGTGCGTTCCTTGGATAAGACTGACTGGTGTCTCAGCCAATCAGGTTCACCGGTTGTGGTTACCAGTAACCTGATTGGCTGACGCGTCATCAAGGGCAGGAGAAGACATCGAGGGACGTGGAAGGAGGATGGCTGACCCCCAGAAAGGTAAGTGCCGGGAGGGGCATTTTACAGGGCACAGCGGCGACAATGGGCACAGTGGCGACAATGGGCACAGTGGCGACAATCAAAGGGCACAGTGGCAACAATTGGTACAGTGGCAACAATTAAAGGGCACAGTGGTGACAATTAAAGGGCACAGTGGCGACAATTGGCACAGTGGCGACAATTGATGGCACAGTGGCTGCGTTTGATGGCATGGCACAGTGGTGACAATTGATGGCACAGTGGCTGTGTTTGATGGCATGGCACAGTGACTGCGTTTGATGGCATGGCACAGTGGTGACAATTGATGGCACAATGGCTGTGTTTGATGGCATGTCACAGTGACTGCGTTTGATGGCATGGCACAGTGGTGACAATTGATGGCACAGTGGCTGCGTTTGATGGCATGGCACAGTGGCTGCGTTTGATGGCATGGCACAGTGGTGACAATTGATGGCACAGTGGCTGCGTTTGATGGCATGGCACAGGGACTGCATTTGATGGCACGGCACAGTGGTGACAATTGATGGCACAGTGGCTGCGTTTGATGGCATGGCACAGTGGCTGGGTTTGATGGCATGGCACAGTGGTGACAATTGATGGCACAGTGGCTGCATTTGATGGGCACAGTGAGGCTGCAATTGTTTTTTTTTTTTTTCGTTTGCGCCCCCCTAAAAGTTTTGAGCACCAGCCGCCACTGGAAATAATCTTCCTAATGGGGGCACAAACAATAATAAAAAAACAATAGGTGTTCTAATTTCTCTCCACTCATGGGGAATTAAGGTCTCCATCCGACCAAACTGTGTCCATATGTCTCATTTCACAGCATTATATGAGATGTATGGACACAGTTTGGTCATCTGTAATTCAGTGGTCAATACATTACGGTAAGCAGTTTGGCACGATGGTTGAACTGGAGAACATGACACTATATTAGCTGTTTTCCGCCCCGGAATCACTTTTTTTTGCACCTAAGGAATTGTCACTCATAAATAAGGATAAACACCTTTATTTTTGCCAATTGCATTTTTATTGGTGCACTTATTGTTTTTTTTGTTGTTTTTTTTGCACCCTAAAGTGTTTTTTGTTTTGCCTTTTCATAATATTATTTCATTTTAGCAGTACACTTTATATTACACATTTATTGCAGTTTTGTATCTAGACTCTCAGTGTTGGTTTCTTATTTTTAGTAAAGTAGTGAGAGTACAGCTGGTATAACAGTGTCAATTTGCTGCCCCCTCAAAATAACTCAACACACAGCCATCAATGTCTAAACCACTGGCAACAAAAGTGAGTACTGGTCACTGAAAGTTCAACAAGGCACCTCATGGCAAAGGACTCTGTCAGGATCTGAAAAAAAAATAATTGTTGCTCTACATAAAGATGGCCTAGGCTATTAGAAGATTGCCAAGACCCCTGAAAATCAGAACAGGCCTCGCCGTGGTCAACCAAAGAAGCCAAGTGCACATGCTCAGCATCATATCCAGAGGTGGTCTTTGGGAAATAGATGTATGAGTGCTGCCAGAATTGCTGCAGAGATTGAAAGGGTGAGGGTCAGCCTGTCAGTGCTCAGACCATACTCTGTACACTGCATCAAATTGGTCTGCATGGCTGTCGTCCCAGAAGGAAGCCTCTTCTAAAGATGATGCACAAGATAGCCCGCAAACAGTTTGCTTAAGACAAGCAGACTAAGGACATGGATTACTGGAACCATGTCTTGTGGTCTGAGGGGACCAAGATAAACTTATTTGATTTGGATGGAGTGTGTGGCCACTGCCTTGTGACTGGGCTGCAGGGCAGTATTCCAACATGATAACAACTCCAAACACACCTCCAAGATGACCACTGCCTTGCTAAAGAAGCTGGGGGTAAAGATGGTGGACTGGCCAAGCATGTCTCCAGACCTAAACCCTATTGAGCATCTGTGGGGCATCCTCAAAATAATAGATGGAGGAGTGCAAGGCCTCCACCATCCATCAGCTCTGTGATGTCATCATGGAGGAGTGGAATAGAACTCCAGTGGCAACCTGTGAATCTCTGGTGAACTGAATGCCCAAGAGGGTTAAGGCAGTGCTGGAAATAATAGTGGCCACACAAAATATAGCCATTTTGTGCCCAATTTGGGCATTTTCACTTAGGGGCATACTCACTTTTTTTGCCAGTGGTTTAAACATTAATGGCGGCCCAGATTAGGACTTACGACGGCGTACATGGCGTTGCGCCGTCGTAAGCCCTTTGAGAATCTGGGCCTTTGTCTTTAAAGCTGCACTATATGGATTATGCACTATATGGAACTTAATGATTTAGTAATTTAGTATTATTTGGTATAATTTGTGGTTGATAGTTTAAGTGACGTGATTAAGCATGAAGTTTAGACTTATTTGTTTCTTATCTGCCCATGGCTGCACATGGGTGGCAGTGGTACAGTTCAAGCTGAGTAGGATTGTAGGCTCAGTGGTTATGCAATTATCCAGATGTGTTCATGTATATTCATATAATCTGTCATCCAATATAGAGTCCACATATCCTTATTGTTCATTACTTGTATTACCATCAGTTATACTTTAATATACAAGGTTTAATTTCTCTGCCTGTGGAGGTGTCTATTTCTGCTAAAATTACAGGATTACTGGGTATTAAAGTGTTGTTGGTGACTCTCTTGAACTCAGCTAGGTATGTCAGAGAGGCTGAAGGGTTCAATAAGGCCGAGGTCAGCATCAGAGGACCAATCTAAATCAGCGGCTCTTTCGAGGGATAACGTTACATAATTATTCAATATCAACTCAACTTTTTGCTTTATCCTTTCCAATTATTTTACTTACACAATCCAATCTAAGCTAACTACCGGTACTTATATTTCTGGTAGATAAGATGTAGGCCGACTTTACAGGTATGTGAGAATGAGTAATCTTTTCACATAATGTAAATACACTTATAAAAACAATTATAAACATATAGCTCATATTTTCTTTCAGATAAAATAGAATACAACAAAATCTAAACCAATATTATGTGTTACCAGATCTGCTTTTCATCCAGAATATTCATGTCATCAGAGAGCAATTGACATGAGAAACCAATGTTGATTGCAGTTTCTAATTAAAATAAAGTGATGGCATAACATTAGAAACTTTAAAAAATGTATTTCAAAAGAAGATGCCTTAGATTTCTGAAAATATGAAGGCAAGCCCAAGGAAAAGCTCCAATCCATCCCAAAACATGGTTTTATCCCCTCCTAACCCTGCCAGTAGATCCATTATTTGTGTACTTCCTTTAACAGGCAAACACAGGCAAACACACCAAATAATACTGACAGGAGGGCTTACAATATGTACAGCATTTGTATGGTTTATGCATTTGAAAAAATAAAATAAAAAATAAATGACAAGCATAAACCCATTCCTTCAAGAGCCTAAAACATGTTATATGGAGACAGACTTACTTTGTTTCTTACTTACCACTTGACCACTGGGCACGTAAACCCCCTTAATAACCAGACCAATTTTCAGCTTTCGGTGCTCTCACAATTTGAATGACAATTACTCAGTCATACAACACTGTACCCAAATGACATTTTCGTCCTTTTTTTTACAAAAATAGAGCTTTCTTTTGGTGGTATTTAATCACCGTTGGGTTTTTTATTTTTTGCGCTATAAGAGAAAAAAGACTGAAAATTCTGTAAAAAAAAAAGATTTTTTCTTTGTTTCTGTTATAAAAATTTAGCAAATTTAGTATCCTTTCTTCATTCTTTTGCATATATGTGAAAGATGAAGTTACGCTGAGTAAATAGATACCCAACATGTCACCCTTCAAAATTGCACAGGCTCGTGGAATGGCGCCAAACTTTGCTACTTAAAAATCCCCATAGGCGACGTTGCAGGGTATTGTGGGGTATTGCAGAGTATTGCAGAGTATTGTGGGGTATTGCAGAGTATTGTGGGTTATTGCAGAGTATTGTGTATAGCACAGTATGGGGCAGGGATGGCTGTGCAGGGATGGATGGCTGGCTGGATCTGTGACTGCATGTGTCACAAATCCAGCACACAGCACTCGTGCTGCATCTGTTCTCTCCCCCCCTCTCCTCTCACACTGTACCGTTCGGTACAGAGAGGGAAGGGAGGAACCGGCGTCATCACAAGACGCCGGTTTGTTTACAAGTGATCGCTCCATCATTGGACGGAAAGATCACGTGGTAAACCGCCGCTATCAGTGATCCGGTCACGGACATTCCCGTGTGCGCGCCCCAGAGGGCGCGCAGGAGCGCGATTCTGGGAGGACGTCCTCCCAGAGTTAAGCAACCGCCTTGTAGACGTATATAGTCTATAGGGCGGTTGTTAACTGGTTAAAGTCCATTTGAATATGGAAAAATAGGACACCCAGGATGAATTTGGAGCAGTTGCAGCAGCCTAAGAATAGAGGGGGAGTTGCTTTAGCCAATCCATAGTTGTACTATTTGACAGCTCAGCTGCAACATATGATTGGAGATGTGTCTAGTGCATTGGGTCCTCTCCTACAGTGGCTTTTTCATTATCAGTGATACCTAACATGACTAAATTTCATGACCTTTCTGGGAGCTTGAAGTCCCTTAACTTTGGTAAGTCTCTGACAAAAAATTTGGTCTAAGCTCAAACAGTTGCACAGGGTGATTGGGTCCACTTTCTATAGTCCCATCTGGCAAAATGACACATATCCAGTGTAGCGCCTGGTAACTTCAAAGTACCGGTGCTATTTAAATTTAGAGGGAGATCAGAGTGTAGTTAAACTCTGATCTGGTTGATATGTTCAGATTGGGTCTCTGTCTCAGCTTGCCTGTGCTGTGGGCTCATTCTGTAGTGCTGGGGTGTTCTTCCCACCTCAGGGCAGTAAATGGCAGCAGTGGAGTCAAGGTTTGGGTGCTTTTCCCCAGCAGCCAATCAGGAGGGTTGAGCCTCACTGTGCATGCTGGGGGAGGGTATTTATGGGACAGACGCCATTAGTTCTGGGTTTTTCTTCAAGTGCGGCATCCACCTTTAGGGTGTCCGCACCACGGCGCCCCGGCGTTATAGCCTACCTGGCCGGGGCGTGCGTGCCACGTGGAGTTCCACGCAGGAGTGGCACAAGAAGTGTTACACGTGGGAGCAGGCTTGCTTCCCTATTGCCTTTGTCCAGCGATCGGTCACTGGAGCTGAAGAACGGGGAGAGGTGTGTGTAAACACACCTTCCCCATTCTTCACAGTGGCAATGTCACTGATCGTCTGTTCCCTGATATAGGGAAAGGCGATCAGTGATGTCACACGTCCAACCCCGCCCCCCTACAGTTAGAAACACATATGAGGTCACACATAACCCCTACAGCGCCCCCTAGTGGTTAACTCCTAAACTGCAATTGTCATTTTCACAGTAAACAATGCATTTTTATAGCTGTGAAAATGACAATGGTCCCAAAAATGTGTCAAAATTGTCCGATGTGTCCGCCATAATGTCGCAATCACAAAAAAAAAACGCTGATCGCCGCCATTAGTAGTAAAAAATAAAATATTATTAAAAATGCCATAAAACTATCCCGCTATACATTTTGCGGAAACCAATCGTTAAGCGCTTATTGCGATTTTTTTTACCAAAAATATGTAGAAGAATATGTATTGGCCTAAATTGAGAAAAAAATAGTTTTTTTTATATCTTTTTTGGGGTATTTATTATAGCAAAAAGTAAAAATGTATTTTTTTTTCAAAATTGTCGCACTATTTTTGTTTATAGCGGAAAAAATAAAAACCTCAGAGGTGATCAAATACTACCAAAAGAAAGCTCTATTTGTGGGGGAAAAAAAGGACACCAATTTTGTTTGGGAGCCACATCGCACGACTGCGCAATTGTCAGTTAAAGTGACGCAGTGCCGAGTCGCAAAAACTGGCCAGGTCCTTTACCTGCATAAAGGTCCAGGTCTTAAGTGGTTAAGATGAATTTTGGTGTATTTTTTACTGAAATTTGGGGTTTCCTAAACCTTTTCAGCAATATAGTGTAACATAAAAAATTGAAACTACCACAATTTTTTCTCCAGGATGTCTGTTTTCAAAAAAATATATAATGTTCTGGGGGTTTTATGCAATCTTCAGGCCTAAAATTATTTGTTAAACAAGTGTGCAAAAAATGCAAAAATGGCTCAATCAGCAAAAGGGTTAAAGGATTAGTTTACCTTTTCAGAATTAACCCTACATCCCCCTCCTCCCCCTCCTCCCAACACCCAGGTCCCTGGTAGTAACCGATATGGCCCCGTACACACGAGAGGATCCATCCGCTGGAATTGATCCACGGACCGGCTCCAGCGGATAGATCCCCTGGTGTGTACAATCCAGCGGATCTGTTTCCGCGGATTTTTATCCCCTGGGATGGATTTCCAGCGGATACAAATTTAAAGACATGCTTTAAAATCTATCCGCTTGAATCCATCCTAACGGATCTGGTCTGTACAGACTCACCGGATCAATCCGTCCGAATGAATCCCCCGCATGCTTCGTAATGATTCGACGCACGCGTGGAATTCCTTATATGACAGCGTCGCGCACGTCGCCGCGTCATCATCGCGGCGACGGCGCGACACGTCATCGCGATGGGATTTTGGCGCGGATTTCGATCCGATGGTGAGTACACTCCATCGGATCAAAATCCGCGGAAATCCTCGAGAGGATTTATCCGCGGATACGGTCCGGCGGACCGTATCCGTGGATCAATCCTCTCGTGTGTACCCGGCATCAGAGTAATGAATTGTCAGTGCCTGCAGAGCTGGTATGGCAGTCTGGGAATTTGAAATCCTTGCTCTTCTCCCCCTTTTTTTCTGGAATGGATCAGAGCTATTATGATTGGTCAAAGCGGTCACATGCTGATGCTGACCTATCAGAATCACTGTAATTCATTTGGGCTGAAGTATAAAGAGGGTATGGTTTTAGTTCACCTTTTTATTTTTACTGAGAAAGCAAATTTACACTTTAAGGAAGGAAAAACAAAGGGATGTGTTGGTAGCATTAACAGGTAATAAAAGCTGTTACAGGGGAGCTCATAAGAACAAACATAATGTGTTAATGCTAGTGACAGACTGCATACTGTATGTGTTTTTTATGTCACATACTCACACAGCTGGGCACCAACCTGACTGTACATTAGGCCTCTTTCACATTGGGACGTTTTTCATGCGGTACAGCGCTAAAAATAGCCCTGCTATACCGCATGAAAAATCATGCCCTGTACTCTTCAATGTGAAAGCCCGACGGCTTTCACATTGAAGCGATGCGCTAGCAGGAACGCTCCAAAAGTCCTGCTAGCCGCATCTTTACCGCGGTATAGGAGCGGTGTGTTCACCGCTCCTATACCGCGCCTTCCCATTGAAATCAATGGGAAAGCGCGGTAATACCGCTGTAATACCGCCGTAATACCGCCGCAACGCGGGCGGTATTAACCCTTTTTCGGCCGCTAGCGGGGGTTAAAACCTCACCGCTAGCGCACGAATATCGCGGTAAACACGATGGTATAGCCGCGCTACAAATAGCGCGGCTATACCGTCACCGCGGCTGACGCTTCAGTGTGAAGCCAGCCTTAGGGATGAGCTTTGTGTTCGACTCGAATGTATGTTCGACTCGAACATCGTCTGTTCGTACGTTCAACGAATTTCGAACAAAACGGGTCGTTCGCGCCAAATTCGAGTGACGCGCGTCAGCCCATAATTCACTGCGCATTGCGCGCTGATGATTGGCCAAGCATGCACCATGACCCTGCATGCTTGGCCAATCACAAGGCGCAAAAAACGAAGAACCACAATTGGCCAAAGCCAGGGTGGCTTTGGCCAATTATGGCTCAGGGGGTTAAGTACACGCCCCACACTATATAAGGCCGCCTGTAAGGCGGCCACGTGTAGTGTGTTCCAGCTTTGTTAAATAAAAAAACAGTCAGACAGTTAGAGAGAGAGAGATAGATAGATAGATAGATAGAGACACAGTGTATTTTCTACTAGATAGATAGATAGATAGATAGATAGATAGATAGATAGATAGATAGATAGATAGATAGATAGATAGATAGATAGATAGATAGAGACACAGTGTCTTTTCTACTAGATAGATAGATAGATAGATAGATAGATAGATCCCAGCATTGTACATATATTTATACACTGTATAGCTTAGCTAGATCAGCTATTCCTATTGTTAGGCAGTAGATTGTGCTAGATGCAGTGCTCTAACGTGTTGTATTGCCTGCATAGTGTTTAGTTTACACCTAAACATAGTACTCAGTGTTAGTGGACGTGTGCTATTTAATTGCCCATAAACGCATTAGCTGTTACTGCACGTGGGCTATTTAATAGTGTATAAAGGGATATTGCGTGAGTGAGAACGTCGTTCGCAGTCGGTAGAAAACGTTGTGAAAAACGATCATGCAGTACGACGATACGAAACTTGATTTTTGGACTTTACGATCTGTGGATGAGTTTGTGGGTTTGATATGGGGTGAAAGCTAAGGCTTGACTGACATTAGTTTTTTTTTTATACATTTTGACTTGCAGAAATAATGTTCAAAGGGGGCCCCGGATGGCAACCCCCCCTTTTTTCTAGAATTTTTCTTTCCCAAAAAAATAATTTATTGAGCCAAGATCTGGCATTGTAATGCCCCCCCCCCACCCCTAAAATAATCGACATATTGTTGCCACACAGCACTGGCACTTTGGGGGGCCAAGTCTGTATGGACAGTCTCACGGGCCACCACCACTGAAACATCAGTGGCCTCATCAGGCACAAGTGTCATGTAGTTTGTTGAGGGTCTCTTTAGGAAATTGTGCAATATGCAGGAGCAAAGTATGACATGGTTCTGATTCTACTTAAGAAACCTACAGTCCTTATCTTGTTTGCACCGCCTGTATACTGCTGTTCAAAGTATATAGGGCCAAACGGTCTTGTCAGGGCCGATCCTCGCTATAGGCTCACTATGCAAGCCGCTTAGGGCCCCGCAAAGCCGCAAAGGGCCCCCCAAATTACTAGAGGCCCCGCCTGGTGAGAAGTCATTTTTTCCCCCTCACCCTGCTTCTAAACTCGCTGGCTGAGTCATTTCCAACAGCAGAACACCCCCTCCCCCCGCTTCTCAACTTTCTTTAATGTGACATGTCACTGTCGTCAGGGCCCCCCCGCTTCTCATTTTTAATGTGCCATGTCATTTTGCTTAGGGCCCCAGGGAGGTCAGGATCGGCACTGGGTCTTGTAATGACCTGGGGGGAGTGGTGGCGGGGAAACTCATGCTATTTTTTTCAATGAGTTTTATCCATATTGCAGGGACCACACATTACATTATAGCCGCAGGCAGTATTAAATTACTTTATTCTGAGAGTAATCTCATGTTGTGCAGGGACATTTCTAAACACGTGCCACTACTATAGACACCCAGCAGGTACCATACTTAAAGGAAATTTTCTTTTTTTTTTTCGCTTTAAGCATCATTAAAAAACGCTGCTCAAGAAAAAAAACTACAGTTTTTACAACTTTTTTTTTATTTGATACATGTTCCCTGGGGCAAGACCCGGGTTCTCAAAGACGGTTTCCAACAATAACTTGCATATTGGGCTTTAAAATGAGCACTTTTGAATTCGAACGTTCGAGTCCCATAGACGTCAATGGGGTTCTAAATGTTCGCGCAAACGGTCGGTCTGTTCGAACGTTCTGGTGCGAACCGAACCCGGGTATGTTCGGCTCATCCCTACTGTACATGTGTGAGCATGCGAGTGCAAGAAATATCTCATGAAACTGTAGAATACCTTGCTTGTCTCCAGTTAGCATCCACACTTTCATATTAGCATTTTTAAGTAGCTGTATTGTTTCTGGAACACCATCTTGTAACTTATCTTCAATTGCAGTTGCACCAAGTAGCTAAAGAGGAAAAAAATTGTATAGGAAATTAATCAGACACCATTATTGTCAGTTTCTGAGCAGACTCCAAAGGGGGCTATTTCTCAGCATTGGAGGGGCGGACAAGTTCCTGTTCCTAACTTCAGTTGTGTTGAATGACATCTCCCGACCCGCTGCTAAAGAAAAAAGAAAAGAGTGGAGTTTTTTCAATGATGTAAATCAGGGGTCTCCAAACTTTTTACTTCGAGGGCCACATTCTATATTATACACATATTCGCGGGCCGGAAAAATCATTCATAAATAAATCCACAGTAAAAGAGTGAAATATAATTTGACTTACTGCTGACAGCAGGACTGCATGGTGCTACTGTATCCTTTGCTGGCACCTAAACGCTGGAGCATCATGCAGTGGGGCTAAACTTCCAGTGTGCATGAGGCTTTACATGCGTTTCCCCATCGTGTTCCCCTTACATCTGTGTCGCCATCATTTTCTCCAAACATCCATGTCCCCATCATGTTCCCCTTTAAATCCGTGTCCCCATCATGTTCCCCCTAAATCCGTGTCCCCATCATGTTCCCCCTAAATCCGTGTCCCCATCATGTTCCCCCTAAATCCGTGTCCCCATCATGTTCCCCCTAAATCCGTGTCCCCATCATGTTCCCCCTAAATCCGTGACCCCATCATGTTCCCCCTAAATCCGTGTCCCCATCATGTTCCCCCTAAATCCGTGTCCCCATCATGTTCCCCCTAAATCCGTGTCCCCATCATGTTCCCCTTAAATCCGTGTCCCCATCATGTTCCCCTTAAATCCGTGTCCCCATCATGTTCCCCAAACATCTGTGTCCCCATCATGTTCCCCAAACATCTGTGTCCCCATCATGTTCCCCAAACATCTGTGTCCCCATCATGTTCCCCTTAAATCCGTGTCCCCATCATGTTCCCCTTAAATCCGTGTCCCCATCATGTTCCCCAAACATCTGTGTCCCCATCATGTTCCCCTTAAATCCGTGTCCCCATCATGTTCCCCTTAAATCCGTGTCCCCATCATGTTCCCCCTAAATCCGTGTCCCCATCATGTTCCCCCTAAATCCGTGTCCCCATCATGTTCCCCTTAAATCTGTGTCCCCATCATGTTCCCCAAACATCTGTGTCCCCATCATTTTCCCCAAACATCCGTGTTCCCATCATGTTCCCCAAACATCTGTGTCCCCATCATTTTCCCCAAACATCCGTGTTCCCCTTACATCAGTATCCCCAACATTTTCCCCATCATTTTGTGTTCCCATCATTCATCAGTCTCCCTGCATCCCCCATCAGCCCCCACATTTGAGTCTCCATCAGAGCCATCAGGCCCCCCCCCCCCCCCCTCACCACACACACACACGTTTGTCTCCCAATCAGCCCTCCCCCAGATGTCTGTGTCCTCATAAGAGCCATTAGCTCCCCCCTTCCAATTTCTGTGTCCCCATCCAGAGCCATTCAACTCACCCCCCACATGTGTAACCATCACAGCCCCCCTCCTTGCATGTGTACTTGATTCATACCAGCGCGTCTCGGACGTTACACTGGCTGTGCTGACCTGCTGCACCTCCCGACCCCCACCCCTCTGGTATTACACGCTGGTTAACAGCGAGGCAGGAGGCGGGACCCGGGAGGTGGCAACAGGTCTGCATTAAAGCACCTCATTGGCTGCTAGGATGCCGGGGTCCCAGCAGCCAAGACAGAGAGACGCCGGGAGAGATTGCGGGACCTGCGCTGCATATTGCCGGGGTGAATATGCAGCGCAGGTTCCACAACTGACAGGAGGACTAAGGACTCCAGCTGCGGGCCGTAATAAATGGCCTGGCGGGCCGGATGTGGCCCGCGGGCCGTACTTTGGAGACCCCTGATGTAAATGACCAAATATGGAAATGATCCTGCCCCTTTGCTTACTTTAGTGGTGGAGACTGGAAGATGTCATTCGGCACTAGTGAAGCACTGAGATTGAATGTGTGTGTTGTTTAGTGATTTATTTCCTTCTGCTGGGTGGGAGATTGACATGCATCACTAAGTAACGTGATTGACAGTGAGTTTATACCATGGGGCTTTTTTTGAGTTTGGGCACAAAAATACCCCCTTCCTACCCAGGTCAATTTTCAGCTTTCAGTGCTGTCGCACTTTGACAAATGTGCAGTCATGCAACACTGTACCGAAACTACATTTTTATCACAGTCCTCAAACTATGGTATATATCTGAAAATTGATCAATCCTGATGTACTGATGGGCTATCTCATATCTTGAGGCCCTAAAATGCCAGGACAGTACAAATGTGCTCCAAATCACCCCTTTATGTAAAGTAGACAGTCCAAGCTATTTAGTAGGAGGCACAGCAGGATTTCTGATGTTGTAATTTTTGGAAAATGAAGAAATTAAAAACAAAATGCACTTTGGCCCAGATTCTCAAAGGCGTTACGCCGGGGCACCTTGATATGCGCGGCGCAATTGAACAGATGCGCCGTCGTATCGGTGCGCCGTACCCACAGAACCAGGTATGCCAGAAATTAGTCTTGTTTCGATCGGCGCAACGTTTGTGCGCCGGCGTAGCGTAGGCGCACATTTACGCCGAGAACGCCCAGCGCTCCCATTGATTTCATAATCAAATATGCAAATGAGGGATATACGGAGATTCCCGAACGTACGACCGCCCGACGCAGGCTACGAGCGGTGCGCGTAAGCTGTTCGTCCGGTGTAAACTTGCCCCTCATAAAAGCAGGGGCAACTTTGCACCAGATGTGTGCAGGTCAGCTGGAGAGCAGCTTTAGCAGCACCCTTACGGACGAGTTGAGCAACCACACTTGCAGGACAAGACTTCTGTATGCCAACATGCCAGGGGCAGGCATGGTCATAGCACAACTAGTGTGCGCCCAGGCGCTTAGAATGAGAAGAAGAAGGAGGAGGGCACGGCAGCGTTTTTACCGAACGCCATTAGACGTCTTGGCCATCGGGGAAGCAGAGGTGTATCGCCTCTTCAGATTTAATACTCAAGCCATCCAGGAAATAACCACAATCCTGCAGGATGACCTTACCAGCCCAACACACCGCTCACATGCAGTGCAGCCACTGATCAAGGTCCTGGCAACACTCCACTTCCTGGCCACTGGATCTTTTCAGCGCACAAGTGGAGGTGTGGCTGGGATGTCACAAACCAGCATGAGCAGATGTGTGCACCAGGTTGTCCCCGCAATCCTGAGACACATGTCCAACCAAATCGTCAGACCCACCCAGGAGGTCCAGCGGAATAAGGCAAGGGCAGATTTTGTCAGAATTGCAGGATTCCCACGCACCATCGGGGCCATTGATTGCACCCATGTGGCACTACAGCCCCCCCGTGACACAGAGCACCTATTCCACAATCGGAAGCACTGGCATTCTATCAATGTCCAGGTGATCGTGGATGCCCATGGCCTCATATGGCACTTCCTTCATGACAGCTTCATCTACCGCCAAAGCGACATCCCAATGGAGTTTGACCAGAACGTGTATGGGGACAGCTGGCTGGTTGGTGAGTGACATGGGTGTCAGGTATGACTGTCCCCCCCATGACGCAGACATTACGAGGGACACATGCATGACTAACATCCTCCTGTCTTTTCCCTTCCAGGTGACTCGGCATATGCACTTGGACCTCATCTAATGACCCCATTCCGGAACCCACAAACCCCAGGAGAGGAAAACTACAATGCTGCACACATAAGTACCCGTGCAGTGGTGGAACGAACCTTTGGCCAAATGAAGTCCCGTTTCAGATGCCTGGATAAGTCTGGGGGGACCCTGTTGTATTCCCCAGACTTTGTGTGCCAGATCATCGGGGCATGTTGCATTCTGCGCAACTTCGCAGTGAGAAAGGGCCTGGAGATTGAACTACGTGATGACCTGAGCCCCCAACCCGACAATCCCCCCCTGCCTGAGGGTACCCCGTCTGCTGAGGGATCAGCAATCAGGAGATGCCTCTTTGAACGTTAAACACACACATGAAAAATGGCACAATGTGAATGCACGCGTGCACACCACTGTGGTCCCTAGCACACACCCCCCACATGCACATCGAATTGGATTAGACCCAATCAAACCACATTGTTTTAGGGAGCAGCAACGCCGCGCCAAGGCTCCAATTATGTTACTGTACATTCATACACCTTTCACACGGCAGAGGGTGACACCCCTTTGCTGGCAGGAGTGTCAACCCCCCCCCCCATTCTCACACCAGTCACACTATTCTGCACGCCTCACCGTGTGCATTTGTCAACAATAACTTAAAATACTCTTTACCAGAGCAATACTTAGAAAAATAAATAAAAAAACTCTTTACCCGAGCAATAATCATCACGAAAAAATAACTAATTGGCCTGCCTTCGGCCACGGCCCCGGCCCCGGCTCCTCAACTGCCTGGTTGAGGGGGGGGGGTTGCATCAGGCAGAGGAGCATCCACCGGGGCTGGAGGCCTGCCCTCTAATGACACCGCTATCCTTCTCAGGAGGTTATTGGTCTCGGTTTGAACACCAACAATGGCAGCTGTGTGCCCCTGGACGGACTCATTTAGGGTCTGCACCTCTTTCACCAGGCTTGCTGTGGTGGTTTTGAGATCCCGCAAACATGTGATAATTGCAGTGGTGTTGCCTGCAATGTCCTGAATCACATCGGTGACATGTCCCCTCTCCCCAAGGCTGTCAGCCACTCGAGTGAAGTCCTGGCCCATCGCACCCATAAGGCGGGTCTGGTCTTCCTGCGCAGTGGTCAGGGTCACAGACAGCAACTCGGGTACCCCCCAGGTTCTCGGCGTTGACCTCCTTGGTCCACGAGAGGCTTCAGGCCTGGCATAGGGGGAGGGATTAGATGGAGGGGGTGGGTTGGGGATGGAGACAGAGGGAGTGGCTGGGTTGGAGATGGAGTCCGAGGATATGGAGGATCGTGGGCTTGAGGTCCGGGATGGACCAGCCAAGCTTCCCAAATCCTCCATGAAAAGGGACAGTGACACCTCCTCCCCCAAATGCTCCGCATCCTGCAGAACCTCCTCAATGGAGGCGTGGCCACCACTCTCCTCCACCAATGCCGCTTGCCTTCCCTGGGGGTCAGGGGCATCTTCATCAGATGAAGATGGTGTGGGACGGGCAGGGACATCAGCATCAGGGGATGGTGTGGGACGGGCAGGGGCATCAGCATCAGGGGATGGTGTGGGACGGGCAGGGGCATCAGCATCAGGGGATGGTGTGGGACGGGCAGGGGCACGAGACGGGCCAGCTTCATCCTGGACACCTGTGGATGACACAAAACATTCACATGTTGGTGGACCCACAAACTTGTCACATATTCCCTACCTCCCCCCACACACATGCTACACACCAGATAGTTGAAATAAACACTTACCTGTCCTCAAGGGCGGATGAACAGAATCATAGCCCGGCATTCCCTCAACTTGCACCCTGGTAAGGCACCGGGAAACTACCTCCTCATCTGGTGTCAGACGGATCCTTGAGGCAGGTCCCCCACCAGTGCCCCTGGCATGCCCCGCCATGAGGGCCATCTTGTCCTTGACCCTCCTCCTAAGATCATTTATTTTTTTGCCTATATGATGGGGCCTCCTCGCCTCATTGCCCACAGCATTCACTTGATCCGTTATCCTCTGCAGGATCTCATCCCTTCGCCTCTTGCTTGTAGTTTTACTCCTGGACCCATGGAGGCGGTCATAGTGCCTCTCCATGCCTGCGAGAATGATGGCCCTCTCATCATGAGAGAAATTATTTTTCCTTCTCCTTGTACGCTCAGCAGACATGGCAAAGCACTGCAAAAGTAAGCTCACCACCAACAGTAAACTAACAGGTGTACTTTTGCACACGATGGGCGCATGTCTGGGCGTATTTATGCACTTGTTTGGAGCAACTCGCCAATCGCGTTGTGCGCATGCGCATAGGGGCGGGGGACACCCGGTCACGTGACGGCCCATGCGCCGTCCGTTCAGACCATCATTTGCATAAGGTCACGGTTCATTTAAATGTATCACGCCCACTTCCTTCCTACTTTCACTTACGCCCACATACGCCCACGAATTTGCACTACGCTGGCGCAAAATTGAACGCCGGTGCTTCGGGATTACGGAGCTTACCTCTCTAAGTTAGGAAGGCGTAGCGCATCTTGGATGCGCTACGCCCGCATAAGGATGCGCCGATATACGAGAATCTGGGCCTTTGTTTTTTACATACTGTCACCAGTGCAGTACAGCATCATAATATAACTGGTGTGGCCGTGTTTAGGGACACTAAGGCCCTGTACACACGATCAGTCCAAACTGATGAAAATGGACTGAAGGCTGAAGTCTGATGGTCTGATGGACTGACGGTCTGATGTGCCTACACACCATCAGTTCAAAATCTGATCGAGTCCAACGTGGTGACGTAAAACACAACAACGTGCTAAAAAAAAACGAAGTTCAATGCTTCCAAGCATGCGTCGACTTGATTCGGAGCATGCGCGGGTTTTGAACAGATGCTTTTGCGTACTAACCATCGGTTTTGACCGATCGGTCATCAGTCCATTTTTAAAGCAAGTTTTAAAACTTTGGTCTGAAGGACAAAAGTCTGATGGGCCATACACACGGTAGGTTTGGACTGATGAAACTGAACTTCAGTCTGTTTTCTTCAGTTAGGCCCTGTGCACACGATCAGTCCAAACTGGTGACAGTCCAAAAATAAATAAATGTTAATGATAATTTTTTTTTTTTTCCCATTATATATTTTTTTCTTTTTTTTAACACGCTGTGACCAGAGCACTATAATGTTACAATAGTAACATTGCACTGCTCTTGGGAAGTGATCACATTTTTCACATTATGTTTGCTTATAGCAATGTTTTACATTTCTATAAGCAAGCATTTTACTGAATAAACCTAAATCATTCAGTCTTTTTTGTTGTGATTAGCTGTGATTGGTCACAGCTAATCACATGGTACAGATGGGCTGTGATTGGCCCTGTCTGTACCATGTGTTCAAATTGACCAATCACAGCTAGCAACACAATTGTAAACATTGTATGGAATGAAAGGAAGTTGTGTTCAACTGTCATGTGACCTGCTGTAATTTGTCACGGTGGTCACATGGTACTGGCAGCAAACCTGTACTTTGATCGGTCATCAACTGTGTTCCGTGGACATGGCCGGTAACAAAATGTGCCACGCAATCAGTGCATCTTGACAGGAGGTCATATGACGTCCAGTCAGGATGAGAAAGCAACCCCCCAGTGGTCAATCTGCTATTAGAAGGATGATCTGGGTAAACCACTCTCTTCAACATATCAGGCCCCATACACACGACCGAGTTTCTCGGCAGAATTCAGCCAGAAACTCGGTCGGAGCTGGATTCTGCCGAGAAACTCGGTCGTGTGTACACTTTTCAGCGAGGAAGCCGACGAGGAACTCGTCGGGCCGAAAAGAGAACATGTTCTCTATTTCCTCGTTGTTCAATGAGGAAAGTCGGCCCGCCGAGCTCCTCGGCGGCTTCCACACTGAACTCGACGAGGAACTCGATGTGTTTGGCACGTCGAGTTCCTCGGACGTGTGTACGGGGCCTAAGTCTCTTCAACCCTCCGTTCATGTTAGACTAGACAAGCTATTGTTGCGATGGTGGGAGGAAGTTTCCGAAGACTGGGAGATTGTTTGGGACTACCCTATGCAAAGCTTGGTATCAGCCAGAGATAGATTAATCCAATTTAAGATTATTCATAGAGTTTATCTCACACCTCAATGACTACAGAAAATGTACTCCTCACAATGCTGGCGATGTACGGCTGACCATGCCACATTCCTGCATGTGTTTTGGGAGTGTCCGGGCATAAAATTATTCTGGACATCGGTTTCCCGATGTATTTGCACAGTCACCACAATTGTGATACCACTATCAATTGATGTTTGCATTTCTCTCCTTAATATTTATACTCCTTAAATTAAAATCTTCCCAGCCCCCTACCTTAGATTACTGGAAGAATATTGTCAATTGTCTATTGTATAAATTTACATATGAATCTAGGGGGTGTCCCAAAAAATTCTCCAAAGTATGGGATATTTGGACAGAGTCCAGAGATACTGTCGGATCCTCAGCAACCCTAATTGGAATGCTCTGTTTTGCGTCTGTTTACTTCTTAGATGTGGATCTGTATACAGGTGAAGCACCTGGACACTTCAAAGTACCAGTGCTTACATTTAGAGGGAGATTAGAGTATAGATAAACTCTGATCTGGTTGAACTGTTCAAATTGGGTCTCTGTCTCAGCTTGCCTGTGCTGTGGGCTCATTCAGTTGTGCTGGGGTGTTCTTTTCACCCCAGTGCAGTAGATGGCAGCAGTGGAGTCAAGGTTTGGGTGCTTTTTCCCAGCAGCCAATCAAGAGGTTTGAGACTCGCTGTGCATGCTGGGGGAGGGTATTTGTGGGGCAGACGCCATTAGTTCTGGGTCCTTCTTCAAGTGCGGCATCCACCTTTAGGGTGTCTGCACCACGGCACCCCATCGTTATGGCCTACCGGGCTGGGGCGCACGTGCCACGCAGAGTTCCTGGTTCTGGGACAAGGCTGGTCCGGAACATTTAAGTAGTGGCCGGGAGCCCAGTGGTCGACTGGGTTCCCAATCCTGAAGATCCCAAGCGGTATAGCTGTTCGGTGGGGAGTCCATCTGAGGAGAGCCAATGAGAGGCTGGCGATCCAATAGGGTCTCGACAATCCACCGGAGATCGGGTATCCGGACACTGAGAGGCTGGTCACCTGTCAGTCGGTACCTAAAGGCAACTTGAAGAAGATCCAGGCGTGACTTCACCAAAGAGGTTTATCTCCGCAATCACAATCAGGAGGGCCTGTGGCAGAGGTTTCTCACTGAATTCATATCCAGGAGAGTCTGTGGCAGAGACTTTTCCTCAAAGGTTCAAGCGATACTCTGGCTGCCAGGTCAGTGAGAGAGGCCTGTCCAGGTATGCTATTCCCACTCAAGCAGAAGTGGCGCAAGAAGTGTTACACGTGGGAGCAGGACTGTTTCCCTATTGCTACACCTGAATTTGCTATTCTCCTTCTTCCTTCAACTCTACCTTCTTCACCACAAGTTTTATTGTTTTTACCGGGCTGGGTAATAAAGAGCACAGCAAAAGACACCTGTTGCAGACATTCCTTTACTTCTGCCATATGCACCATACACCCCTAGGAATTCGGAGAGCCACGAGGTAAATGTGCCACCCAAAACAAACCAGCAGCTCCTCCGGGGGTAGTGCTACACAGGGAAAGTACAACCTGACTTCTTTACTTTGCACACTCCAGTTACATCGATTCCAGTTCCCTTAAGCCTTGATTTCCAACCACCTTGCTTTTGGTTGTTTTTTCTTTTAATGTGGGTGTTTAAACCTAAGCCTGGTTATGCCCAATAGGCTTTGTTTTGTATTCCACTTTATATTCTTATAATAAAAAGAATAATAAAAAAAAAAAGAAATGACAAACCTTTGTTGACTGTGCAGTTCCATTTGCACAATCAATATCAGGATAATTAAAATCATCCATAATAATAACTTCCAAGCCATTTTATTCTGCGAAAAAAGCTAAGATTCTTCCACATTTTTTATGTTAGTAGGCTTATAACATACTCCCACAAGTAATTTACTATTTGCTGTACTCTTAGGGTGCTATAGCCATAATGATGCTGCACAATCACAGTTTTCGTTATGATATTGTCGCTCATATTTACTATTAGATCACTTTTCACATACATGCATACCACTCCACCTCTTCTGCCAATTCTGTCCCTCTGAAAAAGAGTTTACCACTTGGTATTAGCAGCTCAGTCATGTGAGTTGTTGTTAAACTGTTCAACCAGTTGCTGGTTGTTATGTGTGTCCATCTGTTTTAATGATGTTGCTCTGCTCAGAAAACTTATAACTCTTTCTGTATTCTGTTTTATTTTTATTTTTAATTTTTTGGTTTATAAGTGTTTGTGAGACTCACTCATATTAATGATATGTTATGATATATACTCATAGTAATGATGATAGGCTTTGAGGATGCAAGGACTGTAGCAAAAGTGTGCATGTACACTATAAGTATGTTCAGATTCTTTTTAACAATGCCTCGTAAAGCTATATCCAATATTCAGAAAAATGTTGCAAAGCCCACTTTTTGCCAAGATGCACTGCCCGCTCCACATGTTTGTTCCTCTTCCTCAAGTGACAGTGTTACGAATTACCAGAGCTTTTTATCTCCACCAATAGGTGCTGGAACTTAACCAACCCACTAAACCCCCCCCCCCCCTACACACACCCTCCAAATCCCATCAAATAGTGGGTGTGGTTAGTCAAACTTCACGAAAACAGTAGGAGGGTCTAAAAGGGGCATTAACCTCCCTGGCAGTATGATTATTTTTAGAAAAAAGATGCTGAAAGCGGTACCATTATTTGCAAGGAAATTTGGCGTTTTATACTGTAGGCCTGTAATTCTTAGGAATAACTCACTTAAATTTTTTTATGACGATCTTCCCCACAAATTGCTATTGCACAATTCTGCAAGTGATTATAATTTATTATCGCTGTTTTCTAGCTGCTCTAAAACCATTTTTGACATAAAGGGACACTTTTGGACAATCTACAGTTTGCAGGCAGAAAGAACAGTTTTTATTATATAAAAGAACATGTAGGGCACTGGGCAGACCACTAGGGACAAGGGGTGTGTGTATTTTTTTACATATAGTACTGTTATCTATAAGATTACAGTATACTGTATGTAATGTGTTTGTTTACCTTTTTGAATTTGGCGCCGTTCTCCGCCTCCGTGCGTCGTAACGTCACAGGGAACGGAGATCGGCGGCACAGGACACTGTGTGAATCGAGCAAGGTCCCGCTCGCTCACACAGCGTGGCGGCATCACTGGATCCAGGGACAAGGTAAGTAACTTAGACTCGGACTCGCCACGCTGCAGCCAGAGACAGACTCAGGGATACCGATTTTGGTATAAAAATCTTACCCCGAGCCAGACTCGGGAATACCGTCAGGGGGGTTAAATACCAGGATGCAGAGCTGTCACCAGACTTCTGTGTTTACAAGTGATTATGGTGAGCCGCCACCAAAGTGTCTGAGCCAGAGGTGGTGGAACTGAGTTCTGAGTTCCCCCTGAAAAAAAGCCCTACTTATTACCGATACTAATAAACTGAAACAATGTAAATGTAATTGTCAGATAACCTGACTCTTCTGTTAAAGGACACCTGTGCTGAGGAAATCCGCCATTGTTGATTTCCCCTTCTAAGTATGCTAGTTACCTGGCTGACTGATCAAATCACTTAAATTATTTTAGATTTTCTGACTTTGTGACTTTCTAATCTAGATGCTTATTCTGAGTCAGTAATTCAAGAAGTAATGCAGATCAAAAGCCAGGAAGCTAGTATTCTTAGAAAGAATGTCAGCTCCCATATTTCTGCTCTCACAGGATTTCCGTATGTCAGCTTTAACTTATGCCCTAAAAGGTCATTTTTTTTTTATTTTTTTTTATTCAAGTACCATTATTATAAACAAACTATTTTCATACCTGCAAGTTACACTCCATTTCATCATAGACCAGTTCCATATACTGTGATCGATTCTGCAAGGCAACACTGGCCTGGTGGTATTTTGTACTCCATTCTGCATACTCAGAAGCATCAACCTCTTTGAACCCCAGACATAAAGTTCTCAGAGTCTCTTCACCGAACATCTAGATGATCAAAAGAGATATGCAGCACACTGAAAATCTTTAGTCAAAAGGAGACAACATCTACCACCTGATTAAAAAATGACACACCAATCTTCCTGAAAGCAGAAACACAATAGAGAGCTAAAAATAGAAACTATGATCAATAAGCAAAGCAATTGTAACGCTGTTTAACTTCACAAATTTCACAACAATCAGTGAACAGTTCCAGGTTTGTCACCCACTATCCAATCTTTCTTTGCAATGTCAATATACTCTACTCCTTTAATAAATCAACCCTGTAATCTGCAAGTGTCACACAGGAGTGGCCACAGTCATATGTAAAGTATTAAGTGAAAATATTTTTATCTGGGGCGCTTGGTATTGTTAACATCTTATTGCCAACTCTGTGGCCCTTTAAATGGGCTTAAATGCTTAGAGGGTGGTGCGACATCTCTACCGTGTAAGTGGCTCTTACAGCAGTCTCATGATCAGCAGCCAGTGGGACAGGCTCCTGGTCATGTGACTTTTGTGAGAGCCAATCACAGCAGTCACATGATAGCTGAGAGTTCATTCCACTTCTTAGCATTGAAGCCCACTCAAAGGGCCACTGAGATTTGGAATTAAAGGGTTAACTTGATTGGGAGCCTGTCCCACTGGCTCACAATTAGAAGCTGTGACTGAGAACTGTCAGTAACAGCGCAGTCAATGTGCTAGGAGCATGCAGTGAGCTCACTCTCAGTGCACAACTTCAGGCTGTCATGGATGTACAGTATACAGTATATGCAGAAGTTCAGTGTTAAAGCCTATTTTTCTTGCCAGTGCAAATATGTTTTAATAATATGTTTCAATAGGACTAGATTACTGTAAGTTTATAAGAAAAGGTAAAAAACTGTAGCTTTAAAAATCAAAGTAAGGATATAGGGGTTGATCTACTAAATGCAAATAGACTGAAAAGTGCAGTTTCTTTCTGTAAGTGCAGTTGCTCCAGGACTTAGTAAATGAGGAAAGTTTCACTCAAGGAAAATAAAAATAAAATAGAATTTTTGCTTGCACATGATTGAATGATGGAAGTTAGCAGAGCTTCTGCTCATTTACCAACCACTTAAAGCGGAGCTCCACCCTCCACCTCCACTCCCGCTCGTCAGAACCCTCCCCCCCTCCGGTGTCACATTTGACACCTTTCAGGGGGGAGGGGGTGCAGATACCTGTCTAAAGACAGGTATTTGCACCCACTTCCGGCCACACAGTCTGTGGGTAGACTGCGGGCAGGACGTCAGATCCCGCCACCCCCCCCCCCTCCCTGTTGTATTCTGGGAAACACTCGGCGCCGGAGCGCTTCACTTTCTGGTTCCCTCACCGAGGATGGCAGTGGGGGCAGCAGAGCGACGAGCAATCGCTCGTCCTCTGCTGCGGACGGCGCTGGACTCCAGGACTGGTAAGTGTGCTGATATTAAAAGTCAGCAGCTGCAGTATTTGTAGCTGCTGGCTTTTAATATTTTTTTTCAGGGGACATCCGCTTTAAAGGGGAGGTTCACCCTATAAAAAATTTCTAACACTACATCCAGCCCAGTTCTGCATATAAAATTACATTGACCTTTTCTTTTTTTTTGCCGTAGATATCGTTTAGCCTTAGAATTCACTGCGGCTTCCGGGTAGGGAATCCCGCAGGAGTGGGCGTTCCTATTGACATGCCAATTGATTGACATGCTAAACGACGGCGCACACAGCGCGTCACGACTTCCCGAAGGAAGCTCGGGTCGGCTCGGCTCTATTCGGCTCCGGTGCGCAGGGTGAACCTCCCCTTTAAGGACCGGGCCTATTTTTCAGCCTATGGCTGCGCTGCTATCAATCTATACAATCATGACCTGAGACACCGGCTGGAGCTGATGTGCTCGTTTCCCATCGCTGCAAGGACCGGGTTCGGGTAAGGAAAAGGGGGCTCTGGGGGGTTGCTGCATCACAGGAGGTTTTTCACCTTAATACATATTATGCATTAAGGTGAAAATCCTTCAGGGTTTACAACCCCTTAAGCTCTGGAGCAACTGCTCTTGCAGAGTGCAACTGCACTTTACAAAGTGCACAGTCTATTTGTCTTTAGTAAATCAAACCCATAGTCTTTGCATGTCAATTTAGATAAACAGCTAATTACACATGTGAGCTGTCTTATTTACCAACAAATTTGTAATTCTATCCAGCTACTTTTGTAATACATACACCACAGTCAGGCTTCATAACAAGGAAAGCCGCACCCTTTTCTGTTAGAGGGGAATTTATTAGTGTAACCTCTCAATCCATGGACTGCCAAATAGGGGATGAGCCGAACACCCCCGGTTCGGTTCGCAGAAGAACATGCGAACAGGTAAAAAATTAGCAGCATAAAAGTCTATGGGACACGGACATGAAAAATCAAAAGTGCTAATTTTAAAAGTTAATATGCAAGTGTTTGAGGACCCTTGTCCCCATCAACATGGGGACATCCTCCCCATGTTGCAGGCATGTGGCCTGGTATGGTTCAGGAGGGGGGCGCTCTCTTGTCCCCCCTATTTTCCTGCGGCCTGCCAGGTTGCGCGCTCCGACAAGGGTCTGGTATGGATTTTTGGGGGGAACCCCAGGCCATTTTTTTTATTATGGCGTGGGGTTCCCCTTAAAATCTATACCAGACCTGAAGGGCCTGGTAATGGAATTTAGGGGGACCCCCACGCATTTTTTTTTCAATGATATTCAATGACTTTGATCTGTAGTGCCGGGACCTGACAATTCATTATAGCCGAGAGTAGTTTTAAATTACCTTTATTCCTTTAGAAATGTCATTTTGTGCAGAGACTGTTATAAACACGGGAAACATGCGCTATTTGACAGGCATAATATAGACACCCACAGGTAGGAAATTTAAAGGAATATTTTACTTTTATTGTTTCACTTTAGGCATTATTAAATTCACTGTTTCCGAAAAAAACTGCCGTTTTAAAACTTTTTTTTCATTGATACATGTTTCCTGGGGCAGGAACCAGGTCCCCAAACACTTTATATAACTTGCATATTAACCTTTAAAATTAGCATTTCTCCCATAGACTTTTAAAGGGTGTTCCGCTGCTTTTCTAAAACTTGAGATTGAAAAAGTTGATGCACCTGCGCATGATAGCCAATCAGATTCTAACTTCAGCTTGTTCAATTAAGCTTTGACAAAAAAAAAAAACTGGAAACTGATTTGGTTTCTACACAGAGCTGCACCAGATTCTGCACTCTCCAGTTTTAGCAAATCAACCCCACTCTGTCCTTTATCCTGTCTGCGTGTTCCCTGTTTGCACAAATGTATGCAGCAAAGCCCGATTTGCTCCTTGTACTGTCACTCCCACACCAGTCGGAGCGTTGCTGATTAGATTTTCAATTTAAATATCCAACCTTTTAGTACTTACCTCTAAAGCTTTTTCAGTTATGTCCTGGTTCTCACAATGAGGATGAAGATGCTTTAGAATAACATCATCTGCTCCCTTGGTGTAAAGTTTAATCGTTCCTTCTGGATCTTTAACTGTTGTAGTATAAAACATACATCAATCAAAAGTTAGGTGTAAAAAAAAATATTGAATCAAAAATGTTGCATGCTCACCCAATATAGACATCCTCTTGCGGGCACTATTAAAGTCAAGAAGAGCCAAGATGTGGTATATTTTTTCTACCCCAAGCTCATTTGTAGTGATAGTGTCTTGTGTCCGGGACATAAAAACATAGCCAAAGTTCCTTGCCGCTGTGACTAAGGCTTCTTCATCAGGACTTGCTGCCTTATAAAGCAAATCATCTGTAATGCACAAGAAAACAAATAAATCCAGAGTTTATCAGTTGCTAGTGAAGTTAAAGGAATTGGGGCTGATCTGATGTGTGATGGTGCAGAAATTGGGGCTTACATAAGATCTAAAGGTGCAGGATTAGGGCTGATCTGAGGTGTGAAGGTGAAAAAATTGGTGAAGGTAGCCTTGGCTGTTATCTACATTTGGATCTACTTATACAAGTATGTTTAAGTAAATGTTCTCACAAATGAAAGGAATATTGAACCAGTATTGCACTCTATTGACTTTGAAAATATTTTTCGGCATACTACCCCTGAGATAGTGACTATAAAGAGTCGACACACCCCTGTTAAAATGTCAGGTTTCTGTGATTAATCATTTTAGAACATTTTCCACCTTTAATGTGACCTATAAAACTGTACAACTCAACTGAAAAACAAACTGAAATCTTTTAGGTGGAGGGAAGTAAAAATAAAAATAAATTAATAATATGGTTGCATAAGTGTGCACACCCTTAAACGAATACTTTTTTAAGCACCTTTTGATTTTATTAAAGCACTCGTTTTGGGTCTATCAGTAAGGCACATCTTGATCTTCTTTGCAAAAACACTCCAAATCTGTCAGATTGTGAGGGCATCTCCTGTGCACTGCCCTCCTCAGATCACCCCACAGATTTTCAATGGGATTCTGGTCTGGGTTCTGGTTGGGCCATTCCAAAACATTAATATTCTTCTGGTGAAGCCATTCCTTTGTTGATTTGGTGAAAGATGAAGTTCCTCTTCATGTTCAGTATTCTAGCAGAAGCCTGAAAGTTTGGTGCCAATATTGACTGGCATTTGGAACGGTTTATAATTCTCTCTACTAGGGTTGTCCCGATACCGATACTAGTATCGGTATCGGGACCGATTCCGAGTTTTTTCGGCGGTACTCAGACGCCGATACCCCGCCCCGATACATAAATAGAATACTTGCCGCCGACCGCCGCCGACCGCCGCCGAACGACGCCCGCCGCCACGAAACGCCGTAATCCGCCGCCATTCGCCGCATCCCCGCTGCCGCCGACTGTGTAATACGGGCGGGAACATTACAGCTTTGAATAGCTGTAATGATTCGCACCACGCATAGACACTCCCCCTCGCTCGGGTGAACTGTCCAATCCCAAGCGAGGGGGAGTGTCTATACGCAGCGCGGCGCCAATCATAACAGAGATTCAAAGTTCAAAGTAATGTTCCCGCCCGTATTACAGAGTCGGCGGCAGCGGGGATGCAGGTAAGCGTGACATGGCTGGATGGGGGGAGACGCTGGATGGGGGGAGACGCTGGATGGGGGGGGACGCTGGCTGGATGGGGGGTGATGCTGGCTGCATGGGGGGACGCTGGCTGGATGGGGGGTGACGCTGGCTGTATGGGGGGTGACGCTGGCTGCATGGGGGGTGACGCTGGCTGCATGGGGGGTGACGCTGGCTGCATGGGGGGTGACGCTGGCTGCATGGGGGGTGACGCTGGCTGCATGGGGGGTGACAATGGCTGCATGGAGGGTGACAATGGCTGCATGGGGGAATACATTGCTGGATGGGGGGTGACAATGGCTGGATGGGGGGATACATTGCTGGATGGGGGGTGACGCTGGCTGGATGGGGGGTGACGCTGGCTGCATGGGGGGTGACGCTGGCTGCATGGGGGGTGACGCTGGCTGCATGGGGGGTGACGCTGGCTGCATGGGGGGTGACGCTGGCTGCATGGGGGGTGACAATGGCTGGATGGGGGGATACATTGCTGCATGGGGGGAGACGCTGGCTGGATGGGGGGTGACGCTGGCTGCATGGGGGGTGACGCTGGCTGCATGGGGGGTGACGCTGGCTGCATGGGGGGTGACGCTGGCTGCATGGGGGGTGACGCTGGCTGCATGGGGGGCGACGCTGGCTGCATGGGGGGTGACGCTGGCTGCATGGGGGGTGACAATGGCTGCATGGGGGGGAGACAATGGCTGGATGGGGGGATACATGGCTGCATCTGTGGGGGGACATCGCTGCATTTGGGGACACATTTTAAAAAAAGTATCGGTATTCGGTATCGGCGACTACTTGAAAAAAAGTATCGGTACTCGTACTCAGTCCTAAAAAAGTGGTATCGGGACAACCCTACTCTCTACCTTGACTAAGGCCCCTGTTCCAGCTGAAGAAAAACAGCCCCAATGCATGATGATGCCACCACCATGCTTCACAGTGGGTATGGTGTCCCTTTGGTGATGTGCAGTGTTGTTTTTGAGCCAAATATATCTTTTGGAATTCTGTCAAAAAAGTTCAACCTTGGCCTCATCAGACCATAACACATTTTCCCACATGCTTTTGGGAGACTGTCCAGTGGATATCGGAAGATTCTCACTGCCAAGAAAGACCAGTCAAAGACTAACTCCCATGGGGTTGTGTCAGTCCCTTTGGGCTGAACAATGCACCTAACACGTTCCAGAGAACAGTAGAACTGACCTTGGAGACAAGAACATAGATAGTTTCCTGTTCTACTTAGACAATGTACAGTGGGGATCGAAAGTTTGAGCACCCCAGGTAAAAATTTGTATTAATGTGCATAACTAAGCCAAGGAAAGATGGAAAAATCTCCAAAAGGCATCAAATTACAGATTAGACATTCTTATAAGAATATTATAATATGTCAAAAAAAGTTAGATTTTATTTCCATCATTTACACTTTCAAAATTACAGAAAAAATGGCGTCTGCAAAAGTTTGGGCACCCTGCAGAATTTATAGCATGCACTGCCCCCTTTGCGAAGCCGAGACCTGCCAGTGTCATGGATTGTTCTCAATCATCGTCTGGGAAGACCAGGTGATGTCAATCTCAAAGGTTTTGAATGCCCAGACTCATCTGACCTTGCCCCAACAATCAGCACCATGGGTTCTTCTGAGCAGTTGTCTAGAAAACTGAAATTGAAAATAGTTGACACTCACAAAGCTGGAGAAGGCTATAAGAAGATAGCAAAGCGTTTTTAGATGTCAATATCCTCTGTTCGGAATGTAATTAAGAAATGTCAGTCATCAGGAACAGTGGAAGTTAAAGCAAGATCTGGAAGACCAAGAAAAATATCAGACAGAACAGCTCGCAGGATTGTGAGAAAAGCAATTCAAAACCCACGTTTGACTGTACGATCCCTCCAGAAAGATCTGGCAGACAATGAAGTTGTGGTACACTATTCCACTATAAAGAGATACTTGTACAAATATGGTCTTCATGGAAGAGTCATCAGAAGAAAACCTCTTCTACGTCCTCACCACAAAAATCAGCGTTGGAACTTTGCAAATGAACATATAGACAATCCTGATGCATTTTGAAAACAAGTTCTGTGGACCGATGAGGTTAAAATATAACTTTTTGGCCGGAATGCGCAAAGGTACGTTTGGAGAAGAAAGGGCACAGAATTTAATGAAAAGAACCTCTGTCCAACTGTTAAGCATGGGGGTGGATCAATCATGCTTTGGGGTTGTATTGCAGCCAGTGGCACAGGGAACATTTCACGAGTAGAAGGAAAAATTGATTCAATAAAATTTCAGTACATTTTGGATGGTAACTTGATGCCATCTGTGAAAAAGCTGAAGTTAAAAGAGAGGATGGCTTCTACAAATGGATAATGATCCTAAACACACCTCAAAATCCACGGGGGATTACATCAAGAGGCGTAAACTGAAGGTTTTGCCATGGCCTTCACAATCTCCTGACCTCAAAATAATTGAAAATCTATGGATAGACCTTAAAAGAGCAGTGCGTGACAGACAGCCCAGAAATCTCAAAGAACTGGAAGACTTTTGTAAGGAAGAATGGGCGAGGATACCGCAAACAAGAATTGAAAGACTCTTGGCTGGCTACAAAAAGTGTTTACAAGCTGTGATACTTGCCAAAGGGGGCGGTACAAGATATTAACTCTGCAGGGTGCCCAAACTTTTGCAGACGCCATTTTTTTGTTTTCTGTAATTTTGAAAGTGTAAATGATGGAAATAAAATCTAACTTTTTTTGACATATAAGAATGTCTAATCTGTAATTTGATGACTTTGAGATTTTTCCATCTTTCCTTGGCTTCGTTATGCACATTAATAAAACATTTTACCTGGGGTGCCCAAACTTTCAAACCCCACTGTAGTTGTGTTTTCTGACACATTTTAGGACTATCTTGCATTTAAATGCTGTGATTGGACTGGCTGCACCAGTACCAGGTGATACCAAACTCCTGCAGCTCCGCAATTTGCTGCCGGAAAGGAGCCACAGCAATTTGCTACAGCGGCCTCCATGTTTTAGGCCAGGTTCTTCTGTCACGATCAGGCGTCGGGCTTGAAGACCAGTAGCTATAGCAATTGAGGGACAGGTATATAGGCAGTCACTTCTGGCAGAGACAAGGCTTTTATAGGAAGTTCATGAGAGAAGCAAGGAGTTCAAGATTCAACAGCAATCAAGACACAAGGCAGAGTTGTCCAATGGATCAGGCAGGGAGCTGTCCAGCATCCCAGATAGCTCAGTGGGAAGCATCAGCACCAGACACAGAAGAGGTCCCAGGCTCAAGCCCAGGTCCTGACAGCACCCTGCATGCTGATGGCACTGGGATAGGCCAAAGCATGTGGGTCATAGTGTCAAAGATCAATTTCCTTTCAAAACAGGAGAAGCTTACAATGATTTGCTGGCCCAGTCTGTTGAAACAAGGTGTCAGGGTGCAGACCTTCCACGGTCTCTTTCCCCAGTTGGTCCTGGGTGGAATCGAACCCAGGATCTCTCCATTGCAGGTCCAGCTCTTTTGTCTCTGAGCCACTGCTCAGTGCTATTCTGTGTGCTGTCCGTTGGAACCTGGTCCTGAACCCATACTTCTGTGGACCAATCAGTGGCCAGTGCGGCCTATTTAAGCCAGCCCCTTCCCCTTTGCTGGTTGCTGGTTTGTCATCAGTTCCTGTATGTGCTTTATCCTTGAACTAACCTCTTGACCTGGATTACCTGATTGCTTGACTACATACCTGACCTCGGCTCGTTTATCGGATTGCTGCCTTCTCTTACCCCTGACCCCGGCTCTGGACTTTGGACTCGCTTCTCTCTGTGAACCCTGATCCCAGCTTGAATCTCGGACTTGCTGCTGTCTCCATTCCCTGAACCTGGCTTGCTTCTTGGACTTCCTTATTCCTGCTCTTGATTGACTTCGCATTGGCTTCCGGCTTCTAACGTATCCTGTGGTTCCGGATCCCACACTTGTGATCTTCACCTCGGCTACTACCCAGCTACCCTCCGGTGCCGGTGCCTTCTGGTGCTTCCCTCTCTCTGTTTCCACCCTCGGAGGAAGGTTAGCACCAGTCCGCAAAGGTGAGCCGTCCGCAGCATCTCGGTCTCGGTAAGTACGTGTCCTGATACAAGGAGACAGACACACACACACACACACACACACAGACACAGCTCTCTTGCTTGTTGGAATGGAGAAAAGGGGCTGAGCTCCAGCCAGGCATCAGTTTTAATAGCCTCATGACATCACAAATACATGCATTTGATTGGTTCACATTAAACATTCACACCCACCGATCCCTCCCATTCACCCTGTGACGTCTGTAGCACATGGCACACTACAAAGTCCATTGTTTGAGACTAAAGCACAGGGGTTTCTTGATCAACTTTGCAAGAGTTGCCTAATCCAATCAGATGATTACACAATTTAAAGTCTCTTTCAGTCACAGACATCAATGGTTTCCTTTCAAAACGTCACACAAGTTCCCTGAGTGTGTAGAAGGGGGAGGCTTGAACACATTTGTAACATGAGGGGGAAATGGAGGATAATAGCATCTGTTCTTGATAAAAGTCCTTTTGTATAATGCTGGATTCCTGATATAAACTCTTTAAAGAAAATAAACATTTATTGTGATACATATATTTCACACATGCATATATATATATATATATATATATATATATATATATATATATATATATATATATATATATATATATATATATATATATATAAAAAGAAATATAAAAACAACAATATAGAAACAATATGAAAATATAAAAAAAAGATTAAACATTATTAGTGGTTCTAATAAAAAATTAGCTTAACTCAAAAATAGGCATATTATTACAATCTATCACAATCCCCCCTTAAAATGACTATTTTATCAGTACCGTCCCTACATTCTCTTTGCCCTTTCTCTTACTTGAGAATATTGTAAGTGGTCTTAACAGGTAAGGACTGTAACAGAGGATATGGTCCCTCTTCTACTTCCTTCATTGAATCTCCTATTTCACCCAAATTTAAAAAAAGTAGGAGCTACCTCTTCAGCTGCTTTCCCTAACAGCTTGTTTATACAGGGCAGAATACAATAAAACATCACCACAGCCAATATAACCAAAAACAAAATTGCTATACTTATTTGAGTACAAATGCGTTGCCACCCTTTCATCCACCCAAAATACTGGTCCCAGGGATCTGTCAGCCCTGAATTTCTTTTTAACTCCTTGGAGAGTTCCTCTAATTTCTTAATGGCCAAAGTTACCTTACCATTCGGACCTGTTTTGTCCGGAATATACGTACAACATGTACTTGTTCCAGGTAATATTTTACATACACCCCCCTTTTCAGCTAATATCATGTCTAGGGCCATGCGATTTTGGAAAGTCGTCTGTGAAGTGGCCTCTAGTTGTTCAGCTATTCCCTGGAGTGCATCCCTGGTATAGTTAACAAACCTCTGGATTAATTATATTTACTATAATCAACAATCTACATTCTTATTTATGGTGAGCACCCTGCATGCTGATGGCACTGGGAGTGGCCAAAGCATGCGGGTCATAGTGCATGCTTTGGCCAATCATCATCCAGCAATGCAGTGCATTATGGGGCATTCGGTGCTGCTCGAATTTGGCACGAACGCCCCATAATGTTCGTATTTCAAGCGGGCGAACAGCTAATGTTCGAGTCGAACTCATGTTCGACCTGAACATAAAGCTCATCCCTATTGGTGAGTGCAGTAATAAGGAGAAGACAGAAGTAAGGGTGATATATATAAAGTGTGAGGTGGAGAAGAGGGGTGAAGGAAAGAGAATTTAAGGAGAGAGGACACAAGAGTCAGAAGGAGTGGTAGAGAGAGCATGTTCAGTGGAAGGAGAGCTGAAGGGGTAAACAAGTTCACCTGTGTGCTGTTCAAAGTATTTTCCTCTATACATTCGCTGAAGTGCAGAGTCGGTAGTGCTCCCACTTAAATAAATATATTCGTTTATATTGTTTTTTTTATTTTTACTTCTTCCACCTAAAAGATTTCAGTTTGTTTTTCAATTGAGGTGTACAGTTTATAGGTCATATTAACCACTTAAGACCCGGACCAAAATGCAGCTAAAGGACCTGGTCAGGTTTTGCGCTTCGGCACTGCGTCGCTTTAACAGACAATTGCGCGGTCTTGCGACGTGGCTCCCAAACAAAATTGCCATCCTTTTTTTCCCACAAATAGAGCTTTCTTTTGGTGGTATTTGATCACCTCTGCGGTTTTTATTTTTTGCGCTATAAACAAAAATAGAGCGACAATTTTGAAAAAAATTCAATATTTTTTACTTTTTGCTATAATAAATATCCCCCAAAAATATATAAAAAAAAAAAAATTTCCCTCAGTTTAGGCCGATACGTATTCTTCTACCTATTGTTGGTAAAAAAAAAAAAAAAAAATCGCAAGAAGCGTTTATCGGTTGGTTTGCGCAAAATTTATAGCGTTTACAAAATAGGGGATAGTTTTATTGCATTTTTATTAATTATTATTTTTTTTTTTTTTACTATTTATTACTTTTTTTACTATTATAATTTTATAATTATAATGGCGGCGATCAGCAATTTTTTTCGTGACTGCGACATTATGGCGGACACTTCGGGCAATGTTGACACATTTTTCGGACCATTGTCATTTTCACAGCAAAAAATGCATTTAAAATGCATTGTTTTCTGTGAAAATGACAATTGTAGTTTGGGAGTTAACCACAGGGGGCGTTGATGGGGTTATGTGTGACCTGAAGTGTGTTTACAACTGTAGGGGGTGTGGCTGTAGGTGTGACGTCATTGATTGTGTCCCCCTATAAAAGGGATAACACGATCAATGACGTCGCCACAGTGAAGAACGGGGAAGCTGTGTTTACACACAGCTCTCCCTGTTCTTCAGCTCCGGGGACCGATCACAGTTCCGGTCAAGGAGCTTTCTGACCGGGTCGCGTGCCCAGCCGTGCCATTCTGCCGACGTATATGTGCAGAAGGCGGTCCTTAAGTGGTTAAAGGTGGAAAAAGTTGTAAAATGATTTATGTTTGTCCCATTTTTTTTACATCACAGAAACCTGACATTTGAACAGGGGTGTGTAGACTTTTTATAAAAAAAAAAAAAAAAGAGAAAATGACTCCCAGGGTTTTTTGCGCAGCTTAAAAGATTGTTTACTCTTAAATAAAGTTTCAATTTATTTTATTGTACAAGTATAAAAATTTACTAATTCATATAGTGTAAAAGAAAAGGGAAAAGGTTGAAGGAATGGATCCAAAGGGACAACATTAAGAGCTCTTGTATACAAAATGTTGTATGGTATTCACATATGTACATCTCACAAAAACCATATATAGTTAAACCATTTTTGGTTGCCACATACAGATTTCAATCTTTATAACTGTAACTACCTTCTTAAGGGGGTTATGTAGACATCTTACGTTGAACATCATATATACTAGACCAGAGTGTTTTAAAAGCATAGTAGTTGAATTCTCCATGAAGACCATCCAGCCAAATGCCAAGGGCAGGGGGTTCTAGTTTGCCTTTATTTGGCTGCTTGATAAAAAATATGAGGTGTAAATCCCTTTCCTGCTTTTTGATTGCAGTATTGTCCGATTATAATGAATACCACCAGTGATGAAGTTTGGTTTCAAGCTTCAAAATCCAAGTGTCTGTCCTTTTATTAAGGGTCACTGCAGGGGCGGACTGACCATTCGGGGCATCTCGGGCACTGCCCGAGGGCCCCATGCCACTAGGGGGCCCCCATCAGGGTTGCCAGCCTCAGTAAAACCAGAAAAAGTATGTAAAAATCTGTGTTTTTAAAAAAATCCCAAGATTATAGCTGCCCCGCCTCTCCAGTACCCTTTCACTGTGTGTATGTGTATGCTGTGTGTATGTATACTGTGTGTGTTTATGTATATTGTGCGTCTGTGTGTGTATACTGTGTATGTATACTGTATGTGTATACTGTGTGGCCCCATAATCTATTGCCCGGGGGCCCCATCATCTCCTATTTCTCGGGGGGCCCATAATCTCCTATTGCCCGGGGGGCCCCATAATCTCCTATTGCCCGGGGGGCCCCATAATCTCCTATTGCCCGGGGGGCCCCATAATCTCCTATTGCCCGGGGGCCCCATAATCTCCTATTGCCTGGGGGCCCCATGAGTTGTCAGTCCGCCCCTGGGTCACTGATGGGTTTGTGTTCAGCCATATAAGTCCTGCCTGCACTGCATACTGCCTGTCAAAAAGGACTTGCCTAGCATGGATCTATTCCTTCAACCTTTTCCCTTTCTTTTATACTATATGAATTAGTAAATTTTGATACTTGTACAATAAAATAAATTGAAACTTTATATAAGAGTAAACAATCTTTTAAGCTGCGCAAAAGCCCCTGGAAGTAATTTTCTCTTTTTTCTAAAATACATTTGGGCTAGCAGCAATAGTTTAGACACTAGAAGGTGGGTACCTTATCTTCCTGTAGACTTTTTATATCCACATTATGTACTTCCTGGAGGTGAAAGGTCTCAGACACATAAAACAAAGCACGCTGAGACAAATCAATGCTTCTTTCACTGGAACCAGACCATCCAACTCAAAATAATTAACTGACCCCACTATATCTTCTATCACTTATCGACCAACTATTCACCCCCAGATATTTACTGACCTCCCCCCCTTTTGATCCCCCAGTTCGCTTGACTCTTTGGGGCCATTATTGACCACTTTGAAGAAGTCTAGTGTAAAATAAGTGGTCACAATCTATTCATCAGCTGCCCAAATTTACCGTTCAGTTATCAGTAAGGTTTTCAAAACCGGTTAAATTTTGTACTTACTTTTGAAGCTAATAATTCTTTGTACATAATCTGTTAATGTCCAATTCCAAACAAAATGTTTTGTTTAGGTTTTGTCAGATGTGAGAAGGGGTTACAACCTCTCTCTGGTTTTTATTGCTGATCTTGAGCAAACTGTGTTTATAAAAGTTGCATCATACAGATAATTGTATAATAAACTTTAAAAAGCAACTTAAGTGCAACAGACCTGGGCAGAAATAGGCATTATAGTTTTATAACACAAAACCTTTTGCATTAGGAACTTGTGGCTATAATGAAAAAAGTTTTACTTCCCAAATTCATCCTTGGTGAAGGTTGGTGCCCTATAATTAGGCAACCACAATTTGTATGCCTAATGTGACTCATTGGTGATTTATTCCTAAAACAGAAGAGCACATGTTCTCTTAAATGCAAAATGGGAATAAGAATGCAAGATGTTTCTAACATGCAATTTATGTACCCTGGCATAAAGACTGTATCTTACCTCCATTCCTATCCACCATGACCGTGTGACAAATTGAAAGCAGCCGGAAAAATTCCCTCAGGATGTCATCCTTGTTCTGGCAAACTGTATCAATTAATGACTGATCATAGAAACTGAACTTGGTATCTGCATATTTATTCCACCTGAAGCTTACTGTCTAAGAATTAAGAATTCATTCATCAACAGATTTCACTTTATCATTGTTCATTTGAGATTATACATAAAATATTAATAAAGTATTACATTGAAGCACAGACATATTAAAAAAAAAATCTGATACTAAACCCAAATACTCTGGTTTAAAAAAATCTCACCACTGTTAGATAATAAGCAGAACCTTCCCTGCTGGCCGAACACAATGATCACTGCTATAGAAGTGATCACATGCAAAATTGTTGACAAGCTAGTTGTGCTTGATCAATGGATCATACTCATAGATGGATCGAATCTCAGCCGGTCCCTGCTAAATCGTCCAAGATTTAATCCATTTATGGCCTGGATTTAAGGTAAAGGTACACCTCCCAACTTTTTGAGATGGAAAAGAACACATATTGGATTTTAGTACACGCAAACACAATACAATACCTTCATTTATGGCAAAATATGAAAAATGATGTTATGTCGAGTTAATGCATACCTGAATGAATGAGTGACTTGTATAGCGCTACACATGCCAACTGAATCATCTCTAGGCGCTTTTTTGCAGCCAATGTCTTCCTGGCTGGTGCAGTCATTTTACCCGGTAGGATCTCAACACGCTTGGGACACACAGTCATACACACATATATACTGGGCCAATTTGGACAGGATCCAATTAACCTACCAGCATGTCTTTGGAGTGTGGGAGGAAACCAGAGTACCCAGAGGAAACCCAGGCAGACACAGGGTGAACATGCAAACACCTAACATGTCATACTAAAATTGCGCACTGCTATGGGGGGATGGCAACAAACAGTATATTAAATTATCTATAGGAGATTTTTTTAAAAGCCTTTACAGGTTACCAGTTTGGAATTAAACAGTGAAAACCAGAAGTGACAAAATCCTCATCACTTCAAGTTTCTGAGTTCATAGAGGGGTGGCAAGTATGGATGTACTTGCCTTTCCTCTTCTAGCAGCTGGAAAGAGCAGATGCAGCGGTCTCCCCAATCACGCTGGAGAGTCAGAGAACAGCAGCAGGTGGCGGGAAGGGGGCCCTGTAGAAGTGATTATTTGGCTGTAGAGCTTCTCAGATCACTTCTACAGGAAAGTCCGTCACGGACCACAAATGTTTATACAGGGATGATAGCAGTAAACCCACTGCAACTTGAAGACATATGGGTAAGTCCTAAGGGAGTGAAGTGTTTCATATTGCTTTAAGGTTAGGCTTTAGAATGTGTACAACTGCAGCAAAAACTAACATACAGTTAGTTATATTCAGACTTCGATGTTGATAATTATGACACATTATACTAATTATACTTCTTATATAAAGTAGCATCATTAGACACAATGGGAGATTTACTAAAACTGGTGCAGCTCTGCATAGTAACCAATCAGCTAGATGTTAGCCCTCATTCACACTGAACGCGGGTTTGAAATCAGTTCAGAGGAGTTTCATGCACAGATGTCTATTAAAATCGCCCCCCAAAGTCACCAAAAATAGTTGCCGGCAATAGGCTGCGATTTGACATGTCAAATCGCACCATTGTCAAAGCTTAATTGAACAAGCTGAAGTTAGAAGGTGATTGGTGATGTGCAGCTGTACTAGATTCAGTGTGAACTACTTCTGATTACAAAAATATATCTATCTATCTATCTATCTATCTATCTATCTATCCATCTATCTAGATTTTCTTGGGCCTAATTATTTAATGAAATATGGGCAATAATAAAAGTTGACTACCTGTAGAGTCTTCTCATCATTTGAACTGGTTCCTGAAAAAAAAACCACGATAGTTATATGTTAAAGAACATACACAGCTCCTACAAATATCAATGAAAGTTAGATTCTCTATAAGACTAAAAAAACTGACATTTATGACCATTATCTATTATTGATACTAGTAGTATTTACCATAAATGTTTCCATTGATGCAGCATTTTTTGAAAGTCATTATGTTCTCTGTCAGTGTTCCTGTCTTATCAGAGAAAACATATTCTACTTGACCAAGCAAGTCATTCAGGCTAGTAGACCTGGCTTTGGCTGGAGTGTTGTTCCTCTCAAAATACATTTCCACATCCCAATCAATATACATGCTGTGGACTAGATGGATGAATTCTAATCTATAAAATAATTTATATTTTAATACAGTGTTCATTGCAATAATATAAATCATTAACTGCAAAATAAACAATATAAAAATGGTATTTAATAAACTGAGATTTCCTCCTACTCTAAAAAATACTTAGCTATATGCCTATATGTACAGTAAATATTTCAAGACTAGCATCTTTTTTGGTTTCATTTATTTCAGCACCCTTATTAGCATCTTTTTTTATTAACTGCGTTAGGACTAATAGGCATTAGAGATTTCAATCAAGTGTTAACATGTATTAATCTATGTAAAGTGAAACATTGAAACTTTAATTGTTGTGACTTAAACTGTGACGAAAAGGGTTCAAGCAACTGGTTCCCTACCCCACCTCACCCCTTCCCTCGCTAGTGGCCCCTACTGGATGTATGTTTTGCTTTTTTATATTTTTATATTTTCCATTTCTGAAGTCTTCGGGGTCAGTCATGTGATGATTCAGGTTCTTGTTTTTATATTTGCCTCTTCTCTGGGCTTGGTGGTCCTTATGAATGCAGAGATATTGGCATAGGCATTTATTTTGGAGAGAGTAAGAGAGGGTTATAACCCCTGTCAGATTTTCTTTTGCCATCTGTATCCCATTGGTGAGATTTAGCTTCACGTCCTCCCCTATAGCCAAAACAGGAAGTGAGAGGAAATCCCTGCAAATCAAGAGAATCTATTGGAACCCCTCCCCCCCAGGTCACCCGAACTAGTGTCCCCATTGGAAGATTTCCCCTTTATTACTTTTCTGGGGACAACCCGAAATTTGTTTTGTTTTTTTTACTTTCAGAGATGATGGATCTCCCTGACAGGGGCACAGACAGCAATAAAATCCTAACAGGTGTTCTAATCCATCTGCACACTGTCCAAAACAAATGCCTTTAGTTATACTTCCTGTGTCTTTACAGTGGGAGTGGCAGTTCTTGACTGTTGAGCAACAAAAAGGCACAAACACGGATATTCAATTTATTTTTGTTTACCCATTTATAACATATAACATTATATTTTTGCATAATTACTAATCATCTTTCCTTTTGTTTTTACCTAACCCCCCCCCCCCCCCCCTTTTTAAGTATACATTTTCGAAAACCAGAGACCCAGGAGAATAAAATTATAGAAGCTGTAATTTTTATGTTGCATGATAAAATACATGTATTTTCAAGAAAAAAATGACCACGAATGACCATCAGTACAAGAACAAAATACATTCTGTTACAAATTTCTCACAAGGTGGTTCGGTGTACAGCTCCAGTTCATTGAGTGAACCATGAATGCCAACATGTACTGTGACATACCGAAGCAGATCATGATTCCCCTCCCTTCGAAGACTGGGCCGCAGGGCAGTATTCCAACATAAGGACCCCAAACACACCTCCAAGACGACCACTGCATTGCTAAAGAAGCTGAGGGTAAAGGTGATGGACTGGCCAAGCATGTCTTCAGACCTAAACCCTATTGAGCATCTGTGGGGCATCCCCAAGCGGAAGGTGAAGGAGCGCAAGGTCTCAAACATCCACCAGCTCTATGATGTCATCATGGAGGAGTAGAAGAGGACCCCAGTGGCAACCTGTGAATCTCTGGTGAACTCCATGCCCAAGAGGGTTAAGGCAGTGCTGGAAAATAATGGGGGCCACACAAAATATTGACACGTTGGGCCCAATTTGGACATTTTCACTTAGGCTGGGTTCACACTACGGTTTTCCCGTCCGTCAGCCGCATACGATTTCAGTATTGAAAACGTACGGGCCCGGACGGGAAAACGGTTGCCACACAAAATATTGACACTTTGGCCCCAATTTGGACATTTTCCCTTAGGGTGCATTTACTTTTGTTGCCAGCGGTTTAGACATTAATGCCTGTGTGTTGACTTATTTTGAGGGGACAGCAAATTTACACTGTTATACAAGCTGTGCACTCACAACTTTTTATTGTAGCAAAGTGTTATTTCTTCAGTGTTGTCACATGAAAAGATATAATAAAATATTTACAAAAATGTGAGGGGTGTACTCACTTTTGTGAGATACTGTATATGAATGTTATTGTTAACTACTAGGACTGTGGAACCCTAACTCTAATTTCTGCTATTCTTTTTTAATAAAATTTAAAAAAAGTTTTCTTAGAAGAGCCTGCATGTGTGGTGTCCATATATATTATGTTAGGCTTGGTTTACGTAGTAGATAAAGAGATGTTAAAATATTTCCATATACCTTAAATGTTCAATCATCTGACTTTGCATAGAATACATAAAAGCTTATTTTTGTTGTTGTGCACATTACAGCAATCAAAACAGACCACTGTTAGAGCCGGTTCACACTGGGGCAGCACGACTTGCCGAGTGACTCAGCAAGGCGATCTGCCCACGACTTCAGAGGCAACTTGCAAGATGACTTTAATGCAAGTCGCCCTGAAGTCACCCCAAAGTAGTACAGGAACCTTTTTCTAAGTCGGAGCGACTTAAGTCGCTCCTATTAGAACGATTCCATAGTACAGAGCGGAGCGTGACTTGTCAGGCGACTAACTCGCCTGACGAGTCGCCCCTGTGTGAACCGGCTCTAACGCTGTTAACAATTTTATGTGTATATTTCTTTCTTTAGTAACAATCATGTTTCCTTACGTGATATACATTGACAATGGCACAATGGTGCTCATCAGTATAGTATAACTCCAGAAGTTTAGGAATGCTCTGTAAGCTGGCGTTTCATTGGAAGGTAGAGGTGGTATATAACTATGATTTTCTTGAAACCATGTAATCCAAAATCCTGATGCAATGGCTAGTGACATGGAGCATACAATTAAAATCACAAATACCTATAAGACAAAATATTAAGATTAATTTTATCTTCTAATCTAAGTGATAAAGTTTTGTTTTACAATACATTCATTTATTAATTTGTGTATTTATTCCTGACATTTCTTATGATAGGAAGACTAAAAAACGTTAAGACAAGTCTATAGGTGCCAGTGATTAAGTAAAACGTCTAATGCCCTTTAGTTTAATGAAACTATGAACCCACTACAAAAATATCACTCAGCAATACATTCTTATTTGTATATATTTTTTAAACAGCCCCCACCCAAAACTTTCCAATTTGGCTAGTATTAAAGCAAAATAGGAAAGATGTGAATATTAATACTTTAAGATGCAAGTTATTATCCTAACATTTTTGGAAAGGGCTGAGTATAAGCTGATCATTAATAATGAAGCAGAACAAGGACCAATCATGGACTATGAGGGAATAAAAGGGAGAAAAATGGTGGCTGAACATGTGTTGGAAGGATGTGAGACATATAAGGAAGGAATGGCAACTTGTGTGGTAAATATGTGAAAAGTAGGCACATTGGAAAAGGGGAGAGAGAAAAAACAGCTGACAATCGAACATCTGAAGAGGCCGAAAAGGCAGTGTGGAAGAAAGAGCTAGATAGGGGGCTTGTCAGGAATGTGGGCCAATAAGCAGAACTGGTAATGATCGTTGTAGAAGGGTGCAGAAGAGAGAAAAAGGTAACTAATCGTGTGTCAACTGGGGTGAATGCAGAGGAATAATTGTTCAAGGAACAGTAGTGAAGACAAAGGAGACAGAGATAAATATGCATAGACTTTCTAGAAAGTGCAGTGAACAGACGTTAACACAGATGATGAAGGTGCTTTGATGTGACCATTCTTTGCCAACAATAACCAGTCCTACTGACCTTCATATGACTCCCCCTCCTCTCTTTTCTCTGTCCCAACCTCAAAAATATACCAGGTGTCACAGTGTACAAGGAGTGATGACATCACACTTTCCATACACAGATCAAATTTCTTGCTGAATGGCCCTGCCAGCACCACCCGGTTTTCCAAACTTCAGTCTGAAGGTCGAAAGAGCCAGGTGGGAAGCTGTCCGCCAAATAGTGACTGCAGCCTAACACAGAAAAAACAAAAGAAATCTGTGCCTGTAAGGCCAGTTTTAGTTAAAAGGATCTCATTGACCAGTTATATTCTCTGAAAACCAAGCATGCATACGTTTAAGACAGCACATTTACAGTTTGCTAGCTACAGATGCTATCATGTGTAGAGCTGCCCTTCACCACATGGGCATAATATTTACAGTGTATGGACATTGATTGCTTAAAGCGGAGGTTCACCCTAAAAACATGTATATAACATTACATTCTGCATACTTCCAACATTTACAGTATGCTGTTTGTTTTTTTTGCTGTACATACCGTATTATTGCTATTTTCCACCTGGCTTCCGGGTACTCACTTCCGCGGGAGTAGGCGTTCCTATGCAGAGAGGCAGTGTCATGTGGGACTTCGCCCAGATGATTGACGTCTTGAGAAAAACTTCACCTCGGCGGATAATGCGCGTCACGAGTTTCCGAAAGTAGCCGAACTGCGAGTTGGCTCTATACGGCGCCTGCGCAGTCAGCTCTACACGGCTCCTAGTCGGTGCGCAGGCGCCGTATAGAGCCGGCTCGCAATTCGGCTACTTTCGGAAACTCGTGACGCGCCTTATCCGCCGTGGGAAAGTTTATCTCAAGACGTCAATCAGTGAGCACCCAGAATCCGGGTGGAAAATAGCAATAATACGGTATGTACAGCAAAAAAACAAAAAACAAACAGCATACTGTAAATGTATGCAGAATGTAATGTTATATACATGTTTTTAGGGTGAAACTCCGCTTTAATGATTTGGCAGCACTTTGGTTAAAAATTGGGGAGAAGATTACTAAAGCACTGGCACAAAATTGTTTTTTCATACACGTTTTAGGATGTATATAATAATCCATGCCTGTGACACAAAAGAACAGTGCTAGTTTTAGTTTATAGTTTAAAACCTCTCTAAGGTTTAATTCAGTAGACAGAATGTAAAGACAGGTATAGAATAGATATCTATTTTCAGAATCACATGAAAATTTGGCACTATATAAATTATATACTTACAGTGGCCACAAGGTAATTCATCATAATGTCTAATTTTGTTTTCTTTACATTAACCTTTCCACAGTTCTTCATTATTTTGGTGTCAACCCCTTTTGAAGAGAAATAATCCATCACTATTACACTTTTAGGTTCACCAACCAGCCAAAACGAGTTTCCAATTAATTATTCCATTATTTTACATTATAATGTGTGCAGCACATTTACATAGTAGGGGTACCTCAATTATTTGATAGCAGTGTTTGATCGTACAATCCGACTGTGTGTATGCTCCATCGGACAAATGTTTTTGTTTTTTTCAACGGACAAATGTTCGCTGTGAATGCTCTCAAACTTTCCGGCAACAAATGTCCGATGGAGGATAATAAGATCGTGTGTACACAAGTCCATCGGACTAAAGTCAAAGTACAAAACACACATGCTCAGAACCAATGCTAAAGATCAGACAACAATAGCAGAAGTTGCCCAAAGGGTGGCAGTAAAGAGCTGAAAAAAGACGTGATTTGGTGAAAGTTGGCTGAAAAAGTCCTGCCGTGTGTATGCAGAACAAGTTCACGGCCAACGCCCATTCAGACCAAAATCCACGGAAAAGTCAGATGGAAGTCCGATCGTGTGTATGAGGCTTTACACTAGTCGCAAAAGCCTTGTGTAACTGGTCTCCAGCCAGTTGTAGTTTCTTTCTGAAGCAACAGCCGTGAGCTGGGTCATTTATTTTACCCTGACCATCAAGCTATGCACAGTACTGAATTAAATGTAGAACATACAATAATCCATAATAATCAGCAATGATCTATTGATTGAAATGACTTTACTTTGATGACTTTGACAAAATGACTTTGAAGTCACTGCACTTCTCAGATATTCTTTGGCCTTTGTCCAAAGGTCAGATTGATGTAAACAATTTCTGAACAAGGGAAATATACTGAGAATAAAAAATGTTATGTAAAAAGTCATAATGTTATGTTTAAGTACCTGCATAAATTACAAGTCCAAAGCAATACTTGGTATTCCTGATCTTACAGCCCCTTAAAAGAATACAGTCATTGCCCAAAGAACACTTCTCTCCATTCCACTCCAGTGTTCCTGTAAAGGAATGCATGTTGCTGTTGGCTTCTTCACAGATGATTTTACCTGTAATATATAATTCCCAAATTATATTTTACTACTATTACTAAACTAATACTGTACAGTGTAAGTTTTGCTGGGGAAAGAAAGAAAAAAACATTGCCGTATATGCAGTTTACATACGGTATATAAACACATTTACATACATTTTCCTTATGTAAATCAGTCTTTTAGCGTGTGAGTCAGTTAGTCTAGTAAAACAGTGTGATAACTTTCTTCTTTACATCACACACAAAAATGTTTGCATATTTTTTCCAACAGCGTTCTTACCATCGAATGCAGCCAGTGCTTCTGTTGTGCAAAGTTCACGATGTGTAACCATCAAGGCTTGCTTAAACTTTAGATTTGTTTCTCTAGCAGAGCAAAAATAAATAAAAAGCTTTTTAAAGTCCAATCAAATACGAAATACAGTTACTTCACAAAATTTCAGTCTTTTTGTTTTTTAAGACCAGTATGACAATTTATACATTTTATCACACAGCTTTCATGCGAGATACACACATTTTTCTAGTCAGATTGAATTAGGAAATATGTGAATCCCGTGTGAAAGTTATGTGATTCTTGGGTGAAAACATTACATTGAAATTACATTTTAAATGATAGATGGACCCCTTGTTTTAAATAACAGGCTTTTAGAGAGCTACTTTTTTATGGCATGCATGTGTAGACAAGACATATGTTAAAAGCAATAACAAATACAACAAGTGAACACTGTCCCATACCAATTCAGAATTAAAACATTTAGGGCGGCGAAAATTAATTCCTCGATTATTCGTTAATTTCTTTATTCAATCAAAAAAATTTTGATCGGTACGATCCGCGGATTGAGCTCCGCTGTCCCGCCCATAGGAAAGGCCGCGGCTTCGACCTAGCTCCGGAGCGGCGGCCATCTTGGTACACCCGGCTGCGGCCTACAGTATGGGGGGGGAGATGTGGATATTACAGTGGGGGGAGATGTGGACATTATAGTGGGGGGGAGATGTGGATATTACAGTGGGGACTATATATGGTGGTGATCCGAAAAATGTATGTGCGTTATAATTAATCAAAATTAGTCACAAAAAATTTAATCAGTAACAGCCCTAAAAACATTACATTTTATACATCAATTTCTATCGTCCTATTAATTTTTTAATTTCTTGCCTGACTGTCCTTTTTGCAAATCTTTCTTTCGGCTTTTACAATTATGCTGCCTCCGCCCTTTAACCACTTTCGCTCCGGAAGGTTTTATTCACTTCCTGACCAGGCCAATTTTTGTGATACCGCACTGCGCTGATTTAACTGACAAATGCGTAGTCATGCGACGCTTTACCCAATTAAGACTGGTGTTCTTTTTTTTCCCCACAAATAGAGCTTTCTTTTGGTGGCATTTGATCGCTTCTGTGCTTTTTTTTTTTGCTCTATAAACAAAAAAAGGCCGACAATTTTAAATAAAAAATAATATTTTTAACGTTCTGCTATAAAACATTCCCAATAAAAAAAAAAAAAAAAAAATCGAATTTCTTCATAAATTTAGGCCAATATGTATTCTGCTACATATTTTTTGTAAAACAAAAAATCCTAATAGACGTATATTGATTGGTTTGCGCAAAAGTTATAGCATCCAAAAAATAGGGGATAGATTTAGGGACTTTTGAGTTTTTTTTGTTTTGTTTTTTACTAGTAATTAGATATGTGCATTCATTAATTCTAATATTGTTTGACTAGTAATAATAATTATTAACTATAATTATTACTTGTCAAACAACATTAGAATTCTACTAGAGTGGTGTCGTACAATTTAGCTGCTTTGTCGAATCTTCTTGGGACATCCGACAGACACCATAAACCTTCAATTGACAGATTTGACCTTAACTAATTTGGATTTTCGTACAAATGCATTTTTAACGAAACAAAATAAACACTGTGACGGTAGTAGAACATATCCCCGTCAAGCATTCCCTTCTTCCCATAAAGAAAATCACCCAATATTCCACGAGTAGGAATCCCTGGAATCGCCCAATAATCCACACATGAGCCAAAGCTTAATGCTGGAACAAGACAATCTTTAATGGCAGCATTCTCCTAGTTATATACAGTTTACAAGCTAATCATCAAAGAACAATGAGATCTGCACCCCCTTTCCACACACTGGGGCTCCCATACAGATTATAGGTAGACACTTTGGAGCCGACCCTGACAGACACATTTCTTTAGATAATGACATCAGTGAAGTTAATTACTACAACGAAGCAATCAGAATAATTAACATGAGCCAATTATCTAATCATTTAGCCTGACGATACAATACACATCTCTTAAGGGTAAACACAGGTCTTCTTCACACACACAATAGATCAATTACCCTTTAGAATAGAGAGCTGGCTGGGGATGGGACATTAACATTTCAACAGTCTGTAATGCAGAGGAATGAGCCACATGAAATCACCTTCTACACATAACACAGACATTAAAATAGCAGGGAGAGAATATTTCAGTGTGCACATGTCTGCTAGTAATAATGGCGATCTGCGATTTTTATCGGGACTGCAACATTGCGGCAGACAAATCTGACACTAAGTGACACTTTTTGGGGACCAGTGACATCAATACAGTGATAAGTGCTATACAACAATGTTTCCCAACTCCAGTCCTCAAGGCACACCAACAGGTCATGTTTTCAGGATTTCCCTCAGATGAAACAGCTGTGGTAATTACTAAGGCAGTGAAACTGATCAAATCACCTGTGCAAAATAATGGAAAGCCTGAAAACCTGACCTATTGGTGTGCCTTGAGGACTGGAGTTGGGAAACACTGCTATACAAATGCAATGATTACTGTATAAATGACACTGGCAGGGAAGGGGTTAACACCAGGGTCGATCAAAGGGTTAAATGTTCCTTAGGGAGGTGCTTACTAATTGTGTGGGTCAGTGAAGGAAAAGAGAGATCCCTTCCTGACATTTGCCTTGTTTGCACGGACAGATAGCTGATCCGTTTCTAATGTGAATAATCGGCAGCTTGCGGCCTCCAGACCCGCTGATTTGCTTCCGCTGTGTCCAATCACAGTGGCAGTGGCACTCCCAAGACCACGTGCACAAAATCACATACCTGTACGTGATCTTGTGCAGCCGGGCTGCCCTGCAGCAGTATATATGCGTGTGGGCGGTCGGAACTGGTTAAGGGCAAATCTTTTTTCATTTTGGATAGAGTGACAACCCCGGTCTGTTTTTTGCCTTCTTATGTTTATTTTTATGACATGTATATGAAGAATTTCTATCTCACAGAATATTAGTTTTCTTCAAGCCAGGCTATGATTGGTTGATTTTTTGGGCAAAATATCCAAAACAATTTTGGTTGGTCTTGTTTGAAGTTCTACGTATTAAAGTGGTTGTAAACCTTTGTGTTTTTCCACCTTAAAGGTGAAAAAACACCTTGCAGTGTCTGGCCCCCCAGCCCCCCCTGTTTTACTTACCTGAGCCCCAATTTTCCCGTGGGCACGATCCCATGTCGCTCTCTCCATGGCTTCTCGACTCTTCATTGGATAGATTGATAGCAGCTCAGCCATGCTGTCAATCAAATTCAATGACACGGCTGCGTCATACACTCGGCGTCTATAGACGCTGAGTGTATGACACAGGAGAGCGCCCACAATGTAAACCCCTAGGAAGAGAGCTTCCCAGAGGGGGTTATCTAATGCGGGGAGGAGCCGCGAGAGCCGCCGTGGGACCCCAGAAGAGGACAATCGTAGCCACTCTGTGCAAAACGAGCTGCACAGTGGAGGTAAGTATGACATGTTTGTTATTTAAAAAACAATAAAAAAGGAAACTTTACAACCACTTAACTACACATATTTCATTAAATATTTTCTCCTTTTTCAAATAAAATAAATGTAAAAAAGTTTCCTTTTATAAATCCTTTTCCCTGCTATTGTTACACCTTTTTCATATTAAATATATGTAGGGGCGTGGCTTGGCGCGCAATGAGGATGGCAGCACACTGAGGGAGCTCCGTTGACACACACAGCTGTACACAGCTTTCCACCCGACCTACGGCACTCAGATACCTGGAAAGAAGCTATACAGCACCCCTCACCCAAGGAGGAGTTCAGTGAAGACTTAGGCCGCGTACATACGGTAGGTCAAACTGATGAGAACGGTGCGAAGGACCGTTCTCATCGGTTAACCGATGAAGCGGACTGATGGTCTGATGTGCCTACACACCATCAGTTAAAAAAACGATCAAGTCCAACGCGGTGACGTAAAACACAACGTCGTGCTGAGAAAAATTAAGTTCAATGATTGTGACTTGATTCTGAGCATGCACAGGTTTTTAACCGATGCTTTTGCATACTAACCGTCGGTTTTGACCTATCGGTTAGGCATCCATCGGTTCAATTTAAAAGCAAGTTCAAAAATTTTTGACCGAAGGATAACGAACCGATGGGGCCCACACACGATCGGTTTGGACCGATGAAACGGACCTTCAGTCTGTTTCCATCGTTTTTGACCGACCGGGTGTACGCGGCCTTACAATCGACTCCGGAGGACACAGGAAGGGGTAAGAAGAGATCTGATCTCCCCCTGACTTACGCTGACATGTCAGTGATCGCGGCAGACATCAAATCTACTTTCTCTGCAGCGATCACTGACTTAAAGACCAACCTGTTAGTGCTAAATGAGAAAATGGCCTCTGCAGAAGAGTCGGGGAAGCAGAGGGACAAGGCTATCCACAAATTGGAAAAGGGCTCATTTGCACAGGCTCAACAAGTCATAGATATGAACAGGCACATAGAGGATTTGAACAATAGGGGAAGGAGGTGAAATGTCCGTGTAAGAGGGATCCCAGAATCAGTAGGCCATGATCAGATTATACCAGCGCTGCTGAGAGTTTTTATTAGCCTGCTATGGGACAAGAGGACATGGACATAGATTTTGTGAGGACGCATAGAGCCCTGAGACCAAAGGGACCAGACACAGCACCGCCCAGGGACATAATCTGCTGCTTTCAGAGCTTTGCTCTTAAAGATGAAATTATGCGTAAAGCAAGGAGGAATGACCACATTGTTTTCAACGGTGAAAACAAAATGCTGTTCCATCATTTCTCCCAAATAACACTGAGGAACAGAGGTGCCCTACGTCCCCTGCTGGAGAAGTTAAGGGATAGAGATATGAGATACTCCTGGCGTTTCCCGTTTGCGCTGGCAGTCTCCTTCAATGGACAGCAACATGTCCTTAGCAGAACTTTGCTCAGCACTGGACCTGGGTCAGACGGACTTACCTGACTAGTATGCTGAGTTTCTCCAACCTATTTTGGAAAAAAATAACTCAGGTCCCCTTACTCCACGCCAGAGAAGCGACAGGCAAAGAAACAAAAGCAGAGTCGCGGAGGAAGCACCAGGATGGGGACTCCGAGACCCCAAGTTGGGCCTGACGAAGACCAAGACGAGGACTAATCCTTTCATGACCTCCTTCTCTCTGTTGCTTGCCACAAGTTGAAGTTGGACAATAGTTCTTGCGGACAGTTCACAAATCCCTTTGAGGGCATGCATTGCTTATTTTCTTCTTCCACCACCCTAGCGCGAAGTGATGCTTACATCTTCACAATGTTTTTTTTTTTGCCACGTTTCTGGATGGATGAACACCTTTGCAGTGACGGCCCCCAGCTGGTGAATTTTGAAATCGGACTGGTCACTCAACTTGCCCAACAGTCAGATTTGGAGGTGGATGCAGACCTACCCTCTCGCTCGTGATGTCCATTTTGAACCTTCTTTCCTACTACCATCTCACCAATTTTTCCTTTTTCTTTGTACTGTTTTACTTTTTATTTTTATTTTTTCTATTTGAGCTTTTTCATTACCCAGGTCAGGTTTGCAATATTGCCGGTCGGAAAGTCCATATGGTTAAATGTTGGTCACGTTAGTTCTGTTTTATTGGTTTTATATATGGATCTCAGGCTCACAATTTAACGCTTTTATTTGTAAGGCTGTGTGTACAACAGCCATTCATTTCCCTAGACTTTTTTATTTTAGTTTCAATCCATATCTGGATTGTACTATAGGTGGGCTGTCGACGTGTAGTCTGGTGCCTCCCTTCAACCCCACAGAGTGACCCAGTGCTCCTGATTTAGGACACAGGGGACACTACCTCCGAAAGAGGTGCTCGCTCCTGGGTGGGCAGGTTCCCCCTGGGAGGCGTACCTCTACCTTACATTATCCTCCTCTATATTATTATAGAACCTTTTCCCACTGGTTTCTCATTCTCTGATCTAGTGTCTTATTTCTCTACTCTCTTCTCCATTTTCTTTCTCCTTCTTGATCTCTCTTTTTCTTTACCTGATCCCTAATCTGGGGGTGGGAGATTAACGAGAGACATTTGTCTGGCATTATTTATTGCATTTGTACCAACTTGCACCTGTCAGATTATTTTATTGCAGTTGGACCTCTGGAGCATCTCCTCCTGTACCACACCGATGGCTTACTCCTCGCTAGGACATGCACCGTCAGTGATATCGCATAACATCAGGGGTCTGAACATTCCAGAACGTCGTTCCACCTTATTACGTGAACTCAAAAAAAGGAAGGCCCCATTTTGTGTTCCTCCAGGAGACACACTTTAAAACTCAACACGCACCTAAAACTGACTAATACATATTTCACGAGGGCCTTTCATGCCACCAACAATGACTCCAAGTCAAAGGGGGTTTCCATTTTAGTGAGTAAAGACGCACCTTTTCAGCTCATAGAACAAAGGAGTGACCCGGGAGGGAGATTCCTGTTTCTGAAGGGGAAGTATGGGACCACCCCAGTGACTTTAGCGAACGTATATTTCCCAAATAGGGCCCATGCCACGTTCTGTAGTAAACTTATGCAGAACTCCAGGGGTTTTCCACGGGTTGCCTTATACTAGGCGGAGATTTTAACCTTCCGCTCAACCCTCTGATGGACACCTCAAAACGGTAGATCATGCATTACCTATAAAATACTTAAAAAAATTAATCCGCCCTCCAAACTTTACACCTTATTGACACATGGCGTTTCCTCAATCCAGAGGGCCGTGACTTCACTCATTATTCTGTCCCTCACGCCAGACTAGACTACCTCTTTATTTCTCAGAGGAACCTATACTCAGTAGAGGCAGCTCACATCGGGATCCAATCGATCTCGGACCACGCGCCTATAGCGCTAGGCTTAAATCTCTTAACCGCACCCCCTAAACAGCCAACGTGGAGACTTAACGCGTCTCTCCTGACTGACCCAGACCTTTTGCCCTCTATCACCACCTCACTACTGGAATTCTTTAACCGTAACTCCACACCTGACACAGACCCCCTTATGGTGTGGGAAGCACACAAATGTACAATTAGGGGAGAACTGATCAGAATAAACTCTAAAACGCAAAAAAGACAGAGAGAAAGAAATTTGCAAACTAACGACACAAATTCACTCTTTAAAGTCTCTGCACAAACACTCACTCTCCGTTCAATCGGCTGAAGGCTTACTGGAAGCTAGGAAAGAACTACAACACATACTTGACTAAGTCTAAACGCATGCTGTTTTTCAGAAAGAAACTGTATTACGAATCAGGCAAGCTTTTAGCCAGAGCCTTAAGGGAACACACTTATGCCAATGATATTGCAGGAATCAGAAGGGGGAACGGATCAGTAGATGTGACCACAGAAGCAATAGCTGCTCATTTTCATGAGTACTACACTAAGCTATATGACCTGCCACCCCAACACAGACCTGAGGGTTTGCTCAGGGATAGAATGCAAATTATACAGGACTATTTGACCAAAAGTGGGCTTCCAAGACTGACAAACCTCGATGTAACACTTCTGGAAACGCCAATAACCCCCGTAGAAATCGCTCAGGTCATTAAATTGGTGAAGAATGGGAAAAGTCCTGGCCCGGACGGCTACTCAGCCATTTATTACAAAACCTTCTCGAACATACTTACCAAGCCGTTCGCTGCTGCTTTGAACTCCATGTCTACACCCTGGGACATACCGTCAGATTTTTTTCCGCACATATAGCTATAATCCCCAAACCTGGTAAGGACCCCCACAGATTGCGCCAGTTACAGGCCCATTTCACTACTGAACCTAGATGCCAAACATTTCGCGAAGATTCTCGCAATGCGCTTGGGTCCCTTACTGCCGGGCCTGATAGGTCTGGGGCAGGTAGGCTTCGTGCCAGGCAGGGAAGCAAAATACAATGTCACCAAGGCCCTGCTTCTCATCCAGGCGTCGCATGATGGGGACATCGAGGGCCTTCTCCTGTCCACGGACACGGAGAAGGCCTTTGATAGGGTGGCATGGGACTTCATGAGGGCAGTATGCAGACACGTGGGATTCGTGGATTTTTGCCTTGTATCATAACCCCACGGCGAGACTGAAAATAAACTGGACATTGTCTGAAAAAGTCTGCATTAAGAACGGCACTAGGCAAGGCTGCCCCCTGTCCCCATTGCTGTTCATCTTGTCTCTTGAACCCTTCATAAGAATAATTAAACGGAATAAGGCAATCACTGGTTTCAAGGTTCGGGACGGGGAGTTCAAACTGGCGGCGTACGCGGACGACCTTCTTTTCTTCTTAATCAACCCAACGGATAGCATTCCCAATCTTCTGACCGAATTCACACGCTACGGCTACATCTCCAACCTAAAAATGTAATTACACAAAATCAGAAGCCATGAACCTCTCGCTGCCATCTGAGCAGTTGAGTCGGATTAAAGCCGACTCAAACTTTAGATGGGAGGACCGAACCATCAAGTATCTAGGCACCTATCCAACGCCACAATTACAGAATATTTTTGAACATAACTTCACACCCCTTTTAAAAAGCTGCGTGGATGACATCGAGAGGTGGCAAACTGGTTACTTTTCCTGGTTCGGAACGGGCGTCCATAGTCAAAATGGTTATTTTACCGAGACTCCTCTATTTTTTAAGGACTCTACCCATAAAAATACCGCTACATTTTTTTTAGATTGCTCAACTCTATCATACTGAAATTCCTCTGGAATCAACGTAAACCTAGAATAAAATTGATGTGGTTGACCAGGCCTAAAGAGGCGGGTGGGATTGGGCTACCAAACTTCAAGCACTACTATTATGCGTCGCATGTGGCTAGGGTGATTGATTGGCACTGCCACAGACAATCCAAAGACTGGGTGGCACTGGAGGAATCCCTCTGCGCAAAGTCGCTGAAATTCTCCCCGTGGACCCCAAAAAATGACTCACTTAACCCAGGTGATCATCCAATCACGGGCAACACTTTAGAAATCTTACACCAGATTGCCAAACAAGGTACTGTCACCACCCCTCTCAGCACTCTGACCCCATTAAGGGATAATGTGGCCTTTACTCCGGGCGTCAATAACGCTCTGTTTCAACCTACACAAAGTGACACCCCTTTGCTTGCAAGGGATTGCTATATAGAGGGCAAATTTAAGGATTTCTCAGCACTGAAAATGGGCAGCGGTCTTCCACAACTAAGATGGTAGTCGTACTTTCAGTTACGCAGTTATTTAACCAAGCAGGAACACAAAAAAAGATTTTCACAGACCCCTGACTGACTTGGAGTCGACTTGTCTTGATGGGACGCCCCTAGCCAAAGCCACATCACTCTCGTATAAATGGTGGAGGAGCGGATGGGTACAGGAGGAGATGGTCGGAGGAGCTGCGGGAGGAACTGACGGACAAACAATGGAGGTATACCTGCATTTTAGCGCATAAAGGTTCCATAAGTGCATTGATCCAAGAAACGGGCTACAAGCTGCTGACACACTGGTATAACACACCTGATAAGCTCCATAAATGGGACCCTCAAAAACCCCAGACATGCTGGAGATGCCAATTGGAAAAGGGCACATTGCTCCACATTTGGTGGCAGTGCTCAATGATCACACCCTTCTGGGATGGAGTTAAAAAAACTGATTAAAATAATTACGGAGTTGTCGTTGGATGCAGCTTGTTGTTTGTTACATATCAATCACTTCACTCTCACAAAATACAATAATTCACTATCCAAGCATCTAATTAATGCAGCAAGGTCACTAATACCTATTCTTTGGAGATCCACCAGGGTGCCCTCCACCGTGGACTGGCTAAAAAAAAAAATTCAGGGACATGTGTGAGATGGAGGACACCATGGCGCAGGAAAATGGCAGAGTCGAGGCCTTCCAAAATACCTGGCAGCCTTGGATCGTCTTTCGTTATTCCCAGGAATATGAAGACACAATGCAGAGACCCTAATGTTGATATGTAGAATGTATGGGACTCCTCGCGGGAACAGGTCCGCGACTCTTTTGGTCATTCTTTTTGTCAGACTGAACTGGCTTGTAAGCAAGCGTTACAGCTTTAATGTTCACCCCCCCTTGAGCTCTTACTACTGTTCTTTTTCTTTCTTTCCTCTTTCCTTTCTTTCTCTTCTCCCTGTCCAGCCATCTCTAGCGCACAAAACCCTGTGCAATGTATGACGATGAACCACACTGATTCATGGCCATATATCCGTGTTGTTATGACAATCATTATCAGAGTCTCAGGCCAAAAAAGTTTATGGCGAAACTATAGTTCAAATGTTTGTTCCCAGAGGGGCTTGACTCTTAAGACTTAGTTTCAGCCTTCAGATACTTACTTTGTATAAGGAGTATTCTATAATCCTCATAGTATCAGTTCATCCCTGTATTGCATTGCTTATTGTTGTAAATGTACTTGCATGTGACGTGTTGTGTATGCTACCCTGTGATTCCTTATTTTCTTTCAATAAAACTGAAATGTTTAAAAAATAAATATATGTAATTTATTTTCCATGAATAAACAATTGTGTAGGCACCGATAAATACTCGATAAACGATAAAAAGTGCATAAATATGGAGAATTGTTTTAATTGAGTGTGCCTCCTGTGCTTGTAATGCTGTGTACACACGATCGGTTTGTCTGATTAAAACGGTCTGATGAACCGTTTTCATCAGACTAAACCGATCATGTGTGGGCCCCATCGGTTATTTATCCATCGGCTAAAAAATTAGGAACTTGTTTTAAAATTATCTGATGGATAAAAAACCTATAGAAAAAAAACGATCGTCTGTAGGCACGTCCATCGGTTAAAAATCCATGCTCAGAATCAAGTCGACGCATGCTTGGAAGCATTGAACTTCATTTTTTTCAGCACGTCGTGTTTTACGTTTCCGCGTTCTGACACGATCGTTTCTTTAACTGATGGTGTGTAGACACGACCGATCATCAGTCATCTTCATCGTAAATCTGATGGAAAAATCCATCAGACCGTTTTCATCGGATGGACCGATCGTGTGTACAGGGCATAAGTGGTACAGAATTTGTAAAGACTGCTATGTCTATATGTATATTCCAATATCTTATTGCATATTTACAAATCATATTCTAGAATGAAAGTGTTTTGTTTCTTTTGAAATCAGCTGTGGAATGGTTTCATTTATGATAGCACATGTCTTTATCATAGCAAACATTTTTTTCCTGTAAATGTTTTGTGCTGGTCTCTTTGGTTTCAAGTGTGCAATGGAAATATATGCAGATTTGCAATGGAAATTAGAGGTTACAATGTCAATAACGTGATGTTTTGCATTTTAGTAAAAAAACTACATTTCTTTATGCAGCTGTCACAACTATACTCAATTTTACGTAAACCTACCTGTCTGACATCTCTAAAAAGCAAATGCTTTATTTTAATATTCCTTTTTGTTATTGCAAGGCTTCAAATGTTTCAGGTGTCTTGTCTTTAAGAGATAAATGTATATGTACTTAACACGTTTTAAAAATGCTGTGCTTTGGTGTATTATATATGTACCCTTGACAACCAGATACATTTAAATGCTTAAAATACAATGTGAACTCGAACCCATTCCTTACCCATCTATATCTGCTGTCTCCACATAACACAGACTATTCTGTTCTGATGAGTACAGCAAAAGCAGATCTGCCTGTAAAAATAAAGCAGCTTTACTTGAAACATTCACAGACCAACTACACAGAGCTAAAAACAATACATTATACTGCATAAGGCTGGGTTCACACTTATTGCGAATTAGATGCGGGTTTTAAAAAAGGAATGTATTGTGTACAGGAGATCATATTGTTAGGAATATTGACCTCATCAGCTGGGCCAATGCTTTAAAAATGGCTATCCTTGGCTTAAATGCAGAGACAGTGGGCCAGATTCACAGCTGAAATACGCCGGAGTATCTACTGATACGCCGGCGTATTTTCAAATTTACCGCGTCGTATCTTTAGTTTGAATCCTCAAACCAAGATACGACGGCTTCTGGCTTCGATCCAACAGGCGTACGGCTTTGTACGCCTTCGGATCGTAGGTGTAATACTTCCGCGCCCGCTGGGTGGAGTTTGCGTCGTTTTCCGCGTCGGGTATGCTAATTAGCTGTTTACGGCGATCCACGATCGGCGTAAAGTTACAGCTGCTATTTCTTGGCTTAAATTTAGACTTGCCATGTTAAAGTATGGCCGTCGTTCCCGCATCAAATATATATATTTTTTTTTTTGCGTAAGTCGTCCGTGAATAGGAAAGGACGTAACGCACGTCGCCGTTCAAAAAATTACGTCGGTGCGACGTCATTTTGCGCAAAGCACGGCGGGAAATTTCAAAACGGAGCATGCGCAGTACGTTCAGCGTTCAACCCATTTGAATTAGGCGGGCTTGCGTCGGACGGATTTACGCTACGCCGCCGCAAGTTTACAGGCAAGTGCTTTGTGAATCAAGCACTTGCCCATAAAACTTGCGGCGGTGTAACGTAAATGTGATACGTTACGCCACCGCAATTCTATGTGAATCTGGCCCAGTTTTTATTACCTTGACCAGCACTACATTTCCACAGAGTAGAGGATTTGGGGTTTCATGCCCTCTTTATATTTTTTTATACTCCTCCCCTTTCTTTTACTTTAACTTTCCCTTGCACTCAGCATAGAAAGGTGTCAATTGATAATGAAACTCACTGTGCCCGCTTTCTCCATTCCTCTTTTTGTTATGCATTTAAACCCTGGTAGCCTTTCAATTGCTTTTAGTTGACAGTAGGTAATATAAGCATTCCTAATTCACTGTGAATATTCTATTAAGGTTATCTAATACAACATGTCTAATATAATCTAATATATTATCTAATATAACAGCACACCTTCCAAATTCTAACAAAACATTATCAAAATCTGGCTGTCTGTCAGGTTATAAGATTAGCAATGGCAGGTCTCACCTGCAGCTCTAAAATTATGCTCACTGTCTGTTCTCCCGTATAATTTTGTAGTCCTGCTTTTTTGTTTGAATCTACAGTGAGGGAAAAATGTATTTGATCCCCTACTGATTTTGTAAATTTTCCCACTGACAAAGAAAAAAAATCAGTCTATAATATTAATGGTAGGTTTATTTAAGTGAGAGACGGAATAACAACAAAAAAAATCTAGAAAAATGCATTTAAAAAAAAGTTAAAAATTGATTTGCATTATAATGAGTGAAATAAGTGTTTGACCCCTTCGCAAAATGTGACTTAGTACTTGGTGGCAAAAATCTTGTTGGCAATCACAGGAGGTCAGATGTTTCTTGTAGTTGGCCACCAGGTTTGCACACATCTCTGGAGGGATTTTGTCCCACTTCTCTTTGCAGATCCTCTCCAAGTCATTAAGGTTTTCGAGGCTGACGTTTGGTAACTCGAACCTTCAGCACCTGCCACATATTTTACATGGGATTAAGGTCTGGAGACTGGCTAGGCCACTCCAGGACCTTAATGTATTTCTTCTTGAGCCACTTCTTTGTTGCCTTGGCCATATGCTTTAGATCATTGTCATGCTGGAATACCCATTCATGACCCATTTTCAATGCCCTGGCCGAGGGAAGGAGGTTCTCACCCTAGATTTGATGGGGCATGGCTCAGTCCATCGTCCCTTTGATGCAGTGAAGTTGTCCTTCAATGTATAATGTTTCATTTTTGAAGGTGGGGATGTTGTTCTTGGGGTCATAGGCAGCATTCCTCCTGCTTCAAACACATTGAGTTGAGTTGATGTCAAAGAGCTTGATTTTGGTCTTGTCTGCCCATAGCACTTTCATCCAGTTTGGGCCTGTACATGTGCTTTCTTGAGCAGGGTGAAATTGCGGGCGCTGCAGGATTTCAGTCCTTCATGGCGTAGTGTGTTACCAGTTGTTTTCTAGGTGACTATGGTCCCAGCTGCCTTGAGATCATTGACAAGATTTTAGTTCTGGGATGATTCCTCACCATCCTCATGATCATTGAAACTCCACAAAGTGAAGTCTTGCATGGAGCCCCAGACCAAGGGAGATTTACAGTTATTTTGTGTTTCTTCCATTTACAAAAAAAATCGCACCAAGTGTTGTCACCCTCTCACTAAGCTGCTTGGCGATTGTCTTGTAGCCCATTCCAGCCTTGTATAGGTCTACAATCTTGTCACTGACATCCTTGGATAGGTATTTGCCATGGTGGAGAGATTGGAATCTGATTGATTGCTTCTGTGGACAGGGGTCTTTTATACAGGCAACAAGCTGAGATTAGAGCACTCCCTTTAAGAGAGTGCTTCTAATCTAAGCTTGTTACCTGTATAGAAGACACCTGGGAGCCAGAAATCTTTCTGATTGATAGGGGATCAAATACTTATTTCACTCATTAAAATGCATTGCGCAAAATCAGCAGGGGATCAATACTTTTTTCCCTTAATGTATATGCATAAAGCAGAGGTATAAATCCCATCATGTCTCTTTCTTTGGGAGACATTCCTGTGGCTGTCAGTCTTACAATGACTTATTGGATTTGTAGTTCCACTATAGTTGAGGTTGTCAACCCCCGGTATTGAGGTTTTTCTTAGCTTAGGGCCTTATTTTAAATTGATTTTCTCATTTAGGCTCTCACATACAGTATTTCCTTCTGACCTCCTCCATGGAAACATGCTTTTTTGGAGTCAGAATTTAACTATCCTTAGGCCCCGTACACACGAGAGGATCGATCCGCTGAAATTGATCCGCGGATCGGTTTCAGCGGATAGATCCGCTGGTGTGTACGATCCAGCGGATATTTATCCGCGCATATATTAAGGGCCGACCGATTTCCAGCGGATAAAAATTTCCTAACATGCTAAGAAATCTATCCGCTGGAATCGGCTCCAGCGGATCGATCCGGTGGTCTGTACAGACTCACCGGATCGATCCGTCCGAACCCATCCCTCGCATGCGTCGTAATGATTCGACGCATGCGTGGAATTCCTTATATGACAGCGTCGCGCACGTCGCTGCGTCATCATCGCGGCGACGGCGCGACACGTCATCGCGATGGGAATTCGGCGCGGATTTCGATCCGATGGTGTGTACACTCCATCGGATCAAAATCCTCAGAGGATTTATCCGCGGAAACGGTCCGGAGGACCGTATCCGCGGATAAATCCTATCGTGTGTACTAGGCATTAGTCCTCCAACACCTGGAACTTATTATGAGAGAATGCTTCTAAAATTTCCATGTGTGCTTATAAGGTGTTATTTGAATGGTACTTGACCCTAGAAATTTCTCCATAAATTATCCAGCTCTATATTCAGGCTCTGTGCCTTCATCCACATGTTCTAGACCTGGTCCAGGATTCAGCCAATTTGGAAGAAGGTCAAGTGATTTATCAATACTAAACAGAATATGGATTTTTTTTATTTAATCAATTAATTTACCATATTTATCGGTGTATAACACGCACAGGCGTATAACACTCACCCTAACTTTAAGAGGGAAGTTTCAGGGGAAAAAACTTTCCACAGCCCCCTGCGTATAACACGCAGCCACAGTTTACCCTTTATTTTCAGGGTAAAAAAGTGAGTGTTATACGCCAATAAATACAGTATTTATTTGTAAATCTTTATCAGTCCACCATATATCAATGAATGATAAACCCACATTCTGGTGACATCACATTATAACATTGTAATATCCTGGAAATATTGAGTTGTTCCAGCAATACCTAAAAGAAACATCACCTTAACCAATCATTGCATTGAGATTTAAAGAGGAGTTCCAGTCATTTGTGTTTTTATTAAAAGTCAGCAGCTACAAAAAGTGTAGCTGCTGACTTTTAATAAACACACACTCACCTGTCCCACGGTCCAGCGGTGCACTCATCCTAGCAGTTTTCTTCCTCTCTCCTCCCTCCTCCCTCTGCGACGCCAGTATCTCTACTATGGGCACCCAGCTGTGACAGCTTGCAGCACAGGGTGCCCACTGCACTCTGATTGGTCCCACAATCTTCTGGGACCTGTCCCGTGTCCCAGAAGACTTCAGGAGGGGGAGGAGAACTTCCACTTCGGATCGCCTAAGGCGACCGGAACGAAAGTGGCTGTGGGTACCTGTCAAAATTGGGTACCCACTCCCCCCTCCTCCCCAAAAGCTCAGTTTTACCATCAGGAGCCAGGGAGGAAGCCTTAAAGCGGAAGTTACACTTTTGGGAAGTTCCATGTGGATGGCGCCACCCTTGGGGCTGCTTTTGCTGATTCACGCTTTGCAGTCTTCGTGCTTTTCAGTCTGTTACAGCGTGATGAATGTGCCATCTCCATTACAAATGCTAGTTTTACCAGAACGAGCGCTCCCTTATTATAACTTGCTTCTGAGCATGCGGGTTTTTTTCACGTCTTTAAAAGTACATATACCACCATTTTTTACGACGTTAAAAACGACAACGTTAAAAACTAAGTGAAAAATTAGAGCATGTTCGAAATTTTTAATGCCCATTTTTTACATAGTGAAAAATGCTCTGGAGCCCACACACACGTTTTTATTGACATTTAAAAAAAAACTTAATTTTTTACAACCCGAAAAACGGTCGTATGTACGCGGCATAAGTCACATACTCTGAATTTTATAAAGTATGCTATTTTTAGGTCAATGATTCAGAAGGAAATGAAGACTGAGGCCTCGTACACATGACCGAGAAACTCGTCATAAAAGAAACATTGTTTTCCTCGACGAGTTCCTTGTCAGGCTTGTCGAGAATCTTGTCAAGCTTTCTTTGCGTACACACTGCCAAGACAAAATCTCGTCGTTCTCAAACGCGGTGACGTACAACGACACTATAAAGGGGAAGTTTGATTCCACTGGTGCCACCCTTGGGGCTGCTTTTACTAATCTCATGTTACTGCGTGTTAAGTAAAAGTTTGGTGAGAGACGATTCTCGCTTTTCAGTCTGTTACAGCGTGACGAATGTGCCATCCCCATTAAGAGCGCTACTTTTACCCAAGGTGCGCTCCCGTCTCATACTTTATTCTGAGCATTCGCGGGTTTCTAAGCATACACACAAACGTGTTTCTCGTCGTAAACCAGCCCGGCGAGAAACACGGCGAGGAAATTGAGACTCCCAACGAGAAAAAAAAAAAGAACTTGTTCTTTTTTTTTTCGTCAAGATCCACGACAGTTTTCTCGACGAAAAACATACACACGACCGTTTTCCTCGGCAAAAAAGCTCTGCCACCAAGTTTCTTGATGGATTTTGTCGAGCAAAACGGTCGTGTGTACGAGGCCTCAGGCAATCGGTTAACAAGCATTTTCAGATTGAAGTCATCAATAACAGACTACATATTTCTCTCGGTACACCTTCCTTTTTTAAATGTCAGTTACAAACTAAGACTACTCACAGGAGATTTATTAAGTGAACTCAGGATTCAGTAATGATTCAGAGATGATATTTTAATATGCAGGATCTTTCAAATTTACACTTACAGGCACAAAATCATCCTTATGTAGCCGAATAATATCTCCAACCTGAATGTCTTTCCATTTCTCCCAGAAGAAACTGCAAGTATACATTAACAAGATGTATCAAATACTCATACTGGTTCTTTCATTAAAAATTTATTTTTCATAACAACAAATCTAAAAATTAATTCTTAAACAGTGCACATTTTCTGAAAATGTTAAAATATATATCAATCAATACATTTACTCATAAACCATATATACCATTTGATAATAAAATGGTCCATGACATACAGTCTAAAAGCATCTACAAACATGTATTTTTGTCACCAACGCCTGCATATGATAAAGTATTGGTCTACAATTGTATGAGCAATTTTGCTAATTTGATTTTGGTAAATTATGGGGGGAAAAATCAAAATATAATGTACATTTATTATTAATTTTGTGGATTATGTTACCTAATTGTGACTAGCAAATGAAATATCATGCTCCAAATTATGTCCCTCTATCTCCTGCATGTCCAGTTACCTGCCTGGCTTGTTGTAATCCAGTAAACAGCTAAAAAACACAGAAGGGAATACTGCAATCCAGACTGCAGCAAATATATTGTATTCGAAACAGCAGCAGAAACACAGTTCGTATGCATTTAGCCGCACAAATAGAGTTTTTATCTTACTATTTAGAAAGCAACATTTGTACCGCGAAACACATAAGTATGTTTTCCTGCTGCCATTAAAATGGCAGCAGGAATGTTCCTCTCTCTCCTGCATGTCCAGTTGCCTGTCTGGCTGATTGTAATCCAGTGAATTTCCAAAGCTTTAGATTGGGATTTGATGGTGTCACTACTGTTCTGCTCACTGTTCTCCGTGCTGGAAGTTCAGACGTGAGGAAGCACAGCCCTGTCTCTACTTAGATGTGACATCCATACAAAGACACAGTGCAGAACAAGGCAATAAGGAAGAGATTAGCTGTAAGGAGACCACAGGCAAACCTAGTGTCTAGTCTTTTGCCGTCTGTCTGTCAGTGTCCGGTGGTCACAGTGGGTGACCGATTGCACCACAATGCAGCCCATGGGGTGCCCACAATGCACAATCCTGGGAGGATATTACAATAGGTCGGGCAGAAAGCAGTTAAAGAGGAGTTTCCATCAAAAATATAATTTTGCTTTAAAGTGTAGCTTAGACCTTAAAAAAACAAAAAAAAAAAACATTTTTTACTCACCTTGAAATGCCTATTGCTATGCGGTCCCACGAAATCTGCCTTCCTATTCACCGAGGATCCTGACATCAGCTCCTAACAGCGCTAATGCTCCTGGGAAACGATGACACGTGATGTCGTGCCCTTACCCTGTGCAAGAATCGCGTTACTACTATACCAGAAGTGACGCGATTCCCTGAATAGCTTGGCGCCATTTTCAAAACTGGCAAAACAATTGAGGAAATGGCAATCATGTATTTTAATGCTGTGTGATGGTCGCGGCTTGTTGTTGATGATGGGTTGCCATCACAACGGCGTACACTTCGCTCGTTGTGATGGCAACCCAAGTGGTTGACGGCGTGGCGCTGCAGCAGTCTTGCGCATATGCGATATTGGGGCGGGACGGGTGGCTCGTTCTGACGCGTCATCCCCACTATTCCCGGAAGCAATTGCTTGTGGGCTTCACAATGCCCACAAGCAAAATGAGAACGTTCTGAAGACCGGAATATAAAGTGTTCGTTTTAACCACTTGCCGTCGCCGCACCGTCATAATACGTCCACAAGGTGGCTCTCCTAGGCGAGAGCACGTATTATGACGTCCTGCCTTTTAGCCGCCACTAGGGGCGCCGCCGGAGGCGCGCGCGCCCCCCGCTCGCCCCCGACTCCCGTGCGTGTGCCCGGCGGGCGCGATCGCCGCCGGGCACACGCGATCGCTCGGTACAGAGCGGGGAACGGGAGCTGTGTGTGTAAACACACAGCTCTCGTTCCTGTCAGCAGGGGAAATGCTGATTTTCTGTTCATACAATGTATGAACAGAAGATCAGTGTTTCCCCTAGTGAGGCCACCCCCCCCCCCACAGTAAGAACACACCCAGGCATACTTAACCCCTTCCCCGCCCCCTAGTGTTAACCCCTTCACTGCCAGTGGCATTTTTATAGTAATCTAATGCATTTTTATAGCACTGATCGCTATAAAAATGCCAATGGTCCCAAAAATGTGTCAAAAATGTCCGAAGTGTCCGCCATAATGTCGCAATACCGAAAAAAAAAAAAATCGCTGATCGCCGCCATTACTAGTAAAAAAAAATATTAATAAAAATGCCATAAAAATACCCCCTATTTTGTAAACGCTATAACTTTTGCGCAAACCAATCAAACGCTTATTGCGATTTTTTTTTACGAAAAATATGTAGAAGAATACGTATCGGCCTAAACTGAGGAAAAAAAATGTTTTTTTTATATATTTTTGGGGGATATTTATTACAGCAAAAAGTAAACAATATTCATTTTTTTCAAAATTGTCGTTCTATTTTTGTTTATAGCGCAAAAAATAAAAAACGCAGAGGTGATCAAATACCACCAAAAGAAAGCTCTATTTGTGGGAAAAAAAGGACGCCAATTTTGTTTGGGAGCCACGTCGCATGACCGCGCAATTGTCTGTTAAAGCGACGCAGTCCCGAATCGCAAAAAGTACTCTGGTCTTTGGGCAGCAATGTGGTCCGGGGGGTAAGTGGTTAAATAACTCGGCGGAACTTTTTAAAATAGTAAGTGACACTATAGAAACATATACAACGAGAGATGAAAGCAGATGTTTTTAAAAATTGAAAAATGTGATGGAAACCCCGCTTTAACAATACACATTTTTACATTAATTTGCATACAACTCAAACCTTAACATACATTTAGAAAATTAAAATATTTAAGAACAAATAAAATTCAACCTTCTTTCTTAGGCAAAGTAAAAATATAATTACCTTTTTCCCTTAAGGATCTCACATGGCCGGTTGTTTATTTCTTTGTCGCTTTTGTGCCGGGCCTGTAAATGGTAAAATATTTATAGTAATATTAAATATAGTAATATTTTTTAAACATTTAAAAAAAAAAAAAAAATGTACATACTCTCATCAGAGTAGTTCATGGTCACCATAGTAATATGTCCATAGTTCATGGTCACCATAGCAATCAAAGTGTGAAAATAATCCCTGATCAACTCCCCCAAAGTAGTACAGTGGTACTACTCTGGGGAAGTTGATCAGGGATTTTTTTTACACTTTGATTGCTGTTACAATGATAATCATTGTGAAGCCTCGTACACACGACAGAGAAACTCGACGGGCGAAACACATCGAGTTCCTCGTCGAGTTCCTGGTTAGGCTTGTCGAGGAACTCGACAAGCTTGCTTTGCGTACACACAGTCAAGCCAAAATCTCCTCGTTCTCAAACCCGGTGACATACAACACATACAACGGCAGGGGAAGTTCGATTCCGCTGGCTAAACTCTTGGGGCTGCTTTTGCTAATTTCATGTGTTTGCGTGTTAAATAAAAGTTTGGTAAGAGACGATTTGCACTTTTCAGTCTGTTACAGCTTTAAAAATGTGTCATCTCCATTACAAATGCTACTTTTACTCCCGTCTCATACTTTAATCTGAGCAAGCGCGGGTTTCTTAGCATACAGACGTCCGAGTTTCTCGTTGAAAACCAGCCCGTCGAGGATCTCGACGAGCCAAATCAGACTCCCGTCGAGAAAATAGAGAACTTGCTCTCTTTTTGGCTCGTCAAGGTTTTTGACAGTTTCCTCGATGAAAATGTACACACGACCGGTTTCCTCTGCAAAAAATATCTCCCAGCAAGGTTCTTGCTGGTTTTTGCCGAGAAACTCGGTCGTGTGTGCGAGGCCTTACAGCAATGTTTTGAACTATTATGAATGGGTTACATTCATAACCGCTGCTATTACTAGTGATCTGTGATTGGCTACAGCTAATCGCATGGTACAGGGTGCATGTGATTGACCCAGGTACCAATCACATCATTACTCAACAGGAAACATAGCTGTTATTAATTAAATTCAATTGAAACAGCTTTGTTGCCTTTAGCAGCGGGGCACCAGGATTTGCAATCTGCTGTGTTTGGTCACACGAGCAGCATGCTGCGCCCCCCTAAACCAGTCTGAATGATGTGCATGTACGTTATCCAACCTGCCCATGCCGGCTGCCCACAGTAAATGTAATGCGGGTGGTTGGCAAGTGGTTAAAAAAGTCAAACATTTCACCAAGGTGTAGTCAACCACAGTAGCATAAGTTTTTCAAATAGTATGGTAAAAAGAAAGATTAAATAAAATAGTTGTTACTTACAAAATCATCAATAACATCTTTGATTCCTCGTACGATTAGCAGAACGAGCAAGGGAAACATTATGGCAAACCATGGTAAAGTTGAAATAGCAGGAACAGTCTAAGGAAATACAGAAAAAACATCAGCTTATGCGTAATCAGTGAAGAATGAGTTCCTCAGTAGATACACAGATGAAAATAATAATCCTTGACAGGTACATCAAGGGTTATTTCCACTGGCTCAAAAACACTCAGTGCAACACTTCAGGACTAAAACGATCTCGAGTAAAAAAAAACAGACAACAGAGGACGCAATCTAAGTGCAGTAAATATATATTTATTGAATAAAAAGATAATTATCAACTCACATGAATTGGAAGAATAAGCTCCTCTCAACAGAATCTCAATCTGGTGGTCTGCTACTGTAACCACAGTACCATAATAAACCAGTCTACAATGTGCAGCTAGCAGTGCCAACTCAGAGGCACCCAGGAAGCAGAGAAACTCCTCTGACAGTGTGACATCAGTGATGTCAGATGCCAGGAGGCGTCAAGGGCACGCTATGTGTTTCGAGGCGATTATTTTAGTAAATATAAACTGCTAAATACCTTTTCTCATCAGCAGTATATAGCAGTCTTGTGACTTCCATCAGTATCCAGCTGAGCACTGGTTAACGCTTATATGAGTTTTCATTCTCCTCCGACTGTCTAATGAGGATGCATGACTCTGTCTGGACATTGCTGGTTGGCCCTGTGGTCATCACAAGCACCTCCCCCCCAAAAAATTCTTGAGCACTATACATCAAACTGAGCATGTGCAGAGTGCCCCCAAGGCTCTTTACTATCGGGAGATGGATTGGGGACTGTGGATGATGTGAAGGAACAGAGAAGACAGGATTTAAACAGCCTTTTTACAAATTACACGCAATGTGCAGGATTAACCCCTTAGGTTCCACAGTGAGTATAACAAGCATGCTTTACTGCAAATACAGACTGATTTTACTGTTGTGGATTTAGTAACATTTTAACTATTTAGGGATTGCTAGTGGTACATGTAATCTGTTTTAAAATCTATTTTTTTATAATATATTTAACAACTTTAAAATGTTTAAAATGGTGACATTTCCAGCACTAAAAAGCTTCAAATCAGTGATACCCATGTGATAACCTGGTACCTTCAACCTAAACCTGCAACTCGAATAAAGTACTTTTAAACATAGTCAGGCCCTGTTCACTACTTGTGTACGCACACACAATGCCTATGATTGCGCTGTCATTAGTCAGCACGGATCACAGGCAAAATGCACAGAGCCAAAGTGGTGTGACCACCAATGTTATGGGAGATGGGGGACACCGCCCACAACATACAACTGATTTAAAGGAGTGCTTACCACAGATCACTAACTCCCGATACTAAAATCTGGAAGTTGACCTGTGCATTACATAGTCTTGACCCTTGCACTCTGCTGCACTGTGTAGTATGCTATGCCCTGAACTAAATTAAGCAATGTTGGGAGTTACTGTACTGACATTTTAGCGCCTTAAGAAATACAAATGGCTTTAGAACATAATTATTTTTAAACTGTTGGTCGTTTTTCATCCTTATAGTAAAAAATAAAATAAAAATTGAGTGGTTATTAAATAGGACCAAAAATATGTAATATTCATTTTGGTACAGTATTGCATGACCAAGTACTTATCAAACTATCACGGCACTGAAAACTAAAAAAACTGATTCAGACACAAGATTCAGACACAAGATACGACGGCGCATCTCCTGATACGCCGTCGTATCTCTGAGTGCGGGAGGTCGTATCTATACGCCTGATTCATAGAATCAGGTTACGCATAGATATCCCTAAGATCCGACAGGTGTAAGTGTCTTACACCGTCGTATCTTAGGCTGCATTTTCTGGCTGGCCGCAAGTGGCGCTTCCGTATGTTTACGCGAGGAATATGCAAATTAGTTTTTATGCCGATTCAGAAACAAATGACCGCCCGTCGCTTTTTTTTTACGTCCGTTGCGTTAGGCTTTTTCCGGCATAAAGTTACCCCTGCTATATGAGGGGTATGTGCGGTGTATCCTATGTTAAGTATGGCCGTTGTTCCCACGTCGAATTTTGAAAACTTTACGTTGTTTGCGCAAGTCGTTCGCGAATAGGGCTGGACGTCATTTACGTTCACGTCGATTCCAATATGTCCTTGCAGCGTACTTTGGCGCAATGCACACTGGGTTATTTTACGGACGGAGCATGCGCCGTTCAAAAAAAACTTGAAAAACGCAGGGTCAAGTCAAATTTAAATATAACACGCCCCCAATATCCGCATTTGAATTACGCGGCCTCACGCCGCAACACATACGTTACGCCGCCGTAAATAAGGGCGCAAGTTCTTTCTGAATACAGAACTTACGCCCAAAGTTAGATACGCTCAGATATCTGAATCCGGCCCACTGCCTTTTAATAAAGGGTAATACACATGATAGTAATCAAGTGGTTATTTATCATATTGGTAAAGCACAGTTTAAAAAACACTTACCTGCAAAACAATTATAAACAGAAAGTAGAGATTTGCGACTCTGTGGAACTGCTCAAATAGGTTGAGAGGGATGAAAGTAAAGATGTTGTATTTATAGGTCTTTATACTGTTGTCCTTGAAAGATGAAACAAAATCAGACATGCTTAATAAATATAGAAATAGATTTTTTTTCACATAACATGTCCTATTATCAATAAATTATATGTTTAAAGGAGTTCTATAGTCACAATTTCATTTTATGAGATCAGCATTGTAATAACAATACAAACAATAGTTGTATATGACAATCCAGTATAAGCTTACAACTTTCATGTTATATGTTCTGCCTGTCTGCTGTAGGGTGATCACATTTCCAAACTACCATTCAGGGACACCCTCCCTTTCCAAAAATCAGCTTGTGATGTAACAAATCACAGCACATTGATTGGACACAAGAGGCGGGATTTATGATTTCTCCAATCACAAGCAGGGGGCGGGATTTTGTCTCCTCCAGGCATTCCCGGCCAGGACAAGTACTGTCAGTGAGTAAAGCGGTGATGTGGCGGCCTTTTTTGGGGGCATCGGATTGGCCCGGGGGGGGGGGGGGTGGCTGTGTCAGTTTCATTCCGGGACACTGTATTGTCCTGGAATGAATGTGCCCGGGACAGACCTGCAAAATGGTCACCCTAGTCTGCTGGTTATCTTTCCACAACTTCCTGGATTGCCTGCATGCTTTACAGTTTGTTATTACAAAGTGGTAGCGATTCTTACAGGATGCTTTTTGATTGTGAAAATGTATTACATCTTTTAAAATATATTATAGGGAACAAGCACTAATTTGAAGAGAAATGTGGTTATTATGTTCAGAATTTTCGCTGTCACCATACACTTCCCGAGATGATTCAAAACTGCTTGTTTAATCTGCAAAATTGTGAGAACCTAATTTTAAACTAATAAAGACAATGGCCCATATTCTCTCTAAATATCTGCCTGCTGCGCTTAAGGCACTTACACTCCGCTGTCCCAACTTACTAGAGCAGGTGTTGTATTCCTCAAACACTTGCTCCATAAGTTGGGACAGCGGAGTGTAAGTGTCCCGGCGTAGCCTGGCGGATCTCCAAGGGGGCGGCTTCTATTCAAATGAAGCGCGCCCCCGATGCGAAAGAACTGGGCATGCGCCGGGCTTCAAAAAGCCCAGTGCGCATGCTCCAGTTCTCGGCGGAAAACGTCAATGACGCCGACGTGTGCGTCATTGACGTAAAGTCGTATTCAAGAACGACTTACGTAAACGACGTACCCGACGAAAAAACATGACGGGGACCCGACACCATCCGTAACATGGCCTACGCGAGACTTGCGGAAACTTACCCCTCATATAGCAGGAGTAAGTTTCCTCTTACGCAATCGACGTTAGCGACGGTTACGCGACGCAAACTCGTTCGGGAATCGGCGTAGAAGGATCATTTGCATACGCAAATGACTCCTTCACGTAAATGCCATCTAGCGGCGGCCGGCGTCATTGCATTTAAGATCTGCCAGTGTAAGTGACTTACAGATGGCGGATCTTAAGTGTATCTATGCAAAAATGATTCTAAGAATCAGGAGCATAGATACACGGGCCAAAAAAAGGGAGTTACGATGGAGTATCCTGAGTTACTCCATCGTAACTTCACTGAGAATATGGGCCAATAGTTTTTTAAAACGGTATCACACTTCTCTCCATATATGCATTAATGTTGGAAACTGAAAGTGGAACACAGGGAACGAGGAAATGCCAGAGTGCAACACAGGGCATACACTGTGAAAGCTTTCCACCCCAAGAGGGGGTTGGATCTGGTGAGTGTGGATATTGTCAGAACATAGAAGAAGGTGTCACTGCATGGAACACGGACACAATAGCACAAACACTTTTTAAGCAATCTCCAGGATTTTTTGGACACAGCACAAAGCACTTTTTTTCCTTCCTTTTTTTCCTGTGATATATAGCACATTGTTTACATATTGAACTGGTTTTTATATATTTATATTTATTTTTATTTATATATTTAAAAAAAAAAAAACACGATCTACCAAATTTTTCCAGCACATTCACATGCATGTTTGTATAGTAATCTGTATATTACTTATTTATCACCATCTTTATATATATATATATATATATATATATATATATATATATATATATATATATATATATATATATATATATATATATATATAGTGACAGGAAGTCAGGTAAATCTGTGGGTGTTGTCACAGACGGGACATACATTTCTGCCTTGTTTAGACAATACAAGTTGTTATTAGGCGTCGGCTGAAAAATGTAGCCAGGAAAGGTTTGAGGCCGTTGGAAGACTCCAGCTGTTCAGAATGAGGCAATTAAGGCCTATATAAGTAATCCAGGCGATTACCACTAATTTGCTGCATGCTGAGGCTTTCTGAGTGAAAGAGAACAGAGCTGAAGGTCTTCTGAGGAGGGGAGGAGACCATTGATTTTTCTGTGTGATAAAAATCAAAAGACTATTGTTTTCTGCTGTACGACCAGCACTGTCTGCCCAGCGCTAGGCTGAGCCAGACTCCATGGATAGGTTCCTGTGTGGAAAGTAGACGCCCAGAGTGGCTAGGGTTTATTTTATGTTTGATGTTGTTTATGCTGTTTGGATGCTTGCAATTGTTTTCCAGCAAGATGAAAAAATAAACCAAAAACGTTGTTTTCAACCGTCTTCGACTGCCAGTCTGTATAAATTCAGTGTGTGGTGAACCCATCCAAGGGGTCACACACCCCGCTACCAAGCTAACCCCTATATATATATATATATATATATATATATATACCAACCTGTTGTAACACTACACAGCAGCACAGTTTTCACTGAATCAAAGGTCGTTAGGCAGGCGCCGAGTCTACTAAATATTTCCAACTCATTATCTTAGTTAGGATTAGGGAAAGAACTTTATTCATTATGTACTGTCATGTCGCATTTTAACAGTAAAGTTGCATTAACCATTGGAGTCGCTGCATGTTGGTTCTGAAATACTCCAAAAGAACCAGGGTCTGTATTTGCAGTATGGGGTGTGAAGCAACACTAGTACAAGAATTTCATATTCTTTTATTAAAACCATAGTAAGGTAAAATGCAGCCAAGCTTTAATCCAGTTGTGTGCCAGCAGCTTTTCTTGTTGAAGGGATAATCCAAATCACATGATTCCTATAGTCCCATATACACTGAAAACAATATCCAACAGTCAGCCCATTCTGAATTCTGTTTACTCTTTAAAATCATAATGGCAATAAAATCTACCCAAATGATCCTGATCAAAAGTTTACATACCCCAGTTCATTATACCGTGTATTGCCCCATTTAACATCAATGACAGCTTGAAATATGTTGTGGTATTTGTGGATGAGGCTCTTTATCTTCTCAGATAGTAAAGCTGCCCATTCCTCTTGGCAAAAAACCTCCAGTCCCTGCAAATTCTTGAACTGCACATTTGAGATCTCCCCAGAGTGGCTCAATGATATTGAGGTCAGGAGACTGACCTCCAGAACCTTCACTTTATTCTGCTGTAGCCAATGACAGGCCGACTTGGCCTTGTGTTTTGGATCATTGTCATGTTGGAATGTCCAAGTACGTCCCATGCACAGCTTCCTGGCTGATGAATGCAAATGTTCCTCCAGTATTTTTTGATAACATACTGCATTCAGCTTGCCATCAATTTTGACCAAATTTCCTGTGCCTTTGTAGCTCACACATCCCCAAAACATCAGCGATCCACTCCCCTGTTTCACAGTAGGAATGGTGTACCTTTCATCATAGGCCTTGTTCACTTCAAATGACTTTGTGCCAGAAGGTTTGAGACTTGTCTCTGTGCTGTTTGGTGTATTATAAGCGGGATACTTTGTGGCATTTGCGTAGTAATGGCTTTCTACTAGCGACTTGACCATGCAGCCCATCTTTCTTCAACTGCCTCCTTATTGTGCATCTTGAAACAGCCACACAACATGTCCTGAGAGTCCTGTATTTCATCTGAAGTTATTTGTGGGTTTTTCTATGCATCCCGAACAAATTTTCCTGGCAGTTGTGGCTGAAATTTTACTTGGTCTACCACCTGACCGTATTTTCAGAGAGCATGAAATTAGATTAGGGATAGCATTTCCTTTTGTAAAACCCATGTGTGGAACTGAGCACATGGGGTCACCTTGAAGGTAGAGACCATGAGACTCAGGACCTGCATGCAGAACTGCAGAGAGGACCACCTGCAGAACAGTAACAACTGAAGAGCAGTCTGGAGTTTCCAAAGCTAGTCCAGACAAAGAACTACCTTGGCCCACGCTGAACCCAGAAGCATTCCAGCCACCTGGTCGTAACCAGAGCAAATCCAGACAAACTCCTATATAGTACAAATGCCACATTGTCCATCAGGGAAGAGTTTTCTGAAATTGTGGAAGAGAAGTACATTACTTGTATGCTCCAAGAGGGTCCAGAAAATGTCAGCCAGCATTGCACCAAAGACTCAGACATCCTGGAGGAGCAATTCCTTCAGGGTCCATTTGAAAAACCAGCACATAGGCCAAACACCAGGCACAGGACAAACGCTGGGACAAAGAGAATTGAAAGCAATGGGGCTGAGGTTTAGTTGCACGCAATGCATGTGTAAGCTGCAGGCCCCGTCAAGGCGCTCTGTATACTGCAGTACTAACTATAACATTGCATTTTAAGTCTCCTCAGTAGAAGCACATGACTGCTGATGGATAGATAAGGGGCAGGTGACTGAAGGTAGCCCAGCCCTCATTAAAGGGGCAGGAGCACACTGCACACTCAACACATGGAAGCAAAGGTGCCAGTGTGCTGCCTGACCACAATGACATAAATACAACAAACAAAAGTCACTGCCCTTACCTATGACCTATGACCTCCAGTCACCTGCCCCTTATCTATCCATCAGCAGTCATGTGCTCCTACTGCGGAGACTTAAAATGCAATGTTATATATACACCTATTTAACTCTTTACTAAACCCTTAGTTAACCATAATAAGGCTATAATTATTTCCATCTTCCCCTTCTCACTAAATCTCTTCTGCAATTCACATCTGAGAAAATCAGTTTATGTGTACTTGTCCGATATTAAGTGCTTTTGAATCTTTTGGACTTAGAGTTTTGACAGATATCAAAATGTAACATGCTACCATTTCGTCACTAAACTGACCATAGCCAATGTTCAGCTTAAAACACATTCACTTGGTCACACACAGCTGAGCCATTCTAAATGTTTTAATTCAAGGTTACTTCTAAGAACATTTCATTATATCTTCTTAAGCAAAATAAATTTGACACCTTTTATTTGAGGCAGATAATTAAACTAACTGTGGTTAAAGCTGCATGAACATAGGAAGCTGACGGTTCACAACAGACTTGAAGACATGCTCCATTTTTAGAATCTTTCCACACAACATTCCCTGATGAATTAAGCAGTTGAAATGCTTTAATGTTGCCTTATTGTGCATATTCTTTAGTCTGCCAAAAATGTTTCCAACAAGGCTGTTCCTCAGTCTATCAGAACAGGAGTGTTGTCTGTGGCCACACAAAAGAACCTAGACAGGGTCAAATTGTGGGTGCGGAGAATGTTTTTCAACTTGCCAAATATGTCAGGGCCAGTTCTAATATCCTGCATTGAAATTAAATCCAGAAGATCCAGTTCTTTCGTAACTTTTCGATGTTGGTCATATCAAATGAAGACAATGTTGAGCAATGACCTGTCTGTACTCTTTATATGATAAACTTAGAGGACACATTACTTTAGTGCCTTGAGATATCCTTTGACAAGGCTTTATATATTTTTATTAAAGCTTCTATATTGAAAGGTTTAGGGTGGCTTTCAATCATCTGGAAAATTATATAGCTTGCCCTTAAGAGCCGGTACACACACTCAGCCGCCTGACAAGTCACGCTCCGCTCTGTTCAATGGAACCGTTCTAATAGGAGCGACTCAAGTCGTTCCGACTTAGAAAAAGGTTCTTGTATGACTTTGGGGGCGACTTGTATTGACTTCAATACAGAAGTCATTTTGCAAGTCGCCTCTGGAGTCGTCTTGAAATCGCCTTGCCCCCCAAAGTCCCTGTGTGAACCGGGTCTTAAGCTGAAGTGTAGTATATATTTTGGTATACAGCACCAAACACATTATATATGTTTAATGGTCTACATAACATTACCTGCAGGTTGCTGCATCTGGTAAAAATCATCCCTGCATTGTCTTCTTCACAGCTGCCAGATATTATTCAGAGCTGCTGTCTTCCAGCAACGTGAAGGTTAACAGCAGCTTCTGCTACTAGTATAGTTGTTCTGCCTACCTGCCTGTATTACTACAACACTTACACAATGCATCATGTTCTTTGATTAGAGCAGATCTGGTAAATTTCACATAACGCAGTGCATTGTGGAGGAGTAGTAATATGAACAATACGATTGTCAGAGAGGGCAAAGGGGGTGGGTGGTGCAACTTTTTTTAGTAGCAGAGACTGCTGTTAACCTTCAAAGGCGCCAGAATACAGTTCAGCACAGTATCCTGCAGCTGTGAAGGAGGCACTGCAGGTGTGATTGTTTATCTGGAAGCAGCCGCCTGCAGGTAATGGGTTACATGCCATTACGTTATGGTTGAACTGGATGGACTTGTGTCTTTTTTCAACCTGACTAACTATATATACCTAAAGTGGTGCTGAATTTCAGAAAAACATATACTGTGTATACATATACTAAACTTCAGCTATAATTGATTATTTCTACTTTATGGAAGAAAGTTTGCTGCCTCTAAAAAGTCCCCTTTTAAAACTTTTGATTTTTCATTCTCAGATTAGTTCTTGCTGTACTACGAGCACATCGAAGTGCTATAGGTCTTAATGGTAGATGAGAAGAAGTAAAAAGCAGGGAGGAGAGACTGGTCACATGATCTGTTAATATCAGGTTACATAGCTTCTGCTCAGTCATGGACTTCTCTCTGTTACATTAAACAGAAATAACTTTAAGAGCTACCTCTGGCTCCAGACTGCCGTCTGCATTTTATGAATGGGCCACAAAATGCAAGCTGTCATGCTGAGTATTCGAACATTGTACGGCAGAGAGCAAATAGCAATATCCACTCTCCATTGTAAATGAGCCCCATAAAGCAGAAAATATGAAAGATGATAAGGGAAGTACATAAATGCATTATCACACCTAAATATTACAGTCACAGTATATAATAAGAAAAGTTGTATTGCATCTATGCATACACATTTAAAGTGGATGTAAACCCCATTCATGAAATGTGTACTCCGCATTTACAGTATATCTGCAGTGTTTTCTTATTTCTCTTCAAAGCCCTAAGTCCCGTGGCTTTCTCATGCTCCTTTCTTCTGTTATCAGCATGATAACTTCTGACAAGTTCTCCATCAACTGTGATAAAACCAGGCTGAATTTTGTGTCAGGGTGGGTGCTATAAATAGATTAGCAGAGAGCTGGTCTATTCACAGCACAGCTCTGGGCCTTACCTCCAATCAGCTGTCTCACAGTGTATGGCAAGAATCCACACACACACAGGTGAATCAGGAAGAGAGAATTCAGAACATGCACTTTCTGAACAGTGTATAAAGCTGAAGACAGAAGATATACATGTAAAACTTATGTAGGAGGATTTGTTTAATCTTTGTGTATTATCCGAGGCTGTTCACTTCACTGGGTATATGTGAGGGTTTACATCCACTTTAAATAAATGGAAAAATGAATGTGTTACATTTTGTGGTGGGTAACAAGTGATGTTAAGTGACATTGAGTAGAGAGTCAAAGCTAAAATTTCCATTTCATAAGATCTATTTAAAATGTATTTGCATGTCTGATATTTCAATTGCAATCAAGTCCATTCTACAATACAATCCAAACAATACATAGGATGTTAGTTTTTAGGTTTAAATGAGAAACTATGAGGTATTTGCCCATAATTAAAAAGTACATAGAATTGTTAATATTGCTGTATATGGATTGCATACAAATGCATTTTGATAGGATTGTTTTCATATGATTTAAGCATTTATTTTTAAATTTGAATTTCCTTTGCTAATAATCAGAAGTGGTGAATAGTTGTTTAGCACATTTAACTGAAATCCCCAGCCTATTACATGGTAAGGAGCTGCATAGAATGAGACCTTCACTACAAACAATTACTCTGTATGGCAGAGCCCAAAGTGAATTTGCTGATAAACACTAACAATAGCTTGTTGTTTTTAATCCTTTAATGAAGACTGTAGACAGACCATCATTATAATACTAATGTGGACCTAGCAGGTCCCTCATCACCCTGTCCGCGCTAATGCAATATGACAGTAGGAAACACCTATTTGCAAACAGTGGATGAGTATACCCAGCTACACCAAAGAGTACGTTGGTCATAAACTGGCAGGTGGGACCCTGAGAACTATGGATCAGAATACACTTGTTTATTATTGAACCCATCAAAACCATTACACTGTTATCGTTGAAAGCATCAAGCGTAGACCTTTTGTACTGAAGTTTGTGACTCTGCTTAGATACTGGAATGGGCACAGGACTGTAGAAAAAAAATATTTATGAATAGCAAATCAGTATACCTACATGGCAGATGCTTCCTCAGGAATGATGGGTTAAAGCATACATGCTTACTACTGAACCCGTCAAGACCTGAGTGCTTCTTGGCTTTGGCTAATGGATAGACATATGACTGAGAATAATATGTTAACAGCCATCCACACATTTTTTACAACATGTTAATAATTACTACTAATACTACAATACTGTGTACTGTTATCAGCTAGCAAGTTATTTTTTTCTCTGACCTGAATTTATTTGCACAAAAATGTCTGTCAAATTTACAGCAGGACTGGGGTATATGAAACAATCTGTAGTGATGCTGGCTCCCCAAATCCATACTAAAAGGGCATCATGACAATAATAAATAATATATACCAGCCACAATAAAAAAAAAAAAAGAAGAAGCAGAACATACAGTATAATCAACCCCTCTGAAATGAGCATTTCTGATGGTGTAATTACCGTAGGTTGTCAAATTTGGTTTGCTTTGTGTTGTGATGCACTGCGTTTTAAAAAAAATGACCATGTGGGTTTTGCCTGCATGGGGTACATTGGCAGTGCATTTAAAATGAATGTATGTGCTAATAAAAATGATTTTTCAAAACAAAATGAATGTATGTGCATAACACAGCAACATACTGCTCAGTGTGAACTTAGCATAACATATCTCCTGAGCCTCTAACTAACACAGGAATATGTACAACAATGCATGCATTGCAATAAGGGGATTTGACATTAAAAATCACCAGAAAAATTATAAACAAGGGGAGAAGGATAGGAAGTTGGTAATAAGAGTTTATTGTGGTTAACTAAGTATTAATAAGGAGTTAAATAGGAACACTTACTATTGTATCTTCATATGAATGAAACAGAGTGAATACAAAAGTAATAATGTTCATTGTATTTTTTTCAGTCTCTGAGCATGGTTAACAAATACTGCTTAGCCAAGTGGGTCCCAACTCCTGTCCTCAGGACCCACTAACAGGCCAGATTTTAAGTATTACCTGCAATCACTGAGCAGCAAATGACATTACCTTTGATGTATTTCAGTTATCTTGCAAACCTGGCCTGTTGGTGGGTCCTGGGGACAGGAGTTGAGAACCGCTGCACTAAAGACTCCAACAGCAACTGCTCCTGGCACTGTTGTATTATTATACAGATAATTTTGACAGCCAGGAATTGGCACTAAGAAGTGGCAGAAGCAGGAGAAGGGGACGAGGGACAGATGTACTCCTCTGCTGCTTCAGTACTGAATGTGGAAATGCTCAGTACAAAGCATTTCTGAGTTACATTTAAAACTGAAAGAGATCTGTGCATATGAAGGATATGTTCACTAATTTCCCAGCTTAACATCCTGAAAGAAAACTGACAACAAGACCAGCATGAGCACCATGAAGACAGGAGGCTGTTCTAAACTTAAGAAATCTATTCACAAATGAAATAAATGCATTTCTAAAGCTTAAGTTTACTATATACAGAATGTTCGGATGGAGGGGTGTACCACACAAAATGCATCAGCTACAGTATGAGTTTGAGTACACCCCTCACATTTTTGAAAATATTTTACTATATATTTTTATGTGACAAAACTGAAAAAAATACACTTTGCTACAATATAAAGTGTAAATGTGCTGTCCCCTCAAAATTACTCAACACATTAATGTCTAAACCGCTGGCAACAAAAGTGAGTACACTCCTAAGTGAAAATGTCAAAATTGGGCCCAATTAGCCATTTTCTCTCCCCGGTGTCATCGGTAGCAGGTGTGTTAAATTTGGCGTTATCGTTTTCACTCTCTCATACTAGTCACTGGAAGTCCAACATGGCACCTCATGGCAAAGAACTCTGAGGATCTGAAAAAAAGAATTGCTGTTCTACATAAAGATGGCCTGGGCTATAAGAAGATTGTCAATACCCTGAAACTGAGCTGCAGCACAGTGGCCAAGACCATACAGCAGTTTAACAGGACAGGTTCCACTCAGAACAGGCCTCACCATGGTCGACCAAAGAAGTTGAGTGCACATGGTCATGGTCATATCCAGACGTTGTCTTTGGGAAACAGACGTACGAGTGCTGCCAGTGCCAGCATTGCTGCAGAGGTTAAAGTGGTGGGGAGTCAGCCTCTCAGTGCTCAGACCATATGCTGCACACTGTATCAAATTGGTCTGCATGGCTGTCATCCCAGAAGGAGGCCTCTTCTAAAGATGATGCACAAGAATTACCGCATTACAGTTTGCGGAAGACAAGCAGACTAAGGACATGGGTACTCTTTAGGAGGACTACCATATTGCATTAGATTTTCATTAGCGCAGTTGCTTCCAATTTCTTTTCTTTAAGGACATGGGTTACTGGAACCATATCCTGTGGTCTCATGAGACCAAGATAAACTTATTTGGTTCAGATGGTTTCAAGCGTGTGTGGCGGCAACCTGGTGAGGAGTACAAAGACAAGTGTGTCTTGCTTACAGTCAAGCATGGTGGTGGGAGTTCATGGTCTGGGGCTGCATAAGTGCTGCCCTCACTGGGGAGCTACAGTTCATTGAGGGAGCCATGAATGCCAATATGTACTGTGACATACTGAAACAGAGCATGATCCCTCCCTTGGCACTGGGCCGCAACATGATAACGACCCCAAATACACCTCCAAGATAGCCACTGCCTTGTTAAGAAGTTGAGGGTAAAGGTGATGGGCTGTCCAAGCATGTCTCCAGATCTAAACCCTGTTGAGCATCTGTGGGGCATCCCAGAAGGTGGAGGAGTGCAAGGTCCCTTACATCCACCCACTCCATGATGAGGTCATAGAGGTGTGGAAGAGGACTCCAGTGGCAACCTGTGAAGCTCTGGTGAACTCCATGCACAAGAAGGTTAAGGCAGTGCTGGAAAATAATGGGGGCCACACAAAATATTGACACGTTGGGTGCAATTTGGACATTTTCACTTAGGGGTGTACTCATTTTTGTTGCCAGCGGTTTAGACATTAATGGCTGTGTGTTGAGTTATTTTGAGGGGACAGAAAATTTACATTGTTATACAAGCTGTACACTCACTACTTCACATTGTAGAAAAGTGTAATTTCTTCAGTGTTGTCACATGAAAAGTTATATTAAAATATTTACAAAAATGTGAGGGGTGTATTCACTTTTGTGAGATACTGTATGTATAATGGTGTGTATCCAATTAACTGCAGGAAATGTATTTGGTAAAAATCATCCCTGGAGGAGAGTGGGATACTGGAGGACCCTAAATCCGTGGAAGAACTACATCTTGCCATCTCTTCCTCCCAGACAGGTAAGGCTCTAGGACTTGATGGTCTTCCCCTGCAGTACTATAAAATATTGCACCACCAACTCACTCCCTTTTTTGTACAGGCCTTTAATTTAGGGCTGTGCAAATTAACTTTTAATTAATCGATTAATCTTTAATTTTTTTGATCGATCAAAATATTTTTGATCGATTAAAATTCTTTTGATTGGTACTCACCTCTCCGCTGGCTTTCCCGGGCCTTCAGGAAGTTCCGTCGGAGATCCAGTAAAGTCACGAACGCCGGCGGGGCTTACCTTGTCCATCTGAAGGGCTCCTTTGCTGTGCCTTCATATCTGCCTGCCGGCGGGACCTTCCTATCTGCCACACGCAAGGGCTGTTACACTTCCCTCTATCAACCTGGGATTCTACAACCATCCACTGGGAGTTGTGATAGTTCCCTTCATGGGACATCTACATGCCGACGGACTGATGTTAACCTCTCCTCATCTGGATTCAGCAGTGGTATCGTTGTACACGTTTTTATACCAGTATCATACTTAGCTACATGTTTTTATGACTGCTTTTGGTACCGTTTGGTATTACTCGCACCATTTTTACAGTTTATGTAGCTACATCGATTTTATCTCCAGTACAATATTTATTTGGTTACCTACTTAAAGACTATTAAAGTTTTAATGCTATTCCCATTGAACGCTTCCTTTGTGTGTTTTATGTATCCTGCAATCCATTTTTCCAGTTGTTGGTAGCTGCACTGGGAATCAGCCTGCAAGGAGATCAGCTAAAAGTAGTTGGATCTGTATGTGCGTTGAAATTAATCAATTAATCGTTTAAAAAAACAAACGATTAATCGAACAGAAAAATTTTGATCAGTAACAGCCCTACTTTAATTCCCTTACTGAGGGGCTTTGCTTCTCGCTGTCTTCTAAACGGGACAAGGATCTCAAGAAATGGGTCTGATACAGGCAAATTGCCCTACTAAACATAGACCTTAAATTAATAAAAATAAAATTCTTTCTAAATGACTCCCCCCTCACATTGCCAATATAATTCACATTGACCTGGTGGGTTTTAGCCCCATATGAGAGGCCTGGGATAATGCCCCTAGAGCAATTGTTGCTCGTACTCCTTTTGACAGATGTGGAAAAGGCCTTTGACCAAGTGGACTTGCAATTCCAGAAGTCACATGTCAGCTTGGGTACACGAATGATGGCCTGAATTTCAGCCCTATTTTTCTCTAGTCTAAATAAATGAAACTCAGACGGAATATTTTTGTCTGTTTAATGGAATGTATTGTTCCCTATCACTTTAGCTCATAGTCCTGACACTTACTTAGCCCCACAGACTGAATATGAGAAATCAATTTATTCCCCTATCCACACTAAGCAGCATGGATGGAGGAATCTCCTCTGTAAGCTATTGTATTCAAGCAGCCACATCACCCGCGGCTGCCCAAATATCCGAAACAGTGACTGTATCTAATAGAATGTAGTCACTGTTCAGCCAATGATATTACACTTGGACTCAGAACCAACTTTTGTCAAGACAGGTGGTGCTGACAGTGCCATCTATAACTCGAATTTCAACAGGAATTGGACAAAATTCAAGCCATGTATGGCTAGCTTAGCAAAAACTATGTTGCTTTAAGAATACTGAACGAAATGCCTGCACATACCTGCAGCAGCTTTTAGTATTTTCTGATCAGACAAAGCTCTGACATTTGCTCCACGCTTTTATTGGTTGGCTCACTTGCCAATAGAAAAAACGTAGAGGGAGGAAGGGGCCGGCACTAATAACATTATAAACATTTAAGATTAAAATGATGATCTATTTATGAATGAAGCCTGCATACACTGTTTGCAAGCTTTATTCACACAGGAACACTCTTCAGTTTCACTGATTTTAGCAGGTACAGCAAGTAAGAGAGCAACTCCGCATTTTCTTTATTGAAATTACACCCACTGTTGAACTGTGACTGCTACTGCTGGCATGCAAGTTCTGCATACATGTCAGCAGTGTGATGACACAAGTAATACTTCAGAAAGGTTCAGATACAAGACTGTATAATACATTGTTTCTATTCTGTTATGTATTGCTACAATGTATTCTTCTGTATATTCTGCTCCATGTCAAATATAATAGTAGATGTGAAAAATATTGCGCTATCCCAGAACAAAAAACAAAAAACCCTAGAACGTGGGGGGGGGGGGGGGGGGGAGGGTGTAGCAGCTGCACTAGAATGTGACAAAATTCAAAAAGGAGTGTGGGTGAATGTGTAGCGCTACGTGTAAGTGAAATATGAAAAAAACACCAAATGATGTATACTCAACAGAGTATAACTATAACATAATAATGTTCAGTTCACATGAAAACAATCAGTTAATTTAGAAATTCAATGTGATAAATTGTCCATCATGTGTGGCTAACATATTAAAGATGTCATGAGATTGAATAAACCATCCCAACGATAATCTTCCGATGAGAGATGTAATTGCTTACCGGAACCGTTGGACCCGACTGTCATACGACAACAGGTCAATCGAGCCCAAGGTATTCAACCAGCTGTGCAATAGGATTGTCAACGAGGATCCAAGAAGAAGTGGGGTGCACTTCCCAGGTGTCCAGAAGACGTCAACTCGAGGTAAGGTCAATAGGCCCGATGTTCCTCAGCTGCAGGTGACTCCAATGGAAGTGTCAAAAACCATGGAGCAGTTGGAAAAAATATGGGAAATCCACCAACCATCTGAAAACAACTCGGTTCAGGCAAAAACCCTTGGTGGGGTGGTGGGGACCAACTGGAGACACTCAAAAAAACTTTTCCTCCACAGAGCATGCAAAGAAAAGAAAAAAATAGGGGCTCAGATGGTGCAGGTAAACAAAAGAAGGTTTTAATGGAAAAAAAAAAATCATACAAGTTAAAAAGGTGATCACAGGTCAAACTTTTTGAACTGTGATCACCTATTTAACGTGTATGTTGGTTTTTATCATTAAAACCTTCTTTTGTTGACCTGTACCATCAGAGCCCCTATTTTTTATTTTCTTTGCATGCTCTGTGGAGGAAAAGTTTTTTGAGTGTCTCCAGTTGGTCCCCACTACCCCACCAAGGGTTGTTGCTTGCCTGAACAGAGTTGTTTTCAGATGGTTGGTGGATCTCCACGGCTTTTCCAACTGCTCCATGATTTTGACACTTCCATTGGAGTCACCTCTGGCTGCGGAACATCGGGCCTATTGACCTCACCTCGAGTTGACGTCTTCTGGACACCAGGGGAGTGCACCCCACTTCTTCTTGGATCCTCGTTGACAGTCCTATTGCACAGCTGGTTGAATACCTTGGGCTCGATTGACCTGTTGTTGTACGACAATCAGGTACAACCGTTCCGGTAAGCACAGTCTCAATTACATCTCTCATCTGAAGATTATCGTTGGGATGTTTTTCTTCAATCTCATGACATCTTTAATATGTTAGCCACAGACGATGGACAATTTATCACATTGAATTTCTATATGGACTGATTGTTTTCATGTGGACTGAACATTATTATGCTGTAGTTATACTCTGTTGAGCATACATCATTTGGTGTTTTTTTCATATTTCACTTACACGTAGCGCTACACATTCACCCACATGGATATAATAGTAACTTGGGACATGTCTGAATTTCATTATCTATTGCAAAATGCAAAACATATAAAAAAAAAACAAAAAAAAAAAAAAAACTTACAGCGTATCTCCTCTTGGTGAAAAATAGGAAGCTCTTTCTTGTAAATGAGCGATTGAATACTCTGTCATTTGCTTTAACTTCCCAGGTGTAGCCTGACAATAAATAAAAAAACAACAAACATGTAAGATAAATAAACCTAAGTCTCAAAACTCTAACATAATATAAACATAGGCTTTAGTGTTTAAAATGTACTAATTTATTTCATTTTTAAATTTGATCCTGTTAATAGTATAGGTTTTTTATTACTGTGTACCACAATGTCTGAAAAAATTTGCAAGCATCCAGTTTTATATCCAAATGTATTATTCTTACTGTTGAAGCAAGAAAATGACAAGAAACAATTGCTGGCTATCATAACTGCTAGGACTTTATAGGAACCATAGAAGTCCTACAAACAGAGGGGTAGATTCAGAGAGAATTTACGCAAATTTACGTAAATTCAAATCTGCGCCGGCGTATCTTCTTTCTGTATTTAGAAAGCAAGATACGCCGACATTAGCCTAAGATACGACTGGCATAAGTCTCTTACGCCGTCATATCTTAGGGTGCATTCTCGAGCTGGCCGCTAGGTGGCGCTCCCATCGTTTTCGGCATGGAGTATGCAAATTACCTAGTTACGCCGATTCACAAACGTACGTGCGCCCGGTGGTAGTTTTTTACGTCGTTTGCGTTAAGGCTTTTTCGGCGTAACGTTGCTCCTGCTATTAGAAGGCGCAGCCATTGCCAAGTATGGACGTCGTTCCCGCTTCGAAATTTGAATTTTTTACGTTATTTGCGTAAGTCGTTCGCGAATAGGGCTGGACGTAATTTACATTCACGTCGAAACCAATACGTCGTTGTGGCGTACTTGAGAGCAATGCACTCTGGGATATGTACACGGATGGCGCATGCGCCATTCGTAAAACACGTCAATCACGTCAGGTCATCACACATTAGCATAAAACACGCCCCCCCTTCCACATTTGAATTACGCGGGCTTACGCCGGCCCCATTTACGCTACGCCGCCGCAACTTACGGAGCAAGTGCTTTGTGAATACTGCACTTGCTCCTGTAAGTTGCGCCGGCGTAGCGCAAATACAATACGATGCGCCGCCGTAACTAGGCGTGCAGCTACGTGAATCTACCCCAGAGTCTGTACAAGCATTTTCTAAGAGCAATGATGTGCAGCTGGCACTGGAGAGAGTGTATGTAGGCAGGAAGTGGCTGATGTAGACCGAAGGAAATAAGCAGTGCTAATAAAGGATGAAAAAGGAGAAAAAATATTTTCTTGGCAAAAAACAATGTTTTAGCTCCATTTATTTAAAAGAGAAGTATGATTATTTTTTTCCTGTTTCATACTTACCTAGGTGGATGCAGCATTGGTCCGATGCTGCAACTGTCCCCTGGCGCCTCTGCACTCAGAACTAAGCTATCAAACATCGCCGATCACTCGGTTCTCTCAGCTCCCTGAGCAGAGAGCTGTAGACTGTCAGTCAGCAGCTCTTCTCTCTGCCTCCCCCATGCTCATTGAAGCGCTGAGCTGTGGAGGGTCGGGGAGTTGCTGTCTCAGTCTATTAGCGGCTCGTTGAGAGCCTGAGACAGGTATCAGTCCAGGCACCTGGCAGATCAAAACCTTATTGTCATGACGACGCAGTGCCTGGACCGATTCCTGTGACGTCAGCAGAGAGCAGACTTCAGTCTGCTCTCTGCTGAAAACTGGTCACACAGGAGGGGAAAACTAATTGCACTCCTGTGACCCATAGAAGAAGCCCATCCAAACAAGCTCAGACTGGACTTCTCCTTTAAGGTTTAGCTCTACTTTAACCACTTAAGCCCCGGACCATTTTGCTGCTAAATGACCGGGCCACTTTTTGCGATTCGGCACAGCGTCGCTTTAATTGACAATTGCGCGGTCGTGCGACGTGGTTCCCAAACAAAATTTAAGTCCTTTTTTCCCCACAAATAGAGCTTTCTTTTGGTGGTATTTGATCACCTCTGCTTTTTTTTTTTTTTTTTTTTCTTGCACTATAAACAAAAATAGAGCGACAATTTTGAAAAAAAAAATATTTACTTTTTGCTATAATAAATATCCCCAAGAAATATACCATTTTTTTTCTCAGTTTAGGCCGATACGTATTCTTCTACATATTTTTGGTAAAAAAAAAAAAAAAAAAAAAAAATCGCAATAAGTGTTTAATGATTGGTTTGCGCAAACATCTTTTTTTACTAGTAATGGCGGCGATCAGCAATTTTTATCGTTACTGCGACATTATGGCGGACACATCGGACACTTTTGACACATTTTTGGGACCATTGTCATTTTTACAGCGAAAAGTGCTATAACAATGCACTAATTACTGTGAAAATTACACTGGCAGTGAAGGGGTTAACCACTAGGTGGCACTGTAGGGGTTAAGTGTGCCCTAGTGAGTGTTTCTTACTGTAGGGGGGGATGGGCAATGTGTGACATGACACTGATCTCCGCTCCGATTACACGGAGCGGAGATCAGTGTCATTGTCACTAGGCAGAGCGGGGAGATGCTTGTTTACATTAGCATCTCCCCGCTCTATCTCTCCGTGAGACAATCGCGGGTATCCCCGCGGCGATCGAGTCCGCGGGACCTGCGTTCGGCTTCACGGAGCTTGCAGCGGGCATGCGCGTGCCGCCGGCGACGCGCACGCGTGCACAATGGCGCTTCCTTAAAGGGGACGTATATATACGTCCTTCTGCCCAGGAGTGCCATTGTGTCGACGTAAATGTGCGTGCGCCGATCGGGACGCAGTTAAAGTGACTGTAAACCCAATAACTAAAATATCATCTAAGCCTAGCAATGTTAATAGTATTTTTTTTAAATATTTTTAAATATGCAACTTTCAATAAATCTAAATCTGTTGTTTCTGCTGTGAAGGTCTGCATTCAATCACCTGTTTTAGGATGACAACACTATGTTACTATGTGCCATTTACAGTATGCTCCTGCATTGTGTCATAAGGGCTTCAAATGAAGGACATGCACACTGCAAAGAAAAGCATTAAAAGCGAATACATCATTGTGACAGACAGGTAGCTAACAGCTAGAAGAATGGTAGTCTTCTCTCATGACAGTGTCCCTTTAACCGCTTGCCGACCAGCCGCCGTCATTATACTGCGGCAGGTTGGCAGGGCTGCACAAATCGCCATAGGTGTATGTTGGCTGATTTAAGAGCTCTAGGGGGCACACAACCCCCGCAGCATGACGCAATGTCGCAGTCCCGCTAAAAAACGCTGATCGCCGCCATTACTAGTAAAAAATGTATAATAATAAAAATGCCATAAATCTATCCCCTATTTTGTAGACGCTATGGGCCAGATTCACAGAAGAGATACGACGGCGTATCTCCTGATACTCCCAGAGATACGACGGCGTATCTATGCGACTGATTCATAGAATCAGGTACGCATAGATAGCCCTAAGATCCGACAGGTGTAATTGACTTACACCGTCGGATCTTAGGATGCAATACTTTGGCCGCCGCTGGGTGGAGTTTGCGTCGTTTTCCAGCGTCGGGTATGCAAATGAGCTTTTACGACGATCCACGACGGTTTTCGCGTTCGTTACGTCGTCGCTAGTAATTTTTTCCCGTCGCAAAGTTAAGCCTGCTTTAACATGGCTTAACTTTAGATGAGCCATGTTAAAGTATGGCCGTCGTTCCCGGGTCGAATTTCAATATTTTTTTTTGCGTAAGACGTCCGGGAATACGAAACGTCGCAGTTCTAAAAAATTACGTCACTTCTCGCAAAGCACGGCGGGAATTTCAAAGCGGAGCATGCGCAGTACGTCCAGCCGGGAGCGCGCCTAATTTAAATGGTACACGCCCCATTTGAATTAGGCGGGCTTGCGCCGGACGTCTTTACGATACACCGCCGTAAGTTTACACGCAAGTGCTTGGTGAATCAGGCACTTGCGCTGAAAACTTGCGGCGGTGTAACGTAAACACGATACGTTACGCCGCTGGAGTTTTCTGTGAATCTGGCCCTATAACTTTTGCGCAAACCAATCAATAAACGCTTATTGCATTTTTTTAACAAAAATATGTAGAAGAATACATATTGGCCTAAACTGATGAAGAAATGTGTTTTTTTTATTTATTTTCTGGGATATTTATTATAGCAAAAAATATATATTTATTTTTTTTCAAAATTGTCGCTCTTTTTTTGTTTATAGCCCAAAAAATAAGAACCTCAGAGGTGATCAAATACCACCAAAAGAAAGATGTATTTGTGGGAAAAAAAGGACGTACATTTTGTTTGTGTACAACATCACATGACCGCGCAATTGTCAGTTAAAGTGACACAGAGCCTGATTATTAAGGGGCAAATGCTTCCGGTCCTTAAGTGGTTAAATGAAAGGTCTCTACTCTAGCTTATCTGCTGCGTGATCCTGTTTTTTTGTTTGGACTGCTACTAACTATTGCAGCAATTTGCTTCCAGCTACCATCCATCACTTTGCTTTTCTTTAATTTACAATGTGCTAAAAATAGTCTATTATAGATATTCATGTTTGCCTCATGCAAGAATCAATTGACCTATTTATATTTTTTTGCATTTGAATTCTTGTTATTATATTTCCTACCTGGATCACCATCACATCCATGTGTATCTGTGCTTTGAGTCCCCTGGCTCATTGTCGCCTTCTAAGAACCTAAAACAAAAATATTATTGTGGGTGTTCAAGGGGTAAAGTGGCAGTCAATACATTAAATAGTACAGATACAAGAGTGATTTGTTAGTTACATTTGCATAGTTACATAGGTTATAAAAAGACACAAATCCATCCATTTCAACCAATAGAAAAAATAAACAAAGTAGAAAACCTCCAAATACACAATCCTTACCCACAGTTGATCCAGAGGCAAAAAAAAAAAAAAAAAAACTCTATAATGCAAGGTTGAATTAACTCCAGCAGGAGAAAATTAATTCCTTCCTGATCCCCCAGAAGGCAATTGGATCTTTCCAGGATCAACAATCCCTGGTGTTGTTTCCTGTTAAAGGGTAAATTCACCTTAAGGAGCATGTTAAATGTTACACCCATATTTAGGGTGTAACCATAGGTGTGCACACCCTAATCACCCTGTGTGGCACAGATTCTCCCTGTTAAGACCCCTGATATTTCACTAAAGCCCCCTAACAGGGCTCCTAAAATATTTGTAAAGAACAAATAAAAAAAAATGTAATTGTAAAAAAATTATAAAAATAAAAACTACTGACACCATCCACTGCCCAACTGACACCATCAGTATAAATACATATGCACACACACATAGGTATTTGAGCTTTTGAGGTGCATACCCTAATGCAAAAGGCTGTGCACACCTATGGGTGTAACATGTAACATGCTCTTGTGCACCCACCTCCTGCCGCCATTGCTCCGCTCTCTGTTACAGTGGGTGGGGGTTTAAAAACAGCATGTTCATGCGGTGCTCCACCCACACAGCCATGTCATTGATTCATCATTTTCTTGTGCATGAATAGACTACAAGTACTGTCTTCCATTGCGGCAGATGGCTTGTAGTTCTCAATGAACTACGAGGGCACTGATGAGGGCTCTCATATTTTATTCATTCAGTAACTGCCTGAAACTACTTGAGAGTTTGCAGGATCCAAGTATTGCACCTACGATCGCGGGTGCAATGTTTTTCCAGGCTGCAATGTAAAAAATAATAAATGCACATTTTCCTACTTGCAAATATGTTTACATTATATATATATATATATATATATATACTTTTTTACAAAGTGTGAACTTTAATATCTATTTATGTTTTATGCATTTAGGATTGCATCCAGCTCTTTTTTTTTAAACAATCTCCTAAGCTGGCCAGAAATACAGTTTAACCACTTGCCTACAGGGCACTTTCACCCCCTAACTGCCCAAGCCATTTTCAGCTTTCAGCGCTGTCACAATTTGAGTGACAATTGCGCAGTCATGCAACACTGTATCCAAATGAAAATTTTATATTTTTTTCCCCACAAATAGAGCTTTCTTTTGGTGGTATTTGATCAACTCTGCGGTTTTTATTTCTTGCGCTATAAACAAAAGAAGTAGGGACAAGTTTAAAAAAAACACAGGGCTAGATCCACAGACGAAGTACGCCGGCGTATCTACTGATACTACTTTCAAATTTCCCGCGTCGTATCTTTAGTTTGAATCCTCAAACCAAGATACAACGGCATCTGGGTAAGATCCGACAGACGTACGGCTTCGTACGCCTTCGGATCTTAGATGCAATACTTTGGCGCTCGCTGGGTGGAGTTCGCGCCGTTTTCCGCGTCGGGTATGCAAATTAGCGATTTACGACGATCCACGAACGTACGCGCGGCCGTCACATTTTCTAACGTCGTCTGTAGTCGGCTTTTTCCGGCGTATAGTTAAAGCTGGTATTTTTCGGCGTATAGGTAGACTTGCCATGTTAAGTATGGCCGTCGTTCCCGCGTCGAAATTGAAATTTTTTTTTTTGCGTAAGTCATCCGTGAATAGGACGTAACTCACGTCTAAGTTAAAAAAATTAAGTCGTTGCGACGTCATTTCGCGCAAAGCACGGCGGGAAATTTCTGGACGACGCATGCGCAGTTCATTCGGCACAGGGACGCGCTTCATTTAAATGAAACCCGCCCCCTGATCGCCGATTTGAATTAGGCCGCCAGAGATACGCTACGCCGCCGTAACTTACCGTAACTAACGTAACTTTTGAGGATTCGAACCAGCCCAAAGTAAGTTACAGCGGCGTAGCGTATCTCACATACGCTGCGCCGATCTAAATCTCTGTGGATCTGGCCCACAATATTTTTTACTTTTTGCTGTAATAAATAGCCATTAAAAAAAAAAAAAAAAAAAAATTTCCTCAGTTTAGGCCGATACGTATTCTTTTTATTCATATTTTTGGTAAAAAAAAAAAATCACAATAAGCGTATATTGATTGGTTTGCGCAAAAGTTATAGCAGCTACAAAATAGGGGATAGTTTTAAAGCATTTTTATTATTATTATTTTTTACTAGTAATGGCGGCGATCAGCGATTTTTATCGTGACTGCGATATTGCGGCAGACACATCGAACACTTTTGACACATTTTTGGAACCATTCGCATTTATACAGTGATCCCTGCTATTAAAATGCATTGATTACTGTATAAATATGACTGGCAGGGAAGGGGTTAACACTAGGGGGTGATCAAGGGGTTAATGTGTTCCCTAGGGAGTGATTCTTACTGTGGGGGGAGGGGACTGACTGGGGGAGGTGACCAATGGTTGTCCCTATGTACAAGGGACACACCATCGGTCTCCTCTCCCTGACAGGATGTGGATCGGTCCGGGCACGCGCATCGGGTCCCCAGTGACGCAGCGGCGTGTGCGCCCCCTAGTGGCTTGTAAAGGCGCAACGTCATATGACATCCGCCTAGAACAAGAGGGTCTTCCTCCCGCCGTCATTTGACGACGGGCGGTGGACAAGCGGTTAAGGGAGTCTATTTCACATTTTCACAGCTTTACTGTTAAGAAGCCTTTCCATATGTTAAAGTTAAATCTCTTTTCCAACCAAACATAAAGAGTTCCCCCTTGTCCTCTGTAATGACCTGAAAGTGAATAACTCTACACCAAGTTCACTATATGGGCCACTTATGTATTTATGATAATGAGAATAAATTCAATTCCTCTAATCTTTCCTCATAGCCGAGCTCCTCGTCAGTTTGATTGCCCTTCTCTGCACTTTCTCCAGTTCCCCCGATATCCCTTTTTTTAAAGTGGTACCCAAAACGGAACAGTACACATCTTAGCCATTGGAGGACAGGCAACTAGAAAATTCACAAAACTGAGATAGATGTGTTCACATGCCCAGCATGATCAGTGTGAAATAGGAAAGCAAGGGGACTGGCAAGATCACACAAATGAAGCAATCCAAAGAGAACTTAGGTACATGGTACAACACACACATATCAGGAATATGAAATGTTGGGGTAACAAACACTTTGAAGGGTTAGTTCACCTTTACCAAAAAACTGTAGATAAGGGGGGCCTGTAGATAAAATCAAACTGTGCTGCAACTCTGACTAAAGTTTAATAATGCCCTTGCTATAAGTGTGGGCCATTTACGTGCTTCATGAAGCCTGACTGGAATACTCCCAGGCAGGACAGCCATCACAAATTTTGGGACCCCTTACACAGCTTTGGGCAGGGCCCCCCTGGAACCGGGGGGGGGGGGGTGCTGACCGAAAAACAAGTGTAATCTCTTCTCTCCTGACGCAAGATAATAAGGGGGGGGGGTGGCTTGGGGACCATCTTACAGGTGTAATGCAAAACATAAATAAATAAATAAATGAAAACAAAATGGGAAAAAACGGGAGGGGGGCCAGCCGGGTCTGTAAGGGACCCTGGGGACCATCGGGCCCCTTACAGGTGTAATGCAAAAAAAAAATTAAAAATTAAAACGTTAAAATTTAAAAAAAAACAGGAGAGGGGCCAGCCGGGCCCTGGGGACCATTGGGCCCATTACAGGTGTAATGCCTGTACCCCTCTGATGGCGGCCCTGCTCCCAGGATGTTGCTAGGATAAGTGAAGCCTAGTTGTCACAGTTTGTTTTTATCTATAAACCCCCCTTACCTGCATAGGCACTTCTTTGGTAAAGATGAACTAACCCCTTAAGCAAAGTTTATATAAAATCTGGTCTGGTTGCTCATTTACAATAAACAAGCCACATTTAGCCCAGGATTTTAATTTGGAAAAAGTTTAAAAAAAATATTTGAACAGGGAATTATAAATCTACTAGTACTAGGACTGTACTAGAATGGGGGAGAGAAAAAAAGAGGGGGTGACTGGGTACAAGCTCAGAGTAGATCGCATAGTCTGAGGCCGCGTACACACAATCGGTCATAACCGATGAAAACGGACTGAAGGACCAGTTCATCGGTTAACCGATGAAGCGGACTGATGGTCTGATGTGCCTACACACCATCGGTTAAAAAAACGATCGTGTCCGAACGCGGTGACGTAAAACACACAACGTGCTGAAAAAAAACGAAGTTCTATGCTTCCAAGCATGCGTCGGCTTGATTCTGAGCATGCGCGGCCTTTTGACCTATGCTTTTGCATACTAACGATCGGTTTTGACCTATCAGTTAGGCGTCCATCGGTTCAATTTTAAAGCTCTCTTTTTTTTGACCGAAGGATGGGGCCCACACACGATCGGTTTGAACCGATGAAACGATCCTTCAGTCCGTTTTCATCAGTTATGACCGATCGTGTGTACGCGGCCTTAGAGATCTAAGACATTGGGTTAGAAAAGTGGGAATGATATTCCTGAGTAAATTGTAACACTACTCTTCTTTGCATGTCAAAGCTGCAGTGAGGTCCTCCATGTACTTTATATCATTGCCCGCTGAGATCCACTGTCGAATAGTGGAAAGATCTGCAGTTCTCCATTTTTGGGGGATACATACGCTTGCTAAGTTGATCAAGACCGACTTAGTTTTGGCTAGCGATACACTTTTCAGTATACTACCATAGTATTATGTTGCAAATTGCCCTTATATAAGACCTAATATGAAGGCATTATGGATAAGCTTATACAGTAGCTGGCTGACTTTGACATTCCTAAAGAGCATACACTAACACAATTTATGTTTATCTGCAAATTACAGTGGAACCTCGGTTTAAGAGTAACTTGGTTTGAGAGCATTTTGATTTGCGAGCAACTTTTTTTTTTTATTCTGACTCGGTTTGAGAGTGGTGACTCGCAAGACGAGCAGAATTCAAGCTAAAGAGGCCTGCAGTACCTCATTTGGCCTGAGGTACGGGGAGCGCAGAAGTCGAGCAGAGCCGAACATTGGTCTGCAGTCCTCATTAAGCCTGAGGTACAGGGGCACAGGAGACAAGCCAAAGAGTTCTCGGGCCTTTTTGGACATTTTCAGCGCTCTCTGGCGCCCCCCACCTCTGGCCCTATTCGGTATTGCATCCCATTGAAGTCAAAGTGGAACAAATTATTTCTGTTTCCATTGACTTCAATGGGAAAACTCGCTTTTATATGCGAGTACTTTGGATTACGAGCATACTCCCGGAACGGATTATGTTCCTAATCCTAGGGTTCAACTGTATTCTTAAAGTGAAACATGTCCCAAATGTCAACAGGATTATAACAGTGCCCAGAACAATAAAGAATACATAAGTTGTATAAAAAATAGAAATGTATTACATAGAACAGCAACAAATATAGGGTTCAGTAAAGGTTAGTAGAGCATGATACAAATCATGTTTAATAGTCATTGATATCCATATATAGTAGGTGATCAATACCCAACATGTTTTGCCAACAATGGCTTCCTTTTAGGGGATTTTTGTGGACCACCAGTATTCTATATAGCTCAAGGGAGCATCAAAGGAAAATACTGAGCAAGTCCACAGAATTAGGGAGGGGAGGCAGTGTTTGATCACAGGGGATATATATGCATAGCTCCCAACTGTCCCTGATTTCGAGGGACTGTTCCTGATTTGGAGCAATGTCCCTCCATCCCTCATTCCTCCTCATCTGTCCCTCATTTTGGTCTGATCTATAGAGTTGTATATAAAATGCACTTTTTATCCATCAAAAAGTGTTTCCCAGCTCTAAACCTTTCATCTGATTTCTAAATTGCTGCATTTGTAAATTCCCAAAGCCAATATAAAGGAATAGTAATGGTAAAAAAAAAGCACTTGTGGGTTTAACCAATCTTTTTTTTTTGTACAATTATCCTTTAAGAGTGCGTGGCAAGGGGTGTGTCCTATGCCTGCATACTTTTGCTGATAGGTGTCCCTCATTCCCATTTCAAAAAGTTGGGAGGTATGTATATGGACCAGGAGAACTCTGCTATAAACATAGATTAGTACAGGGGAGCCAGCAATTTACAGCAATTTACAGCAATCATGCAGTGTGGAGCTATCACATAACGACCACTCGTGCTATGCAATGCCCACCAGCTAGTCCCAAATATAGGCAGTTCAAACCAAGCACATGATATAAAACCAAATGAGTAAACTTTACTTTAACTTTTACTTTAGAGGTAAACATGCTAACCAGTAGCTCCAGTCATATGGTTACCTGAAGTTATATGCAATTTTTACTTTTTCTGTTAAATTGTATTTGTATGGTCCTTAATGTTATGGCAGCCTCTTTGGTCACAAGACGGGCGTACGTTCGTGAATCGGCGTATCCCCTCATTTACATATTCTACGCCATATTCTACGCCACCTAGCGGCCATCCAAAATATTGCAATCTAAGATAGGACGGCGCAAGCCGTCGTATCTTAGATATGTTTAAGCGTATCTCTGTTTGAGCATACGCTTAAACATAGGTCGGCGTAGATTCTGAGTTAGGTCGGCTTAACTGATAAGCCGGCCTAACTCTACCTGAATCTACCTATTAAATTATACATTTGTGACAGGCTTTGACCTGGCCTTCAGATATTTTAGCTGAACAATAAGTTTACCTAATCATTACTCCTCTTGTTAGCCTCGTGTTAGTAAGTTTTAGTAAACATATCACAAAGTGAAATATAGTTCTCTGTGGACCTAAGGCCTTATAGATAGTGCTACAATTGTGTAATTCCATGTTCTACTATGATGTACACAGAAAATGTACATATACTCCCACGCAGACCAGTATCTGCATTATGACTCTCACTACCTCCCCAAACATGTACTAGGGGTTAATAAAACTCCTCAACTTGGGGCTGAGCTGATAACAACAAGCACAATAAATATAGAGAGAACAATAGCCTTTTAAGAGTGCTTTGAAGGTTTGGGGCTATCCAGATAGGTACACGAGGTTAAGCAAAAATATGGGACCCATCTAATGCAGGGAGGAGTAGAAAAAAGAATATACATAATAAATTTAAAGTGGAGGTTCACCCGAAAAGTACATTTTTAAGATTAGATTGATGCTCATTTTGTCAAGGGGAATCGGGTAGTTTTTTTTAAATCGAAGCAGTACTTACCGTTTTAGAGAGCGATCTTCTCCGCCGCTTCAGGGTATGGGCTGCGCAACTGGGCGTTCCTATTTGATTGACAGGCTTCCGACAGGCTTCCAACAGTCGCATACTGCGCGTCACGATTTTCCCGAAAGTAGCCGAACGTCGGTGCGCAGGCACCGCATAGAGCCGCACCGACGTTCGGCTTCTTTCGGCTACTCGTGACGCGATGTATGCGACTGTCAGAAGCCTGTCAATCAAATAGGAACGTCCAGTCCCGTAGACCATACCCGGAAGCGGCGGAGAACATCGATCTCTAAAACGGTAAGTACTGCTCGGATTTTAAAAAAACTACCCGATTCCCCTTGACAAAATGAGCATCAATCTAATCTAATCTTAATTTCCGGGTGAACTCCCGCTTTAAGAATGTAATCATCCCATCTTTTGGAATCTCCAAAGAATTTTAATAAACTTTGCATGCCTGTGCTTTTGAACCCCAGTAACACACCAAGACAATGGCTTGTACATCCAAAAGACCCTACACCCATAAACATGCAAAGTAATCTGTTATTTGCAGTGCAGTGTAATGAGGAATTCAGAAACCTGTACAATGAGGAGACAAGAAAACTGCTAGAGACTGCAGGTCTGGAAGCATCAGCTTTTCTGACAGTATAATACACATTTTGGACAGTAAAGCCAACTGGTTTAATGTCACACTGAAACAACCATTGCTTAAACACCATTATATATGGAAACACACTATATATAATTCTATTTTAATATTTTTTACCCCAGCAGATTGGCAACAATTCACACCTTCAATAATGTGACAATTTGGTGGTGCATTGAATTATGGAAATAGCACACATTATCATACATTCCTTAATGTTCATCTGCCTTAACATGACACCATGGTGATTGGATGTCATGCTGTGGTATTTTCCTGAAACTCATTATAACCAATGAAGCTACTTAATTCAATGATAAAATGCTTTTGTTTTGTTGTTATGTCGTGACAGCGCCCTGCCACTGTGTGATGCCGCCTAAACACGACCATTTTTAATGGTCTGGAAAAAAAAAATTGACGTGATTCTTGTCAAGCCTGCCTTGCCTACACACGATCGTGAAAAAAAAAATGCTTGGGCAAAGCGCGGTGACGTACAACACAAACGACGGCACTATAAAGGGGAAGTACCATTCAGATGGCGCCACCCTTGGGGCTGCTTTTGCTGATTTCGTGTTAGTAAAAGTTTGGTGAGAGATGATTCGCCCTTTTCAGTTTTTGTGCTTTTCAGTCTGTTACAGCGTGATGAATGTGCTATCTCCATTACGAACACTAGATTTACCAGAACGACCGCTCCCATCTCATAACTTGCTTCTGAGCATGTGCGTTTTTTTTCACGTCGTTAAAGCCTACACACGACCATTTTTTACAACGTGAAAAACGACGACGTTAAAAATGACGCGAAAAAATAGAAATGTTCTTAAATTTTAATGCCCATTTTCCACGTCATGAAAAATGTTATGGAACCCACACACGTTCGTTTTTAATGACATTAACAAAAAAAAAAACATTTTTCACGTCATGCAAAACGGTCTTGTGTAAGCGGCATAAGAATAGGCAAAAATTACACAGGGTTCTCATGAGTGCAGAGTGTAGGGCTCTGGAATATCGGTTCAGAACGGAGGAAACTGGCTGTTCACTTTCCTCCAGGCTCTGTAAATCCCTGATTGAGATCCGAAGTGCAAAGGCTTCAGAGTCTTAGGTTGGGCAAAGCCTTTAACGCAGTGGTTCTCAACCTTTCTAGTGCCATGATCCCTTGATAAAATTTCCCAAGTTGTGGGGACCCCAACAGTAAAATTATTTTCGTAGCGTAGGTTGTCAGCACCCAAGGCAAGACGACTAATTTGCGCCTCTAACCCATGGACATTGAGCGCTTTCAGAGTCCCTTCCACTTATACGGTATTAAAACCCCTTATGGTACATTTGAGGATGTACCACTCTTTCTTCTCCTTTCTTTCCCTTTTATGTCTCTCTATTCCAATTTATTTTTCCCCCATCCCTCTCTATAGCCATCTTTCTTGTTCTTTCTCTTAGGCCCCGTACACACGACCGAGTTTTCTCGGCAGAATTCAGCCAGAAACTCGATCGGAGCTGTATTCTGCCGAGAAACCCGGTCGTGTGTACACTTTTGGCCGAGGAAACCGACGAGGATCTCGTCGGGCCAAATAGAGAACATGTTCTCTAGTTCCTCGTTAGTCAATGAGGAAACTTGGCTCACCGAGATCCTCGGCGGCTTCACAAGGAACTCGACGAGCAAAACGATGTGTTTTGCCCGTCGAGTTTCTCGGACGTGTGTACGGGGCCTGATTCTTTCTCTCCCTTTTTCTTCTCCCTTTGATGCACTCTCAAGTTTTATTCCTTCTCTTACTCCTTGGTGGGGAGGTGGAGGGAATAGGATGAGTGTCAGTGCTGGTGGGGATTGGGATCAATGGCAGTGCTGTTGGGGGGGTGGTTCAGTGGCAGTGCTGGTGAGGAGTTCTGATCAGCCAACTTATGTGCTCTTGATCAAGGTCATCTTCTGATCTGAGAACTGTAGTGGGGACTTTTAATGGCAACTATAATCACAGGTAATGTTACTCACTGTGTCTCCAGCTTCACTGTGTCTCCAACTTTGTGGTGTCTCGCAGCAGTGACACCTATGTAGAAATCAGGACATAGGACCAGCCATGCCATGAACCAAATGGGTGGCTGCAAAGAGGCTGAGTGGGCGGCCGCGGGCTTCAGGAACAGCCCAGCTGGGCGGCCACAGGCTCAAGAAACAGCCCTGCTGGGTGGCCGCAAAAAGTCTGGGAGAGCAGTGTGGACTTCAAGAGCAGCCCAGGATTTGGTCACCCCTGGCAAATCAACATTTGACCCCAGAGGGGGTCCCGACCCCCAGGTTGAGAACCACTGCTTTAACGCAATATGCTGGTCTTTCTGGAAAACAGCAGGGTGTGTGTGCATGTGTGCACAGACCTTATAATCAGAGGCCTGGCAGAAGGTAAGGGCTCCAGTTAGGATCTGATCTACTCAGAAGACCATACTCTATGCTGGGTCAGGAGGTTTTGTGTCTAGAGGACTGAGTTGAGACAACTAAGCAAGTCCAGAGGACTGAGAGAACCCAAAGGATCTAGGTTGCAATTCTGTATGAAGCTGAAACCCCTGCATGGGAAATCCTGATATAAGGAATGTTGCTTAAATTTTTTAAATAAAAAATTGGGCCATGAAGGCCTGGTTGGCATGATCTCACTAACAAGCTCTACACAATTTAGTATTTATTACAGGTATTTATATAGTGCTCAGGTATATATATATATATATATTTATATATATATATATATATATATATATATATATATATAGTGCTGACACTTTACACAATGCTTTATATACTGTACATCCACATAATTCCATGCCCTCAAGGAGCTTACAATCTAATGTCTCCAGCTCACATGCATACATACACAGGCCAATTTAGACAGTAGACAACTAAACCTCTATCGTGTCTTTTTGTACAGTGGGTAAGCAAACGCAAGGGAGAATATGCAAACTCCATGCAGGTAGTATCTTGGTTGGGATTCAAACCAAGATTAGCAGGAGTGCTAACCACTAAGCCACTGTGCAGCCTCAATCCTCCAGAGTTACACATAATCAACTCCCAAATACACCTCAGTCCACCTCTGGTCAATGTTATCCTCTTTTTCAGGGAGCATACCCAGGTTAATCCACTCAGGGTAACGCATTTAGCATTTATGCTTAATTACATACAGTATCTCACAAAAGTGAGTACACCCTTCACATTTTTGTAAATATTTTATTAGATCTTTTCATGTGACAACACAGAAGAAATTATACTTTGCTACATTGTAAAGTAGTGAGTGTACAGCTTGTATAACAGTGTAAATTTTCCATCCTCTCAAAATAACTCAACACTAGTAGCCGGATTCAGGTAGGACTTACGCCGACATGTCTTCTGATACGCCACGTAAGTCCACGGATACGGTGTCGTATCTATGCGCCTTATTCAGCAAACAAGATACGCCTGAATTTTGGCTTAATACGACCAACGTAAATCTCCTACGCCGTCGTATCTTGGGCGCATATTTCCGCTGGCCGCTAGGGGCGGTTCCATTGATTTACGCGTCAAATATGTAAATGACCTAGATGCGCCGATTCACGAACGTACTTGCGCCCGTCGCTGTAATCTATGCCGTTTACGTAAGGCGTACGTCTGGCGTAAAGTTATTCCACCTAAAGCAGGGGTAAGTCATGTTAGGGTTTGGACAACGGAACAGCGACGGAACAGCCGTCGTATTTTACGTCGTTTACGTAAGTCGTACGTGAATGGGGCTGGGCGTAGGTTACGTTCACGTCGAAGGCATTGAGCCAACGTATCTTAGGGTGTATATGCGACGTGATTCGACCCTTCATTTACATGGGGTCACGCTTCATTTTAATACAGCACGCCCACTACCTGCCTACTTTGAATTAGGCGGGCTTACACCACCATTTTCGCTATGCCGCCGTAACTTAGGGAGCAAGTGCTTTGTGAATTCTGGCCTTGCCTCTCTATGTTACGTCAGCGTTGCGCATATGAGATGCGCTACGCCCGCTCAAGTATACGCCGCTCTACCAGAATCCGGGTAATAGTGTGCTGTCCCACTATCCCTTAGCTGACAGCCAGTTAACAAAACAAACAGAAAAAGTGTTTTATTCCAAAACTGAATTTACTTATATCAATAGTTCTGTAAACTGCAATACAATTAGAGAAACTTTGAATTACAATATGTATTGCATGTGACTCTTTGCAATAAGTACAACATTAAATATTACTATACAGAAAGCTTATATTTAAATTATATATCAAACACATAACAGTGCAGTCAAAGTGTAAATAAAACTTTGGGAAATAATTAATAGACGTACAGGCATTTGTGTATCTAAAGGCAAATTTGAAGATATTAAGTTATCCGCATCAGAACTAAAATGGCTTCTGTAACACAGGTAAAAACTTTGTTGTTCAATTAGAAACTTTATTAACAAAGGCAAGACTTCCTGCTTCTTTCCTGTGAGGAACTGAACTGCAATTGCAACAGGCAACCACCAGGTGTCCTCAAAATGACAATTCTATAGACAACCCTATAATATACAGCATACTCCCCGCCTGATATAAATATATACCACTACTATATAATCTATGAATTACTGTACTATTCAAACAGGTGACTGTATCTTTTGGACAAGAACATTCAAATCTGAGATAGACCTGAGATATACTTTAGCAATTCCTGGTTTAATGATTTTGACCTCTACTTTGCAAATTCTGCTGGAAATGGCTTTCACGACGAGACCCATTGTGCTTTACTTGAGGGTCTTTCAACAAGGCATTATTTACGAAAGGCAAATCCACTTTTCCTTTGAATATGCCTGGGGGGCAGGGAGTGGTTAGTGTAGCAGTGGGTGTAAATGACATGTACTTCAGCTCTTGGGCGCCTCCCCTGCTTTCAGTGAGAATGTTCTGGAAGAGGGGCAGGGCTGGGAGATGGAGTGGCATAAGGGAACATGTGAGGAGCCCTGACCAATCCTCAACTAGGATTTGCAGGGGGCAGGCCTCCTACATATACACACAGTCAGCCTGCTGGGGGGGAGTTGTCAGCTGGGTGAATTGAAAGATGGAGTGCTAGACTGCATGCTGGAGAGACACCCCCCATCTGGGGGGGTGTGGATTCGGCGGAGGAGCCCGGGAGCTGGGAGAGAGCCAGTCATGGAGAGTTGTCCTGGAACAGGAGCTGGAGGAGAAGTTGGTCCGCACGGTCTGGGTAAATCTTTCAAGAAGGACTCAGGACAGGAGTCCATGAGTGAGGCACAGTGGAGATCTGGAAGAGGCATGCCAGGGGAGCTGGGTGCAGAGCCAGAGACTGTGGAGTTTTGTGTCAAGTCGCTGCAGTCTGAGAACTCAGGATTTGCAAGTCGGGCTTGCTGGGATCAGTAGTCCATCGTCAAGTATGCTTTATTAATCAAATGTTCAGGGCTATAAAGAAGGGGTACTGCAGGCCCCTGGCCTATTATTTATCAAGAGAAGTTTCAGCTAGGAATTATTCAGAGTGAGTGAATTATTCAAGATGGTGGGACAGTATGTCTAATGCTGTGACAGGGAAGTGTTGCACAGGAGGTGAAGAGTCCTGGAGGTAGAAGTCTGCAGGGGGAGTGCAGAGGCGGGAGAAGTTCTGAGGTGAAAAAGTCTGTCAAGATAAGAGTCCATCATTTTTGTTTTGTGAAGATAATGAGCAACCATTTGTCAATGTGAAGCCAGATCAGCTCCAGCATAGCAAATACCAATTGTTCTATTGTTCTATGGGCACAGGGCCAATCTTAGGCAGGGTGCACAGGGTGCTTTGCACCCAGGTGCCTGCAGAGGTGGGGGCGCCAAAGTGGCAGAGTTCTCCCCTCCCTCCTTCTCTCCTTGTTTGTGTCCGTCCAGAACTAGTGTTCAGAGTATAGGTGTGTGTCCGTCCAGAACTGATGTGTCTCTGATCATCTCCTGTGCTATGTCTGTAGTCTCTGATCATCTCCTGTACTGTGTCTGCAGTCTCTGATCATCTCCTGTACTGTGTGTCTGCAGTCTCTGAACATCTCCTGTATTATGTCTGCAGTCTCTGACCATCTCCTGTATTATGTCTGCAGTCTCTGACCATCTCCTGTACTAAGTCTGCAGTCTCTGACCATCTCCTGTACCAGGGCTGGACTGGGACAAAAATTTGGCCCTGGATTTCATCCAGACTGGCCCACTTTGACAGGTCTCTCCCATGGCGGCCGGACAACTCCCGCACCCCCCCCCCCCCGGCCACCCAAGCCCCCTCTCCTCCTTCACTAGCCACTAGCTGTTCTACTTTATTAGAGTAGAACTGCTGGTACTGGTACTCTTATAGGCAGTAACACTGGGGAAGCTAGACATTATTTCACCCGGGCAAAGAATCAGTTTGGTGCCCCCCCCTTATGGGACAAGATTAGGCAGAAGTGAGAAACTCCCAGGCCATAGCTGTTGAGTCAGCTGTCTGTCCCCTCCCCCATGCTCCTCTGTCATCCCCCCTGCTCCTCTGGTCCTCCCTCTGCTTCTTTGTTCCCCCCAGGTGAGCGCTGCGGGGACGGAGAGACAGAGGAGCGGAGGGGGGCAGTGATCTGCTGTCACTGAAGCCGGCCCACTGAGCCATCGGCCCACCGGGAAACTCCCTGTAGTCCCAATGGCCAGTCCATCCCTGTCCTGTACTATGTCTGCAGTCTCTGACTGTCTCCTGTATCATGTCTGTAGTATGTCTGGGGGCTCTTTATAACAGACTCTCTAACAGAAGCCCTCTCTGTGTCCATCAGAGAGGCCGCTCTCCAGGTCCCAATAAAGTACTCTGCTTCTCTTCCTGTATTTTGTTTATTGTTAAGAGATCATGTAAGAATCCCAGGGTAATGAAGACTTTGTGGGGGAGCATCTCTGTGGTTGAGTCATTGCCATAGAAACATTTGTAAAGGGGAGGAGTTAGTAAAATGACCACGCCCATGTGGGGGCGCCAGAAATATTTTTGCACCCAGGTGCCTGTGACCCTAGGATCGGCCCTGTATGGGCATCCCATGTCCCTTTCTGCCAACCAAGTTTAATCCCCCAAATAAAACAAACCAAAGTAAAAGACTTTTCATTGTCTACAAGTGTGATATATGGATGTCTGGCAGCAGGGTGAATATTCGTGGATGTTGCTAACTAGTGGCAACACACTGTTACACCTGTATACACCATCAGCACTGCCTCCTATTGCACTGTCCCCCTCGGTGTATGATTTATAAATATAAATGCTGCAAATACCTAATTTTACATCCGAGATCCGTGATCACATGATTGGCCAGCTCTCTCCTCCTCCCCTCCTCTCCCCTTCATGACTGATGTTAGCAGGGGAATTTGGGCCCCTCCCGCTGAATCTGTCAGAGGAGGAGAGGAGAAAGCTGGCCAGTTATGTGATCACAATCTCGGCTGTGAAATTAGGTATTTGCAGCATTTATTTTTATAAATCATACACAGAGGGGCAATAGTAGACAGCGCTGATGGTATATACAGGTTAGACTGGCTTAACAACCACTTTAATCCCGCCTGTGGCTACTGATCCCAGCGCCACCTCTTCGGTCATTGCTAGCCTGTCTGGCTGCAGCTGCCCCTTTCACTAAACATCCTGGCTAACTTCTGATCAGTCTTCCCAGACTGATCACCAGCCCACCAAGCTGACTTCCCAGGAGATCTCCGGGATGAGCTGACCTGCTCCCATTGTCCTCTCCTTGCTCTTGTGCCTCCGGGAAGGCGTTCTTCCGTGTGTTGTGGGGGATCCGTCCAGCACCCAAATCCTAGGCATGAGGTCATCCCACCAGACTAGGGGGCACCCTCAATTGCCACTGACAGCCGCCTCCTCAGCACTATACCTCCATCTTTCATCCGACTGCCCCTGCTGGCATGACACATGCCTATTTATGAAGTGGCCTACCCTTTGCCAGCCCATTTGCTGGAGATTGGCTGGGCTCTCCTAAAAATGCCAAGCAGCTCCTGCTAGCTTCTGCCCACTACACCCTGGAAGCTTATCCAGAAAGCAGGGGGAGGCACCAGCCTCCCCGAGTCACTCAACCCTGACCCAGATTCAACCCATGCCTAGCTCTCGGTCAGACCAATTTTCCTACACTAACAAATCTATTTACATCTAGCACACTAGCTAAAGAGTGCTACAAAAGCATGGTCCAGCAGTAAATTACTTTAAAGTGAATAATTCTACACCAAGTTCATAATATTTATTTATACATGGTGATCATATGCCTCCTTAATCTCCTCTTTTCAAACAAAGAGGCAATTAAGGAGGCATATGATGGAGTTCCTCTATACCTCTTATCAGTTAGGTTGCCCTTCTTTGCACTTTATCCAGTACCCCAATCTTTTTAGTCAACTGATGCCCAAAACCAGGGTTGCCAATTTACAGACAGTATGGGCCAAATTCTCAAAAGAGATACGCGGACTTAACTAAAGTTTTCTAAATTTACACGGCGCGTATCTTTGCGCCCGATCTTCAAAACGAGTTCCGGATTTTCCGTCCTACCTAAAATAGTTACACCTGCGCATCCCCGGGCGCAAATTACGCTAGTCTCGCCGATGTTTTTGATAGGCAAAGATGCAAATGAGGGAGTTAGGGCGATCCACAAAATTAAGTGTGTGCGGCGTATTTTCCGCCCTGTGCGCACCTGTTAGTTTCCCTGTGTAAATGTCCACATTATAAAAGCAGCCCTAATTTTACACATGCCGTCGAAGGGTTTGCTGAAGGTAGTGACTAGAGCTATACTTGTGAAGGATCTGTCTGGAAAAATGCCTGGGACATCAATGATTCTGACGGCACTTGCCACCTTACAGGCACAAAGGAGGAGGAGGGCACAGAGGAGGAGGATGAGGGCACAGGAGAGAGTTTATCGGCCACGGCGTGATCTGTTTCAAATGCCAGATTATGAAGTGTATGGCAACTTCATGTTTGATAGGGAAGCCATCCTGGAGCTCACCCAACTACTTATGGAGGATCTTATCACCCCAACCAGACGCTCCCATGCCCTGCCACCTCTACTTAAAGTTATGGCAACCCTCCATTTTTTATCTACAGGCTCATTCCAGCGTGCACCTGGAGGTCTGGCTGGGATGGTGCAGTCGACAATGAGCCGATGTGTCCATCAGGTGGTCCCTGCCATACTGCGGCGCATGACCAACCAATTTGTCAAGCCCACCCAGGAGGAGCAGCGTCTGCAAGCCATGACTGACTTTTACAGCATTGCTGGCTTCCCAAGGACCATCGGGGCGATAGATTGCACGCATGTGGCACTACAGCCCCCCCATGAAACTGAACACCTGTTCAGAAACAGAAAAGGGTGGCATTCCATCAACGTCCAGATGATTGTAGATGCAAATGGCCTCATCTGGCACATTTGTGCCAAGTTTCCAGGGTCGTGCCACGACAGTTTTATTCTACGGCAGACCAAGATCTACCAAGACTTGGAGATGAACGTTTATGGAGACAGCTGGCTGATTGGTGAGTGACATTGGTGTCAGGTATGCCCCCCCCATGATGCAGACATCACAAGGGGCACATGCATGACTAATATCCTCCTGTCTTTTCCCTTACAGGTGACTCTGGATATGCGTTGGGACCCCATCTCATGACCCCTTTTAGGAACCTCCAAACACCCGGAGAACGCAAATTCAACGAGGTGCACATCCACACCCGGTCAATAGTAGAGCGGACATTTGGCCTTCTCAAGTCCAGATTCAGATGCCTTGACAAGACTGGGGGTACACTCTTGTATTCCCCAGACTTTGTCTGTCAAATTATTGGGGCATGTTGCATCCTCCATAATTTTGCTCTGAGAAGGGGCCTGCATGTTGAGTTATGTCCTGACCTGACCCCCCACCCAGGCAATCCCCCCCCCCAACCAGGCAATCCCCCCCCCCAACCACCTCTACCCGGTCTGCTGAGGGCCAGGCAATAAGGAGACAACTGGCTGAAGGCATCTTTGCCCAGTAAATGGACCTTAATTATCTTTTTTTTTTGGTTTGACAACAAAAACTCACAGAGATTATGTGACCTTTAAACATTTACTTTGCACATAAAATGCACATTACTTATATGACAATGAGAATGTCTTTTTTACACAAAACGCACATTAATTATCTCACAATGAGAATGCATGAATGCACGCCACTGTGGTCCCTAGCACAGACACATCACATGCACATCGAATTGGATTAGATCCAAGTACCCCCCCCCCCTTTGGTACTTGGGAGCAGTAACGCCCCGCCACGGCTCCAATTATGTCACTGTGCATTCATACACCATTCAGGAACCTGGGATGACTTCTCCCTGGTCCTGGGGATCCCTACTCCACCAAAACTGAGGGTGACACCCTTATGTTATCAGGAATGCCACCCCCCTACATTCACACATCATTCACACACATAAACCAAATCATAAGTACAGTATAATAAAAAAAAGAAAAAAAAATCCAAAAGTACCCCTGCAACTTACTGATGTTGCCGAGTGCTCCTTCTGGGCTGACCACAGGCACGGCCACGGCCACGGCCAACTGGGGGATCTTCACGGGGGGGGTCTGTGCAGGGGAGGGAGTATCTTCACGGGGGGGGGGGTCTGTGCAGGGGAAGAAGGAGCCTCCCCTGGTGTCTGTCCTCCTGCTGGCCTGCCCTCCAAGGTCACGGCTATCCTTGTCAGACAGGCAGTGATGTCAGCTGTATTAGCCTGGCCAGCCCGGGTATTGGCCTGCACAGCCCGGGTATTGGCCTGCACAGCCTGGGTCAGGGCAGTCACCTCCTGGGCCACGCCTGTTGTGGCGTTCCTCAGGTCCCACAAACAGGTGATGACCCCCACTGAGTTGGTGGCCACGTCACCCAGTGAATCCCTCATTAAACCCAGGCTGTGCTCCACCTTGGTCATTGTTTTTTTAATTTCACCCAGACTGCGGGTCTGCCGGGCATTGTCCCTCAGCAGACTGACCGGCAGACGCTCAAACCCCCCCTGGTTTCCGGGGTCGGCCTCCTACTTGCCCCTGAGGCTTGTGGCCTTGGAGGAGGGGTTGGAGTGACCCATGGGGGCTGCTGCATGTTGGAGGATGGTTGGGAGTGGCCACCCCTGATGGTGGCCTGACTGCTGGGAGCCTCTGGGGTACCCTCAGGGGATGACTCAAAGGTCCTATCTTGGCCCATCAGGATTTGCTGGCCAATAACAATATTCTCATCTTCCTCCCCCTCATCCTCCTCCCACTCAACATCCAAATTAGGGGAGTTGTGGGCACTCCCCTCCCATGGCGAATCCTGCCCTTCTTGGGACTCAGCATCAGCCTGTCTTGGGGGTGGTGCAGCAACCTCCTGCCCTGATGGGCCAGCAACCTCCTGCCCTGATGGGGCTGCCACCTCCTGCCCTGATGGGGCTGCCACCTCCTGGGCTGATGGGGCTGCCACCTCCTGGGCTGATGACCCAGCAACCTCCTGGGCTGATGGGGCTGCCACCTCCTGGGCTGATGACCCAGCAACCTCCTGGGCTGATGGGGCTGCCACCTCCTGGCCATCTGGGGAGGACACAAAACAATCACAGGTTGGTGGATCCACACACTTGGCACATCTTCCCTTCCCCCACCCACACATGCTAATCACCAGATAGAAAAAAAAAGAAACTTACCTGTCCTCACAGGAGCATCAGAGTCAAAGCCAGGCAGGCCCACCACCTGCTGTGGGTGGAAACACTGGGCCACTGCCCATTCCTCCTCACTCATCCTGACTGGGCAGGGTCCCCCTCCTCCAGTGCCCCTGGTATGGGCATGCAGCGTTGCCAGCTTGTTCCGGGACACGCTCTTCAAATCGTTTATTTTTTGGGATTCCAGCGATGGTCCTGGTCCCCCCCCCCTGCCGCCGCATTGATCCGATCGGTGATCTTTTTAAGGATCTCCTTCCTCCTGGCCGGGGTGGTGTTGTGGCTCTCAGGGCAATGGAGAAAGCGCCCATATTTTATGATGCCCTGAGCAAGAATATGCTTCTCTGCCACAGAAAAATTTAGCTTCCTGCGCTTGGTGGCCATCACAGACACCACCCAGCAACAGGAAACTCACCCAAAAAACAATCAACAATACACACACAACAAACAAAAAAAATCACAGCAAAAAAATAAATAAAACACAAACAGACAGCTACTATAAATTCAAAAACAAACAGGCAAAAAAGGGAAACAAAAAACAATCACACACCAAAAAACAAACACTTATCAAAAACAAACAGGCAAAAAATCAAAACAAATAACAAATTATCAAAAACAAACACCAACTATACTCTCCAACTCCTCAACAACTTTTCTCACAAACAAATCTTACCAACAAACACTGACAAACGTTCAAAGCAGAAGCAACTTGCTTTAGGAAGGGAACACAGGGAAATACTTTTGCAAGGGAAGTGTGTTTGACTGGGGCTATTTAGACACAGGGCGATCCTCAAACTAAGTACGCTTGGCCTTTTACCTATCTCACTGATTGCGATGAGCAAAGTTCTGCACATGCCCAGTGAGGTCCAGATTCGTGCGCGCATGCGCAGTACGGCTGTCCCTTCATTTGCATGGGGTCACGGCTCATTACAATGAAGCACGCCCACTTCCTTCCCACTTGCCATAACCACGCCTTACGCCTCGGAATTTAGGTTACGGATGGCGCAAGTTTGTGCGCAAATGCGCTGTGGATACAGCACTTACGACACCAACTTAGGGCGCCGTAACTTAAATGACATAAGTTAGGTAATACTAAATTTGCACTGCTTTTTGAGAATTTGGCCCTATGTATATTTCTGCTGATTTTCAAGCTGTTCGTAAATGTCCGGCATGGATGGCAGCAGCCCATAAAGAAAAGGGCTTTTGGACGACTTTAGAACTGAGCAGGCACGGTTCTGAAGCCAGCTAAATACTATTTGGTAATCTTTCTGTGCTTTACAGTGGGCATTGCGTGACGCCATGGTGCATTATTATTTTTTTCAGCCCTATAAAACAGTCAGCAATGTATTGAGAAGCCAGCTATATGGCTCTACAGCAGCCACCACCACCAGATTAGAGAACCTGTTCTAAACAGTAAGTGGTTATCTTTAATAGTAATACATCACACCCATTTTCTTTGCAGCCTACTGTATAAGACAAGTGGGCAACACACACAAACACAAATGTTCTTCTTTTTTAGATGTGATGCATCTCTAATTGCAGCTAATATGTTTTCATAATATTTTTCACTAAGTTCCAAAAGATCAGTTTTCATTAACAATAGCTTTTCTGACTTTCATTACACAGGCATCTACAGCACACAAGGCAGTAGGTTTTACAGTTTCTGAAATTTAAGAGGGCTCAGGGCTGGTTTGGCCGTATCTTTCCCACAGAAGTGTGAAGGGTATTTTGATTTCAGTTTAAGGCTGCATTCACATCTGAGCGACAGCCGTGTTCGCGTGTAGCAGCGTATTTTGCCGCGAGTACAAAACTTTCACTTTTTTTTTTTTTTTTTTCTCAAAGTCTTCCCATTGCTGTCAATGGGAAAACGCCTATGTCGCCTGAAAAAAAGGGTCCGGGACTTTTTTTCAGGCGTTCGGCGTCTATGAGATGTGAACCATCTCCATAGACAGCAATGGGAATTCTCCCCTCGAGCGACAGAAGCATCCGGCGTCGGGCGTTTTGTCGCTCAGGTGTGAATGGAGCCTAAAGTTTGACATATTTAACAGCTGCTGTTGGTAACACAAAACAGTTAAGGGTGTGTGTTTTAGGTTACACTGTTGTCTGTTTATGAAGCAGTGAAAAGATCGTTCTCCTCTGGTTGCCAGTTTATGAAGCGGTGTAGATCGCTTCTCCTTTGGAGGAGTGAAGCGATCTACAAACAAATTGAACAGTGGAGAACACCCCCTGATACTGAAATCATGTGAGACATAGCAAAAATGTTATATTTTATATAAACCTATAAACATATACATGACAGGGGGGCATGGTAACTGTCTTGGGGTGTCTAATGGAGGAAGGAGGAAGTCAAGAATCTTCCTCCTTCCACCGTGATTCTCTCTTCATTCCCCGAATCACCACCTCTGAGCTGGTGAATCAGGGAGTGTGAATTCTGACACAGATCGCCAGTGAAGTGCCGAGATCGCAGCTTCATAAACTGTCCGTTTCTGTGGCAGACAATTACAGATTCTCTGTGTGTGGAGATCATCGGGGGAAAACATGTTCTCCCCCGATCATCTGCCCCATAAACCGTTAACCATTTGCTTACTGGGCACATATACCCCCCTCCTGCCCAGGCGAAATTTCAGCTTCCGGCACTGCGTCGCTTTAACTGACAATTTCGCGGTCGTGCGACGTGGCTCCCAAACAAAATTAACGTCCCTTTTTTTCCCACAAATAGAGCTTTCTTTTGGTGGTATTTGATCACCTCTGCGGTTTTTATTTTTTGCGCTATAAACAAAAAAAGAACGACAATTTTGAAAAAAAACACAATATTTTTTACTTTTTGCTATAATAAATATCCCAATTTTTTAAAAAAAAATAAAAATTTCTCAGTTTAGGTCGATACGTATTCTTCTACATTTTTTTGGTAAAAAAAAAAATCGCAATAAGTTATAGCACCTACAAAATAGGGGACAGAATTATTTTAATTTTTTATTATTTTTTTTTACTAGTAATGGCGGCGATCTGCGATTTTTATTGGAACTGCGACATTATGGCGGACACATCGGACACTTTAGACACATTTTTGGGACCATTCACATTTATACAGCGATCAGTGCTATAAATATGCACTAGTTACTGTATAAATGTGACTGGCAGAGAAGGGGTTAACACTAGTGGGCGAGGAAGGGGTTAAATGTGTACCCTGCATAGTGTTTCTAACTGTGGGGGGAGGTGACTGACTGGGGGAGGTGACCGATCTGTGTCCCTATGTACAAGGGACACAGCATCGGTCTCCCCTCTGCCTAACGGGACGGGAATCTGTGTGTTTACACACACAGATCCACGTCCTTGTCTGTGTAACCGCCGATCGGGGGGTGCATGGCGGACATCGCGGCCGCTAGGCACGCGCATCGGCATCTCAGTCATGTGGCGGGCGCGAGCGCCCCCCAGTGGCCCTAGGAGCCGAGGATGTCTATAGACGTCCTCCCGGCAATTGAGAGCCACCTTGTAGCCGTCTTTTCACAATAGGCTGGATACCAAGTGGTTAATGGACTGTGGAACTTATGGAAGGGGCACCACCTGTGCCCTTCTGCCATAAAATGTAAGAAATGGAGGCAATGGGGGTTATTTACTAAAGGCAAATCAACTTTGCACTACAAGTGCAAAGTGCACTTGAAATTGCACTGAAAGTGCACTTGGAAGTGCAGTGACTGTAGATCTGAGGGGGACATGCAAGGAAATTAAAAAACAGCATTTTAGCTTGCACATGATTGGATAATTAAATCAGCAGAGCTTCCCCTCATTTCAGATCTACCCCTCAGATTTACAGTGACTGCACTTCCAAGTGCACTTTGCACTTGTAGGGCTAGATTCAGATAGGTTAGCGGATCTTTAGATCCGCGTAACCTATCTGATTTACGTTACGCCGCCGCTATTTTTTGAAGCAAGTGCTTTATTCAGAAAGCACTTGCCTCTAAAATTGCGGCGGCGTATTGTAAATCCCCCGGCGGAATTCAAATTCCGCGGCTAGGGGGCGTGTACTATTTAAATCAGGCGCGTCCCCGCGCCGATCGAACAGCGCATGCGCCGTCCGCAAATTTTCCCAGCTTGCATTGCTCCAAATGACGTCGCAAGGACGTCATTGGTTTCGACGTTAACGTAAATTACGTCCGGCCGTATTCGCGAACGACTTACGCAAACTAGGTAAAAAATTCAAAATTTGGCGCGGGAACGACGGCCATACTTAACATAGGATATGCCGCACTTACCCCTGCAGAGGTAACTTTCCGCCGGAAAAAGCCGAACGCAAACGACATAAAAAAAAAAGCGCCGGGCAGTCGTTCGTTTCTGAATCGGCGTAAATGCTCATTTGCATATTCGACGCGTAAAAGATATGAAAGCGCCACCTAGCGGCCGGCCTGGAATTGCAGCCTAAGATCCGACGGTGTAAGTCACTTACACCTGTCGGATCTTAGGGAGATCTATGCGTAACCTGATTCTATGAATCAGGCACATAGATACGACGGCCGGACTCAGAGATACGACGGCGTATCAGGAGATACGCCGTCGTATCTTCTTTCTGAATCCGGCCCATAGTTTGCACTTGTAGTGCAAAGTGGATTTGCGTTTTGTAAATAACCCTCATTGTTCCTTTTCAGGATCATGGCTAACAGATCTGAAGTTCAAATACTGGTTATCAGCAGATGATGATTCAAAACAAAATGCAAAGTGTCTGTGGTGCAAAAAATTGTTCAGCACAGCACACAGCAGTGTTTGTAATGTCTGTAATCATGCTTCAAGTTACAAACACAAGTCTATTGCTGCAGCTAGGCAAGCCCAACCCTGCATTTGTTACATTTGCAAAACAAAGCACAGATTCAGACGTGTTGGCTCATAAAATAAAAACTTGTTTTAACTGAGTTAAAAATAGTTACCGTATTTATCGGCGTATACCGCGCACTTTTTTCCCTGAAAATCAGGGCAAAATCGTGGGTGCGCGATATACGCCGATCCCCGCTTTCCCGCACTGTGTTTGAACACTGCGCCGGCATATACCGAGCGCAGTACACTCGTGTATAGTCGGGCAGGCTCGGCTCCTCTCGCGCTCACATCCTGTTATCCGGTTGATTTACTAAAGACAAATCCACTTTACGCTACAAGTGCACTTGGGAGTGCAGTCGCTGTAAATCTGAGGGAAAGATCTGAAATGAGGGAAGCTCTGCTGATTTTATTATGCAATCATGTGCAAGCTAAAGTGCTGTTTTTTTATTTTCCTTGCATGTCCCACCTCAGATACAGCGACTGCACTTTCAAGTGCACTTGTAATGCAAAGTGGATTTGCCTTCAGTAAATAACCCCCTATGTGTCCATGCAAACATAGGGGTAACATTTATTAAAACTGGTTCACTCAGAATCTGGTGCAGCTGTGCAGGGTAACCAATCCGCTTCTAACTTCAGCTTGTTCAAATAGGCTTTGACAATAAAACCTGGAAGCTGATTGGTTTCTATGAAAAGTTGTGCTAGGTTTTGCACCATGCAATTTTAATAAATAGCCCTCATCTGCTGTTATCAGCAGTTTTGGGCAGTTGCGTTTTTAAACAGTAAAAAAAAAAAGACACACACTAGTGGGTTCTGAGAGATGTTTTTCAGCTGTAAAAATGCTCTAATGTTGATAAAAGCTGATAAACTTTGATAAACGTCGATAAACACTCAAAAACTTTACTCGCTAGCATTTAAAGTTTTTGATCCATTGGAAAAAAAAAAAGCGGTAACGCAGAAAATTGCAAAAAAAGCTAATGAATGCTAAAAAACGCTATTGCAAAAACGTTGAAAAAAGTTGAGAACTCACTGCAAAGCTATTGGTGTTTTTATAACGTATTTTAACGTCCAGTGTGCATATAGGCCTTATGCGTAAAGTGTTAATATGTTTAATCTTAACCCCTTCTAGCCCACCCCAGCATCCCTTAAATGGTTATGAACCCCCAGGGAGGCAAGAAGAATTGGTGATCACGTGACCACAGTAATTGGCTGTGACAGTGGTCACATAACCAGGAGCCAGTCCTGCTGGCTACCAATCATTAGTGGGGACCAAGAGCTGTCTATGTGCAGGGAACACACAGTGCGTGTGCTCTCAGCACAGGAATATGTGTGGCATGTGGGCGTTAAAGTCCACCTTTTTGCTGCCATACATATACAGTATGTGTTATGCAGGTGGCTGTTTTTCCACAAATCATGCAGATGTGCATGCTCCATCTCTCTCTTTGACGTAGGAAGGGGGAAACTTTGACATCCTTGTCTGGAGAAGCTTTTATTTGAGGTAAGCATTTTAGCAACGCTTCAAGGGTCTGAATAAGACCACAATACGTTTTAAGGATCTGTAAACGCTGGGCCAAATTCTCAAAAGAGATACGCAGGCGGAACTGCTGTTCAGTCTGTGCCTAACTTTGGAAACGATCCTCAAAAGGCTTTTTCCAAAGTTAGGCAGAAAATCTGACATGTGTAAGACACTTACACGGTCAGATCTTAGGATGCAGTACCGCATCCGCCGCTGGGGGCATTTCTCATTGAAATGCCGCTTTGAGTATGCAAATGAGGACTTAAGCAGATCCACAACGCTTTTCAGCATTGTGATTTCTGCGTAAGTTCCGATTTGCTTGCGCAAAACTAGGGCTGGTTTTACAATGTGTAAAATTAGTCACACCTTGTAAAGGCCCATTCAAGCGACGGCATTTGGTATGCATTCCTGAGGGAGAACTCCACGGCAATTTGAAAAATCAAAACCGGCATGGGTTCCCCCCCCCCAGGAGCATACCAGGCCCTTAGGTCTGGTATGGGTTGTAAGGAGACCCCCCCTACGCCGAAAATTCGACGTAGGGGGTCCCCCTACAATCCATACCAGACCCCTATCCAAAGCACGCTACCCGGCCAGTCAGGAATGGGAGTGGGGACGAACGAGAGCCACCCCCCCTCCTGAGCCGTGCCAGGCCGCATGCCCTCAACATGGGGGGGGGTTGGGTGCTCTGGGGCAGGGGGGCGCACTGCGGGCCCCCCCACCCCAGAGCACCCTGTCCCCATGTTGATGAGGACAGGACCTCTTCCCGACAACCCTTGCCGTTGGTTGTCGGGGTCTGCGGGCGGGGGCTTATTGGAATCTGGGAGTCCCCTCAAATAAGGGGGCCCCCAGATACCGGCCCCCCACCCTAAGTGAATGGATATGGGGTACATCGTACCCCTACCCATTCACCTGGAGGCAAAAAGTTAAAGTTATTAAACACACAACACAAGGGTTTTTAAAATAATTTATTAGTCTGCTCCGGAGGCCCCCCCTGTCTTCTTTATTAGCTCTAATACCAGGGGGGGCTTCTTCTTCCACTCTCCGGGGGTCTTCTCCGCTCTCCAGGGGGGGTTTCTTCTTCCGCTCTCCGGGGGGGGGTCTTCTCCGCTCTCCGGGGGTCTTCTCCGCTCTCCGGGGGTCTTCTCCGCTCTCCGGGGGTCTTCTTCTATCTTCACCGCTCTCTGCTGTTGACTCGGCGCACCCTGGTTCTTCTGCAGCTGTCCGGTGCCTTCTTCTTCAGCGCTGGCTGCCTGCTATCTTCGTGTGTTAGCTCAATTACTAACAGGCAGCCAGCGCTGTCTTCTGTGACGTCATGTTCTTCTTCTCCCTTCTTCCGATGTTGACACGTCGCCTCTTCTCACTGCAATGATGGAAGCGCGCCTTGCATCCCATTTATATAGGCATCACCGTCCCATCATGCTCCGGTAGGTACCCACGTGGTGGGTGCCTACCCACGTGCACCCACCACGTAGGTACCTACCGGAGCATGATGGGACGGTGATGCCTATATAAATGGGATGCAAGGCGCGCTTCCATCATTGCAGTGAGAAGAGGCGACGTGTCAACATCGGAAGAAGGGAGAAGAAGAACATGACGTCACAGAAGACCGCGCTGGCTGCCTGTTAGTAATTGAGCTAACACACGAAGATAGCAGGCAGCCAGCGCTGAAGAAGAAGGCACCGGACAGCTGCAGAAGAACCGGGGTGCGCCGAGTCAACAGCGGAGAGCGGCGAAGATAGAAGAAGACCCCCGGAGAGCGGAGAAGACCCCCCCCCGGAGAGCGGAAGAAGAAACCCCCCCCGGAGAGCGGAGAAGACCCCCGGAGAGTGGAAGAAGAAGCCCCCCTGGTATTAGAGCTAATAAAGAAGACAGGGGGGCCTCCGGAGCAGACTAATAAATTATTTTAAAAACCCTTGTGTTGTGTGTTTAATAACTTTAACTTTTTGCCTCCAGGTGAATGGGTAGGGGTACGATGTACCCCATATCCATTCACTTAGGGTGGGGGGCCGGTATCTGGGGGCCCCATTATTTGAGGGGACTCCCAGATTCCAATAAGCCCCCGCCCGCAGACCCCGACAACCAACGGCAAGGGTTGTCGGGAAGAGGTCCTGTCCTCATCAACATGGGGACAGGGTGCTCTGGGGTGGGGGGGCCCGCAGTGCGCCCCCCTGCCCCAGAGCACCCAACCCCCCCATGTTGAGGGCATGCGGCCTGGCACGGCTCAGGAGGGGGGGGGCGCTCGCTCGTCCCCACTCCCTTTCCTGACCAGCCGGGTAGCGTGCTTTGGATACGGGTCTGGTATGGATTGTAGGGGGACCCCCTACGTCGATTTTTCGGCGTAGGAGGGGTCTCCTTACAACCCATACCAGACCTAAGGGCCTGGTATGCTCCTGGGGGGGGGAACCCATGCCGGTTTTTTCTTTGAAAATTGGCATGGAGTTCTCCCTCTCAGGAATGCATGCCGAGCGACGCTGTCAATTTTTTTTATAATTATTTGTTTTCCCGGCGCGTATATTTTTTTTCACCCGTCGCAACTTTAGTGTCCCGTCGCAATCCACAAAGCCCGGCGTAAATTACGTTTGCGCGCTACACGTCGGGAAAATTACGTCACACGCATGCGCAGTACGGCCGGCGCGGGAGCGCGCCTCATTTAAATTGTAAACGCCCCCCGGAGAGGAGGACCGCCTTGCGACGGAGGCACTTAAGTTACACGGCGTGTAATTTCTAGGTAAGTGCTTTGTGGATCAGGCACTTAGGTAGAAATTTTAAGTCAGTGTAACTTAACTGCTGAAAGTTAAGTTAGGCAGCTTTTTTGAGAATTTGGCCCGCTGTGTGCACTTAACTGCTATACTCGTACATGTGTATGGGTGTATTTTATCAAAATGTAAAATTTTACATTTGACAAAAGTATATGCCTGAGCCAGCAGTTAGGCAAGCATGGCATTTTCTGTAATGTATTCCTATGGGCTCCCCGGGTGCCACAACAGCAGATACACTGTAATTAACACTGTACGTTCATACATTGTACGTTCAAGAGGCCTGAAAATGCAATAGAGACAGAGAGGTGTTGATTATTATAGCTACATCTGTAGGCCTTTCCTATAAAGTTTTCTTGCTTTGGTGTTCAAATATAGCCAAACTATTGTTCTTATAGACTCTATTGAAAAATAATTATTCCCACTGTACTATATTACATTTCAAGTATTGCATGATACTTTAACTGGTTGGCCTGTTAGAGGATGTCCTGGTGACTTCATCCTTGCTGTTTACTCTGTATCTACACTGGGGAGATAAAATCCCTTGGCATCTTATATGCTACATGTTCCTGCAAAATCAGCTGAAATATTCGCCTTAATTTCTGCATCTAACATTAAATGCTGGTTGGTTTGGACATCTATATAAAACCACTGTTATGTCATGTTACTTTGTCTCAGGCCTCATGACCGAGAAACTCGACAGGCGAAACACATCGTTTTGCTCGTCGAGTTCCTTGTGAAGCCGTCGAAACTCGACAAGCCAATTTTCTCCAGTCCCGTCAAGGAAATAGAGAACATGCTTTCTTTTTGGCTCGTCGAGTTTCTCGACAGTTTCCTCGACGAAAATGTACACACGGCCGGTTTCCTCGGCAAAAAAATATCTCCCAGCAAGTTTCTAGGCTTGTCGAGTTCCTCGACAAGCCTAACAAGGAACTCGACGAGGAAAATGATGTGTTTCGCCCGACGAGGTACTCGGTCGTGTGTACGAGGCCTCAGTCCTGTATCAATCCAGCACTGTTTTCATCTGCAGCAGCACTGATTCTCTATCCCTGCTCTCACAGAGACATTGGCTTCTGCTGCTATCAAGTCAAATTCTGTAAAGAAAGGAGCAGGAGCTAAGGCCAAGCCGTGCTGTGTGTGTCTATGGACATATACAGCCCAGTGGTCTGCTATAGGGGTACACGCAGAAGAGGAGAAGCAAAGAGCAATGGCAGGGGACCCCAGAAGAGAAGGTAAGGGACTACTCTGTGCAACACTATTTCACAGAGCAGATAAGTATAAACCTCTTTTTCTAATTTTAGGCAAAAACAAATGAGCCTTTGGTATCACTTTAGCTTATACATTTTTTGAAGATAACCAGACCGTATCACCTACCAAATAGAAAGGAATGACTCATTTGTGCCTGCCTGTTGTTTTTCTTATATGATTCTGGGGCTTCATGTGATGTTTTGTTGTAACAAAGTCGTTCTTGTAAAGAATACAAGCTTGTATTTTTTAACTGGCAAAGATAAATGCAGTTTAGTAACAAAAAAAGATTGATGAGTTCCATAATAAAAAAAAAAAAGGGGGCTCTAAGAAATGGAATACTATGGTAGGAATTGCCACATGCAAATTCAGCTACAGGTGGGTATTCAATCCAGTCATTTTGGAGATGACAAATGAAACAGCAGAGATATTTCTCTAATGTTTGATTTGGCCTTTCAGCCTAATCGATTGTCGATGAAAAGCAGTTGACAGATTGACTTCCATCTTCAGAAAAAGGCCCCTTTCCCATGACTGTTCTGATCAGGGCCACCTAGCAGTTTTTCCGCCTATTGACCAGGAGGTGTAAAGGGACTTGTGTACATTTACACCCACCTACATCCAATTTAATCCGGTCCACTAAAAAAACCAAAAAAAAACAGAAGGGGATCCTTCCTCCTCCATCTAGGAGGAAAGGATCAGATGGTAGTTGGGTGTAAACGGACAGCTGATACCTCATCCACCATTCATCTACTCCATGATTTACTTATATTTTACATTATTTAGTAACATTTACAACTGTGACTATTATGTAAATGGATACATTCATTTCTAGTATAAAAAACGTAATCAGATAGGACCTTTATTTCAATATCAGTTAGAGTTTATTCAGCAATGTGTATCGAATGTCCTCACACAAAAAGCAACACGTTGAGTTTTAAAACTAGTTTGAATGTGTATAGTTTATTCTGCTGCTCTGATCTTGACTTTAATACCTGTTGGTTTGTGATGTACGTTAACTACACTGAGGTGTGCAAGTTAGGGTTCTAATGTTTTTGACCGTTCTAAGTCATGTTATGTGGTGTAAAGGTTCAGAGCCTGGGTATGCCCAATAGGCTCTGTTTTTGTATGTTCTCTTTTTCAAAAATCTCAATAAAAAGATTTATTTATTTTCTAAATACAGTAAAACCTTGGTTTGCGAGCATAATTCAGAAACATGCTTGTAATCCAATGCACTTGTGTATCAAAGCATTTTTACAGGGTATAAAAGAGAAGAGAGGTGTAGCAATAAGTTGCTAAATGTTGTACCTTCATTAAATGTAACCATATTGCTACACTTAGAGGCTCCTCTCTTCTTTTTTATACTCAGTTGTGACATGACGCTACTCTTATATCAAGACATCGCTTGTATATGCAAAACGCTCTCAAACCAAGTTACTCTCAAACCAAGGTTTTACTGTACACTGAGGTGACCACTGTGATAAAGATATTTCCCATAGGACATATTTACCTTAAAATGCATAATAGAATTGCATTCTATACAATAAGAAGCAAATACAGACCAGGAAATATGACAAAAAATAATTGCTGTGCACCAAAATATAATAACAGCATCATATACGGTAATATCAGAGAAAACGTAAAAAATGAATATCTACACAAATGTCATCTAAACTTTGCAAGCAAGTAACATTATGTAACTACACATACTTTTCTATGGTGACCCCCTACATTTATATTCAGAACACAGATTTACATTTTTTTTTTTAATCAGAAAGATTTTGAAACTCACAACTAAATACAACCTGTTTTCATTTATCTACTCACTCAAACTGCTAAAACAACAAATTGCAACTGGCTGCTATGTAGTAAATCAAAACGCTGATTTTTGTACCATATCAAAATATGTCTTAATACATCAAGTCTGGAATCTCAATCCCAATGTCTTAAGTATCTTACAGCAAATTGAACAGATCTGAATTTTTCTCCTTGTTCTTCCCTTAGTGCATCTCTCTATCAAAATAAAAATATATGTATGTATGTATGTATGTATGTATGTATAGAAGAAGCCAGTCTTACCAGAGCTTGTGTGGGTGGAATCCAAAGAAGGAGAATATTAATAAACCTGAATAGGAGATTCAGTACGCAGTGGACAGATGCAGCTTGTTGTACATGAAAGGCAAGCTCCACCCTACAGTTCAGTGTACAGGTTTCCTAGACAATTTACTTGCTGCACCTGTTACCACTGTAATGTGGTACCTATTCTCCTAAAATAATAGATGCTGAGATCATGTTTCCTGCATTTAAAGCATTGTTGAAGCACACTGTGATTATTTCAGAACCTAATGACTGACAATGGAAATAAAGTGAAATCCAACACACTGCCAAAGCAATAGACCTTGGGAACAAGGAAACGTCTCTGTAAAAACAACATAAAAACATAATACAAGATGAGAAACCAACACATGCTTCATAGAAATTCGGACATACTAAAACTTTTCCGATAAATTATTAAGTTATAAAATAATTATATTCAATCGTTTTTTTGGATAGAGTGGGGAAGAGTTACATTTTCACGCTTTTGTTTTTGTGCATGTGACCTCCTTATTTCCATGCTTAATGACGCCCATATAAAAATGGGGGCTGTGGGTATCACTAGAACATAAAATAAAAATAATGGGAATTCATTAAAAGTACCTAAAACACTCTTTCAAACTCCATTATGCTTCTACACAGATACATGAATCTGGGGCACGCACCACCTTTGAAGGGGCACTGAGGTTAGAGTAGGGTGACCAGACATCCCCAGTTTCAGGGGACAGTCCCCTGATTGAGGACACTGTCCCCGGACCAAGTCTGTCCCTGGTTTTGTCCCCAGACTGGATTTAATAGGGGGCAGGGGCAATTTCAAAGACAATCAGTGCAGAATTAAAATAAAAAAAAAATAGAATTACACCCCCCCGCGCTCCGCCCGCCGTGCCTACTAGCATAGGGGGGTTGTATTTTTCCCATTATCTGTGCCCCTTTCTGATGATCATGTGTTGGTCGGAGTGGAGGGAATATTTCTTCAGTTTCGCATGCCCATTCAGCTTCGCTTGCATGTTCTTCTGCCTTGGCTAAAATCCTGGCAAGCCACCTGCCTATCTCCCTGCCTTCCCTAGCGGAGTGATCTCCCCCCCCCCCCAAGTAGTAGCCAGGGCCCAAAGAGTAAGACATGAGAGGCTGTGAGGCGGGCGGCGACAGGCAGAGAGTCGCTGATTGCCGCCATTACTAGTAAAGAAAAAATATGTCCCCGGATTTCATTTTTAAAAATCTGGTCACCTTATGTTAGAGTGACCATGCGAACATTCCACAATCAGCGCAACTACATTTCCTTCTCGCCGCTGCAACAGTTGGGGAGCTTTGTGTCTGGAAGGCGGAGCCTGGTGATCAGGTCTGCTCCCCTTGTGATGGACAGCAGGCAGATCCTTAGCCAATAAACAGTCTGCGATTGGCTATAGAATCCATCTGCTGTCAAACTAGTGTCTCAGCTTCCCGATCAGGCTCTTCCTACTGCAGTGTCCCTGGTAGCTGGTAGGCTGTCGGCTGTGTCCTGAACTACCTGAATCTGCTGTACCTGTCAGTAAATTTACTGAAACAGGCAGCAAGGATTTTTTTATATCTGGTGTAGACCATTTTAAATGGCCACAGTGCCAGAAAAATGTCAGCAGGGTTTTAGTGAATTCCCCTGATTAAGGGAAGTTTTAACTTTTTCCCACAGCACTATTTTTTTTGTGTCTGTATGCCCACTAAAGAGATTAGGAAGTGAGAGAAAATATTCCCAGTTGGCAATAAAAACCTGCTCTATTAAAAATAAAATGTTATAGATGGAGTTCTACTTTAAATATAATTAAAGGGGTTGTAAAGGTTCCTTTTTTTCTTCTAAATAGGTTCCTTTAGGCTAGTGCATTGTTGGTTCACTTACCGTTTCCTTCGATTTCCATTCTAAATGTTTGTTTTCTTTGTCTGAATTTCTCACTTCCTATCCCTCCTCAGTTAGCTTGTCCCCATTATCCAAGCCTTTCTGGCTGGGGGTTAGTCAGCGTTCTTGCCCCCTCCCTTGAGACTACATGCCTGCGGGGAGACACTGTGCAGAATAGGAAGCCGCCAGCCGGAGTGTAAGAAGGGAGAAACTATGGGGTGAAAAAGAATAAGAAGGAGATTTAGGGTGGAGGGAGACAAGGGGGTGTCAGGGCCTGTTTAGAAACTCCTGTTGCATAGGGCCTCTTTTTATATCACCATTTGTTAACATTTTTACCCAGCACTTGCATTTGATAGCTTTCGCCGCTGTGTGTTTTAAACTAAAAGTGTGTGAGAAACCAGAAACTGTCCTTACTGAGCTAAAACCCCTTTGACAGAAGCGGTGGAACACAAAATCAACATGGAGCCCCTGTGCAAAAAGTATATCTGTCCCTATCCAATAACAATTGTTATTTTACCTAATGGCTGTTATTTTTAGCAATGGCGGTCGGAGAGAGCTGAAAATGATGACCTTGAATAAAGTGTACCCAGGCAGTATACGTTACCGAATGGATCATTTGTGAGAAACAAAATAAGGCTACCAACAGTTAAATGTTTATTTCATGCAAATATATTTCCATATTTAAATAGCACAATATATTATCATGCAAATCCATATTATGCTGCCAAAGCAATTTTAATTGATTAGCAGCATTAAAGTATATCATACTGAAACGGTATGATATAGGAAAAAGGAGCTTGTCCCCAGCCCCCTCTATTGTGTATTGATAAATACCCCCCCCCCCCCCAATTCACCCACCCCCAAACCCTGATTAATGCCCAACTATATTAATGATCACTTTTAATGTTCTTGTTACATTGGCAGTCATTTTAAATGCCCTTGATATGTTGGTGGTCAATACAAAATCGCTTGTTACAACAGTGGTCCATGTAACATCTCCTGTTGTCTTGGCATTCAGTGTAAATGTTACTGTTAAGTTGGTGATCATTGTAAATGCCCCTGAAACATTGATGGCCAGTGTATTTGCCCCTGGTATATTAGTGTTAAATATATGATCGTCGGGATTATTGCCAGCCAGTGTTAAAACCCCTGATACATTAGAGGTCAGTGTAAACCCCTGATACATTAGAGGTCAGTGTAAAACCCCTGATACATTAGAGGTCAGTGTAAAACCCCTGATACATTAGAGGTCAGTGTAAAACCCCTGATACATTAGAGGTCAGTGTAAAACCCCTGATACATTAGTGGTCAGTGTAAAACCCCTGATACATTAGAGGTCAGTGTAAACCCCTGATACATTAGAGGTCAGTGTAAAACCCCTGATACATTAGAGGTCAGTGTAAAACCCCTGATACATTAGTGGTCAGTGTAAAACCCCTGATACATTAGAGGTCAGTGTAAAACCCCTGATACATTAGTGGTCAGTGTAAAACCCCTGATACATTAGAGGTCAGTGTAAAACCCCTGATACATTAGTGGTCAGTGTAAAACCCCTGATACATTGGAGGTCAGTGTACAACCCCTGATACATTAGTGGTCAGTGTACAACCCCTGATACATTAGTGGTCAGTGTAAAACCCCTGATACATTAGTGGTCAGTGTAAAACCCCTGATACATTAGTGGTCAGTGTAAAACCCCTGATACATAAGAGGTCAGTGTAAAACCCCTGATACATAAGAGGTCAGTGTAAAACCCCTGATACATTAGAGGTCAGTGTAAAACCCCTGATACATTAGTGGTCAGTGTAAAACCCCTGATACATTAGTGGTCAGTGTAAAACCCCTGATACATAAGAGGTCAGTGTAAAACCCCTGATACATAAGAGGTCAGTGTAAAACCCCTGATACATTAGAGGTCAGTGTAAAACCCCTGATACATTAGTGGTCAGTGTAAAACCCCTGATACATTAGAGGTCAGTGTAAAACCCCTGATACATTAGTGGTCAGTGTAAAACCCCTGATACATTAGAGGTCAGTGTAAAACCCCTGATACATTGGAGGTCAGTGTAAAACCCCTGATACATTAGTGGTCAGTGTAAAACCCCTGATACATTAGTGGTCAGTGTAAAACCCCTGATACATTAGTGGTCAGTGTAAAACCCCTGATACATTAGAGGTCAGTGTAAAACCCCTGATACCTTAGAGGTCAGTGTAAAACCCCTGATACATTAGAGGTCAGTGTAAAACCCCTGATACATTAGTGGTCAGTGTAAAACCCCTGATACCTTAGAGGTCAGTGTAAAACCCCTGATACATTAGTGGTCAGTGTAAAACCCCTGATACATTGGAGGTCAGTGTACATCCCCTGATACATTGGAGGTCAGTGTACAACCCCTGATACATTAGAGGTCAGTGTACAACCCCTGATACATTAGAGGTCAGTGTAAAACCCCTGATACATTGGAGGTCAGTGTAAAACCCCTGATACATTGGAGGTCAGTGTAAAACCCCTGATACATTAGTGGTCAGTGTAAAACCCCTGATACATTAGAGGTCAGTGTAAAACCCCTGATACATTAGTGGTCAGTGTAAAACCCCTGATACATAAGAGGTCAGTATAAAACCCCTGATACATTAGTGGTCAGTGTAAAACCCCCAGATACATTGGTGGTCAGTGTTATTACCTCATTACATTGCTATTTATAATAGAAGTAGTGGAAAGAAGAAGTAGTGTTTTAAATAGGATTCACTGCAAAGTCATCAGACATTAACCACACATTTACCAAATGACAAATGCCATTTATAACATGGCAAATGTGCGGTGAATGTGACACTTTTGACTTGAGCACGATCACTGGATCTGCAGCTAATAGTGCTACTAATCTAGACTTATTACATATACATATAATTATATAGTACTTACTGGGTTCACGCTTCACTGGATGACAGACACATTATCTAAGGTGTACATGCTGCTGTAATGGCAGCCATCATTTCTAGTAAGTGTTTATTTCACTGGAGAGTGGTGACTGACCTTGGAGCACTTTGCTGGATAATCTATGTTCACTGAAATAGGTGTTAGTGATAGTTCCGTTGTATTGCTGCACTGGATCTTTCTATAAAGTCTTCATCCTCTCACTGTACTTTGCACACCAATATTTTCTTTTTTTTTTTATCATGGAGGATTGTGTTTATTAACCACTTACATACTGGGTACTTATACCCCCTTCCTGCCCAGACCAATTTTCAGATTTCAGCGCTGTCACTCTTTAAATGACAATTGCGCGATCGTGCTACACTGTACTCAAATGAATTTTTTTCACACAAATAGAGCTTTATTTGGTGGTATTTAATCACTGCTGGGTTTTTATTTTTTTGCTAATAAAAACCGAAAAAAGACCGGAAAAAAAACAGTTTTATAGTTTGTTATAACATTTTAAAAAAAGGTAATTTTTCTCCTTAATTGATGTGCGCTGATGAAGCTGCATTGATGGGTACTGATCGGCACTGATAGGCTGCACTGATGGACACTAATAGGTGGCACTGATAAGCACTGATGAGACGGCACTGACAGTTGGCACTGATGGGCAGCACTGAAGGGCCCTGATAAGTGGCACTGAAGGGCACTGGCAGGTGACACTGATAGGCAGCACTGATCGGTGGCACTGATGATGAGGCACTGATAGGCATTGATTGGCAGCATTGGTGGGCATTGATGGGTGGCAATGTGGGGCACTTGTAGGTGGCAATGTGGGCACTTGTAGGTGGCACTGTGGGCACTGGTAGGTAGCACTGTGGGCACTGGTAGGAAGCACTGTGGGCACTGGTAGGTGGCCTGATGATGACAGAAGCCAGTGATCTGCTTTTTTTTGGGTTCCCAGGAGGAAGTTGTACTCTTCTCATCCACCAAGGTAATATAACATGGAGCATTAAAGTTGTATAAAAATACAAAAGCAAACATTTATTATATTGCAGCTTACCAATTCTTAAATGTGTTTGTTTTTCTTTTTAGCCTGTTGTTTTTCAACAGAACAAGCTTTTTGAACAAATATATCAGGTAAGAGCCGGTTCACACTGGGGCGATCCGACTTCCAGCGCGACTTCCAGAGGCGATTCCAACACGACTTGAATGTGAACCACAGGGCGATATGGGGAGATTTACAACACGACTTGAAGTCGTCTCCAGGACAGGAGACTTTCCAGTGGCCAATAAAACAACCATCAGCTCTGGGAGAGGGAGGGGGAGGGAGAGGTTTGCCTGAGAAATGTATGTTATCTTCCTAGAAAGTAGCTTCAGATAAGACAGTGATCAGACTTCTGAGGCGACTTCCATTGAAATCAATGGGTACAAATCGCCTACAAGTCGGATTGAAGTAGTACAGGAACCTTTTCTGAAGTCGGATCGCCTTGAGTCGTGTGTATTAACACCGCTCCCATTCACTTCCATTGTTTTTCTCTACAGCACGACTTGGGACGACTTGAGGCGACATGAAGTCGGATCGCAAGTCGCCCCAGTGTGAACCGACTCTAAGAGTGTTGAGACAAACATTTAAAACTGACAGGGGTGCTCACAATTAGACATGTGCAATTTGTTTAGTTACGAATAAATGTAACGAATTTTGACAAATTCGTTAATAGCGAAATTTTCGGATTTCCAAAATTTAGAATTTTTGGATTTCCGAAATGTCGAATTTCCAAAATTGTGAATTTCCAAATTTCCGAATTCAGAATTTCCAAAAATCAAAAATTCGAATTTCCAAATTTCAGAAATTCAAATTTCGAAAATATGAAGGTAGAAAGTTTGAAATTCCAAAAACAAATTAGAAAATTCGAAGTTTGGAAATTTGAAAATTGAAAATTCCAAATTCAAAAATTAGAAAATCCGAAAACTGAATGAAAATTCAAAATTCGGAAATTTGAAATTTGAAAATTCGCAAATTTGAAATTTGAAAATTCGCAAATTTGAAATTTGAAAATTCGCAAATTTGAAATTTGAAAATTCGCAAATTTGAAATTTGAAAATTCGCAAATTTGAAATTTGAAAATTCGCAAATTTGAAAATTCGCAAATTTGAAAATTCGCAAATTTGAAATTTGAAATTTCGGAAATTTGAAATTTCGGAAATTTGAAATTTCGGAAATTTGAAATTTCGGAAATTTGAAATTTCAAATTTCAAAATTCGGAAATTTTGAAATGAAAAAATTCGGAAATTTTGAAATTTAAAAATTCAGAATTCGTAAATTTAGATTTCAAAAATTCCAAAATTCAGATTTTCAAAAATCTGAAATTCGAAAATCAGAAAATTTGGATTTTCTAATTTCTAAATCTCCGAATTTTCAAATTTCCGAGTTTTTAAGTTTCCGAATTTCTGAATTTTCTAATTGCCGAATTTTCGATTTCCGTATTTTCAAATTTTTGAATTCCGAATTTTCGAATTTTCACATTTCAGAATTTCCAAAAAAAGCAAAAAAAATAATGAAACGAAAACGAACACATTTTTTGGCAGTGCACATGTCTACTCACAATTATCACCTTTTATTTATTTATGTAAAACCTTTATCCCAAAAGAAAAAAAACTATTGCTGTAACATCTTTTAAAGAGTGACCTGGAGTTTAGCTTCAATTTGTTAATGTATTCAAATCTGCTAGTACATCTAACACCTTTCCCCCCAGACTAACAGTGCTGCTGTCCAAAGGTGTTTCTGTTTCTCCTTCATCCAGAGTGGAGGCACTCTAATACAGGAGGCGCGTTACTGGCCAGATTACCAGGTAAAAACAAGAGCCTTAAAAAATTCAGCCACCACGTCTAATGATTGGTAAGCTACAATATATAACATTTTTGGTTGGGTTTACTATGGGGGTTATTTACTAAAGGCAAATCCACTTTGCACTACAAGTGCAAGCTACAAGTGCAAAGTGCAGTCGCTGTAGATCCAAGGGGGACATGTAAGGAAAATAAAAAACAGCATTTTAGCTTGCACATGATTGGATGATAAAATCAGTGGGCCAGATTCTCAAAGAGATACGACTGTGTATCTCCTGATACGCCGTCGTATCTCTGAGTTCTGCCGGTCGTATCTATGCGACTGATTCAGAGAATCAGTTACGCATAGATATTCCTAAGATCCGACAGGTGTAACTGTGCTTTTTTTTTACGTCGTTTGCGTTCGGCTTTTTCCGGCGTATAGTTACCCCTGGGTCTATGAGGCGCAGCCAATGTTAAGTATGGCCGTCGCTCCCGCGACGAAATTTGAATTTTTTATGTTGTTTGCGTAAGTCGTTCGCGCATACGGATGGACGTAATTTACGTTAACGTCGAAACCAATGACATCCTTGCGACGTCATTTGGAGCAATGCACGCTGGGAAAATTTCCGGACGGCGCAAATGCGCTGTTCGATCGCGCGGGAACGCGCCTGATTTAAATATTACACGCCCCCTAGCCACGGAATTTGAATTCCGCCGGGGGATTTACGATACGCCACCGCAAGTTTTGAGGTAAGTGCTTTGTGAATTAACCACTTGCCTCAAAAACTTGCGAATGTGAATCTGGCCCAGTAACTTCCCCTCATTTTAGATCTACCCCTCAGATTTACAGCGACTGCACTTCCAAGTGCACTTTGCGCTTAGTAAATAACCCCCTATGGCTCTAAACTAAAGCAAATTAAGTGCTCCATCTCCTTTTGGTTTAAACAGTCTGAGGCCATTTTTCAGTGTCTATTTTCTTTTTATATAAAATACAATTTGTTATTTTAACTATTGTTATAAACATTAACTATTTGCTTTTATTATGTTTTTTTATGTAGGCGCTACCTGTTAATATTTACAATATAGTAGTGTGTCTATTCATTTCTAGCCTAGGTTCACATTAGTGCTGCTGCCTAATCATGCATTTTTTTTTTAGTGCGTCTTTATATTGTGTTTTTATGTGCATTTTTTACATGTTTTCATGCTCCATGCTTTTTTTTGTTGGAGAAGGAGAACTAGTTGTTAAACACAAACCCTGGCAAAAATGCACCAAAAATGAATGTACATGCCTTTTTTGTGCGAACCTATTTACGTCTATGGAGACATGCTGCACCAAAAGACACACCGTCACCTTTTAAAGATGGCACTGCACCATATTGCATTGATGTGAACAGGCACCATAGTGGATAATGTGATTTCCATTGTCGTGAATTGCAGGGCTAATGCAGATGCAGGAGAAATGGCCTTAAAGGGTGTAGTTCTTTTTTTACCATCACAGGTGTGACATTTTGTTTTTGTGGCCTAAGCACTGGTTTATTTTTGTCTTTTTATGCATCGTAGTAAGCACTGTGTAATTACTAGTACCCAATGTATCATTGCATCTACCTAATTGGCAAATACATTTCCCTCATGGGCCAAGCTTTATTGTGGTGCCAACTCTGGATTCATTCATATTTTTGCCTTTTCTACATGTGACTTCTCTCAGGTTGTCCTCATTTTTGGCAAATGTTCATGCTAAAGGACACGTTTGGTGAATGAATATGGAGGTTGTCATTGCTGACCTCTTCTTCTAAAAATACTAGTCTCGGTAGTAAGAAATGTCAGGAAACACTGGTTTGTCATTGTGTGATAATCTGGTGCAGATTACGCAGTCTGATTGTATCAATCAGTTTGAGTGATTGTTGTTTCTGAAAGTTTTGTGACTATGCAGCATGTTACTTGGAAGTAGTCAAGACCTGCACAAGCTGAGGAAGAGCAGGAAGGCAACATGTCCCAGAGGAGGTCCACCAACATCTGTTCCTCTCCTTCTGTATCTAATGGCTGCAGTCTTGCAGGATTAGTTGGTAGAGCAGGGGTGGGGAACCTTTTTTTCTCCAAGGGCCATTTGGATTTTTGTAACATCATTCGGGGGCCGTACAAAATGATCAACTTAAAAATTAGCCTGTTATATTGTTATATCTGTGCCCATCATATGTAGCCTATGTGCCTATCATACAGCCACTGTGACCATCATACAGTCACTGTGACCATCATACAGCCTCTGTGCCCATCATACAGCCACTGTGCCCATCATACAGCCACTGTGCCCATCATATGCAGCCTATGTGCCCTTCATATGCAGCCTGTGTGCCCTTCATATGCAGCCTCTGTGCCCTTCATATGCAGCCTCTGTGCCCATCATACAGCCACTGTGCCTATCATACAGCCACTGTGCCCATCATATGCAGCCTCTGTGCCTATCATACAGCCTCTGTGCACATTATAAGCAGCCTGTGCCCATCATATGAAGCCTCTGTGCCCATCATACAGCCTCCGTGCCCATCATACAGCCACTGTGCCCATCATACAGCCACAGTGCCCATCATACAGCCACCGTGCCCATCATATGCAGCCTCTGTGCACATTATAAGCAGCCTGTGCCCATCATATGAAGCCTCTGTGCACATCATATGCAGCCTGTGCCCATCATATGAAGCCTCTGTGCCTATCATACAGCCACTGTGCCCTTAATATGAAGCCTCTGTGCCTATCATACAGCCTCTGTGCCCATCATATGCAGCCTCTGTGCCCTTCATATGCAGCCTCTGTGCCCATCATATAGCCACTGTGCCCATCATATGCAGCCTCTGTGCCTATCACACAGCCTCTGTGCACATTAAAAGGCAGCCTGTGCCCATCATATGAAGCCTCTGTGTCCATCATACAGCTTCTGTGCACATCATATGCAGCCTGTGCCCATCATATGAAGCCTCTGTGCCTATCATACAGCCACTGTGCCCATCATATGAAGCCTCTGTGCCCATCATATGAAGCCTCTGTGCCCATCATATGCAGCCTCTGTGCCCATCATACAGCCACTGTGCCCATCATACAGCCACTGTGCCCATCATATGCAGCCTCTGTGCTTATCATACAGCCTCTGTGCACAATATAAGCAGCCTGTGCCCATCATATGAAGCCTCTGTGCCCATCATACAGCCTCTGTGCACATCATATGCAGCCTGTGCCCATCATATGAAGCCTCTGTGCCTATCATACAGCCACTGTGCCCATCATATGAAGCCTCTGTGCCTATCAAACAGCCTCTGTTCCCATAATAAGCGGCCTGTGCCCATCATATAAAGCCTCTGTGCCAATCATACAGCCTCTGTGCACATCATATGCAGCCTGTGCCCATGTGTGCTGGAAGCGCTTGGGGGGGTCAGATATGTGCTGGGGGGGGTCCTTTGTAAGAGAAGACGGCCAGTGCAAGGGAGAGGACTAGGTGGGGTAGGATATGTGCAGGGGGGGGTGCTTTTGCAAGGAAGAAAGATAGTGCTAGGGGGGAGTTGTTAGATTTCAAATCTAATCCAAACTTCTAGCATTGCCTTCCCCCTCCTAACCCCTCGATCACTCCAAATATTTTCTACCTTGCCCTCCTTTTCTACCGATCTCTCCCCCTCCCTCCTCCATCTACAGAGCATAAAAAAAACTTTCTACAGACCTGATATCAGCACCAAGCCGGTTCCCCCTCCTCCTCCTCCTCCTCCTCCTCCTCCTCCTCCTCCTCCTCCTCCTCGTGTACAGAGGAGCTATGATACACTGACACTCTGCTCCTCTCTGCTGTACCAGGCTGCTGTCAGGGAGAGGGGAGACATGTCACTCTCAGTGCAGTCTGTGCGAATGATGTGTCCTGGTCTGGGACAGAAGTAAACCCGCACCTGCTGCACCCCGCCAGGATCGGCCCTGATTCCGCCTGTGACTCACACTGTCAGAAGGAGCCGGAACTACAAGGTAAACATCGGCTCCTTCTGACAGCTCCGCGGAAACACACTCAGTGGCACGGGGGGCCGGATGGAATGATTTTGCGGGCCGCAGGTTCCCCACCCCTGTGGTAGAGGATCCCCTGGGTAGGGTGACCACGTTTCCAAACTACCATTCAGGGACACCTTCCCTTCCCAAAAATCAGCTTGTGGTGTAACGAATCACAGCACAGTGATTGGACGCAAGAGGCGGGATTTATGATTTCTCCAATCACAAGCAGGGGGTGGGATTGTGCTCCTCCAGGCATTCCCGGCCAGGACAAGTACTGTCAGTGAGTAAAGTGGTGATGTGGCAGCCTTTTTTGGGGGCATCAAATTGGCCCGGGGTGTGGCTGTGTGAGTTTCATGATGAGGCTTCTTTCAGCCGCTTTACAGACACATTTTTTTTAACGCTTTCACACTAGGGCGTTTTTCAGGCGCTTTAGTGTGAAAGCACTCAGGCTTTCACATTGGGATTGCAGATGAGGCTTCTTTCAGGCGCTTTACAGGCGCTTTTTTTAACGTCAAAGAGCCTAAAAAATGCCCAAGTGTGAAAGGGGTCTAACAGTCAAAGGCTCTTTATTTACCTGGGGTCAGAGGATCACTGTATTCTTCTGTAGAGGTATAGATATTCCAGTTGGATAAATTCAAGTAGAAGCTTTCTTCTGTGCCCATAACAGAAGCAACGTTTTAATGGGTCGCTGGTGACCTCTCTTTGTGGTGCCTGGCAGTGTAAACTGAGGCAATTCTGTCATTGATTCAAATTAAATATACAGTTCATCTGGAAAGTAATCACAGCGCTTCACTTTTTCCACATTTTGTTACCACCTTATTCCAAAACGAATTAAATTAATTATTTTCCTCAAAATTCTGCAAACAATGCCCTATAATAACAATGTGAAAGAAGTTTGTTTGAAATCTTTGCAAATGTATTAAAAAAAAAATCACATGTACATAAGTATTCACAGTGTTTGCCAAGACTCTCAAAATTGAGCTCAGGTGCATCCTGTTTCCACTGATCATCCTTGAGATGTTTCTACAACTTGATTGGAGTCACCCTGTGGTAAATTCAGTTGATTAAACATAGGAATTTTTTCCGTCTGAAAAATTGAGAACCTGCTCTCTATCTATCTTTGTCCGTTGGAAATTTAGACGGAAAAAGTCAGATGGGGCATACACATGGTCGAATTATCCATCAGACTTTTTCCATCAGAAATTCCGACTGTATGTACGCGGCATAACAGAGCCCTAGATAGCATTAATCTTATTTGTTAATAACCCTGACCCCAAAATACTAGTTTGATAAGGTGGTGATATACAAAGCTTTAACCACTTAAGACCCGGACCAATATGAAGGTAAAGGACCAGACCCCTTTTTGCGATTCGGCACTGCGTCGCTTTAACTGACAATTGCGCGGTCGTGCGACGTGGCTCTCAAACAAAATTGGCGTCCTTTTTTTCCCACAAATAGAGCTTTCTTTTGGTGGTATTTGATTACCTCTCCGGTTTTTATTTTTTGCGCTATAAACAAAAATAGAGCGACAATTTTGAAAAAAATTCAAAATTTTTTACTTTTTGCTATAATAAATTTCCCCCAAAAATATATAAAAAAACTATTTTTTTCCTCAGTTTAGGCCGATACGTATTCTTCTATCTATTTTTGGTAAAAAAAATCGCAATAAGCGTTTATCGATTGGTTTGCGCAAAATTTATAGCGTTTACAAAATAGGGGATAGTTTTATTGCATTTTTATTAATATTTTTTTTTTTACTACTAATGGCAGCAATCAGCGACTTTTTTCGTGATTTCAATATTATGGCGGACACATCGGACAATTTTGACACATTTTTGGGACCATTGTCATTTTCACAGCACAGCAGAAAGTGCTGTGAAAATGACAATTGCAGTTTGGGAGTTAATCACCAGGGGGCGCTGAAGGGGTTAAGTGTGACCTCATTTGTGCTTCTAACTGAAGGGGGGCGGGGCTGGATGTGTGACGTCATTGATCGCCTTTCCCTATATCAGGGAACAGACGTTCAATGACAGCGCCACTGTGAAGAACGGGGAAGGTGTGTTTACACACACCTCTCCCCGTTCTTCAGCTCCTGTGACCAATCCCGGGACTCCGGCAGCGATCGGGGCCGCGTTCACAGAGCTTCGGACCGGGTCGCGGGCACGCGCCGTGATTTAACAATCACTTACAGGTACGTGATTGTGCCCAACCGTGCCATTCTGCCGACGTATATCGGCGTTAGGTGGTCCTTAAGTGGTTAAGTGTCCTCCAAAGATTGGCAAAATTGCTCAACCAAAAAAGATTTTTTTTTTTACCAAAAAGTACAAGAATAAACGAAAGATTATAAAAGTAACAAAAGGTGCCTTTATTTAAATAACTGGACTCTTTTGTCAATATTAATTAGGGTCTATATTAGCTCTACTCTGTAATATTGCTTGGTTATATACTGTATGGTGTATTTACTCAAGTGTTTGTGCTCTTTATTAGCATCTTACTGCTTACGCATTGGAAGGAACTAATGATGGGTTATTTCATGCTATGACTTATTCACTCATAGTGATTGACATTGATGGATTATGTCTTTATAGATAAATAATGTCTTCTTGTTTACAGACTTCTTAAATGAATATTCATACAGTATTTTATTGGTCATCCACTGTCATAGCATTTATAGCACTTTTCAATGGACCCTTCCAAGAATGTGGTGGATTATAGTTTTACTTTTTAGGGTTTTACCCTGGGGCCCCATAAACACAATCAAAAAATTGTATGAAAAATACAGATTTTTGAGCAATCGTACGATAATCTGTTAGTTAGTACAGAGCTTTCAAGAGCCGACCAGGACAGTTCATCCGATATTATTTGATCGGACAACACTTTCAATTTGTATGCAATCAGGCAGGCCCTTGCACTACATAGTTGAAGGTAAATATAAAGGAAATTGAATAAGAAAATTGTATAATGTATGGCCAGCTTTAGATTTGATAATGTCGCTACTATGTTGCCATTTGTACCTGCATGCAACTCCCCGCATTTGCTTTATTCATTTTGTGGATCTGCTTTGTTAACCCCTCCTGGCTCTTCTTGAATATTTTTACAACAGTCATCAGATCAGTAATCATCAAAAGGGAAACTCTGACATGGGGAAGCAAAGCCCTGCCTCAAGAATGATAGCCTCCTCCACAAATGACCCAGTGCAAAACAAGGCACAGTTAGGGCACTTCCACACCCAGGCGTGGGGGCGTCGGCGGCAAAGCGCCGCTAGTTTTAGTGGCGCTTTACCATCGTCTTAGGCCTCGTACAGACGGGCAAACATGTACGATGAAAACGGTCCGCCGGACCGTTTTCAGCGGACATGCCCGCCCGGAGATTTCTGTATGATGGCTGTACACACCATCATACAGAAATCCGCGCGTACACGATATGCGGCGACGAGGCCGTGCCGTCGCCGCGACGATGACGTGCGCGGCCCTGGCAGTTCAATGCTTCCACGCATGCGTCGAAGTCATTCGATGCATGCGAGGGATGGCGGCCGCTCGGACATGTACGGTAAGTCTGTACAGACGACCGAACATGTCCGACGGACAGGATTCCAGCGGGCATGTTTCTAAGCAAGTTTAGAAACATTTGCCCACTCGAAAACGGTCTGGCGGGCAAATGTACGCTGGAATCCTGTCCGCTCGGCTGTACAGACGACCGAACATGTCTGCTGAAACTGGTCCGCGGACCAGTTTCAGCAAACATGTTCGGTCGTGTGTACGGGGCCTTAGAGGCACTTTTCGCTTTTAACCCCACTAGCGGCCGAAAAAAGGGTAAAAAGCGCCCGCAAAGCGCTACTGCCATGGCGCTTTGCAGGAGCTTCTTCGGCGCTGCCCGTTAATTTCAATGGGCAGGGGTGCTTTAGGAGCGGAGGTGTATACAAATATGCTGATTGCAGGACTTTTTTTAAAGTCCCGCAAGTGCCCCGCTCCAGTGCGGAAGCCCTCTAAGGCCTTGTACACACGACCGAACATGTCCGCTAAAACTGGTCTGTCGGACCAGTTTCCGCGGACATGTCCGACCGTGTGTAGGGCCTACCGGACAGTTTCCCGGCCTAGCGGACAGGTTTCCAGCAGACAAAAGTTTCTTAGCATGCTGGAAGCCTGTCCGTCGGACATGTTCGATGGTTAGTACGACTCATCGGACATGTCCGCTGGCCTGAAATCCCACGCATGCGTCAAATTGATTTGACGCATGCGTGGAAGCATTGACCTTCCGTTTCAGAGAAAGTCAGTGTTGTCTACGTCACCGCGTTCTCTATCCGCTGGAATTTTGGTCTGATGGTGTGTGCACACATCAGCCCAAAATCTCCCAGCAGACATGTCCGATGAAAACAGTCCGCGGACCGTTTTCATCGGACATGTCTGCTCGTCTGTACAAGGCCTAAGTCAGCAATGGGGAAAGATCAGCTGCTGGAAGACCACTTTGAAAATTGGTGACTAGTTCTCTGCCCTCTGCATCCCTTTTTGGGGCAATACTTTCTACAGTATCCTGGGAGCAAATAACTCTAAAAAGTGATAATTGTATTATAAAACTGCTTTTTTCTGATAATACATTTTTGAGTCTACAACCCACTTTGCTAAGAGAAACACTGGCACTATTTATGGCACATTTTGTCTTATAGTTTCAGTTATAATTTATAACAGTGTTTGAAAATTATTAACATTTAAAAAAAAAATCTCCGCTTAGTTGTAAGTACAGTAAAAATGGGGTGATATTCAATGATTCCGACAGCTGTACTCACAGTATTGCACATATCAATACTGTTAACCTGAATAATATATATTTAAGATTTAATATCTCAAAGATATGATGTGGGTTAAATGAGAGTTCTATTGACCAGAAGTGAAAGCGTTAACATAACAATTTTTAGAGTATAGTTAGTCTATCTAATACACAACAAATATCTATAATCTTACACCAAAGGAGGAAATAGTAGGTTGAAATACAAGCAGAGATGGACTGGCCATTGGGACTACAGGGAGTTTCCCGGTGGGCCGATGGCTTAGTGGGCTGGCTTCAGTGACAGCAGGCCGCCGCCCCCCCTCTGCTCCTCTGTCTCTCCCTCGCTGCAGCGCTCATCTTCTCTCCCTCCCCGCAGTGCTCACCTGGTGGGGGAACAGAGAAGCAGGGGGAGGACCAGGGGAGCAGGGGGGGGACCAGAAGGAGCACGGGGGAGGGGACAGACAGCTGACTCAACAGCTATGGCCTGGGAGTTTCTCACTTCTGCCTAATCTTTTCCCATAATGGGGGGGGCACCGAACTGATTCTTTGCCCGGGTGAAATAATGTCTAGCTTCCCCACTGGTAATTGCCAATAAGAGTACCAGTACCAGCCGTTCTACTCTATTAAAGTAGAACGGCTAGTGGCTAGTGAAGGGGCAGAGGGGGCTTGGGTGGCTGGGGGGGGGCGGGAGTTGTCCGGCCGCCACGGGAGAGACCTGTGAAAGTGGGCCAGTCTGGATGAAGTCCAGGGCCAAATTTTTGTCCCAGTCCAGCCCTGAATACAAGTATACAGAGTATATTCATCAAACTACAAATAGCAAACGAACAAACATATGACAAGCAGGTATACCTTTAAGTGCTGGGAGATGATTTGATATTTACCTCTGATACACTCTGATTGGTAATTCTGTTAGCCCTCTCCTTCCTCCGGGCGTATCTCCTCCCAAGATTGGACAATTTCCTCTTTTCCTAATTTAGCCTAGCTCAGCCCCTCAATAGCACCTCCTCTCTTGGGTTAACGAGTTAGTGAAAATTAGTTTGAAGAGAAATTAATAAAAGCGAAGGTTGTCAACTTCTCTTGAATGGGGCACTTAACTATACATGGCAATAACCGGGGCAAATTGTCCCTTCCTGAACATATGAAAGAAATATTTTCATCATATTAAACACCCTTTACATTTTTTGGTTAGAACGGAGGAATACAAGGCATATATCTATCTAATGATTTCGGCCCGTCAAGTCTACACACTCCGATGGTATCTCTTCCTGGCCTTTGAATATTATGATAGGTAAATAGCAGAGCGTCTCCCATAACACATCTTCACCCAACATTCTTGCATGTCAAGAGGGAACTGTTAAATTGATTAGATCTTCTCAGGCAAAGCCTGTCATATATATTTACATCTAGCCAAGTTAACCCCTTACTGAAAGAATATTACATACACACTACTCTTATTTCTTATTCTAAACTATATATACATATGTATACAAATATTCCCAGTTGCTAATGCAGATTACTCATAAACTCCTCATTAAGGCAACAAATACAAATACATATAAAGAAAGAGAGGGTGTTGCGCTGTCGCTTAAAATATATATATAAGTGCCTGCAGACCATCTATTCACAACTTATACATATATTCAACTTAAAAATATGAATTTCAATAATTGTGTTCAGTGTTATCATGCAACCAGTACCTGTAAAGTGCATATAATTGCCTAAAAAGCATAAATTATCAATCCATCCATGTGCATATAATAATCAAATTCATCATAATATTAAATAGTAACAATATTAATAAATTCCAGTTCATGAATTCCATGCTGTTGAAGATTGAAAGTTGAAATTAATATTTTTAAGGTGAATTTATCTATTGCAACTACATATAAGTTGTGAATATATGGTCTTCAGGCACTTATATATATTTTAAGTGTTTAAAAATTCCCTTTTGTTGTTTGATAATAGACAAATATCCCATTTGGGCTAGCTTACCCTTAAAAATTTGATATATGAAGAATAAAGGATTTAATCTGATTTGCAATAGTGACCCAAGACAGACAATTCTGACTTTTGTAATATACGTAAAATACATGTCACGTGGCATTGTCTTGTTTTGTGACAAAAGAAGAAAATGCCCAACCTCCCAGTGTATAAAAAACACTCAGATACAAGGTAATCAAATTCAAAAGTTGCAGAGAGAGGCAGAATTACTTTAATTGCAATTACACTTTAGTTCACTCTAAATAGTTACAGTGCAACTTAAATATCTGAATTTAATGTCAAGTATACTGACATTTTGGCATTTTATTTTATGCCTGAGGTGTTCATTTACAGTGTGTACTTGTGATGCAAGGAGGCTTAATCTATTCAATAGCTTTTCGTATTGAGATCTGTCCTTTCAAAGTCATACTCACAGGAACAGAGGTCAATAACTGTTTAGTTAGGTGTAAAAAAGAGACAAAATAAAGGGAGTGCCAGATTCTCATGCCGCAAGTGCTTTGTTTGCAACAGCTTATTGACTAATGCCCTGTACACACGATCGGTTCGTCTGATGAAAACGGACCGATGCACGGTTTTCATCGGACGAACCAATCGTGTGTGGGCCCCATCGTTTTTTTTCCCATCGGTGAAAAAAAAATAGAACCTGTTTTAAATTTTTCTTATGGTTAAAAATACGATAGAAAAAACTGATCGTCTGTGGGGAAATTCATCGGTCAAAAATCCACGCAAGCTTAGAATCAAGTCAACGCATGCTCGGAAGTATTGAACTTAATTTTCCTCGGCACGTCGTAGTGTTTTACGCCCCTGCGTTGGACACGATCAGATTTTTAACCAATGGTGTGTAGGCAAGACTGATGAAAGTCAGCTTCATCGGATATCTGATGAAAAAATCCATCGGTCCGTTTTCATCAGACGAACCAATCGTGTGTACAGGGCATAAGACTTTGTCTTAGCATACATACATTTGACCCCTAAATTAAAACGTGGGCAATGACAGTAATCAAGTGGAAGTAAAGGCTGCCACACACAGCTCATGTTAGGGTCGATTCCAGCTGAATCAACCAAAACTTTAGCCACGGTTATCCCTGTTGACACCACCTGCCTCAGCAAAGGTCAACAATGTTGAAGGGGCCAGGTCGAAAATTGGCCGAACAGTGCCTTCATCCAATCAGATTTAGGTAATGTTTGGGCAGAATACAATAGTTGGCAGGGGAGATTCGAAACTGGTATTTGTATGGCCAGCTTAACACTCAACATTTTTCAGTAGTGTGTTTGAATGTTTTGTAGCAGAGGGTTTCACTCAGTCCAAGCAATATGGAACAATCTTTGTAAGACAGAAATTTAAATTACAGCACCACAGCTCCTTTAATAGTCCTGTGAAAGAACCATATTATTGTGTCCAAGGAGATTTATTTATATTTTTGCCCTTCAGAAGCATCGGGCTTAGTATGCAGTCCTGATACTACTCTTCTTCTGCTGCTTACTGCATTTACAAATTGTTTTACATTGGGGGCCACTGACTACAGGTGAAAACAAAGGCTCACACTGCCTGACAGTTTACCAGGAGACTACCATTTTGGATTAGGTGCATGCACACAATCAGCAGCTTTTATGTGCCACCAATGTTTAGCATGTAAATATACTATTAACATAATTTGAGGCATAAGTGTGTAGCCTATTTTAAAATGTTAACAAAACATATATACTTTATTTATTTACTTATTTTCCCTGATCAAAAACTAAAATAAGCACTATAATCCTTGTAGTGGTAGGGGCTTAAGGGGCATGGTTAAAAAAAACTTCTTGTACCCAAAATATATTCTGAGATTGCTATGCCACAAGTAAGGGTCTCACAGACATGTATAAACCTCAGCACAATCATTTAAAAAAAACTCTTACATTACATATGATTTTGTGTTCACTTGTGTGATGGGTGAACCCCCAGGTTCAGAGTGGTTAGCTAGACAATAATGTAAAAAGTTAATTCTCTGCACTGCTGTTTCTCTTTTCCTTGACAACCTCTAGCCACACAACTGGTCCTTATAGTGTACTAACCCTGCCAAAGCTATCCTGTTACCTGTCATTGTTTTAGACATACTTTTCTGTTAATATCATTGACAGTATTGTCACAGTTGAAACTGTCAGGTGTGACAGAAAAAGGCTGTTGAGGAAGACCCATTAAAATTTGACTATGAGTTCCCATGATCTGTAGTTATGCTCTGAACAGTATCACAGAAGGAAGGAATACCCGAAAAACAAGTCAACTGAGATACTATTAAATATTTCCCAGCTAAGGTAAAAAAGACTTTTACAAGGATACAGACCTGTTACACTTTCTGAATATTTAATAAAGTTTGACACCTGAGTACAAGAAATCCAACACCATACACCAGGAAGGAAGTATAGATTGTGCAGTTGTAAGAAATACTTTGATGGTTCAACCAAAAAGATAATACACCAATTTAGTAATAGTCAAAGACCACTGAGGCTTAGGCCTCGTACACACCAGCGGATCTGTCCGCTGCCGGATTTCTGTCTGATGGTTGTACACACCATCAGACAGAAATCCGCGCGGACACGATACGCGGTGACGTGGCCGCGCCGATGACGCGGCGACGTGCGCGGCCCTGGAAGGTCAATGCTTCCACGCATGCGTCAAATCACTTTGACGCATGCGAGGGCTTTCGGCCGATCGGACATGTCCGGTGAGTCTGTACAGACGACCGAACATGTCTGACGGACAGGCTTCCAGTGGACATGTTTCTAAGCATGCTAAGAAACATTTGTCCGCTGGAAACTGTCCGATCCGCCGGACAATTGTCCGGTCATCCGTACACACGACCGAACATGTCTGCAGAAACTGGTCCGTCGGACCAGTTTCAGCGGACATGTTCGGTCATGTGTACGGGGCCTTAGAGATGAAGTTAGTATACAGCATGGTATTCTTTTTTATTTATTTTTTCTTTTTTTAAAGTGTATTTTGTGCGTGTACTCGAGAGAGGAGCTGGACTGCAGGAGTTGGGAGTAGGCAGGCCTCCCCCAGAGGCAATCTGCCACCTTTCTCCATGCCCCGGGTGGCAATGGCGGGTGTGTGAGGGGGTCCTCCCACACAGCCCGCCCTACCTGCTCCGCTTTGAAGCCCAACGGGGCAGAGGGACTCCCTATAAGGGAGTGAGAGGATTAGCCCGCTCAACCAGCCCCATTAGTCCTTCGCCTCTCTTTAGAGACCGCGTGGTCAATGTGCGTGTGTTAACCCAATTTAGAGTGCGTGTGTAGGTGTGGTGGTTTTTGTGGGAGGGGGGTGGGCGTACTAAGCACAGGCTTACCTTGCATAGCACACCCACCGGGAGACGGGCTGAGACCACCAAACTCAATTCACATGAAGCCGAGACCGGGATCCGAACCTCTAGCTGCAGAGGTGAATGGCTTGTCAGCGCAGTGCCAATCGCGTTGAGCCACCGCAGCTCCCTGGACAGCATGGTATTCTGTATAAAGGCCCCAATTTCTGAGGGCATACTTTTGGGTATAATGACACCATGGTCAGCTAATTTACGCCACCTTGAATTAATTGATTGCATACATTGATTCATGCGTTCGGAAGGACGTACTATTTTAACTACAAATTGGTCCACTCCAGGCAGAATTGCAGCAATATAGAACTGTAATGCCTCCAATAGAAATTTATTCTCCATACCAGGCAAAGTAAGTAAGTAAGTGCCCTCCTGTGACCCAGAAGATAAGTATAGCCAAAAAGCTTTCGCCTTGCTTTCCTTTTAGCCCCATATCACAGGCAATGCGAAAATACCGTAAAATAGCCAAGACACTTTAACAAGTCATAAAAAAAGCCCACAAGAATGGCAACGAAAGGCATTTATTTTGAACAAAATATACTAAAAGTTTACCAGTAAAATATGAAAATACAAATCTTTCCAACAGCTCAAAAGCTTCTGCTTCCATAATCCTAAGGGCTTTTTCACAGTGACCTGCATTTTTTTCATGTACTGGATAACTGCCGGTCACCTGAAAAATGACAACGTTAAAAACGTCGTGAAAAAATAGAGCATGTTCGAAAAAAAATTGCCCGTTTTCAGAACCCAAAAAATGCTCTGAAGCCCACACACAATCGTTTTTAATGACATTAAAAAAAATACTTTTTTTAGAACCGAAAAACGTGTGTGTGTACGCGCATTAGTCCATTCATTCTCCTTCCAGCTCTCTAACTGAGAAATGGGCAGAAAGCTGGGGGGAGAGTGTGCAGGAACCAGTGGTGGCTGGTGCTCCATTTTTTTTTTTTAAGGGGGGGTGGAAAACAAACAAAAATATAAGTGAACTAAATATCCCTGTTTTTCAATGCATAGTTTGCTGCTTGGAAGGGTGTAGCAGTGTGCAGAGGGTCCATCCAGTCACTGGCAGGAACCTTACACGGAGCCCACAATGTACCCACGATGTACTGGCTTTATAGGAGTCTCGCTTTTATTGTTGAAACGTTTTCATTTTTTTTCATATACTGTATACTACTGTGCAAAAGTTTTAGGCAGGTGTGAAATACAGCTGTAAATTAAGAAGTATTCTAAAATAGAAGTGTTAATAGTTTTTTTTATCAATTAACAAAATGGAAAGTAAATGATCAGAAGAGAAATCTTTGCCTTCAATCCAGCATCAATTCTTGGCACAGCTTTTGAAGGAGCTTGGCAGGTAGGTTGTTCCAAACATCTTGGGGGACTAACCACAGATCTTCTGTGGATGTAGGCTGCCTCAAATCCTTCTGTCTCTTTATGTAATCCCAGACAGACTCAATGATGTTGAGATCGGGGTTCTGTGTGGGCCAGACCTTCTGTATTTTTGGGGTCATTGTCCTGCTGCAAAATAAATTTAGGCCAATCACATGTTTCCCTCATGGTATGGCTTGATGGATAAGTATCTGCCTGTATTTCTTAGCATTGAAGACAGCTTTGATCCTCATTATTGTACTGCTCTACAGCCCTTTGGCAAAAAAAGTGCCTCCCAGTACACTCAAATACTTAAAACTTTGACTCATCGTTCCAGAGCACCTGCTGCCATTCTTCTGCACCCCAGTTCCTATGTTTCCGCACTCAGATGAATGGCACATCGGAGGTATGGTGACAATTCTTCAATGAAACATCATATACTTTACTGTATGTAATTTTTTATTTTTCCTTTAGTACCATTTTAAGTGAGTGAATAATGTATAAGGCCCCGTACACACGACCGAGGAACTCGATGTGTCAAACACATCGAGTTCCTCGTCGAGTTCAGTGTGGAAGCCGCCGAGGAACTCGGCGGGCCGACTTTTCCCATTGACTAACGAGAAAATAGAGAACATGTTCTCTTTTCGGCCCGACGAGTTCCTCGTCGGCTTCCTCGCTGAAAAGTGTACACACGACCGAGTTTCTCGCCAGAATCTAGCTCCGACCGAGTTTCTGGCTGAATTCTGCCGAGAAACTCGGTCGTGTGTACGGGGCCTTACTTTACTCACCATAATCTTAAAGGCTTTTTCACACCGTTCGTAGTGACCTGCATTTTTCATGCACTGGATAAATGCCGGTCACCACTAGGAAACATGTGCCTGGTTCATATCGCAATGCTGGTGCCTGCATTTTTCCGCACTGCACTGAATGGCACCTCATGTCACCACACAGTAACACAACACAATGCGCTACCGTGCCCCTCCTGTGGCAGCAGACTCTTTAATGGTTCCTTCAATTTCCCTGTAATGGGTGGTGTTACTTTGCCCCCTTGATATCACTTGTCTGCTGTCCTGACTCATGACCTTGGATCTCCCCCGTCTCTCCTGAATTTGATGTTGTCCCTCCACTGTTTTCATTATTAGCTGATACTTTCTTCCCTGTTTTTTTTACGATGCTATCTGGAAATATTTCTACAATATTGTATCCTTTATTTTGGTTGTATGATAAAACTTTTCAATAAAAATTATTGAAACAGAAAATGTGGATGGGGAAATAGGGTAATTTTTTATTCATCCAACCCACTGGATGAACCATGTATTTCTAAGGCTACATTTATGCTATATTAATGCCTGTACTGCTGTATTTAGCTTTTCTAAACTCAGGAGAAGTTATCTTACTATTCCCTGCACTCAAATGTTCTTGATTTAAAGTGTATTTTGCCCTTATACACATGACCGGTTTTCCCGACGAGAAAACTGCCATTTTTTCGATTGGTCGGGAAAACCGGTTGTGTGTATGCTCCATAGCAGTTTTCCCGATGAGAAAACTGCCCGCAAAAAAACTTGAACCTGCTCTATTTTTTCCCGTCGTGTTTCCCATCAGTGTTTTTCTCGTCGCGAAAACCGCTCGTGTGTATGCTTTTCCGAGGAGAAAAAAAAAACGTGCATTCTCAGAATTAAGTATGAGACAGGAGCACTTGTTCTGGTAAAACTAGCGTTCGTAATGGAGGTGGAGCCCAAAGGGTGGCGTCATTTGAATGGAACGTCCCCTTTATAGTGCCGTCGTACGTGTTGGACGTCACCGCGCCTGTTTTTTTGACGTCTGAGTTTTGGCATGTGAAGAAAACCGGACGTAAAAAAAAAAAAATGAAAACCGGACGTGTGTACAGGGCATTAGGCTTAGTTTACATGACTTCGGAGTTTTCAATTGGATCCCGAATAGGATACAGAATTCTATTTTCTGTAAACACAGCTAAATTGACCTCACCTAAATGCTGAGTTTAAATGACAGCATTAAAAAATCATTATGTGCATTTTAGATACCTTAAGGCCAGGTTCACATATGTGCGGCTGTGGGTTTATGCCTTCCAGTGTGTGTCTGTTCGCCCGTTCAGAGGCAAAACGGGTCAGAATTTGTGCCAGAATTTGCATCTGAATCAGACCCAAACACGCACCGGAAACCCGCATCCATATGTGTAAACCCAGCCTTAGGCTAGATTCACACCTATGGATTTTTAGTGCTTTTTTCATTTTGTAGATTTGCACTACAGAACGTATTCCATAGGAAACCATGTTAAATAGCCTTAGACATGATGATGAAAAAATCATGCTTAGAGCATGCAGTTTCCTATGTAGGTCAGCAGATGGCAGGCATGCATAACAGCATGCCTTACCCGAGCACAGAATATTTCTAGTGCAACAAGGACTGAAGACTGCTAGCAAGCAATGAGAGGGTTACACACAAATCTGTATTTTTTTAACTCCTAAGAATTCATTACCATTTCACACTGCTGTGCTGTGGTTTGGCTGCAGCACACATGTACCCATGGTGTTCATGCTGGGTACCTGTGGTTTCCCATAGACTTTCTATTTTATCCTGCGTTTTGTGGCACATTTTCTGAAAGCACACCAAACGTCCCGTAGGCTGCATCTTTGGTGCAGTTTCAGGAAGTGTGTCAAAAATGTGGGACATAATAGAAAGTCTATTGTGGATAACCTGCATTAAAACTGTAATGTAGCCAAACCACAGTGCAGCAGTGTGAAAGCAGTCTTAAGCCTCGTACACACGGTCGGACAAACAAACTTTTCCGTGGATTTTTGTCCGAAGGGAATTGGCCGGGCACACCCATAGCATACACACGCTCAGACTTTTCTGCAAACTTTCCGAAAACTTTTCCAAAATCACATGTTTTTTCTGCTCTTTTCTGCTCTTTACCGCCACCCTTTGGTCAACTTCTGCTATTGTTGGTTGATTTTAACATTGGTTCTGGGCATGCGTATTTGCACTTTGTACAAAAGTCAGATGGCTTGCTTTACACACGGTCGGACTTGGCACCATCGGACTTTTTTTTTATATTTAGATTTTTTTATTTTTATTAAAAGACTTATCTCAACTGTGTCTGTGTGGTTTTTAACATTTTCACACCTTTTCTTTTGTGAAATGGTTACCAATTCACATAGGGGAGGCCGGAATCTGGGGGTCCCCTTTGTTAAATGGGGCTTCCAGATTTCGATAAGCCCCCTGCCCGCAGACCCCCACAACCACCGGGCAAGGGCAGCGATGGACTGGCCATCGGGACTACCGGGAGATTCCCGGTGGGCCGATGGCTCAGTGGGCTGGTCGGAGGTCTGCTGTAATCTACCCGTCAATCGCCGTCAGTTGGCGCCTGATGGGTAGATCGAAATTTAGATGCAGAGTAGCGCAGGAACTTATGGCGTGGCCCGGCGTGGCCCGGCAGTCATGCTGCACCCCGGCGGCCCCTCCTCTCTTCTCGTCCATCCTCATTTGCTTGCGACATCATCTGGGATGGACGAGAAGAGAGGAGGGGCCGCCGGGGTGCAGCGTGACTGCCGTGCCGCGCCATCAGTGCCGTGACATGAGAGAGAACTTGTTAGACACGCTTCCTGCGCTACTCTGCATGTTGGCTGGTAAACAATGTGCTATGTGCCCTGCACTGATGTGCTATCTGCCCCATGTCCTGATGTGCCCTCATGTGCTATATGCCCTGTGCCCCATGCCCTGATGTGGTATGTGCCCCATGCCCTGATGTGCTATGTGCCCTGATGTGCTATGTGCCCCGATGTGCTATGTGCCCCATGCCCTGATGTGCTATGTGCCCCATGCCCTGATGTGCTATGTGTCCCATGCCCTGATGGGCTATGTGCCCTGATGTGCTATGTGCCCTGTGCCTTGATGTGCTATGTGCCTCGATGTGCTATGTGCCCCATGCCCTGATGTGCTATGTGCCCCATGCCCTGATGTGCTATGTGCCCCATGCCCTTGTGTGCTTTGTGCCCTGATGTGCTGTGCGCCCTGGTGTGTTGTGCGCCCTGATCTGCTGTACGCCCTATGCCCTGATGTGCTATGTGCCCTGATGTTCTATGTGCCCCATGCCCTGATGTGCTATGTGCCCAATGCCCTGATGTGCTATGTGCCCTGATGTGCTATGTGCCCTGATGTGCTGTGTGCCCTGTGCCTTGATGTGCTATGTGCCCCGTGCCCTGATGTGCTATGTGCCCCATGCCCTGATGTGCTATGTGCCCTGATGTGATCTCATGTGCCCCATGCCCTGATGTGCTATGTGCCCCGTGCACTGATGTGCTATGTGCATTGATGTGATCTCATGTGCCCCGTGTCCGATGTGCTGTGCCTCAATGTGGTGTGCCCTGATGTGCTGTGATGGACCCTGATGTGCTACGCACTGTACTGTGATGTGCCCTGATGTGCTGAGCTCTGTACCGTGCCCTGATGTGCACTGTACCCTGATGTGTTGTGCCATGGGCCGGTCTGGATGAAGTCCAGGGCCACATTGTTGTCCCAGTCCAGCCCTGGGCATAGGTTGTGGGAATGAGGCCCTTGTCCCCATCAACATGGGGACATCCTCCCCATGTTGAGGACATGTGGCCTGGTATGGTTCAGGAGGGGGGCACTCTCTTGTCCCCCCTCTTTTCCTGCGGCCTTCCAGGTTGCGTGCTCGGATAAGGGTCTGCTATGGATTTTTGGTGGGAACCCCACGCCATTTTTTTTAAATGGCGTGGGGTTCTCCTTAATATGCATACCAGACCTGAAGGGCCTGATATGGAATTTGGGGGGACCCCCACGCTTTTTTTTTGGTTCAGGGATTTTTCATGTTCGTGTCCCATAGACTTTAACATTGTTCGTGTGTTCAAACAATTTTTTTGCCTGTTCGCTGATGTTCTGATGTTCGGCTCATCCCTAACCAGTACTTTAGATTTAAAGTGGAATTCTGGCTAAACACTTGACTAGCCTTGAAAACTGTCCCCCCCCCCCTTCTAACACCCATGCTGACTAACCTGTTTAAGAAAGATGTTAAAGGGGTTGTAAAGGTAAAAAAAAAATCACTTTAAGGTGAAAAAACTTTGGACCAAATTCTCAAAAGAGATACGCGGACTTAACTAAAGTTTTCTAAATTTACACGGCGCGTATCTTTGCGCCCGATCTTCAAAACGAGTTAAGCCTAGATTTCCGGATTTTCCGTCCTACCTAAAATAACTACACCTGCGCATCCCCGGACGCAAATTACGCTAGTCACGCCGCTGTTTTTGATAGGCAAAGATGCAAATGAGGGAGATAGGGCGATCCACAAAATTAAGTGTGTGCGCCGTAGATTACGCCCTGTGCGCACCTGTTAGTTTCCCTGGGCAAATTTACACATTATAAAAGCAGACCTAATTTTACACATGCCGTGTAAGGGTCTGCTCAAGCAACTGAATAGAGGTAGAGCTGACAACACATCTCTGCAGGACAACAATCTGACTGCCAAAATGCCCGGCACATCAATGATTGTAACGGCACTCGCCACTTTACAGGCACAAAGAAGGAGGAGGGCACAGAGGAGGAGGATGCGGGCACAGGAGAGGGTTTACCGCCCACGGCGCGATCTGTTTGCCATGCCTGATTATGAGGTGTATGGCAACTTCAGATTTGACAGGGAAGCCATCCTGGAGCTCACCCAAATACTTCAGGAGGATCTCACCACCCCAACCCAATGATCCCATGCCCTGCCACCTCTACAAAAAGTTATGGCAACCCTTCATTTTTTGGCCACTGGGTCTTTCCAGCGTGCATCTGGAGGTCTGGCTGGGATGGTGCAGTCGACAATGAGCCGATGTGTCCATCAGGTGGTCCCTGCCATACTGCGGCGCATGGGCAACCAGTTTGAAAAGCCCACCCAGGAGGAGCAGCGTCTGCAAGCCATGACTGACTTCTACAACATTGGTGGCTTCCCACGGACCATCGGGGCGATAGACTGCACCCATGTGGCACTACAGCCCCCCCATGAAACTGAGCACCTCTTCAGGAACAGAAAAGGCTGGCATTCGATCAACGTCCAAGCTATTGTAGATGCTCATGGCCTCATCTGGCACGTTTGTGCCAAATTTCCAGGGTCATGCCACGACAGTTTCATTCTCCGGCAGACCAAGATCTACCAAGACTTGGAGCAGAATGTGTATGGAGACAGCTGGCTGATTGGTGAGTGACATTGGTGTCAGGTATGCCCCCCCCCATGATGCAGACATCACAAGGGGCACATGCATGACTAATATCCTCCTGTCTTTTCCCTTACAGGTGACTCTGGATATGCCTTGGGACCCCACCTAATGACACCATTTAGGAACCCCCAAACACCAGGAGAACACAAATATAATGAGGTGCACATTCGCACCCGGTCAATTGTAGAGCGGACATTCGGGCTTCTCAAGTCCCGCTTCAGATGCCTTGACAAGACTGGGGGTACACTCTTGTATTCCCCAGACTTTGTCTGTCAAATAATTGGGGCATGTTGCATACTACACAATTTTGCAATGAGAAGGGGCCTGCATATTGAGTTATGTCCTGACCTGACCCCCCACCCAGGCAATCCCCCCCCCCCCAGCCACCTCTACCCGGTCTGCTGAGGGCACAGCAATAAGGAGACGACTTGCTGAAGGCATCTTTTCCCAGTAAATGGACCTTCATTATCTCACTTTATTGTTTGGTTTTACACCATAAACGCACAGATATGTGACATTTAAAATGTTTCTTTGCACAGTAAATGCACATTAATTATATGACAATGAGAATGTCTTTTTTCACAGAAAACGCACATTAATTATCTCACAATGAGAATGCATGAATGCACACCACTGTGGTCCCTAGCACAGACACATCACATGCACATCGAATTGGATTAGATCCAAGTCCCCCCCCCCCCCCCTTTGGTACTTGGGAGCAGTAACGCCCCGCCACGGCTCCAATTATGTCACTGTGCATTCATACACCATTCAGGAACCTGGGATGACTTCTCCCTGGTCCTGGGGATCCCTACTCCACCAAAACTGAGGGTGACACCCTTATGTTATCAGGAATGCCACCCCCCCCACATTCACACATCATTCACACACATAAACCAAATCATAAGTACAGTATAATAAAAAAAAAAGTACCCCTGCAACTTAGTGATGTTGCCGAGTGCTCCTTCTGGGCTGACCACGGCCACGGCCACGGCCACGGCCAACTGGAGGATCTTCACGGGGGGGGGGGTCTGTGCAGGGGAGGGAGTATCTTCACGGGGGGGGTCTGTGCAGGGGAAGAAGGAGCCTCCCCTGGTGTCTGTCCTCCTGCTGGCCTGCCCTCCAAGGCCACGGCTATCCTTGTCAGACAGGCAGTGATGTCAGCCGTATTAGCCTGGCCAGCCCGGGTATTGTCCTGCACAGCCCGGGTATTGGCCTGCACAGCCTGGGTCAGGGCAGTCACCTCCTGGGCCACGCCTGTTGTGGCGTTCTTCAGGTCCCACAAACAGGTGATGACCCCCACTGAGTTGGTGGCCACATCACCCAGTGAATCCCTCATTAAACCCAGGCTGTGCTCCACCTTGGTCATTGTTTTTTTAATTTCACCCAGACTGCGGGTCTGCCGGGCATTGTCCCTCAGCAGACTGACCGGCAGACGCTCAAACCCCCCCCCCTGGTTTCCGGGGTCGGCCTCCTACTTGCCCCTGAGGCTTGTGGCCTTGGAGGAGGGGTTGGAGTGACCCATGGGGGCTGCTGCATGTTGGAGGAGGGTTGGGAGGGGCCACCCCTGATGGTGGCCTGACTGCTGGGAGCCTCTGGGGTACCCTCAGGGGATGACTCAAAGGTCCTATCTTGGCCCATCAGGATTTGCCGGCCAATAACAATATTTTCATCTTCCTCCCCCTCATCCTCCTCCCACTCAACATCCAAATTAGGGGAGTTGTGGGCACTCCCCTCCCATGGCGAATCCTGCCCTTCTTGGGACTCAGCATCAGCCTGTCTTGGGGGTGGTGCAGCAGCCTGCCCTGATGGGCCAGCAACCTCCTGCCCTGATGGGGCAGCAACCTCCTGCCCTGATGGGGCTGCCACCTCCTGCCCTGATGGGGCTGCCACCTCCTGGGCTGATGGGGCTGCCACCTCCTGGGCTGATGGGGCTGCCACCTCCTGGGCTGATGACCCAGCAACCTCCTGGGCTGATGGGGCTGCCACCTCCTGGCCATCTGGGGAGGACACAAAACAATCACAGGTTGGTGGATCCACACACTTGGCACATCTTCCCTTCCCCCACCCACACATGCTAATCACCAGATAGAAAAAATAAAAAACTTACCTGTCCTCACAGGAGCATCAGAGTCAAAGCCAGGCAGGCCCACCACCTGCTGTGGGTGGAAACACTGGGCCACTGCCCATTCCTCCTCACTCATCCTGACTGGGCAGGGTCCCCCTCCTCCAGTGCCCCTGGTATGGGCATGCAGCGTTGCCAGCTTGTTGCGGGACACGCTCTTTAAATCGTTTATTTTTTTTTGGATTCCAGCGATGGTCCTGGTCTCCCCCCCCCCCCCCCCGACGCATTGATCCGATCGGTGATCTTTTTAAGGATCTCCTTCCTCCTGGCCGGGGTGGTGTTCTGGCTCTCAGGGCCATGTAGAAAACAACCATATTTTATGATGCCCTGAGCAAGAATATGCTTCTCTGCCACTGAAAAATTTAGCTTCCTGCGCTTGGTGGCCATCACAGACACCACCCAGCAACAGGAAACTCACCCAAAAGACAATCAACAATACACACACAACAAAGAAAAAAAATCACAGCAAAAAAAAAAAAAAACACAAACAGACAGCTACTATAAATTAAAAAAAAAAACAGGCAAAAAAGGGAAACAAAAAACAATCACACACCAAAAAACAAACACTTATCAAAAACAAACAGGCAAAAAATCAAAACAAATAACAAATTATCAAAAACAAACACCAACTATACTCTACAACTCCTCAACAACTTTTCTCACAAACAAATCTTACCAACAAACACTAACAAAAGTTCAAAGCAGAAGCAACTTGCTTTAGGAAGGGAACACAGGGAAATACTTTTGCAAGGGAAGTGTGTTTGACTGGGGCTATTTAGACACAGGGCGATCCTCAAACTAAGTACGCTTGGCCTTTTACCTATCTCACTGATTGCGATGAGCAAAGTTCTGCACATGCCCAGTGAGGTCCAGATTCGTGCGCGCATGCGCAGTACGGCCGGCCCTTCATTTGCATGGGGTCACGGCTCATTACAATGAAGCACGCCCACTTCCTTCCCACTTGCCATAACCACGCCTTACGCCTCGGAATTTAGGTTACGGATGGCGCAATTGTGTGCGCAAATGCGCTGTGGATACGGCACTTACGACACCAACTTAGGGCGCCGTAACTTAAATGACATAAGTTAGATAATACTAAATTTGCACAGCTTTTTGAGAATTTGGCCCTTTATACTTACCTGACCCCTTGAAAGTGGCGCGTTCGGCCCCGACATCCTCTTCGCCGCTCAGTCTGCCCGTTGATTGGCTAGAGCGGATGGATTGAAAGCAGCGCAGCCATTGGCTGGCGCTGCTGTCAATCACATCCAATGTCGAGGGGCGGGGCCGAGTGATACAGTGAGCGGCTATGTATCACGGGAGCGCACCCGCAAGGACTCCACACAATGCGAGGGAGCTCGCATGACTGTGTGGAGTTCTTGCGGGGAGGACCAGAGAAAGCCACGAGGGACCCCAGAAGACGTGGATCGGGGCCACTCTGTGCAAAACGAGCTGCACAGTGGAGGTAAGTATAACATATTTGTTATTTAAAAAAAAAAAATCCTTTACAACCCCTTTAATACTTACCTGTTTTCAGACCATTCTGGTCCAGTCATGGGGAAGATCTCTACTGGGTGAGAACTGTATTGGAGAGATATCTGAACTGGTTAAGAGCTGTATTGTGAATAGCGGTACTGGGCGAGATCTGTACTAATGAGAGCTGTACTGGGCACAGCTGTACTGGGAATGATCTAAAATGGGGGACAGCTGTAGTGGGGAGGGGGGGCAGTTTTACTAGGAGAGATGTACTGGGGTCAGGGCCGTTGCAAGGATTTTTTACACCCTAGGCGAAACCTAATTTTGCCGCCCCCTCTGGGTCCGCACCTGACTCCACCCCCTTTGCCAGTGTTAAATGGTTTGATCCAACCCTCTAACTGCTACATCTGCAAGATAGCTTGTTCTTTTTAAAAAAACAACAGACTTACTAGCAGGATCACCAGGTAAATATAAAAGAGAAAACCTAAAAAACAAAAAACAAAACTAATGCAGCCACCCATCTCAGAATTGGTAAGCTGCAGTATAATAAATATTTTGCTTTGCTTTAATACCACTGTGTGAGGATGAAGTTAATCAAGTAATTCTGTTATACATCAATGTATAGGCAGATGATGGTAAGGAAGGAGTTAAAACAGGAGATAAACAGACTGGAGTAAAGCTACTTCCAGTGCTGGCAAGGAAAGAGAGAGCGAGGGGGGTCAGGGAGAGAGAGATGGGGTGGGTGTCAGGCAGAGAGAGAGGGGATCAGGAAGAGAGAGGGGGGTCAGGGAGAGAGGGGGGTCATGGAGAAAGGGGGGTCAGGGAGAGAGAGGGGGATCAGGGAGAGAGACAGGGGGGGTCGGGGAGAAAGGAGGGTCAGGGAGAGAGAGAGAAGGGAGCAGAGGCTGGTCAGTGAAAGAGCTCACTCACTTGGAATGGTCCCCAGGGGCTCACTGGTTCATTCAGCAGTCTTTGGGTGTGGCTGTTGGCTGCTTGTTTTTAATCTTTACAGACAGAGTGCACAGGAGGGACGGGACTCGTGAGAAGTGTGTATGTGTAGCTGTTCAGGCAGACATGCTGGAGGTGGATTGGATAGAGCACACATGAAGGGGGGGGACTCGTAAGAAATGTGAAGCTGCTCGGGGCAGACATGCTGGAGGTGGATTGGACGGAGAACACAAGAGGGGCGGGACTTGGTAGAAGTGTGTAGGGAGGGATTTCTGGACACACACCAGAGTGGAGAGTGCCCTGCTGGGGGGCGCTGGGTGGTTTCTGGACACATGATGTCAGAGCGAAGAGCTGGGGGGCGTTGTTGCTTGACACATTTTAGAGCGGCCTGGTAGATAGTTGCAAGCTCTGCGTACAGTGCAGGAGTAGAATAACCAGCGGCCGGGCACCCTAGGCGGTTGCCTAGTCCGCCTTGTTGGTAGCACCAGCCCTGACTGGGTTAGATCTTTACTGGGGGGAGAGTTGTACCTGAATTCTGCACTTTGTGCATTATGTACCCCTGACTCCGACTTCTGTAATCCTGTGTGGTAATCTATCCCAACCCCTGCACTGTGTAAGTTATGCACTCCTGAGCCATGCACTATGCTGTGTATTTTGCACTTTTGATCACTGCACTTTGTTTATTGGGCTGTATATGACATACTCCTGACTGCTGCATTCTAATGCCGCGTACACATGACCGTTTTTTGGGTTGTAAAAAATTACGTTTTTTTTTTTATGTCATTAAAAACGATCGTGTGTAGGCTCCAGAGCATTTATTTACAATGTAAAAAATGGGCATTAAAAATTTCGAACATGCTCTAATTTTTCACATTGTTTTTAACGTGGTCGTTAACGTTGTAAAAAATTATCGTGTGTGGGCTTTAATGACGTGAAAAAAACGTGCATGCTCAGAAGCAAGTTATGAGACGGGAGCGCCCGTTCTGGTAAAACTAGCGTTCGTAAAGGAGTAAGCACATTCATCACGCTGTAACAGGCTGAAAAGCACGAATAGTCTTTTACTAACACAAAATCAGCAAAAGCAGCCCCAAGAGTGGCGCCATCCGCATGGAACTTCCCCTTTATAGTGCCGTCGTACGTGTTTTACGTCACCGCGCTTTTGCTAGAGCATTTTTTTTTTCACGATCGTGTGTAGGCAAGGCCGTTTTAACGATCTGGTTGAAAAAAACGTTGTTTTTTCTAGACCATTAAAAATTTCATTTTTTACAACCCGAAAAATGGTCGTGTGTACGTGGCATTAGTACTATAAAATGACCACAACATATGTGGCTATGTTAATGAAGTTCTTCGTCCAGATAGGTATTGTGCAGAAAAGCATAGCGAATGGAATGGAGAATATAGTTTTTGAAATGAGTGCGCTGAGTCTTGTACATGTCTTTTAGACTCTGTGTGGCATAGTAAATGAAGCATATATTTTGAGTACTGTTACCTACCTGGTACAGGCAGGGCCGCCATCAGGGGGGTACAGGCAGTACACCTGTAAGTGGCATGGAGGTCCCCAGGGGCCCAGATGGCAACCCCCTTTTTCTTTTTTTTTTTCTTGTAAGGAGCCCCGGATGGCAACCCCCATTTTTTTATAATTTTTTTTACAATTTTTTATTTTATATATATTTTTTATTATTATTATTATTATTAAAGGGCCCAGAGGTCCCCAGGGCCTCGGATGGCAACCCCCTTTTTTTTTTGTTTTATAAAAAAAATATATATATATATTTTTTTATTAAAAGGGCCCAGAGGTCCCCAGGGGCCTCGGATGGCAACCACCCTTCTTTTTTTTTATAAAAACAATGTTTTATATATTTTTTTTATTTCTTTTTTTTATTATTATTATTACAGGGCCCAGAGGTCCCCAGGGCCCCGGATGGCTACCCCCCTTTTTTTATATATATATTTTTTTTATTGAAGGGCCCAGAGGGCAACCAACTTCTTTTTAGGAAAGTCCTGGCCAGAAAAGGGTCTGGATCATGCAGCAAGGCATGATATCACAAGTATTTGCGAGCACAGAAGACAGAACTGTGATTAGGCGTGCAGAAGTTTGGCAAACATTTGGTAGCAGAGTAGCAGATTCAGAAGACAATAGCATAAATGGGAGCTGGGCTGGGGTTAGTATCACATGGGCAGGAAGCGGTAGCAAAATGATAAGCAGGATAGGGAGTCAAGTAACAAGCCAGAGGTCAGGTAAGGAAGAGATCAAGATCAAGCGAAGTCAAGAGGCAAACCAGGTTAAATACAGAAGCTAGCAGGGACTGGTCATGGGTCACAGGAGGTAATGACCACTCAGCAATTATCTTGAGTCTCACAGTGCTTTAACCACCTCAAGACACTTTCACCCCCTTCCTGCCCAAGCCAATTTTAAACTTTCAATGCTGTCACACTCTGAATGACAATTACTCAGGCATGCAACACTGTACAGGAATGAAGTTTTTATAATTTGTCTAAGATAGATAGAGCTTTCTTTTGGTGGTATTTAATCACAGCTGTTTTTTTTTTTTTTTTTATCTTTTGACAAACAAGCAAAAAAAATATAATACAGAAACTTTAGACAAAATACATGCTTTTCTTAGTTTCTGTTATAAAATTTTGCAAATAATCTTTCTTCATAAATATAGGCCAACATTTCTGCTACATTTATTTGGGAAAAATAAAGCAAATCAGTGTATAATATTTAGTTTTGAAAGTTACAAAGTCTACACACTATGGTATATGTATATATTTGACAATTGATCAGTCCTGATGTACTGAATGCCATTCTCATTTACTGAGGCTCTAAAATGTCAGCTCAAATACTCCCCAAATGACCCTTATTTGAAGTAGACAGTCCAAAGTATTTAGTACGAGGCATAATGAGTTTTTAAAGTTGTAATTTTTTAGTCACAATTTTTCTGAAAATTAAGAAATTAAATAAAATTTGTGTTTTTTTTCACAAAATTGTAATTTTAAGTAGTTTCTCACACACAGTATAGACATAAAATTACAACCACTAAACACTTTCTGCTATGCCTCCCAAGTATTGGGATACCACATGTGTAAACCCTTTTCACACAAGGGTCCAAAATCCAAGGAGCAATTATGTATCTAATTTCCTGATTACCTCTCTCTTTTTTGGAAGCCCTGGAGGAACAGGACAGTGGAAACACCCATTTCCTGACACATTCATGGCAGCACACACTGGGTTGTGACTCCGCCCCCACAACCTGACAGGATTGGTTAGCTATAAATTCGAAGAGGAGACACCCGGCATCATTCTCTTTTTTATCCTCACCTGAACAGGACGTGGACGTACAGCTTGCCTCCTACCGCTATCGCCCCAGCAGGTTCAGCCTCTCCTGTTTGGAAGTCCCCCCTGTACAGTCTCTAATAGAGCTATATGGGGGGATCCCCGCTCTGGTGGTCTCAGGGGCTAAATCCCGGCAAAATTTCCTGGCATTCACAGGCTCTAAATGAGCTTAGAACTCTGGCAGTGGGTCTCCCTCTTTTCCCAGGTATTTGGCTAGATGCCTTCTGTGTGCCTTTTTTCACTATTTATATGCCTTTATATATATATATATATATATATGCCTATTAGCTGTGCCTGTTAGTATACATATATGCGCCTATTAAAACCTTTTTGGGAAGTTTCTACCTTTTGTTTTGCCTGCAGGCTTGCTGGGCTGTGTTGTCCCATGCTTCTTCTCCACTCACCGCGCTCCCTGTCTGCTCTACAATGAGCGCAGCACTTTGATGATGCAGCAGACTCCCTCGCCCTCATCCAAAATGGCGTCGGGACGCGCGCGGCGCTACTGCGCATGCGCGATGACGTCATCAGCGCCGCGACGGCGGCGCCAAATTTAAAAAAAATGTAATTTTTTTGTTTTTTCCTTTTCCCAGCTGCTGCTCTGCCGTTTTTCCTGGAATTTTTTCCTGCAAGGTACCTAGCTCTTCTCCTCTGCTAGGCTCACCTCATTTTATCTTTTTTTCACCTCTTTAACTATTTCTTTGCTTTCCAGCTCCCATATCTGCTGCTGTCTTCTCCATGGAGCCCACTGCCCTAGCAGACCACTACCAACAAACGAGGTATGGAGGCCATCATTTGACGGGTAAGTACTGAAGAGAAAAAAAAAGAGAGCCGGCCACTGAACACTGCCTTTTTTTTGCAGTCCCACCAGGCCTAGAGACGCAAGCCCACGGCGCAGGGAGAGATCCAGGCATGTATCAAGCAGAAGGTCTCACAAGAGTCGGTCAAGATCATCCTCCCGTTACCACCGATCAAGGCATAGCCGATCACGCCACAGCCGTTCCCGTCGCAGCCGGTCCCACCGCAGACGGTCTCCCTCATCGCACCGTGAACATTATCATGCCCGTCCTGCAGCAAACGCCTGCTGGGTATGCGGTGCTACTGCAATGCCAGGGAAGCTAGCCTGTCACTCTTGCTTTAATGAAGCAACGAAGGAAAGGGAGATGGATGTTAGAGCCTCTTCTGACCGTCCAAGAGAGCCGGCACAGGAAGCAGCCTGGGCGGTGGCCCCTCTAGCCTGCGATGACCCCACTCCGGGAACCTCTTCGGCCTTTAGTCCGTATGTCCAGCTACCAGGAACCCTTCCCGATCCTGAGGAACAGGAGATGATATCGGGGTTTGATTTTAGCTTGGTCGAACCCTTTGCACGCTCAGTGAAGGAGGCCATTGGCTGGGAAGAACCCGTAGCGGATCCCCCGAAGGTTGGGAAATACTTCCCAGAATTAAGAAGGGACCCCGAACTGTTCCCCTTCATTGAGGAATTGGAGGACCTCATCAAAGACGAGTGGGAAAAACCAGACAAGCGGCCTGGTTTGTCCAATAAACTAGCTAAGTTATACCCGCTGAAGGAGTCTAAAGTTTCCCCCCTCATCAACGCCCCCATCGTTGATTCATCCCTAATGCGGCTCGCCAGACATGTCACGCTGCCTATAGAAGACGCAGTCTCGTTCCGAGATGTCCTTGACCGCAAGATTGATTTGGAGCTAAAAAAGGCATACTCTACGGCAGGGGGAGCATGCAGACCAGCCATTACCACGGCAGCTGTCGCCAGAGCCATTTCCACATGGGCAGCCAATGCTGAAAAGGCCCTCCTGGAAGGTACCAATCAGGGGGAGGTGATTTCCACTTTACAGGAAATCAGACTGGCGGGCGACTTTGTGGCGGGGGCTTCAGTAGATGCGATTCGCTCCTCGGCTAGATCCATGTTAGCCTCAGTGATGGCCCGCAGAGCCTTATGGTTGAAACCCTGGGTCGCTGACACAACATCAAAGTGAAATTGGTGCAAGATACCATACGATGGCGCAAACCTGTTCGGCGCTAAATTGGACTCAGCGATCTCTAAGGTCACTGGAGGAAAGTCGGGGCTTATTCCATCGGACAGGAGACCCAAGCCTCAGAGGAATCCTACCTTCAGGCGCAATCTGCCTGAGAGATACAGGGAGGCCAGAACCTATCGCCCCGGCAGGGAGTTTAGGAGAGATTGGAGAACTACTCGCCCTCCCTTTGCAAGGGCTCAGAAGACCAAGCCCGTCACCGCGGGGGACCAACCAAAGTCCTTTTGAAGCTTTGCCTGCCCACCCAGCTCAGGTGGGCGCCAGGCTCAGGGCTTTTTCACAAGTGTGGTCAGAGCACATAAAGGACCCATGGACTCTTTCTACGATCAGTCAGGGTCACAAGTGGAACTTCATGGGGGCATTGCCTCACACCGTCTTCCAACCCACCAAGATTCCATCTTCTCCGGACAAAAAGAAGCTTCTCGTTCAGTATATTTCAGAGCTGATTCTGAAGGGAGCAATCATAGAAGTTCCTTCGCACCAAAGGGGCAGGGGATTCTATTCCCCTCTATTTTTGGTCCGAAAGAAGTCAGGGGACCTTCGGCCCGTTCTGGACCTCAAACGTCTCAACAGGAGAATTCAGATAGAAGCTTTCAAAATGGAAAGTCTCCAGTCTATCCTTCTGGCAGTGAATCTAGGGGATTGGATGCTGTCGGTGGATCTTTCCGACGCCTACCTCCATGTGCCAATCCATCCGGCGTTCCAGAAGTTTCTACGCTTTTCCATCAGCCAACAGCACTTCCAATTCCGATGCCTACCGTTCGGCATCTCTTCGGCACCCAGAACGTTCACAAAGGTCCTCCTACCTCTCATAGCTCTCCTCAGGGAAAGGGGACTTCGCGTGCATCACTATCTGGACGACATCTTGCTCTTAGCAGCGAGCCAGGAGACTCTGCTCCTCCAGCGGGAGATCCTGGTCTCTACCCTTCAGAATTTCGGCTGGCTGATCAATTGGCGGAAGAGCAGCCTTCAACCCTCACAGGTGATGATATTCCTTGGGGCAGAGTTGGACACCAAACAGAACAAGGTACAGCTGCCCCTGGAGAAGGTGGAACCTCTAGTTCAGAAGATACGGAATCTACTGTCCTCCAAACTCGCGTCAGCCAGAACCTGCCTCAGCGTACTGGGCTCAATGTCCTCAACTATTCCCATGATGCAGTGGTCCCAGTGGAACATGAGAGCCTTCCAGAACTCCTTTCTAAGACAGTGGGATGGAGTTTCAATGCACCAACGCATCAGAATCCCCACTCAAGTGAAGCACGCTCTTGTGTGGTGGACATATCCTCCCAACCTCAGGAGATCCAGACCTATAGTTCCTCCGAGTCCAGAGATCGTGACCTCGGATGCCAGCGAGAAGGGCTGGGGAGCTCACTACCGGGACCAGACAGCCCAGGGACCGTGGCACTTCCCTGCCCGGGGCACAGTTTCGAACATTTTAGAGCTCCGAGCTGCGTTCCAGGCACTCTTAGCCTTCGCGCCTCTGCTACAAGGGAAGACCGCTTTAATCCGGATGGACAACAGGGTGGCGGTAGCCTATGTCCAGAGACAGGGCGGTACCCGGAGCCACACTCTATTAGAGGAGGTTCACCCCATAATGGAATGGGCACAGGCTCATCTATTAGACCTGAGGGCAGTTTACGTTCCAGCGGCACAGAACACGCTAGCCGACTTCCTGAGCAGGGAACTTCGTTCAAACAACGAGTGGTCTCTGAACCTCCGGGAATTCTCCATTCTGACGGAGGCATGGGGGACTCCAGAGATCGACCTGGCTGCAACACCTGCAAATGCCAAATGCGTGAAGTTCCTTTCCAGAGTTCCCTTTCCGACAGCAGAAGGGACAGATTGCCTTCTTCATCCATGGGACTTCAGTCTGGGGTACATCTTCCCCCCAACTCCCTTGATAGCAAGGTTTCTATCTCGGCTCCGAAGGTCATCAGTCACAGTGATCGCGGTAATACCATTCTGGCCGAGGAGACCGTGGTTCACGACTCTACTGCAACTCAATACCCGACCTCCTATCCACCTACCGGTCTCAGCAGACCTCCTTCACCAAGGTCAGCTCCTCCATCCGGCTCCGGACAGACTCCACTTGACAGCCTGGAGGTTGAGAGGGCTAGGCTTAGAGAACAGGGATGTTCCCAGGCAGTTATAGCAACCTTGATGCAGGCCAGGAAGGTCACCACGAACTCTGTCTACACCAGAGTCTGGGAAAGATTCGCCCACTTGGCGCAACTCAAAGGTTGGAATCACGTCTCGCCGGATCCTTACCAAATCCTAGAATTTCTGCAAATAGGAATCGACAAAGGTCTGAGCTCAAGCACCCTGAAGGTACAGATCTCCGCTCTGTCTGCCAAAATGGGCACTAGATGGGCCCTGCACCCCTTGATAATTCAGTTCATGAAGGCATGCATTAAAATTAGGCCGCCCAGGAGACCATCCTTTCCGGCTTGGGATCTTTCAGTAGTTCTGGAGGCGTTGTCCAATCCTCCCTTCTTCCCACTCAACTCAATCTCCTTGTGGGACCTGACCCTAAAATTATCCTTCCTCATTGCCATTGCTTCAGCTAGGAGAGTGTCGGAGTTGCAAGCTCTCATGTCAAAGGAACCATACTTAGTTTTCCTGCCCGACAGAGTGGTACTAAGGCCTTCGGATCGCTTCCTTCCCAAGGTTACTTCAGCCTTCCATTACGGCCAGGACATCGTCTTGCCATGCCTTTCTAACGAAGATGGTGAACCGCATGCCTTGGACATTAAGTCTGCAATTTCTAACTACCTATCAGCCACTATCCACCTTCGGTCAACAAAGAAAATTGTGGCGCTGCAAATTAAATGACACAGGGGCAGGGCAGAGACCGCTGAATAGGAGGTGAATCCTTGTTACCAAAATAAACAAAAACATGTATATATTTAAGACCTAAAATAAAATATTTGTTATTTAAAAAATGAGAATGAAGAAATATAGGAAAATATTTAAAAATTAAACAAATTAATAGAGAAAAAAAAAAAAAAAAAATAATTAAAAAAATATATATGGTGAAACCTGGGATTGGGTGGTGTTGCAGTGGGTCATGAGGGAAGGAACACTGTTCTGTGTGGAGCTGATTGTCCCAAAAAACGTTGTCCTAGGGCAAGCCTTTCAAAGCAGGGGAGACCAGAGCAGGGACTCCAAACATGTGTACAGAGAAGGAAACAAAAAGGCGCCTCCAGGTTAAAACGTAATTGCAGCTTGGCGCCAGCTTTGAAACGCCGTCGCAACTAGGTGACGTCACCGTGGTCTACGCTGCGCTCCGGGCCTCGTTTCCCACTACCCTCCCGGACCGGCTGTTTTACAGCACAGGACCCGACAGGTACAGGAGTGTTCCCGGAGATACTACCAGCACAAACAACCAGCCCGGATAGACGTCCCTCTCATCCTCCTCTCCCAGCATCTGATTCTACTATTTCCTCACCGGATTTTAAGAACTTTAAATGTAAGTTCACACTGTTATCTATGTATTAAAAGCTGCAATTACGTTTTAACCTGGAGGCGCCTTTTTGTTTCCTTCTCTGTACACCTTCGGTCAACAGACGCTCTCCTGATCATACCTCACGGAGCCAGACGAGGTCAGGCAGCCTCCTCTCGAACCATCGCCTCTTGGCTAGTTAAGGCCATCGAGAAAGCATATTCCACTCAACAGCTAGAGATCCCAGAAGGCATCAAAGCGCATTCAACTAGGGCAGTGGCTACCTCTTGGGCAGCATATTGTGGAGTCTCTTCAGAGACCATCTGCAGAGCAGCAACCTGGTCTTCCAGGCATACCTTTATCACCCACTACAGAGTGGACGCCGCTCTGTTGGCAACCTCCGAGTTTGGCAGATCTATCTTCAGGGCCAATTCTTCGGCTCTATAGGAAATAAAATAATTTTGCATTGAACCCGCCCGACTAGCGAGTTATTTCCCAGTGTGTGCTGCCATGAATGCGTCAGGAAAACGGAAAATTGTATACTCACCTTTCCGTAATTTTCCTTTCCTGACGCATCTTCATGGCAGCACACAACTGCCCACCCTGTTGTTCAATGATGATGATATTTACGGAGAATGATGCCGGGTGTCTCCTCTTCGAATTTATAGCTAACCAATCCTGTCAGGTTGTGGGGGCGGAGTCACAACCCAGTGTGTGCTGCCATGAAGATGCGTCAGGAAAGGAAAATTACGGAAAGGTGAGTATACAATTTTCCGTTTTTTAAAAGCAAACACTCCAGGGTATTTTCTAAAAGGCATAGTGAGTCTTTTGAAAATGTATATTTGTGCCACACATTTTTGGAAAATTCAGGAAAGAAAATTAAAATGTATTTTATTTATTATTAAATTGTCAATTATTAAGATATTTCTAACACGCATCATAGGCACATGTAAAGAAATAAAAAAAATGCCTCAAGTGGATATCATCACTACACTCAAAACAAAAACAAAAAGGGGGAGGGGTATCATCATCCAGAGTTGACTATTTGGAAGAACAACAGGAATTGACCCCAAAGCAGGATTATTGGACTATCTAGGTACTCATTGATAACACATCAAAAATAAAAATTAATAAGCTTATTAATACAAAAACTAGAAAAAAATGTTCATATACATGAATACATAGATAAAAATCACATGCATTGACAAAATATTGTGTTAGGATACACGAGTCACAGATAGTGTAGCACCCCTAGGGTGATGGATAACATAGGGGTGAAGACTGCTCACCTACATGTTTCACAGATCTACTTCTTAAGGAGGAAAGAGCAAAACGTATTCTAAAACAAAACATGATATCATTCAAATACAGAAGCATGATAAAGATAACAAGTAATGAGTACAGTAAAACCTTGGAGTGCGAGCATAATTAGTTCCGGAAACATGCTTGTAATCCAAAGCACTTGTATACAAAAGCAAATTTCCCCATAAGAAATAATGGAAACTCAAATGATTCGTTCCACAACCATTTATTCATAGGTCCTTCAGTTTATAGTCCATATAAAAAGATTATAGCAATGTGATAAGTTGTGTAACCATAAAATGTCCATCCACAAATGGAAGCCTCCCCAAAGGGGATTAGAAGCAAAATCCAGAAGGAGCTACAGAGTATAAAAGAGAAGAGAGGCGCCTCTAAGTGTAGCAATATGGTTACATTTAATGAAGATACAACATTTAGTAACTGACATGGTTGATGAATAAAAGAGGTACATCTAAATATGCAGGCATCCAGGGTAAAGCGATCCACATAGACCGTTCTCCTCACCGCCGGCTCTCACGGATATCAGTCTGCAATCGTGACGGGGAAGACTACCCGTCACCTTAGAGCGTTCTGAAAGCTAGGCTTGAACCGCTCGTGGAGCGCAACGTGGAAGGGACGACATCAATGGTGGCGAGGAGAAGGGTCTATGTGGACAGCTTTACCCCGGATGCCTGCATACTTAGATGTGCCTGATTTAATCATCAACTATATGAGTTTGTTAAATGTTGTACCTTCATTAAATGTAACCATATTGCTACACTTGGAGGTGCCTCTCTTCTCTTTTATACTCTGTTGTGACATGACACTACTCTTAGGCCGGGTACACACTGGCAAACATGTACGATGAAACCGGTCCGTCGGACCGTTTTCACCGTACATGTCTGCCCGGGGACTTCTGTACGATGGCTGTACTAACCATCGTACAGAAGTCCGCGCGTAAACAATACGCGGGGCGTGTCCGCGCCGTCGCCGCGGCGATGACGCAGCGACGTGGTCGGGCCTGCCTTTTAAATGCTTCCACGCATGCGTCAAAGTCATTCGACGCATGCAAGGGACGGCGGGCGCTCGGACATGTACGGTAGGTCTGTACTGACGACCATACATGTCCGAGCGGGCAGGATTCCAGCGGACGGTTTTAAAACAAGTCCAGGAATATTTGCCCGCTGGGAAAAGGCCCGGCGGGCAAATGTTTGCTGGAATTCTGCCCGCTCGCGCCTACACATGACCGAACATGTATGCTAAAACTGGTCCGCGGACCAGTTTCAGCATACATGTTTGTTCGTGTGTACGGGGCCTTATATCAAGGCATTGCTTGTATATCAGATATGACAGTGGACAGTATGTACAGGAGAGGAGTGTGGAGGGTATGACAGCGAGCAGTATGTACAGGTGAGGAGGATGAAGGAAAATCGGAAGGAAAAATGTAAAAGTTTGTGGAAGGATGTTTAGGGACTGCATAGTGATTAAGCAGGCCATACATGGATTGAAATTAAGCCAATTAAGCAGAGACCAGTCATAGTCGATCTATGTATGGGCTAGCTGGTTTTACACAAGTCAATCTATTAATCGACTTGAGTACAACCAGCCTGTCAGGTGTTTCCCAAAACAATCAGTGCTGCCAGCTATAGTTAGCAACACTGATCATTGTAGTCACTGGCAGAACACAATAACACTGCAGGAGTGATTCCCCCATCCACAGGTAAGCAGGTGAGAGGATGTGTGGGGACAGGCTGGGGAGAGATGCTAGTCAGTGGATGGGTAGGCACTGGCTAGTATCAGAGCCAGATACACACAGGTTACATATGCCACGATCGTTGGAGCGAGAACAATAATTCTAGCACTAGACCTCCTCTGTAACTCTAAATATGTAATCTGTAAAAAAATGTAAAGTATCGCTTAGTATACAAAGAAATCGTGCTAACTTTAGTGGGGTTTTTTTTCTTCTGGACAGCCGCTCTCCGAATAAAAAATTGCCTTTATTGTGAAATACAAAATCCAAAACAGCACTACAAGTCACAGCACAACACACTGGTAAAGCTGACACGTTTCACACTATACTAGTGTTTAACCATAGCTTAGGCAGTTAGAAGTATAACCTGGCCTGATCCTCCAGATCACAAAAGCCAAATGACATTGCCCACAAGCAGGGGGCACACAAAAACATTATCAAACAAAACAATTCATTACAATCAAAAACAAATCATTAATATAAATACAATGGCTATTCATAACCCTGCTTAATGTCATCATAGCTCAGTCTGAGGACTAGGGATGAGCTTCGTGTTCGAGTCGAACTCACGTTCGACTCGAACATCGTATGTTCGACAGTTCGTCGAAATACGAATGTTACGGACCGTTCGCGCCAAATTCGAGTGGTGTGTACTGTCTGTGTCCTCTGCACATTGTGCACCTAACGTAAAGCTGGTGTTTCTCATATTTACTCCTAGAAGCAGGGATCTTTTCATATTAATACTACAGGCAGGGTATATTGCTGCAAGTACTTTCACGTGGTGTACTGTCGTGTCCTCTGCAATGTGCACCTAAAGCTACGTGGTGTGTGTACTGTCTGTGTCCTCTGCACATTGTGCACCTAACGTAAAGTTGATGTTTCTCATATTTACTCTTGGAAGCAGGGATCTGCTCATATTAATACTACAGGCAGGGTATATTGCTGCAAGTACTTTCACGCGTGCACCTAAAGCTACGTGGTGTGTATACTGTCTGTGTCCTCTGCAGTGTGCACCTAAAGCTACGTGATGTGTGTACTGTCTGTGTCCTCTGCACATTGTGCACCTAACGTAAAGCTGGTGTTTCTCATATTTACTCCTAGAAGCAGAGATCTTCTCATATTAATACTACAGGCAGGGTATATGGCTGCAAGTACTTTCAAGTGGTGTACTGTCTGTGTCTTCTGCAGTGTGCACCTAAAGCTACTTGGTGTGTGTACTGTCGTGTCCTCTGCAGTGTGCACCTAAAGCTACGTGGTGTGTGTACTGTCTGTGTCCTCTGCACATTGTGCACCTAGCGTAAAGCTGGTGTTTCTCATATTTACTCCTAGAAGCAGGGATCTGCTTATATTAATACTATAGGCAGGGTATATTGCTGCAAGTACTTTCACGTGTTGTACTGTCTGTGTCCTCTGCAGGCCATTAGTATGTCTGGAAGCACAACAAGGAGAGGCAGAGAGTCACAAGCCGATAAAAGAGGGCAAGCAGGCTCTGCGTCTAGAGGCAACAGTGCTGGTCGTGGACTCGGTGCATCCTCATCAGCACGTGGCCGTGGGACACGCTCGTCCTTTTTTTTCGGCAGCAGGTCGTGTTGAGCCACAACATGCCGAAGACTTGGTAGTGGATGACCAAGCCATCCTCATCCTCCTCATCCTCTCTCACCCAGCATGGTCAACGTAGAGTTCCACCTGGTGGGCATGTCACAGATTGGGCGGTTCTTGGGCAGGTTGTATTCCCTTTGGAGGTCTGCCAGCCGAGCACTGGCATTATATGACCGTCGGAAATGCACACAGACTTTCCTGGCCTGCTTCAGGACATCCTGTAAGCCCGAGTTCCTGCCCAAGAACCGCTGCACCACCAAATTAAGAACATGAGCAAAACAGGGCACATGGGTCAGTTGTCCCTGTCGCAGGGCGGAGAGGAGGTGGGTGCCATTGTCGCAAACCACCATTCCTGGCTTAAGCTGGCATGGCATCAACCACCTCTGAGCCTGCCCCTGCAGAGCTGACAGAACCTCTGCCCCAGTGTGGATCCTGTCCCCCAAGCACACAAGCTCAAGCACCGCATGGCATCTCTTTGCCTGCGTACCTGCGTAGCCCCTTGAACGCCTACGGAGCACCGCTGGTTCCGAGGACACATCAGCACAGGAAGAGGCCACAGAGGAAGAAGAAGAGGAGGGGATGGAGGAGAGAGGTGTGTCACAATCAGTAGTAGCATTTTGGAGGCGTGGTGGCAGAACAACCTCCAACACTACTGTACCTTGTCCTGCATCCTTCCCAGCTGCCAGCAGAGTCACCCAATGCGCCGTGATAGATAGGTAACGTCCCTGTCCATGCCTGCTGGACCATGAGTTAGCGGTAATATGCCAGGCAGCCTATCCCCGTAGACGTCCGTATTGCGACGAAACGCGTAGGAGGAGCTTAGCCACAGTGACGTCATCACGTTAGAGGGAGAGACACGTGACGGACGGAGATACGAAGCAAACGGAGGATCGAGGAAACGCCATCCTCTCCACACCATATCCCATATGCAAGTTTACCAAGTCTTTGCTGTAAGTGCACATCTGTTTCTATTAAAAACTAAATGTTTACACAGTAATGCACTATGTGGTTTCCCACCATTCTTTATTTTTATGAACACCAATTGCTAAACTGGAGCGGATTTGAATAGGATCTTATCTCTTGGAGTTATCCATACTGGTGATTCATAGCAGTGTCCGGAATAGTCTTTTCAAGGAAGACTTTAAACATCCTTATGCTGAATTAGACCGTTGAAAGCCCGGTCTTTTTCTCTGGTAAGGAGATTTCATTTCCCACATATTGGGTGACCTTTCTGGTGGAGGATCCTTCCTTGATTAATTACAGATGCTCACCTTAATTGGACTCAATTGCACTGATTTTTTATGGACTATCTTTATTTCACTTTATTTATTCATTTGGATGGATTTTTTATATTGATTATCATACTGTCAATTCACCCATCTTAATTTTTGGTTATATACATTTTTTGGGTATATATTTCACATATATTTCACATTGTGTTTATTCAATTTTTTTGATATATATTTCACATATATTCTTCACAGGTTTTATTATTAGCGCTGTATTATTTTGTTTTTTGTTTCTTTGCTTACTATGGTATTTTAGTAATTAATACTGGCAGCTTTTCACAGATATTTTATATATTCAATTTTCACTGATATTTAATATACACGTTAGCGCAGTGTTTTTTTTTTCTGTTTACACAGAGAAATCCCCTTCCATATTTTGAGACATGGACATTGCCTTCCGTGAGAAAAAGTGGCGTTTGGGAACTTGCCACTGAGGTACCGCACATTCCACAAACTCACAGAAGGGGGCTTGAAAACAAAAGAAGGAGGGGGATGGGAAGGGAAGGAAAAACACAAAACTAGGGATGATCAGAAAGGAAAAGAAAAAGGAAAGAGGGAGGGGGAGGGAGGACAAGATACACAAGGAAAGCACTCACATTGGCCGCATCCGTAATGATAAGAATATAGAACAGTACCCCTTCAAGAAGAGTGGGCAAAATCGGACTTTGAGACTCGTGGAAGTATAAAAATATATATTTTATTACATAAATTTACAAAATGTACACTAACAATGGTATAATGGAATGCAACTGATAACAATCACAATACAACCATTCAGAACAAGAGAATAGTGAAAGAATCCTATTGAAGTCGTCTACGCGTTTCACCGTGGGGCTTCTTCAGGACGAAATGAACAGGATTATTGCTACTATGTAGCCATGATTTTCACAATCTGATACACAGCGGTGGATATAATCATCCAGGAAGATTCCAATGATAGATGAAATATATACCGATGGTAGTAGATAGTACAAAAAATATGTTTAGAGATCGATGATCGCAGGTCCAGGCCAAATATGTCAATAATGACATGAGCAAATACACATTACAGTCCCCAGGCAAAAGAAGACGTGTCGGGGATAGAGATGCAGGTAACCGAATCCCTTAAAAATCCACTAGGGGACCTAAAGCTGGGGCAAAAGACAGCTCACAGAGGCAAACATAAGGCCATCCATCAATAAAGGAACAGCATCTCCCATATAACAGAGATCGTCTTGCAAACACCTTGTGTGCATGTAGCGTCCGTGTATGCCCCAGGGTCACAGCCTGCGTCCGTGTATGCCCCAGGGTCACAGCCTGTGCTGAGTACGACCCTGTTCATTTCGTCCTGAAGAAGCCCCACGGTGAAACGCGTAGGCGACTTCAATAGGATTCTTTCACTATTCTCTTGTTCTGAATGGTTGTATTGTGATTGTTATCAGTTGCATTCCATTATACCATTGTTAGTGTACATTTTGTAAATTTATGTAATAAAATATATATTTTTATACTTCCACGAGCCTCAAAGTCCGATTTTGCCCACTCTTCTTGAAGGGGTACTGTTCTATATTCTCACAGAAGGGGGCAGAATCTACCAACTGAAAAGGCAGCAGTTGAAGTGCTAGCAATTTGGCTAAGCTAGCATTCAACCACTGGGCATGTGGATGACTGGGAGAGAACTTTCGGCGCTGCAGCAGCTGGGGCAGGGAAATTTGCCTGGTACAATCTGCCATCGGTGTACCGATAGTAGATTGCCCGCATGTACTAGGCTGTGACACACCTAATTCTACACCTTCAGTCCTATCAGTGCAGGCTTCAGAGAGGACTGAGGGTATAGTGGGGTTGGAGATCAGAGCTGATGAGGGGCAAGGGAAGGTCGGCTTTGTTCTTTGGTGTGGGTCTTTGAGGTACGCTTGCCAACAAACTGCATGGCAGGTCGACATATGTCTGGTCAAGCATGTGGTGCCCAAGCGGGTGATGTTTTGGCCACGCGAGATACGCTTGAGACATATGTTGCAAATAGCAGCGGTGCGATCTGATGCTCTTGTCTCAAAAAAGGCCCACACCAAAGAACTTTTGGAATAACGCTGAGACACAGCAGCGCTGTCAGGGACGTACTGTTCGCTCCCCTCGGCGCGCGCCTACACGCATGCGCCAACCACGGACCTAGCACGCAGCTATGCAGCCGTTGCGCGCTCCTGTGCGCATGCGTCAACCACGTACCTTGCACGCACCTAAACAGCCGTTGCGCACCTTTGGCGCCCAGCAGCCTATAAAAGACACTGTGGGGATGCTGCACCTTGCGGCTTGATCTGCATCTGTTCCCTGAGCTCCTGTTGCTGTTGAAGCATTCTGTTCCAAGTGTATGACCCGGCTTCCTGACCTTGCTTCCTGCTCCAATCCTGACTCCGGCTTGTTGACCTTGCTTTTTCCCTGCCTGATTACCCGTTGCCAAGACCCGGCCTGGACTCTGAGTAGTCTCCTACCTATTGCTTCTGCTATGACTCCAAGTGTATGACCCGGCCTGCCTGACTCCACTCACCTGCACCTGTTGCGCTGCTAACCTGCATCCACGCCTCTGCTGACCTGCATCCACGGCGCTGCTAACCTGCATCCATGCCTCTGCTGACCTGCATCCACGGTGCTGCTGACCTGCATCCACTAGTCTGCAAACCTGCATCATCTGCTTCCTGTCTCTCGGTTCCCACCTCACCAGCAGCAACAACCAGAACAGGCAACTGTACCCCACCGCGCTCTTACCACCACTGTCCCCATTCCAGTGGTCTCCGAGCCGGGGTTGTACGGGAGGTCTCCCTCCACGCATCAGGCTCACACCCAGGTACATAACAAGCGCCCTGCACATGCGTAGCTCTGCGTTGTGATGCAGTCAGTGTGCTGCCCTTAAGCTGGCCCCTGGAGGGCATCCTGTCTCATTGGAGATGTGCCTGTGCCTCCTCCTCCTCCTCTCTTCTATCAGGCACCCAAGTAGAGTCAGTGACCTCATCATCCCCTCCCTCCTCATCACTGTAGAAAACCTGGCAGTATGCTACAGCTGGGGGAACATGACTGCCAGATTGCTGTCCTTCTTGGGCACCCCCTCTCTCTGGGCTCACATTACTGCCTTCCTCTAGCTGTGTACCATCATCGGAGCCTTCAAAACGCTTCTATGCACCTGGAAGTGGTGAGATACACCCAGGTGTGCCAGGTGAGTGGCCAATGCTCACACTAGGGATGGTGGAGCTGGGTGTAACATAGTAGAGTTATACCCTGATGCATGGTGGAATGCACTCCTTAATGTAAGCGAATATGCTATACTATAAGAGCCTACTACTGGAACACTTACTGTGTAATGCCGAGTACACACGGTCGGAATTTCCGACAAGAAAGATTTAAAGTGAGCTTTTGGTCAGAAATCCTGAACGTGTGTAGGCCCCATATGAGTTTTTCTGTCGGAATTTCCGACAGCAAAAATTTGAGAGCTGGTTCTCAAATTTTTCGACCGGCAAAGTTCTTGTCGGAAATTCCGATTGTCTGTGTGCAATTTTGACACGCAAAAAAACATGCATGCTCTGAGTCAAGTCGACGCATGCTCGGAAGCACTGAACTTAATTTTTCTCGGCTTGTCGTAGTGTTGTACATCACCGAATTCTTGACGGTTGGAATTTTGTGTGACCGCACAAGTTTGATCCAAAATTCCATCGGAAAAAAAATCACGGTTTTCTTGTCGGAATTTCTGATCGTGTGTACGCATAATACACAACAGCTTTAAGGTGTTTTTTTTTTCTTTTGAGTGCAGGTGATTTTCATATAAATAATTCATTTAATGTGTGCTAGCTAAGTGTCTGAATTTCAGCAAAGACAGTGGGCTAGATTCAGATAGGTTACGCGGATCTAAAGATCCGCTCACCTATCTGATTTACGTTACACCGCCGCAAGTTTTTGAGGAAAGTGCTTTATTCAGAAAGCACTTGCCTGTAAACTTGCGGCGGCGTATCGTAAATCCCCCGGCGGAATTCAAATTCCGCGGGTAGGGGGCGTGTAAAATTTAAATCAGGCGCGTCCCCGCGCCGAACGAACTGCGCATGCGCCGTCTGTTATATATCCCAGAGTGCATTGCTCTAAATGACGTCGCTAGGACGTCATTGGTTTGACGTGAACGTAAATTACGTCCATCCGTATTCGCGAACGACTTGCGCAAACGGTGTAAAAAATAAAAAATTACCCGGGAACGACGGCCATACTTAACATAGGATACGCCGCATATAGCAGGGGTAACTATACGCCAGAAAAAGCCGAACGCAAACGACGTAAAAAAAAGTGCCGGGCGGTCGTTCGTTTCTGAATCGGCGTAACTCCTCATTTGCATATTCCTTGCGTATACAAACGGAAGTGCCACCTAGCGGCCAGCGTGAGATTGCAGCCTAAGATCCGACAGTGTAAGTCACTTACACCTGTCGGATCTTAGGGAGATCTATGCGTAACCTGATTCTATGAATCAGGCGCATAGATACGACCGGCAGAACTCACAGATACGACGGCGTATCAGGAGATACACCATCGTATCTTTCTGAATCTGCCCCAGTGCTTGTATGCAACCACCCCTAAATAAAAAATGCCATGTTAAATGTGAAAAAAAAAAATACCTTAAACCCTGGATTTAAAATGTTTTTCAAAATGTTATTATTTTTTGGCTTTACTTGTTTTTTTTTTTGTTGTTTTTTTTTGGCGGAGGCTACCAAATACACGTTTTTTGCACAGTTCTCTTGAAAGTGGACCAGAACTGAAAATGTGAATTTTGGGAATTTTGAGAATATTGAGAAATATTGAGGGAATATTTAGAAATGTTCTTTGTGCCTGAGCAGTATCCAGAACATTTACCTTTTGTCTGGAATTTGTCCTGGAAAATAGCAATGCAGCATTGCACTTCTTGAGTGAGCGTATCTATAACCTCTTAGCTGTATATCTGCAGTGTTAAGGTGACCAGATTTTTAAAATGAAATCCGGGGACATTATGGGCCAGATTCACAGAGATCGGCGTATCTCTTTGCAGGCGTAGCGCATCTCATATGCGCTACGCCAACGTAACATAGAGAGGCAAGTACAGTATTCACAGAGCACTTGCTCCCTAAGTTACGGCGGCGTAGCGTAAATGGGCCGGCGTAAGCCCGCCTAATTCAAAGTAGGCTGGTATTGAAATGAATCGTGACCCCATGTAAATGAAGTACCGAACGGCACATGCGCGCGCATGCTCAGAATCACGTCGAATTTACGTCGTAGGATAGTAGGATACGACGGCTCAATGGCAACGACGTGAGCGTAACCTACGCCCAGCCCCATTCATGTACGACTTACGTAAACGACGTAAAATCCAACGCTTGTTCCGACGTCCATTCCTTTGCATTACTTGCGCCTCATGTAGCAGGGGTAACTTTACGCCGGACGTACGCCTTACATAAACGGCGTAGCTTAATGCGATGGGCGCAGGTACGTTCGTGAATTGGCGTATCTAGGTCATTTGCATATTCAACGCGTAAATCTACGGAAGCGCCCCTTGCGGCCAGTGTAAATATGCACCCAAGATACGACAGCATAGGAGACTTACGTTGGTCATATCTTGGCAAAATTCAGGCGTATCTGATTTCCAGAATACGCGTATTGATACGACAGCGCACATTTGGACTTACGACGGCGTATCTGGAGATACGTCGTCGTAAGTCATTTCTGAATCCGGCCCCTCTTTTTTTTTTTTTTTTATTGGGAAATGGTAAAGTAAGCATAAGCATATACATTATTTCTCAATGACGACAGCGTCACCCAAGAAGCTCCAAACGTTCCCCCAGTGGACGGGTGTCTGAGAATTTGTGTACCGGCCGGCACATCATATTCAAGGCGTTCTTTTATCTGCATTTTTGTAAGTGCATTACTACATTTTAATAAACCTTTTTTACTCATATAACACACTATGTGGAGCTATTATTATTATTTTTACATGGTGGGCATTGATGCCGGTGAAATTGGACCGTATATGTCTGAACTACGAGACTAAGGCCCCGTACAGACGACCGAACATGTCTGCTGAAACTGGTCCACGGACCAGTTTCAGCATACATGTTCGGTCGTGTGTAGGCCCGAGCGGGCAGGATTCCAGCAAACATTTGCCCGCCGGGCCTTTTCCCAGCGGGCAAATATTTCCGGGCTTGTTTTAAAACAGCCCGCTGGAATCCTGTCCCCTCGGACATGTTCGGTCGTCTGTACAGACCTACCGTACATGTCCGAGCGCACGCCATCCCTCGCATGCGTCAAATGACTTTGACGAATGCGTGGAAGCATTTAACTGGCAGGCCCGCCCACGTCGCCGCGTCATCGTCGCGGCAACGGCGCGGACACGCCCCGCGTATTGTTTACGCGCGGATTTCTGTATGATGGTGAGTACAGCCACCATACAGAAATCCCCGGGCAGACATGTACGGTGAAAACGGTCCGACGGACCGGTTTCATCGTACATGTTTGCTCGTCTGTACCCGGCATAGGAGTGACTACCCATTACATGCTGTTTATGATCCCCTGTAATAAGGGATCATGGAGATTTGGTAAGGAGCCAATCCATAGTCTGGTGGAGGATACATCACTTTTTCCTGTGGACACGTTTGCAACCTATCTGAAATTTGGCACAAACCACGGGTGTTCGATAATTCATTTTGTTAAAAACGTATGGAGTTTATTGCCACAATTTGTAATCTTTAATTTTTCATATTTTTTTTTTCATTTCACTTTAATTTTATTTCTGTTTCCAGTTTTTGTTTATATGTGTTTTTTGATCGAAATGTATATAATTCATTATTCTGTTGGTACTATCATATCACTGTTTTACTAACACTGAGGGGTTCTGAGATTGCCACATAGAGCCTTCTAGTGGCCATCAAACTCCATTGTCTTTGATATATTAGTGAGCTATATATATCATCATATATCACTCACAATTAAAATCTAAATTTTTCGCTTTCAAAAAGTGTTTATGTTTTAGAGTTAGCGCGATTTATTTAATTTCTCAAACCCCCCTACATACAATAAAAATAACAGAGATGCAAATCAACCAGTGTATTAGAACATAGTAGTGATCCTTGCTAAAGGTATGAAATTTTGCAGAGCTACAATGTGCAAATAGTGGTGAAACCCCCTACATATAATCATGACAAAATGTACAATTGATGTACATATTTTACATTTAATTATGATTATGCACAGGTGGTTTGACAAAGGGGGTGGGGCTTTGCATATCGGCCCCACCCATCCCCAACATCAGAGCTACAATTTGACAGCTCCACTCACTTTTGGCCATATACACCCCCGGCATGCCCACCAATCCCTGCTATGCTGGATAGATATTCATATTTCTGCATGTCCTGCTAGGGCTAAGCTGTCAGCAATGGGTATAGGCGCTGTCCCTAAATCTGGGGACAGAACCAGTGACAGATTTTGTCCGGGAACATGTACTCAATCCAGTGACTGTCCCCGGAAACCGGGGACGTCTGGTCACCCTATGCAGTGTGCCAAGGCACGGTAGCAATGCAGAAAGATCAACTGCAGGTAGATCACAGGCAATATTGGTGACTGGACCTTTGTCCTCTGCCTTGTTTTGGGCGGAGCTTCCAGAGTTCATTTCTAATTTATGTATGCCATTTAAGTTTTTCCATAAACCTGGGCACAATAAATAATTGACTAATTTATCAGAGTGCACAAATAATGTTAAAACAATGTATTGTAATATGTGAGGTATGTGCTACTTTTGTCACGCCTCAAAACAATGCACAATTCCTCTTCGTCATATGTGTTTACAGCCTCTTCCACGCCTTTTCTCACTCCTCCCATCTCTTGAGTTAGCTATCCCTGCAGAAGTCTTCAAATGGTAGAGTGTGACTGTTGTGGTGGCTGGATGTTTGTGTTCTGCCAGTGCTTTGGGAGACTGAAAGAGGAGTTCTGGGCTGGAAATGGTTAGGATATGGATATTAACGGCAGCGTTCGCACACATGGAGCACACTATCTCACTGAAGATGCAACAACTGGAAGGTTGTACAGGAAAGGAAAGCTACTGGGGAGGGTAAGCAAAATAAGTTTTGTTTTTTAACTGTAGCAGCATCAAGGAATGTTTGTATTAAGGCTAAGGTATTATGTAAAAAAAAAAAGAAAGAAAGAAAATTCAAATATTAATATGCACAAAAAAAACTACCAATGTATATGTTTGCATTCTAGAGAGAACCGATGTTGGAATGTGACATGTCTACAGACCTACTTGAATTTGACGAAATTTTTACCAAGTGTCTGTTTCTAAGCTTTTTTTTTTAGTTCTCTAAACTATTTTTAGTGATCAGGATCAAAACGTCAAGCCTTTGTAATTGCTTTAACATGAGAGATTATTGTAAAATGTTAATTATAGCTTTAGAAGCACGCTGGTATGAAGCTTCAGGTCAAAATAGGATGCCTTTGTGTTTTGTCACTTTAAAAGTCTGTATAAATTGGCACGTGTCATTCGTGACGCCCTTAATTTTATTTTATGTCTTACAGGGTGCTTTTGGGAGGTGCTACAAATTCACAGATGTGACCAGTAGGCAAGTGTTTGCAGTGAAAATGATCTTGCACACAAGAAAATCTGTGACACAGCAAAGAGGAGGGGTGAGAGTAAATGCCTGCAAGCTTTAACACCTTCTTGTCCATTAGTACTTCTATGACAAGACCGAAAACTCATAGGGCCAGATCCACAAAGAAATTACGCCGGCGTATCTATTGATACACCGGGTAATTTCAAAGTTCCTGCGTCGTACCTTTGTTTTGTATCCACAAAACAAGATACGATGGAATGAGGGATCGATCCGACAGGCCTAAGTCTTAGTACGCCGTCGGATCGTAGGTGTATATTTACGCTGGCCGCTAGGTGGCGTTTCCGTCGAATTCCACGTCGAGTATGCAAATTAGCTAGATACGGCGATCCACGAATGTACGTCCGGCCGGCGCATTTTTTTACGACGTTTGCGTTCGGCTTTTTCAGGCGTATAGTTATAGCTGCGATATGGTGGCATACTCAATGTTAAGTATGGCCGTCGTTCCCACGTCGAAATTAGAATTTTTTACGTTGTTTGCGTAAGTCGTTCGCGAATAGGGATTTGCGTAGAATGACGTCACCGTCGTAAGCATTGGCTTGTTCCGGTTTAATTTCGAGCATGCGCACTGGGATACTCCCACGGACGGCGCATGCGCCGTTCAAAAAAAACATTGTTTACGTCGGGTCACAACGTATTTACATAAAACACGCCCCCATCACATCGTTTTGAATTGCGCGCCCTTACGCCGCCAAAGATAGACTACGCCGCCGTAACTTACGGCGCGCATTCTTTGAGAATTCGAAAAAAAAAAGTAAGTTACGGTATCTTAGATATGCTACGCCCGGCAGAAATATGCACCGCTGTACGTGAATCTGCCCCATAGCTTTCATTCCTACTGCTACACTTGTGCCCTTCAGTCAGGTATAACCTGCAAAACTGAATTTCGTTTATTCTCATCTGCAGGATTTCTTCTATAATCCAGCAGTTACAGAATTCACTTTAAAAGCACAGCATCAAATATCTTCTAAAACCTTCAAGTTCAAAACGCAGTTAAAAAACATTTTTTTGGTCATTCTATATAATTTCAATATATTTACAAATTAGTGCTGCCTTTTTGTTACCATCTATCGCTCACTACATTTATTTTCAAATTGTTTAGAGATCCTAGTTGGGTGGCTGGGTCGTTGTTTTAATATTTAGGGCTCATACACATAAGCAGTTTGGCTCATACAGCATAAAAAAACAGGAGTAGAACTGGGATGTATGCCCTGAATGCAGAAATCCCATGATTGGATGTATGTTCCTGAATGCATATGGCTCTAAACACAAGAATCGCTCAGTACAGCATCCAGCTGCTTAGAAACGCCTATTATTTCAGCCTATCATTATATTTTACAGTGTGAATGAATGAATGAATGAATGACTTGTATAGTGCTACACATGCGAACTGAATCGCCTCTAGTGTGCTGGCAATGGGCTGAACGCTGCACCTTATACCCCGTACTACCATGTTTTTATGCTGTAGAAACCAAATTGTTCATGTTCATGCATGAGCCCTTAATGTTTGATAAATTATGTTCATCCTAGTTTGTTTAGTTTGTGAATAAATCTATGGCTCCATGCTATTGGCATTCAATTGTTTGCAAAATCTTAAAGCAGAGTTCCACCCATTTAAAAAGTGTAGCTGCTGACTTTTTTAGTAATCGGACACTCACCTGTCCCACGGTCCAGCGATGCGGGCGATCCAAAGCCCCGCTCCTCTTCCTTTCCTCTCTGCTGCACCGGCATTGTAACTGTGGGCACACTGCGCGCTGTGAACGGCCGAGCAATATTCTGGGAAGCGTGACGTGTCCCAGAAGATTGCCGGAAGGGAGGGGGAGAGGTGAACTTCCTTCCTCAGGAGGAAGTGGGAGCCGGATGCCTCTAAAAAAAGGGTATCTGCCCACCACCCCCGGCAAAAAAAGGCTTTCCAAAATGTGGCATGTCAGGGGGTCACCATCACTTAAAGCGGAAATTCCATTTTTGGGTGGAACTCCACTTTAACAAGCAAATAAGTGCTAAAACACGCTCTCACTGACCTCTGTAGTTGCAGGCATATGGAGCAATTAATTTTCAAAGTATATAATAGAGGCACTGTTCTAGTCAGTTCTCTCAGCAGATTTAGCTCAGTTAAGCAGCCCATATACAGTGCAAATTTATTTCCTGCAGCTACGAGTTGCAGGGAAGAATTTAGCTCAAATCCCGCCCTCAGCACAGACAGTGACAGGGGAATCCTTCCAGCCGAGTCATTGTATTCTCCCAGCGGGGTGGACGGGGGGAAGCCATTCCCACTGGTAGAAGACCGTGATTATTGCTAGCAGCTATAAAATAACTTGCTAGATTGGACGATTGTGTTTCATTGTGTTTCCAATTTACAATCCTTTTAAATGCAATGGTTTTGTAGTAATGGGTGAGGTCTGGGACGCTCTGGATTCCAGATAATTTGGGGCATCTTAGAAAAGACATTGCTTATCTAAATTTCAAATTATTCCACGTAACCATTGTAAAAACAGGTTTGCAGGAGTTTAAATGGGATTATTAATTTCCCTATAGACAAAACAGAAAATGAGAGAAAATTTCTCAAAAAATTTGTGAATCCCTGATTTTTACCAGGGTCACTAAAATCAATGAGGGTCCAGAGAGGTGCGGGCTTTCCCGCAAATAATTGTGCTAGGGGAGCTATCTGAGCCACTTTGTAGTATTAAGTAATGTTTGGCATTCCTAACTTAGGTCTATAGAGTATATATCTGCTCAGTCTTGGGTTTAATTAGGCCCCACAAAAACTGAGGGTAACATAACAGACCAGAACAGGCAAGTTTGGTATGAATATTAAGGGGAACCCCGAACCAAAATTAAAGAAAATGCGTGGGGGTCCCCCCAAATTCCATATCAGGCCCTTCAGGTCTGGTATAGATATTAAGGGGAACCCTGCGCCATTTTTAAAAAAATGGCGTGGGGTTCCGCCCAAAAATCCATACCAGACCCTTCGGTCTGGTATGGATTTTTGGGGGGAACCTCACGCCATTTTTTTTAAACATGCATGTTTACATATCCTTTAAAGGATCACTAAAGAAAATTTTTTTTTTAGCTAAATAGCTTCCTTTACCTTACTGCAGTGCTGGTTTTATGTCCTCATTGTTCGTTTTTGCTTTGAAGTAGCTGTAATTCTGCTCTGATCTCCACACTTCCTGATTGTCTGGCTCCTTATGAAAAATCTCATGGCAGCTTTTCACTGTGGTCCAAGCTGTGTGTCTAAAACTTCTCAGAACCAATCAGATTCATTTTAAAAACAAAACACTGCCCTGGATTTGTTTGTTTTTGTTCTGTGTATCTCTCTACTTCACAGAAACATGAAACCAGTTTAAAAGTGAAAGTGAAACTAGAGGCACATTATATGATTGATTTTTATCTATTTTTAATCATTTTTAAAAGGAATCAGTTAACCTTTATGTCTCTATACCCTGTAAACAGTCATTTCAGCAAAAAAATTGTTTCCTTTAGTGACCCTTTAAGCTTTGACAATAAAATGTGTCAGAGAGGGGGCGGGGTCACCCACGCACATGATGTGTGGCCCCGCCCTCAGCTATACAATGTACTCTGTTACCAATTCACATGGGGGCTGGGATCTGGGGGTCCCCTTTGTTAAAGGGGGCTTCCAGATTCCAATAAGCCCCCCGCCTGCAGACCCCCACAACCACCGGGCAAGGGTTGTGGGGATGAGGCCCTTGTCCCCATCAACAAACGGACATCCTCCCCATGTTGTGGGCATGTGGCCTGGTACGGTTCAGGAGGGGCGGTCTCGCCCCCCTATTTTTCTGTGGCCTACCAGGTTGCGTGCTCGGATAAGGGTCTGGATGGATTTTTGGGGGAACCCCACGCCATATTTTTTTTTTTGTGCGGGGTTCCACTTAAAATCCATACCAGAACCTTCAGGGCCTTGGGTGTTGGTGGTGGTGCCACAACACTGTAACCCCTCACAGATACTCTTGTTGGGCACAGGAATGGGCCCTGCTGTGAAATATTATATCAAAAATTTTAATTACATGCCCCTGTTAAACAGGGGCAGAAAAATTGGGCCTTGGGTGGTGCTGGTGGTGCCACAACACTGTAACCCCTCACAGATACTCTTGTTGGATGCAGAAACGGGCCCTGCTGTGAAATATTGTATCAAAAGTTTTAATACCATGCCCCTGTTAAACGAAATGGTAACCTCCCAGGGTCTGGAAATGCGTTGCACAAACCTTTCTTCAAGGCCTCCTGAAGATGTTTCATCCTCGGCTCCCTCTGTGAAGGATGAGTTCAGCAACCTTACCCTTGTAACGTGGATTAACCACTTGCCGACCGCCCCACATAGATTTACGTTCGCAGAATGGCACGGGCAGGCAAAACAACGTATATATACGTTGCTTTAAACCTTCCCCCTAGCAGACGTGCACGCCTGCCGCGGTCTCTGTGACCGTGCCCGTGGCACCTGCGGAATCGATGTCCACCAGTATCCTACCATCAGAACGGCAGAACGGGGGGATGTCTTTGTAAACAAGACATCTTTCTATTCTGCCTAGTGACACAGCACTGATCGTCTGCTCCCTCTCATCGGGAGCAGCGATCAGTGACGTGTCACAGTAAAACATGCCCCCTAACAGTTAGAATCACTCCCTAGGATACACTTAAGCCTTTCAGCGCCTCCTACTGGTTAACCCCTTCACTGTCAGTCACATTTACACAGTAATCAGTACTGGCATGTTTATAGCACTGATCGCTGTATAATTGTAAATGTTCCCAAAATAGCACCAAAATTTTTTTTTACCAAAAATATGTAGAAGAATACATATTGGTCTAAAGTGAGAAAAAATGTGCTTTTTTTAAAAAAAAAATGGGAATATTTATTATAGCAAAAAGTACAAAATATTGCCTTTTTTTTTAAATTGTCGCTCTATTTTTGTTTATAGCGCAAAAAATAATAACTGCAGAGTTGATCAAATACCACCAAAAGAAAGCTCTATTTGTGGTAAAAAAAGATCAATTTTGTTTGGGAGCCTTGTTGCATGACCGCGCAATTGTCAGTTAAAGCGACGCAGTGCCGAATAGCATAGAGAGGCCTGGTCATTTGGCAGCCAAATGGTCCGGGGCTGAAGTGGTTAAGAAGGGTTGCCAGTCAGTAATGATCCCTCTACTTGATAGCACAAATCCTAGGTTCCTTTTACAGGCTTTGTAGAATCAGGGAGGCCATGCAGCGTAAGTTTGCAGAGGCATTCGATTCTGAGTCCTCTGGGTCACTAAGGATCACATGATCTATAACTACCTCTTCCCAGCCACGTACAACTCCTTGGGTTTCTGGGGACTGAAAACCATCCCTTGAAGACTGCTGTTGAGTGTTATCCTCTATATCCATACTTACTGACACAATCCTCCTGCTCCTCTTCCTGTGTGTTTGACGGGTCCTCAGGAATGCTATCTGGATAAAGGGGGCCTTGAGAGGATAGAAAGTTCTCCTCTTCCTCCCGCTTTCTTGCCTCAAGTGCCCTGACCTTGTGTCACAGATGCATGCATTGTCGCTGCTCACCATACTTGTGGCCTCCTCAAATGGTGACAGGACAGTGCATGCATTCATGATCAGTAGCCACTGGTGTGGCGAAAAGAAGCCAAGCTCCCCTGATCCTGTCCTGGTGCCATACTCGCACAGGTACTCATTGATGGCCCTCTGCTGTGTGTGCAGCTGCTGCAGCATTGCCAACGTTGAGTTCCACCTGGTGGGCATGTCACAAATGAGGCAGTTGATGGGCAGGTTGCATTTCCTTTGAATGTCGGCCAGCTGAGCACTGGCATTGTATGACCAGTGGAAATGATCATAGACTTTTCTGGCCTGCCTCAGGAGATCCTGTAAGCCTGGGTACCTGCTCAAGAACCGCTGCACCGACAAATTCAGGATGTGTGCCAAACATGAAACATAGGTCAAGTGTCCCTGTCAGAGGTCAGAGAGAAGGTTGGTGCCATTGTTGCATACAACCATTCCTGGCTGGCATGACGTCAACCACCTCTGAGCCTGCCCTTGAAGAGCTGACAGAATCTCTGCCCCAGTGTAGCTCCTGTCCCCTATGCAAACCAACTTAGGCACTGCATGGCATCTTTTAGCCTGACTGTTTGCGTAGCCCCTTGAAAACTTACTGAGCACCGCTGGTTCTGAGGACAAATCTGCAGGAGAAGTCATAGAGGAAGAAGAAGAGGAGAGGGGGAGGAGAGAGAGCTCTGGCAGAATCACCACTAGCTTTTTGGAGGCGTGGTGGCGGAACAAGCTCCTTCACTGAACCCTATCCTGCATCCTTTCCAGCTGCCAGCAGAGTTACACAGTGCGCCGTGAAGGAAAGGTAATGTCCCTGCCCATGCCTACTGGACCATGAGTCAGCGGTAATATGAACCTAACTGCTGACCACCCTGTCCAACAAGGCCAATACATTGCCTTCCACATGCCAGTAGAGAGCCGGAATGGCCTTCCGTGAAAAGAAATGGCATTTTGGAACCTGCCACTGAGGTACAGCACATTCCATAGATTCACAAAAGGGGGCAGAGTCTACCAGCTGAAAAGGCAACAGGGTCAGTGCTAGCAATTTGGCAAAGCTAGCATTTAGAGGCTGAGCATGTAGATGGCCAGGATCAAATTTATTTTTCGGGTTCAGCAACTGGGGTAGGGAAATTTGCCTGCTAAAATCAATTGGTGGTTTAGTACTAGCAGATTGGCTGCAAGTACTTGGGACACCTATTGCTATACCTTCATTCCTCTCAGTGCAGGATTTTGAGAGGACTGGAGGTATAGTAGGGTTGGAGATCCCAGATGAGAAGCAAGGAGGTTTTTTTTTTTTCCTTGATGTGGGTCTTTCAATTGCTGTTGCCAATGGACTGCATGGCAGGTCGTCATATGTCTGGTCAAGCAAATGATGCCCAAACGGCTGCTGTTCTGGCCACGCTTAATTCGCTTCAGACATAGGTTGCAAACAGCAATGGTGAAATCTGGTGCAGACTGTCGATAAAGGCGCACACCAAGGAAGTTTTAAAAGTCAATGGGGAGTCAGCAGCGCCCTGCACCTGCGGAGCTCTGTGGTGTGATGCAATAGGGTGGCTGCCTTTAAGCTGCCCCCTAGAGGACATCCTGCCTCGTTGGAGTTGTGACTTCTCCTCCTCTCTTCTCTCAGGCACCCAAGTACAGTCAGTGACTTCATCATCCCCTCCCTCCTTGTCACTGGAGCAAACTTGGAAGTATGCTGCAGCTGGGGGAACATGACTGACAGTTTCTTGTCCTTCTGTGGCATCCCCTCTCTTTAGGCTCACGTTTCTCCGTCCCTTAACCTGGGAACCAACATCGGAGCCTTCAAATCGCTGTGTATCCTCCAGCAGCATGTCCCCGACACTGTGGTCGAAGAATTCTGGGGACTCCTCCATGCATGATGGTGGGGCTACGGAAGGAGTGACTGTGGAAAAGGAGCTGGTGGAATAGGCCGCTTTGGCAGCTGCGTTGGAAGGAAAACTACTTTGAGCCTGGGTGACAGAGGAGGATGAGGACGGCATTGTTATCCACTCCACCAACTCTTCTGCATGTTGTGGCTCAATAACACAGGCAGCAGCAGAAAAAAAGGACACAAGTGTGCCCCACGACCACCACTGACTGTAGACACAGAGGCTGCTTGCCCTCTTTTAGTGGCCTGTGAGCATCTCCTTGGTGTATTTTTTATTTTGTAACACCACACTACACTGTATTAGATACTGTGTACACCGTCCGAAGTGTATTAGAAACTTTACACACTGTATTAGATACTGTGTATATGTATACCGCCTGCACTGTATTAGAAGCTGTACAAGGGCTGCACTGTATTTTAGACTGTGTGCACCACCAGAAGTTTAGTAGAAACTGTACAAACTGTATTAGATACCGTGTACACTACTTGAACTGTATTAGAAACTGTACTACACCTGCACTGTATTGTGTACTGTGTACACCACCAGAAGTGTAGTAGAAACTGTACACACTGTATTAGATACTGTGTACACCGTCTGAAGTGTATTAGAAACAGTATACCACAGAATACACTGTATATATAGGCTACACTGGATGCAGAGTGTGGATAGATAGATAGATAGATAGATAGATAGATAGATAGATAGATAGATAGATAGATAGATAGATAGATAGATAGATAGATAGATAGATAGATAGATAGATAGATCTATATGTATATACAGAACTAGATAGATAGATAGATAGATAGATAGATAGATAGATAGATAGATAGATAGATAGATAGATAGATAGATAGATAGAGATATCTCAAATACACTGCCACTAGCTGAATAACCTGCCTGCTTAATTTAACTCCATCTATCTCTCTGTCCACACCAACAACACTACACACGGCCACTGTGTAAGCAGCCTTATATAGTGTGGGGTGTGGACTTAGTCCCCTTGAGCCAAGATTGGACTTTGGCCAATTATGTCTCTCTCAGCAGAGCGCGCTCTGATTGGCCAAAGCACGCAGGACAGGTGGATGCTTTGACCAATCATCATACAACAATTGCACTGCGATCTCGCAGTGCATTATGGGGCATTCCACGGTGCTCGAATTTCCCACGGATGCCGCATAATGTTCACTGTTGGTTTTGAACTTATGTTCGACCCGAACATCGAGCTCTTCCCTATTGTTTACTATAGTTCTTCTGTTCATGTCCAATCACAACAGTGGTTAGCAATTTGCCAAATAGTTTTACCAAGTTTCAGAGTTGTTTTATGTTAATAGATCTGTTTCCCATTGTACAAATGAGGAAAACATCAGAATCATTAACCACTTGCCGCCCGCCAATGACAGATTGACGGCGGCAAAGTGGTTGTAGAATCCTGACTGGACGTCATATGATGTCCTCAGGATTCTGAGCCGATGCACGCCCCCGGGGGGCGCGCATCGCGGCGATCGTTGTTGCAGGGTGTCAGTCTGACACCCCGCAACACCGATCTCGGTAAAGAGTCTCTCACGGAGACTCTTTACCACGTGATCAGCCGTGTCCAACCACGGCTGATCCCGATGTAAACAGGAAGACCCGTTTGGCGGCTCTCCTGACAGGGGGGGTTCGCGCTGATTGTTTATCAGCGCAGCCCCCCCTCGGATCGCCACATGGACCTCCAGGGAAGCCCACCCTGGACCACCAGGGATGGAAAAAAAAAAGGGGGCCAAAAAAAGTCTGCAAAAAAAAAAAAAGATGCCAATCAGTGCCCACAAATGGGCACTGACTGGCAACAAAAGTAAATCAGTGCCGCCCCACAGTGTCCATCAGAGCCGCACCACAGTGCCCATCTGTGCCACCCCACAGTGCCCATCTGTGCCACCCATAAGTGCCGCCCATGAGTGCCCATCAGTGCCGCCTATGTGTGCCCATCAGTGCCGCATACCAGCGCCGCCTCATCTGTGCCCGTCAGTACTACCTCATCGATGTCCATCAGTGCCATCTCATCTGTGCCCATCAGTGCCGCCATATCAGTGCCTGTAATTGAAAGAGAAAACTTACTTATTTACAAAAAAAATTACAGAAAAAAATAAAAATGTAATTTTTTTCAAAATTTTCTGTCTTTTTTTAGTTGTTGCGCAAAAAAAAAAAATCGCAGAGGTGATCAAATACCACCAAAAGAAAGCTCTATTTGTGGGGAAAAAAGGACGCCAATTTTGTTTGGGTACAGTGTAGCATGACCGCGCAATTGCCATTCAAAGTGCAACAGTGCTGAAAGCTGAAAATTGGCTTGGGCGGGAAGGTGCGTAAGTGCCCTGTATGGAAGTGGTTAATACACAATTCAAAATAGTCCCTTTATTACTATTTAAAGCTTGAGAAACAGATGCAGAATATCAGAAGTATGTTTGTTTCGAGTGCTATCAATGACTTCTTTCTCATCCTATGTTGTTAAATCAAAGCAGTATCGAACAATATGCCGAAGTGTTAACACAATATGGCAAACTGTACTAGTTTATTGACTTGTGAATTGGTCTAGGTCAGCATTTCTTAACCTTTTTACCCAAAAAGAACCTTTGAAATAATTTTAGGTCCCAGGGAACCCCTGCTGAAATAAATTTATTGGGGGCAGTGGGAAGAAGACTCCCTACAGTGGTAGGCAGAATGCCAACCTTACAGACAGCTATTACTACTAATTTTACATTGCTCTCTAGACATTTTATTATTTTTATTACACCTGGATGCCTCAGCTGTATTCTGATGTTTTTAGCAATCTATACTGTGGTCATTCTATGATTATGTTTAGTACTGAACAGAACTGAAAGAAATATATAGCCTGTCATTGCTGACCAGGCTGCTATGTTGACTCTCCGGCTTCAGTATTTTCTAGTCACTGACACTAAGACCCCTTTCACACTGGGGTGGTGTGCAGGCGCTATTGTGCTAAAAATAGCGTCTGCAAACCGACCCTAAACAGCGGCTGCTGTTTCTCCAGTGTGAAAGCCCAAGGGCTTTCACACTGGATTGGTGCGCTAGCAGGACCACTCCAAAAGTCCTGCTAGCAGCATCTTTGGAGCGGTGTGTTTACTGCTCCTCCACCGCTTCTTCCCATTGAAAGCAATGGGAAACTGCGGCTATCCCTACCGGCAATGCGCCTCTGCAGAGGTGCAGTGCGGGCGATATTAGCCCTTTTTCGGCCACTGAGATAGACTCATTACATGCAAAGCAAGCTAGTTCAAGCCGTGATTACAGCTTACAGCTCATGAAAACCCCAAATCCACAATCTCAGAAAATTAGAATATTACATGCAATCAATAAAACATGGATTGTACATAGAACAATATCAGTCCTCCGAAAAGTATAAGCATGCATATGTACTCAGTACTTGGTTTGGGTCCCTTTTGCAGCAATTACTCCCTCAATGCGGCGTGGAATGGAAGCTATCAGCCTGTGGCACTGCTGAGGTGTTATGGAAGACCAGGATGCTTCAATAGCGGACTTCTGCATTGTTCGGTCTCATGTCTCTCATCTTTCTCTTGGCATTGCCCCATAGATTCTCTATGGGGTTCAGGTCAGGCGAGTTTGCTGGCCAATCAAGCACTGTAATCCCACGGTCATTGAACCAGGTTTTGGTGCTTTTAGCAGTGTGGGCAAGTGCCAAGTCCTGCTGGAAAATGAAGTCAGCATCCCCATAGAGCTAGTCTCCGGAAGGAACCATGAAGTGCTCCAAAATCTCCTGGTAGATGGCTGCGTTGACCCTGGACCCATGTCCAGGATCCGTCTGTGTGTGGTGGCTCTGGATGCACTGATTCCAGCCTCAGTCCACTCCTTGTGAAAGTCCCCAACACTTTTGAATGGCCTTTTTCTGACAATCCTCTCCAGGCTGCGGTCATCCCTGTTGCTTGTGCACCTTTTTCTTCCACAATTTTCCCTTCCACATAACTTTCTATTAACATGCTTTAATACAGCAATTTGGGAACATCCGACTTCTTTTGCAATTACCTTTTAAGGCTTTCCCTCCTTTTGGAGGGTGTCAATGATGGTTTTCTGCCCAACTGTCAGGTCAGCAGTCTTTCCCATGATTGTGATTCCTACTGAACCAGACTGAGAGAACATTTAAAAGGCTCAGGAACCCTTTGCAGGTGTTATGGCTTAATTAGCTGATTAGAGTGGGAGACAAATCACGGCTTGAACTATCTTGCTTTGCATGTAATGCGTCTATCTCATATATTAGTTTCACATTTTAAGTTGCATTAGTGAAATAAATTAACTTTTGCACGATATTTGAAATTTTTCGAGTTTCACCTGTATATATAAAATATATGGTAGAAAGGTAAGAATTCTGACATATTCAGACTTATAATTTCTCACTGTGCTTTGATAACAGGTTGAAAAAGAAATTGAACTCCACAGTCAGTTAAAGCATAGAAACATTGTCAGGTTTTACCACCATTTTCAAGACCAGAAGTACGTGTACTTGGTGCTAGAGTACTGCAGACACAAGGTATGTAAATTCTCCTAATTAAAGACAAATTTAAATAATAATTACTGTTTACCTGTTTATTAAAGTTATAGATTATTGCAATAAAGAGCGTACCAACATCCCAAGTATAAGCAACACATAAAAGAGAAAGATTAAGGGACTAAAGAGTAAATATAATATAATAAAAATAATTAACTTTTATTTGAACAGTCATAAAATTGTGCAAAATAGAGCAAGATTTACACAACTTTGAAACATCCTAAAACTACACCACCGTATTCCTTATCACAGATCATAGGAAGTGAGCAGGTGACCAGGGACCCCCAGGGACATGTAGTCTAAGGGACAGTCAGTTTCAAAAGAGCCCCTGCAGGTGTCGCTGCATGCTGATCCCAGGTTGCGACCCCTAGGTTTACCCTGCTCTAGCTGAGCAGGGACAAGCACAAGATGATGATGATAACCAGAAAATGTGCTGCAGAGACATGTGGTAATAGAAAGATAAGCCAAGTGTCCGGGCAGGCAGCAGACAAATGGAAACCAAGAGTCAAGTCATGAGTCAGGGCAGGGGGAGGGTAAGTGTAAACCAGGAGACAAGCTATGAGTCAGGACAGGCAGCAGACAAGTGAATCCAGAGAAGGAAGTCAAAGCTGATACACTAAAAGACAATGCAAGGAACCAAGCAGGAGGCTAGAGAGTTGAGACTGAGCACAGGAGCCAATGAAAACTGTGGCTTGGGCAAAACAGGCTGAAAGGCAGAAGCCATAAGTAGGTGTGGCTTTTAAGAGGTTCATCCTGATAAGGCCAAGATTGAGGTTAAGAGCTTGATTGCACAGGAACGAAGAAGATAATTAACATTCATGTTCCCCATGTTGCCTGTCTAATATTCTACTTGAATACCATTTTCCAAGAGTGCATTGTCTACAGCACAGTTGTCAAACACAAGGCCCGCGGGCCGAATCCGGCCCTCCAGGCCATTTCATGTGGCCCTCGCACCTCTCCTGCAGCTGCAGAAGAGCTCCAGCCCTCTTGTCCTCCTCCAGACCCCTACTTTCTCCTTTCAAGCAATGCATCCACCTTCTTCCCAGCAGCAGCTTAAGGAAAGGGGGGGTGCACTGTGATGTAAGGGAGAGTGGGGGACTCAACTTCTGATGGTGGGGTGGCTCTTGACATCTAATGTAAGGGGAGGGGATGCGCTGGACATCTAGATTTACAGATACAAGCGTCCCTTTTGAGAACAATCATAATGCTGATGCGGCCCACGATGAAATTGAGTTTGACACCTCTGGTCTACAGTATAATTGCACTCTACGAGTATAAGCCAAGGTACCGAATTTTACCACAAAAAAATGGGAAAACTTATTGACTTGAGTATAAGCCTAGGATGAGAATGCAGCAGCTACTGTAAGCGGAAAAGAGGGTCAGAAATGCCCATTTGCACGCCTCACTGTGCCCATCGCAACCTCACTGTGCCCATTGCAACCTTACTGTGCCCATCGCAACCTCACTGCGCCCATTGCAACCTCACTGTGCGCCACTCACCTGGAGGATGCAGGAAGCGTCCGTAGGCCTGAATGCAGAAGCCAGGAAAGGAGGGAATGCCGCCGCGTGGAGGAGCGTTGCACCGTTCAGATACACTGAATCGAGTATAAGCCGAGGGGTGCATTTTCACCCTTAAAAAAAAGGGCTGAAAAACTTGGCTTATAATTGAGTATATAAGGTAAGTATAAATACAAATTAGTATTATTATGTGAATTTACAGACATGGTAGACACCATCCATATGACATTACGTCATTATATCAATGGTGATCAATTATATTAATGTTTACAAGGCAGTAAAAGGGACACTGCCAGGGACCACAGAAACTAGAGAAAATTTTCTTAAATATATTATGATTATTTAATGTGTATGTAGATGGGTAGTATCATGTAACTATCTAATATTTAGGCAATCTACCTATGTGTAAGGGATGTAATCTGTCCCAAATTGTCCAATGGAAATAAACACCAGGAAGAGCACTTCAAAGCATTTTAAACAAAATGTACCATAGTATTTGTATTTATTTTTTGCTATTTTTTATTGTTTTTTTTCAAATATACAGCCAAATAAAATAAAAAAGAACAAAATAAATTTGCAGTGTCAAAACAACGCAACATCGGAATAACGAACATGTAACTAACCATTGAAGATTAAAATCCAGTATATATAAACAATCCAAAACATAAGATAAAATGGGCCTTCTAAGAGATTAAAACTTCAGATTTTTTTTTCATTTGTTTACTGTAGTAATTGGTTAAATTTTTAGTTCATGGAAATCAGGTATTTTTGGATTTGTGCAGATTTAAGCAAAACCTCAGCTCAAAATAAATATCTTACCATCATCAGTCAAATTTCCCACTGAACCTGCTAATGGGGCTTCCTGGGTTATTCAATTTTATTTCATCATTTGTACTGTATGACTTTTCTTTGGTACCCCAAACAGTTCTTATATCTATTGGGTATAGATAAGAAGGACATTAAACTCATTATGATTTTTTTCCAAAAAGTGTTCAATTCACAATCCTAAAATGTGTAATGCTTGCTTTTCCAAACGAAATAAACATTTATCTGTTGAAAGCTTTATTTTCTTTCATGAATGTATTTTATCTCGTGAAGTGTTATTTTATCACTAACTCAAAGGGCTCTTTTTTCCTCATCTCCTCCACGAACAGCAACTGAAACTTCCATTCATCACCAGCCTATCGCTGGTGTTATTTTAAGGAGTGATAATCTGTGTGTTAATCTTTGTGAATTGACTTTAACATTGATTTTTTTTATAAGGGCTGATAAAATAACACTGATGGTGTTATAATAGCACAAGTAGTGGTCTAATAGTACTACTTACTTGATAAAGAGTGCCAAACATCTTTTTGAATTGATAGTTAAGAGGTATAAGATGTAATCTTAAGGAAGTATAAGAGAAAAATTGCCTAATCTCATAAAATTGGATGCCCCGTAGATGGGTACATTTTTTATGGATGGTAATGTTCAGTAAAAGCTCTAGCTTCCACTTTACAAATCCCTACTCTACAGGACCGGTATAAATGTCTACATAATGTAAGTTACATTATGCAGAGGCACACAGATGATGAAAGAATGCTATCTTTTCAATGGAGAGAAGAGAGCAATGGCTTCTGATAATTGTCAGTATACTACCCAGTTTTAAGAAGCACATATACTGTACATTAAACATATAAATAACAAATCTATAAAGACACATAACAAAAAAGGGAAGTTGTCTTAAACAAATAAGAGTATAAAATGTTTAATTATTTTAGTCAAGTTTAACTGGAGAAGAGTTTAAACATCTATTAGTTTAATGGCTGTCTACAACCCTCTTCGGGACACCATTTTTCACTTTCTGTCCCTTTTATCACTAGCACATTATATGGAGGGAATAGGTGTCAATGGGGCAAGAAGACACCGGCAGCATGAAAAATTTGATAGCAGTTCCAACCTCTTTCTACTCTACTAATTAAAAAAAATGTTTTGTTGTCTCCTCTATACCCCCCCTCCCCCCCATTGTACTTCACCATTGGATTTAGAAGTAGGAGATGGTAGCAGAGGTAGAGATGCTAATGAAAATGTGTCTTTATAAGTGTTTTCAGATAAATCTGAAAATATGACCTGCTTCATTTAAATGGAAGTTGACCTGTTGCCTATTATTATATGTACAGTCGGCATTGGCGTATTTTTTTTATTATTATGCAGTTCTGATTAGAGTTATTGCATTAATATATTCAGAGCACTTCATAATTTACATGTGATATGTGAATGATGCTGCACATTACAAAATTATTTCAAAAACACTTCACCTTTTCCTTTTTTACAGGTGTTGGCTGTTAGTGTGTATTTCATACTGCATGCACTTATGCTTCTGTGTCTTTTTTTTTCTGCAGTCTCTTGCTCACATCTTGAGCATACGAAAACTACTGACAGAGCCTGAAGTGCGATATTACATGAAGCAGATATTACTTGGGGTACAATACTTGCACCTTCACAGGATAATCCATAGAGATCTAAAACTCAGTAAGTAAAAAATTCCAATCAAGTAATCAAGCGCAAGAAGTCACAGGTGTCACAATTTACTTTGTTCACTTTGCAAGAGAATGTTCCCTAGATCTTAGTTAAATGTGATAAAGTTTCATTTTACAAAAAATATTCAATGACTTGCTAAGAAAAGAAAATAAAAAGCATTTTTGACTGCCCACAACAGGATGATGGAGTTCAGCAGAGCGTCACCCCAATTACTAAGCTCGGGGGGTAATTCCCTTGCAAAGTGAATCATCTGTTTGCCTTTATTTAATCAACCCCTGGGTGTCACATACAGTAAGTTGATTTGTCAACATTTCGGGGCCTTGTAGAGTCCCCTTCCGTGCAGTGGCACCATGACCTTGGTTTTAATTCCTCACTACTAATTTTGTAATGAATAATAAAGTGACCCTGTCACCACATCTTCTTTTTCTTTCACCATTTCCTACTTGCTAATGTTTTCCTAAGTAGATGTGTCAGATAACCTATAGGTGCCAGTGTCTCTTTTTTTTTTATTGTGACCCTGTCACCACATTGTCACTTGTTAAAAGAGCCAGACCTGTAAAAAAAAAAAAAGACCATTTAATTACATTTCTGGTGGTCCATGTCTCAAACTCTGCCATTTGCTATTCCCCAGATCCTGCAGGTATGTGACACTTTTTGGTGTCATATCTTGTAGTGATGTGTGAGCTAGTGAGAGAAACCACAGTGTTTGGCAAAAGGAGCGGATATTCAACACACCTGACAGTCACTGTTAAATACCTGCAGCAGTCAGGAAGCAGCAGTGGCAGAAAAAAAGTGCCCAAGTTTCAAGTCAGTGACCACCAGAAAGGTGGGTTGTCTCTGTTTACAAGAAACACTGTTAACTTTAAAAAAAAAAATGGTTACAGCTTCAGAGAAAGAAATACTATTGTGAAGACCATAGTCCATAGTCAGAGGTACAACAGAGGGATACTTATTGGGTGTATTTGGCTTTTAGTTTGGGCCAATCCTGTGTCGTAGTAAAGAGAGTACAGTACATTGAGAAAAAGAAAAAACAGTAGGTCCTTGAGGTCAGGAACTGATGTGATGCACAATATACTGTATATGTAAAGTGCTGCGTAAATTGTCTGATATAACAATAAAGAGCTGTTATCATGGTTCCTTAAATTGTGGTGCTGCCCGCTACATCAAGGGAGCCTTTCTATGTATATTTGTATACCTGCAAATGATGTGATTGGTGCTCTGAGAGGAGATTCTTCATTTGTTTGATTGGAGTTTTGGATTAAGAAACTTGACAGTTTCCTCCAGTGTGAAGTGTTTAAGCTGTTGTGCACATGGTTGTAATTAAGCCACATCATTGGGTGAGCATCATTGGGGATCAGTTGTGTCTCTGCCTTTCCTTGATGTGATTGATTGCTCTTAAAATGGGTTCTCCATCCACTTGCAGAGTGAATTCTTGGATTAATAATTCTGGCATAAACCTTCAGTGAGTGAGTCTTATGCCTAAAATGCTAAAGCTGTAGTACACCCAAGTGTACCTCAGACACTTATGCCGCGTACACACAACCGTTTTTTATGACGAGAAAATGCCATTTTTTTAATTGGTAATGAAAACGGTCGTGTGTATGCTCCAGAGCATTTTTCTCGATACGAAAAATGCCCGCTAAAAATTTAGAACCTGCTCTATTTTTTCTCGTAGTTTTTCACATCGTGAAAAACAGTTGTGTGTACGCTTTAACGAGGGGGAAAACAATGCACATGCTCAGAAGCAAGTTATGAGATGGGGAAATTGGCAAAAGCCAGCCCAAAGGGTGGCGCTATTTGAATAGAACTTCCCCTTTATAGTGCCGTCATACATGTTGTACGTCACCGTGCTTTGCTAGAGTATTTTTCTCACGATTGTGTGTATGCAAGGCAGGCTTGAGAGGAATCGTGTCGAGAAAAACTTCTTTTTTTTCATGACATGATAACGGTCGTGTGTACGCGGCATTAGGATAGCATATTCTTATTGTGTTACACATTCTTAGATGAAACTGATATTCTTATAAGTGCCATGTGTTTTTCTTTTTAAAACTATGGTTCAAAAGGTAGTTAAATGTAAAAGGATGGTGGAGTGAGATGAGTAAAAATAAAAATCTAATAGGAGATATATAAATAAGGCCACTTTTGCTTGCATCTGATTAGATTATAGAAGTCAGCAGGGCTTCACCTCATTCACTAAACTTTGGAGAGTGTTTCCATGCAAAGGGCAAGTTCCCTTGCAAAGTGAACAGTCTATTTGCCTTTAGTAAAAAAAGCTCTGTCTCAATTATCATTAGGCACGGTTCACACTGGAAAGGGCCGCGGATCGCACAGGAGCGCTGTGCGTCCCTGTTCTCCATTTCAGGGACGAATCTTTGCCTGAATTCAGCCTTAAAGCGGAGGTTCACCCAAATAACATGTATAGAAGATCATATTCTTTATACTTCCAACATGTACAGTATGTTCTTTTTTTTTTTTGGCTCTACATACCTTATTATGGCTATTTTCCACCCGGCTTCCGGGTACTCACTCCCACGGGAGTAGGCGTTTCTTTGCAGAGGCACAATATCACCTGGGACTTCACCCAGATGATTGACGTTCCTTGAGAAAAAGTTCCCCCCCGCGTCCCCCTATTGCGTAGGGGCGTCACGAGAGTCACGGAGTTTCCGAAAGTAGCCGAACTGCGAGTCAGCTCTATACGGCGCCTGCGCAGTCAGCTCTACACGTCTCCTAGTGGGTGCGCAGGTGCCATGTAGAGCAGACTCGCAGTTCGACTACTTTCGGAAACTCCGTGACTCTCGTGACGCGCCCACGCAATGGGGGGGCGCGGGGGGAACTTTTTCTCAAGGGCGTCAATCATCTGGGCGAAGTCCCAGGTGACATTGCGCCTCTGCATAGAAACTCCTACTGCCGCGGGAGTAAAAAAAAAAGGGCATACTGTACATGTTGGAAGTATAAAGAATATGATCTTATATACATGTTATTTGGGTGAACCTCCGCTTTAAAACTGAGCCAAAGACGCACAGGTTTTTCTGTGCAATCTGCTCCGCAGCCCCCCCGGAGATACAGTATGTGAACCCAGCTCCATAGAGAGCCGATCACATTCTTTTACTATACGAATTGGATGCGGAGAAAAACGCATCCAATTAGCATAGGTGTGAACCCAGCCTTACACCAGTTGCAAATTGTAATACCTAATAATGAACAATAAAAAAAATCAAAACATAAGAAGAACAGATTTATGTACAATACATTTTTTTGTGCCTTTCAACAAAACCAAAACCTTTTTGTCCCAAAAGGCATTTCTCAACTCACAAACTGTCTAGTAGTCCCTGGCCAATGATGATGAACCTATTCAGCTTCACTATGAATAAATCAGATGCTTCTGAGGCAGAAGTTTAATCCCTGACTGATTCCTAAAAAAAATGTTTGCACACGTTTACAGCACATCATACTCAGCCATGTGTTCCCCTTGCACAATTACTTGTAGCTTAGTGACATTTTTATTAACGCAACTTTATTATCCTACATTAAGCAATATCAAGTTTTAGTGAATTGTAAATGCTCAAAATTGTTCGTTCTAACTTGTAGTAGATTAATGGACTATCCTTTTGTGAAAACTCATTGTGCATGCTCTGTCATTTGTGTGGTCTGCTGCTTTCATTTCACTGCAGTTTGCAAATATTTTTAAATTAAACCAGAAAAGTTACGTAGTGTCTCTTCAAAATATTCAGTCAGTCTGGCTCCAAAAATAGGACATTCCACACACAGACTCGAAGCATTTGGCACTTCATAACAGTCTACATGTAATAAAACTGAGAACTACTCACATAATCCCCAGTGTCAGTTGGCAAAAGATACTTTTAGCTGTTTACACATCTACTTCATTCATTGATAGCTTTAGTCGATGACAGGTCAGCCCATGCAGGGTAAAGCAACTGGTTCACCTAAAGTGTATCTAAAGCTAAAACTTAAGCAGTGCTATATGCACACCATACTATACTGCAGAAATAAGCATTCCACCACACTACAGCATCCTTGTTTGCCACAATATATGCTGTGAGTATGGTGCATGAAGCTGCTGCTGTGTGCTGTACCCAATGTTTTGTGCATTGTATGTATTGGTGTGTGCCATATCCAATGAGTTGGTTGTGTGGTGCTCTTCTGTGTGCCATTATTCAGCGTGCTGGGTATGGTGTGTGCTTCTGAATACGTTGGCCAGTGTGTTGGGTATGGTGTGTGCTTCTGAATATTTTGTCCATGTGTTGGGTATGGTGTGTGCTTCTGAATGCTTTGTCTAGTGTGTTGGGTATGTTGTGTGCTTCTGAATGCTTTGTATAGTGTGTTGGGTATGGTGTTTGCTTCTGAATACTTTATCTAGTGTGTTAGGTATGGTTTGTGCTTCTGGATTCTTTGTCTAGTGTGTTGGGTTTGCTGTGGGCTTTTGAATACTTTATCTAGTGTGTTAGGTATGGTTTGTGCTTCTGGATACTTTGTCTAGTGTGTTGGGTATGCTGTGGGCTTTTGAATACTTTGTCTAGTGTGTTGGATATGGTGTGTGTTTGTGAATATTGTGTCTAGTGTACTGGGTATGGTGTATGCTTCTAAATAATTTGTCTAGTGTGCTGGATATGGTGTGTGCTTCTAAATACTTTGTCTAGTGTTCTGGGTATGGTGTATGCTCCTAAATACTTTGTCTAGTGTGCTGGGTATAATGTGTGTGTTTGTGAATACTTTGTCTGGTGTGTTGGATATGGTGTTTGCTTCTGAATACTTTGTCTAGTGTGTTGGGTATGTCGTGTGCTTTCAAATACTTTGTCTAGTGTGTTTGGTATGGTGTGTGTTTGTGAATACTTTGTTCACTGCGTTGGGTATGTGTCTAAATACGTGTGAGCTCAGTGTGGTGTGTGCTTCTGAATACTTTGTCTACTGTGCTGGGTATGGTGGGGGCTTCTGAATACGTTGTCTAGTGTGTTGGATATAGTGTATGTTTCTAAATACTTTGTCTACTGTGTTGGGTATTGTGCGTGTTTCCAAATATTTTGTATAGTGTACTGGGTATGGCATGTGCTTCTAAATACTTTGTCTACTGTGCTGAGTATGGTGTGTATTTATGAATACTCTGTCTACTGTGCTGGGTATGCTGTGTATTTGTGAATACTTTGTCTAGTGTGCTGGGTATGGTGTATGTTTTTGAGTACTTTGTCTAGTGTGCTGGATATGGTGTGTGTTTGTGAGTACTTTGTCTAATGTGCTGGGTCCAGTGTCTGAGCCCCAAGCCCCAGACCTGGGGTCACCCCCCAGATTAGGGGGCACCCTCAAGGGCCACTGACAGCCTCCTCAGCACTCCATCTCCCAGCTGACTGCCCCCACTGGCATGACTCAGGTGTATTTATGAGGTACCTGTCCCCTGCCAGCCATTTTTGCTGGGGATTGGCTGGGGCCCTCGTCAATACTCCAAGCAGCTCCTCCTAGACTCCACCCTCTACTTCTGGAAGCTTCTCCAAGGTTCAAGAGAGCATAGGGAGTTACCAGAGGTGCTGCTTGCTGAGTAACCCAGGCCAAATACTCAGCCAGGCCAAATTTTTCTACACTAAAAACTATGTACACTAGCATCTAGCTAGAGGGTGCCACACATAAAAAGTGCATTTTAAATGATCATGTACATAAACCCCCTAAAGTGACACTAAACTCTGGGTTTTAAAAAAAATTAAGTTAATTCAAGTATGTGTTCTTAACTCCAAAAGAAAGTACTTTTTGCTCTAAGGCCGGGTACTCACGAACAAACATGTACGGTGAAAGCGGTCCGTCGGACCGTTTTCACCGTACATGTCTGCCAGAGGGCTTCTGTACGATGGTTGTACACACCATCGTACAGAAGTCCGCGCGTAAACATTACGCGGGGCGTGTCCGCGTCGTCGCCGCGACGATGACGCGGCGATGACGCGGAGACGTGGGCGGGCCTGCCATTTAAAGGCTTCCACGCATGCGTCGAAGTCATTCGACGCATGCGAGGGACGGCGGGCGCCTGGACATGTACGGTAGGTCTGTACTGACGACCGTACATGTCCGAGCGGGCAGGATTCCAGCGGACGGTTTTAAAACACGTCCAGGAATATTTGCCCGCTGGGAAAAGGCCCGGCGGGCAAATGTTTGCTGGAATTCGGCCCGCTCGCGCCTACACACGACCAAACATGTATTCTGAAACTGGCCCACGGACCAGTTTCAGCATACATGTTTGGTCGTGTGTACGGGGCCTAAGCCTCGTCCAAATCTCCAAACTCTTTTTTTTCATATAGGGTGTCTACATTTCTTCTCCATGATTTGTAGTAATGTAGCCACCTTCTCCTGCTTGCTTGCTCATGTGATGGACTATGGGATTTGTAGTGTGCATATGATTATAACTAGCGTGCAATGCTCATTCACAACAAACAGACATGAAGGGGGTAAAGAGGAATTTGAGAAGCTCACAAAGGATGTTACAAGGAGGCAGAAAAACACAGTGAGGGCTCATTTGTACTTGTGGTTGGGGGGCAGTAAAACCCTGTGGTGGAGCCATGCTTTTTTCTGACCAATTGCTACCACCCACCCCCTTTAGCTGCTGAGGCAGTGGTTGGGGGTTATCACATGCTGTGGCCGCAATGCTTTGCTTTGCAGCTGCCACATGAAGTATACACCCTGGCGCATTCATCAGGTGTTACCTTCCACACGTTACCCATTTAAGTAAATAGGGCCACCCTGCAAGTGCCCTGCGACCGCCTGCAATGTATGCAGTTGCAGCATGTTAGTTTGGGGCATACGGGGTAAAGCAGGTGGTGAGGAGGCAATACAACACATCCTCACCACCTGTCAAATGCCCTCTGAAGAGCAATTTGAGCAAAGTGCAAATGAGCCCAAAGAAACAATTTAATGAAAAATAAATTACAGGACCATTAAGTAGTGAATGTATATGGATTATTTTTGTAGAATAAGGATATCGTTTAGCGCCGCTTTAATGTAGATAGGCCAATTCATCAGGGAACATTTGTTTGTTTTATTTTATAATTATGTTGAAGTAATGCAAGCTAGAGGGCTTTGATGATAAACACAAATATATAAATCATTTTATTATGAAGTGCAAATTAAATATTGGAAATAATGATCTGCTGATGTTGGCCATGTCTGTTAATGCTTATCAAAACTTAGATCTAAATTGTATGCAATGTCAATGATAGAGGACCTTTAAATAAAGGAAGCAGATAGATGTGCTAGACAGTGGCTTGGTTTTAATTTACTGCTTCAGTGAACTATCTGTCCCTTTGTGCTCCCTTGCACACATGTCAGAAATTCTAGGAACTACAAATATAAAACTCAGACTGTTACTTAGCATTTGCTGTTTTTAGCAAGTGTTTTCAGTGCTCTATCTGTTCTACTTATATCCATTGCTTCTGTCTGCAAAGCAAGTTCAAAAGGGCACCTTTTAACTTCCAGTTTATTTACAAACACAGAACATTTGCATTAAGATGCAATGGGTTAAAAACTCAAACTTCAAGCAGCAATGCATAGCAGTGCATGCCTTTGAACAGACATGCAATCAAACCTTATAGAAAAATAAAGACAACAGAAAAAGTGCCACTTACATGTCAAAGCAGATATAAACATATCTGTATAATAGTTAAAAACAAAGGCCCAGATTCACAAAGCACTTACGCCGACGTATAACAAGTTACGCCGATGAAAGTGCAAATGTGCGCCGTCGTATCTGTGCGCGAGACCCACAAACAGATATGTGCCTAAAACCAGGCTACACCCCTCCGACGTAGCTTGCTTACACCGGCGTAGGGTGGGCGCACATTTAGGCTGGGTGCATGGTGCCGCTCACATTGATTAGCCATTCAAACATGCAAATGAGGGAAATACGGCGATTCACGAACCTGCGTGCGCCCGACGCAGGCTACGAGAGGTGCGCGTAAGTTGTACGTCCGGCGTCAAGTTATTCCCCATATAGGGGTGCGACCCAGCAGCAGACATGCAAAGGTCTGCACCAGGGAACACAAGCCGGCGTAATTTACGTTGGACGTGTGTCTGGCTGGCCGTAGGTTACGTTCACGCCGTATGCAGTGATCCGGCGTAGTTTAGGCAGTTGCTCCAACGTGGTTGTGAGCAGGCGCAGGGGGATGCGTCCACGTCACGGCGCATGCGCAGTTCGTGATACGTATCTGTCTGGCGCTCAGCCCATCATTTTCATGAGGTCATGCGTCATTTGCATGGGTCACGCCCACTTCCACCTACGCTGGCGTACGCCTTTGAATTCCACGCCAAGCTGGCGCAGCGTTCGGAGCACTGGCTTGCTGAATGCATTGCTTGCCTCTCTGCGCTGCGTTGGCGTAGCGTATATTGGTTACTCTACGGCGGCGTAATGTGCGCCTTGCTCTCTGTGAATCTGGGCCAAAAAACATTTAAATGCCCAGCATGCTGGGAATGCTAACTCACTGACACGCGCTTGTGCTTTCAACCAATCTGTTAAACCATCAAATGGTGAGTGCCATGATTACATGTGCAGCATCATGGCAGTTGCAAATCAGAGGTCAAAATGGAAGAAAAGAATAGGAGGGTTTAGTTCTACTTTAACAGACAGTTAAATCTTTTTTCTTCTGTTAGGCCTCAAGCAAAGTGGAAGTTTTGCTATCTCTCCTAGATGCCTCTCCTCCTAACAGCAGTGTTTTGGCAGACAAAATGCTTGACGCTTGTAAAAGCGTTTAATGTGTTTAGGCAGGTTTAGGTGCATCAAGCTCTTGGGCATTTATTCATTTCATTGGCAAGAATAATAATTTATTCTGGGCATTAAAATTCTTTAACGCTCAAGTGCTAAATGCATGTAGCCTAAGCGTGCTTTTACACATTGCAAGCATTTTTTCTGCAAAAAAAAAACCTTCTTGGACACACACAATGGCTGTGGGTTTTTTTTTTTTTGCCTCTTAACTCCTCTAAACACCTATGTATAGGCTAACATACAGGGGGATTTAAAAGCATGAGGTTTAAAGACCCTGCAAGTACAGAAAATACCTAAAATACCTGTTTTTCATGAACAGGGGTCAGGCTCGAAGACCAGTTGCTATAGCAGCAGCTGGACTACTGCTGACCAGCTGGATAGGTACACCCTATAAGAAGTCTCCCGGGCGGATGATACAGGCTCACCTGAGGTACGGAGTATAATTACGAACGTACCTGTACGTACGTGTTCAGCAGAGCTCCTGATGGTAAAGATGGATTTTGTTGCGTGTTAGTACCAGGTCACGATCCTCAGGATTGCCCCACCAGAAGGTGAGCAAGTCGTGGTTCAGAAGCAGATAAGCAGTAAGGAGCAAACAGAAGCATAGTCAGTAATACAAGTCAGTAACTAGTAGTTACAAGTTGGAATCAGGCAGAAGCGTAGTCGAGGAACAAGCCAAGGGTCGATAATGAGTGGTAGCACAATATGGGCAACATCAGGAAAGACGAGATGAGTTATTGGATGAAGAGAGCACAATAATCTGGCAAACAGGAAGTGCAAAAAGTTCAAGGTTCAGCAGACATTAAGGCACAAGGCGGGGTGGTCCAATGGATCAGACAGGGCGCTGTCCAGCATCTCAGGTAGCTCAGCGAAAAGGGCCATCACCAGACACAGCACAGGTTTAAGTCCAGGCCCTGACACCGCTGATCTGTCAGAATGCACCCAGTTAAGTCTTGTGAAGAGCTGACAAAACATAGATGGTGTTGTAACAAAAGCAAAGACACTGCTAAAGGCAAACATTGCACAAGTCAGGTTTTGCAAACAGTGTAAAAAAGTTCACAGACCAAGAAACTTACCAGTTACACAGTATATGCTGTGACAAGCTAATGCTATGTTATGGTGTATAAAGGCAGTTGGTGCACAGTTTGGCATGCAAGAAATAACTAAGCAGAGGTGGGACTGGATCACATGATCATGAAATGTGCTGGAGTCCCCTAGGGTTCTCACCTATACAGGTTACTGGGGCTCCAGGATATATGTCTTGTAGATCAACAAGCGTGTTGCTTTTCTCAGGAATTGGTCAAATCTGGTTTTGGTCCTGGAGCATGGAGACTTTGTAGAGACATTGGATCCTCCAACCCTGGATCTGTGTGTGTACAGCTCTCTTAATGTAGGTGCTAACTACATATCAGGGCTCCTCCTTCCCCAAGAAGTCAGTGATGCTGTAAGGGAGTAGTAAGGTATATTCACACGCAATCGCTGCAAAACATATTAACTCCTTGCAATCGCTGCAAAACACGCATCTCAGCATATACCCATTTTTGCAATCGCTGCAAAACATGCATCTCATTATATACTCCTTGCAATTGCTGCAAAAACTTGCATTTCAACATATACCCATTTGCAATCGCTGCATGCCTCTCAACATACTTCTTGCAATCGCTGCAAGCACACTCAGTGATGCTCATACAGCCCACTTCATTTTTTAGTGGCACTTAATCGGTCACTCATTTCCAGTCGCATTCATACGAGCCACTCATTGCTTTCGTCTGTCTTTTCTCCCTCAGGTCAGTCGAGTCCAGGTTACATCCTGTACCAGGTTGGAACCTACCATACCTACCAGACAACCAAAAGTCACACCTCAGGTCTATTTATTTTGTGAATCTTGACATGTGTTTATGGCCATGACCATAAATTAGAAGGCCAGTATGGTGGCCTGAATTTATGGGAGGACCCTGGAGGGCATTTAAGCTGACCACTTCCCCTTCCTCTTTGTCGGTTCCTGTGCACAATACCCTCCCTTCCATTCCCCTTTTTACAGCACTTCTCAGCACATTCTCCTCCACAATCATCCATTACTTATCTTGGGTATGGCCCCTTTTCTTGTCATACCTACCAGACGACCAAAAGCCACACTATTTATGTTGCGTGTTTATGTGATCCACATTTGTCTCGGTCTTAGAGCCACGACCATAAATAAATATATATAAATATATATATATTAATATATATATATATATATATATATATATATATATACAGTGCATTTTTTCCTCAAACAATAGGTGCTGGAGCTTAACCACGACCCCACAAAACCCCTCCCCCTACACACACCCTCCAAATCGCATCGAATAGTGGGTGTGGTCAGTCAAATTTCACGAACAGTAGGAGGATCTTAAAGGACCATTAAATACCAGGGTTGTATTACATACAGAGTGCAGAGCTGTCACTTGTAAACACAGAAACCAGACTTCTGTGTTTACAAGTGATTGTGGTGAGCAGGCACCAAAAGGGTCTGAGCCAGAGGTGGTGGAACTAAGTTCCACCAAGTTCCCCCTAAAAAAAGCCATATATATATCTCCTTTAGTAGATTGTTTTAGATGGCACCAAAGCACCTGGGTCAAAAGAAAATTAACACCAAAGTAAGATTTTTAAATAATTAATTGCTGTTTTTTAGTAAAACATATTCATGTTATTCCTTCCAGCTAGACTCGGTATTGAAGAAAAAGATATATAAATATGTTCAGCTACTTATCTGTATGCTAGCAATGCAGAGACACAAGTGTTCTGATAGCAATCAGGAAGCATCTTGTTCAAATCTGTTTATATACATATGTGAGCAGACAGTACCCAATTAAGAAATACCTTAGATCGCATAAATCAACATGTTTCAGATTGTTTCCTTAATTAAAAAGCACAGATGTAAAGAGAACAATTATAGCACTTTTAATTAAAAATGCATATTACATTACTTTGACATCATTGTTGGCATGACGCATTACTTAAAATTTGAGGGGCATTGCATTCTATAAAACTGATAAGTGATAAAGTACTGGGTATCTTAATCTCAAATTGTAGATGTTCATTGGTTAATTTTTCCGTTTCATGTTACAGTACTGAGCATAGATTTATATAATTTTGCACAAGCTCTTTTATTTAGAGACTTAATAGACTTTGGGCCAGATTCACAAAAGGGATACGACGGCGTATCTGCTGATACGCCGTCGTATCCCTGTTTCTATCTATGCGACTGATTCATAGAATCAGTTACGCATAGATATCCCTAAGATCCGACAGGTGTAATAGTTTTACACTGTCGGATCTTAGGATGCAGTACCGCGGCCGCCGCTGGGGGGAGTTTGTGTCGTAAACCAGCGTCGGGTATGCAAATTAGGAGTTACGGCGGATCCACGGCGGTTTTTCGCGTTCGCTACGTCGCCGCTAGTCAAGTTTCCCGTCGCAAAGTTACACTTTTTTTTGGGTGCCTTAACTTTAGTCAGCAAGTGTATTACTGTCTAAAGTATGGTCGTCGTTCCCACGTCGAAATTTAAAAATCAACGTCGTTTGCGTAAGCCGTCCAGGAATACGGAAGTACGCTACGCGCGTCGCCATTCAAAAAAATTACGTCACAGCGCGCAAAGCACGGCGGGAGTTCGGAAACGGAGCATGCGCGGTAGGTCCGGCGTGGGAGCGCGCTTAATTTAAATGGCACACGCCCATTTGAATTGGCCCGCCTTGCGCCGGAGGCCGCGGGCGTAGTTTTCATCGTAAGTGCTTGGTAAATCAGGCACTTATCTAGGATAAGTTACGCCGCCGCGATTCTACGTGAATCTGGCCCTTTATGTCCAAGAACAACTAATAACACAAAAAGGCAGAGCTAAGCTAGTTTTTGTAAAAAAAATTACTTTGTCGTTAAATTTTTTTAATAAAATTGCTGCAGAGAAACAGGCAGACAGAGCTTTTGGGTCAGAACTTGCCACTTATTCCTGCCATCCACATGTTCCTCTTGGCCTGACACTCTGATGGACCACCTTACTGGTCAATTAAAATGTGCAGGGAGCAATATGGCAAGCCGTATCTCTTTTGGGGAGAGGTAAAGTTTGCATGTCAGGACATCCACGGCTATGGCCATAATAACAGAATTTTGAATGGCACGCCTGGTGACAATAATCCACTTGGCCTGTATACACTGGTATGTGACTCAACCATTAATTATAATAATTACTCCACCCAGTAATATAATTCATCTCCTTTTTAATTGGGAATTGTCTGAATTCCATTCCACTAACAGTCCCAAGCCATCTTTACTAAAGACAAATGTCATATGTAGTTTTAAATCCTTCAAGTAGCCACAATCACAGGCTACGTTTGTTGTTAACAGATTGTCTCCGGGTAGAATGTACAGCTTAAAGTGGATTTAAACCCTCACATATACCCAGTGAAGTGAACAGCCTCAGATGATACACAGAGACTAAACAAATCTCCCTATATACGTTTTACATGTATATCTGCTGTCATCAGATTTCTGTATTCTTTAGAAAGTGAACATTGTGTTAGAATTTTAACTTCCTCTTTCAGCAGTGGGAGGGGAGTCTTGGCATACACTGTGTGACAGCTGATTGGAGGAAAGGCGCACACACCCCCTCCACATAGGAAGAGGAAGAAAGGAACATGCAGAGCTGTGCTGTGAATAGACCAGCTTTTTGCTAATCTATTTTCAGCAACTTCCCAACACAAATGCTGATAACAGAGGAACGGAGCAGCAGAAAGACACCGGGTTTAGGGCTTTGGAGAGAGATGAGTAAATACTACAGATATATGTGCCCAGGTCAAATTTCATGAATAAGGTTTACATCCACTTTAACTGCTTCAATACAGGGCACTTAAACCCCCTTCCTGCCCAATCAATTTTTTGAGCTTTCAGTGCTGTCACATTTCGAATACAACACTGTACCCAAATTAATATCATTTTTTCCCCAAAAAATAGAGCTTTCTTTTGGTGGTATTTGATCACCTCTGTGTTTTTTATTTTGTGCGCTATAAACAAAAGAGTGACAAGTTTGAAAAAAAAAACACTATGGGCCGGATTCACATAGCTCGGCGCATCTTTATACCGGCGTAGCGCATCTCATTTGCGCTACGCCGACGTAACTCAGTGAGGCAAGGACAGTATTCACAAAGCACTCGCTCCCAACGTTGCGCCGGCGTAACGTAAATTGGCCCGGCGTAAGCCCGCCTAATTCAAAGTAGGAAGGAAGTGGGCGTGATCCATTTAAATGAACCGTGATCCCATGCAAATGAATGGCCAAACGAACGGCGCATGCGCTGTCCCTTGGACGCTTCCCAGTGCGCATGCTCAGAATCACGTCGGACCTAACGCCTAAGATACGTAGAATCACTGAACATAACCTACGCCCAGCCCTATTCACGTACTACTACATAAACGACGTAAAATACGACGGCTGTTCCCTGGTCCATATCTTAACATGACTTACCCCTGCGTTATGAGGGATAACTTTACGCCGGACATAAGCCTTGCGTAAACCGCGTATATGAATGCGCCGGGTGCAAGTACGTTAGTGAATCGGCGTATCTAGGTCATTTACATATTCAACGCATAAATCAATTGAAGCGCCCCTTGCGGCCAGCGTAAATATACGCCCAAGATACAACGGCGTAGGAGACTTACGTCGGTCGGATCAAGCCAAATTTCAGGCGTATCTTGTATTAAGAGTCAGGCGCATAGATACGACGGCGCATGTGTGCACTTACTCTGCGTATCTCAAGATACGTCAGCGTAAGTGTTTCCTGAATCCGGGCCCTTATTTTTTACTTTTTGCTATAATAAATATCCAATTAAAAAAAACAAATCTTTTCCTCAGTTTAGGCCGATATGTTTTCTTCTACACATTTTTGGTAAAAAAAAAAAAAACGCAATAAGCATATATTGATTGGTTTGCGCAAAAGTTATAGCCTCTACAAAATAGGTGATAGATTTATGGCTTTTTTTTATTTACTAGTAATGTCAGCGATCTGTGTTTTTTTTTTTTTTTATCGTGACTGTGATATTGCGGCAGACATATTGGACACTTTTGACACTATTTTGGGACCGATCAGTGCTATAAAAATGCACTGATTACTGTCAGGGAAGGGGTTAACACTAGGGGGCGATCAAGGGATTAAATGTGTTACCTAGGGAGTGATTCTAACTGTAGGGGGAGGGGACTCACAAGTGTTACTCTGTACTGGGAACACACATTGGTCTCTTCTCACCTGACAGGACGTGGATCTGTATGTTTACATGGTCCTGCTGTTACCGGGCAATTGCGGGTGTGTGGCAGACATCGCGGACGCCGGGCACGTGCACCGGCTCCTGAGTGACACCGCGGGCGCGCTACCTTGAGGGACGGAAAGCCGAGGATGCCGTATGATGCCCGGCCAGAACGAGAGCCGCACCGTCATATAAACAAACAAATCCCCTTGAGGGGTTAACAACGTGACTGCTTGTATTTAACTGACATGGACCCATGGTACTTGTGCCCATATGCCCACTCGTTTAAGCTTGTTTTCCCTAATTGCAGGCCATTTATGACATCTATATTTACCTTTATTACAGAGTCTATCTACAATATCCAGCTTTTGTCTATTGTTTTGCATTTTAGTTCCAGATATATTATGGTGATTGTAACAGGAGTCACTTTAGGGGCACAGGGTGAATGAGAACCCCACTATGGTCTGTGCTCGTCACATTTAATGCGGTATAGATATTGTATATATTGTATATATATTGTGTGTTGGCTGATGTGTACTATTAAGCTTGCTGTGATGAAAGGGGTGGGGTGTGATTGCATCCTATTGTCTATTGTGGTAATTAAGTCTGCTACTGTGGTGATGTGGATTGGAGATGGGTAGACAGTCTAGGCTACCTATTATGGGATGTTTAAGTGTCTTGCTGTGAGGAAAGGGGGGGGATCACTCCAGCAACCCCCCCCCCCCCCTGCTAAAACTGTTTATTGAAGGAGAAGTTTGAACACACCTGACATGTATCACCATTGTCATTTTGTCACCATTTGACGCATGCGTGGAAGCATTGAACTTCCAGGGCCGCGCACGTCGCCGTGGCGACGGCGCAGCCTCGTCACCGCGTATCGTGTACGTGCGGATTTCTGTATGATGGTGTGTACAGCCATCATACAGAAATCTCCGGGCGGGCATGTACGCTGAAAACGGTCCGGCGGACCGTTTTCATCGTACATGTTTGCCCGTGTGTACGAGGCCTAAGATATGACTGGCATAAGGCTCTTACGCCAGTCATATCGTAGGCTGCATTCTTACGATGGCCGCTAGGGGGCGTTCCCGTAGTGGTCAGCGTATAGTATGCAAATTGCATACTAACGCCGATTCACTACCCTACGCGAGCCCTGCGTACGCAGTTTACGTTGTTTCCGTTCGTCGGGTTTCGCGGAAGGCTGCTCCTGCTATTAGCAGGGGCAGCCAATGCTACGTATACCCGTCGTTCCCGCGTCGCGAAGTTTAAATTTTACGTCGTTTGCGTAAGTGAATCGTGAATGGCGCTGGACGTCATTTACGTTCACTTTGAAGCAAATGACGTCCTTGCATACGCACTACGTTCGACGTGGGAACGCGCCTAATTTAAATGATCCACGCCCCCTATGGGATCATTTAAATTACGCGCCCTTACGCCGGGCATTTTTGAGGAGCGCCCACGCAAATTACGTGGCTACTGCTTCGTGAATGAAGCGTAGCGCAGAAAATTTGCAGGGGCGCAGGGCAAAAACGGTACACTGCGCCTCCGTAAGAAGTGCGCAGCGGTACCTGAATCTGGCCCACTGGGTTTAGGGCTTTGGAGAGAGATGAGTAAATACTACAGATATATGTGCCCAGGTCAAATTTCATGAATAAGGTTTACATCCACTTTAACTGCTTCAATACAGGGCACTTAAACCCCCTTCCTGCCCAATCAATTTTTTGAGCTTTCAGTGCTGTCACATTTCGAATACAACACTGTACCCAAATTAATATCATTTTTTTCCCAAAAAATAGAGCTTTCTTTTGGTGGTATTTGATCACCTCTGTGTTTTTTATTTTGTGCGCTATAAACAAAAGAGTGACAAGTTTGAAAAAAAAAACACTATGGGCCGGATTCACATAGCTCGGCGCATCTTTATACCGGCGTAGCGCATCTCATATGCGCTACGCCGACGTAACTCAGTGAGGCAAGGACAGTATTCACAAAGCACTCGCTCCCAACGTTGCGCCGGCGTAACGTAAATTGGCCCGGCGTAAGCCCGCCTAATTCAAAGTAGGAAGGAAGTGGGCGTGATCCATTTAAATGAACCGTGATCCCATGCAAATGAATGGCCGAACGAACGGCGCATGCGCCGTCCCTTGGACGCTTCCCAGTGCGCATGCTCAGAATCACGTCGGACCTAACGCCTAAGATACGTAGAATCACTGAACATAACCTACGCCCAGCCCTATTCACGTACTACTACATAAACGACGTAAAATACGACGGCTGTTCCCTGGTCCATATCTTAACATGACTTACCCCTGCTTTATGAGGGATAACTTTACGCCGGACATAAGCCTTGCGTAAACCGCGTATATGAATGCGCCGGGTGCAAGTACGTTAGTGAATCGGCGTATCTAGGTCATTTACATATTCAACGCATAAATCAATTGAAGCGCCCCTTGCGGCCAGCGTAAATATACGCCCAAGATACAACGGCGTAGGAGACTTACGTCGGTCGGATCAAGCCAAATTTCAGGCGTATCTTGTATTAAGAGTCAGGCGCATAGATACGACGGCGCATGTGTGCACTTACTCTGCGTATCTCAAGATACGTCAGCGTAAGTGTTTCCTGAATCCGGGCCCTTATTTTTTACTTTTTGCTATAATAAATATCCAATTAAAAAAAACAAATCTTTTCCTCAGTTTAGGCCGATATGTTTTCTTCTACACATTTTTGGTAAAAAAAAAAAAAAACGCAATAAGCATATATTGATTGGTTTGCGCAAAAGTTATAGCCTCTACAAAATAGGTGATAGATTTATGGCTTTTTTTTATTTACTAGTAATGTCAGCGATCTGTGTTTTTTTTTTTTTTTATCGTGACTGTGATATTGCGGCAGACATATTGGACACTTTTGACACTGTTTTGGGACCGATCAGTGCTATAAAAATGCACTGATTACTGTCAGGGAAGGGGTTAACACTAGGGGGCGATCAAGGGATTAAATGTGTTACCTAGGGAGTGATTCTAACTGTAGGGGGAGGGGACTCACAAGTGTTACTCTGTACTGGGAACACACATTGGTCTCTTCTCACCTGACAGGACGTGGATCTGTATGTTTACATGGTCCTGCTGTTACCGGGCAAGTGGCAGACATCGCGGACCCCGGGCACGTGCACCGGCTCCTGAGTGACACCGCGGGCGCGCTACCTTGAGGGACGGAAAGCCGAGGATGCCGTATGATGCCCGGCCAGAACGAGAGCCGCACCGTCATATAAACAAACAAATCCCCTTGAGGGGATAACAACGTGACTGCTTGTATTTAACTGACATGGACCCATGGTACTTGTGCCCATATGCCCACTCTTTTAAGCTTGTTTTCCCTAATTGCAGGCCGTTTATGACATCTATATTTACCTTTATTACAGAGTCTATCTACAATATCCAGCTTGTGTCTATTGTTTTGCATTTTAGTTACAGATATATTATGGTGATTGTAACGGGAGTCACTTTAGGGGCACAGGGTGAATGAGAACCCCACTATGGTCTGTGCTCGTCACATTTAATGCGGTATAGATATTGTATATATTGTATATATATTGTGTGTTGGCTGATGTGTACTATTAAGCTTGCTGTGATGAAAGGGGTGGGGTGTGATTGCATCCTATTGTCTATTGTGGTAATTAAGTCTGCTACTGTGGTGATGTGGATTGGAGATGGGTAGACAGTCTAGGCTACCTATTATGGGATGTTTAAGTGTCTTGCTGTGAGGAAAGGGGGGGGGGATCACTCCAGCAACCCCCCCCCCTGCTAAAACTGTTTATTGAAGGAGAAGTTTGAACACACCTGACATGTATCACCATTGTCATTGGACAATTTAACCCACCCTGTTTCCCAAGGGTGGGAGGGATGTATTTTGAAGAGAAATGTGTTACCATGTGCATAATAAAGATTCATTCCCTGTTTTCAACCTCAAACAGAGCTGTGTATCTAGTTTCTAGGGGAATTCTTATGGGTCATGTTCGTTTGCCTGATTGTGGAGTGTCGATAAGCTGTCTTGGGTGGAATGGAATATCGTAAACGGATTTAACCCCTGTCCCATTTGGGGTTCCATTACAGTGATGTATTGAAATTGACCTCAGTCACAGACCATTTATAACAAGCCTATTTAAATATATTATTTCTCATCTATTTCTCATTATTTCAACATCTGTGATGTTGCTTATAGTGGTTTCTGTCTGTCAGATCATTTAAATACAGTATTCTATAAAAAAAAAAGCTTGTTTGACAGCTTGTGTATCATCACACAGTAGCATATTATGTGTACCAGGCATAGTATATTGTCAAGTTTCAATAAATCTAGAAAGTTTCCCTGCTCACAACTGTACTTCATTTAACTGTTTAACACTCAGGGCTCAGAAAAAACACAAGGAGTGTGTGTGGGTTCTAATCACCAATGTCAGAAGATCTAAGGCCCCGTACTCACGACCAAACATGTCTGCTGAAACTGGTCCGCAGGCCAGTTTCAGCAGACATGTTTGGTTGTGTGTGGGCGCGAGCGGGCCGAATTCCAGCAAACATTTGCCCGCCGGGCCTTTTCCCAGCGGACAAATATTCCTGGACTTGTTTTAAAACAGTCCGCTGGAATCCTGCCCGCTCGGACATGTACGGTCGTCAGTACAGACCTACCGTACATGTCCAGGCGCCCGCCGTCCCTCGCATGCGTCGAATGACTTTGACGCATGCGTGGAAGCATTTTAAAGGCGGGCCGCCCACGTCGCTGCGTCATTGTCGCGGCGACACCGCGTCATCGACGCGGCGACACCGCGGACACGCCCCGCGTATTGTTTACGCGCGGACTTCTGTACGATGGTGTGTACAACCATCGTACAGAAGCCCTCTGGCAGACATGTATGGTGAAAACGGTCCGACGAACCGCTTTCACCATACATGTTTGTTCGTGTGTACCCGGCCTTAGGCCTTGTACACACGACCGAACATGTCTGCTGAAACTGGTCCGCGGACTAGTTTCCGCGGACATGTTCGGTTGTGTGTAGGGCCGACCGGACGATTTTCCGGCCGACCGGACTGGTTTCCAGCGGACAAATGTTTCTTAGCATGCTAAGAAACATGTCCGCTGGAAGCCTGTCCGTCGGACATGTCCGACGGTCAGTACGACTCACCGGACATGTCCGCTGGCCCAAGAACCCGTGCATGGCGTCGAAGTGATTCGACGCATGCGTGGAAGCATTGAACTTCTGGGTTCGCGCAGGTCGCCGCGTCATCGTCGCCGTCACGTCACCGCCACGTCACCGGGCTGTCTGTCCGCGGGGATTTTGGTTTGATGGTGTGTACAACCATCAGACCAAAATCTGCTAGTGGACATGTCCGATGAAAACGGTCCACGGACCGTTTTCATCGGACAGGTCCGCTCGTCTGTACGAGGCCTTAAAGATCCATGATATTCCAGACATGAATATACTGGGTCTTAATTTGCCATATGATGAAATAACAGTTAGTAACCACTCCCATCGTGCAATTAGTTCTGTGCATTATTACAGGGGTGTGACCAAATTCATCTGGACACCAAGGTGATACTTCAATACTTGACACAATAACAACAAATAAAAATGATAAAACAAGCTATTGGTGCTTCTGACTCACAGAATAATTATCAAGTTGAGAAATCGGCATCCGTGAGCAAGTAGGTTTGTTAACATTTGTTACCTCTTATATCACTGTTGTTCCAACACTGCATCATTGTGTTAAATTGATTTCACACCCAAAGAATCTAAATTATGCCACTTAGTATATTCTTCAAATGTTAAAAAAAAAAGCAGTTGTAAAGCAATGGATAACACTAAAGCCGTGTACACACGATCGGTTTGTCCGATGAAAACAGACCGATGGACTGTTTTCATTGGACAAGCCAATCGTGTGTGGGCCCCATCAGTCTTTTTTCCATCGGTGTTAAAAAATAGAACATGTTTTAAATTTTTCCTATGGATAAAAAAAGATAGAAAAATCCGATTGTCTGTGTGGAACTCCATCGGAGAAAAATCCACGCATGCTCCGCATGCTCAGAATCAAGTCGACGCATGCTCAGAAGCATTGAACTTCATTTTTTCCGGCTCATCGTAGTGTTGTACGTCACCGCATTTTGGCACAGTCAGAATTTAGTCTGATAGTGTGTATGGAAGACTGATGAAAGTCAGCTTCAGCGGATATCCGAAGAAAAAATCCATCGGATTAGATTCCATTAGATATCCGATCGTGTGTACAGGGCTTAAGAGGTGAAAATACAGTAAACTTTACCATAGACATAGGCCCGGATTCACGTAGCGCTTACGCCGACGTATCTCGAGATACGTCGCGTAAGTGTAAATGTGCGCCGTTGTATCTGTGAGCCGTGCCCACAGAACAAGATACGCCTGAAAATAGGCTTCTTCCGACCGACGTAAGTTTCCTACGCCGTCGTATCGTGGGCGCATATTTGCGCTGGCCGCAAGGGGCGCTTCCATTGATTTACAATTCATATATGCAAATGAGGGAGATACGCCGATTCAAGAACGTACTTGCGCCCGGCGTATTTATATACGCGGTTTACGTAAGGCTTACGTCCGGTGTAAAGTTATCCCTCATAAAGCAGGGGTAAGTCATGTTAAGGTAGGGACCAGGGAACAGCCGTCGTATTTTACGTCGTTTAGGTAGTAGTACGTGAATAGGGCTGGGCGTAGGTTACGTCACGTCGTAGGCAGTGATTCGACGTATCTTATGGAGTATTTTCAATGTGATTGTGAGCATGTGCATTTGGATGCGTCCACGGGACGGCGCATGCGCCGTTCATTCGGCCCATCATTTGCATGGGGTCAAGCTTCATTTAAATGGATCACGCCCACTTCCTTCCTACTTTGAATTAGGCGGGCTTACGCCTGCCAATTTACGTTACGCTGGCGCAACGTAGGGAGCGAGTGCTTTGTGAATACTGCTCTTGCCTCTCAATGTTACGTCGGCGTAGCGCATATGAGATGCGCTACGCCCGCACAAATATGCGCCGCTCTACGTGAATCCGGGCCATAGAGTATATAAACTTTTTGGCTTTTACACAATGCTACATGAGATGATTACTAACCTGCAGCTGTGGTTTTCTGCACTTTGTGCAGCAATGCTATCTTTCTTACATAAGTTGCATGTGTATTAGTCTATATTCTTACTGGAATCAACGTTTTTACTAAAGTCCTTAACAAAGCCAGTAGAACATATTTTTATATATATATATATATATATATATATATATATATATATATATATATATATATATATATATATGTATATTTATTAGGACAGAAGGGTGAGTGGTGATCACAGACACATCCTTCAGGACTCTGAGCACAGCTGGAGCAATTCATAGAGCCTGCCTAGGAAAACTGGAGGAGCCTTCAACAATTTACCATCTCCTTGACTGATGCTGAGTGCAGTGCTATCTATGGTTCTGACATTTATCCCCGATTTAAGGTCTGTTTTTTTGCTTGCTCTGATGCGGCGACGTGGGCGGCCCTGCCAGTTCAATGCTTCCACGCATGCGTCGAAGTCATTCGACGCATGCGAGGGATGGCGGGCGCTCGGACATGTACGGTAGGTCTGTACAGACGACCGAACATGTCCGAGCGGGCAGGATTCCAGCGGGCTGTTTTAAAACAAGTCCGGAAATATTTGCCCGCTGGGAAAAGGCCCGGCGGGCAAATGTATGCTGGAATCCTGTCCGCTCGGGCCTACACACGACCGAACATGTCTGCTGAAACTGGTCCGTGGACCAGTTTCAGCAGACATGTTCGGTCGTCTGTATGGGGCCTAAGGGGGAGTGTGTTCTCACGAGGTGGACCCGGAATTTTCGGTGGAAGGTGCACGCTGTTATTTTTCTAGGATCACCTATGGCCACTGTCTGATGCCGCATACACACCATCACTTTATGTGATGAAAAAAAACGACATTTTCTGTGAAGAAAAAAAAACAAAATTTTTGAAACTTCAATTTTCAAAGACGAAGTTGCCTACACACCATCATTTTTTCACAATGCTCTAGCAAAGCGAGGTTACGTTCACCACGTTTTTCCATTGAAGCTCGCTTCATAACTAGCTTCTGGGCATGCGCGGGTGTAAAAACGTTGTTTTAAACGTCGTTTTTTGCTACACACGGTCAATTTCTGTGAAGTAAAAAACGACGTTTTGAAAAAGAAAAATGTGGAGTTGGCCGCATATTATTCACCAACATTAGCGCTATTTTAGTATATGACTCACACAGTTTTTACTGTTTTTGTGTTTTTATATACTATTTTTTATATTCTGATATGTTTTAAACAGCCGCTCAGATAGGATTTGCCTTTAGGCCTCATGCCCACGGACGTTTTTACACCCACCTTTCTGAGCGTTGTTTTGCAGCTTAAAAACATCTCTCCCTGTTAGCTTATGGCCTCATGCCCACCATGACGTTTTTGAGCTGTAAATGGCTGAGCCATTTTTAAGCTGCAAAAAAACCCCAGGACCAGTGCGTTCTGAAGCTCCAGCGTTAGAGCTATAAAGACGTCAGACGTAAAAACGTGATTTAACGACGCTTAACGTTAAGCCTCGTCCGGCGTTTCTTTCTCTATTCAAAATCAATGGTTCCCTATGGGAGCTCATTGATTTGAATAGAGGTCGCACCAGAAGTCGGATCAAGATGATCCGACTTGCGGGGAGACTCGTGTGCGGAGAATCTTGAAGGGAAACCCTGTGAAAATTAAAAAAAGAATTTGCGTGAGGTTCCCCGAAGGATGAAACTAAGCCCTTCGGTCTGGTATGGATCTTAAGGGGAATCCACCACACCGAAAAAAAAAACGGCGTGGGGGTTCCCCCAGGATCCATACCAGACCCTTATCCGAGCACGCAGCCCGGCAGGTCAGGAAGGGGGGCCCCCCTCCTACACTGTACCAGGCCACATGCCCTCAAAGTGGGGGGGTTGATGGGGACAAGGGCCTCTTCCCGACAACCCTGGCCGTTGATTGTCGGGGTCTGCAAGCTTATTGGAATCTGGGAGCCCATGTGAATGAGTATGGGGGTACATTGTACCCCTACCCATTCACCTGTTGGAATAAAAATGTCAATAAAAAACACTACACAGGTTTTTAAAGTAGTTTATTAGGCAGCTCCGGGGTCTTCTTCCGACTTCGTGGGTCTTCCGACTTCTCCCTTCTGTCGGGCACCACCGCTGTCTTCTTTCATTTCTTTTACCAGCGGGGGCCCGGTCTTCTCCCTTCTTCCGACTTTGGGGGGTCTTCTTCCGACTTCGGGGTCTTCCGACTTCTCCGCTCTCTTCTCCCGCTCTCCAGTTTTTTTTCCCTTCTGCCGGGCACCACTGCTGTCTTCTTTCAGCTCTTTCACCAGCGGGGGCCCGGTCTTCTGCGTCGCCTTCTTCTCTTCTTCACTTCTTTTCTTCTCTTCTTCGATGTTGACTCGACGCTCCCTCTCGCTGTAATGCCGGGTGTGCCGGGTGCAGCGATTTATATAGGCCTCCTATGACATCACAGTCCCAGCATGCTCTGGGTGGTGACGACATAAGGGGGCGGTGTTATGTCGTCACCACCCGGCGCATTCTGGGACTGTGACGTCATAAGAGGCCTATATAAATCATCGCGCACCGCACACTCGGCATTACAGCTAGAGGGAGCATCATGGCAACATCGGAAGAAAAAGAACGCGAGCGGAGGAGACCCCCAAAGTCAGAAGAAGACCCCCGGAGAGCAGAGAAGTCGGAAAAAGACTTTAAAACGCTGCTTTTTTTCTGGTGTCTGTACTAGCTTTACAGCCCGTTTTTTAAAATGTCAGTGGGCATGAGGCCTTATGTTTGATGAAACTTAAAGCGGTGGTTCACCCTCCTTAACATCAGTCTAGCATTACATTCGGCATCGTAGCGCGAGCTACAGTATGCCGGTCTTACATTTTTTATCCCCGTACTCACTGTGCTATTGCACATTTGAAGATTGCGACTCCCGCGGGGAATGGGCGTGCCTATGGAGAGGGAGGATGATTGACGGCCGGCTCTGGCACGTCACGCTCCCCGAAGACAGCCGGAGTAGGTCTCGGCTCTTCACGGCGCCTGAGCCAAGCCTATTTCGGCTATTTCCGGAGAAGCGTGACGTGCCAGGGCCGGCCGTCAATCACCTTCTCTCACCATAGGAACGCCCATTCCCCGGAATCTTCAATGTACAATAGCACAGTGAGTACGGGGATAAAAAATGTAAGACCGGCATACTGTAGCTCGCGCTACGATGCCGAATGTAATGCTAGAATAAAAAAAAAATTTTTTTTTTTTTTAATAGGGTGAACCCCCGCTTTAAGGGATTTTAATTTATATTTTTGTTTATCAATATTTTTACTATTTGGATGACCCTCCGATTCTTGGTCTCCTGTTTGGAATACTAGCTTTACTGTTTTTTGGCTCTGAGTGGTGTATTGGAGGCCTTTATTTTACACCCTTTTTCTTTGATATATATATATTAGGGCTGTGGAAATTAATTATTAATTCCTCGCTTAATCGTTCATTTTTTTGAACGATCAAAATTCTTTTGATCGGTACTCACCTCTCCGCCGGCTTCCGGGTCTTCAGGGAGTTCCGTCAGAGATCCAGTGATGTCACAGACACTGGCGGGGCTTGCCGTGTCCATCTGAAGGGCTCCTTTGCTGTGCCTTCATATCAGCATGCCGGCGGGACCTTACTATCTGCCACACGAAAGGGCTGTTACTCTTTCCTCTATCACTTCCCTCTATCAACCTGGGATTCTACAGCCATCCACTGGGAGTTGTGATAGTTCCTGTGATGGACACTCGCAGCTGCTTTGATTTTAGTCCTTTGTATCTCCATCTCAAGTTTAAGATGTACTTATAACTTTAAAACATTATCTGTTTCTTCATGTAAGGACAATAACAATATTGCAGTATATTTTCTTTTTTTATCTTAATTTTTCTTTATTATTTTCCAATATTCTGTGTTTTCATATTTACTCTCAAGCATACAAAAGATACATAATACATGTAGCAGAATAGACAACCGACAGCAATAATCATAGTGTACATACAATAAATTATCCTATCCCTTCCCTCCCTCCCCCCACTGCTACCTCCCCCTGCCCCTACCCTGTCTCTCTCCCCCCCCCCCGGTATGGCTCTTGTATCTTCGTGAAATTAAAGGAAAAGGAGGGGTCAACAGAGGAGGCAGAAGGGAGTAGCCTCTTCCACCCATCTAACACAGGATCACTTTTAGGGAGGGGTGGAAATTTGATCCGTCTTGTTTTTAGTGTCTAACCCGGTAAGGAATTTCTGTCTTCTATAGTTGGGGGAGATTACTGTTCGTATCGGTCTTCTACCTCTAAGGAGGGAATCCTGTGTCTCTCAACCAGGGTCAAAAAAAGAAGATTGTACTACACTAGGTAGTGACATGGCGGACTTTAAAGGGCAATCACAGGGACATTTTTAGTTATAAAAATAGAGTTTAATTACAAAATTATAAATATACAAATAAATTTCATTTCAATAAAATGTTGACAAAAAAGAACATAGATACATATTTGAGCAATAGAACGTCTCGCCGACGCGTTTCGCCTTACGGCTTCTTCTGGACGAGTTGTATGGTTTTATAACAGGGAGGTATTGCTACTTGCATGTGTCTGAAAAGAAATTATACACTTGTAACATACAGACAACATAGAAACATAATCCAATAAAATATTGAGGGCCAACATGCAACAGAAGACTCAATGAAATACCAATTGAATTGGTGGCCATCCGCATCCATCACAGATCATTGGAGTGGTACCAAAAGATAAGTTCATGAACTGTTGGAACAGAGAAAAATAAAGAAAAAAAAAAAAAGTTCTCTGTTCCAACAGTTCATGAACTTATCTTTTGGTACCACTCCAATGATCTGTGATGGATGCGGATGGCCACCAACTCAATTGGTATTTCATTGAGTCTTCTGTTGCATGTTGGCCCTCAATATTTTATTGGATTATGTTTCTATGTTGTCTGTATGTTACAAGTGTATAATTTCTTTTCAGACACATGCAAGTAGCAATACCTCCCTGTTATAAAACCATACAACTCGTCCAGAAGAAGCCGTAAGGCGAAACGCGTCGGCGAGACGTTCTATTGCTCAAATATGTATCTATGTTCTTTTTTGTCAACATTTTATTGAAATGAAATTTATTTGTATATTTATAATTTTGTAATTAAACTCTATTTTTATAACTAAAAATGTCCCTGTGATTGCCCTTTAAAGTCCGCCATGTCACTACCTAGTGTAGTACAATCTTCTTTTTTTGAATTACTATTTCGGATGTGGGCCAATGTGAGTGCTTAAATGTTATTCCCCTTTCCCATTTTTTTGATCTCAACCAGGGTCCCCACACTTTTTCAAACCTTTTATGGTTCCCTTGTTTAATAAAGGCCACTCTCTCGCTCTCAATCAGCGTGTTGATGGTTTCAATCCAGTTCCTGACAGGTGGGGAGCCATGCGCCTGCCAACGCTGTGCGATTAATTTGCGTGCCTGAAATAGGCCTCGCAATACGCCTTCCAGTGTTCCCCGTGTCTCCCAGGAGGCAGGTTCTAGCGTCCGGCTCTAGAGAGGTCTTAAAGATATTATTGAGTTTGTTGATGACTTCTGTCCAATACCTGAAGAGCTTGGGACATCTCCAGAACATATGGACAAGGTCACCTGTAGCATTGCATCTAGGGCATTCATCTCTCCGTTTCCAGCCTAGTTGAAACATTTTTTTTGGAGTGTATTAGACCCGGTGTATTAAAAATAGGTGAGACAGTCTCTGTGCTGGGGCAATAGATACTAGAACCCCTCTGTTTAGAATCCTACTCCACTGCTCTTGCGTTATGGACCCCAGGTCCCGTTCCCATCTTTCTCTACTCCTGAGCATACCCGATTCATTTATGGCCTGGCCCCCAGTTTATCGTATAGCTCTGAGATTAACCCTTTCGTTGTATTATTTTGGGCTATTTTATTGAGAATGGGGGTCTGAATCCTGTCTAACGAATGGGTCTTAAATGGCGTGCCTAATCTGGAGATATTTGAAGAAGGTTTTATTTGGAATATTGAATTCTTGTCTCAGGTCTGAGAATGACTTCATAATATCCCCCTCGTACAGATGGACTAGTCGCGTAATTCCCTGTCTCTCCCAAATATTACATTTTCCCACGCCCTCCACTTCTGGGAGATTTTTATTTTTCCAAAGGGGAGCAAACTCAGTTACTCCAAGGTATCCCAATAGAGCCTTTGTTGTCCTCCACACCTTGTTAAGTAAATTTATGGTCGGACACTTATGGGCAAATGAGTTTGCCTCCAGAACTTCTACCAGTGTTTTGTGCGGGGGCCCCTTCTAGCATTAGTTTAAAGCAGTCCTTTCTTGGGTCTGGGATTCCACACCCTGCAATGTGCTGTAGCTGAGACGCCAGGAAGTAAATTCTTGGATGTGGGACCGCCATCCCTCCCTCCCACGACTGGGAGCTGCATGGTCTGCAACCCGATTCTGGCCTGCCCTCCTTTCCACATTAATTCACGAAATAGCGTTTCCACTCTTTTAAACCATGTTTGGTTAACCCAAATCGGAGAATTGTGGAGGACGTATAATATCTGGGGAAGCCAGATCATTTTAATTAGGCTGCATCTCCCAGCTACAGAGAGAGGGAGGCGGCTCCAAATGTCTTTTTTTTGCTTCAACTTTGATATTAATGGGGCTATATTTGTATTAATATACTCGCTGACATCTCGGGTAATCCAAATCCCCAAGTATTTGAATGTAGTTAGGATTTTTAACTGAGGCATATCGGCTAGCGTCTGATCTCGTAGTGTGTCTATTGGAAGCAGAGCCGACTTATCCCAGTTAACGATCAGTCCTGAGAACCTACTGAACTCCCTAACCATTTGTACCACTGGGGCCAATGAGTTATTAACGTCGCCTATAAAGAAGAGGATATCGTCCGCAAACAGCGCTATCCTATCTTCCTCTAAGCCCCTTTTGAATCCCTGAATGTCTTTCTTGAGCCTGGTTTTGATAGCTAAGGGTTCCATGGCCAATGCAAATAGGAGTGGGGATAGGGGACACCCTTGTCTTGTTCCCCTCTCCAGTTCAAATAGGTCTGAAGCTTCGCCATTGATCTTGATTTTTGCATGTGGTTTATTGTATAGGAGCTTGACCCACCTGATAAAGGACGGGCCAACCCCAAAGCCTTCTAGTACCCTCCATAAGTAAGTCCACTCCAGGCTGTCGAATGCCTTTGCAGAATCCAAGGCCAGCAATGCCCTAGGGCCCTCATTGTCAGTAGGGACCTGTATGTTTAAGAAAACCCTTCTTATATTCAGGCTCTCGATACACCCTTTTAGGCGTGTTGCAAGAACTTTTGCAAGGATTTTTACGTCCGTGCAGAGCAGTGAAATTGGGCGATAGGAAGAGGGGTCTAATTGATCTTTTCCCTCTTTATGAATAACGATAATTGTTGCCTTCATCATGGAGGGAGGGAGATGCCCTTCAGAGAAGGCAAAATTCAGAGTATGTAGTAGCTCTGGTAACAATATATCCCCATATTGCTTGAAAATTTCTATTGGGAGCCCATCGGGACCTGGTGATCTATGGTTAGCCATCTCTGCCACAGCACATTGCAGTTCTTCCAAAGTGATCGGGGATTCCAGTTTTTTTTTTCACTATCTGGCAAATTTGGAAACGAGATTCCCTGGAAAAAAGCTTCCATGTATTCATTCTCGCCCCTAGATTTATATAGGGATTTGTAAAAATCGTGGAACATGTGTCTTATCTCCCTTCCTTCAGTTAAAATTTCGCCTATGGGACCCCTAATGGCCCCAATATTAGAAGAAGGGGTGTTGGTCCGTACCAGAAGCGACAGCACACGCCCCACCTTCTCCCGTTCACCAAATTGAGATTGTTTTTGAAAAATTTGGCGGTTCTCAGCCTTCCTCCTAGTTGCCATTTTGTAAACCTGTTGTTTTTCAAGCCATTCACCTTGTCTTATTAGGGAGGGTATATTTAGGGAGGGTATATTTTCACACATACATATGTATTATATCTTATATAGATCAAGCAATTAAAAGGAAATAAAAACAATATATAAGAATATAAAAAAAAAGGAAAACAACATTTCAGAGGTTCTAATAAAAGAATTAGCTTAACATAAAATAGCATAGAATATCACATTCCCTTCATGGGACATCTAAATGCCGACGCACTGATGTTAACCTCTCCTCATCTGTATTCAGCAGTGGTATCGTTGTACACATTTTTATACCAGTATCATACTTAGCTACATGTTTTTATGACTGCTTTTGCTACCGTTTGGTATTCACATGGAAAAATTTGAGTTGTCCAAAATGCTGAAATGAGACAGTCCCAATGGTTGTGTATTAGACAAATAAAAAAGTGAAATAAAATTGAGTCTATCGTTGGAACATGAAAACGTGCATCTGATGATGATTACTGACAGTCAATTATCATATTCCTTCAAGTGGATAGTGACATCCAGGGCTTTTTTTCAGGGGGAACTTGGGGGAACTCAGTTCCACCACCTCTGGCTCAGACCCTTTGGTGCCTGCTCACCACAATCACTTGTAAACACAGAAGTCTGGTTTCTGTGTTTACAAGTGACAGCTCTGCACTCTGTATGTAACCCCCTGAACTCTGCACTCTGTATGTAATGCAATCCTGGTATTTAATGCCCCTTTAAGACCCTTCTACTGTTTTTGAAATCTGAACAGGGTCGTGGTTGAGTTCCTGCACCTATTTTCTGAGAAAAAAAGCTCTGGTGACATCAATGCAAGAAGACCTCAGAATAGTGCACGCATAGGCGTGCGCACATAGGGTGTAAGGTGTGCCTGGGCACACCCTAATCACCCTGTACTATGCAGATTCCCCCTGCTGCCTGGCTGCAGAAAAAGGGACTGGGGAATCTCTGTCCTCAGTCCCTTTCTCTGTCTCAAAAGTTAGACATCAGGGGTCTGTTTAGACCACTGATATTTCACCAAAGCCCACAAACAGGGCTCCTAAAAAAAACTAATATTAAGAAAGAAATAATAAAAAAATAATAATAATACAAATAAAGATAAACTACTGACACCGATCTCTGCCCTGCTGACAAAGCCCTACTGACTTGCCCACTGCCATATATTGTATATTACACACGCATGTGTGTTTGAGCTTTGGTGTGCACACCCTAATGCAATAGGAGTGCACGGATAGATAAAACACCTCCACCTTTCAAACACACTGCCCCTTACTAGAGGAAAAGATCCCAACTAGAGATCTTCTGACGGCAGGTGGCTTACTCCCCAGCCAAGGGCTTGTGTGGCAGGATATCCAAGAGTCGAGATTTCTCCCTCAATGGACCGATGGTTAGTGTGGTTTAAAACCAATATGGAGAAAGAAAAGAGCTAACATAGTGTGAATCCATATAGCAGTTTATTATAAAAAAAAAAAAATCACACTTACAAGAAAGTAGATAAAATTTGCTAGTGAAAATTTAGCCGGCCGGCTAGCACAACCCGTTCACTCCGGGACACAGTATGCGGTTAAAGACGTCAGCACGCCACTACCCTACGCCGTTTCGTCTTAGAAGACTTCGTCCGTGCCCCTGGACGAAGTCTTCTAAGACAATTGCTGCCCTTCATTTATGGTACAAAAAAGGGATGTTCTCATTACTGTCCTCGGACCCCTCACCCCTCACGTCTTTGTTTGACAACCCCGCTCTACCTCAAGGCATGGGTTCCAATTCGGAGGGCCCCTACTACCGCCCCGCCTGGCCTGTGGCAGGCTCTTTTGTAGACCCCACTTCAGGGGCTCCTGTAGTGCCAATTTTCCAAGGTAATTGGCTGACAGCCCTCCGCATATCTTCCTTTTGTTCTGACCTTTTTTCATTTCCCCACACCTATAGTCCCCTGACGGTATACGAACAGCTGTGCTCTCTCTCGGAAATGCCCAGACATTCACTTATACACGCTACTACATACATTGATACATGCTCAACCCCCCCCCCCCTTACACGAGGAAGTGGTCCTCGGATCTGGGAAAGGAATTCCACTTGGTAGATTGGCAAAAGTCCTACTATTTTACACACAAATCCTCAATCTCCTGTTATTCCCAGGAGAAAAACTTTAAACTTATCTCCCGATGGTACAAAGACCCTCAATCGTTACATAAGATTTTTCCATCCGTGCCTGCCTCGTGTTGGAGATGTGGTGCGGCAGATGGTAGCTACCTCCACATATGGTGGGATTGTCAGTCCATTCAGCCCCTCTGGTCACAGGTTTTTGCCATATACAGCAGTTTATACGACCGGCCTTTGACACCATCCCCAGGGATAGCTCTATTGTCTATGTTTCCTGGCTCCATAGCCTCCCAGAAATGCACTCTGTTGTGTTTCTTCCTGTCGGCCGCTAGGCAGCTTATCCCTATGTTTTGGAAAACTACCACCACCCCCCCCCCCCCCTTGGCCTTGTGGGTCTCCACGGTCAATGATATTATGCGCATGGAAGAGATGCTGGCCCTTGACACTGACACCTTAGACAAATTCAAGACCCTCTGGCTAGTTTGGATTGACTACTCTGCCTCAGACTCTCTGAAAACTTTATTGGCACCTCTGAGTTAATCCAGCTCCTTATCCTGATCCCATCATGTAGGTTGGACATGCCGTGGTCTTCTCCATCCCTCCTCTCTACGTATTCTCTGCCTTCTTTTCTTTCTTCCGCTATCCTCTATTGCTCTTTTTTCCTTTTTTCCCCTTCTTTGCTTTTCTCTCTCTTTGATAACAATTTCAGGTAAATGAGTCAAGTGTCGTATTATGTATATTAGCTAAGCCCTCACTGTCCTTTGGATGGAATGGCACTGTCTGCCCCTCGTAGGCGGTGGAGCCTCTGAGTTTTTGTTGATACTGTTACAAGCTGAGGATAGATGATTTTCTTGTCTCCCGGACACTTGAACGCTGTTTGTACTATTGTTTTTCTTTGTCAAACAGAATAAAAACATATTTGACTCTAAAAGTAGTTGGATCTGTATGTGCGTTATAATTAATTGAAATTAGTCGATTAATAGAACACAAACATTTTAATTAGTAACAGCCCTAATATATATTTAAATATGTATATTGCATTTTTTTTTACTATTCTTGTCTCTGTTGGTGCTGCTTAGGGATCTGTGGGTTTGATTTGGCGCTGAGTATGTGTTCTGCAGGCCTTTATTTACACCCCTCTATACATATATTTAAATATATTCCTCAATAGCCACAGAGTATAAGTCAACTTTATGTGGACCAAACACTTTTGCAAACCCAGATATTGCCATATAAATGTATCAATGGCATTATCACTGTGCCTCACATAACAGAAAGCAGAGCTGTGGGAGTGACCCATTAGGTCCACATACTATTGGCTGCCTGCAGAAAATTACAGGAGGGGGCATAGACAAGACCAGTCGTCCTGCACAATGATAGAGAGCAACAGTGACTGGTCTTTATTAAAGGAAGCTCCAGCACAGAGGCAAAGTTTCACACTGGATTGCTGCACAGATCTGGAAGAAATATACAAAGCACACCTAGATTCAAGTAAGAATACATATGTCTCTTACAGTATATTTAGACAATAATTATTTTTCTCAGAGCTCAGCTTTAAAAAATAGACAGTTATCCACAACATATGTTTCTCTGCATGAGTTAAAAAAAATCATTTCTGCAGTAAAGTGGATCTAATAATATATTTCACACTTGAATTAGTAGGGCATGTTATCAATATCTAATCACAGTATTATAATTATAAAATTTAAAATAAGAGAAGATGCACAAACACAATGAAGCAGACCTGAACAAATACTGGTTTTGTTACCTCCTTGCACACAAAAAGGAAAAAAGTATACACAAGCAAGACTTTAAACACATTAAATAGATCTATAAGATGTTTTACACTAAGATGATCAAATTTTCATACATATCTATCAAATACTAAACACCTTTAGTTTCTGTTCAAGAAATATAATTTTTGTTTAGGTAATGAGCATGTAAAACTGTGGCACGTGTTGCCCAGATTTTAGTTATTCAGTACTGCTATTTAAGGTTTCAGGATTATTATGTCATTTTAGGTAACTGTTTAATTGGCAAGAACATGACTGTAAAAATTGGAGACCTAGGATTAGCAACAACTGTAGACCAGTGCGAAAAAGTTCCAGGGTAAGGATAGATTTGTTTTCAATTTTGTAGAAAAATGCATACAGAAAGTTACCGTTAACTAATGATTCTTCCTTTTCTTGACTAGAGTCATATGTGGAACCCCAAATTACTTATCTCCGGAAGTGCTTACTAAGGACGGACACTCCTTTAAATCAGACATCTGGGCCCTTGGATGTATAATGTAAGAACTGATCATTATGTATATATATTTAAGGCCCTTACAGTACAGGGATGAATGACAAAAAAATGTATGTACGTCATCAGATGTTGGTCTGAAATGTTTGAAAGGTTTTGAATATTTAGAAAAATGTGTATAAAAGGTTAAACGTTTAAAGGTTTTAGTAGGCATTTACAGCTCCATATGTTTTCACCAATGATCCAGGTATACACTCTTGACTGGATATTCCCCCTTCAGAGCTCATTCACAGAAAGAGATGCAGTACTTCATCAGAGAAGGCTTCTACCCTGTGCCTTCTTACATATCACTCAGTGGCAGAAGACTGATTATTTCTTTACTTGCGAACTGTCCCACCAACAGGCCTGGCATAGAGGACATACTTGCAAGTGACTTCATTACAAAGGTATAGTATGTTACCTACCCATTTGCAGTAAAAGCAAGCATATTGCTTTGGATGCCTTAATTAGTACAATAAGCTACTGTAATTTGACCTCAAGTTCTTTGAAAACTTCTGGAAGCGGTAGTGAGCATGAGTGGAAGGAGGAAAATTCTGGGAAATCCCGTCTACAACCAGAATTCTGTTCACAGAAGAGGGCGGAATACAATTTAGATTTTTTTTTTAAATGCACGAAAAGCTGTTTTATATAAAAAGTACTGTGAAAAGGTTTTAGGCAGCTGTGAAGAAATGCTTTCAAAAACATATATTTTAAGGCCGGATTCTTAAAGCACTTACGCCGACGTATCTTTATATACGCCGCGTTAGTGCACTGATGCGCCGTCGTATCTATGCGCCTGATTCCTAAAGCTAGATACGCCTGAATTGTGGCTTCATCCGACCGACGTAAGTTTCGTACGCCGTCGGAGCCTGGGCGCATATTTACGCTGGCCGCAAGGGGCGCTTCCATTGATTTACGCATCGAATATGCAAATGACCAAGATACGCCAATTCACGAACGTACTTGCGCCCGTCGCTGTAATCTACGCCGTTTTTGTAAGGCGTACGTCCGGCGTAAAGTTATTCCATTTGTACCATTTACACTTTACTTTCGACCGTGGGGACCAGCATCAACACCCTATCACCAGGTGCAAAGGTACGGACCTGGGCCCCACGATTGTAAATCCTTTGTTGAGCCAATTGGGCTTGGTCTAAATGTTCCTTCACAATCGGCATCACTTGGGCAATTCTGTCTTGCATTTGGGCCACATGTTCAATCACACTTCGATGAGGGGAACTCTCACTCTCCCATGTTTCCCTGGCAATGTCCAGTAGGCCCCGAGGGTGCCTCCCATACAGTGGCTCAAACGGAGAGAACCCTGTGGACGATTGGGGAACCTCTCTTATTGCAAACATCAGATAAGGGAGCAGATAATCCCAATTCTTTCCGTCTTTATCCACCACCTTCTTCAACATTTGTTTTAAGGTTTTATTAAACCTTTCCACTAACCCGTCTGTCTGAGGGTGATATACTGATGTACGTAATTGGGTCACTTTCAGGAGTTTACAAAGTTCTTTGGTCACCCTAGACATAAACGGGGTGCCCTGGTCGGTTAGGACTTCCTTAGGAAGACCCACACGGCTGAAAACCACTCTTTGGCAATGGTTTTAGCAGAGGTGTTTCAGAGAGGAATCGCTTCTGGGTACCGGGTGGCATAGTCCATTATTACCAAGATGTGCTGGTGCCCTCTAGTGGACTTCAGTAAGGGGCCAATAAGTCCATGGCGATCCTCTCAAAAGGGACCTCGATAATGGGCAGGGGTACCAACGAACTGAGGAAATGTGGCATGGGTGCAGTAATCTGACACACTGGACAGGAAGAGCAGTACAATTCCACTTCTTTAGTGATCCCAGGCCAATAAAACCTCTGGGTGATCCTCTCCCGGGTTTTTTCCGCTCCCAAATGTCCCCCAAGAATGTGCCCATGGGCCAATTCTAAAACCATCTTGCGGTACGGTTTAGGCACTACCAGTTGCTCAATGGTGTCCTCTATCCTCTGTGACACTCAATATAACAGGTCCCTTTTAATAATGAAGTAAGGGAGGGCAACCCTCTCGTCAGGGTTAACTAACTCCCCATCTATCTTCACTACATTCTCCCAGACTCTTAGCAATGTGGGGTCCCTCAATTGCTCAGTGACAAAATTTTCTCTGTGCACCTCAAGGTCATCAAACCCTATCGGCCGCTGTTCCTCTTCTGAGGTAGCAGGCTCCTCCCTAGGGACTGGTGTTTCCCCTGCTAATACTGAGAATGGAAACTCAGGAGAATCCTCACAGTTATAGGTTTCTGGAGTAGATGGTTCAGACTCAGAAGAACCACCTACTGGGGAATCTGGGCAGTCCCAGAGTTCCCAGAATTTTGGGAAATCCCTTCCCACAATGGCGTCATGTGGCAGTTTGGGAACTAAAGCCACCTGGTGACACAAGTTACCGAGGGAGGATTCAAAGGAAACCGTAGTCACAGGATATTCTCGAGTGTCCCCATGTACACAAACTACAGCCATTTTCCTCGGATGTAAGGTTTTTCCCACCACTAGGTCACTTTTCACTAAGGTGACCAGGCTACCTGAATCCAACAATACCAGAACATTTTTACCATCTAAGCACATTCTATATAAAGGTTTCTCATTTCCCTTTTCTGCAGTGCATGTGGTTGCAAAAAGGGACTGTCGTCTCTCTGTCAGAAAGTCACACTGCATGGGTCCATCACCTGCTGGGCAAACCGCTGCTACATGTCCCTCTTGCCGGCAACGGTAACAAATCAACCTTCTGGTCCTCTCCTGTGGGATGGGTCTTCCAGGTCGCTCTCGCCAAATATTAGCAGTAGACCCGATAATTCCTCTAGTTGCTCCTTGGTACTCTCCACCCCCATCCCTTGATGCAGTCTTACCTATAGGTGGGGAGGGTCTGGTCTTGGGGTGAAAAGTCTGTGCGTCTCTGGTGGAAAAGGACAAATTCTCTGTTGTTAGGTACCTTTAGACCAGGTCTACAAGTTTATCTGCGGTTTCCGGACCACCATGGTTCACCCATTTCTACAGGGTGTTAGGACCTAAGAAATTTGTCCATGACTACTCGCTCCAAAATTTTTGGTCCGGACAGAGTTTCTGGCTGCAGCCATTTCCTAGACAAATAGATGAGGTCGTACATCTGCGACCGCGGTGGCTTCCTCTGCTGATAACTCCAATTGTGGACCCGCTGGGCACGGACATCCAGGGTTACACCGAAACGTGCCAATATTTCCTCTTTTAATCGATCATAGTTTTTTGCGTCTGCAAGCTCCAAATCAAAATATGCCTTTTGGGCTTCTCCAGATAATAGGGGGGCCACTAGTCCAGCCCACTGGTCTTTAGGCCAACTCTCTCTTTCCGCTGCTCTCTCAAACGTGGTCAGAAACATCTCAGGGTCCTCATCTTTAGTCATCTTTGGCAATAAGTGTCTTACCCGAAAATCGGTATGTTACTGGCCTGACTCCCAGCATCGGTCTGCTGTCTCTGAAGCTGTTTCACGATGGCCTCCATTTGCTGCTGGTGTCTCTGTTCCAAGCCTGCAATGCTCTCTTGATGAGCCTGTTGTTGAGCTGCAATGCTCTCTTGGTGAACCTGTTGTTGAGCTGCAATGCTCTCTTGGTGAACCTGTTGTTGAGCTGCGTAAACCTGTTGTTGAGCTGCAATGCTCCGCTGCAAACCTGCATTCGTCTGCTGTTGATTTGCATTTGCTATAGCCAGCTGTTTCAGTATCTCCTCCATTTTGGGTTTACTTTAATTGCCTGCGGCGCTCCACCATGTGTAAGGGGTTCGCTCTGTAGCGGAGTGTGTGACCCCCTGGATGGGTTCACTACACACTGAATTTATACAGACAGGCCGTCGAAGACGGTTGAAAACAAAGATTTGGGTTTATTCTTCCATCTTGCTGGAAACAAGTGCAAGCATCCAAACAGCATAAACAAAATCAAACATAAAATAAACCCTGGCCACTTTGGGTGTCTACCTTCCACACAGGAACCTATCTATGGAGTCTAGCACAGCCTACTGCTGGGTAGACACTGCTGGTCATACAGCAGAAAAACAATAGTCTTTTGATTTTTATCACACAGAAAAATCAATCCTCTCCTCACCTCCTCAGACTTTCAGTACACTGCTCTCCTTCCTCACAAAGCTTCAGGATGCAGCAAGGCAGTGGTAATCCTCTGGATTACTTATAGAGGCCTTAATTGCCTCATTCTGAACAGCTGAAGTCTTCCAAATCCCTTAGACCATTTCTGGCTACTTTTCAGCCAATGCCTAATAGCAATTGGTGTATTGTCTAAACAAGGCAGAAATGTATGTCCCGTCTGTGACAAAACCCACAGATTTACCTGACTTCCTGTCACACCGTGTAAATTTACTGTCCCCTCAAAATAACTCAACTCACCTAAGCAAAAATGTCCAAATTTGGGCCCAAAGTATCGATATATTGTGTGGCACAATTATTTTCCAGCACTGCCTTAACCCTCTTGGGCATGGAGTTCATCAGAGCTTCACAGGTTGCCACTGGAGTCCTCTCCCACTCCTCCATGATGACATCACTGAGCTGTTGGATGTTAGAGACCTTGCGCTCCTCCACCTTCCGTTTGAGGATGCCCCACAGATACTAAATAGAGTTAGGTCTGGAGACATGCTTGGCTAGTCCATCATCTTTACCCTCAGCTTCTTTAGCAAAGCAGAGGTTGTTTTGGAGGTGTGATTTGAGTTTGTTCTCATTTATGGTCTTGGCCACCATGTTGCAGCTCAGTTCAAGGGTCTTGGCAATCTTCTTATAGCCTAGGCCAGGGATATGCAATTAGCGGACCTCGGCCAGGGTTGTCGGGAAGAGGCCCTTGTCCCCATTGACATGGGGACAAGAGTGCTTTGGGGTGGGGGTCGCAGTGCCCTCCTGCCCCAAAGCACACACTCCCCCATGTTGAGGGCATGTGGTCTGGTACGGCTCAGGAGGGGGGGTGCTCACTCGTCCCCACCCCCATTCCTGTCCGGCCAGGCGGCATGCTCGGATAAGGGTTTGGTATGGATCTTGGGGGGACCCCCACACCGATTTTTCGGCGTAGGTTTTCCCCCCTAACGATCCATACCAAACCTAAGGGCCTGATATGCTCCTGGAGGGGAACCCACGCCCTTTTTCTTTTAAAATTTGGCGCGGAGTTCCCCTTCATGGTCAGCGTAAGCTGAAAATGATTTGGGCATTCACGTGCGCCGCTTGAAGCCGCGCAAAGGCAGCTACGCCGCTTGATATTTACAAATATTTTGCCGACGTAGTAAAGCGGTGTGCGTAAGTGCCCGAATTTGCCGCTCACGCATGCGCAGTACTCAAATAAACCTCCCGCAGGTTTAAATTCACTTGCAGGCGTAGGCTCGTTTTCACAAAAGTCACTTTCACTTTCAATTCGGCCCGTAAAAGTTAAACAAACACATGTGACTACACTTCTCCACATTACCCCCCCCCCAATAAACTCACTCCCAAACACTTTCATTTTACATTTCTAAATGCCGTGCGCCAGGTCCATAGAGGCGCACCATGCGCCCCCTCCTGGGCGCACTCCGCATTATAGTAAATAAGGAATTGTGCTGCATTGCCAGCGCATTCCTTTAGTAAATGTCAAAACGTCTGTTGCTCCAGCCTTTGCTCCATGAATCATGGAGCAAAGGCTTGGTAAATCAGCCTCATAGTGACATCAGGGCTTCCTTATGACTTGCAGTTTACAGTTTATGAACTGACCTATATAAGTGACTTATATTATGCTTTAAACTAGTTATTTTGTTACAAACAGTTCATTTCTGTGAGAGGGGTCTTGTCCTGTGTTTGTCTTTCTCAAATCTGAGACAGTGGTTAGTCACTGGATAACCAGGCTTGTCAGGTCAGTCTACCTGATCATACATATGATATGAGGTGTTTTCACATTTCAAATTTATGGGATCCTTGTAAATATTAGTCAGTTTGTCTTTGGTTCCAGGTGTTGTGAGTGTACCAGAAACCCATTGTTTCTATAATTAATTCTGTAAGCAAGCTTGTTTACAGACCCCCCGCAATTCCAGTTGAGAAAAATAGAATGTCTTATGGTGGGAAAGTCAACTTAAATGAAGATATTGGTCTCTGCTTTTTTGGAACCTGTTTTAGACAATCCAAATATTAAATTATTAAATACATTTTATGGGGATTTTATGTAATAGACCAAAAGAAAGTGGAACATAATTGTGAAATCTCTGAAAAGTGTGGCGTGCATTAGTATTCAGCCCCCTTTGATATCCCTAACTAAAATTTTGTGGAACCAATTACCTTCAGATGTCACCTAATTAGTAAATAGAGTCCACCTGTGTGTAATTTAATCTCAGTATAAATACAGCTGTTCTGTGAAGCCCTCAGAGGTTAGTTAGAGAACATTAGTGAACAAACAGCATCATGAAGGCCAAAGAACACACCAGACAGGTCAGGAATAAAGTTGTGGAGAAGTTTAAACCAGGGTTAGGCAGAGATCCACAGCTCAGGTGGGAGAATCTGTCCACAGCACAACTATTAGTCATGCACTCTACAAACCTGGCCTTTATGGAAGAGTGGCAAGAGGAAAGCCATTGTTGAAAGAAAGCCATATGAAGTCCTGTATGCAGTTTGCGAGAAGCCATGTGGAAGAAGGTGCTCTGGTCAGATGTGACCAAAATTTCACTTTTTGGCCTAAAAGCAAAACGCTATGTGTGGCGGAAAACTAACACTGCAAATGACCCTGAACATATCATCCTCACTGTAAAGCATGGTGGTGGCAGCATCATGTTGTGGAGATGCTTTTGTTCAGCAGGGACAGGGAAGCTGGTCAGAGTTGATGGGAAGGTGGGTGGAGCCAAATACAGGGCAATCTTAGAAGAAAACCTGTTAGAGTCTGCAAAAGACTTGAGATTGGGGCAGAGGTTCACCTTCTAGCAGGACAACAACCCTAAACATACAGTCAGAGCTACAATGGAATGGTTTAGATCAAAGCATATTCATGTGTTAGAATGGCCCAGTCAAAGTCCAGACCTAAATCCAATTGATAATCTGTGGCAAGACTTGCTGTTCACAGGTGTTCTCCATCCAATCTGACAGAGCTTCAGCTATTTTGCAAAGAAGAATGGGCAACAATTCCACTCTCTAGATGTGCAAAGCTGGTAGAGACATCCCCAAAAGCCTTGCAGCTGTAATTGCAGCGAAAGGCGGTTCTACAAAGTATTGACTCAGGGGGGCTGAATACAAATGCACGCCACACTTTTCACATTTTCTGGTAAAATAAAATGAAAACCGTTTCTTTCCACTTCACAATTCACTTTGTGTTGGTCTACCACATAAAATTCCAATAAAATACATTTACAATTTTGGTTGTAACATGACAAAATGTGGAAAATGTTAAGGGGTGTGGATACTTTTTTAAGGCTTATATATATATATATATATATATATATATATATATATATATATATATATATATATATATATATACTGTATATATATGTATATATTTATATATATATATATATATATATATATATATATGTGTGTGTGTGTGTGTATATATGTATATATATATATATATATATATGTGTGTGTACTCAACATTTTTTTAGCAAAGATTTTGTTTCTTTTATCATTATATAGCAAAGAGACTAATTTCACCACTATGTTATCCCTTGCCTTTAGGGGTTCACACCTAAGCAGTTATCATCTGCCAGCTGTAACACAGCTCCAACCTTTTTGCTTTCCATCCAACTCACCAGATTCTTCAGTAAAGCAGCTAAAGTTCTCTACCGAGGAGTCTTCCATAAATCCTTCTGCTCAGGTATACAGTAACTTCAAACTAAAGGGACAGAAAATGGTTCTAAATTATCATATTTGTTTGGTCTTGACAATTAACACATTTTGGCCAGCAGTTTCAGTGGTTTTAACATTGTTGGGTGTCAGTGAAGATTTTTTTTTTTTCTGTCAGGCATTGAAATTTGTACACATTTAAATCTACAACTTTAGTATCCGCATGTATCGCTGACTCTAAGGAGATGCTGGAATGTTGGTTTCTTCTGCCCTTCTCAGTGGTCACCCACCTTTAACTGGACCTGACAATTCCATGACACACCAACAGTGGTAAAATGGGCTTCATCTGGGCAGAAATAAGCCCCGTAAGGGGGCTTCAACAATGACAGAGTTAACCAGGTATCAAATATTGGAACAATCATAAGTACATCAAAGGAAATGCCATTCATTTCACTAGCTGCCTGTGAAATGGCCCTACAAGAACACACTAGGAGAGTGGAAGGGAATGACTTTAGCACAACAGTAATTTAAAGTGGAACTAAACCCACAGATTTAACTGTTTAAAAAAACAGTTACATTCAAGGCATGCCGTGAATGCTAAATGTATTTGCTTGTGTTCTCAATCAAACTGTCAAACCATCAAATAGCTGGTGTCATAACTACTCACATAAGGCAACTGCAGATCAGAGGACAAGATGGCGACTTCCTTGGCTTAAAAGAATAGTAGGGTTTAGTTCTGCTTTAACCACTTCCATACAGGGCATTTTCACCCCCTTCCTGCCCAGACCAATTTTTAGTTTTCAGCGCTGTCGCATTTTGAATGACAATTGCGCGGTCGTGCGACGTTGTTCCAAAACAAAATTGACGTCCTTTTTCCCCCACAAATAGAGCTTTCTTTTGGTGGTATTTGATCACCTTTGCGGTTTTTATTTTTTGCGCTATAAACAAAAGAAGAGCGACAATTTTGAAAAAAACACAATATCTTTTACTTTTTGATTTAATAAATATCCTAATTTAAAAAAAAAAAAACGTTTTTTTTCCTCAGTTTAGACTGATATGTATTCTTCTACATGTTTTTGGTAACAAAAAAAATCGCAATAAGCGTATTTGATCGGTTTGCGCAAAAGTTCTAGCGTATACAAAATAGGGAATAGAATTATGTCATTTTTATTTATTTTTCTTTTTTTACTAGTAATGGCGGCAATCTGCGATTTTTACTGTGATCGTGACATTGCGGCGGACATATCGGACACTTTTGACACATTTTTGGGACCATTCACATTTACACAGCGATTAGTTCTATAAAACTGCACTGATTACTGTGTAAATGTGACTGGCAGGGAAGGGGTTAACACTAGGGGGCGCTGAAGGGGTTAATTATGTTCCCTAAAGTGTGTTCTAACTGTAGGGGGACTTACAAGGGAAGGAGACCGATGTGTGTTCCTCTGTACTGGGAACACACATCGGTCTCCTCACCGCTGACAGGACATGGATCTGTGTTTACACACACAGATCCATGGTCCTGCCGTGATTGCGGGCAATCACGGGTACCCGGCGGATATCGCGGCTGCCGAGCACGCGCACCGGGTCCAGAGCAATGCGGCGGGGGCGCGCGCCCCCTAGCGGCCGGGAATGCAAGGACGTCATATGACGTCCACTCTGAAAGAGGAAAGGTTCCCGCCGACGTCATTTTACAATGACTCAGTAGGGAAGGGGTTAAGTAAATACCCTTATAATGCAGCATGGTGCAAATAAACAGCAAATTACTGACAATGATGCAATATAATTAACAGTTCAATTGATAGTGTGGTGTAGCTACTGAGTACAGGCCCTGTCAAACTACTGGCTCGTGGAATAAAAAACAACTCTGCCTTCCAAGCAAAGTCAAATGTAGAGAGAGGTGGACCTCAGGTCAATGCACCTGTAAATTATTTCTGAGTAATCATAAAGTGATGTCAACCTGATGCCATCAACCGTAGCCAAGAGGCAGTTAACACAGGCCCTAATGGAAGTATTTGCACTCTGGAAAGTTTGACCATAAAAGAGAAGCTCTGGGGCAGATCCACAGAGCGAGTACGCCGGCGCATCTACTGATACGCCGGCGTACTTTCAAATTACCTGTGTCGTATGTTTAGTTTGAATCCTCAAACCAAGATACGACGGCATCTGGGTTAGATCCGACAGGCGTACGGCTTCGTACGCCTTCGGATCTTAGATGCAATACTTCGGCGTCCGCTGGGTGGAGTTTGCGTCGTTTTCCGCGTCGGGTATGCAAATTAGCTATTTCCGTCGATCCACAAACGTACACGCAGCCGTCGCATTCTTTTACGTCGTCTCTAGTCGGCTTTTTCCGGTGTATAGTTAAAGCTGGTGTTTTGCGGCGTATAGTTAGACTTGCCATGTTAAGTATGGCCGTCGTTCCCGCGATTAATTTGAATTATTTTTTTTTTTTGCGTAAGTCGTCCGTGAATCGGGATGGACGTAATTCACGTCTATGTTTTAAAAAATGACATCCTAGCGAAGTCATTTAGCGCAATGCACGACGGGAAATTTCGGGACGGCGCATGCGCAGTTCATTCGGCGCGGGGACGCGCTTCATTTAAATGAAGCACGCCCCCTAATCGCCGATTTGAATTCCGCCGCCAGAGATAGACTACGCCACCGTAACTTACAGCGCAAAATCTTTAAGGATTCGAACTAAAGCCAGGTAAGGTACGGCGGCGTAGCGTATCTCTGATACGCTGCGCGGGTGCAGATCTCTGTGGATCTGCCCCTCTGCTATTAAAAATACACAGCGAGGAAGGAAAGTAATAATGTTAATCAGCAGCTGATGTTCCACGAAGAGGTCGTATTTATTGCAAAGCTTGTATTTTAATGTTGTACAATATACATGTGTATACTCATGATGCTACAAATTTTATTATCATGGATTCATTTTTAGATTTTTCCATTTTTTTTAGATTGTGGAGAAGCAGGGGAACATAGGAAATCAATGGATTTGCCTACACAGAGCCTGGAGTCTTTGAGTACAGACAACACATCTGAGGTATGAGAATACTGGAGACATTATACCTTAGAGACATAGATTTGCTGCAGTGGTTAACTTCCAATTTATGTCTTTTTCAGGATGAAAACACAGAGGACATCATGAGGCCTAGTGATGAATCTCTTGCTATACTCATGAGAGGGAGAATGAGCAGCAGGCGAAGGTCGGCCTTGCAGAGTGAGCTTCAGTTTTACCAGTGATAAAGTAAAAGATTAGAAGCACTTGTAGTCCTATTCAGAGCTAAGCATTTAATTTTTACTGCTAAATTCTGTATTTTTTGTAGATTAGAATGTAATTCTGTCATTTCATAGTTCAAATTTGGCGAAGTGTAAGGACCAGTTACGGTATATCATGTAAAGCCCCATACACACTTTCAGTTTTCCTGCAGGTTTTTCTCTTCGGGTTTACCAAAACCATCTAATATGAGGTCAAACCTTAAAGCTCTGTACACACGATCGGATATCTGATGGAATCTAATCCGATGGATTTTTTCATCGGATATCCGATGAAGCTGACTTTTATCAGTCTTGCCTACACACCATTGGTAAAAAAAAGTGGTGACGTAAAACACTACGACGTGCTGAGAAAAATTATGTTCAATGCCTCCGAGCATGCGCCGACTTGATTCTGAGCATGCGTGGATTTTTGACAGATGGATTTCCCCACAGATGATTGTTTTTTTCTATCGGTTTTTTAACCATAAGAAAAATTTAAAACAGGTTCTATTTTTTTCCCCGATGGATAAAAAAATGATGGGGCCCATACACGATCGGTTCATCTGATGTAAACGGTCCATCAGTCCGTTTTCATCAGATGAACCGATCGTGTGTACAGGGCTTCAGAGTTTCAATTCGTATGCAATCAGGCAGGCCCCTGAACTACGTGGTTTTGGTAAACCTGAAGAGAAAAACCTGCAGGAAAACTGATAGGGGCGGATTCAACAAAAGAATTACGCCGGCGTATCTATTGATACGCCACGTAATTTTAAAGTTCCCACGTCGTATCCTTGTTTTGTATCTACAAAACAAGATACGACGGCATCTGGGATCGATCCGACAGGCGTACGTCTTAGTACGCCGTCGGATCTTAGGTGCATTTGCTAGGTGGCGTTTCCGTCGAATTCCGCGTCGAGTATGCAAATTAGCTAGTTACGGCGATCCACAAACGTACGTCCGGCCGGCGCATTTTTTTACGTCGTTTGCATTCGGCTTTTTCCGGCGTATAGTTAAAGCTGCTATTATGAGGCGTACTCAATGTTAAGTACGGCCGTCCTTCCCGCTTCGAATTTTTAATTGTTTACGTCGTTTGCGTAAGTCGTTCGCGAATAGGGATTTGCGTAGCAAGCTTTTGCCGAACTTAAGACATGATAAGCTAGGCACGGCTATGTTGGACATCTACCAATGCCCAAATTAAGCGCATACACGTATTCCTCCTCATTCAGAATTATCGCCTCTCCCTAATACAACACACTGACAATATGGCTGCTGTGAGTCCATCCTTAGTTTTAACCACTTCCATACAGGGCATTTTCACCCCCTTCCTGCCCAGACCAATTTTTAGTTTTCAGCGCTGTCGGACTTTGAATGACAATTGCATGGTCGTGCGACGTCGCTCCCAAACAAAATTGACACCCTTTTTCTCCCACAAATAGAGCTTTCTAAAACTAGTGGTGCTTTATCGCTACGCCGGCACCACCCCAGTGTGAAAGTACCCTAACAAACAGCTATTGGGGGGGGGACGCTTTATCTGAGCAATACTGCATATGATACCAGCAGCAAAAACCCTGGTGATAAATATTGCATCTTTTTTACTTTCTGTTCTCTTTGTGAATTGGACTTAATGGCTTACCGCATTTTTTTTTTTTTGCAATATTTACCAGAACATTTTTCATTTTGTGTTAAATACTGCATAATCATTTTTTTGTGAATTTGACTTTTTTTTACCGCACAGTATAATTTATGCAAATGAGTCACGTGACCGTATTATGGCATGCTGTAATCTTTAGTTAATTGGCCCCTTAGGCACCTAACCTAGAGATGTGTGACTTCTAAATTGAGAAGTCAGTTTGCAATAAATGCCATTATGATAAAGTAGTCAGCCACATTTACTCCCAGTGTTCAACTAAAATGGTATTTATCATTTCAGTATGCACCGAAAAATTGCCGCTCAACCCTATCCAGTCTTTATGATTAAAATGTGTAAGATGGCCTCAGCCTTGCACTACTCCACAAGTCATGCCCTCTGACACCGGGGCTTATGCCCCGTACACACCATCACTGTATGTCACTTTAATTGACCATGTGGGGGGGGAAACTTTGTTTTATGTCTTGTAAAAAACGACCAAAAAAAATTGAAGCATGCTTCAATTTTATGTGTCGTTTTTCAAAACGTAGTTTTTTACTTCACAGAAATTGACCGTGTGTAAAAACGTCTTTTTCAACGACGTTTTTACACCTGCGCATGCCCAGAAGCGAGCTTCAATGGAAAAAGTGGTGAGAACGTAACCTCGCTTTGCTAGAACATTGTGAGAAAAACGATGGTGTGTAGGCAACTTCGTCTTTGAAAATTGAAGTTTCAAAAACGTCGTTTTTTACTTCACAGAAAATGTCGTTTTTTTCATCACATAAAGTGATGGTGTGTACGGGGCATTACTTATAGAGGTTTGCACAGAGGCATTGTGTCAGAACTTTTGTAGCACTGGCTGTGAGAATGAGAAGATGAACATGTGCAAGTGATTAGGGTAATGAATGGAAAGAAATGGGGAAATAAAGTGGGAAAACTGAAAGAAAAACTTACAGTATGTGAGACTAAAATTAAAAAGGAATGAGGGAATGTTAAAAAATGTGAGAAATAATACTAAAAAGTAATGCAAAGTGAAAAATTTAAATAAGAATTGAAAAGTGAAAAAAGTTAAAAATAAAAACTCTTTTTTGTGAGGACTGAGACTAAGGATTGAGTGGTGATCATAAAGAAATGTAATGTAGTGACAATGAAAGAAAAAAAAAATATATAGGGTTTGTTGGACAAATTCTAGGGACAGAATATCATATCCACATCCCTGTTAAATAAAAAAAGAATGGAAGAGAGCATCACTCTCTCATAGGGTGATGGTATTTTAACCACTTGCTTACTGGGCACATATACCCCCTTCCTGCCCAGGCAAAATTTCAGCTTTCAGCACTGCGTCGCTTTAAATTAAAATTGCGCGGTCGTGCGACGTGCCTCCCAAACAAAATTGACATCCTTTTTTTCCCACAAATAGAGCTTTCTTTTGGTGGTATTTGATCACCTCTGCGGTTTTTATTTTTTGCGCTATAAACAAAAATAGAGCGACAATTTTGAAAAAAAAACACAATATTTTTTACTATTTTGTTTTGCCTCTGCCCTTTGCCTCTAGAACTAAGCATCTGTGGGTGGGGCGAAACATGTCCAAGTGTGTGGCTTGTAGAGTGGTGCAAGGCTGAGGCCATCTTATACCGCGTACACACGACCATTTTTAATGGTCTAGAAAAAACAACGTTTTTTTCAACCCGATTATTGTTAAGCCTGCCTTGCCTACACACGATCGTGGAAAAAGATGCTCTGGCAAAGCGCTGTGACGTACAACACGTATGAAGGCACTATAAAGGGGAAATTCCATTCGGATGGCGCCACCCTTGGGGCTGCTTTTGCTGATTCGCGCTTTTCAGTCTTCGTGCTATTCAGTCTGTTACAGCGTGATGAATGTGCTATCTCCATTACGAACGCTAGTTTTACCAGAACGAGAGCTCCCATCTCATAACTTGCTTCTGAGCATGCACGTTATTTTCACGTCGTTAAAGCCCACACACGACCATTTTTTTACGACGTTAAAAACGACGCAAAATTTTTGGAGCATGTTCTAAATTTTTAATGCCAATTTTTAACTTAGCGAAAAATGCTCTGGAGCCCACACACAATCATTTTTAATGACATTTAAAAAAATGTAATTTTTCAAATCGCGAAAAACGGTGGTGTGTACGCGGCATTACACATATTAACCAAATAGACTGTATAGGGATGAGCAGCAATTTTTCCAAGTAGGCTACACACCACTGGATGGTGATACTTTAAGACAGGACTCATTCCTGAGTACTAGCGAGACTATATACACTCCCCTTTTGCACTAGTGGCACTACAAGCATTAGCATATAATTTCAGAATGATTTCAGATTAAGCCTGCATTCACACTTGTGTAGTGTGATTTTGAACATATTCACTAAATGTGCAAAAAGCTAATGTCGCACTTGTAATGCAATTCATTGTTAAAGAAACTGCAAATGTAGCAAGCAAGACGCATGATTTTGTGAGCGTAAAAACACAGTTAAAAAGCTCAGAAAGGTGCATGAGCTTGTTTGCCACATTTGTCATGTGTAGGGCTGCCCTTTGCACACAGTTCACACTGCAAAAAAGATATATGCGTGACACCTGACGTGAGGCCCGGACTGGGACAAAAAATAGGCCCGGGCATTTTAGACTGAGCAGCCGGGGGGGGGGGCACTGCAGTGGCACTTCGCGGCGGTGGTTACATTACAGACCACATCTACAATACAGACCCCACTACATTACAAACCCTCTCTACAATACAGCCCATACAGACCCCCCTACATTACAGAGACGTGACCTGCGGCCCGCGGGCCGCTGCAGGATGCCGGCGGCCCACCGGGCATATGCTCGGTATGCCCTATGGCCAGTCCTGGCCTGCCTGACATAACACTACAAATTGTAAATGGCGAGAGTTAAAACCAAATAACTTTTGTAAGGGGTTAGCTCGGTAGCAGGGTGTGTCACCCCTTGGATGGGTTCACCACACACTGAATTTATACAGACTGGCTGTCGAAGACGGCTGAAAACAAAGTTTTTGGTTTATTTTTCCATCTTGCTGGAAAACAATTGCAAGCATCCAAACAGCATAAACAAAATCAAACATAAAATAAATCCTAGCCACTTTGGGCGTCTACCTTTCACACAGGAACCTATCTATGAAGTCTAACACAGCCTACTGCTGGGTAGACAGTGCTGGTCATACAGCAGAAGAACAATAGTCTTTTGATTTTTTATCACACAGAAAAATCAATCCTCTCCTCACCTCCACAGAAGACCTTCTGGCACTGCTCTCCTTACTCACAAAAGACTCAGGATGATGCAGCAAATTAGTGGTAATCCTCTGGGCTACTTATAGAGGCCTTAATTGCCTCATTCTGAACAGCTGAAGTTTTTCAACGGCCTTAAACCTTTCCTGGCTACATTTTTCAGCCGTCGCCCAATAACAATTAGTGTATTGTCTAACAAGGCAGAAATGTATGTCCCGTCCGTGACAACACCCACAGATTTATCTGACTTCCTGTCCCATACCCCCCCCCCTCTTGTTTCAACCCTAGGGTTGGGACACAGGTTGCCAGGCAGGCATGCACTCGGGACAACCCATCTGCATTCCCCATTTTAGCATTTTGCATTACCAGTTCAAGCTTTTTAATTTTCTTCTGAAGCTCATCTATCATGCTCTGTTTACTGTCCAGATCGGACTTGCTCTGTACTTCATCTTTTTCCTTCTGTTGCTTATTAAGGGTTCTCTGCTTTGTTCGCAACTCTTGGTTTAGGTTTTCAAGGTCTTCTGTGAGGTTATTCTCTCTAGCCTTGCTAGTTTTTAGGGCCTCTTTAAGCTTTAGTTGTAGATCATTTAAATCTTCAATCCGTGCCTTTAAATCTTTGGTCTGTGCCCTCCACTTCAATGGGGCATGATCCGTCACCAGTTCAAACTGTCTACCCATGAAGTAGTACTGGAGAGAATCCAAAGCCCATTTCACCCAGGGGATTTGTATTCGTGTCATTATCTCTTGTTTTATTAAATTGATCACAAACAGCAAATTATCATATTCAGTATTCAGGCCCCACAGCTTCACTTTATTGGCTTCAAACTGGGCTTTCTTTTTTTGACGGCAAGCTCTGGAAGCCAGCTTGTTTTTCTCCTTACGAGATCGCGGCCTGGCAGTGACAGGAAGCTCCGATACGGGTGTTAGGTCACTGATTACTTTATTCAGTTTACGCAGTTCACCACCAATCTGCAGAAGTTTTCTTGGATTTGGAGTCAGGTCTTCCACATCTGTCCTGCGAGATTTCTTCAGAGTGTACTTGATGCAGACCATTCTTCTGGTACATATTACTGGGAAGCGTGTCTCTGTCCCATTCAGACGGTCTCAGCATCCCTTCATGTTGAGAAGGCATTAATTGCTCGCTATATTCCCAGAAATACCTTCGCTTTCCTCTTTTCCTCGATGACACGGCAGTTATTCCTTTCAAATTTTCAACAGAATCATTTTCATAACCTGGCTCTGAGAAGGTATCACTGATATCATGTTTATCATCTTCATTGTCTTCTTCTTCTTCCTCTGAGTCACTGGCTCCTCCTTTCACAGGTGTATCATCATCACCACTGCCTTTTTGTCTGGTTGGCTCATAATCCGAATCACTGGCAATGTGATTTTGAGCATCTTAATTTTCAGAGTCACTAGCATTACGATTATTGCTACCATTTTCTACATCGCTGGATGTTCGCTCCCTAGGTTCATCATCTTCTGAATCATTTGCTTCATTCTCAGATCCGCTGCCTCCTCCTATCATGTCATCATAGCTGTTGTCATTCTCATATCGATGCACTGGACTTTCAACATCTGATCCATGTTGTCTGTTATTTCCCTCATCATCAGAGTCACGCTCATCTTGAACTGGGGTTGCACCACCGTCATCTGAGTGTTCGGGGCTGTAATAGTCCGCTTCCATGGCTGGGCTTCTCACACCTCCAATTGTGGCCACATTCTGCGGAGGACAGAAAAGCTTTTGAGTCTCTATGAAAGGCAAAATGGCACAGCTTATTCGGCCTATGGAGGGCTCTTCAATTGTCCTTTCCTGCTTTTTGGCTACAGCACCACAAAAACAAGTATTTTCCTTGGCTGCATCTCAAACTACAAATGGCTTAACTTTGAATGCCTTGCTAAGAGCAGCTGCTTGATATACAGCCCCCATAGCTGCTGCTTCATCTGCATTTATGTTCTTTCCCAACTCCTCCTTGCCCACTGCTTTAAGAAGCCATTCTTGAACATTAGGTACACGAGTGGCTCCACCCACTATGATCACCTGATCAATTTCATCCATGTTCATTTCAGCACCACTCAAAGCCTTTTGCACAGGTATGGGGACTCTTTCAAATAGGTCTTCACAAAACTCCTCACTGTTTAGCTGAGCAAGAGTGGGGGTTTTACTGATAACTTTTTCATCCTGATAGGGACTTGAAAAGTCATCAAGACGAAGATAATCCACCTCTTTTGTTCCCCATATTTCAAAACTAGTTAGCTTTGTGTACTTGGTCAGATCCTCACAATATGTGTCCCAATGCTCCCAGTGAGATGTTAAGGGTGGACTGTTTCCAAGGATACCAGTAAATGAATCAAATATTTCAAAGTCTTTGCACTCCTCCAACAACAGAAAATTCTCTACTGGGTTTTGTTGGTATCCCAGTTCTTTTTCCCGAAAAGTCGGTATGTTACTGGCCTGACTCCCAGCCTCGGTCTGCTGTCTCTGAAGCTGATTTGCATTTGATAAAACCAGCTGTTTCAGTATCTCCTCCATTTTGGGTTTACTTTAATTGCACGCATTCTCCACCATATGTAAGGGGTTAGCTCGGTAGCGGGGTGTGTGACCCCTTGGATGGGTTCACCACACACTGAATTTATACAGACTGGCAGTCGAAGACGGTTGAAAACAAAGTTTTTGGTTTATTTTTCCATCTTGCTGGCAAACAATTGCAAGCATCCAAACAGCATAAACAAAATCAAACATAAAATAAATCCTAGCCACTTTGGGCGTCTACCTTCCACACAGGAACCTATCTATGAAGTCTAACACAGCCTACTGCTGGGTAGACAGTGCTGGTCATACAGCAGAAAAACAATAGTCTTTTGATTTTTTATCACACAGAAAAATCAATCCTCTCCTCACCTCCACAGAAGACCTTCCGGCACTGCTCTCCTTACTCACAAAGACTCAGGATGATGCAGCAAATTAGTGGTAATCCTCTGGGCTACTTATAGAGGCCTTATTTGCCTCATTCTGAACAGCTGAAGTTTTTCAACGGCCTTAAACCTTTCCTGGCTACATTTTTCAGCCGACGCCCAATAACAATTAGTGTATTGTCTAACAAGTCAGAAATGTATGTCCCGTCCGTGACAACACCCACAGATTTACCTGACTTCCTGTCACACTTTATATAAATGCATACAAACACAAATATATAACGTGTGTAGATTATGCCTTGGTTGTAAATACATATATACTCAACTTCAGTTTTGTAGCTCTTCACTTTTTTTTAACTCAAAATTATACAGAAATCTATCAATATAATTACTTAGAAATATCTGTAAAAATACAGTTAAACTGTAGGAGAACCCTAACAGATGCGGTACATGGCTCCTGGGCTTGGTGTGCTGGCGCTAACACAGGAAGAACTTAGCCAGGTAGCAGGGTGGCATAAGAGCATCAGAATGTCCCCTAGGCAATGCTCTCCTGCCAGAACATAGATCACCACAATACTGATCAGCTCCCTAGGCTCTCTTTCCAGTTATTGCAGCTACACAGTAATCCGTCAGCATGCCTACCTAAATCTGTCAGCTTCTTCAGTAAGGAAGTTGACAAGCTCATAGTGACATGCTGACAGTGGAGGCTTCAAGGGCCGGATAGGAACAGCCACTGGGTCGGATGTGGCCCTGGGGCTGCAATTTGCCCAGGTCTGAGTTATCATCACTATTAAAATACCATACACATTTACAGCACTGCCAGTAAAGTAAAATGTATGACTGTTTTTACATTCTAGCATGTTTATATGTTGCTTTCTTATTTTGCAGAACAGAGAAAGCCAATGGTAGAGAAAATGGTGGAAGATGTCACTGTTATGTTAAAAAACTTCTTGTTCACCATCATACCAGGTAAAAAGAAAAAGGTTCATTATAAATACAATTTCTGCTTTGAAATTTTACAATATTTTTTATCATTTTGTTCTTGCTAAACTGTTTTGTAATGCGCCCCTTAAAACAGTAACCTTTCAAAGCTATTGCCATAAAATATGAATACATTTAACTTACGAGGATAGAACTATATGAGCTTCCATCGTTGACCTGTTTTTTTAGGTGCAGGTTTTGTGGTTTTCATACTTATCCTGTCTTCAGTACGTAGTGAGTCATTGGCATGCAACACATTTGAAGCCACTAAAGTCTAAAAAAAAATCTGATCTGCTATCCTGTATGCTTCCTTCATCTCAGTCAATATTCTGTAATAAAGCAAAAATGAAAGACCCAATGTTACCTCAACCACTTGCCGACTGCCGCGCGACTATGTACATCGACAACATGGCACGGGCAGGCAGATTGGCGTACAGGTACATCCCTTTAAATTTGCCAGCCAGCAAACAAGGCATTCCCCTATTCTGCCTAGTGACACAGTGTCACTGATGACTGTTTCCCGTAATCGGGAAAGGTCATTAGTGACGTGTCACGTGTAGCCATGCCCCCTAACAGTAAGAATCACTCCCTAGGGAATACTTAACCCCTGCAGCGCCACCTAGTTGTTAACCCCTTCACTGCCAGTGTCATTTTTACAGTAATCAGTGCATTTTTATAGCACCGATCGCTGTAAAAATGGCAATGGTTCCAAAATCGTGTCAAAAGTGTCCGATGTCTCCGCCATAATGTCGCAGTCATGATAAAAATCGCTAATCGCCGCCATAACTAGTCAAAAAAAATATTAATAAAAATGCCATAAAACTGTCTCTATTTTGTAGAAGCTATAACTTTTGCGCAAACCAATCAATAAATGCTTATTGCGATTTATTTTTTTTTTTGCCAAAAATATGTAGAAGAATACGTACCTGCCAAAACTGTGGAAACAATTTTTTTATATATATTTTCGGGGGATATTTATTATAGCAAAAATTTTAAATATTGAGGCCTAGATTCGCGTAGGGCGGTGTAAGTGTGGGCGGGCTTAGCGTATCGTATTTAGGCTACGCCGCCGCAACTTAGAGAGGCAAGTGCTGTATTCACAAAGCACTTGCGTCCTAAGTTACGGTGGCGTAACGTACATGTGCCGGCGTAAGCGCGCCTAATTCAAATTGTGAAGAGGTGGGCATGTTTTATGTAAATAAAGCATGACCCCACGTAAATGAAGTTTTGAACGAACACCTAAGATACGTCGAACACTGCCTATGACGTGAACGTAACTTACGCACAGCCCTATTCACGTAGGACTTACACAAACGACGTAAAAAAATACGCTTGTTCCGACGTCCATACTTTGCATGGGCTGCGCCACCTAGAGACCTGCTTTATCTTTACGCCAGCATATGTCTTACGTAAACGGTGTAACTAAATGCGACGGGCGCATTTACGTTCGTGAATCGGCGTATCTAGCTCATTTGCATATTCGACGCGGAAATCAATGGAAGCGCCACCTAGCGGCCAGCGTAAATATGCACCCAAGATACGATGGCGTAGGAGGCTTACGCCGCTCGTATCTTGGCAGAATGTATGCGTAACTGATTCTATGAATCAGGCGCATACATACGCCCGCGCTCATTCGGACTTACGACGGCGTATCTGGAGATACCCCATCGTAAGTCTTTGAGAATCTGGGCCTGAATTTTTTTCAAAATAGTCGCTCTTTTTTTGTTTATAGCGCAAAAAAAAAATCGCAGAGGTGATCAAATACCACCAAAAGAAAGCTCTATTTGTTAGAAAAAAAGGATGTCAATTTTGTTTGGGAGCCACGTCACACGACCGCGCAATTGTCAGTTAAAGCGACGCAGTGCCAAATCGCAAAAAGTGGCCTGGTCTTTGACCACCAAAATGGTCCGGGGCTGAAGCGGTTAAAGAACAAATCAATAATGGCATCTCTTAATATGTATATGTTCACAGATTGGGTTTAATATAGCTTAGGTCCTAAACATGGTAAATAAATCTGAGGCCTTGTACACACGACCGAACATGTCTGCTGAAACTGGTCCGCGGACCAGTTTCAGCAGACATGTTCGGTCGTGTGTACGGCCGACCGGACAGGTTTCCAGCGGACATTTGTCCAGCCGACCGTTTTCCAGCGGACAAATGTTTCTTAGCATGCTAAGAAACATGTCCGCTGGAAGCCTGTCCGTCGGACATGTTCGGTCGTCTGTACAGACTCACCAGACATGTCCGCTCGGCCGCCATCCCTCGCATGCGTCGAAGTGATTCGACGCATGCGTGGAAGCATTTACCTTCCAGGGCCGTGCACGTCGCGGCAACGGTGCGGCACGTCACCACGTATCGTGTCCGGAACCATCATACAGAAATCTCAGAGTGGACATGTCCGCTGAAAACGGTCTGGCGGACTGTTTTCAGCAGACTGTCCGGTCGTCTGTACGCCGCCTTAAAGGAACTATCCTATCAGTCAATGCAAGTCTAACATTTGTAGCAAAATGTATAACATAAAAAAAAAAGCAGATCATACACATAAATGGCTTAATGGGGGCTGTTCACTCTGCAAAGGAAGTTGTACTTTGCAAGAGAATTTTCCCCAGAGCTTAGGGAATGAGTTGAAGCTCCAAAGACTGATCATCCAATCATGTGCAAACAAAAGTGCTGTTTTTTTATTCTCCTTGCACATAATTGAATATTCTTTATAAAGTGAAATTTCACTGCATTCATTAAGCACTGGCGAAAAATTACCTTGCAAAGTGCAACTTTCCTTGAAAACTGAACAGCCTATCTGCCTTTCGTTAATCAACCCCATTTTGTTCAAGGGTAGCCATTAAACAAACCACTAAGGAAATAAGAAAAAAACATAAACTACAACAATGTCCATTATAAAGTGAATGCTTGCTTGTGTTTTGAATTGGTCTTGAACTTGCATTTTGCATTTAAAAGGTGACTTGGATCCCACAAAGCAGGTGAATTCCCCTATACTATGGGTAACCAAGTGGGTGGATTACTCTAATAAATACGGCTTTGGCTACCAGCTTTCTGATGACTGTACAGGGGTACTACTGACCGATGGAACACATGTTGTTCTCTCCCCATATACACAGTAAGTACATTTTTTAATTAAAAACAAACTCACATTTCTGGGGTTCACTGGAACATTGCATTTCTCTCTTAATCGCTTTAACCAATTCCCTAGCATTGCTCTCATCTAGAGATCTACAGTTCGGCTATACCCCTTAAAGTGATGGTGGCACATCTTGATCTGATCATTGTTCATTAAAAAAAAAAAAAATCCTGTACCTTTCTGTACCTACTCTTTCTCCTTCTGTTGATGTTCATTCTGTCCAAATGTATTCTCTGGTCCAACTGTCACAAAGCGTTTTTTTCATCTCCTTTGGACTATTCTGCTATCAGTGATGGTTCCACATACATAAACGTTTCTTAACTCATTCGTGCTCTGTATCAGGCCTTTTAAATATAAAATAACAGGCTATTATCCACGCTACTAAATACAAAAAAATATATAAACAAATCAGCCAGTAAAATTTGTTGATCATCAAATGTAAAATATAAAAAAGTCCATATGCAGCACTTTATAAAATGCAATGAATCCAGGAGAGGGAGAGTTGAATATACCCGTCACCAATGTTAGTGTATATATGACAGCACTCGCCACCACGTGGTAATCCACTCCGCTTACCAGATTGCTGAAAATAGTGTGCACATAATGGAATGAACCAGAACCACATCTCCAACTGCCGGCTTCGCATAGAATTCAAACCAGGGTGACGGTTGGCCATCAGATAACTCCACACAGCACAACCTTCATTGATTTCTCATATCCAACATACACAGTTCACCAAAGCAGCCAACAATACCCAGTGAAGAGATAAAGTAGCCAATAGTGAAGCCCATAATATCTTATATAAAAAAAATTATTGTAGTAACTTACAGTTTTAATATAGGATAAAATGCATCAAAAAGGAAAACAGCCGTGGCTCTCAGCGTGCTAATGTCAGCCTGCCTAATTTTAAATATACCTTTCCTTTTCTTTCATGGTAATCTACTGTAATTTTATCCTCCATTCCTGCAATTTCCTGTACCTACACCCCCCTAAACAGAAGTACATACATTCGCACAAAATATTTTTATACTTAGATATCCACCTGTGGCACCCTCCACAAGCCATTAACTCAACAATAGTTTTAGATGTGGACTTGCGTCAGTTTCACATTAGTGAGCATGCCTTGCATACCATTCATGACGACATAGAAAAAACTAAAGAAAATTTCATAGTATGGAGATATTTTTGTATCTTTTTATACGCAAACAACAATAAAAAAACATTGAAATTAAAAAAAGGAGATATGCAATACACAAGCACGGGAATGCTCTCTCGTGTGCTATGCAATCGTCCATCCTTTCACTTATCCATACAAACTAAAATACTGTAGGTATTCCATACTTTGCCTTATTTTTTACAAAGCAAACTAATGACTGCAGAACTTGAAGGCTACTACCCTTTATTCATATTTATGTTGATTCATCTTTTGCTTTTGGCACGGTTGGCCATGATATTGATGAACCGAATGTACCTGGGTTCGGTTTAGGGCAGATTTGAATCTGAATTCCATTGAAGGCAATGAAAGCTGAGTGATAAAATAGAGTAAAGGCCATTTTCTAAGCTAATAGGCATGTATGGCTTAGTGATAACCTAAGGAACATGTACCAAAGCAAGCATTTTTTCTTTTAAATTCTATTTGGCAGGGAGGATGGATTTTAATAATGCTTAAAACATGCCTGGCAATTACAAAGAAAAGTGTTTAAATTGCAGACAAAATGACAACTCCCAGCTGCTTTGTTCTGTTTGTAAACTCCTTCACATTGGAGGCAAGTATCTGGGGTCCCCTTATTTTTCAAGGGGGCTTTTAAATTCCAATAAGCCCCTGCCCGCAGACTTCCACAACCACCAGCCCAGATAAGTGGGGAAGAGGCCCTTGTTCTCATCAACATGGGTACAAGGCATGTGGCCTGGTGTGGTTCAGGATGGTGCATGCTCGCTCCCCTCTTTCCTGGCCTGCAAGGTTGTATGCTTGGATATAGGTCTGGTGAGGACCTCCCACTTTTTTTCCCCCTTGATATTTGCATAAATAAAATCCATGTCAGGTCTGAGGGGCCTGGGTCGCTAAACCTTCTCACTCTATTCAAAGTAAAATAGGAAATGTTGTCTTTCAGCACGATTTGCAAGATTTGTCACTGAAAGAGCAAAACTCTGTTGCCCAAACAATCCAACTAACATCTACAAATCAAACACAGATACCCCCCCCCCCCCCAGTTCTCCCATTGGCTGCCAAATGCACACATTTCAGAATTATAAAACTTTCCTGCAAAGTTCCCTCTGATCTCTCCCTCACTCTCAAAATATTTTGTTACAAATTTTTAGATACCATTTCAAGCACCACCTCAGCTCTGCTTAAAACGTCTTCTCATTTTCCACCTTCTTTCTTTGTTCCTCACATCCATCGGTCTCTCCATATATGTAAAATTCTCTTCTATAGGCAATTCAGCACTCTCCAACCCTTTAATTCTTCAAACTACGGGGGGCGTGGCCGAGATGTGAAGGAGAAAAGACGTGTGCCTGCTGAGCTCCGCTCCTACTTACATCCTGACCTGACTTCCAGCGCAGATTCCTCCTTACAGCAGCCACCTGCCTGACACCCTGGGGTGGAAGAAGGCACCCGGCACCCTGAGGCCACCTCCGCTGTCTCCGTGGTGGCCATCTTGCCCACGAGGCTCCCTGCACTAGAGATGTCAGCCAGCTCCCCTGCCTCCCCTAATCCATCGGCATCCCACGCCGCCTCACACGCAGAGCTCCTGGCGGCCATCAAGGAGGGACGAGATTCAGGGATGGTCAAAATAGACCACCTTGTGGCGGATGTCAGCCTTATCCGGCATGACATGGACAAATTTAGGGCCCGAGTCACTGAGGCAGAGGGCCGCATCTCCCAGCTGGAGGACACCACCAGGGCCGATTCCAGAGACTTACATGCCTTACAGCTACAGGTTAAAGCCTTGCAGGAAAAGTCCATTGACACAGAGAATAGACTCAGGAGGAACAACATCAACATCAAGGTCCTGGGCCTCCTTGAAAAGGCGGAGGGCCTGAGGCCTGCAGAATTTACAGTAGCCTTCCTTGTCTCCCTACTGGATCTGCCTGCCATGCCGCCTACATTTGTGGTGGAGAGGGCCCACAGGGTCCCCCTAAGCCTCCGATCCCTGGGGCCCCACCTCAGCCTTTCCTGCTTCGCCTGCTCAATTATAGGGACAGGGATTGGATCCTGGCAGCTGCCAGGGTGTCACGTACCTCGGAGGGTGAGCCCGACGTGCAGGAAGTGGCAGCCGTTACTCCTCTGATTCCGGGACCCCTGGTAGAGTAGACAGGGGGAACGGAAATACAGAGTCGCACAAGCGCCTGGAGAGACGCTGATGCAGGGGCTGGTTGTTGCTTCTGCAGGATCTGATGGAGTCTCTGGAAGGCAGGTGCAGCCTGGCAAGTAGCAGACCGGTGGGAAGATGTCTTGTAGATCAAGCAGCAACAAGTCCCAGAAGACAATGCAAGTCCCAGAAGCCGGAGAGAAGCTAGACCAGCCGATCAGGCACAGGAAGGTCAGGAGGGTAGAGGGGTCGTCAAGCCGGGTCAGTAACAGGCGGGCGGCAGAGTACCAGGGATGAGGCAGAGGGATGGTCGGAGCAAGCCAAAAGGTCAGGGCAGGCGGAAGACAGGATCAACAGGAACAAGCCGGGTATCAGGATCAGGATCAAGCAGGGGTAACAGGTACTGGCAGGTTCAGGAAACACTTCAGACCGGACAGCAAGAGGCCAGACTCTCAGGACGCCTTAAGTACCTCGTTTTGGCGCCGAATTGGCGTTTGCGCGCGCCCGTGCGCCGTTGCCGCCGGTGCGCATGCCCGTGCGCGCCGTAGTACCGCGAACGCGCGTGCCCGTGCGCCGTTGCCGCGATTGCGCGTGCCCCGCACGCGCCGATGCGCCGCTAGCGCCATCTGGTGGCTGAGGTATTTCATGACACAGGGAGAAGCGGGACCTGCTTTACAATGGGGCCAAGGTCATGCTGTTTCCTGATTACTCCCCAGAGATACAACATCGCCAACGCTCCTTCACAGTGGTGCGGAGTCGCCTGAGAGACCAAGGCCTTAAGTTCAGTCTGCTTTATCCCAGCAAGCTGCGAGTGATTGATGGGGACTGAACGCGCTTCTTCATGGATCCGGAGGCGGCTATGTCATGGTTGGAGAGTCGCTAATGGACTTGACCTTGCGGCAAGTATCCCTGTTTGCTATACTGACTACCACCCCCTATGTTATCTTTGCCTCTCCTGGAGGCCCTGAAATAGCAGGAAAAAAGAAAAAGGGGAAAGATTTTTAATTTTTTTTTGTGTTTTATCTTCATTTCCATTATGGCCGCTGTTGCTTCCACCCCCCCTATGCACTTCCGCCACTTTGATTTGTTCACGATGGGGAATCTTGCCAGACACTATCATAAGGAGTTCTGTTGCTCAGTGCACTGTTCTAGACGCACACCACCTTGGTTCACGGACGCAGTAGCATTCAAGGACTGCTAACCCCCCCCCCCCTGTTTTTTTTTTTTCCTTTTCCCTTTTTTTTGTTGTGTTCCCCTTTTTTTCCGGCCCCCGGACACTGACCGTCGGGTCATTTGTTTTATACCGCCGTCCGGCTGCTGAAGCGGGCGACCTGGCGCCTGCCGTGTAGGGCCCCCAGTTTCGGGGCTCATTTACACTGTATTTTTGTATGTTGTTGGGGAGAGAAACTATTCCCAGCCCCCTACCCGTTGGTGGAGGGATGGGACATAGTAGGATAGGCACCCTGTGCCTGGGAAGTTTGATTCTAGTTGTGCTGTTTATGTGTTTTGTGTATGATGTTTTTTTCTGTTCTTTAAATGTGGTATGCTTAAGTGCTGTCAATATTCAATGCGATGTGATCAGGATTTTGCTGCTCCTGGGGTGCCCCAGGGTGTATCTTCATAGATATTGTTTCTTTTTTTTGCCCCCCCTGCCGGATGGCTGACCGCTCGCCTGACTCCTTTACCATCCTTTCCTGGAATGTCAGAGGCCTCAACTCTAAGTTCAAACGAGCCCTCCTTTTTCAGTACTTAAAATCCCAATCTCCCCAGCTCATTCTCCTCAAGATCCTGACTCTTAAAAAACCCTGGATACAGCGAGCGATACACGCCACGTATTCCACATACGCTAGAGGTGTATCGATACTTATTCACAAAAATTTCCCCTGTGTGATTGAGGAGGTCTGCACGGACCCCTAGGTAAATATGTGATACTGGTCTTCACGCTCTAGGCGCAAAGGTTTATTGTTATTAACTTGTACATCCCTCCCCCGTTTTCACCTGCTCTGCTATATGATGTGATTGAAAAGATCACGCCGTTTTGCCCGGGGAAGGTTTTGGTAATGGGTGATTTTAATGCCATTCTGTCACCGGACCTACATAGACCTATGCCGCCCAAGCATCGGTGAATGGACCTGCCAGCCTGGGCTCAGGCGGTGGGTCTGGAAGAGATCTGGAGGTGGAAGCACACTGACGTGAGGGCCTATTCGTGCTTTTCGGCTTTGTACAAGACCGCATCTCGGATAGATTTGGCCTTCTCCAACCCCGCACTGTTAGCAGATGTATTGGAGGCGGACTATGGGCCAGATCCACAGCCCCGCAGCGCAACGTAATTTAACCGATTTAAGTTACACTGCCGCAAATTTCCTAAGTTAGGTATCGATCCACAACACACTTACCTGGAAATTTGCGGCGGTGTAACTCAAATCCGTCCGGCGCAAGGTGTTCCTAATCTAATGGGGCAAGTCCCATTTAAATTAGGCCCGCTCACGCGCCGGACGTACTGCGCATGCTTGTGACGCAAATTTCCCGACGTGCTTTGCGCGACGTGACGTCATTTTTTGATCGGGCGGCGCGTAGCGTATTTCCATATGGCTTACGCAATCGACGTAAAATTAAAAAATTCGACGCGGGAAAGACGGCCATACTTTACACAGCAGTACGCCTGCTGTGTAAAATTAGGGCTGGTTTACAAAAGTGTAACTAAGCGACGGGAAAGTAACGTAGCGGCGATGTAGCGAACGCGAAAAAGCTTTGAGGATCGACGTAACTCCTCATTAGTATACCCGACGCGTAATTTCGACGATGAATGCCCCCAGCGGCGGTCGCGGTACTGCATATTAAGATCCGGCAGTGTAAAACTATTACACCTGCCGGATCTTCTGTCTATCTCTTGGAAACTGATTCTGTGGATCAGTTCCAAAGATAGAAACAGGGATACGACGGCGTATCAGTAGATACGCCGGCGTTTACCTTTTGAGGATCTGGCCCTATATTTCTAGCGGTTTGTCGGACCATAGCCGTTTAGCAGTGGTGCTCCACTCGCCGGCGTCACGAAGTGCGGCGCTCTGGAGGTTGGGCGCACAGTGGGTCGCCCATCCAGATATCTCTGATGTTCTGCCCCCCCCGCTAGCTGAATTTTGGGAACAGAATGCGGGTTCCTCCTCCCCTGACATTGTCTGGGATTCCTTTAAGGCATACACCAGAGGGCAATACATCTCTTCCATCGCCAGTGTTAAAAAGCAACATTCGGCTATGACTCGGGCGCTGGAACAAGCGGTTACTGACCATACTGATACATACAACTCTGACCCCACCTCGGATCATTTTGATCTGCTGATGGCAGCTCAGAGAGATCTACAACTACATTTAGCTGAGGCCACTTGAGCTGCGTTTGTATTTTGTTTTGTTTTATTTTGTGTTATGTGAAAAACCTTAATAAAAACAACTTTAAAAAAAAATTCTTCAAACTACAGCCTTACAATTGCCACGTACACACAATCGGTTCATCCGATGTAAACGGACCGATGGATTTTTTTCATCAGATATCCGATGAAGCTGACTTTCATCAGTCTTGCCTACACACTATCAGTTAAAAATCTGATCGTGTCCAACGCGGTGATGTAAAACAAAATGACGAGCAGAGAAAAATGAAGTTCAATGCTTCCGAGCATGCGTGGACTTGATTCTGAGCATGCGTGGATTTTTGACCGATGGATTTCCCCAAAGACGATTGTTTTTTTCTATCGTTTTTTTAACTATCAGAAAATTTTAAAACAGGTTCTATTTGTTTTCACCGATGGGGAAAAAAACGATGAGGCCCACACACGATCGGTTCGTCCGATAAAAACGGTCCATCGGAACCGAACGTATGTACAGGGCATAAAATTACTGATCTAGTATGCATTTCTTCTTCACACAATCTGGTAATGCACAAACCTTTCCATATGCACCGCCTACTTATTTTTTCATTTAATTTCAGTCAGTTCTACCCCTAGATTGTAGGCTTGCCCAGCTCTACCTCATATACTTTATCTGTGAATCTTATTATTGGGGTGTTTGTTCTGTAGTACCACTGTACACGCTTCTCAATGTAAATATTTTATGTCTTGATATTATTGTAGCTGTATTGCCCACCCTTATGTATCTCTAACTTTGTTCAAGGCATAAGATATGGTACTGTTACATAAATTAATAGGTTTCCACAATCTGAGCAAACACAACTGAAATAATTCCATTCTCTTTCTTAACTTGCTTTAGAAAAGTTTGTTATTCTACAAGCTCAGAAGAACATATCACGTTTCCTGAATGGAGCCCACCATGTAAGCTGGAAGCAAAGATGAGGATACTCAGGTTTTTCTCTCAATACATGCAGAAAAATGTGTTGGAGGTGAGGAATAAGCAGCCAGAATAAACAAATTGAGCAATGTTCCCTATTGTAGATGAAGAACCCTTTCCTGATAGCTCAGCGAAGCTGGCCCCCCTACAATCAGCACAAATAAAAACTCAAGTGTGTTTCTTTAGTGCTACGTTTGTGCTGTTTTGTGCCGCAAAAATTTACGTTTGTGCTGCTTTTATTTTGAAGATATTAGCAATTGTTTTTTCCAGACTATGACATCACACAGCCCCCCTACAACCCCAAATGACACAAAACTGGTCTCGTTGGTTAGTGCTACGTTTGTGCTGTTTTGTGCTGCTATTATTTCCGTTCTATCTTTTCTCGTTTTTGCGTTATTAATGATTTATTAAAGGTCACCAAAGGTCACACAGCCCCCCCTACAACGCCCAAATGACACAAAACTGGTCTCGTTGGTTAGTGCTACGTTTGTGCTGTTTTGTGCTGCTATTATTTCTGTTCTATCTTTTATCGTTTTTGCGTTATTAATGATTTATTAAAGGTCACCAAAGGTCACACAGCCCCCCTACAACCCCAAAATGACACGAAACTGGTCTCGTTGGTTAGTGCTACATTTGTGCTGTTTTGTGCAGCAAAAAAAATTATTTGTGCTGTTATGGTTTTAAAGTTATAACAGTTTATTTATTTTTTTCAAACCCCACTCACTTTGCCCACCTTACAATCAGCACAAATAAAAACTCAAGTGTGTTTCTTTAGTGCTATGTTTGTGCTGTTTTGTGCTGTTTAAAGTTCCGTTCTATCTTTTATCGTTTTTGCGTTATTAATGACTTATTAAAGGTCACCAAAGGTCACACAGCCCCCCTACAATGCCCAAATGACACAAAACTGGTCTCGTTGGTTAGTGCTACGTTTGTGCTGTTTTGTGCTGCTATTATTTCCGTTCTATCTTTTATCTTTTTTGCGTTATTAATGATTTATTAAAGATCACCAAAGGTCACACAGCCCCCCTACAACCCCAAATGACACAAAACTGGTCTCGTTGGTTAGTGCTACGTTTGTGCTGTTTTGTGCTGCTATTATTTCCGTTCTATCTTTTATCGTTTTTGCGTTATTAATGATTTATTAAAGGTCACCAAAGGTCACACAGCCCCCCTACAACGCCCAAATGACACGAAACTGGTCTTGTTGGTTAGTGCTACGTTTGTGCTGTTTTGTGCTGCAATTTTTTTTATTTGTGCTGTTATGGTTTTAAAGTTATAACAGTTTATTTTTTTTTTTCAAACCCCACTCACTTTGCCCACCTTACAATCAGCACAGATAAAAACTCAAGTGTGTTTCTTTAGTGCTATGTTTGTGCTGTTTTGTGCTGTTTAAAGTTCCTTTCTATCTTTTATCGTTTTTGCGTTATTAATGACTTATTAAAGGTCACCAAAGGTCACACAGCCCCCCTACAATGCCCAAATGACACAAAACTGGTCTTGTTGGTTAGTTCTACGTTTGTGCTGTTTTGTGCTGTTATTATTTCCGTTCTATCTTTTATCGTTTTTGCATTATTAATGATTTATTAAAGGTCACCAAAGGTCACACAGCCCCCCTACAACGCCCAAATGACACAAAACTGGTCTCGTTGGTTAGTGCTACATTTGTGCTGTTTTGTGCTGCAAAAAAAATTATTTGTGCTGTTATGGTTTTAAAGTTATAACAGTTTATGTATTTTTTTCAAACCCCACTCACTTTGCCCACCTTACAATCAGCACAAATAAAAACTCAAGTGTGTTTCTTTAGTGCTATGTTTGTGCTGTTTTGTGCTGTTTAAATTTCCTTTCTATCTTTTATCGTTTTGCGTTATTAATGATTTATTAAAGGTCACCAAAGGTCACACAGCCCCCCTACAACGCCCAAATGACGCAAAACTGGTCTTGTTGGTTAGTGCTACACTTGTGCTGGTTTGTGCTGCTAAAAAATGTATTTGTGCTGTTATGGTTTTTAAGTTATAACAGTTTTTTGGTTCTTTTCAAACCCCACTCACTTTGCCCCCCCCCCCCCCGTACAATCTGCACAAATAAAAACTCAAATGTTTTAGTGCTATGTTTGTGCTGCTAATATTTTTATTTGTGCTGCTATGGTTTTTAAGATATAACAGCTTGTTTTTATTTCATAACAACCCACTCACTTTGCACCCCATGTTATTAAATCTTAAAAACAAACATACTATTTGTTAGTGCTACGTTTGTGCTTTTTTGTGCCATAAAAATACAAATTTGTGCTGCTTTTATTTTTAAGATATAAGCAATTTGTTTTTTCCCAGACAATGACACCACCCTGCCCTCCTGTCCCATACCTGGTTAGTGATCTCCTGGTTAGACAGCAGCAATTGGAGCACAGCGAGGTATGGGTGCCTGTGATAAGTCCAGTAGACTGCGTGGTGGCAGCAGAACCGGCTGGTGGCATATAAGCTGGCACTGAGCTTGGCTGGCAGCATACTGTAGGTAAGCAGCTGGAAGCAGGAGACAGGTGAGACCTTGCTGGACTGAAGAGCTGTAGCAGGCTTGATGAGCAGGATGCATAATGGTCCATAATGGTCGGACAGATCAGGCATAGACAGCAGACAACAGGATAGTCAGGTCACAAGCCAAATCAGCAACGGGAGTTAGATCAGGCAAGAACAGAAGGCAGAATCCAGAGACAAGCCATGGTCAGGGCAGGTAGCAGTCAAACTCCATTTTGTTTGTTTGTTTTTAAGATTTAATAACATGGGGTGCAAAGTGAATGGGTTGTTATCAAATAAAAACAAGCTGCTATATTTTAAAAACCATAACAGCACAAATAAAAATATTAGCAGCACAAACATAGCACTAAAACATTTGAGTTTTTATTTGTGCAGATTGTACAGGGGGGGGGGCAAAGTGAGTGGGGTCTGAAAAGAACAAAAAAACTGTTATAAAACTTAAAAACCATAACAGCACAACTAAAAATTTTAGCAGCACAGACCAGCACAAACGTAGCACTAACCAACGAGACCAGTTTTGTGTCCTTTCGGGGTGGTAGGGGGGCTGAGTGACCTTTGGTGACCTTTAATAAATCATTAATAACACAAAAACAATAAAAGATAGAACATAAATTTTAGCAGCACAAAACAGCACAAACGTAGCACTAACCAACGAGACCAGTTTTGTGTCATTTGGGTGTTGTGGGTGGTTGAGTGACCTTTGGTGACCTTAACGATAAAAGATAGAAAGAAAATGTAAACAGCACAAACGCAGCACAAACGCAGCACTAAAGAAACATACTTGAGTTGTTATTTGTGCTGATTGTAAGGTGGACAAAGTGAGTGGGGTTTGAAAAAACAAATAAACTGTTATAACTTAAAAACCATAACAGCACAAATAAAATTGTTAGCAGCACAAACCAGCACAAATGTAGCACTAACCAACAAGACCAGTTTTGCGTCATTTGGGCGTTGTAGGGGGGCTGTGTGACCTTTGGTGACCTTTAATAAATCATTAATAACACAAAACGATAAAAGATAGAACATGAATATTAGCAGCACAAAACAGCACAAACGTAGCACTAACCAACGAGACCAGTTTTGTGTCATTTTGGCATTGTAGGGGGGCTGTTTGACCTTTGGTGACCTTGAATAAATTATTAATAACGCAAAAACGATAAAAGATAGAAAGGAAATTTAAACAGCACAAAACAGCACAAACGTAGCACTAAAGAAACACACTTGAGTTTTTATTTGTGCTGATTGTAAGGTGGGCAAAGTAAGTGGGGTTTGAAAAAATAAATAAACTGTTATAACTTTAAAACCATAACAGCACAAATAAAAAAAAATGCAGCACAAAACAGCACAAACGTAGCACTAACCAACGAGACCAGTTTCGTGTCATTTTGGGGTTGTAGGGGGGCTGTGTGACCTTTGGTGACCTTTAATAAATCATTAATAACGCAAAAACGATAAAAGATAGAACGGAAATAATAGCAGCACAAAACAGCACAAACGTAGCACTAACCAACGAGACCAGTTTTGTGTCATTTGAGGTTGTAGGGGGGCTGTGTGACCTTTGGTGACCTTTAATAAATCATTAATAACGCAAAAACGATAAAAGATAGAACGGAAATAATAGCAGCACAAAACAGCACAAACGTAGCACTAACCAACGAGACCAGTTTCGTGTCATTTGGGCGTTGTAGGGGGGCTGTGTGACCTTTGGTGACCTTTAATAAGTCATTAATAACGCAAAAACGATAAAAGATAGAACGGAAATATTAGCAGCACAAAACAGCACAAACGTAGCACTAACCAACGAGACCAGTTTTGTGTCATTTGGGGTTGTAGGGGGGCTGTGTGATGTCATAGTCTGGAAAAAACAATTGCTAATATCTTCAAAATAAAAGCAGCACAAACGTAAATTTTTGCGGCACAAAACAGCACAAACGTAGCACTAAAGAAACACACTTGAGTTTTTATTTGTGCTGATTGTAGGGGGGCCAGCTTCGCTGAGCTGTGTCCTGATACTTTTCCAGTGATGTTTAATCCCTTTTAAAAAAAACATCTGTTTATTCACAATGTGGTGGTTTGCATTGCCTAAATGAATACCTTCTGTTATAAAGAGCCTTGCTACAGACTTGTCACACATAAAGATGTCATTGGGCAGGTCTAAAACATGACATAAGGATTAAATCTTCCAGATGGCCTGTAAGGTCATTTAAATCCCCCAAAAGGCAAGAACTGCAGCCCTCCATCTATTCTGATATAATGAGATTGCATTAGCTAAATCTGAGTTTATTATGATATGTAAAAACATCATAATGGTTATGTTGTAATTACCTATCAAGATAAGGAACTGTGGGAGGCAATTAAGGAATTCCGGTTACACTGAATATTCTCTTATGTACCTGTAGGGATTATAGTATACATCATATTTACAGTGTTTTAAAATAGCTAACCTGGCAACCGTTCAAAGAAGCCTCCTGAGATTGCCCATAGCATTTGTTAGTGTCCTCTACACTGCCTAAACATATGATAAGTCACAGATGGCAGGTGGCCTATGTGTATTGCCTTTTTTTGTATATAAGGAATGGCATTTTGGTTTCACCAATGTTTATTTTACAAGTATAGTTGATAAAATTGTGCCATTATCAAATGTTTAAATGCCAGTGCCATAATACAAGCTTAACTAGTAGTTCTGCTTCTGTTTTTACAGGGTGGAAATCTTCGCGGAGCACCCAGCCTATCTGTCAGAACATTGTGCCTGTTGCACTTTCTGAAAACAGACCAAGCGCTGCTGATGTTATTCAGTAATGGAACATTGCAGGTACAGGTTTAAAGAGCATAATTCATCCTAGAATATCTCTCAGGCCCCGTACACACATCCGAGGAACTCGACGTGCCAAACACATCGAGTTCCTCGTCGAGTTCTGTGTTGAAGCCGCGGAGGATCTCGGCTAGCCAACTTTCCTCATTGAACAACGAGGAAATAGAGAATATGTTCTCTATTTGGCCCGACGAGTTCCTTGTCGGCTTCCTCGGTGAAAAGTGTACACACGACCGAGTTTCTCGCCAGAATCCAGCTCCGATCGAGTTTCTGGCTGAATTCTGCCAAGAAACTCGGTCGTGTGTACGGGGCCTCATAGGCATACCTCCCAACTTTAGAATGAGGGACACTTCGGGAAGGTAGTGACCTGTGGCACGCTGTGGCAAAAAGCAGGTGTGGCAAAACTGTTTTTGGAGGAGGGGCTTTAGGAGCATGGTTAAACAAAACCCAGGGTTTCTTTTAGCCATAAAATATGCTTTGATTGCTGTGCGAAAAAGAAAGAGTCTCGCAGATACATATAAACCCTAGTACAGTCATTAAAATTACATATGGTCTTGCACAAACTGAAAATAGACAGATACCTAACACTTTGTCTGAGCCTTAACCTCCCTGGCGGTATGATTCTGTCTGGAATTACGTACCAAAAGCGGTACAATTATTTGCAAGGAAATTTGGCGTTTTATACTGTAGGCCTGTAATTCTAAAGCCCCATACACACCATCAGATTATCTGCAGATTTTTGTCTTCAGATTTACCAAAACCATGTAGTACAAGGGCCTGCCTGATTGCATACAAATTGAAACTCTTAAGGTTTGACCTCCTATTAGATGGTTTTGGTAAATCTGCAGAAAAAAATCTGCAGATAATCTGATGGTGTGTATGGGGCTTTAGGAATAACTCACTTAAATCTGACCAAACAAGAATCTAATAGGCATCCCGAGTATGACATTTTTTTAAAAACAAAATTATAAATTATAATATAATAAATAATTATAAATAATTATAACAAATAATAATATAATTATAATAAAAATTATTCAGTAATGTAATCAAATTAAAATCACTGACATTTTCTCAGTTGCAAAATTGTCGCTGTCATTATTTTTTTTTTTTTTATGACGAATTTCCCCACAAATCGCTATCGCACAATTCTGCAAGTGATTAGAAATTATTATCGCTGTTTTTTAGCTGATCTAAAACCATTTTTGACATAAAGGGACACTTTTGGTTGCTATGGACAATCTACAGTTTGCAGGGAGAAAGAAAGGTTTTTATTATATAAAAGTACATGTAGGGCACTGGGCAGACCACTAGGGACAAGGGGGGTGTGTTTTTTTTACATACAGTACTGTAATCTATAAGATTACAGTATACTGTATGTATAGTGTTTGTTTACGTTTTTGAATTTGGCGCCGTTCTCCGCTCCCGTGCGTCGTAACGTCGCAGGGAACGGAGATCGGCGGCACAGGAGGACGCTGTGTGAATCGAGCGAGGTCCCGCTCGCTCACACAGCGCGGTGACATCGCTGGATCCAGGACAAGGTAAGCCAGCGCACGCTGCAGGCTCTGCATAGCTTACCCCGAGCGTGACTCGGGGATACTGATCGCAGCAGAAAAAATCCACCCCGAGTCACGCTCGGGGATACCGCCAGGAGGGTTAAAGGGGTTTAAACCCTTATGGTTTTTCACTTTGATGCATTTTATACATTAAGGTGAAAAACCTTCTGTAGTGCTGCAGCCCCCCATTTTACTTACCTAAACCCGGTTTTCTTGTCCCTGGGGACGAGCACACCAGCTCTAGCTGGTGTCTCGTGTACTGATTAGATAGCTTGATAGCAGAATAGCCATTGGCTCCCGCTGCTGTTAATCAAATTCAAAATTCCTTTTTCTGTGTCATTGGACGCAGAGGCAGCACTCTGGAGCGCGCCCACACGGGTGTCCACTGAAGGAGAGCGCTTCTCCAACATGGGCACTCGATGGGGGGAGGAGCTACTAGCGCCGATGAGGGACCCCAGAAGAGGCAGATCGGGGCCACGCTGTGAAAAACTAACTGCACAGTTGAGGTGAATATGACATGTTTTTTATTTAAAAAAAAAAAAATGTGAAGGTTTAGTAACCCTTTAAATAAAGACTTCATTAAAGATAGAAGCCGATTGGTTGTCATGCACAACTGCTCCAGTCTTATTAAATTCCCATCAAGATGTTCTTCCTACATGTAGAAGTTTGCATGTACAGCATATTTATTTGGTTCATCCCCTACAAGTATTGCATGAAATCGTTTTATTTATATTTTTAGCTTTAGTGTTAATGTATTATTACTTTTTATTTTAGGTGAACTTTTACCATGACCGCACAAAGATTATATTAAGCAGAGGAAAGCAAGGATACCTACTGAGCTTTGTTAACCAAGACAGACAAAGCTGTACAGTGCCACTGTCAGTACTTAAAGCTGGTTGTCCTCCCCTTATAATACAGCGACTAGAATATGCTCTCATTATGCTGGAAAGTCTGTAACGGGATTTATAAAACCCCTGAAGAAAAAGGAAAGGACAAGTTTGGACAGTACATGTTCTGAAAGGTTTAATTGAAGGCTAATTTCATTTTTCAATCATGATGATTTACTGCAAGTGAATAGGAAATATTATGATCTGAAGGCTAACGCATGTGAATGAAGGTGTTACTGTGGTAAAATGCTTCAACGGTTTTGCACACTAGGTGATTGAGTGTGGCAAGGTGTTCAGTTCTTAAACCAGATAATATGACAGCAGGAAAGAAATTAGGATTGAACAAGAAATGCATGAGCTAGTATATGAAGATAGTATATTACGGAGCAGGGGTAGGCAGCCTTGGCACACCTACTGAAAATCCCATCACGTCCCTGCCTCTGCAAACCATGCCTGCGAGTCGTGCAATGCCTTGTGGGATTTGTAGTTCCACCACAACAAGAGTGCCATGGTTGCCTACCCCTGGTATAGAGCAAAGCTATGATTATTGCTTTATGTCTTGTTCACATTGCTTGGCATATCTCATACCTGATGGGCTGGGGAATCTGAAAATTACTGTAGTAGCCGGAGCTGCTACATTGATAGTAGTGATCTTCTGGGTCCTGTGCTGGTTCTGTGCTAGCAGCATCCCCTCGGCACACAAAACACAGAAATTCGCTCACTAGGCACCGCCGCCATTCGTAGAATACCTTGTATTTTTTCAATGAACACAAGGCATTCTCAGATTGGAGGTAGAGAGGAGGGGCGATGAGGTCGCAATCTAATTTAGGAGCAGCTTAACGTTTCTTAAAATACACAAAAAATGATTATGTGATCTTTCCACTATTAGGCCAATGGCCCTGTTTTTGTCTCTGCATTTTCTTTCTGTAGCACAAGTGATCAGATTTCAGAATGCTATTTGTGTTCAATTTAATGTGCCTTTAATGTGGTTCTAAAGGCTAAAGGTTTTTTTACCTTAAGGAATTCTATGTACAAATACTTCCCTCTCCAATCTTTCGATCGAGCGCCATGCCCAAGAGCAGCATCGCTACTTTCTCCCTCTCTCTTATAGGTCATTGGCGCCTGCTGCTGTCAATAAAATCCTGTGAGGAGGGAGCGGGAGGGGGGCAGGGACACACACATGCCCATGGCACGTCTGACCCCAGAGCAATCACTTGCTGAGGGGGCATACACAGAAGAGGTGGAGCCAAGATTGCTGGCAGGGTACCCCAGAAGGGGAGGTCAGGGCCACTCTGTGCAAAACCATTGCACAGAGCAGGTAAGTAACCCATGTTTGTTATTTTAAGAGAGAAAAAAATCTAAGCCTTTAACTGCACCTAAAATACACAAACATAACTAGAGTAGAGAACGCCATTTTTTTCATACCAGGTAAAAAAAAACGTGTATGTGGATACAAATTCTGCCATAAGCTTTTTATGCAACCTTGCAGAAATTTGCATCTGGTTAAAATTAGGAATTTACTTTTAGAATATGTTAGCATATACAAGGCTAAATGTACACAGTTTTAATAAGGATTATATTTCAGCAGAATCTTCACTACAGCTTCACTGCCATGTTCAAGAACATGTGTAGGTAGATTCACGAAGAGTTAGGCCGGCTTATCTACAGATAAGCCGACCTAACTCTGAATCTACGCCGCCCTATGTTTAAGTGTATTCTCTAACAGAGATACACTTAAACATATCTAAGATAGGACGGCTTGCGCCGTCCTATCTTAGATTGCAATGTTTTGGTTTACCGCTAGGTGGCGCTTCCATTGCGGCCAGCGTAGATTATGTAAATGAGCATTTACGACGATTCCCGAACGACCGCGAGCCCGCCGCAGTCGATTAACATTGTTTCTGTAAGTGATAGGCCACCTAAAGTTATTCCACCTATGAGGTGGAATAACAATGTTAAGAATGGCCGCCGTTCCCGCCGCGAGGTTCGAATTTTTTACGTCGTTTGCGCAAGTCGTCCGCGAATCGGGATTTACGTCGTTTACGTACGCGTCAAAATCAATAGGCCCGTACGGCCTACTTAGCCGCAATGCGCACTGGGAAATGTAGTCGCCCGACGCATGCGCAGTGTCAAAAAACGTCAAAAAACTTGAGGTCAAGCCTAATTTCCATACAACACGCCCCCCTCCAAGTCATTTGAATTAGGCGCACTTACGCCCGCTCGTTTTAGGCTATGCCGCCGAAAATTATCAGGTAAGTGGTTTAAGAATCACTACTAGCCTAACTAATTTACGGCGGTGTAGCCTAAAAAGACTAGGCCGCCCTAAAGTTAGGCGCCCCTACGTGAATCTACCTAGTGGAATCTTATATTTAGTCTAAAGATAGTCAATACATAAATGAATCCTTGTAAGTGATGTGCCTGATTTCAGGCTTAAGAAGTTGGTAATAGCAGAGGCTTGGTTTTAAAGGGCTCTCCTATGGCTCAGTATGAACACTTCGGACCATCAGAGGTCCTCACTTTTGCACATGGTGATTTTAATCTTGTAATAATTGGTGTAAGCAGATGTAGTTCATTACCTGATAAATAAGAAATAATTTCACCACATATGCATGCTAACATCTCTTAGATAAATTTGAAAAAAACTAAGCCCCACCAGGGTTTTTGTGAGGATACCATTCTGTTTATTGACAGTTTGAAAGGAGCCCTGTAATGTGTACTTCATTAAAGGATAAGTGCACCCTAACAATTAAATCTCTACATCTACAGACATCTACGATCTAACACTAACCTATCTAGCCCTGCAAAGAAGAAATCAGTATATATACCTTTTTTTAAGCCAATCTGACCCAATCACACGCTGAGCTTTCAGCTGCGGCTTCTCTGTGGAGGCGGGTGCAGATGGCACAGCCGACAACAGAGGCCCCATAGTAACTATATGGTTGATGTCACTCACCATTCATTTCACAGCTGTTGTCGACTGTGTCCTCTGCAGAGCTTCTGCCACTGGAGACTGGACCAGATTGGCTTAAAAAAGATATGTATACTGATTTCTTCTTTATAGGGCTAGATAGGTTAGTCCTATAATGTGGATGTCTGTATATATAGTAATTTTAGTGTTATTATTCACGATTTATATAGCGCCAATAGTTCACACAGCGCTTTACAGTGTAGAGGGGGACAGCATAATTACAGTACAGTTCAATACAGAAGGTACAGGAGGGCCCTCGGCTTACATTCTAAAGGGAGGGAATGGTGGTACAAAAGGTAATAGCTGCAGAGAATGATTAGATGGGGGTGTTAGGGTGGACCTATTTTTTAATTACAAGATTAACATTATTACTGTTAATTGACTAAGTAGCTACCATTAAATATGTAATTTAAAGGGTAAGGTCACCTTCAAAACATAATAATGTAAATTTTTTCCTGCAAAATTAAGTGTATTTAATTTTTTTTTTTTACAGGAGCCTGCAAAGCATTGCGCCCACAATCACTAGGTTGCGGGTGCAATGTAATGCTCCTGCACACTCTTCCTCCAGCTTTCTGCTCTGCTCTGTAGGGATTTCAGTTTAAGAGCTGAAGGAAGAGTGCACTTACATTCCATTAAAAATGACAAATCTGTCTGCCGCGGTAGTGGAAGATGGGACCTGTAGTTTACTCATAGATTTCTGTGAATGAATGACACAGCTGTGCGGGCAGAGCCCCTGACAGCCACCCTGACTATTAAATGCGACAGGGGGAGGAGAGGATCGCGGCCTGCTGTCACAACAGGTAGCTCAGGGTGTGAAGGGGGATGTGCTTAGGAACATGTTACATGTTTCACCCTAAATAATGGTGCAATGTGTTACTAAAAGGGAACTTATCTTTTATGGATCTTTTCAAAATAACGTAAAATCAGTTTTCCTTACTTGATCTAAATGAAAAATTCCACAGCTGCGGAGGGAGAGATGCTATAGTGTTGGGGGATTGGGTTGGATTCAAAGATGTCACTTCTCCACCATGGCCATTCAACCTAATAAATGTTGAACTGAGAACAGTACTCAAGCTGTAATAGTCATGATGAGTTCTCTGATGCCGCGTACACACGACCATTTTTTGGGATGTAAAAAATGACATGTGTGGGCTCCAGAGCATTTTTCACGACGTAAAAAATGGGCATTAAAAATTTAGAACATGCTCTAAATTTTCACGTTGTTTTTAACGTTTTAGTTTTTTCCGTAAAAAATGGTCGTGTGTGGGCTTTAACGATGTGAAAAAAACGCGCATGCTCAGAAGCAAGTTATGAGATGGGAGCGCTCGTTCTGGTAAAACTAGCGTTCGTAATGGAGATAGCACTTTCATCACGCTGTAACAGACTGAAAAGCGCAAATTGTCTCTCACCAAACTTTTACTAACACGAAATCAGCAAAAGCAGCCCCAAGGGTGGCGCCATCCGAATGGAACTTCCCCTTTATAGTGCCGACGTACGTGTTGTACATCACCGCGCTTTGCTAGAGCATTTTTTTTTCACGATCGTGTGTAGGCAAGGCCGGCTTAACAATAATCGGGTTGAAAAAAACATTGTTTTTTCTAGACCATTAAAAATGGTCATTTGTACGCGCCATTAGAAGAAGAATTGTTACATTGGGAGGTTTCATAATTTTGGCTAATGGATACTACTGTTGAAAGACCAGATGGTTTTTATCTACTATTGGGTCTACTGAGTTGGTGGATGCAATATTTAAAATTACTCTGCCAAAAAAAATCTCCTGAGAGGTATACAGTGCAGGTACCATCTCTGACTAAATGATCGGCAATTCTGATCTTGCAAAGTTTTGGCACTTCCTAATGGTGCAAGTCTTGTTTGCCCACTCCACACATTCCTATTGGCCAGTAAGGCACACCATCATAGTGATGAGCCAAAATAAATGCATGGGTCAGTGAGGGAGCAGGCAGGCTCCAACACTATTAGGAAGCGTTGAAGCTTTTGCTCAAGAAGAAAGGAGATTTTGCCCAAGAAGGAATGCCCAGCGTTTGGGCAAACAGCCGCTGCAATTATGTACAGGCCTCCTTAGATCCATCAGAAACCTATTTTTTTTTAAAGTTGTTAAGGTGACAGTGTTATTTTATATCATATAATAAGAAATGTGGGAAAGTGGTTTATATATTATGTTCTTCTGTAAACAGCAGTGTAAAAATTGATGTTTTTAAATAAAAAAAAATCTGCACACAGGTGTCTTTGTCTAATTTGAACCCGTTCCCGTTGCATTTGTTACTTTGTGCATTAAACATTAGAGATGGGTAAACTGCTTGGGCCGAGTATCAGTTCAGCCCCGAACAGCGCCGTGCTGCACAGTGCATTCTAGGGCCCTGATTGACAATCAGGGCACAGTGAATAGCTGGTTGTTCAGGAGCGGGCCCGGGAAGCCGGCCACCACATCCTTAACAATGGATGAGCCCCCCCTCCTTAACCATACCATGCCACATGCCCTCACCATGGGGGGGGGTGCTTTATTCTCTGCCTCCCACCCCAAAACTCTGTGTACCCATGTTGATAGGGACAATGGCCTCTTTCCCACAACCATGGGTGGTTGTTATGGGGGCCTGTGGGCCGGGGGCTTAACAAGGGGGCCCCAGATCCTGCTTTCCCCCATGTGAATGAGTATAGAGGTACATAGTACCCTACTCATTCACTCAAAGTGTCAAAAAGAGATAAAAACACATACATGGTTTTTGACAATTCCTTTATTAAAAATAAAAAAAACAATGTCCCCTGGTATAGATCCATCGTCAATCACAACGCCCGTCGCACCACAAGGCCCAAAAAAAGAAAAAATCTCTGCTCGCAAGGAAGGCTCCCTGCCAGCCTGCTCCACCGTATGACATTCTTAAATAGGTAAGGTGTGGAGCCACATGGCTACCCCACATTCATTAACATGGGAGGGCAGGATCTGGGGGCCCCCTTGTTAAAGGTATGGATTTTGGGGGGGACCCCTCTCCATTTTTTTCACATTGTTGTATTACCGGTAATGTTTTTTTTTTTCATTCAGCTGTCAGCAGGGAAGCACATGTACTAAAATGTGGCCTCATGCCCACTGACGTTTTAAAAAACGGGCTGTAAAGCCAGGTGTTTTTTCCGCGTTTTGCATTGAATTCAATGCACGTTTTGCCGCGCTAGCTTTCAGCCGCGTTTTTCTTTCTCTATTCAAAATCAATGGTTTCCTATGGGAGCCCATTGATTTGAATAGAGGTCGCACCAGAAGTCGGATCAAGATGATCTGACTTGCGGGGCAACTCGTGTGTGAAGAACCTTGATGGGGAAACCTGCGAGAATTCAAAAAAAAATTTGCGTGAGGTTCCCCCCCAAGGATGATGCCAGGCCCTTAGGTCTTGTATGGATTTTAAGGGGAACACCTACGCCGAAAAAACAGCGTGGGGATTCCCCAAAAATGCATACCAGACCCTTATCCGAGCACGCCGCCCGGCAGGTCAGGAAAGGTGTTGGGGACGAGCGAGCGGTGCCCCCCTCCTGAACCGTACCAGGCCGCATGCCCTCAACATGGGGGGTGGGTGCTTTGTCCCCATGTTGATGGGGACAAGGGCCTCTCCCCGACAACCCTGGTCGTTGGTTGTCGGGGTCTATGGGCGGGGGGCTTTTCGGAATCTGGGAGCACCCTTTAATAAGGGGGCCCCCCACCCTACGTGAATAAGTATGGGGTACATCGCTCGCTAGTCCCCACCCCCATTTCTGACCGGCCGGGTGGCGTGCTCGGATAAGGGTCTGGTATGGATTTTGGGGGAACCTCCACGCCGTTTTTTCGGCGTAGGTGTTCCCCTTAAAATCCATAACAAACCAAAGGGCCTGGTATCATCCTTGGGGGAACCTCACGCAAACATTTTTTTTAATTTTCGTGGGAGATTCCCGCACACGAGTCGCCCCGCAAGTCGGATCAGCCATTTACAGCTCAAAAACGTCATTGAGGGCATGAGGCCATAGACTAACACGGAGAGACATTTTTAAGCTTCAAAAAAATGCTCAGAAAAGTGGCTGTAAAAACGTCCGTGGGCATACAGACTGATCCCCCAAGCCATTGTTTACAAAATAAAGAAAGCATGCAGGGAAAATCTATTTAAATGTATTTTTTTTCTTTATACTGTATATGTCAGTTTTGCTGTTCTATACACGGTACAGATGCACCACTTTACAGGCAGACTAAGAGGACCCCCAGGCACTATATTTAACCACTTAAGGACCAGAAGGATTTCCCCCCTTAATGACCATGCAATTTTTTGCGATATAGCACGAAGTAGTTTTACCTGACAATTGCGCTGTTGTGTGACGCTGTACCCAAACAAAATTGTCTTTTTCCCAAACGTCTTTTTTTCCCCACACAAATAGAGCTTTCTTTGAGTGGTATTTGATCACCTCTGTGCGTTTTTTTTTTTTGCACTATAAATAAAAAAAAGTGACAATTTTGAAACAAAAACAATATTTTATACTTTTTGCTATAAAAAATTTAAAAAAATAAATGTCTTCATCAGTTTTGGCCGATATATATTCTACATATTTTTGGTAAAAAATAAAAAAAAATCACAATAAGCATATATTGATTGGTTTGCGCAAAAGTTATAGCGCCTACAAAATAGGGAATAGATTTATGCAATTTTTATGGCATTTTTATTATTATTATTTTTTACTAGTAATGGTCTATGATTTTTAGTGGTACTGCAACATTGCGACAGATCGGACACTTTTGACACATTTTTGGGACCATTGACATTTATACAGCAATGTCAATGGTCCCAAAAATGCACTGATTACTGTGTAAATGTCACTGGTAGGAAAGGGATTGACACTAGGGGGAGATCAAGGGGTTAAATGTGTTCCCTCAATGTGTTTTTCTAACTGTGGGGGATGTGACTGACTAGAGGAGGAGACATATCGCTGTTCCTACTTAGTAGGAACAGACAATCTGCCTCTTCTCACACAACACACACACCCATTCTGGCCCATCACATCCCTGTGTTTGGCCCATCACTAATTAACATTCATTGTGTCAAAGCTGGCAGTTCATTATGAATGCGCTGCCAACACATCACATTGGATCAAAAAATTCACATGACACTTTTTAGCAACACAGTGCACCATAACGCACAATATGTGCATTGTGGCATGTTGTGGTTATCACACATTGAAGTCCTACAGCAGTCCCCTCCACCCTACCATTTTGGAGATTTCTTTGTTACTCACCAATAGACTACCCTTAAAGGAGTTCTATGCATTAAGATAAAAAGTCTTCTGTGTGCAGCAGCCCCCCTCAGCTCCCCTAATACTTACCTGAGCCCCATCCCTGTCCAGCTATATCTACGAGTGCCTCAGCCATCTGGGACTCTCCCTCCTGATTGGCTGAGACACAGCAGCGCCATTGGCTCCCACTGCTGTCAAAATCAGTAGCCAATAAGGAGAGAAAGGGGCATGGCCGAACAGCAGCTCTGTGTCTAAATGGACACACGGAGCTGCAGCTAAGCTCGGGTGCCCCATAGCAAGCCGCTTGCTGTGGGGTCACTCGATAGGAGGGAGGGGCCAGGAGCAGTGAAGAGGGACCAGAGAAGAGGAGAATGCAAGCTGCCCTGTGCAAAATCACTGCACAGAGCAGTAACATGTTTGTTATTTAAGAAAAAAAAGGAGACTTTACAGTCACTTTAAGTTTTATATATAACTTTGTTGATCCAGGGAAAATCCTATTGCCTCTCTGGGATCAGGAAGGAATTTTTTTCCCTGCTGTAGCAAATTGGATCATGCTTTGCTGGGGGTTTTCACCTTCCTCTGGATCAACTGTGGGTATAGGATTGGGTATATGGGATTGTATGACAATTTTTATTTTATTTATTTTTATGGTTGAACTAGATGGACTTTTTTTCAACCTGACTAAATATGATTACATTGAAAAATGATAAAGGGGTTATCATGCATATTGGGCTATGTCAATAATTGACCAGGAATCCTTGAGCTTTAAAGGCCTGGTTTACACCTATGCATTTTTTAGCGCATTTTCAGTTTTGCAGAAACACACTACAGTCCATTTAACATGGTTTCCTCTGGATGTAGTTCACATCTGTGCATTTTATGGAAAGGGACAGGGACTTTTTTTCTGGTTTTTGGTTTAATAGACTTAAATGGATAGAAAGCATGTATTGAAAAATGAAAAATGCACCTGCTATATGCAAACTTCAACCTGCATACATGTGAAGCAGGCCTTATTACGTTTTTGGGCACCAGAGCATTTTTCACAATGTAAAAAATTGCCATTAAAAATTTAGAACATGCTCTAATTTTTCACAACGTTTTTAACGTTGTCATTTTTAACGTCGTAAAAAATGGTCGTGTGTGGGCTTTAACGACGTGAAAAAAAACGTGCATGCTCAGAAGCAAGTTATGAGACGGGAGCGCTCTTTCTGGTAAAACTAGCGTTCGTAATGGAGTAAGCACATTCATCACGCTGTAACAGACTGAAAAGCGCAAATCGTCTTTTACTAACTCGAAATCAGCAAAAGCAGCCCAAAGGGTGGCGCCATCTGAATGGAACTTCCCCTTTATAGTGCCGTTGTACCTGTTGTACGTCACAGCGCTTTGCTAGAGCATTTTTTTTTCACGATCGTGTGTAGGCAAGGCCGTTTTAACGATTGGGTTGAAAAAAACGTTGTTTTTTCTAGACCATTAAAAATTTCATTTTTTACAACCCGAAAAATGGTCGTGTGTACGCGGCATGAGATCATTGTAATATTTACACCCAGATCCCTACAAATTAGGATTGCACCTCCTATACCGATACTGGTATCGACATCAAGACTAGCCATTTTCTCGAGTATCAGTACTCGTGAAAATGCTCCGATACTGGAAACCGATAGCAGTAGTGCCTCCTCTTCCCCTCCTGACCGTGCCATCCCCGCTTCCTCCTCCCAGTGGCATCGCTAGGTGCAGGACTGCCCATCCTAACAGCCCACCAGCCTTGTCTCCTCGCTGCACACCTCCATCCTCCAGCTCTGACTCCTGGCCACACAGAGTGCTGGATCTGGGCTCTCCCTGGCTGGATGCTGAGGCACAAAACAGAAGTGGCTCTGTATGTAAACACTGTACTGAGCAGTGGGGCTCTCTCCCTCCTCCATGTGCTGTCTGGACAGCTCCTCTCCCGCGAGAGACAGAAGATGCTCCCCAGATTTCAGTTGTGCCCCCCCCCCCCCACCATGCATATTGTGGCCGTTGAGCTTCTCTCCCATCCTGGCACTCAGGGCTGGGACATTAGGCGGAGGACAGGAGAAGTGTCAGTGGCAGAGAGGAGGAAGTGCAGGCTCTCCCCCATCCTGTTAGTTCTGTTGTTCCCGTTGCTGGCTGTCTCCTGTACCATGCATTCAGTTTCTGACGGTCTCCTGTACCATGCCTGAGTCACTGCTGTCACTTCCTCCTTCCCTCTACCAGCTGCCACCTCTGCCCCCATGTCTTCCAATAACACTTCTATCTCCATCCTCTTCCCCCCAGTGATCACAGCCTTTTCCATCCCAACTCTCCCAATACACAATCCCTATTTCACCCCACCCTCAACTACCTTGCCCTCACTTACCCTCTACTCCCACCCTGCCATCACCCAACTCCCTAACAACAACCCCCATCACCTCCCAAACAACCCCTCTACCTAGGCGATAGGTATCCATAATTGGTATCGGCGAGTACCTGCAAAAAAGTATCGGTACTCTGTGTTTAAAAAATGGTATCGGTGCATCCCTACTGCAAATTCCACCACTCATGAATAGTTAAGTAAAATGTTATCTTTGATGGAACTCGCTGTTGGTGGATATCAGAACAAGCAGTTACTAGAGGTAGAGTTTCTCTCTACTCCAGTTATAAATGGACTGCCAAGGTTCACAAGAGCTTTACACCAGTAACCACTTTCCGACCAGCCGCCGCAGTTTTACTGGTCTGTCGGCTGGGCAAATCGAAGTTACCTTACGTCGTTTCCCATCGTGTCCACTAGCCGATGCAAGTTTTTATTATAGCAAAAAGTAAAAACCGCAGAGGTGATACAGCAGCAATACTATCTGTAAGACACTTTTTTATGGATTATGATTCAAGATTACCTTCAAAATGTATTCTACAGGGTTTAGAGTTCATTCTGGACAATAATTTCTCTAAATTCAAGAATTCATTATGGAGACATTGGAGTGGTACAGCCATAGGCAGTTCAGTAGCCTTGGCTTTTGCTAACCTCTTTGAATGTTAAACTATTTGAATTGTTTTGGAGCCATGTATACATGGCCTCAATGGTAATCATACATTTTCCGGTATTGCAGTTCCCACTAGTCTTGCATACATGCAGTGAATCAACTGTGATATACAGATTGATCGAATGAAGCAAAAGTTTTTTGCAAGAGCATTGTAGATAGGGCTTTGACTGAAAATGAATACACAGAACCCTTATGCCGCGTACACACCATCGCTTTCTGCGATGGAAAAAAACGTCATTTTCAAAAACGTCAATTTAATTGACCGTGTGTGGGCAAAAACGTCGTTTTATGTCTTCTAAAAAACGACAGAAAAAAATTGAAGCATGCTTCAATTTTATGTGTCGTTTTTGGCCGACGTCGTTTTCTGTGTTCTAAACATTGACCGTGTGTACGTAAAAACGTCGATTTAAGCCCGCGCATGCTCAGAAGCAAGTTAGGAGACGGCAGCGCTCATTCATGTAAAACGACTGTTCAGAATGGAATCAGCACATTCGTTAAGGTGTTTTTCAGCTTATAGACAAGAAAATAAAGCGCTTCTTTAACCCCTGCTTTTAACTGCTACCCAGAAATGGACGTTTGTTGCGGCTGATCTTGTTACATAGTTATGACAAGCTTTTAATTAGTTTCTTTCTTGTTTGATAATGTTTATGTTTGTGTTCTGTTATTTAGTTGTATCTTCCATCTTAAACATTTTAAATATATATATTGGTCCACCTTATTTTATTTTTTTTAATTTTTGTCACCAATTTGATTAGTAATCTCTATTTTGTTTTTATTTAGGAGTGTGTGAAGTGTCTGCAACAACCTAATTTTTTAGTTAACTCACCCACAAGCATGTTTTTTTACCTTGTTAATGTTTGCATTATTTATTTTGTAATGGGTCTGCCCATTCAATACTGATCTCTCAAATCTACAATAAAGAAACATGTTGAAATTTGGCTGAAAAATTAACATTTATTTTAGTCTTCCTAAAAATTTAAAAAAAAAAAGGTGGCAACCCAAAAACACAACATAATAAAAAACAAAGATGCCAAGGTAGGCAGCACTTTAGAGCATGCTTGATTTTTTCTGAAAACAAGGGTCCCCGAAGCCACAAATACAGCCTGTGAGTCCACATTAAAATTCCATCAGGGGCACTGTATTATTTCTTCGCCTTTTTCTTCCCAGCAGCCTTCCCTGCAGTCTTCCCTGCAGCCTTCCCTGTAGCCCGAGTCCTTGGGGGCTGGGTTCCTGGAGGAGATGAGGTGGCAGGAGCCAGAGCAGCCTCATGAGGTGGAGGAGCAGGAGCAGGTGCAGGAGCAGGAGCAGGAGCAGGAGCAGGAGCAGGAGGAGCAGCAAGGACAGGAGGAGCAATCCGCACAATGTGGGTGTCGTCATCGAGCTGCCCCAGGGATGCCATGGTTATGGCTTGGAAGATGAGGAGTTCGCAGCGCACACGCTGGCTCTGCTCCAGATTGTACATCTTGGCTGCAATGAGCGCTGCGAACCCCTCAACTTCACTGGGTGGCTCTCGGATGGCTGCAGTAGCTTGGCGAAGCAGGCCCTGGGTCTCCTCCTCCATTTGTCGCATACTCCTGAGCCGTTTATTGGGATTGCGGAATGGAGGGATCCGGGAGATGGTATCCCGCCGGCGTGCCTCCTGGGTCCCACTGGGGCCTGCCACCTCCTGGCTCCCAGTGGGCTCTGCCACCTCCTGCCTTGCAGTTGGCCCTGGCTCCTCCTGGCTCCCTGTCTCTTCCTGGCTCCCTGTGGGCCCTGGCTCTTCCTGGCTCCCTGTGGGCCCTGGCTCTTCCTGGCTTGGGTCTGCCTGTGTATCAAAAAAAGGAACATATGTTATTTGTGTTTGTCATTAATCACACACATTTTTACAATCATGAGTGATGCAAATTGAATGTCAATATATATTACACACAGGGTCGCCATCCTTAATTATGTGGCCCCTTAAACACCTTCAGACATGGTCCCCCTGGAATTATGTGGGTTGTTGCATGCCTAATTTAGTAAATAAGTGGCCTTTTCCCCAAAAATTAATTTATTCAATTTAGTGTCAACTAGATAGTACTCAAAAAGGGTGTCTTCCATCTGGGACCCCTTGCAGGTGTATTGCGTTACTCCCCCCTACTGGCCTATCTGAAAATGCCACCCACTCCTTCATAAACATTATTAATTTGCCCATTTTGACCCCATCATGTTTTCCCACTACTGACTATTGATCCTATCCCTAAACTTACGAGATTCACATAGAATTTAGAACAATAGTAACATACATTTACCATTATTACTATACTTGTCATATACTAACTAAATTCATACAAAAAACACATACCATTCTCCATGGCTCACAATTGGGGTCCTCCAGGAACTCTTCCTCTTCCTCCGAGCTTGCCTGCTCTTGTCTGCAGGGAACACTGGAGGATTGGCTGCTGGGAAGCTGGGAGCTACCTCTTGGGGGAAGGGTAGACATGGATGTCCTGGTCTCAATGTGGTCGTCCAGGAACTGCAGCTGACTATAGTACCACAGGGTTGGTTTGTATATGGAGTCAGCTGCAGCCCCAGACCTCATTGAGGCCAGGACTTGGACCCGTTGGGCCCTGTAGGTGCCCCTGATGGAATTGATTTTGCTTTTCACAGTGGCTGTTGTGGCGTTGGGGACCCTTGTTTTCAGAAAAACAAGCATGCTCTGTCTAGCTTTCTCCCTGGCATCTTTGTTTTTATTTATTGTGCTTTTGGTTTGCCACAGAACAGGATGTTCCTTCCATTTTTGTATGAATTCTGTCAGGAACTCCGCATCCTTGAAGGGATCCATTCTTTCTGCACATGAAACAGAAGCCAAAACATAATGTAATTAAAGCCACTAGCTTACTTCCCCTAACTAGCCCACAAACTCATTCCCTATTCACTATAATAAAGTCGGAATAAAAAACTTACGTCTCGTCGTTAGGAAAGATCGTGATTTACGCCTTCTTCCACAGACTATGCACGCCGTTTACAAACACGTCCCATCCCTTTTACACTACGCACGCGTGACGCTCCGCACGACACCCCGCCCCTGACGTTCGGTATCGTCCTTTCCACGCCCCTTCTCTGTCGTTTGGTGAGTGAGAAAAGATGGACAACATGGAGGTGTATTCTAGCTCAAGCCAGGAGGCAGGCCAGGCCCAACCACGCCGCAGATTCCGGTGCAGAGCCTCCAATATGAGTTTTCAGGAAATGGTGGAGATGGTCACCATATTGAGGAGGGAGGACTATGATGCCAAGCATGGCCCCTACATGCATCCCAATAAAGTAAAAGCCCAAATTATGGAGAAGGTCATCCGTAGGCTCCAGCGGAAGTTTGGGAAAACCAGGAGCAGAGAGCACCTGCGCAAAAGGTGGTCGGATTTAAAAAAAAGGGAACCCCACCAACTTTACAGAATTAATAGGGTGATTCGAAGAAGAAGTACGTTTTTTCCATGTGTATTAATTATTTTGGTGTGTTCTTTGTGCCATTTTTTTTTTTTCCAGGTTGACCATAAAATGAATATTATGAATGTGGACGCATGATGCAGTCGTCGTAGTCGTCGTTCATTCGCTGACTTTCAATAATCCAAGACCATATTAATGAGAAATGGCATCATGCCTAGTTTGCATGTGCAAAGGGGAGTTGAAGCACTGTATCTGAACAAAAATCGTAAATTTAGGAATTGTGGGCGAATGAACGACGACTCCTATGACCAATTAGTCGACACAAATATGAAAGTTGTGACATTTTTGGGGCTTAAAAAAAAGGTGTATTCAATTCTGGAATTGATGGAAATGTGTTTCAGCTTATTTTAGAAGAAACGTAAATACCTTGAGATTCACAAAAAGGAGCGTTTGCTACTCCTTTTTTTATTGAACATGTGTACTCAGTAGCACAATTGTTTGTCACAATCACAACTTATGTTGGGTCACACACAGGGGTTAGCAGATCCAGGGGAGACTTGGTTAGCTTACATATATAATAAAAAAAATTTGGTCAACAGATTTGACATTACTTTGTGAATGGATTAAATACTGGTCTATTTTCTTGATAATTGTTTAAAAATCAACAATATTGACCTTTTGTTTATAATTTATTAATTTTTGGGTGTCATTTCAGGCCGCTCGTAATGTTTGAACCTCATGTTTTCCCTTTCTTCAATCTTGTAGGGCACAATGAAGCAGAAAGGCAGGAGGCACAAGCCAATCAAGCCACACCCCCGAGGGATGTAGAGGAAGAGGAACCTGCCTCAACATCCGGTAAAGTAACATCTACCACATTTTCTGTGAATATAGATATAGGCATACAATCTTTTAACACATGTTTTGGTTCCACATTTCAGGAGGAAATCGGGCTGGTCAGGGACTGGACACGTATAGTGCCCAGCTCCTCATCGGCGAGGTTCTCACCTGCAGGGCCCAAGTCGAGGACATACGTCTGGCCTGCCGTGAAATACGCCACAAAGCAAAGACGCTGGAACGGCAGCTTAAAAATTTTATTAATGTTTTGGGGAGGGTTTAATTGTTTGTGTATTTTCTTTTTTCCTTGAATTTGAAAAAAAAAAAAATTATATTTTGTACTAATCAAAAAAGACCAAAAAAAAAAAAAAAATATTATATTTTGTACTAATCAAAAAAGACCAAAAAAAAAAATAAAAAATTATATTTTGTACTAATCAAAAAAGACCAAAAAAATAAAAAATAAATTATATTTTGTACTAATCAAAAAAGACCAAAAAAAAAAATAAAAAAATTATTTGTTGTACTAATCAAAAAGAAAAAAGTAACAAATAAATAACATTTTGGACTCCAAACAATTTGTGTGTAGTTATTGGTATCAATGCAGACTCATTCAATTACTCAGGCATATTTGTAGAGTTATTAAGATTTAACACTCATGGGAATTTATGACATCCCAAACACATGGCTGGATGAGAACCTAGGAAAAAGAAACATTACCCCCCAAAACTTACAAATAACTAAAATCAAAAAAATAAACACTGTTTCATCAAACAAAAAGTAAATTTAATTCTTTAGTCAAGATCAGGCATTTCAATGGCCCCCCTCCCCATAAAATAGTCCACATATGATTGACGCACTGCACGTGCGGTTTGGGGGGCCAAGCCTCTATGGCTAGCCTGATGTCCCGGCTCCGGAGCCACAACATCAGCCTCATCAGGCAATACCGTCAGGTAAGTTTGTGAATTTCGTTTCAAAAAATTGTGCAAAATGCAACAAGATAGGATGATGTAATTCCACTTGTATTCCGCCAGGTTTATTGCTGTTAAAAACAATCTGAATCGGCTGGCCATGATTCCAAAGGCATTCTCTACCACACGTCTTGCTCTGGCCAGCCGATAATTAAAAACCCTCCTCTCATGGGTGAGGGTGCGTCCGGGAAATGGCCTCATGAGGTGGGGACCCAAACCAAAAGCCTCATCTGCTACAAACACGAAGGGCAGACCCTCTTCGTTCTCCTCCGCAGGTGGCAATCCTAGGTCCTCCAACCGAAGCCGTTGGGCGAACTCCGTCTCCGCAAAGACACCGCCGTCCGACATCCGGCCATTTTTCCCAACATCCACGTACAAGAACTCGTAATTTGCAGAGACCACCGCCATCAAAACAACGCTGTGGAACCCCTTGTAATTGAAGAAATGGGATCCACTATGGGGTGGGGGCACAATGCGGATGTGCTTGCCATCAATGGCTCCTCCGCAGTTCGGAAAGTTCCAACGCTGGGAGAAGTCCGCTGCCACAGTCTGCCATTCCTGTGGCGTGGTGGGGAACTGGATAGAAAGAAAATAAAAAATACATTAAAACAAAGATTTTGAACAGAATATAGCTAAAATTACAAGGGATCCCACCAACAATTCCACAAAAAAGGTTAGTATTAAAAAATAACATGTGAACACTTAAGCATATTAATCACCCCCCTCTGATGTTGAAAAAATATATTTAGGGGGAGTGGGGCTCAAGATGAGTTTCTCACATGAGAAACAACCCCCCCAAAAAAATCTAACTAAGACAAATAATTATTAGTATGTAGTTCAAAAATCTAGGGGGGGGGTTTGGACAATGGAGGCCACAAATAAACGGGGATATAGGGACACACAAAATGCAGCACTACAATGGAGGCCACAAATAAACGGGGATATAGGGACACACAAAATGCAGCACTACAATGGAGGCCACAAATAAACGGGGATATAGGGACTATGCTAGGTGGGTTTGGCCACAACATAGAATGATGGACAGGTTGGCTAAATTAAATAAACATGTAGGGCTTTACAAATTGTGTAGAACAGCATACATAGAGACAAAGTGAGCATTCTGAGCATATTAGAAAAGTTTTTTTTTTTTTTTTTTTTTGGGACATAGTTTGACCATTGAAAGAACACCACTTACCTTAACATAGTCCTCCTGAAGAACCTGAATGATGGCCGAACAGGTCTCCGGGATTATGAGGCCCAGAGCCTGGGGGGAGATGCCCGTCGAGAACTTCAAGTCCTGCAGACTTCTCCCTGTTGCAAGGTAGCGCAACGTAGCAACTAGCCTCTGCTCAGCAGTGATGGCTTCCCGCATAACGGTGTCCTGCCTGGTGATATATGGCGACACCAAAGCCAAAAGCTGCTGAAATACGGGGTCAGACATCCTAAGAAAATTCCTGAAATCATCAGGGTTATTTTCTCGGATCTCCCGCAGCAGAGGCATATGAGAGAACTGGTCCCTGCGTAGCAACCAGTTCTTGGTCCACAACCTCCTCCTCACCCTGTTCATGGACCGTCGCTGGGATGCAGCACACATCCTAACAACAAGCACAGCACGATCTCGGCGACGAGTTCGTACCCGCAACATGGCTAGAAAACGGTCGTCAAATCAGATCAGACTAAAAATTACGCCCTGAAGTAAAGAATGGCCTTTGAAGAACGACCTGCTAAACAGCACCGTGCACACAAAACGTAATGCCTAAACAAATACGTCCTTAGTACAAGCACTGTATCACAGATCCGACAACAAATAGACAAACTGTACGACAGAAAACGAAATTTAAAGCACAGTCACTGAAAATCACGAATCGTATCTCACCAAACTTTTACTAACACGCAGCAACACGATATCAGCAAAAGAGGCCGTCTTCCGCATGGAAACGACCCTTTATAGTGACGTCGTGCGTGATTGACGGAACTGCGCTGTGCTAGAGCGTTGTGAAAAAGCGATGGTGTGTATGCTACGTCGTTGTTCAAATTGAAGTTTGAAAAATGACGTTTTTTTAAAGCACATAAAGCGTCGCATTTTTCCATCGCAGAAAGCGATGGTGTGTACGCGGCATTAGGACCGGACAAGCAATGATAAAAGATATGCATACAGTTGTTAGGCCTATTATCATGGATTAAAACTGTCCTGCTGCTAGTAATTTTACACTGGTGTATCCCTTGTAGTATCTTAATTGTTGTAGTACTATCTCAGCCTGTGCTCTTTTAGCCGGATTCACCAAGACTTACGCCAACGTATCTACTGATACGCCGCGTAAGTCCATGGATGCGCCGTCGTATCTATGCGCCTTATTCTTGTAATAAGATACGCCTGAAATCTGGCTCCATCCGACCGACGTAAGTCTCCTATGCCGTTGTATCTTGGGCGCATATATACGGGGCGCTTTCATTGATTTACGCGTCGAATATGCAAATGACCAAGATACGCCGATTCACGAACATACTTGCGCCCGTCGCATGAGTATACGCTGTTTACGTAAGGCGTACGTCCGGCGTAAAGATAAACCACCAAATAGGAGGCGCAGCCAATGCAAAGGTACGGACGACGGAACAGCCGTCGGATTTTACGTTGTTTACGTAAGTCGTACGTGAATGGGTCTGGGCGTAGGTTACGTTCACGTCGTTGCCATTGAGCCGTCGTATCTTAGGACGTAAATTCAACGTGATTCTGAGCATGCGCCGTTCATTCGGCGCTTCGTTTACATGGGGTCACGATTCATTTTAATACAACACGCCCACTACCTGCCTACTTACGCCGGCTCATTTACGCTACGCCGCCGTAACTTAGGGAGCAAGTGCTTTGTAAATACTGGCATTGCCTCTCTATGTTACGTCGGCATAGCGCATATGAGCTGCGCTACGCCTGCTCAAATATACGCCGCTCTACCTGAATCCGGCTCATAGGGGCAGATCCACAAAGCACTTACGCCGACGTATCTCGAGATGCGCGGCGTAAGTGTAAATATGCGCGTCGTATGTATGCGCCGTATCCCCAAAACGATATACGCCTGAAAAGTAGATTTTTTTCGACCGACGTAATTTTTCTACACCGGCGCATCGTGGGCGCAAAAATACGCTAGACGCACTATTGTTTTGCTATGCAAATGAGGGAGATACGGCGATCCACAAAAGTACGTTTGTCCGGCGCAGGCTACGCGCGGTGCGCAAGGGCTGTATGTCCGGTCTAAAGTTAACCCTCATAAAAGCAGCTTTAACTTTGCACCAGACGTGTGCAGGTCAGCTAAAGCAACACCGTTAGGGACGAGCTGAGCAGCCACACTTGCAGGACAACAATCTGTATGCCAACATGCCAGGGGCATCCATGGTCATAGTTATACTACTGGCTTTAGATGCGCGCAGAAGGAGGAGGGAACGGAGGAGGAGGAAGAGGGCATGGGAGAGGATATACCGACCGTGCATAAACGTCTTTGGCATGTGTGATTCGGAGGTGTTTTGCATCTTCAGATTCAGCCCTACTGCCATCATGGAATTAACCACAACCCTGAAAGATGACATCACCAGCAAGACACAACGCTCACATGCAGTGGAGCCACTGGTCAAGGTACTGGCAACACTCCATTTCCTTGCCAGTGGCTCTTTTCAGCGTACAAGTGGAGTGGTGGCTGGGATGCCACAATCCTCCATTAGCAGATGGGTGCACCAGGTTATCCCCACAATCCTCAGACGCATGGCCAACCAAATCATCAGACCCACCCAGGAGGACCTGCGGGTGAAGGCAATGCGTGATTTCTACCGAATTGCAGAATTCCCACATACCGTGGGGGCCATTGATTGCACACATGTGGCACTACGTCCCCCCCCCCCCCCCCGTGACACAGAGCACCTATACCGTAATCTGAAGCATTGGCATTACATCAACGTACAAGTGGTAGCCGATGCCCAATGCCTCATATGGCACGTCCGTGCCAAACACCCAGGGTCCAGCCATGACAGCTACATATACCGTCAGAGCCCCATCCCAATGGAATTCGAACAGAACATGTATGGGGACAGCTGGCTGGTTGGTGAGTGACATGGGTGTAAGGCATGACTGTCCCCCCCATGATGCAGACATCACGAGGGGCACATGCATGACTAACATCCTCCTGTCTTTTCCCTTACAGGTGACTCTGCATATGCACTGGGACCCCATCTCATGACTCCATACCGGAATCCCCAAACCCCTGGAGAGGAAAGATACAATGAAGCACACGCACGTCCTCCTGAAGTCCCGTTTCCGATGCCTGGATAAGTCTTGGGGTACCCTGTTGTATTCCCCAAACTTTGTGTGCCAGATCATCGGTGCATGTTGCATGCTGCACAACTTCGCCATGAGAAAGGGCCTGGAGATTGACATACGTGATGACCTGACCCCCGAACCAGACATTCCCCCCCAAACCGAGAGTACCCCGTTTTCTGAGGGAGCAGCAGTCAGGAGACGCCTCGCAGTAGGCATCTTTGCACGTTAAACCCACACATTCATCATGGCACAATGAGAATGCACGCATGCACACCACTGTGGTCCCTAGCACACACACCCCACATCCTCATCAAATTGAATTAGCACAAGTCCACCATGCAGGACTTGGGAGCAGCAACGCCATGCCAAGGCTCCAATTATGTCACTGTACATTCATACACCATTCACACGGACCTGGGGATCACTTCTCCCTGGTCCTGGGGATCCCTTCTCCACCACAACCGAGGGTGACACCCCTTTTCCGGCAGGAATGTCACCCCCACAATCATACATCATTCACACTGTAGCCTGCCTGGGCTACAAAACAAAAAAAAACCTAATCACAGTAAAAGAACAAATAAACATAAAGCACTCAAAAAAAATTACAAAAACCTAACACCGCTGGCGTGACCCACGCCTGGGGCGGCCACGGCCCCGACTCCTCAGGGGAGACTCATGGGGGGGGGAATCAGGGGAAGGAGGAGCATCCCCTGGTCTCTGCCCACCTGGCGGCCTGCCCTTCAATGCCAGGGCGATTCTGGTGAGGCCCACATCGATGGCTGCCGTGTTGGCCTGGACAGCCTGGGTCAGGGCACGCACCTTCTGACCAACGCCTGCTGTGGTGATCTGCAGGTCGTTGAGGCAGGTAATCACAGCCAGGGAGTTGCAAGACATGTCCTGCACTGACTCCATGCACAGGCTCTCCTCCATGTGGCCCAAAGTCTGAGTAACCTGACCCAGATGGCGGGTCTGACGGGCCTGGTCCCTCCAGAGATTTTCCGGCAGAACCTCTGCCACCCCCCTTGTCTTGCGGGTCACCTTCCTGCCTCCTGATGAGGCTTGTGGCCTGGGAGAAGGGGAGACCCTTGGGGGGGAAGCCCTGTTGGGGGAGGAGTGGGAGGGGCTAGCCCTGATGGAGGCCTGACTGGTGCCAACACCAGGGCTAGACTCCTCCAAATGGAGCCTCGCTTCATTGGCACTGGTGACCTCCTCCTCCTCAAGAGGAGAGCTGGGGCCACTCCCCTGCACAGAGGACTCCGGGCTTTCCTGGGGGTCTGCATCAGCCTGATGTCCGGGGGATGGTGCAGACTGGCCAGATAGCCCAGCACCCTCCTGCACATCTGTGGATGACACAAAACATACACAGGTTGGAGGATCCACACACTTGTCACATATTCCCTTCCTCCACCCACACATGCTACACACCAGAGAGAAAAAAAAAACTTACCTGTCCTCACAAGCTCCTCAATGGAGTCAAATCCAGGCACTCCCTCCACTTGATGCCTGTGGAGGCACTGGGCAACCACACGCTCCTCAGCAGTGAGCCTGATAGTGCATGCAGGTCCCCCTCCAGTGCCCCTGGCATGAGCCACCATCTTTGCCAGCTTACCTCTAACCAGGAGCCTGAGATCATTTATCTTTTTAAGGATCTCATTGGGGGTCCTGGTCTCACACCCCGATGCATTTACATCGTCTGCAATAATCTGCAGGATCTCCCTCTTCCTGGCTGCGGTGGTATTCAGACTCTCAGGCCCATGAAGGTAACGATTATACTGGGTCATGCCCCTGACAATGATCTCCTTCTCCCTCAGAGAGAAGTTCAGCTTCCTCTTCCTCGTTGTCATCTGTGCAAAACACATGGTCCAAAAAACACTCTCCAAAAACACTCTCCAAAAACACACCGACACAAACCAACAAACAGCGACAGACAACGGAACAAAAGCACCTTTCTTCAGGGGGGGAAACAAATGGATGTACTTTTGCAATGGAAGTGCGTATGTTTGGGCGTATTTATGCACTGGGCGTATCTCACTAATTACGGCGGGCCTAGTTCATATCTCACTGATTACGCCGGGCCGAGTTCTGAGCATGCGCAGAGAGGCGCTGAACATAGTCAGCGTCATGCGCGCATGCGCAGTCCGGCCGGCCCTTCATTTGCATGGGGTCACGGCTCATTTCAATGGAACACGCCCACTTCCTTCCCACTTTCAATTACACCGGCTTACGCCTTGTAATTTACGTTACGGCGGCACATATTTGGACGCAAATACTCTGTGGATACGGTACTTGCCTCTCTAAATTGAGCCGGCGTAACGTAAATGAGATGCGCTACGCCGGTCTATATATGCGCCGATGTACGTGGATCTACCCCATAGTCTTTAGATTTGATATCCCTGCTTATTTACAAATTTGCCCATAAAAATTATTCTGCTGTTGGCCAATTTTTTTCCTAATGAAAGCTTGATAGAAATTGTCCAGTGGCAGGACAGTTTTGCATCATCGAGAACAGGGACAGCCCCAGACCTACTGGTTATAATTTCCATCTGTTGAACAAACTGTGTTAATTACCATTTAAAAAAAGGCTTCTTTTTTTTTTGGTAGCTTTAGCTTGAGGCACATGTTTTTTGAAACTGAAATTAATCAAATTGGGATGCTACTGTATGCAAGCCAAGCTAATTGTAAACAGAGAATTCATTCCACAGCCAAATATACAGTGCCAGAGTATGCTGTCGCTGAGACTGTCCATGGAGATCGTAATATTCTGTAACACTATGTACAGCGATAAAGCATCCCAAATGTGTTATTTTAAATATTTGTGTACTTTTAATGTGGTCCCTGAATCCACATGAAAATACTTTTTTTCCCCAGATGTACAGTATTTTTTTGAAAAAAAAATATATATATATATATTTATCAGCACAGGGTTCATTCCCCTGCTCTGGGAGCAGTTTTAATGCAGCACAGAAACTTTACCAAATATGCAAACTCTTAGGCCGGGTACACACGAGAGGATTTATCCGCGGAAACAATCCTCTGGCGGATTTTGATCTCATGGTTGTACTAACCATGAGATCAAAATCCCAGCGGAATTCCGTCCGCGGTGATGTGTCGCGCCATCGCCGCGATGATGACACGGCGACGTGCGCGACGCTGTGATATATGGACTTCCACGCGTGCGTCGAATCATTACGACGCATGCGGGGGATGGATTTGGACGGATTGATCCGGTGAGTCTGTACAGACCAGCGGATCAATCCGTTGGACTGGATTCCAGCGGATCGATTTCTTAGCATGTCAAGAAATTTTGATCCGCTGGAAATCCATCCCCGGGGACAAAAATCTGCGGAAAAAGATCCGCTGGATTGTACACACCAGGGGATCTATCCGCTGAAACCGGTCCGCGGATCAATTTCAGCGGATCGATCCTCTCGTGTGTACGGGGCCGCGTACACATGGTCGGTTCAAACCGATGAAAACGGCCTTAAGTCCAGTTTCATCGGTCCACCGTGTGTATGGCCCATCGGTCTGTTGTCCTTCGGTCCAAATTTTTAAAACATGCTTTAAAATCGAACCGATGGACCGCTGCCCGATCAGTCCAAACCGATGGTTAGTACAGAAAGCATCGGTTCAAAATCCGCGCATGCTCAGAATCAAGTCGACGCACGCTTGGAAGCATTGAACTTCGTTTTTTTCAGCACGTCGTGTATTTTACGTCACCGCGTTCTGACCCAATCGGTTTTTGGAACGATGGTGTGTACGCACATCAGACCATCAGGCCACTTCAGAGGTGAACCGATGGAAATGGCCCGTCGGACCATTCTCATCGGTTTGGAACGACCGTGTGTACACGACCAGTCCTTTCGATGAGAATGGTCCGACGGACCGTTTTCATCGGTTCACCGCTGAAGCAGACTGGGGGGATTATGGTGTGGGGTTGTTTTTCAGGGGTTGGGCTGGGGCCCTGAGATCCAGTGAAGGGAACTCTTAAAGGCATCAGCATACCAAGACATTTTGGACAATTTCATGCTCCCAACTTTGTGGGAATAGTTTGGGAATGGTCCCTTCCTGTTCCAACATGACTGCACACCAGTGCACAAAGCAAGGCCTATAAAGACATGGATGAGCGAGTTTTGGGTGGAGTAATTTGACTGGCCAACACAGAGTTTTGACCTCAACCCAATACAACACCTTTGGGATGACTTAGAGTGGAGACTGTAAGCAAGGCCTTCTCGTCCACATCAGTGCCTGACCTCACAAATGCGCTTCTGGAAGAGTGGTCAAACATGTTGGAGTTGAAGCTGTTTTAGCTGCAAAGGTTGGGCCAACTCAGTACTGAACCATACGGGCTAAGACAGGGATGCAATTAAAGTTCACGTGCGTGTAAAGGCAGGTGTCCCAATACTTTTGCCAATATAGTGTATATGCATAACCACTTCATTACTGGGCACTTAAACCCCCTTTGTGCCCAGACCAATTTTCAGCTTTCAGCACTGACGCATTTTGAATGACAATTGCGCGGTCATACAACACTCCACCCAATCTATATTTTTATCATTTTTTTCCCACAAATAGAGCTTTCTTTTGGTGGTATTTGATCATCTCTGCGATTTTTATTTTTTGCGCTATAAACATAAATAGACAGAAAATTTTGGAAAAAAAAACACAATATTTTTTGTTATAATAATATCCCAATTTAAAAAAATAAAATAAAATTTCCCTCAGTTTAGGCCGATACGTATTCTTCTACATATTTTTGTAAAAAAAAATTGCAATAAGCATATATTGATTGGTTTGCGCAAAAGTTATAGCGCCTACAAAATAGGGGATAGATTTATGATTTTTTTTTTTTTACTAGTAATGGCGGCGATCTGCGATTTTTTTGTCAGGCCTGCGATATTGCGGCGGACATATCGGACACTTTTGACACAATTTTGGGACCATTCACATTTATACAGCGATCAGTGCTATAAAAATGCACTAATTACTGTATAAATGTGACTGGCAGTGAAGGGGTTAACACTAGGGGGTGAGGAAGGGGTTAAATGTGTATCCTGGGTGTGTTCTGTGTGGGGGGAGGGGACTGACTGGGGGAGGTGACCGATGCTGTGTCCCTATGTACAAGGGACACAGCATCGGACTCCTCTCTCCCTGACAGGACTGTTTACACACAGAGATCCACTTCCCTGCTGTCACCGCCGATCGCGGTGAACTGGCGGACATCACGGCCGCCAGGCACACGCATCGGCTCCCGAGCGATGCGCTGGGCACGTTGTTTCCCCGCTGCGCGCCCCCAGCAGCGCGCACAGGGAATGACAACAGCAGGACGTCCAAAGACGTCCACTCGGCACTTGAGAGCCGCGCTGTGGAGGTCTTTCGTCCATAGCGCGGATTCCAAGTGGTTAATATGTGTTAATACACCCAACTGTAGTCTTCAATAAAAGCCCATGTGACAGGTGAACAAATAGGAGACAGGGACACAGTGCTGTTACCCTAGAATAAGAATTGCCTGACCAAGGACCTACATGGCAGAATCCTTGGGTAATATTTTGATGAAAGCTTCAAAAAAATATTAAATTGACTTTGAAATTACATCAACATGTTAAAACCTGTATGAAATTTTAGTGACTGGGTTTACACATAATTTAACCAGCTATTTTAATAACTAAAAATCATATTGCTTTATAAATATATCCTGAAATAAAAACGAATACTTTTCTACTATTCTTACTTAAAATAGTTATATTTAGACAAACAACTTATTCAGAGATGTTCATTAGGTACAAGAGCCATTTAAACATGTAGACTGTTGCCATTTTAAGGGTGACCATAGATAAAGTACTCAAATTACAGTATCAAATTTAGCAATTGTTTAAGACTAAAGAATGGTATCCAAATTCTCTTTTGTCAGTTGGCAGAAGACAGAACTAGGATCTGATGAGCTAAAACGGCAAAGTCTGACTTTACATCATGCTACAGTAGCTGCCAATGTCCACGGCCAGTCCAAAAATGTAACATGCCCTTTAAGAGATTAGATCCCCACTACAAACTCCTAGTAGCATTCCTATCTAAAATATGCAGGAATATACAAGTTCTAGGAATTCAAGTCTGCCTCGCTGAACTGAAAATAACCACAGTGGCACTAGGATGACACGTGTCTTATATCATTTCTTTATATAAACTCATGCGGAGAGTGCCAGGCGACTACTCAAAGCTGTAAACACCCCTCGTACATAGAGGTACTCAAGAGTACAAATACCACTTGTTCTGCACTACCAAAAGGTTTCAAACTTGGATCTAGTACATTAGATAGACCAGGAGATGAAGAAGTAAATGCCCATCCTTATGAAAAATAGAAATCATATTAGACTGAACCTAAAACAGACCTTAAAGTGGCTCTAAAGTATGAAGGTTTTTTTTTTACCTTAATGCATTCCTTGCATTAAGTAAAATAAAAATCCTTCTGTGTGCAGCCCCTCTTAGACTCGATTCACATCTATGCATGTTGCTTTTAAGCGTTTCTGCAGTGCTTTTTGTGGTGCTTGCCATGTTTTTGGACACGCGTTTTTAAAGCGATTTTGCTGCGATTTGCGTTTTTTTTACACTGTATATAGCCGATTGTTAAGGAGGGGGCCGGGAAGCTAGCTGCTGCGTCCTTAACAACCGATAAGTCATCAGCTGACCCCCCCCCCCATGCCAAAACGAAAAAAAAATGGCATACCAGACCATTATCCGAGCATGCAGCCCGGCAGATCAGGAAAGGGAGGGGACGAGCGAGCGCCCCCCCCGAATCGTACCAGGCCGCATGCCCTTAACATGCGGGGATGGGTGCTTTGGGTCAGGGGGGACCTGAGCCCCCACTGCAAAGCACCTTGCCCCCATATTTTCTTATGCTTTTTGTCCGTTTCGTTTTTATCACTATTATTGATACGTCCTCTGCCTATATTGCTATCTTCCATATTTGGAATAATTAGTTTTAAGCTCCTGAAGAAGCGTTTTCTCAACGCGCAACATGTCGGGCTGAGCATCGTACGACATTTCACCTCCTGAAAACGTCAAGGGTTTTTGTTTTAACCATAAACGAGAAGTGGTCGCTAGTCTCCCACTCTTATTGATTTGTGTACTATACCCATATGTAGTAGGTGGTCTGTCACGCTATTGGTTCTGTAATTTTAGGCCTTCCCAGTAATGGCCTTAATTATGTAATCTATGTCTTTGTATTAATTTATGTACTTTCTTAATAAATATCCAATTTTTTTTACTTATTACGCCTTCAAAGTCCATCATCTGTTTTATACATACATATATGTATGTATATATATATGTGTATACTCTTCTTCAAAATCTATGGATAGACCTTAAAAGAGCAGTGCATGACAGACATGCAAGACAGACAGCCCAGAAATCTCAAAGAACTAGAAGACTTCTGTAAGGAAGAATGGGCAAAGATACCTCAAACAACAATTGAAAGACTCTTGGCTGGCTACAAGCTGTGATACTTGCCAAAGGGGGCAGTAAAAGATATTAACTCTGCAGGGTGCCCAAACTTTTGCAGATGCCATTTTTTTGTTTTCTGTAATTTTGAAAGTATAAATGATGGAAAAAAAACTGGAAACTTTTTTTGACATATTATAAGAATGTCTTATCTGTAATTTGATGCCTTTTGGAGATTTTTCCATCTTTCCTTGGCTTCGTTATGCACATTAATACAATTTTTTACCTGGGGTGCCCAAACTTTCGATCCCCACTGTACAGGGTTCCCAGAGTCTGTGTCTCTTGGGGGGACATGGACCTGAATCCAAATTAACACCCCCTCAAGGGTCCCCAGACATACAGCTCACAAAGAGCACCGTTCCCCCAAATGCCAGGGCCCATAATCAGTAGGCAAGAGGCTACCATTCAGTCCCCTCCAAAACCTCTGTCCTGGGTGAGTCTGTCACAGTAGTGTAGTGTTAAAAAATACAGTAGACAGTTGTTGACAAGTCTTCTATTAAAAATATCTTCTTCTTCTTCTCCGCTTCTTCTTCCGCCCTTCCTCCATCTTCTCCCACATCTTCATCCTCCGGTCTTCTCCTTCTCCCCCTGCTTCTTCTTCCGATCTTCTTCTTTGTCCGGTGATCTTCTTCCTCTGCCGCCGCCGACCCTCCTCCGATGCTGCGTCCTGCTGATCTGTCCGCGGCAATTGGATTACATCATCTGGAGGCCGTCCCCTTGTGACGTCACAGACCCATCATGCCCGGGCGGTGACGTCACAAGGGACAGGGCCTCCATATGATGTAGACAAATAGCCACACCCCCTTTGTTATCTAAGAAATGCAGGACATCCGTGCAGACAGATCAACGGGATGCAGCATCAGAGGAGGAAAGTTGGCGGGAGCGACGGCAGAGGAAGAAGAACACCGGGCAAAGAAAACATAAGAAAGAAGAAGAGCAGAAGAAGAAGAAGCAGGGGGAAAAGAAGAAGACCAGAGGATGAAGATGTGGGAGAAGATGGAGGAAGATCAGAGGAAGAAGCGGAGAAGAAGATATTTTGAATAAAAACTTGTCAAAAACTGTCTACTGTATTTTTTAACACTACACTACTTTTATTTATTTTTGGTGAAGGGGTAGGGGTACAGGGGGTGGTATCAAGTGGGCCCCAACTTTTTTGGAGTGTCTACGTTGCAAAACCATTGAACAGAGCAGGTGAGTATGTCATTGTTGTTATTTTAAAGAAAACTACATTTTTACGTTTACAGTCACTTCACACTGTATGTAAACCCCCAACAGTGAACTTCTCATCTTTGCTAAACATGTGTTAAACACACCATTGAAAGCATATTTGTTGCAAAAGAAAAAAAATCTGGAGTTGTCTATGGTATACTGCATTTGTAACCGGAAAGTGTCTATTTAGTCCTACCATTATTTATCTTGGGACTACAAACAGTTAGTTTGGGAAACGACTCAATCATCCCACTGTTTTCACCTTCAAACACAATTGGGCAGGGCTTGAAGCACCCATGCCATGCCATGTGTTCACAATAGGAAATCACAAATCCATTATTCGTCTGTGTTAGCAAGTTTAAAAAAAGAAAACAAATACAGTGTAATGTGCATGAGTTGTAGAAATGTACTGCATATCATTTATTTTTAACCACTTGAACTATGGAAGGTTTTAGCCCATGCATGACCAGAATACACTCTGCTATTCAGCACTGTGCTACTTTAATTGCCAATAGCTCAGCCATGCAAAACTGTACGCAAATTACATTTTTATCATTTTAACACAGAGTTTTTTTTGGTGGTATTTGATCACCAATGGGGTTTTTTTTTGCAATATAAACTAAAAAAGTAAAAAAAACTAGAAAAAAAAAAAACTATATGTTCTACATATCTAATACAATTTCTTCACACGTTTAGGGCAAAATGTATTTTGCTCCTTGTCTTTGGTAGAAAAAGTCCTCAATAAGTGTATAATAATTGGTTTGTGTTAAAGTTATAGCTTCTACAAACTATGGTATATACAGTGCCTTGAACCAAAAACATAAAAGTATTTTCTTGGGATTTTATGTGATAGACCAACACAAAGTGGCACAAAATTGTGAAGTGGAAGGAAAATGATAAATGGTTTTCAATTTTTTTTACAAATAAACATCTGGAAAGTGTGGCGTGCAATTGTATTCAGACCCCTTTGCTCGGACACCACTAATTAAGATCTGGTGGAAACAATTGCCTTTAGAAGTCACCTAATTAGTAAATAGAGTCTACTTGTATGTAATTTAATCTCAGTATAAATACAGCTGTTCTGTGAAGGCCTCAGGTTTGTTAGAGAACCTTAGTGAATAAACAGCATCATGGATGCCAAGGAACACACAAGACAGGTCAGGGATAAAGTATGGAGAAGTTTAAAGCAAGGTTAGGTTATAAAAAAATATCCAGAGCTTTGAATGTCTCACAAAGCACTGTTCAATCCATCATCCGAAAATGGAAAGAGTATGGCACAACTGAAAACCTACCAAGACATGGCCGTCCACCTAAACTGACAGGCAGGACAAGGAAAGCATTAATTAGAGGAGCAGCCAAGAGGTCCATGGTAACTCTGGAGGAGAGGCAGAGATCCACAGTTCAGGTGGGAGAATCTGTCCACAGGACAACTATTAGGCCCCTTTCAGACGGACGGCTGTTTTGCCGAAGTAAAAAGCACTACCAATGTTTTGTGAAATTCAAGGCTCCAGGCACTGCGATTAGCTGCATTTGCACATTGCGATTACATGCTTTTACGTTCATTTAATTGCGGCCGCGTTTAGCTTCGGTATTCATTTCCATAGCAACCCCTTTTATTTTTTGGGATTATGATGTGCTTCCTGTTGTTCTTTTTTTTTTTCAACGCTGCTATCCGCAGTTGACAAAAAAAGGGAAAATTTATTATCAATACTTACCGTAATTTTCCTTTCCTGATGGCAGCCTACGTGTGGGTTAATCCCGCCTCCTCTCCAATGCTATAGGACCCCATACCCATAAAAGTCAGCTCACCTATCAGTACTGTGTTCCGTAACTAGCCGACTCTTGGACCCCTTATTAACCTTTAGGGTGGGAACTCCGTCTGCCATGGAGTCCATCAGGAAAGGAAAATTACGGTAAGTATTGATAATACATTTTCCCTTTTCCTGACTGACTCCATGGCAGCCTACGTGTGGGAAATAACTAGCCAAACCACACGGGTGGGTATGATGAACAGAAAAAAATTCAATTTGACCCGTCAACCAACAGGATTTACAAATACAAAATCACAGAAGATAGCGAAGCAGGCTCACTACAAAAGTGACATAAGGTCTTAATGAAGGCCATAGGGCCGTTTCACAGATAACATCTGGAGCAATGTGCTGGACTGCTGTCCATTAAACCACCATACTCCTGGTGGAAAGTGCCTTCACTGGCTCCGGAGGAGCCAAGCCCTCGACTCTACAAGCTTGTTGGATGGACTGAACGATTCAGGCCGCAATCATTCTTGACAGAGGCTCAGCCTCCCTAAATACCTAATTCATGCCCATTTCCTTAGAGCTTATGAGAATGAAAAAACAGACTTAAAGCGCACCCAAACCAGACAGGGGTGCAGAACTGACCCTCGAGGAAAAAAGAATCCAGCCTGAGAGGATGAGGCACCTGATCCCAAAAGCTGAGCTAGCTCAGGGAGGGAAAATAAAATCAAAGCTTGTGCGGCCAATAAGGAGCTACTACCATCACTTAGATCGCTTCCGCATGAGGTCTTTTTAGGAACGTGAGGATGAATGCGAGTGGTCAGAAAGCGTATGCCCTCTTGGAACCCAATCGATTTGTCAGGACATCCATACCGGAGGCCTTAACTGTACGGCCCTGAGTGAAATCCCTCTTAAGCTTGACGTTGCCAGTGAAGAGAATAGATCCACTTCGGAATTGACTTCCCAGGAACAGGATCCACTTGAATGTCTGCACATGAATAGACCACTTGTTGGTGTTTAACCGAATACGCGTCAGGAAGTCCGCTTGGACAATCTGGGCTCCGGGGATGCAAGCCGCTGAAATGCTGGACAGGTTCTTCTGGTCCCAAGACAGAATGGGCTTGACCTCCCCCCGAGTGCTCCCTCAAACTCTTCATATAGGAGATCGCCGTGGTGTCGACCATTCTTAATGAAACTGACTCCCCCTTATGGAGACGGGAGAAGGACTGAAGGGCACCCTAAGCTGCCTGAGGCTCCAGAACGATCTAGCCCGGGATGAGAAGAAGCATAGCCAATTTGTCTTGGAGCAGGATCCATTCTGCAGAGGGCTCTCAAACCGGAACTGCTGGCATCAGTCGTGACCATGACCCATGAGATGGGGCAATTACGCCGGTTTAGAACTGAAGCCACTAGAAGAGGTTGCCCCTCATCCTCGATATGTGAAATAGGTTGACTGTTGCCCCTTGGTTTCCGTTGCTGTCGACAACCTAGCTGGAAAGAAGGGCGTACGTCTGCAGGGACCACTTGACCATAGGGATCGTGGAGCCCATTGGGCCGATAATCTTTGATACCATGAGGTCTTCAGCCATGAAGAGAAATTTAATTCTCCTCTGGAAAAAACGAGATCTTCCCCACTGGGAGTGGGATGGTGCCTTCCACTATAGAAAAAACAAAGCTGGGCTCCAAAGTACAGCGGGCGCTGGACTAGTTCTAGGTGGCTCTTTCACTGATCTAGGAGCCATCCACAGCTGGCCAAGGTGGAGACTACCTTCTCCCTGTGAACCAGCAGCTACCCTTTGTCTTGGGACAGCAACAGGAGGTTGAAGTAGTGAAAGGACGTACGTTCTGATGAGAGCCACTATGGCCAGATGAATTCTAGAGAAGACTTGGGTGGGGTTGACAGCCCAAAAGGAAGGAAGATGAAATGTAGATGTTATCGTCCAACTTGCAACCGGAGGTATTTGAGAAACTCCTTCGCCACCAGAACATGGAGGTAAGTATTTTAAGTCGATTAAGAATAGCCAGACGGAGTCTACATTTGACCCTTCATACTACATATACTTGTTTAGGTAAGCTAAGACTGTCACTGGTCGCCATAAACCTTTTCTCTTGTGCTACGAGAGAGGGGGGGGTATACCCCCCTGGGAATTTCCGTCCCTTGGGACATGTACCGCTGCTCCCTGCGACTTCAACGATTTAAGTCCACACAGATGTGCCAGAAGTTCCAGCCAGGCCTTTAAGGGTGAGCTTCTCCCGAGCGTTCAGAACCTTCCATACTAGAAACTCTTCCGATCAAACAGACGCCTAACCTTGGGGAAGACGTAAGTATAAGGCCCACTAGCCGTGACCGAGGCTTGAGTATGGAGACATATGTTCTCTGTCCAGGTTTCCAAAGCCTTAGCCATAGCTGTTAGCGCCAGGTCAGGTCAACAGCCATCCCATAGATTTTCTTGGGTCTTGGCTTATTCTTCTCTCCAGCCCGTCCTGAAGGACGCAGGATCTTCTAAAAGAATGTCAACCCATTTAGCCAACCGTATTAATGCTGCAACTATGGGGGGAGTGTTCCCAGAGACTTCACTTCTTCTGTCATGAAGGGGTATACTCTGGAAATGTTTTTTTTTTTTTTGATGAAGCAGTTTTCATGTCCACCATAGTCCACTCCGATGATATCCTTTAACTCCGTAAGGATCTTAAAGAACCTCTTCGCTTAGCCGGGGGTGGAAGGGTCCACCCACCTAAGGGTCTCCCTAACCATCCTGACTAGTGGGGGAGCCAAAGGGCCATCAAGGCCGCTGACACTTTACATCACCTTCCAGTTCGCTGACTGAAGAATCCGGAGAAGCAGCGTAGGGCTGTAAGGATCCAAATCCTTTGGGCCGCATCAGCCAAGGAGCCATGTAGAATGGTGGACTGGCTCCGTGTGTGGGATGTATCCCATTTCTTTAGGGATTGATCTACCACATATTTCACCAGAGACTTTTCATACTTCATAGTTTCCAGTCTCTATTTCCCTCAACCGCCTGGGCATCACATTGGTCACATAAGGACTTGCCCTCCGGGACTCGTGTCCCATATCCCCAGCAGGCTCTGCGTTCAGAGCGGCTGTCACGGCAGTGGGTAAGGTGAATGGAGGAGGAATGGAGCGTCTCCTCTATTTGGAGGAGGAATGGAGCGTCTCCTCTAGTTGGAGGAGGAATGCAACGTCTCCTCTAGTTGGAGGAGGAATGCAACGTCTCCTCTAGTTGGAGGAGGAATGCAACGTCTCCTCTAGTTGGAGGAGGAATGCAACGTCTCCTCTAGTTGGAGGAGGAATGCAACGTCTCCTCTAGTTGGAGGAGGAATGCAACGTCTCCTCTAGTTGGAGGAGGAATGCAACGTCTCCTCTAGTTGGAGGAGGAATGCCACGTCTCCTTCCAGTTGCAGGAGGAATGCTACGTCTCCTTCCAGTTGCAGGAGGAATGCTACGTCTCCTTCCAGTTGCAGGAGGAATGCCACGTCTCCTTCCAGTCGCAGGAGGAATGCCACGTCTCCTTCCAGTTGCAGGAGGAATGCCGCGTCTCCTTCCAGTCGCAGGAGGAATGCCGCGTCTCCTTCCAGTCGCAGGAGGAATGCTGCGTCTCCTTCCAGTTGCAGGAGGAATGCTGCGTCTCCTAGATGTAGGAGGAATGCTACCTCTCCTAGTTGCAGGAGGAATGCGACTTCTCCTCTCGTCGGAGGAGGAAAGCGACTTCTCCTCTCGGAGGAGGAATGCGACTTCTCCTCTCGTCGGAGGAGGAATGCGACTTCTCCTCTCGTCGGAGGAGGAATGCGACGTCTCCTCTAGTTGCAGGAGGAATGCGACTTCTCCAGTTGCAGGAGGAATGCGACTTCTCCAGTTGCAGGAGGAATGCGACTTCTCCAGTTGCAGGAGGAATGCGACTTCTCCAGCCGCAGGAGGAATGCGACTTCTCCAGCCGCAGGAGGAATGCGACTTCTCCAGCCGCAGGAGGAATGCGACTTCTCCAGCCGCAGAAGGAATGCGACTTCTCCAGCCGCAGAAGGAATGCGACTTCTCCAGCTGCAGGAGGAATGCGGCTTCACCTCCAGTTGCAGGAGGAATGTGACTTCTCCTCTTCTGTCTAGACGGCGAATCTCGTCTAGATCTAGACAATAAATGGAGAAAGTTGTGGTCTGGCAAGGTCTCGGACATCCTGGACCACAAATTGCTGGTCCGATCTTTTGAAAGAGCTGCAAAAGAAAGATTGGGGGGTGGGGACACCAAACGCAATCTCAAACCCTTGAGAATGCAACCTCAGCCCCCTCCCCTTGCCTGCACCTACCCAGTGCGCAAGGGCTGGCTGCAAAAAGGCAGTGACCTGTCCATAACCTCTGGACAGGACGTCAGCAAAAAATACATACAGTCTGCGGATGACCCATAAATGCTACCCAGGCCAGGGAAGCCAACCAGAAGAAAAAACTTTTATTTATTATTTTTTGTTTTTATATTATCAAAAATATACATATTTTTTATTTTTTTATTTTTTACATATAGTGCATCCTGGTGCAGACTCAGCATGGGGGAAGCCACCGCTCACTGTCTGAGGAAAATTCCCGCACTGACAGGAGGCAGACCTTTGAATCCCCGGCCTGGTGACGTCACCGCCCCCTCCACCTCGCGCCTGCGCCGTGAAGACAGCCTAACGGCACCTGCGCGGTCGCCGGACCACCTGCCACTGCGTGAACACGAGAGCCAGGCCTCACTATCACAGAGGCCCCGCACATGCGCAGAGCGGTGGCAGCGTCCGTGACCCGGAAGTACCGTGGCACCCTGGAACGCAAATGCATTCCATGCGCCGTGAGGGGACACAGAGGTACTGCAGAGTACCAGAAAATAAAGGGAAACAAACAAACAAATAGACACAGAGGCGACTGCCATGGAGGAAGTGAAAAAGGTTCAGACCTTGCCAGCCGTTGATGCGTCCACCTTCAGGCATACCGTGGCAACCTCCATTCCATCACTGGGGTATATATTTTTGGAAGTGCAGTTGTTCACCTTTTTCCTTTCAAGCTTTGTTTCCATGCATTGCCTGCACCCAGGCTTCTGAGAGGACACTGATTGCTTAGTGCACTCAGCTGGAGCGGCAAATCCCTTCTTCTCTATGGAGTGTATACTGCCAAAGAATTGCACAGGCCAACTCGTAGCTCAGCCCTGAGCTGTACCGCATGGATGATATGCCAAAAATTCAGGAAATATTCCAAACGGACGCCAGCAGGAACAAACGTGATGTAGGTCCATGAGGAGGACAAAAAAGGAACACAGTACTGATAGGTGAGCTGACTTTTATGGGTATGGGGTCCTATAGCATTGGAGAGGAGGCGGGATTAACCCACACGTAGGCTGCCATGGAGTCAGTCAGGAAAGACTGCGATTACCTGCGGTTATGTGCATATAGCTGCGCTACCTCACACCTGGACGCATTCAATTCTATTTTTTCTATTCGCACCAAACCGCATGTAACGAAATCGCACGTAAACGCTGTGTGTGAATGGGGCCATAGGAAAACATTGTGTGCTTTTAGCTGCGGTAGAAAAATAGAAAATCCGCAGCTAAAAGCACCATTCTATCCGTCCGTCTGAAAGGGGCCTAAGTCGTGCACTCCACAAATCTGGCCTTTATGGAAGAGTGGCAAGAAGAAAGCCATTGTTGAAAGAAAGCCATACAAAGTCTTGTTTGCAGTTTGCGAGAAGCTATGTGGGGGATACAGCAGACTTGTGGAAGAAGGTGCTCTGGTCCGATGAGACGAAAATTTAACTTTTTGGCTTAAAGTAAAACGATATGTGTGGCAGAAAACTAACACTGTGCATCACCCTGAACAAACTATCTCCACCATGAAACATGGTGTTGGCAGCATCATGTTGTGCGCATGGCTAGTAGCTCAGAACTTGAAATTTTGAGCCTGTTACTGTCAATTGCTTTTGAAACTAATGTCGCACCAACCCTACAACTAAGGGTCTTATCTATGTGTTGTATTCTTCTATACTGAATAATATGGGAGCATCAACCCCCTTATACTGTGATACGTGTGCGAAAGACCTCGGCTCTGCCCCACAGCTCGAAGACTGATGTAAAATGTGGGAGGCCTTGTTCAAATCTTTCCATAATATTTTGGCAAAGAAGTTAGAGGGAAAACCAAAACTTACAATTGTGTATATTAGTAACGGACTTCCAAAACAGGTGGATTCTTGGTTCCCCTAAATCTCCCCATTAGAAATGTAGATAAAGGAAAACAAAACAAGATCCCCAAACGTTCTGTATAGTTCTCCCCAGGGGCTGCGGAGAGGAGGGGGCCAGCCAGACAGACAAACGTCCAAAGAAACGACCAGCAAAGAATTCCTCAAAGCGTGGGATTTTAACGCATGAGACATAGTAAGTGGTATAATATTAAAGTACAAAGTTCATTAATGGAACATCAAATAAAAAGTTGGATCAATAAAAACAGATACATAGCATGTATGACATCACTGAATCAAACCAATGAATAACCTATTGATCAACTGTCCATTGGTGGTAGGACAGAAGAAAATCCTATGTGTTTCAAGACAAATAGTATTCTTCAGGGACAATAGGTTATGCAGTTCCAAATTTTTTTAAGGTTAATTCTATGTGCTATTCAACGTATGGCAGTCAAAACTCTAGAGCAGGAAAGAAAACCGCTAAAGGTGTGACAACAAGTAAGGAGGGATAACGCCACTAAACAGGGCCTCAATCTCAAACCAACCCCAAAAGGGGCTAGGGCAAATGAAGGACCAACGAGTCTCAGCAGTGGCTCCAGAGATCTTAATCACATGGAGTCTCTAGGTGTAGGGGTAGTATAGTGCACTGATATAGCCAGGAGGTAGTATCAATTTGGATTATCAATATTTTTACTAAATGCAAAAGCACCAGGGCTAGAGAAAGGAACGGAAATGGAGCATTGGTTACAATGTATTCCAGTCCAGGTAGAGACATGTTACATCAGACTGTAGCGCTCTACCATATCTTGTGATGTAGCAGTGTAGTATGCCACTGACATCTCCCACATATAGCAAATATACGTGGGAGACGTCAGTTGCATACTGCACTGCTGCATCACAAGATATGGTAGAGCGCTACAGTCTGATGTAACAAGTAGCAAACTCCTAAACATCACACCTCACGTCTAAGGCTCCATGCACACTGGAAGCTAAAAAAAAAGCTATAAAAAAACGCCAGTAGCTTTGCAGGGAGCCTTTCAAAGTTTTTGCAATAGCGTTTATTAGCATTTTTCAGTGTAGCTTTTTTTATTTTTTTCAATGGATAAAAAACGCTAAAAAACGCTGGTGAGCATTTATTAACGGTTTTCAGCATTTCGCGTTTTTTTTGGCTTTTTTTTTTTTGCCGAAAAATGGCACTTTGAATGCAAAGTTTTGGCGTTCAGAAAAAATCCCATAATCTCCACTGCTCATTAACACTAAAAAAACTTCCATGTGTGCATGGACACATAGGCTAACATAGAGTGCAGTTTATGGGCTTTTAAAAAAAAAAAATACAGTTTATCAGCTTCAGTGTGCATGGAGCCTAATAATGCAAAAAACAACCCGATATAGGCGCCTGCAAATACCTAATGAAGAAAAAAAAATTATATATATATATATATTAGTGCTGTCAGTTAAACGCGCTATTAACGGCGTTAACGCAAACCCATGTTAACGCCGTCAATTTTTTTATCGCGTGATTAACGAGGCGGCGTTCGGGGATTATACCGGGATGATGCCTGCAGCCGCAGGCATCATCCCGGTACCGTTGTTTAGAGCGGGCGATCGGCTATCCAAACATAACAACCGATGCGGCTAAAAGCCGCTCGGTTGTTATGCCGGAGGAGCGGGAGGGGACATCCCCCCCTCCCGCCACCTTTCCCCGCTCTGACCGGGCCTCCTGTCACACCGGGAGACCCGATCCTAGATCCGCCGCCTTCTGTGTCCAGGTTGGAGACTGACACTAAGCCGTAAGCGGCTTTGATTCAGTCTCCGCATTGAAACCACGGAAGCGGCGTCATGACGTCACTTCCGGGTTTCTCGGCTGCCAATGGCGCCGGATTTAAAAAAGTACACAGTATTCAGAATCGCCGTTTTCGGCGATCTGAATACTTTGAAGTGCAAAGGAGGGCTCGGAGGTCTTTTAGACCCCCGATCCCTCCATAAAGAGTACCTGTCACCACCTATTGCTGTCACAAGGGATGTTTACATTCCTTGTGACAGCAATAAAAGTGATCAAAATGTAAAAAAAAAAAAAAACACAATTTAATATAAAAAAAAAAAAAAAAATAAGAAAACAAAAAAAAAATGTTTTAAAGGGTGAACCTCCTTAATAGCGCGATTAATCGTGAGTTAACTATGACATTAATGCGATTAATCGCGATTAAAAATTTTAATCGCTTGACAGCACTAATATATATATATAAATAAATAAAATGTGTGCCAAAAGTGGCTAAAGTGGTGAAAGTCTGAACAATATAAGGGGAATGGGGTACTTTCCCAGAGGGTGATTGTGCATGGGTGCAATAAATGATACGTGGACCTCATTGGGGTGAAATTCATATAAATAGAAAAAATGAATAAAAGAGTGATTTATTAAAAAAAGGAGACAAATAAGTGTCCATTATCAAGAATTAAGGTGAAATTGGTGGCCATCAAATGGACAGTTTTTTTTTTGCCGCCTGGGGGATTAAATGAGTCCCATGGCGTTTTTTGCCATTGTGACACTGCGGGGGTGGGGCCAAAACCAGTTCTCAGGCCATTTAGTCAGCCTCCGCCCACTAGTTATCACAACAGTCAATCAGGTGTGAGCTTGTTTGGTGTCTGGTGTTCATACCTCTTGGAAAAGCGAGTATCTACCAGCCACGGTACTATGTCATGTTCCAATAGCATTCACTTGGGTTTGGTTCCTGCTTACTTTCTTCAATGTTTGGGTATTTGTTTTGAATATTTCACTGCATTTTACAACCACTATTTGCACATTAATAGGGCAATATTACATTCATGATGGGTTTTCCAGCTGGGATTCACTCACCAAAGGGTCATTTGATGGCCACCAATTTCACTCTATTTCTTCATAATGGACACTTATTTGTCTCCTTTTTTAGTAAATCAATCTTTTTATGATTTTTTTTTATATTTATATGAATTCCACCCCAAGGTAGACACCCAATGAGGTCCACAGATCATTTATTGCACAATCCCCCTCTGGGAAAGTGCCCCATTCCCCTTATATTGTTCAGACTTTTTATTTTCACCATTAGCCACATATATTTTTTTTCTTAATTATGTATATGCATGCGCCTATATCGGATTGTGTTTTGCATTAGACGTGGGTTGTGGTGTTTAGGAGTTTGCTACTTGGTACCCTTCATTGAGGTTTACTGTTGCTGTTTTCCAACTTACAATATTTGCACACCCCTGACCATCATGACACCTGGTCATTTCTTTGGACATTTGCCTGTCTGGCTGGCCCCCTCCCTTCCACAGCCCCGCAGGGAGAACTATACAGACTGTTTGGGCATCTTCTTTTTTTTCCTTATCTTCATTTCTAATGGGGCGATTTATGGGAACCAAGAATCAACTTGACCGTTTACCCTGTTTTAGAAGTTTGTTAGGACTAATATACACAATTGTAAGTTTTGGTTTCTCCTCTCCTCTCCTTTCTCCTTTCCCCTTCCCTTCATGCTCTGATGCTCAACAGCAGTGTTTTTAATTACGGATGTTTATATATGTTTCGCCTGAGGAAGCGAGCATTGTCTCATGAAACACGTAGAGAAATTTATCATATATACATTTACACCTTGGACTGTCAGTTTTACCTTGATTTATGTAACTATGAAAACCCATACATATGTGTATGTACTCATGTTTACCAGAATCATATGTAATTGTATGTATTAAAAGTGTTTAAATGTTCAATAAAAATTGTGTATATTTTATACTCTGTGGTTTGTGTCTCACAAAGTCCCTTGGGCAACCTTCTTCTTTGTACATTAACTAAAACTGGTGCACACCGAATCTGATGCAGCTGTGCATAGAATCCAATCAGCTTCTAACTTCCAGTTGTTCAGTTAGTGCCAGTACACACTACAGCGACTTGGGATCCGACTTGTCTGACATCAAGTCGCTTGATATAAATTCCATTATAGTTAATGAGAGCCATTTTAATGTACACTACTGAAGTCGCTCTGACTTCAGAAAAGGCTCCTGTACTACTTTCAAGGCAACTTCTAGACGACTTGTACACATTGATTTCAATGGAAGTTGCCTCCAAAGTCGCATCTCCATCTTAACTGAAGCAACTTTACAGGAAAATAAAATAGTTTACCCAAGCCAACCCCTCCCTCCCACAGAGCTGATTATTCTGTGATTGGCCACAGCCAAAGTCGCCTGTCCAGGAGGCAACTTTAAGTCGCATTGTAAGTTGCTCAAAGTCACGCTGAAGTCACCTCCAAATCGCCTTGCAAAGTCGCGCTGTAAGTCGGGTTGGCCCTGTGTGAACCGGAACTTTGACAATAAAATCTAGAAGCTAATTGGTAACTATGAACAGCTGCACTAAATTCTATGTGCACTAATTTTAGTAAATCTCACCCTATGTGTTTTATTACCATGATAAACTATTACTAACTGATTAATAATAAGGCCAGCAGTTTATAGCTTCTTACAGATATTTAGAAACATAGAGGGGCTTAAATAGTTATCCACTTGAAGACAATGGGCCGGTTTCAGAAAGGACTTACGACGACGTATCTCCAGATACGCCGTCGTAAGTCAAAATGTGCGCCGTTGTATCTATACGCGTATTCTGGAAATCAGATAAGCCTGAATTTTGCCAAGATACGACCGACGTAAGTCTCCTACGCCGTCATATCTTGGGTGCATATTTACGCTGGCCGCTAGGGGCGCTTCCGTTGATTTACGCGTCGAATATGTAAATGAGCTAGATACGCCGATTCACAAACGTAGTTGCGCCCGTCGCAGTAAGCTACGCCGTTTACGTAAGGCGTAAAGTTACCCCTGCTAAATGAGGCTCAAGTAATGCAAAGGTATAGACGTCGGAACAGCCGTCGTATTTTACGTTGTTTACGTAAGTCGTACGTGAATTTGGCTGGGCGTAGGTTACGTTCACGTCGCATGAATGGACCCGGCGTATCTTAGAGAGTAAATTCGACGTGATTCTGAGCATGCACGCGCATGCGCCATTCGTTCGGCCATGCATTTACATGGGGTCACGCTTCGTTATAATACAACACGCCCACTGCCTTGCTACTTTGAATTACGCGGGCTTACGCCGGCCCATTTACGTTACGCTGCCGTAACTTAGGGAGCAAGTGCTTTGTGAATACTGTACTTGCCTCTCTTTGTTACGTCGGCGCAGCGCATATGAGATGCGCTACGCCCACACAGAGATACGCCGATGTGAAAATACGTTTTTTTGTTTTTTTTTGCTAGAAAATTTGTTAGAACCCTCAAACATTAGATATTTTTTTTAAAGCAGGAGGCCCTAGAGAATAAACTAATGGGTTATGCAACTTTTTATATCACACAATATTTGCGCAGAGGTTTTTCAAATGCAGTGTTTGGGAAAAAAAAATACACTTTTTAAAATTTCAATTAAAAAAACACAATACATAAACAGATTTTTTTCTAAAACATAAAAGATTATGTCACGTCGAGTAAATAGATACCAAACATGTCATGCTTTAAAATTGCACACGCCTGCACATCGGCGTCAAACTAAACTAAAAACTTTTCTATCCATAAGCAGCATTTTAAAAGTCTTTACAGGTTACCACTTTAGATGTTTAGAGGAGGTCTAGTGCTAGAATTATGCCCATGATACGACATTCCCTCACATGTGTGGGACGATCACGTTTTGCCTTTGAGACGGGCTACCATAGCGGCGACCCAATCAAAGCCGATCCAAAATGGTTCGTGATTGTGAAGTGGAAGGAAAATGATAAATGGTTTTCAATTTTTTTTTACAAATAAAATATCTGAAAATTGTGGTGTGCATTTGTATTCAGCCCCCCTAAATCAATACTTTGCCCGTGTGCTGCCCGCAAATTGGCGCTGAAAATCATCAGCGGTGTGCAGCCAGTGCCAGTGCTGCTTTCTTTTTAGATCGAGTAGCGGCCCTGGCCATGGGTGGGTGGGGCCTTGAATTCCACTGACGCTATGGCCCGCCCCTTGCTATGCGTTTAGTGACCAGTGTACCTCGGAGAAGCAGGGGAGGAGTGAGACCGCGGAATGGAGAGGGGTGCTGCCTGGTTCCTGCTTTGTCAAGTGAAACTAGGCAGCGGCTAGCAGTGTGTGTGGACTGTGGAGAATTATTTAGATCAGAGGCTGGAGCTGAGCTTGCCAGGAGAAGGTAATGTATTCTTTCTCCTTCCCTGGCTCCCTATCCCCATGCCATGCCATGTGTAAAATAGAGGAACTTTTTAAAACACTGACCAGACCTGCAGTCCAGGCTGAGTGAGGCCTCAGAGGACACAGCATAATTTACAGCACATGGCATTACTGTCTATATTTACTGCTTGATGGGCTTATTTTGGGCCTAGCTGGTTCACATGTATGTGTTTTTGCGGCCCACATTTGCGCAGGCACAGCAGCCCATCCTGCAAAAAAAAACGCATGCATCATGTAATAGGCTGCGCACACGGCACACCTATGCCCATCAAGCAATGGAATACAACACTGTCTGTCCATTCTGCTGTGACTTATCTGCAGTTCCCGCACTGTCAAACTTGATGCATTTTTAGACGTTTAGGTCACGCTTTTAAAAACACAGTGCGTTTGTGTGTGCAAGAACTGCAGGTAAGTAGCATGGTGCAAAAGCAGAATGGATTTCAAGGCAACTATATTTTTAAAATGCTGAATGCACCTTTTTTTCTGCAGGAAACAAAGGCATGGCAGCCCATTCAAATCAATGGGCTGCTGTGCCTGCACAAATGACAGCCACCAAAACACAGACATGTGAACCAGCCAGGCCCAAAATAAGCTGGAGGGGGGCCCAAACCATATTAAAGACGGCCCTGGTTGAGGGTATCAGAGTAAAGGGGGTTAAATACAAATGCACGCCGCATTTCAGATATGTATTTGTAAACAATTTTGAAAACTATTTATCATTTTTCTTTCCACTTCACAATTATGTGTCACTTTGTGTTGGTCCATCACATAAAATGCCAATAAATATACACTTAAGTTTTTAGTTGTAACATGGCAAAATGTAGACAATTTCAATGGGTATGAACACTTTTTCAAGGCACTGTATAGTCATCAATAAAGCTATTTGGGCAACATTCCTTCCCTGTGTACTACCAAACACAGCTGATAGATGTTGAAAGGAGAACTGCTATGATTAACCTCTTCCCGCCCAACAACGTTGACTTTGAGTGTGGATATCTGAATGATGCCTGCAGCTACAGCCTTTTAGAGCCAGCGATTCCCTGCACTGTAAGAACAATCATAGTGACTGATCGTTCTTACAGGCAGTGGGAGGGGATGTCATCGCCCCCCAACGCCCTCCGGTGGTTCTCCCGGCTCGCCTGTATGACCAGCGAGAGGGAGAAGGAATCGGTCCATGCCAGAAGTTTACCATAGAGAATCCGGTGGGTCATGCAGCCGCCATTTTTTCAGGCTTTTCAGCCTAGGAGGTGAGATCTGGGAACTTATAGACCCCAGATCTCACTGTAAAGAGGACCTGTCACGCACTATTCCTATAACAAGGGATGTGTACATTCCTTGTAATAGAAATAAAAGTAAAAAAAAAAAAAAAAAAAAAGAAGTGTCCTAAAAATAAATAAAGGTAAAATAAACTATACAAAAAAAATATATAAAGCGCCCCCGGTCACATGTAGAAGCGAATGCATATGTAGGTCGCACCCACATATGTAAACAACGTTCAAACCACACATGTGATGTATCGCTGCGAATATTAGAGTGAGAGCAATAATTCTAGCATTAGACCTCCTCTGTCACTCTAAACAGGTAACCTTTTATAAAAAAAAAAAAAAAGTTGCCTATGGGGATTTTTAAGTACCAAAGTTTGGCACCATTCCACAAGTGTGTGCAATTTCAAAGTGTAACATGTTGGGTATCAATTTACTCGGCCATCATCTTTCACAGTATGCAAAAAAAGTGGCCTAATTTTACTGCTCTGCTTTATTTTTTTTAATGCATGTAGGAGCAAAGTGTCAGAATTGGCCTGGGTAGCAAGTGGTTAATGTGAACCTTTACCCAGATTAAGCACACTAAAGTATTTACATATTCTGAACAATCAATAAAGGCAATTTAAAAAAAGCCAACATTTATTTCTGTATCAAGAGGCATTGTGGAGAAATGTATTTTTTAAATCCACACTACAGACATTGAAATCTTTTTTTTTTTCATTCCTCTAATGTAAACACATAGCAGATGTTTCTAAGCTGTTCAAAGGCAACTAAAATCAACAGACGTTGCTGTGATCTTTTTAAATGAATAAATTCACTTTAATGGCAGATAGAGAGGCCAGTGAGAGCTTTGTTACTGCTCGATAGGTATATGTAAATAATTCATTGCCTATAGTAGAGTTACACTTTACCTTTGCACAAATAAAAACAGCTGACAAGGTTAAGGGGTATGTAAAGGAATTTTTTATATAACAAACATGTTATACTCACCTCCACTGTGCAGCTAGTTTTGCACAGAGTGGCCCCGAACCTGGTCTTCTGGGGTCCCTCGGCGGCTGTCTCGGCTCCTCGCAAGAACTCATCACCTTCATGCGAGCTTACATAGTGATGAGTTCTTCCGGGCACGCTCCTGTGATACAGCTGGCGGCTCACTGTATCACTCGACCCCGCCCCCTGGCATGCTGCGTCATTAGATATGATTGACAGCAGCACCAGCTAATGGCTGCGCTGCTTTTAATCAACCAATGAATGAGCCGAGACGCAGACCGAGAAGCCTGCACTTTCACGGCGCGGGACTTTCGAAGGGTCAGGTAAGTAAACGGGGGCTCGGGGTGGGGGGGGGGGGGAAGGGCCATCACTGCGCTAATGCTGAGATGTTTTTTTACCTTAATGCATAGAATACATTAAGGTGAAAAAACTTTTACCTTTACAACCCCTTTAAGGCACTCCCAGACACCCATCAATACTATTAATATACATAATCACAACAAAGCACAAAAGGAAGAAGTTGTGGGATCAAATTGTTTATTTCAATAGGTACTTGTAATTTACACAGTGGTAATGGGTTCATAGACCCGTACTTCAAGTAGGTAAGTAGAGTGTTGACCAAATCGAGTTCTTGTTGTGTTAAGGGGATGAAGAGTAGATGTTTAATTAACAACACATTTAATGTTGTTCCTATAAGTCCAAAGTATACAAAAATGGAACAAGAGCACATTGTTTCAAATTTTTAAATGTTTGTTCATGAGTTCTGCCACTGGGTATATAGGAATACCTGTGTGCAGCAATTGTTAGCCTGATGTGCAAAAAACAACCGTTTAGAAGTCACTATTCAACTATCCTGAGATTTGGGATAGTTCAAACCTTATTGTGTTTGGAAGGTTTACTAGCAGGTAGAAGTCACTGGTCATGACAGATTGGTCAGTCCTTTGCTCTCTAGGAATGCTTCCTGCTTCGGGTCACGCCCAAGGAAGTTACGTAGCATTACAATGGCATCCAGAGATCCCCCAGGTTTTAGGATACAGTTTCTGTAATCTGCACCCACCTAAAATGAATGTTCAGAAAATACAATTAACAAGGCATAAAAACACAATAAACCATATGCAAACTAAGGATCATCTATTTTTTTTCAGATTTTATTTAAAAAAAAAAATCCCCCCATGTTTATAACAGATAGAGAAAAAAAACCGCAAACAGAAACCAAAAATAAATGAAAGTATCAATACATTTAGTTCACTACCATCAAATTTTTCCAATATTTAGAAAGATATTCAAAAATATCCAAGAATATTCAGAAAAACTCAGAAATGACTCTGCTGCGTACACACAATCGGAATTTCCGACAAATGTTCGATGGGAGCTTGTTGTCGGAAATTCAGACCGTGTGTAGGCTGCATCGGACATATGCTGTCGGAATTTCCGACAACAAAAATTTGAGAGCTGGTTCTCAAATTTTCCGACAACAAGTTTTGTTGTCGGAAATTCCGATCGTGCGTACACAATTCCGACGTGCAATTTCACGCATGCTCAGAATCAAGCAGAAGAGCCGCACTGCCTATTGAACTTAATTTTTCTCGCCTCGTCGTACGTCTTGTACGTCACCGCGTTCTTAACATTTGGAATTTCCGACAACATTTGTGTGACCGTGTGTAAGACAAGTTTGAGCCAACACCCTTCGGAAAAAAATCCACGATTTTGTTGTCGGAATGTCCAATCCTCTGTACGTGGCATTAGTGTAGCCAAGCTACAAGAATTCCAAATCCCTGTTCTAGAGGGCCGGGGTACAGACTGGGCATCATTTTGTCTTGATCCAGAATGGGATAAGGAGTATAATCCAGAGGCAGGATATTTTAATATTAGGGATATCTTACACTTTAGTTAATTTCAGTGGTATTAGGGCGAGAGTGGAGCTGTAAGGTCAGGTTAAGGTCATGTTTTTTGCCTTCACCTGGATCAACTGCAGGTGTAGAATTCTGCACATGCAGGTTTTTTTGTTAATTCCTTTTTTTCTATTGGTAGAATTAGATGGACTTGTGTCTTTTTTTCAGCTTACCCAATATATTTTTGCATCCTTCAGTTACATCGGCAGTAAAATCCCCAGTGGCTAGTTCAGGTGAGACAAATTTAGAGAGAAGTAGGCAGGGGATGCAATAACTGAACATCTAGCGCCATCCATCAACGAGCGCCCGCCAGATAACACAGAGTTGGAATCTCCTGTTTAAGGCTGCATTATTGGGCAATGGTGAGGCTGCAGATGAGCACTGAGCAAGCTGCATTAATGGGCAATGGTGAGGGTGCAGATAGGCACTGATGGGCAATGGCAAGGCTGCAGATGGGCACTGCTCAGGCTACAATGATGGGCAATGATCAAGCTACAATGATTGGCAATGGCGAAGCTGCAGATGGGCACTGATCAGGCATCATTAATGGGCAATGGTGAGGCTGCAGATAGGCACTGATCATGGTGCATTGATGGGCAATGGCGGGGCTGCATTGATGGGCACAGAAAAGGCTGCATTGATGGGCACTGACCCTTATTTTGCTTCAAAGTTCTTTTTTCAAAAAAAAATTCCTGAAGCCCCAAACATGGCAGCAAGATTCTCTTACAACACTGGCATATTCTAACACGTCAACTCCAAATAGAAACTGGCTAACTGACCTCCCTATATTGCAGTGTTTCTCAATTCCAGTCCTCGGGCCCCCCCAACAGGTCAGGTTTTCAGGATTTCCATTATTTTGCACAGGTGATTTGATCAGTTTCACTGCCTTAGTAATCACCACAGCCTTTTCATCTGAGGGAAATCCTGAAAACCTGACCTGTTGGGGGGGCCTGAGGACTGGAATTGAGAAACACTGCTATATTGCAAGGCATGTATCCCTGTGGCCATTTTGGTATTTGTAAATTCATTGATCGCTCTAATGTGTTCACCAATTCAGACGGAACTGAAAATGATCAAATTAAGCATTTCATCTGTACAACAAGAATATATTCTGGAATTCCACTGCCAACAATTGTATGTAGGGAAAACACAAAAATATAGCTCCCTATAAGGATTGGTGAACACATTAAGAGCATCAAACAAAATGAAGAGACCCCCATAGCATTACATTTTAACAAATGTCATGATGGAAAGCTTTCAGGACTCAAAGTAAAGGGCTTTTATGCCCTGAAATGGTCTAGTAGAAGAGGGGACTTTGATACGGTATTATTAGGGAGGAAAAATCCTGGATCTTTAGGCTTGGGACTTTAGTGCCAAAGGGGCGCAAGAACAAAAAGTCTAAAAGTCTTTCTAGAACCCTAAGATAAAAGAAGCAATTATATGCTTTCCCCCTGAAAAATAAGCTCTATAGGCTAGTTAATGTCAGTGTATTTGTCCTCCCCCATTCTGAAATCTGAATGGTATGGGTGGAAATGGTGGCAAATGTAAACTATGATAATACTCCCATGTTTTAACAAATCTACTAAAAAGTTGTTATGATATGCTATTTGTAGAAGCCTCCCTTAAGAACGGCTGTGATAACTTAAAATTTGAAGGTGGGCGCAAGGTCTCCTTTAAAAGCTGAAGACACAGTATGTCTTTACATTCTGTCGAACCATGTAATGATGTGTGAAATGCGTCAATGCAGATTACACAGGTGAGAGCAGAACCCCTGCAGACATAACCCAAAGCTCTGACACGACATGCTATCTCTAACAATTCAGGTGTGACAGCACTGTATGCAGCACTAAGACAGTGTCAGGAGTTACAGCTTCACAAGTGACTTTGACCTTCCGGCATTATGGACACTATCATAGACATATGGATGTGATCCGGGATCTGATCCACTACACTTCACATCAGTGAAACGGAGGTTGAATGGACTATACACTGACTTGAATAGTATATATGTGGAGTCACTATAGGTCATCTCTCAACTGCTGTGAACAAGCCAGCATATTGAAATTGCCCTTACACGTCTATGCTGGGATAGCCTATTTAGGCTAAAACTGTTGGATCACCACAAGTTGGAACATTGCTTCTACACTGCTCAAAAGTCATCCCACCATAGTACCTGCCATCCACGTTGGGTGTCATCATTGTTTAATATAGTCTGGACACACATAATTCACCATTTCAATTAGAGTGATTCTGTACTTTAATTATCAAGTGTGGCCTTTGAGTCAAACAGCATATTGAGTGAACTGAACACTGTAAGTAGCCCGACAGGTTTGCCGAGGCCCATCCACTGCCAAGCTGGAGTAAAACCATGTGCACCTGTGGAGCTCGACACAGAGAATGATTGGTGCCAGTCTGCATGATTCTGAGCTCAGTTTTGTGTACATTTATGTTGTGACAACGCTGTCTCATTTTTTAATTGTTTGTTCGGAGGGTTGCTGGGCATGTTCCAGCAGTCTGGTTGATTATGACATATAATCTTTGTACAGACCCTTACAATTAGGACCAACCGCGCGGTATTACGAGTGGTCGTTCTTGAACTCCTTTTTTTTTTATAATATATGACTCATGTTGCTTTAAAGACCCCACCCAATTGGTGAGACGTATGTGACCCACATGTTGTGGGAAGTTATTTATGAACCCCCATTTTTGTACATGTACATTTATAATTTTTTGCTAAAAGTGGAATTTATCCTTTAAACTCCTTTCTCCCCCCACCTGGAGGATTAGAGTGATTTGAAGAGGGTGCTGCAGCTGCAATCAAGGGACCTTAATAAACGGTTAAGGCTCCTGTGCAGGTAAAACATATTATAGTTAAAGTGTTTGTTAATTTTCTTCTATTGTTCCCTCTGGTATATAACATGAAGCTCCCCAGTGAATGTAATTTTTTTAACTATGCGGTATAACAGCTTACTTCAAATCGCCGTTTGGCGCTCAGCGGACTGTACGCCTGTCATCTGTCCTTATCTGATAGCTGCAGGCGGAGGCGCTGGGAAACCACCGCTGATGTCAGATGAGGATTAGATGTAGATTAAGGCTTACATGTAGGTGCAAGAAATATCTCCTAAACCTACATGGTTTAGGAGATATTTCCAAAAGACATGCACCGATGTCTATGGCACCTGCGTGCGGGAGTGACGTCATTGTGGCTCCGGCCAGTCACAGCGCCGGAGTCGCGATACGAGGAAGACACTCTGGGAAAGATGGCGATGCTGGAGGAGAGGAGAGAGCACCGCTGCTGGGGCTTCGATCTCAGGTAAGTAATACACAATGAGCTAGTATGCTATGAATACTAGCTCATTATGCCTTTTTCTTGCAGGTTTTTTTTTTTTAAATTTTTTTTTTAGGAGGGTTTACTTCCTCTTTAACATTACAGTTTTGGAATGCTCTCTGTTCAACATAGGGGAAAGTGTCTGTAGTAGCATGCCTTTTCACCTCACCGCAAACCACATTGCAAGAATGAACACATTCTCATAGGGATGAGTTACATAAAAACTCTACCTTCTGGCTCATGATTCCTTCATTTTTAAACCGTGCGTGGTACATGTCCATGGAATACACCTCACTCCATAAGTAGCCGTAATACTGGGCATCATACCCTCCAGCCAAATGTCCAAAAGTTGCAGGCATATTTGTCCCTGTTAAAAACAAAAAAGAAACTGATCAAATGATACCATACATAAAAGCTAAATGCATCCATCTAGCTATTTTAGCATCTAATTTTACACACACACAGGCAAAGTGAAGCTCAAATGATGATCCACAGCATGTGTGCAATGCGAGTAAAAAATGTTTTCCTTTTTGCATTTTGGACCTATTCCAGGTCTTTTTTTCATGCAGACAACAGGCATTAAAAGACCAAAATATATACAACCATATACTGCTAAAGTGTACAATTACCTTTTTGGCACCCAGGAACAGCATGCATATACAGTAGATATGATCAAAAAAATAAATTGTATTGTAACTCAGCTGTCTGAGCTTGAGCCACCAAGTCCTGTAAATGCATTTTTTTTTCTTCAGAAAAGCAGTTAAAGGGGAGTCAAACCTCCACAAAAAAAGGAGGTTTGAGCTATAATGTGCTAGAATGCACAGCATATTATAGCACCTTGGGAGTGACCTTCTCCAGCACTACTGTCCGTCACAGGCTCTTCTATCTTCATCCGGTCTTCATTCCAAGTTCAAACTCTTTAGCTGATTGATTGGCTGGGCTGGGGTGACATCACATCATTGTAGAACAGAACCCTGCCCTAACTGTAAGCTGAGCAGCTATTCAGAAAAAATAAACTCTGACAAGCAAGGAGAAGGATTCATGACAAAAGAGATTTCTGTCCTTAAAATCCTACCTGTCTCAGCCCGGCTCCCGGTGGGTGTGCTATGCGAGGTAAGCCTGCGCTTAGTACACCCACCCCCCTCCCACAAAAACCACCACACTTACACGCACTCGAAATTGGGTTAACATGCACGCACTTTGACCACGCGGTCTCTAAAAAGAGAGGCGAAGGACTAACGGGGCTGGTTGAGCGGGCTAGATCCTCTCACTCCCTTATAGGGAGTCCCTCTGCCCCGTTGGGCTTCAAAGCGGAGCAGGTAGGGCGGGCTGAGTGGGAGGACCCCCTCACACACCCACCATTGCCACCCAGGGCATGGAGAAAGGTGGCAGATTGCCTCTGGGGGAGGCCTGCCTACTCCCAACTCCTGCAGTCCGGCTCCTCTCTCGAGTACACGCACAAAATACACTTTAAAAAAAAAAAAATCCTACCTGTCAGGCAATTTCTTTTTTTTTTTTTATGTTTTTATTAGTTTTTAGAACACAAAAAAGGTACAATTAAACGAGCAAGACATACATTGGTCTTACAGAGTATCAATGCGACCCTTGCAAGGATCGTACCATCATATCAGCAAAACATGGAATACAGAGCAAGATAATGATTACAGTATCCCGGCTTCTGGGTTAAGAGACAGTGCAGTCCTCAAATGTACATACCTGGATGAAACATTACCTGTCAGGCAATTTTTAATTTGTAAGTTTAATTCCACTTTTAGAGCAGGTTCACACTACCAACAGAGGAACAAAAGTAATTTCTCTGTAGGTTGCGATTGCAGCTGAGGGGGAGTGCCTTGCATTTTTACAATGCAATACATTGTCCCTACTCCCCCTTTTTTTTCTAAACCTTAATGAAATGCCGCATAGAAACGAGTCACAGAGACAGCTGCAGAGTGGTGCAGAAAAATGCAGACATATTTCAATTTTTCTACCCCGTGTGGAAGTGTGAAAACCATTATTTTCTGCATGCCCTTGTGGAGAGCTGCGTTTTTTTTTTTTACAAAAAAACACAGCTCTCTGCACTAGTGTGAATCCACCCTGAATCTAGTCAAAACTATTCCCACCTATTGGAACGAAAAATAAATATGAAATATTCATCATATCCAATATTTTGTATTTACTTGGCAAAAAAAAAAAAAAAGGTACTTATGTACCTCGTAGTATCTCTACTAAGCATTTGCAATATTAGAGGCACAAAATTAGAGTAAAGGCCTCTTGTACACGATACTTCTGTTTGAGCATCTACTTTTTCAGATTTTTTGGGGGAGAAAACATTTTCGCGCATGTGCGTTCGTGCACTTTTTACACAAATTTGCGCACATTTCCACGCATGCGCATTTAGCTTGTTACCATGTAGGCAATGTCAATGGACAATCTGTGAGAATTTGGGTGCAAACGTGCGCATGAGGCGTAAATTATTGACCAAAAATGCAGATTGTTTATGTGCCTGTGTGTATAGGCACATTACAATTGTTGGGCTGCATTGTAGCTCAGTAAAAAAATAAGTTGTACTGAGCTTTTTCAAGGCCAAAAACACAACTTCCGATCTACAGTACATTTTCAAGATCAGTGACTCAATATACCGAAAAAATGGCAAGTCAGCTAGACCAGGCAACTATCATTTTCAGGAGAGGTCAGCAATGGCAGCCTTCATATTTTTCTAATCTCAAGGTAAAGAGGAGTTCAAAACAAAAAACTCCAAATAACTCCCTAACCCCTGTATAATATCCTTCAGATTTACCAAAACTATATAATAAAATGACTCTCCTATCTCCCCAATCAATCGGTATCCAATCTGGCAGGACCTTGCACTACACATTTGATGATAGATCTAAAGCCGATTGTACAATCAGATTGTATAGTGTATAGTGAGCCAACACAGTTAGAACATAGTGAGGGAACACACATTTAACCCCATTTGATCACCCCCTAGGGTTAACCCCTTCCCTGCTAGTGACATTTATACAGTAATCAGTGCATATTTATAGCAATAATCGCTCTATAAATGCCAATGGTCCCAAAAATCTGTCAAAAGTCTCCGATCTGTCTGTCGCAATACTGCTAAAAATCGTAGATCAACACCATTACTAGTAAAAAAAAGCGCCATAAAACTTTCCCATAGTTTGTAGATGCTATAACTTTTGCGCAAACCAATCAATATACGCTTATTGCGATTTTTTTTTACCAAAAATATGTAGAAGAATACATATTGGCCTAAATTAATGAAGAAATGCGTTTTTTAAAAACATGTTTGGGGATATTTATTATAGCAAAAAGTAAAAAAAAAAATTTGTTTAAAAATTTACGCTTTTTTTGTTTATAGCGCAAAAAATAAAAACCGCAAAGGTGATCAAATAGCACGAAAAGAAAGCGCTATTTGTGGGGAAAAAAGGACGCAAATTTTGTTTGGGTCCAGCATTGCATGACTGCGCAATTGTCAGTTAATGCAACGCAGTGCCAAATTGTAAAAAGTGCTCTGGTCAGGAAGGGGGTAAAATCTTCCGGGGGTGAAGTGGTTAAGAGAAAAAACACTTAGTGAAGGCAATAACTACACTATTACTACTGTGCTGAAATGGCTCTTACCCAGATCCTATATTTAAAGCGGGATTCCACCCGCAATTTTTTTCTTTTTTTTAAGTCAGCAGCTACAAAAAACACTGTAGCTGCTGACTTTTAATAAGGACACTTACCTGTCCTAGGCGCCCGCGATGATGGACCCCCCCCCCCCCATGCCGATCTGGATCATTGTAGATCCCGCGCCGCCATCATCAGTAAGAGAAACAGGCAGTGAAGCTTGCGGCTTCACTGCCCGTTTCCTACTGCGCATGCGCGAAGCTCGCATCGCTTTGTGAATGGGCGGCTGCTCTCTGGGATACACACAGTTCCCAGAAGGCAGCGCGCCCCATTCACCAGAAGGAGGATACGGAAGAAGACACACCGCGGATAAGGAAGAGGCAGATTAGGAACATCCGCATAGCAACAGGTATTTCGGGTGAGTAATTCAATTTTTTTTGCAGCATTTTCCTGTCATTTTTGTTTTCAGGGTGGAACTCTTTAACAGCCAATCTGTGATAAAGGTTAACCAAAGGGTCAAAATACCTTTCCTGAACTTAAATTCTGCTCCAGGTTCCCTCTAGTGCTGGTCATGTGACCAAGGGCCTATGCATTTGGTCAAGTGCTTTATGCTGAAAGGAATTATCACAATTAAAATAGGCTAATCCAACTCATCAAAGATCATGTAACCAAATATCTAGGCTACTATGTGGGCAGGATTGGAGAGACTTGAGAGCACCACTTTCTCTGGGAAATGTACATAATTCATTGCTACCAATATCATTTATCTATGTATTCCAGGAACATTTGAATATAGGTTTACTTAAATACGCCCCTTACCGGCTGTTGCTGGCACTCCAAGAATATCATCGCACAATTTACTATACTCATCTACTGGATCCATATTCTTATGTGTGTGCAACACTTGGTCTATCTTAGCCAGGACTATTTGGCGAAGATTCAGCAGACCTGTAAAAACAGATTTAAAATGTATATCAGTACTATATTATTACCACACAGAGTCTCTTTAAAGGAAGGTAAATTGTACTATCAGTACAGGGTAACTTGTAACCAAATCATACCTGCTGAAAGAAAAGGGGAATATGCTTACATTTCCGTTATCTGCTTCACTGCTCTCTGCCTGCTGCAAGTATTTGACTGGCTGGATGGGTTGAATACCTGCTTCCCCTGTAGCACACAGTGGTTCTTCCTGCTGGCTCACATTTCCTTTAGTAATGTGTGAGCTAGTGGGAGAAACCACAATGCGAGGTAGGGAAGAATTTCACAAATGTATAGTAAAACATAAAGGGGTCAGAGAAGCAATGGCATTTCAAGACATGGATGTTGGCTTACTTTCTCTTCTTTAAGCAGGTGGGGTTTTGGCTACAAGTGATCCTGTGCTGACAGAGTGACGTTAACAAAATTAGCCCAGCCTGGCATTTAACATTACACTTAAAGTATATGTAAACCCAGATACTAAAATCGCATGTTAAGGGAGATTCAAATGTACTTTACAATATATATATATACACATCTCCAGCTTTTATTTATACAGTTCCTGGTGATCCTGACATGAAGGTCATTGTTCAGATACTTCCTGACCATGTTCTATTTCTGTCTCCCAGTCCCATGATCTTCTGACAGACTAGAAGTGGCCATTTCAACACGTTATGCAGGAATGGTCCACCTTTATTTCAACATTACCAAGATAGGATCATATTCTCTTTAGATCCTTCCTAGTTGCTGAAGGTCATACCCAGATTATCTTGGTTTTCACTCGTGTCTATCAAATGAAGGGACATGGACGATTTAAAATAGTTTGTTAAGAAATGTTACAAGCCATCCAATAAATTAACTTGCCATTGATAAGTCTTCAAGTGTTTAAAAGTTCAATCTACCAGGTCAGCCCCTACTTCTTGGGTCAAAGCAGTTTCAGCAACAGTAAACAAGACCTGTAAAATGACTACTGGGACTAGCGTCAATATCTTTGTGAAGAACTATAAACTAACCAAGGACCTGGACCAGAAGGCAGACTTACCTGCCCGTAGGTTACTTATTTAGTAAATCTCATGGGGGGTGTTTTTGGAGGGCATTAGACATGTGCACTGCCAAAAAAATTGTTTTTTTCGTTTATGTTATTTTCGTTGTATTTTTTTTCGAAAATTCGGGAAATTCGAAAAAATAGTTTTTTTCGTTTTTGTTTCATTTGTTTTTTTATTTTTTCGTAAATTTAAAAAAAAAAAAAAAATCTTTTTTTTTCGTAAATTCGGGAAATTCGTTCTTTCCGTTTTTTGCTTTTTTCGTAAATTCGGGAAATTTTCGGATTTTCGAAAAAGCAAAAAACGAAAAAAACGAATGAAACGAAAAAAAAAAAAGAATTTTCGGAAATTCAGAAATTTTCGAATTTTTGAATTTTCCTATTTCGAATTTTTCAATTTTAAAAATTTCGAATTTTTGGAAATTTCGAATTTTTCAATTTTCGAAATTCCGTATTTTCGAAATTTCGAATTTTTCGAAATTTCGAATTTTTCAATTTTCGAAATTTCGAATTTTTCAATTTTCGAAATTTCAATTTTTGACAACATTTTGACGAAATTTCGAATTTTTCAATTTTCGAATTTCTCAATTTTCGAAATTTTCAATTTTCCAATTATTTCGATTTTCGAATTTTTCAATTTTCCAATTATTTCGAATTTTTCAATTTTCGAAATTTCGATTTTTTCAAATTTCGATTTTTTCAAATTTCGATTTTTTCAAATTTCGATTTTTTAAAATTTCGATTTTTTAAAATTTTCGAATTTTTCAATTTTCGAAATTTCGATTTTTGAATTTTTGACAACATTTTGACGAAAATTTCGAATTTTTCAATTTTCGAATTTTTTAATTTTCCAATTATTTCGAAATTCGAAAATTGTAAAAATCGAAGTTCGAAAATTGAAAATACGTAAATTTTTGGAAGTCCGAAAATTCGTAATTAACGAATTTCCGTAAAAAAAACAAATTAGAAACAAAACGAATTGCACATGTCTAGAGGGCATAGTAGAAAACATTACATCGTCTTATTAGTAATTCGCTTTCCATGTAATCACCGTCAGCACAGGCTAAACTTCCCACCACTTAATGCGTACAAGTCCTTAGAGAGGCACCCCCCCACCCCCTGTTTCTTTTATATGTTTTGCAGAGTTGCTGGACACACTTTGAGGAAGGATGGCTGCCTCTTTTTAAATCACCTCCTTACTGTGGTTCAACTAAAGACTGACTAATCAAAATGTACATTATAACAAACTAAGCGCTTTGCCTCCTGGAGCGCCACAGATACCCAATTTACCTTCATGTGGAACTTTTAAGCTTTCAAGTAGGAAGACAGTAATGGATTAATACACATAAAAGACTTTTAACTGAGCCTGCTTTAAGTGATCTTCTTTTACATTTTTTTTACGAAGACTGCAAAGACTTGTGCATAGTTTAGCAGTAGGGTTGCACCGATACTACATTTTTAAAGACCGAGTACAAGTACCGATACTTTTTCCCCACAAGAAATTGCCGATACCGATTACCGATACTTTTTAATCTCGTGTGACAGTGGCACCAATATGCAGCACTGATGGGTACTTAAAGGTGGCACTGATGAGGCGTGGATAGTGTCAGTATTTTTTTGTTTCCAATTTTACTATTTATTTTAAATTATTTTTTACAATTTATATTTTTTTGTTATTTTTTTTACAGAACTTTTTTTTTGGGGGGGGGGGGGGTGGAGTGGACAGTGTCAGTGTTTTTTTTTTATTACTATTTTTACAATTTAACCTTTAAATATTTATACCTTTCATGCCTAAGCCTATTTCTGATATTTGGTGGCTACTAGTTAAATTTCGTATTTTTTGCTAGAAAATTACTTAGATCCCCAAACATTAGATATATGTTTTTTGCTGAGAATCTACAGAATAAAATGGCGATTGTTGCAATATTTTATGTCACACAGTATTTGAGCAGCGGTGTTTTAAATGCAACTTTATGGGTAAAAACACACTTTCATGAATAAAAAAAAAAAAAAAAAACAGTAAAGTAAGGGCCCTTTCACACAGGGTGGATCAGTAATGATCCGCCCCCTTGTGTCCGTCAAGCTCAGCGGGGATCCTCCATAAAATCCCCGCCGAGCCGTCGGCTGACAGGGCGGTCCCCGCACACTGTGCAGGGACCGCCCTGTCTTTCCTCCACTCTCCCCTATGGGGGGATCGGATGAATATGGACCGTATGTCCATGTTCACGCGATCCGATCCGCCAGACGGAAGAAAACGGACGTTACTTACCGGTAACGGTGTTTCTATGAACCTTCCAGGACGGCACCCGAGAGATGATGGCTCCTCCCCACAGGAAACACAATCACTTAACAATTTAAAAGTCCCCACCCTTCCCCTTGATCCTCAGTATGAATTAGAGTAGTCCTGAACTGGTTCACAAGGGACATTGTTCCGTATAGGTACTTACCTCCTAGCGTTTAGCTTATCTTTTCCCTCCACATAGGGCGGGAAGTAGGCCTGCCGTCCTGGAAGGTTCATAGAAACACCGTTACCGGTAAGTAACGTCCGTTTTCTCTCATCACCTTCCAGGACGGCACCCGAGAGGATAGACGAGTAACCAACAGGCCTACTTTAGGGTGGGACCCTTGCCTGCAAGGTCTTTTGCTAGATGTCAGAATCTGATTTTATTTCACCACTTCCACTTTCTAGTGTGTGATGAGGGTATCCTAGCTGGATCATGAAAATGACCTGCAGGTCTGCTCCACCTATGCTCCTGTCTCCTCTTTGGATGCAGAGTCTAGGTGGCACGTGCTCTTAAAGAAAAAAAAAATTCTGAGAGCTTGAGTATTCTTTAGGATAGAAAGGTTGGCTGCGCCAATATTCTAGCCATCGTGGTTGATAGTGTCTGCAAAGCTGCATAAGACCATCCAAAGTTTAGTCAGAGATTTGTTCTGTGAAACAAAGACCTACTTTGATCAACCCAGAAAAAAACAACATGTGGTTTTAAGCCACTAGTCTGTACAGGAGAATGGTTTAGAAAGAAACAGGGTCTCCCGACGTACAATCCATGTGGGTCCCCCTTTTTTGTTTGCCATAGTCCTGGTGAAACAGGGAAATAAACCCACTCAAGGATACTAGATTAAGGGAAGTCTATTCCCTTCACTCAAATGACTGGACAGGTATGTGACCAAGCAGGGCGTTTGGTGTGCTCCTGCACTCCCTTCAGTCCACCTGTCCACCTCCATTCATTGGAATGCATGTGACTTTATAGCGAGGACACTTATTGGTCAGTGTCTGGACCACAGGATGCCTTGGCGTGGCTCGTTCGTGCATCCGCCAATACGCGTGGACAAACTCCTGTCTCCAACGTACACTGCTAGACCGGACAAAAACAGCTGCTCTGCAAGCCGGTTGACAAGCAGGTCCCATCCTGGTCATTCCCCATTTCTGGGTTCCTTCCCATCTGAATACCGACATGTCAGATGTGAGATTGTTCTATATACCCTAGGCTCCTTATAACCCTGCGAGTCGATCATTAAACTACGCAGAAAGGAGCCTGTTACGAAATTGCGAGTAACCACTGCATTCATTGGTATATAACAGAAAAGAACAAAGGTGTCGGGGAAAGAAAACTTTTCACCGCCCCCCGCGTATAATATGCAGATACATTTTACCCTATAATCTCAGGGTAAACCCATGAGTGCCACACGCCAACAGAATACAGTATTCTGTAAAAATCCAGTGTTTGAGGTCATGATCCACTCCACGCACCAAGGAGTGTTAAGTTAAGCAGATCCCTACCACAAGGGACCAATGCCATAGTAGGAGTAAAAAGATGAATATTGGTTATTCATATCCAGTTCGTCCAAGGGGGTGACATGAAGGACATACACTGAGCTATAAAGCTCGGATCGGATCGGGAGAACCAGTCAGAAAGAATCCTGATGCTGAATTTTTTAGGCAAACAGCCCCTAACAGCGTAACCCCTTTCCTACTAAAAAGAACCTACTAGGTGATTTTATGACCTCCTTCCAGTGTCCTATAACCCTACTGGGTTCAGGTCTAGGGAATGTCTCTGGCATGCCTAGAAGTAAAGGCCCGCAATCAGAAATCCTGTTCCTTCCATGTGAATGGAAAATAAGGTCTGAAATAAAGTGACCAAAATGTCCCAGATATACAGGTCCTAGATCTTGTATTTCCGAAGGACAGCAAGCTCAGACTTAATATGGAAAAACCAGATAGACACCCCCAGCCTCCACTGCTGTGTTTTCTGATATACAGACACCTGTAGGATAGAGAAGACACAACCAACCTTAGGTGTGTATTTCTCATATGTAGTAAGATACCATATAACCTAAGCCCAGAGAAAGGACAGAAGCTCCAAGTGTGAGCTTCTGATGCTTAATAGGTTTATAGGTCCTGTATCCAACAGAGAGGCCACTAGCCAATATGGTGTTTTTTTTTAGTTTTTTTTTTTTTTTCTGAGTAATAAACAACGCAGAGGACACAGACACCTTCTCCTGCTGTGTTTTATTTATGTGCAGCGACCCAAGGTAATAGATTCAGGACAGGAGGACAAGAACCACTATAGTGTTGTCTATTCCTGACTGACCGCAGTACGGTCTTCCAATCAACAGAAAATAATACTAGCACCTATAGTATATCTCTGATGATCATAGAAAAAAACAAACAGTCGCATGGCCAGTATGACCAAAAGGACATATGCGGCCTCAACCGTGTATTGCTGGTGTTATACTCCCTGCAGTCATAACTAGCAGAGAGTGATATTAGCATACTTCAGATAAACAATAGGGTATAGGACAAGGGACCGAAATGTTACAGACAGTAACATTGTGTATTCCAACACCCACAGTCATATACCTGATAGAAACGTCACTAGCAAGAACACTCAATGCTGTGCGTTTCTGGATAGTAACAGTATACCGTCATGAACCCACAATACCAGTTGTGCATTATTTTGATTAGAAAAAAAAAACTTGGAAAGTTTATATGACCAACAGCATGTTGTCAGCAACCCAATGTGTTACTTAATGCAACCTTGTCGGGTCATCTAATCAACAGAAATGTCACTAGCAAAAAGGGACCCTTAAAGCAGTGCATATCTGAATTTATAAATATCCTTAACAATAATACAATGCTATGCGTTTCTGATCAGCAAAATTGTATAGTCATATAACCAGCAGAAGTGTCGCTATCAGTAACTCAGCATCATGCGTTTCTGATAAGTAATAGTGTACCAACATGTAACCTCCAGAAATTTTTACCAACAGTAACTCAGTGTGGTATGTTTCTGAATAACCATAGTGTGCGGTTTATATAATAGAGGTGTCACCGACAAATCAATGTCATGCTTCTCTGATAAGCAATAATATACATGCATGTATCCGACAGAAATTACACCGACAGTAACTCAATGTGGTATGTTTCTGAATAACAATAGTGTGCGAATATAGCATAGAGGCGTCACCACCATTCAGTGTTATGCGTTTGATAAGGAACAGAGTACCGTTATCTAATCAATTTTAGGCATTTCTGGTGAGTCATAGGATATCCCTTGATCATCAGTCTACATATATACACACACAAATATATATATATATACATACACACACATATATCTCAGAAATGACCCAAGATAAACCCATGTTGTGCATTTCTGATGTGCGGACAGACCAACGCTCTATCCTAGCATAACCTGAGTTTCAGATATTGATCCTTCATCCCAGTGAAGGAACATGGTAGTTCCAAATACTGGAAATCCGAGGTGTGTGACTATACCACAATAGTGGTAGCTGCTATTCTGCTATTGCAAAGGTCTGAGTAGGTGTAGCTGGTCCACACACAGGTGGGAGCTAGTCCAAGCCTTTAAGGTCTTAACGAGCACAGACTCAGAAATCAATTAGGTTTCTCATGAAGAGGTGACCATAGTCTCAGGCTGGAGGCAATCAGACACCTGTATGGCTGATTTTCATAGCTTTAACACAGGGGTTTGTACCAGAGAAACTCCCAATTAAGGGTTGCAGGCTAGCATTTTATGCTTCTCACACCACCTAAATGGTTTGTTGCCTGAGCCACAAGAGGTTTAGATTAACTCTAACACACTGACAGATATACCAGCAGTGTAAGGAGGAAGTGATCGGTTGGAACTTGGGAGATATTGTAACCAATAAACAACCCCCACAAGGGTAATAAACCCACTAGTATGCCCCCTGTTGGGCCTATCCTAAGAGTTTAGGAGGTCAGTTTTTTGGCTAAAAAACCTAACTGCACCCTTGTGATCTGCCTGTCAGATTCATGGCAGGCTGGCCCTAACTGGATTGAGCCTTGCTCAGCCCCCTTTTATGAGATTATTCTAGGGATTTTATAATCTCCTCAGAGGCCTGTATTTGCCTGCAGGAGTCCAACCAGACCCTCTAGGGTGAATGGCTCCTGTTTAGCTTGGCTTACCATATCCTCCCTGTCCTCCTTAAGCTTCCTCTACCTGGACTAGAGGGAATGACTGTGAGGGCGGGGGAAGGGCACTAGGTTCCGTTCGGACGAGGCCTTCTTGGGAGGATATGTCTTCTCTAGGGATAAGCTCCTCTATGTCAGACCTTAAGTTACGGACTGCCTGGCGGCTTCATGGAAAGTTTTTCCTTTCTCTGCCAAGTTATGAGGAGCTATGCCCTGTAGCGGTAGGAGACTGTTTATTTGGGGTCTCCTGGGATCCGCTGGGGGGTTTTTGCAAGACAAGAGATATACATATATGCATAATATTACTTTGTCCTCCCCCAGGACTGCAGGTTTGTACTGGGGAGGTGAAAGGGTGAGAAGTATAAACCAGTCCTGTGCTGGCTGGCTGGTCCCAGAGACTCAGACCCTGAAGACCAGGACTCTCACTCCCTTTCCTCCTCCCTTTCCAAGGGGGAATGTACTCACTGCGCCCCGACCTGGATCTGCCTACAGTCACATTTGCCTTCATCTCCTCCTGTCCATGAGGAGGTTTGGCTGGGTCCCCGGCTGTCGGTACCTCTTGTAAGGGCTATCCGCAAGCCGACCCTTCCACCGCCATGCTTCTCTCCGGCGTCCCTTCCGGGTTGCGCTGTGAGGCAAAAGCCCACCTTCACTCAGAGAGGCTTGGAGCGCCATGTTTCCAAAAGTAGGAAGCAGTACCCGGGAAGAGAGAGCTTTTCAAATGGCGGCGTTTCTTCTGCACCCTAGCGATGGCAAGCCTCCCCGCAGCTCAGAGCGCTGGTGCACGCCTGGGGCGACCTGTGAGTTAGACCCGAAGGCCTACAGGTTAGTTCAGCCCTCCCCGGCCTCCCTAAGACCTGTCTCAACAGGGGTACCTTCGACCCTCCCCGGTCTCTAGGTTTTCAAACAAAACAAACGTGACGATGTGTTCGGAGAAACACAATCAATACTGAGGATCAAGGGGAAGGGTGGGGACTTTTAAATTGTTAAGTGATTGTGTTTCCTGTGGGGAGGAGCCATCATCTCTCGGGTGCCGTCCTGGAAGGTGATGAGAGAAAAATAGGATTTTCTTCCGTCCGGAAAATCGGATCTTTGCGGAGGTGGGTGATTACGGGTGTCAGCGGATGGTCATCCGCTGACACCCGCAATCACATAGGGACCAATGTATGTCCCGTTTTCATCCGCAACGGATGGATGAAAATGCGGACATACGGTCTGCATGTTTGAAAGGGGCCTTAGCATAATTTTTTGGTATAATGTGAAAGATGATGTTACGCCGAGATACCAAACATGTCACGTTTTAAAATTGCACGCACTCGTGGAATGGCGACAAACTACGGTACCTAAAAATCTCCATAGGCGACGATTATAATTTTTTTATACGGTTACCAGGTTAGAGTTATAAAGGAGGTCTAGTGCTAGAATTATTGCTCTCGCAACCAAGATTATTTCGTATTCACTTTTACGTTCCTCCCATGATATTCCCCTCAGGGAACACTATAGTTACTTGCAACTTCGACATTTCCTCCAGCGCTTAATCAGATCCCAACCTACCCCCTATACCATGACCCCCTTTGAAAGCTTATGTAGATCACGCCCCCATTCCCCGGGACTCATATCTCTCATTTATACAGCGATTATCAACTCTAGGAGACCGCCCTTAAGACCTTACTACCTTCAGTGGGAGGCTGAAGTTGGGAGGCAACTCGATCCGGAAGATTGGCAGGCAATGACCATGGCATTGTCTAAATGCTCTACCAATGTTCTCTTTCAGGAGAACGCTTATAAAGTGTTCTATAGGTGGTACTATACCCCGGCCAGACTGGCGAGTTTCATACCTTCTTATTCCCCTTTGTGTTTCCGTGGATGCTCTCAGGAGGGTACTATGGCACATATCTGGTGGACCTGTCCCAGGGTATGCAGATTGTGGGTTAGAGTTTATGCGTTGCTCCGCAACCTCTTTCTGATACCAACCTAAAGAAGGACCCTTTTGAGGCCCTTTTATGGAAACAGATCACGGAGCTTCTCCGCCCTGAACGCCAGCTGGCGGCGCATGTTTTTACTGCAACTAAATTGGTCATTGCAAGGGCCTGGAAGACCCCGGTTCTCAGTTTCGAAGCAGTCAAAAACTGCATTAATGATATTATGGTTAACGAGAAACTCGCTGCTGTGTTATCAGATACCCACGATAAATTTCTCAGGGTATGGCAACCCTGGGTGGCTAACAACCACCCTTCACGATTTAACCCAACGCTGCTTTCTTTTTGATAGGTCTCTGTTCCCCCTGTGCCCCGTGGACCCCCTTTTCTCTTTCTTTCTTTCTGTCTTCTATTTTCTTTTCTCTATTTCTTTTCCTCTTTCTCTTTATTGCCACTTGCTCATGCTGCTTATCTAGCTGACCCGCTTTCTTTTCATCCTCTTTCTTTGTTCTCTGTGGCTTGGGCCCTCAGGCTTGGTCCTGTCGGCCCTGGACACAGGATGCATTATTCATTTTATATTTTGAAAAACAGATATCCTCTGCTATGTGCCTGCTTGAATTTAAATTTTTTTTTTTTTTTTTGTTATTTTAGGTATTATCTTAAATTTTTTTATTTTTGTAATGTTGTGTATTGTATAGCAACTTTGCTTTTAAGTTCTACATTTACCCCGGCGTGTTAGCCGGTATGTTAACCTAAGCCAGCATTAGGTTAATTTAGCAGGCCACCTGTGTTGAGGACATTCTATTGCCGGTCTTCTGGATTCGCTTTGGATCCCTAGAAGCCGGATTGATCTAAGGTCTACGGACTATCTGCTCTGATGTTTGATAGCTTATGGTGTGTCCACCACTGTTTTTTTTTCTCTTTTGTATTCTTTTTTGTTTATTGATGTACTTTTTCAATAAAACTTTTTGTACAAGAATTATTGCTCTCGCTAGGACGATCGCGGCGATACCTCACATGTGTGATTTGAACACTGTTTACATATGCGAGAGAGACTTCCTTATGCGTACCAATACTTGTGCAAATGCTTGGTATCAGCACAGATACCGATACTAGTAACGCTATGTGTCACGGAAAATGAACACAGCACATCACCATGAACACACCATCCCATCAAAGCATATTCACATGTTAGAATGGCCTAGTCAAAGTCCAGACCTAAATCCAATTGTGAATCTGTGGCAAGACTTGAAAATTGCTCTTCACAGATGCTCTCCATCTAATCTAATAGAGCTTGAGCTATTTTGCTAATAAGAATGGGCACAAATGTCCCTCTCTAGATGTGCAAAGCTGGTAGAGACATCCTCAAAAAGACTTGCAGATGTAATGGCATCGAAAGGCAGTTCTACAAAGTATTGACTCAGGGGGCTGAATTCAAATGCACGCCACACTTTTCAGGTATTTATCTGTAAACAAAATTTAAAACCATTTATCATTTTCCTTCCACTTCACAATTATGTGCCACTTTGTGTTGGTCCGTCACATAAAATCCCAATAAAATACATTGTTCATTTTTGATTGTAACATGACAAAATTTCAAGGGATATGAATACTTTTTCAATTTACCTAACACAGGCGATGTATGGGTAAGTTTGAGCGGACCCTTGGCTAGATACCTTTAACATGAGTCCTAGGGAACTTATTCAGATGAGGTTATTGCAATGTCTGAATGTATAATGTCATCATACTACATAGAGTATGTAAGTTTTTCTTTAATTCCTTTTACACCCGTGTTTTTTTAAGAGAGATTATTCTGTGAATGAGACATTGGGGATTTGTTATGTCATGTTATCAAACTTTTGCTGTATAACTGGAACCCTATGATCTCCAATGTATTTACACTGGAAAGTTTTATGTTGTTTAATAAAGCTTTCTTGATATATATAAAAAAAAAGAAGACACTAAAGGACACTTGTTTGCACCCTCCCCCCCCAATGCCACACTTGGAACATATTGTTATGTTACAGAGGGATGGGAGGTTTTTTATAGTAGAGCTGCACGATTCTGGCTAAAATGAGCTTCACAATTTTTTTGCTTAGAAGATAGATCACGATTCTCACGGCGTAACATCATCTTTCAGATTAAAACAAAAACATTTGGCTAACTTAATTTTTTTTTTTTATTCCTTGAAGTGTATTTTTCCCCAAAAAAAAGTTTTGAAAGACCGCTTGGCAAAAACAGTGTGATATAAAATATTGCGTGCCATTTTGTTTTTTTTTCTAAAAGTAATGGCTTTCTTCTGGCTACTTTGCCATAAAGCCCAACCTACGGAATATTGACATCCTATGTACAGATACTCCAGTCTCTACTGTGGAACTCTGCAGCTCCTCTAGGGTTACCTTAGGTCTCTCTGCTGCCCCTCTGATTAACCACTTAACGCCCGCCGCACCACTATTTACGTCCACAGAATGGCACGTACAGGCAGATGGGCATATATATACGTCCCTGCCTTCTAGCGGGTCGGGGGTCTGATCGGGACCCCTTCCGCTGCGTGCGGCGGGCGGCTTACCTCCGGGAGCGATCCGACTCGAGGGGGCGGCTGTTCGTTTCTGTCCGCCCCCTTGTGATCGCTTCCAGCCAATCCTGTGAGCCGCCACCGTGTCACTTCCTCTGCCTGTAAAATGTAAACATAGGCAGAGGAAGTGATGCAGCTCTCATCTCGGAGGTATTTTCAAACTGCTGAGATGAGAGAAGAGTCACAGTAAGTCGCACCTAACACTACACTGACACCAGTACACATAGGCACATTTAACCCCTTCCGATCACCCCCCCCCCCACCCCCCTGTCACACTGTCACTGAATGCAGTGATCATATATGTACTGATCACTGTATTTAGTGTCAGTGTGACAGTTAGTGTGACAGTTAGTGTGACAGCCAGTTAGTGTTAGGTCCAGGGTAGCCCCGTACCCCCCCCTAATAAAGTTTTAACCCCTTGATCACCGCCCTAGTTAACCCTTTCACTCCCTATTGCCAGTGTCACTAAGCGATCATTTTTCTGATCACTGTATTAGTGTCACTGTTGCCGCTAGGAAGCTAATTTTTTTTTATTGCGATTTTTTTTTACTAAAGACATGTGGCTGAATAAATTTTGGCCTAAATGTTTGACTAAAAGTTAGTTTATTCATTTTTTCTTATAACAAAAAGTAAAAAATAGATTTTTTTTCAAAAATGTCGCTCTATTTTTGTTTATAGCGCAAAAAAATGAGGCAATCAAATACCATCAAAAGAAAGCTCTATTTGTGGGAAGAAAAGGACGCAAATTTTGTTTGGGAGCCACGTCGCACGACCGCGCAATTGTTTGTTAAAGCGACGCAGTGCCGAATTGGAAAAACGCCTCTGGGCATTTAGCAGCATATTGGTCCGGGGCTTAAGTGGTTAATGCCCTCCTTGCCCGGTCCGCGAGTTTTGGTGGGCGGCAGGTTTGCTGTTGTGCCATGTTCTTTCCATTTGGCTATGATAGATTTGATGGTGCTCCTAGGGGTCGTCAAAGATTTGGATTTTTTTTTTTATAACCTAACCCTGACTTGTACTTCTCAACAACATTGTCCCTTACTTGTTTGGAGAGTTCCTTGGTCTTCATGGCAGTGTGTAGTTAGTGGTGCCTCTTGCTTAGGTGTTGCAGCCTCTGGGGCCTTTCAAAAAGGTGTGTATATGTAATGACAGATCATGTGACACTTAAATTGCACACAGGTAGACATCATTTCACCAATTATGTGACTTCTGAAGGTAATTGGTTACACCAGAGCTTTTTATGGGCTTCATAACAAAGGGGGTGATACATATGCACATGCCAAGTATCAGTTTATTTCTGAAAAATCGTTTTATGTATATATTTTTCTAATTTTATTTCACCAACTTAGACTATTGTGTTCTGATCCATCACATATAATTCAGATTAAAAAAAAATTGAACTAAAGGCTGTAATGTAACAAAATAGGTAAAAAGCCAAAGGGGTGAACACTTTTGCAAGGCACTGTATCTTACATGGAGCAATTCACTTTGACAACTTTGGTTAATTATGCACAAGGCCAATCTACAATTGACATAAATTATTATAGGTAGGGAAGAGTAAGATTAGAAGACTGTAAATTTCATCTTGCAATTATAAAAACAGCAAGGATACACTTATCAGTAAATTAATAGTGATTCATACCTGTGTTTGCCAGACGAGATTTTATAAGCTTTTCCAAAGTCTCTTCAGGAATGGGAATACCCGTTTTGTAATGTTTTGACATTCTTTGAAGTGACTGCCTCTCCCATACCCAATTTTCCAGCATTTGAGATGGTGCTTCAACAAAATCTCTCTCTACATGTGTTCCACTAAACATTGCGAAATCTGCCTGTGACACACATATATAGTGGTAAAGTAGAGCCCAATACAATCAATGTACAGTACATTATAGAAAAGAACAGCAATGCCACCTACCTGAGAACAAAGCTGATGCATTACATGCCCAAATTCATGAAAGTACGTCTCCACTTCATCATGCTGTAAAAGAGATGGGGCATCCTGTGTGGGTTTGGTGAAGTTGGCAACCATGGCAGCCACAGATATCTGTCTTGTGCCATCGGGTAAAAGGCACCCTGGTTGCAGCCCAAAGCAAGCTGCATGGGAATACTTTCCCTCCCTGCAAAATACATATATAAGGTAAAAAAATACAATGGTCCAAGTCAATTCTAGTCAGTAGCATGTAAAGAAATAAGGGAGCTTACCGAGGGTACAAGTCAAGATAGAATTTTCCTAGAAGCTGTTCTGTTGCTACATCTTTCACAGAGAACAAGGACACATCCTCGTGCCACGCAGGAGCACCCTTCTCCAATTCAAAGGTCAGGCCTAGCAGCTCTTGATAAATATTCAGCAGACCAGAGGTGACCACTTCCATTGGAAAATACTCTTTTAGAAGATTCTGGTCCACACTGTATGTGGTCTCTTCTACCTGGTTCATAAAGTACCTCATGTCCCAGGCATTAATCTGGCCATCAAATTCAAGACCTCTCTTCTCACACTCCTTCTTCTTGAGTTCCCACATGACAGCTCTTTCTTGCTCTCCCAAAGGTTTCAATTTTTGTGATAATTCATCTGGAAATATACATACATACATGTAAAATAATGTTTACAGTAAGGGAGATCTATATATCAAATTAAATAGATCTTTAAATAGAAGAAAATCAGGCACAATATATCCATTTGGGTGCTTTTGCTGTTAAAGGAGTTGTAAAGTCTTGAGGTTTTTCACCTTAATGCATTCTATGCATTAAAGCGGGAGTTCACCCGGAAAAAAAAAAATTAACATTAGATTGATGCTCATTTTGTCAAGGGGAATCGGGGAGTTTTCTTTTAAATTGAAGCGGTACTTACCGTTTTAGAGAGCGATCTTCTCCGCCGCTTCCGGGTATGGTCTTCAGGACTGGGCGTTCCTATTTGATTGACAGGCTTCCGACGGTCGCATACATCGCGTCACGAGTAGCCGAAAGAAGCCAAACGTCGGTGCAGCTCTATACGGCGCCTGCGCACCGACGTTCGGCTACTTTCGGAAAATCATGACGCGATGTATGCGACCGTCGGAAGCCTGTCAATCAAATAGGAACGCCCAGCCCATACCCTGGAAGCGTCGGAGAAGATCGCTCTCTAAAACGGTAAGTACAGCTTCGATTTTAAAAAAACTACCCGATTCCCCTTGACAAAATGAGCATCGATCTAAAGTTAAAAATTAAGTTTTCGGGTGAACCTCCACTTTAAGGTGAAAAAAACCTTCTGTGGGGCAGCTGCTCCCCAGAGCCCCCCTTTTACTTACCTGAACTAAATGGTTGCAGCACTTGGGACCAATTACTTAAACAATCTCTGGCGAAGAATATAAGGATCTGTGTAGCAGAGAAGCTAAATCTTGCTATATAGTGTACACTGTGTGTTTGCTATTACCTAATCTTTCAAAGTTAGACAGCAGCTAATGCCAAGTTCTATTATACAATTATGTTTGTAACACTAAAGTTGCAGTGTAATTCTTTTTGTCCTCCACAGCACACTATTTAAAAACAAGCTCACTTGTCATTCTTCTCCACTGGCAAAACTTAGAGCACATGGTGTGCAGTATAAAGTCCAAAAACTACAAGCACGTTCAAAAGTATACTCCTCAAAAGCTGTTCTTTAATTAAGTCATATTGGAAAGTTAGAGCCCCTAAACATTTCAGGCTTTTGTCCTTTGTCGCCACAATTTTTTTTTGTTTTCTTATAAATACTTGCACATCATTAATACGGGTACACACTAACAGTTTTTTTTTTGTGTAATCCAGTGTGTTGCACAAAAAAAAAAAACTGACAGCTCCGGTCGGAGACACTGTACTAACCATGCAAGGTTAGTCCAGTGATCTCACCCGCTGTTGTGTTCTGACAGGGGGACGATCACCCTGCCAGATCACTCCGATCAGCGCTCTCTGCTATTGGCTGCCATTGGCTGAGCCGAAAAGCCGGCTTCTGTCGGACAGTCCGACATACACACATGCAGAATGTCGGCCATTTTTTTTTTTTAACCAGCAAATGTTACCCACATTCTGTATGGAGCATTAAATTAGTCTTCACAGGAAAGCATTAAGAGCACATAGTGCAGTCTCAAGTCAGTCTGTTGGATTGGAAAAGGGAGGTGGCAAATGGGATATGAAAGGGAGTGCTTTGCCATACTAGGCTAAAGGTTGTGTGTTTCTACTGACACACAGTGTATGGAGACATAACTCTAGTCCCTGCATGCAAGGATAGCTCCATAGGATGCTGCAAGATAAATAATCCACGTGAAACAGGAAACCTGGGGCAGCAGTCATGGAACCATCTTAAACTGGAACATAGGCAAGGATTACAGGAAAAGGAATCTGCATACTCAGTAAGTGATTGTTTAATAAAAAAAAAAACACAGAAAAAAAACCCCACAAAAACAAGATGAAGCGTGTTGACCTCTTCTAAAAAGAAAATTAAAAAAAGGGTTTACCATCAATACTAAAAACTACACTTTGGATTCTAAGACATCCTCATGTATTTCCTCTCTGAGCTTGTAGGCTACATTCATTAAATCATGTCACATTTAAAAACACATGCATTTTCAGTGAACTCAATGCAAACACATAAAAAAAGCATTGAAAATTGACATGTGTTTATATGCGATTCCACTGGAACCACTGGAAACACAAGCATGCCAATACAGACAGGAGTGAATGGAGACTTAAAAAAAAACAAGACAAACAAATAATAATAATAATAAAGCAAACACAGGGAAACCACAGTAAAAGAGCCTTTAAGGTGTATAGTTTTGAAGTGCTTTCTTTTTTGGATTATAAAACAAATGTCTGTTTAAAATGTAATGTCATATTTGCTAATCAAATTGTGCATCTTTTCCTCAATGCAAAACGATGTGCTTCATCTGTCAAAAGGACTACTAAAAACTGTGATTGCTTCCCTGTAGCATGCAACACGTTCTAATACAATGAACAGAAAAACAGAATTTTAATCTGTTACTTGGAGTTCATTAACCACTTAAGCCCCGAGCCTGTTTTTCAGATTCGGTGTTTACGAGACTAAAACATTTTTTTTGCTATAAAATTACTTAAAACCCCCAAACATTACATTTTTTTTTCTAACACCCTAGAGAATAAAATGACAGTCATTGCAATACTTTTTGTCACAACGTATTTGCGCAGCGGTCTTACAAGCGCACTTTTTTTTTAAAAAAATCACTTTTTTAAATTAAAAAATAAGACAACAATAAATTTGGCCCAATTTTTTTACATATTGTGAAAAATAATGTTACGCCGAGTAAAATGATACCCAACATGTCACGCTTAAAAATTGCGCCCGCTCGTGGCATGGCGTCAAACTTTTACCCTTAAAAATCTCAATAGGCGACGTTTAAAAAATTCTACAGGTTGCATTTTTTGAGCTACAGAGTAGGCCTAGGGCTAGAATTATTGCTCTCGCTCTAACGATCGCGGCGATACCTCACTTGTGGTTTAAACACTGTTTTCATATGCGGGCGCTACTCGCGTATGCGTTCGCTTCTGCGTGCGAGCTCGACGGGGCGCTTTAAAAATTTTTTTTGGGGGTTTTCGTATTTATTTTACAATTTTTAACACTGAAATAAAAAAAAAAAAAATTATCACTTTTATTCCTATTACAAGGAATGTAAACATCCCTTGTAATAGAACAAAGCATGACAGGTCCTCTTAAATATGAGATCTGGGGTCAAAAAGACCTCACATCTCATATTTAGGCTTAAATGCAAAAAAAAAAAAAAAAAAAATTGAAAATGTCATTTTTTCAAATGACAAAAAAAAAATGTTGCTTTAAGAGGCTGGGCGGGACTGACGTTTTGACGTCACTTCCGCCAAGCAGAGCTATAGGGACGGGTGAAGGAGATTTTTCCTGCACTCGTAACCCCGCTCAGCTGCCGAACGGTCCCGATCTCCTCCGCCGCTGCCGACTGCTACGGTAAGCGGCGGGCCCCCTCTCCCGCCACCGGCGATCTCACGGCGAATCCGCCGCGGAGACCGCCGTTATCGTTTACACGGCCGCCCACTGAAGAGATGAATATCTCGGTTGTGGCAGCAGCTGCTGCCGTTACCGAGATATCCATCTTTAAAGTGCCGACGTAGAATGACGGTGGGCGGTCGGTAACTAGTTAAAGGACACAGGCTCAGTAGTGATTCAAAGACAATTCGATTATAGTGTTGCATTCAGAAGCTGGACAAAAAAGTAGTTGCCCAGCCAGATATGACCCCAGTGCAGAAGCAAACATTTATATTGAATGTTGGTTGATGTGTGCTCCATTGGCACACAAACCTTTAACATATTCCAAAACCTTCAATATCAGCATCAACTTTACTCTTGTATTATTTATCATGCCAATGAGAAAAATAAAGCACGTCTTTACCCAAGAAGCTTGCCACAGTTTTGCTGTTCTTTGCCATGTTCATCTCCAATATAAAATCTGCATGTGTCTCAAAGCCAAGTAAACTGCTTTTCTCTTCTCTTAACTTGACAAGTTCACAAAGAATTTTGTTGTTCTCCTGTAAAATGTAAATTAAAAGACAATTATTGAGACGGCCCTGTAAAGATGTGGACAGTCAGGTCAGCGCCATGAGTATTTCCATTACCTCTTTACAGCGGGAGTTAAAAGCCAACTCCACTTTTCTCCGTGTTTCAGGAACAAAGCATTTTTTCATCAGCGGGAAATAATGAGGATATTTCAAAGTAACCTTTAGTTTTCCATCTTCATCTTTCTCCAGGGAATTCAAAAAGTCATCAGGAAGCCCTCCTACAAAATCAGTATTTTATAACTACATATTTATATATAAATTAAAGTACTCAAAAGCAATGCAATAAGCTAGGGAAATGTATCTTATAGGATAATGTTGTATTCCTTTATAGGTTGCTTGTTTAGAAATTAAGGTGTAAGTCCTTCTAAGTAGATACAGTAAAACCTTGGATTGAGAGTAACTTGGTTTGAGAGCGTTTTGCAAGACAAGCAAAATGTTTAATACATTTAATAAATTTTGACTTGATATACAAGCGATGTCTTGATATAAGAGTAGTGTCATGTCACAACTGAGTATAAAAGAGAAGAGAAGCGCCTCTAAGTGTAGCAATACGGATACAGTTAAAGGGGTTGTAAAGGTAAAAAAAAAAAAAAATCCCTAAATAGCTTCCTTTACCTTAGTGCAGTCCTCCTTCACTTGCCTCATCCTTCGATTTTGCTTTTAAATGTCCTTATTTCTTATGAGAAATCCTCACTTCCTGTTCTTCTGTCTGTAACTACACACCGTAATGCAAGGCTTTCTCCCTGGTGTGGAGAAAGCCTCTTGAGGGGGGAGGGGGGAGCAGGAGTGTCAGGACGCCCACTAACACACAGCTTCTTTCTCTATCTGCAAAGTAGAGAGCGTCCTGACCCACCTGCTCGCCCCCTCCCCCCTCAAGAGACTTTCTCCACACCAGGGAGAAAGCCTCGCATTACTGTGTGTAGTTAGACAGAAGAACAGGAAGTGAGGATTTCTTATGAGGATTTCTCATAAGAAATAAGGACATTTAAAAGCAAAATTGAAGGATGAGGTAAGTGAAGGAGGACTGCACTAAGGTAAAGGAAGCTATTTAGGGGGGGGGGGTGTACCTTTACAACCCCTTTAATTGATGTGCTTTACCCTGGATGCCTGCATACTTAGATGTGCCTATTTTAATCATCAACCATTTGAGTTGGTAAATGTTGTACCTTCATTAAATGTAACCATTTTGCTACACTTGGAGGTGCCTCTCTTCTCGTTTATACTGTGTAGCTCCTGCTGGATTTTACTTATAATCCCCTTGTGGAGGCTTCCATTTGTGGATGGACATTTTATGGTTACACAACCTATGACGTTGCTATAATCTTTTTATATGGACTATAAACTGAAGGACTTGTAAATAAATGGTTGTTGAACGAATCACCTGAGTTTCCATTATTTATTATGGGGAAACTTGCTTTGATATACAAGTGCTTTGGATTACAAGCATGTTTCCGGAACAAATTGTGCTTGCACTCCAAGGTTTTACTGTATATCAAATATGGGTAAACAGTGAGAGCTGAATGCACAAATATCTAAATACGGTAACTAAATCAAACACAGGCTTCATGTAACCCTAGGCATCTCCTGTAGTGTAGCTGGGTGCAGAGACAGCAGCATTATCTCTTTCTTTGCCATTTGTAGCCAGACCTATTGTAACTTTATTGCAACTCCCCGATGAGGACTGAGGTGCACAAAGACCGACTTCACTACTTAGGACGGGTTCACACTTTTATGTCAAACGCTCCAACATTGGGAGCGCATGACGCGTGAAAATCAATGTTTCCCTAACTGATCCGACACAAGTCGGTCTGACTTTGAAAATGCTCCCTGCACTACTTTGGTCTGACTTTGATCCTACTTAAGCCCATTGAATATCACTGAAGTCGGATCAAAGTCGGATCACTGTCTTAACTGGTATGCGACTTGTGCTCTGATGATCTTGAAGGGGAGCACCACGCTAAATAAAAGAGAAAAAAAACCCGGTATGGGTCCCCCCCCCAAGAGCATACCAGGCCATTTGGTCTGGTATGGATTTTAAGGGGAACGCCCACGCCGAAAAAACGGCGTGGGGTCCCCCCCAAAATCCATACCAGACCCTTATCCGAGCAGGTAGCCAGGCAGTTAAAAAAAAACGGGTGTGGACGGGCGAGCGCACCCCCCAGAACCATACCAGGCTGCATGCCCTTAACATGGGGGGGTGGGTGCGCAAAGCACCTTGTCCCCATGTTGATGAGACAAGGGCTTCTTCCCGACGGCCCTGGCCAAAGGAGGTCTGCGGGCGCGGTGCTTATCGGACTCTAGAAGCCCCTTTGACAAGGGGGCCCCCAGATCCTGGCCCCCCACCGTAAGTGACCTCTACTCATTCACCAAAAAAAAAAAAAAACAAGTGTAAAAAAAAAAACGTAGTAACAGGTTTTTAAAGTTATTTATTAAGGCCGCTGCTCCGGCGTCTCTTTTGATTTCTTCTCCCCTCTCTGGCTCTTCTCCCTCCTCCGCTGATGTCTTCTACCCCTCTCCGGTTCTTCTACCTCTGCCGAGTCTCCTTCCTGCGCTATCTTCTCCCTCTGTTCCTCTTCTGATGTTGCCTCGACTCGCTCTCCCGTAATACCAGATTTGCCATGTGCTATGACTTATAAAGACATGGGTCCGGGCCATCCGGTGATGTCAATGCCCTGGGTGGTGACGTCATTGTGGGCATGGTCTATATATTACATCCCCGGATGGCCCCGCACGATGTCTTTATAAAAGTCATAGAACACGGCGGATCTGCCATTACACGCGTTGAGGCAACATCAGAAGAAGAACGGAGGGAGAAGACAGCGCAGAAAGGAGACCCAGGCAGAGGCAGAAGACAGTGGACAGAGTGAGAAGAACTAGAGAGGGCTAGAAGACATCAGCGGAAAAGAACCGGCAGAGGACATCAGCGGAGGAGGCAGAAGAGACGGAGAGGGGAGAAGAAATCAGAAGAGACACCGGAGCTGCCAAAATAAATTAATTACTTTAAAAACCTGCGTACTGTGTTTTATTTTTTACCCCATATTCATTCACGTAGGGTGGGGGGCCGGGATCTGGGGGCCTCCTTGTTAAAGGGAGCTTCCAGATTCCAATAAGCCCCCTGCCCACAGACCCTGACAACCAACGGCCAGGGTTGTCTGGAAGAGGCCCTTGTCCTCATCAACATGGGGACAAGGTGCTTTGGGTTGTGGGGCGCAGAGCCCTCTCCCTTTTCCTGACCTGCCAGGCTGCATGCTTGGATAAGGGTCTGGTTTGGATTTTGGGGGGGACCCCAAGCCGTTTTTTCGGCGTGGGTGTTCCCCTTAAAACCCATACCAGACCGAAGGGCCTGATATGCTCTTGGAGGGGGAACCCATGTCGTTTTTTTTCTTCTTTATTTGGCGCGGAGTTCCCCCTAAGTTCCCCCAAAGTGCCTGGCATTGTCGGGGATCAAAGTAGGATTCCCATTCATTGAAGTCGGACAGATGTCGCAAAGCAAAGTCGGATCCGCAGTCATACGACTGTCGTGCCGTACCAGTGTGAACCCTGCATTAGACCAGGTTCACACTGGCGCGACGCCAGTGTGAGATCAATTCCTTTTACTGCTGCTGTAATCACCATATCGGATGTCACAAGTCAGATGGTTAGGACAAGGATCCGACTTTGATCCAACTTAAATTATATTAATGGACCAAAGTAGTGCAGGAACCTTTTTCAAAGTCGGACCGACTTGTGTCAGACTAGTTAAGACAGCTCTCATAGGGAATCATTGATTTACACACGACAGTTCTAACAACCCAACATTGCTGCCCCCTCTGGTGCTTGCCACGCTAATACCCTGCAAATATCCATGCCCAGGAATAATCCCCTTATGAAACTGATGATTTAAATCCATAAAGGAGAATAAAAGGTTATTCTTATATACTGGCAAAGGAAAACAATATACAAATGACCATTGCATGTTTGATAGCACCGGCTTCAAGTGGTAGTAAACTCTGTACTACCACTTGTACCTACAGGGAAACCTGTAATAAGGCTTGCATGTAGGTACTGTGAATATCTCCTAAACTTGCACAGCTTTGGAGATATTTAGAGTGCATGCAGTCGATGACATCACCGGCACATGCGCTCCGAGAGTCCGGATTACAGGATATGACTCAGGGCACCTATCTGTTAACATATGAGGGGTGTACCTCCCAGTCTTGTTAAACTTCAATCTCCTCAGAGACCTTTGAAGTCCACTCCGACCATATTTTATCATATTTATTTGTACAACCTCTGGCCGTATAGGTCAGTTTATACATGGGCAGTGCTTGATTGACCAAGTCTACCCTAGTCTGTAAAGCGGGAGACTCTAGTTTCTTCCAACTGAGGGCAATTGCTTTTTTTGCATAAAAAGGAGATAGCGGACCAGTCACTCCCGGGTGGCACCTAACTCTTCCTCTTCCAGGTCGCCAAGGAGACACCTGGTAGGGTTACAGATATTGAGCAAGGCGAGTTTTGTCTCCATAAAGAAGGTAACATCTGACCAAAACTGACGTATTTTTGAACAATCCCATATCATATGGAAGAAATTGCCTATATGTGGTAAGTTCCTTCTTACCACAACCTCTATGGTTATACTGTTTACTTGTGTAAGAACATTTTCAGTATTTTCATTTTACCTAGCTCTTCCCTGGTGAAAGGCAGAAATGTGATGTCTTCATTTAAATTCTTGCTGAAGTCAATGGAAAGAGTGCTCATCTTCTTCTTGATATCCTTGATTTTCTGCAAGGAGACACAAACACAAGGACTCAGAAAATGTGACAGTAATGGCTTCCAATCAACAAATGTGCTCTGCTAAAACATCTACAACAATTTTAATCTAGTCAAATCAACAAATAAATTAACTGGAATAAGTCAGTTTTACTACCACCTCTCAAATCAGGATAGTGGACTTTTAAAAAAACTTTACATTTACAAGTTGGTTTGTCACCAGTATAGGATTAGCGGAGAAATCTTCCAACGGGGTCACTAGTTCTGGTGACAACCAGGGATTCCCTCATTTTGGAGGGATTCCCTCCTACTTCCTGTGTTGGCTACAGCTGGCACACTTGACAATAAATAGAATCTAGGTTTAGTGCAGCTTAAATGCAATCCAATCATAATGGTGCTTAGTTTTTGGTAGTAGACCTTATTTTCTACAGTCATTAAACTCTCCATCGTGTTATCCTATGTGTCCATGCACACATAGGCTGTTATCAGCAGTTTTGGGCAGTGGCGTTTTTGAGCAGTAAAAAGAAAAAAACAAAACTAGTGGGTTCTGAGAGCTGTTTTTCAGCTGTAAAAATGCTCTAACGCTGATAAACGCTGAAAAACTTCGATAGACATTGAAAAACGTCACTCACCAGCGTTTGTTTTTGATCCATTGAAATATATATATATATATATATATATATATATATATATATATATATATATATATATATATATATATTTTTTTTTTTTTTTTTTTTTTCTTCAACAAAAAAAAAAACGCTATTGCAAAAATTTAGAAAAAAATCACTGCAAAGCTACTGGCGTTTTTATAACGTTATTTTATCTTCCAGTGTGCATGAGGCCTAAGGGTTAAAGCTTTACACGATTGTTTAGATGGCACTGTTTTTAAGTATCCCAATATATACACCCCTGATAACCTACCAGGTTTCCACTGTCTGCCACACAAAAGATCTGACCGATTTCTACATTCATGTGAAAATATCCGCAATGTATATAACACCAAAGAAAATGATGAAGATGATAAACAGTTGGAACCAATGAATTACCCAGTCTTCAAGATGTTGACCTTAGAAGAGTTAATGTGCCCTCTGACTATCACAATGCTCAATGCACACTCTGACTGAGCACAATGCTCACAGGGTAATCAGCAGCCCCTTTCACATGCATTGGTTATCCTTGATTCTATTACCGTATTTATCAGCGTATAACACACACAGGAGTATAACACGCACCCTTGTGTCACTGAGGACCTGATGCGCGTGCCCGGTGGCCGCGATTGCCCAGTAACTGAGAAGGACCGTGGATCTGTGTGTGTAAACACACAGATCCACGTCCTGTCAGGGAGATGAGACCGATGGTGTGTCCGTTGTACATAGGGACAACCAAAGGTCACCTCCCCCAGTCACTCCCCTCCCCCACAGCAAGAATCACTCCCTAGGGAATACATTAACCCCTTGATCGCCCCCTAGTGTTAACCCCTTCCCTGCCAGTCACATTTATACATTAATCAATGCATTTTTATAGCAGGGATCACTGTATAAATGTGAATGGTCCCAAAAATTGGTCAAAGGTGTCCGATGTGTCCGCTGCAATATCGCAGTTACGATAAAAATCGCTGATCGCTGCCATTACTAGTAAAAAAATAAAATAATAAAAATGCTATAAATCTATCCCCTATTTTGTAGACCCTATGGGCCTAATCCACAAAAGAGATACGACGGAGTAACTGCTGTTACTCCATCGTATCCCTTGTCCTAACTTTGGAACTGATCCACAGAAGCAGTTTTCCAAAGTTAGGCAGAAGATCTGACATGTGTAAGACACTTACACTGCCGGATCTTAGGATGCAGTACCGCATCCGCCGCTGGGGGCATTTTGAGTCGAAATGCCGCTTCTGGTATGCAAATTAGCACTTAGGGCGATCCACAAAGCTTTTCAGCTTCGTTTTTTCGCAGTAAGTTTTAGTTTGCAAGTGTAAAATTAAGGCTGCTTTTACATGGTGTAAAGTTAGTAACACCATGTAAAAGCACATTCAAGCGACGGCATTTGGTATGCATTCCCGAGGGAGAACTCCACGGCAATTTGTAAAATCAAAACCGGCATGGGTTCCCCCCCAGGAGCATACCAGGCCCTTAGGTCTGGTATGGGTTGTAAGGAGACCCCCCTACGCCGAAAATCATGCTCTGGCAGGTACCCACGTGGTGGGTGTCTACCCACGTGCACCCACCACGTGGGTACCTACCGGAGCATGATGGGACGGTGATGCCTATATAAATGGGATGCAAGGCGCGCTTCCATCATTGCAGTGACAAGAGGCGACGTGTCAACATCGGAAGAGGGGAGAAGAACAGAAGAGAAGAAGGTGACGTCACAGAAGACCGCGCTGGCTGCCTGTTAGTAATTGAGCTAACACACGAAGATAGCAGGCAGCCAGCGCTGAAGAAGAAGGCACCGGACAGCTGCAGAAGAACCGGGGTGCGCCGAGTCAACAGCGGAGAGCGGCGAAGATAGAAGAAGACCCCCGGAGAGCGGAGAAGACCCCCCCCGGAGAGCGGAAGAAGAAGCCCCCCCCGGAGAGCGGAGAAGACCCCCGGAGAGCGGAAGAAGAATCCCCCCCTGGTATTAGAGCTAATAAAGAAGACAGGGGGGGCCTCCGGAGCAGACTAATAAATTATTTTAAAAACCCTTGTGTTGTGTGTTTAATAACTTTAACTTTTTGCCTCCAGGTGAATGGGTAGGGGTACGATGTACCCCATATCCATTCACTTAGGGTGGGGGGCCGGTATCTGGGGGCCCCCTTATTAAAGGGGACTCCCAGATTCCGATAAGCCCCCGCCCGCAGACCCCGACAACCAACGGCAAGGGTTGTCGGGAAGAGGTCCTGTCCTCATCAACATGGGGACAGGGTGCTCTGGGGTGGGGGGGCCCGCAGTGCGCTCCCCTGCCCCAGAGCACCCAACCCCCCCATGTTGAGGGCATGCGGCCTGGCACGGCTCAGGAGGGGGGGCGCTCGCTCGTCCCCACTCCCTTTCCTGACCAGCCGGGTAGCGTGCTTTGGATACGGGTCTGGTATGGATTGTAGGGGGGACCCCCTACGTCGATTTTTCGGCGTAGGGGGGGTCTCCTTACAACCCATACCAGACCTAAGGGCCTGGTATGCTCCTGGGGGGGGGAACCCATGCCGTTTTTTTCTTTGAAAATTGGCATGGAGTTCGCCCTCTCAGGAATGCATGCCGAGCGACGCTGACAATTTTTCTTTTTTGTTTTTGTTTTCCCGGCGCTTTTTTTTTTTTCACCCGTCGCAACTTTAGTGTCCCGTCGCAATCCACAAAGCCCGCCGTAAATTACGTTCGCGCGCTGCACGTCGGGAAAATTACGTCACACGGATGCGCAGTTCGGCCGGCACGGGAGCGCGCCTCATTTAAATTTTAAACGCCCCCCGGAGAGGAGGACTGCCTTGCGAAGGAGGCACTTAAGTTACACGGCCTGAAATTTCTAGGTAAGTGCTTTGTGGATCAGGCAGAAATTTTAAGTCAGTGTAACTTAACTGCTGAAAGTTAAGTTAGGCAGCTTTTTTGAGGATTAGGCCCTATAACTTTTGCGCAAACCAATCAATATACGCTCATTGCGATTTTTTTATCAAAAATATGTAGAAGAATACGTATCGGCCTAAACTGAGAAAAAATGTGTTTAAAAAAAAAATTGATATTTATTATAGCAAAAAGTAAAAAATATTGTGTTTTTTTTTTTCAAACTTGTCCCTCTTCTTTTGTTTATAGCGCAATAAATCAAAAACGCAGAGGTGATCAAATACCACCAAAAGAAGAAAAAAAAAAAGTCATTTGGGTACAGTGTTGCATGACCGCGCAATTGTCATTCAAAGTGTGACAGTGCTGAAAGCTGAAAAATGGCCTGGGCAGGAAGGGGGTGAAAGTGCCCAGTAGGCAAGTGGTTAAAGAATCCTTTGAAAAGTGCTACTACTGTATATGGTAAATCTCTGGATATTCCTGTCTGTGGTGACAGTGTGATTTACACACATTTATCATAAGCCATTGTGTGAACATTTGATATTTTCCGATACAAATATCTGGTGACAATGATTGATTTGGGGTATAAAAGAGTTAACTACGTAGTTCACAAAACCTAGTGATGATCACTCTCAGTCTGTTGGCACCTAGATTGTGGTCCTGCGAGCTGGAAAATCTTTTTGCAGGGTGAGGCTAAAAGTGTCATTGTCACATATCAGTGATATGGCGTGGTGTGAGTTTGACCAGCCATTTGCCAGGTTGCTGCAGTCTGATACCATATCTGTCAAAGCCCCCACCCATCCCCCTCCTCGCATTAATCGATTGACAGCAGCAGGAGCCAATGGTTCCAGGTGATGAGAGAGAAAAAAATAAAGAGACTGCTGCTCCCAGGCACTGTGTTGGATTGAGATTGGGCTCAGGTAAATATTTAGGGGCTGGGTGCAGAGAATGCATTAGGAGAAAAAAAAAAAAAAACTTTAGCCTTTCAAAGCTAAAGGACTGCAAAGGGACCTTGCTACACCCATTTGCAGTCCTTATCAGGAGAGGTTTTAACAGAAGAGTTGTGAACTTGTGACCAGAAAGACATTCGTTCAAGGTTAAAGGTGTGTTCACTGCAACCAATTATGATCTAGAAAAAATCCGGTTTCATTTCTCTTATATGTGTAGCGCCCACTACCTTTTGGTATGTGCTAAAATAGTGTTTATTTGTTTTAAACTGTCATGGCAGGCAAAATCTAGTCAGGCCTATGCCTTATGTTAGGCCTGGTTGTTTTGATCTGGGACTGGGATTGTCAGAGTAGCAGTGGGTGTGGCCACCTGTACTCAGACTCTGGAACTCCTCCCCTGCCTTCAGGAGAATCTTCTGGAAGGGGGGGGCGGAGTTGGAGGCTCTGAGTGACAGGCAGCTTATGTGGCAGCTCTGCCAATCCCCAACTAGGGTTGGCAGGGGGCGAGCCTGCTATATAAGCTGAGGTAACATGCCGCTGGGGGGAGTCGTGAGAGAGAAGAAGATGGGGCAGTAGTCTCTGTGTGAGGGGCCCCAGGCCTGCGGGCCTACCAGGTGCTGAGTAGAAAGTCCTGATGGAGGACCACCTTTCTTCAACACCGCATAGAAGGAATTTAATACTAAGAGAAAGGAACCTGGAACTGTTATTGCTGGGCTGTGCGGTTGAACCATGTCTCTTCCATGGAACAGGTCAGTGGGTACATGACAGCAAGTGATGGGACCAGAGGAGTCTATTGAGGAGGCTTGGGAATATCTGCTGCTGCCCCTAGTAACTGAAAGCCACAAGGGGGGGTCTTAAGCTTGATTCACACCAATGCATGTTGCTTTTAAGCGTTTTTGCTGTGCTTTTTGTGGTGCTTGCTGCGTTTTTACCGCGATTAGCGTTTTTAGTTTTTTAGCCGGCAATTTAAATTTTTTTACATTTCCTTTAACAACCAGCTATAAACAGGTTAAAAAAAAAACGCAGACCACAAATTGCGGCAAAAACGCGGTACTTGCGTTTTAGATGCGGGTCCATTGAATTCCATTACATGCAAAACGCTGCTTTTTGCAGGAAAAAAGTCCCCGACCCTTTCCAAAAACGCAGAGGCACAAAAAAACATTGATATGAACATGTTTCATAGGAAACCATGTTAAAAATGTCCCTGCATTTCTGAAAAAGACTCCAACCTTATCTCATCTCAATATGGAAGGCTGTGGCCTTTCCATCACTGGACTATTTGGGCCTAGTAGTCCGGCAGTTACCATTTGCAGTATAGAGACTGTGGGGTCGGAAGGGGTGTATGAGGAAACCTTCCAGACACAGGGTTGGCATTTGGATAACTGTTCATCACCACACCAGTCATTCAGAGCGACTTATCCTAAACAGGGCAGCATGAAGGGAGCAATAGTCTGCAATAGTCTGCAGTGACGCAGTTCACTAAAAATACAATCGTTGTTGTGCCTTATCATCAGAATCTAATCTACTAAATACTAATTTCTATGGGCATCCCATATCATCACACCCTTACCCAACTCTACCCAATAAATCCCTTTTTATATTAACCACTTGACCACTGGGCACTTGAACCCCCTTAATAAGCAGACCAATTTTCAGCTTTCGGTGCTCTCACATTTTGAATGACAATTACTCATACAACACTGTACCCATATGAAATTTTCGTCCTTTTTTTCCACACACCAAAAAAGCTTTCTTTTGGTGGTATTTAATCACCGTTGGGTTTTTTATTTTTTCCACTACAAGAAAAAAAAAGACTGAAAATTCTGTAAAAAAAAAATATGTATTTTTCTTTGTTTCTGTTATAAAATTTATTTTTTCTTCATAAATTTTGGCCAAAATGTATACTGCTACATATCTTTGGTAAAACGAAGTACAAATTGGTGTATATTATTTGGCCTTTGTGAAAGTTATAGAGTCCACAAGGTATGGTGCCAATATCTGAAAATAGATCACACCTGAAGTACTGACAGCCTATCTAATTTTTTGAGACCCTAACTTGCCAGAAAAGTACAAATACCCCCCAAATGACCCATTTTTGGAAAGAAGACATTCCAAGGTATTTGGAAAGAGGCATGGTGAGTTTTTTGAAGTTGTAATTTTTTCCCCACAATTGTCATATTAGCAGGTTATTTCTCACACACAGCATATGCATACCACAAAATACACCCCAAAACACATTCCGCTATTCCTCCCGAGTATGGCGATACCACGTGTGAGACTTTTACACAGCGTGGCCACATACAGAGGCCTAACATAGAACCCCAAAACATTATATATGTTTTTTTTAGCAAAGACCTTAGAGAATACAATGGTGGTCATTGCAACTTTTTATCTTGCACTGTATTTGCGCAGCAATTTTTCTAACGCGTTTTAAAAAAACTGTTTTGTGCTTAACCACTTCCATACCGGGCACTTATACACCCTCCCGCCCAAACCAATTTTTGGCTTTCAGTGCTGTTGCACTTTGAATGACAATTGCGCGGTCATGCTACACTGTACCCAAACTCAATTTTTATCATTTTGTACCCACAAATAGAGCTTTCTTTTGGTGGTATTTGATCACCTCTGGGCTCAATATCCTGAGGACGTCATATGACATCCACTCAGGATATTGAAACCACTTTGCCGGCGTCAATATGTCATTGGCGGGCGGCAAGTGGTTAAAAAAACAAAGCAGTAAAGTTAGCCCAATGTTTTTGCATAATGTGAAAGATGAAGTTACGCCAAGTAAATAGATACCCAACATGTCACCCTTCAAAATTGCATGTGCTCGTGGAATACCGCCAAACTTCATTACTTAAAAATCCCCATAGGCGACGCTTTGAATATTTTTACTGGTTACATGTTTTTAGTTACAGAGGAGGTCTAGGGCTGACCGTTTATTATATATTTAGCAATATTTATATATTTAGTAATATTAATTTTGTTAAAAGTCTCCTTTCCTTTAGTAAATAAACCCCAAAGACTGAGATGATAAAGATGGCAGCATGTGCTCTGGACTGAGAAACCAAAATTTAAATATTTATCTTTAACAGTTTGTCTACATAAAGGGCTGGACAATAGTTATTAAATTAATTATGGATTAATGTTTTTAGATACAAGTAAAAAATGAAGGCAAGTCTGGTGCTGCTTTTCTGCAAATGGAGTTGGTAAAAATTGATGGCACCCTCACTGCTGAGAAGTACAGGCAGATTATCATCCATTACATAGTTAGTCTGGTTGAAAAAATACCATTTAGTTCAACCAATATATAACATATTATAATATACTGTGTGTGTGTGTGTGTGTGTGTGAGCTATGAGGTGAAACCTTTGTCCTAGCACTTGTGGATACACATATTCAGGCTTATTTTAATCTTAAGAAATGTGAGTAAAATCTGTCTTATGCTTTATATAAATAAATCTTTTAAACGGTAAAGCACTATTGTAAGAAAAGAATTGGGTTAAACGTATATCCCCACAGGGTGATACTGTGAATATACCAGTAATAATGTGCCAACGTCCCGATAATATGTAGATTTTGACTAGGAACTAGTAATTTTGGACTTCAAAGGCAGTAAGTATGGTAAAAAAATAGAGGTATTTTATTTATAAAGATGTCATAAAAAACAGTGATCAATATAAAATCAAAGAAATTAAATCAATAACTGGTCCACGCAGGTTAACACAATAGTATTGACATAATACAGTTTGATCATAAGACACTCAAAAAGAGTATGGTTAGAGGTTTAACTGTCAGATGTGTAACCAGACGGTGGGGCCAGACGAAAGGAGGGCTCACTCTTAATGTTACGCGTTGTTGAAACGCTTCCTCAGGAGAATAGACATATGAATAAAGTTGACCGCGTTGAAAATAAACAACAATCGGTCTTTTGCCTGGACAATGGCAGTATGTTGTAACAAAAAGCCAGTCAAGGGAGTAGTATCATATAGACAAATTTGAGATAGCAAATGACAAGACGATCTGTGCTGGTAAGCAAAAAGTTGAATATGGGAGAAACGACTGGTCCGGAGCAATAATGTGTATTACTGTACCAAAGCGTTGAACAAGGTGGTAACCATGAATCACACGACTTGGTTTGAGACCTCTGGTCCGCTCTGTAACAGGGTCAAAAGTCCTTAGATAAAAAAGATCAGTTGCACCGCCAGTAAGTGTCCCCAGATTCGTTGTGATCATCTGTAGCAGACGATCAAAATCTACAAAGCACTATTGTAAGCTTGGCATGTGGGCGATGTGAGTGGAGACCAATGGTAAATTAATAAAGATGGAGTATACTCTTAAGTGAGACGCCTGAATAAACGGATAAGCCATAACAAGGAGAAAAATCTAAAGAGGCCAATCAAAAGATTTATTGCAATCTAAAGGGGTAGTTATTAAGCCTATAAGGTGAGGGTTCAACTGGTGATGGTGGCACGAGGATATCCATATATGCACAGAGGTGGATTAATGTGAAGATATTACTTTCATTCATCTAGTGATATCACAGATCACCAAATGGACTGTTTGTTTTTCTGCACGATTGATTGGAATTTATAAAGGACACTGTGTGGAATAAGGAGTATATTGCACTTTATTGTTTTTTTTTGCAGGGCGGTATTAACCCTTTATCGGCCGCTAGCGGGGGTTAATACCGCACCGCTAGCAGCCGAATCCCGCGTCAAATCCGACGGTATAGCGCCGCTATTTTTAGCGGCGCTATACCGCAACCCAGGCTCCCGCCCCATTGTGAAAGGGGCCTTAATGTCTTTGCGGGCTTCTCTATGTGGGTGAGATAGATAAACGTACACAATTGCCATTAGCTAGGCACTATGTTGAAAAAGGTCATGCAATTTCACAACTTAAATATATGGTTACAGACAGTGTGAACCATAACAGGAGAGGGGGTAACTGAACTAAATTTGAGAAGGAAAAAGAGATTTTTAATACAGCTTACCTGTAAAATCTTTTTCTTGGAGTACATCACGGGACACAGAGCGGCATTCATTACTATATGGTTATATGGAGTACCTTCAGGTGTAGACACTGGCAATCTCAAACAGGAAATGCCCCTCCCTATATAACCCCCTCCCATAGGAGGAGTACCTCAGTTTTGTAGCAAGCAGTATGCCTCCCAAAATGGTCCTCAAAAAAGAGGGGTGGGAGCTCTGTGTCCCGTGATGTACTCCAAGAAAAAGATTTTACAGGTAAGCTGTATTAAAAATCTCTTTTTCTTTATCGTACATCACGGGACACAGAGCGGCATTCATTACTATATGGGATGTCCCAAAGCAATGCTTACAATGAGGGGAGGGAGAACATCTCCAAGACAAAAGGATTTAATTTAGAGATATACTCAAATCATAATAAATCCAACTTAGTTGAGAAAAATAAAATTTTTAAATTTAACTCGAACAAGAGGAGCCCCCGGAATCCGAGGGTCTCAAACTGCAGCCTGCAGCACTGCCTGCCCGAAGGCAGTATCAGTATTCCTTCTTACGTCCAACTTGTAGAATTTTGTAAACGTGTGGACAGAAGACCAGGTTGCCGCCTTGCAAACTTGAGCCATAGAGATCTGGTGGTGTGCTGCCCAGGAGGCGCCCATGGCTCTAGTAGAATGAGCCTTTAATGATACTGGAGGAGGCAACCCTTTCAAGCCGTAGGCCTGAGTGATTAATTGCTTAATCCACCTAGAAATGGTGGACTTTGCAGCTGCCTGCCCCTTCTTGGGCCCATCCGGTAGAATGAACAGCACATCTGTCTTCCGGATCTTCTTTGTAGCTTTAAGATAGGCCTTCATGGCCCTGACAATATCCAAGGTATGCAGCAACCCTTCCTTTCTGGAAGTAGGTTTAGGGAAGAAGGATGGTAATACCAAATCCTGGTTCAAATGAAAACTGGATATGACCTTCGGAAGGAAGGAAGGATGAGGGCGGAGAACGACCCTGTCCTTATGAAAAACAAGATATGGTTCCTTACAGGATAAGGCTGCCAGCTCCGAAACTCTTCTTGCGGAAACTATGGCAACCAAAAATACTAACTTCCTTGTCAGTAGAACCAAAGGAATATCAGCCAACGGCTCAAACGGTTGTTTCTGTAAACTTGACAGAACAAGATTTAAATCCCACGGACAAAGCGGGGATTTAACTGGAGGTCTAATACGTAAGACCCCTTGAAGGAAGGTCTTAACCAGCGAGTGGGTGGCCAGCGGCCGCTGAAACCACACTGACAGAGCAGAAATCTGTCCTTTGATTGTGCTTAATGCCAATCCTTTATCCACTCCTAGCTGGAGAAAACTTAAAACTCTATCAATGGTAAATTTGCGAGAAAGCCATCGCTTGGACTCACACCAGCCTACATAGGCCTTCCAGACCCTGTAATAAATCACCCTAGAGACCGGTTTCCTGGCTCTGATTAGGGTAGAGATTACTTTCTGAGACAGACCTCTACCCCTGAGAATCAGGGATTCAGCTTCCAGGCCGTCAAATTTAGATGCCGTAAGGCAGGGTGGAGGATCGGACCTTGCGATAGCAGGTCTGGCCGTAGAGGAAGAGTCCAAGGGTCTCCCACTACCATCCTTAAGATTAGTGAGTACCATGCCCTTCTGGGCCATGCTGGAGCTACCAGGATGACTGGTATGTGCTCCACCCGGATCCTGCGCAGCAGGCGGGGTAGTAACTGGAGCGGGGGAAACGCATAAAGAAGTTTGAACTGATGCCAAGGGCAAACCAACGCATCGGTTCCGCAGGCCATCGGATCCCTTGAGCGGGACATGAACCTGTCTAGTTTCTTGTTGAGTCTCGATGCCATGATATCCACGTCCGGCACTCCCCATCTTTGGCAGAGTGCTTGAAAGACTAGTGGATGCAGAGACCATTCCCCCGGCCATAGAGTCTGGCGGCTTAAGAAGTCCGCCTGAAAGTTGTCCACTCCTGGAATGAATATTGCCGATATGCAGGGCACATGAGCCTCTGCCCATAGAAGAATCAAGCTCACCTCTCTCTGAGCGGCTTGACTCCTGGTTCCCCCTTGGTGATTTATGTGTGCCACGGCCGTGGCATTGTCTGATTGAATTCTCACCGGGAACCCCTGCAATTTTGACGTCCAAGCCCTGAGGGCTAGTCGAGCAGCTCTGAGCTCCAAGATGTTGATGGGCAACTGCTTCTCTGGCTTTGCCCAAGTACCTTGGCGAGTGCAACCATCCAAAATTGCTCCCCAGCCCGTCAGGCTGGCGTCTGTGGTCACTATCTTCCAAGCCACTGGGCTGAAAGACCTCCCCTTCAGTAGATTCTGAGGGTCTAACCACCAACACAGACTTTGTCGGACTCTTGATGAGAGCGGCAACGGGATATCCAAGGCCTGTGGCCTTCTGCTCCATGCTGACAGGATGGCTGCCTGTAGGATGCGAGTGTGGCTCTGGGCGTATGGTACCGCCTCGAATGTGGCCACCATCTTGCCTAGTAACCTCATACATAGGCGAATAGTCGGTTCTTTCTTGCTTAGAACCAGTAGGATTAATTCCTTGATGGCTTTTACCTTCCTCAGAGGTAGGAACACTCCTTGTTGTTCTGTGTCTAATCTCATGCCGAGATATTCCAACTGCTTTGTGGGCTGGAAAGCTGACTTTTCTCGATTTAGGACCCAGCCGAACCTCTCGAGGTATTGGACCGTGAGGGCCACTGCTCGCTCCAAGCCGGGAGACGAGTGATCTATGACTAGGAGGTCGTCCAGGTATGCTAGGATCGTGACCCCTTGGATCCTTAGTTTGGCTAGGATTGGAGCTAGGACCTTCGTGAACACCCGGGGGGCCGTAGCCAACCCGAAGGGAAGCGCCACGAATTGGAAGTGACGCGAAGCCACCATGAAGCGTAGATATCTTTGATGTGGCTGATAAATTGGAACATGAAGGTAGGCATCCTTTATGTCTATGGACGCCATGAAGTCGTCCTTCTGGAGTGTGGCAGCTGCTGACCGCACGGATTCCATCCGAAATGAGCGGATCTTTAGATATGCATTTACCATCTTTAGGTCCAAAATTGGCCTGACATCTCCATTGGATTTTGGGATGATGAATAGGTTGGAGTAGAAACCCAGCCCCTGTTCCAGGACTGGTACCTCTACTATTACTTCCTGGGAAAGTAGATGATCTAATGCCGATCTTAATGCGGCTCCCTTTTCCGGATCGTTTGGAATCCTCGACTTCTGGAAATGAGGAGGAGGAAACCTTAGGAAATCTAATTTGTAGCCTGTGGCCACGGAAGACCGTACCCACTCGTCGGGAATGCTGGCTTCCCAAATCTCTGAAAAGAGTCGCAGCCTTCCCCCCACCTTCGTGGGTGGGGGCGCCCCTTCATAAGGTTGGCTTGGGGGCTGGTTTTGCTGGTTTGCGAAACCACTGCCTTTTGCCTCTAACAGCCTGTCCTTGTGATCTGCTGTTGAAGCCGAAGTTTGCTTTTGCAGGAGGCCGTCGATACTGCTTGGCATTAGAGGGCCCCTGCCCAGGGGAATACTGTCGTTTAAACGCAGGTCCCTGAACCTTCTTCTTAGTTGGCAAGAGAGTACTCTTGCCGTTTGAAATGGTCTGAATGTATTTATCTAGGTCTTCTCCGAAGAGTCGTCCTCCATGGAAGGGGAACCCTACCAGGAGCTTCTTGCATGGGGGCTCAGCCTCCCAGCTTTTTAACCATAAGAGTCTTCTCATATGGATAAGGGATAACGATAAACGTGACGCTTGCTGGATAGAATCCTTGATTGCGTCTACCGTAAAACATATGGCCTTAGGGACATCCGAAAATTTTTCTGCCTGCTGGGCCGGAATAAGTTTAAGCATCTGCTTAAATTGATCCGATAATGCTTGAGCGACCCCAATCGCAGCCACAGCTGGCTGTACTACTGCCCCTGCAGTAGTGAAGGAGTTCTTAAGTAGTGCTTCCAAGCGCTTATCAACTGGATCCTTGAACACCTGTATGTTTTCTACAGGGCATGTTAACGATCTGTTAACACATGAGATGGCTGCGTCCACTGCAGGAGTAGCCCATCTTTTGGAAAAATTTTCTTCCATAGGATATAGGACAGAGAACCTTTTAGGTGGCAAGAAGATCTTATCTGGCTTGTTCCAATCTTGGAACAAAATTCCCTCTAATAGAGGATGGATCGGAAACACAGCATTGCTTTGAGGCGCCCTCAGTGAGCCCAAAGCTGAAACCGTCGATACCTGGAGATCTGGTACTGGCAAGTTGAATGTCCTATGGACCAAGTCCGACAATCCTTGAATCCACCAGCTCTCCCTCAGGGAGACTGCCCCAGACTCCTCTGTATCCGGGTCTTCGATCCCTGAACCTACTTGGTCCGTGTCCAAGAGGTCGTCCAATTCCCCTGAGGAAAGGACCTCCTCTTCTGAGGGTCCGCGCTCGGGCGACGGAGATCTATTCCGCTTACTGCCCCGCATAGCTGCGGATATCATTTTTCCCATGCTTTTCTGCATCTCTTTTAAAGAGGTGAGCAACACCTCCTCCGTGACCATCTTAGGGTTGGACTGACCCGCGTCAGCTCCAGCCCCAGATCCCGATGGCCCCAAGGCTCCCTGTAGGGAAAACAGCGGCATACCATGGTACAATACCGAGGTACACCTGCTACCTATTGGTATTTGGAACTATAAAAGTTAATTGTCCAAACACCTGTTTGGGGGATAAAAAAATGCTTCCTCTCCCCTAGATGACTTTTTTTTTTTTTTTTTTTCGTTTTTGTTTCAAATCCAGGAAAGAAAAAAACATTCTGTCCCCCTGAGTAGTATTGCAAAGAAAAACTATGAGATGGAAAAGAAACAGCCTATTTCTAGGCTTGACAAAACAGTCCTCTGAAGACTGCAATATCCTTTCTGGCCACTGTGTGTCCTCGGCGCCCCGTGCTGCCGCTCTGGTCTTTCTCCTCAGTTCCAAAGTATTGATGGAACAAACAAGGAAGGGCCGCCCCTTCCTTTAAGCCACTGACCCGCCCTTCCCCCCCAGCAACCTCAAACAGGAAATGCCCCTCCCGACAGGGGGAGGGGGGGGGGATTTTGGGAGGAAGGGACCTCTCTGTTCCAGCAAACTGCAGCCTGCAGCCTGGAACCATGAGGAGGTCAGCGTTTTGCCTGCTTGCAGGCTCTGAGGAGGAAGACTGAATGGAGCATCGCCTGGAGGCCTGCAGGTAAGCAAAGCTCTCTGACACACACATATATTTTTATATAACACAGGCCCCACTCAATGCTTTTCCAACACTACAAGGGAGGTCACATCTTATGGGGAATAATACATAGAGAGCCATCCTATCTTTATGATATGTGACTAGTTTGCCAGATGCAGTGCATAACTTTAGGCATGTCCCCTGTGACCCCCCAGAAAAAAACCTGCTAAGAACCAAGTTCCGCAAGTTTTCCCCTCACTTACCTGCTCCATGCCGCAGGACTTTGCCAAGCAAGAGGCCCAATCTTCCCCCATCTCCGTGGGGATGTCTAGACCTTCAGGCCCTGGGTTCCTATGAAGGATCCACTGTCCTGGGCCCATATAGCACCCTGGCAACAGAAAACTTTAGGTACCCAAAGGTTTCTAAGTTCTGGGCCCAGGGTCCAGCTCTCTAAAAAGAAAAGCATTATGGGCTATACCCCAAGGGTTTGGGGTCCGGTTACTGACCACTTTAGCGCTGAGGCTTTTTTGGACAGAACCGGTAGCTCACCTAATCCCAAGGATGCGGAGGCAAGCTAAACCATGACTAACACCTAAGACACTGGCGTAAAAACTGAGGTACTCCTCCTATGGGAGGGGGTTATATAGGGAGGGGCATTTCCTGTTTGAGATTGCCAGTGTCTACACCTGAAGGTACTCCATATAACCATATAGTAATGAATGCCGCTCTGTGTCCCGTGATGTACGATAAAGAAAGAAGTACAGTGGATACACTCCCTAGATACGATGTACCCCAAGGGGTTATACTCGGAAATTGATCTATACTTATTTGTACGAGATCACCTCTCTGTTAATACTGATGAATTGTTGGAAGTTGTTAGTGATAAGAAGGGTTGTTGATACATGGGTTATTTTGAACGATATATGTGGTATATGCAAGATAAAAAAGTGAATGTCTTTTTATTACAGGTTACCTTCAGAGATGTATATTAGAGTGAGCGGGAATTTGTATCCAGCCTCTAGCCTTTCGTTATGCTACTTTAATTGAAGAGATTCCTGACCAATGTGATTTTTGATAATGATCTTGTTGAAGCAATTGATTCCAATTAAGATTTTGTTATAAATGATGTGATGCAATTATTTAAATGTGATGTGTTCCAGTCTGAGGAAGGCGTTCGCAATATAGACCGAAACTGTAACTATATGATGAAATACTTTTGATCTGCTTTTTGTATGTCTTTTATTTTAATAAATGTTTGTGCAGCAATATATATATATATATATCCATTATCCAATACTATCAGGGAAGAGTATGGTCATTCTGCAACATGACCCCAAATCATAAAGAACCATCTGCAGTAAAATGAAGAACAAGCAATTGTGCAGCAGATAGTTTGGCCATCGCAGAGCCCTGATCTCAATATCATCAAGCTAGCCTGGGATTAGTTTGCAGAGACAGACAAAACATTAACTGTGGCAAGTTTCAGGATGCTTAGAACAATCCAGTACCCTCAGAAACTGAATGCAAGTGTACGTAAAAAAGCAACTGTACTAAAAGCAACATTGTGGACACAACAAATATGATTTTATGTACATTTTTTCTCTTTAAATCCCATTTTAGGAAGTTTATTGGTTAGTAAAAACTTGAATTGCATTATTTATGAAAGCTTTTATGCTTTCTAGCATTTTTTCCCCATGTGCTAAAAATATTTTCACAGTACTGTTTTTCACCATATACTCAACTCATTTTGAAATGCTCAGGCTTGTGACAGGTATGCACCAATTCTACAGTACATAAGTAACTGAACAGCTTACCTGTTGCAACTCAGATGAAAGATTTAGACCATTTCTCTGACCCAGTTTGATCAACCTCTCCAAAAGCCTTTTTGCCTCTGGTTTCAAGGAATCAGGAGGTAGCACTGACTGCAATAAATGTAAACACACAAGAGTTACAAAGAGCAAATAATTTTAGTACATATGTGAATCCATAGACGTCACTCTTTAGTTTGATCATTCCAAACTAAAAAAAAAAAAAAACATTAATTAAAGCAGATATATGCCTATTTAAAAAATGCAGCAAATATAAGAATATAATCCTCAATGCAGAAGAGCTGGGAATTGTTTGCTGTGACCATACATTACCTATAACTGACACTTTTATACCCTTTCAACATCAGCATTGTACATCCGATGTAAGCTTACTTGGAAACATCTCCTTTGATGTGCATACTGCCTGTCTGCTGGCCATCTCTTTCTACAACTTCTTGTATTCCCTGCATGCTTTGCAGCTAATGCTCTGCGGTTTGCTTTTTTATTTCTAAAGACTACGTGTCTCATGGTACATTGCTGCTTGCAAGCAGTGGTTTCTATACTGACTCTGCCTCCCGCAAATCCTCCTCTCAGCACTGCTACATTTCAGAAAGCAAGCTCTGAATTCCATAACACAGCAGTGCCTATTCACAGGGCATATTGAATACATGTCACAGAATTATATAATCACACACATCGGTTGGACTTGTGTCTTTTTTCAACCTCACCTACTATGTAACTATGTAATTCAAGGATTAAATATGTTAAATTCTTCACAAAGTCCGTTTTCAAACTTCACGATTGTTCAGATTAAAGTGGAACTTAATTCTCTGACTAAAGTCTTGCTAGATCACTTCAGATTGGCCCCTTTTGCAGCTATAGCTATGTAAAACATTACAAATAACTGTCTGTGACGGTATCGGTATGATATCCCCGTCAACGTTCCCTTCTTCCCATAACGAAAATCACCCCAATATTCCACGAGGAGGGATATCCCTGGAATCGCCCAGAAAGCCACACATGCCAAGCTTACTGCTAGAACAAGACACTTTAATCACACAAAAACTCAGCTTATATGTGGTTACAACTGTTACAATGACAAATCTCCGCCCCCCCCCCCTTACACAGTGGGGGGTCTTCAATACAGCTCCTTTGAAATAAAGATATTTCTTTGAACTACTCAGTATCTAGCCGGTTCGGCACCGCATATAGAGAGATAATTATCACAAGGAAGCAATCAGCATAATTAACATGAGCCACTTATCTAATCACAGTAACCAGTAAACACAGGGCTAGAACAATTAACATTTGAAACAGGGCTAGCTGCAGAAGAGTAAATACAATTAACAGCCTTAAACAAGCAGGGAGGATTAAACTGAAGCATATAGGTAAAAAGTCCATCACACTGTCTATCCAGTAATACACTGTTTCACCCTGCTCTGCACATGCTCAGTTTTTTTGTCATTTTTAGGCACTGCTGAATTTGTAGAGGCCAATCTGCTGACAGGCTTAAAGTGGAATTAAAAACCCCTATTCTTCACAGCCAAGGAAGCTGCTTCTGTTTGATCTGAAACTGCCATGGTGATTCACCATCAGCGAGGACACTAGCCATTTGATGGTTTGACAAATCCGACAATTAACAATCCCAGCATTTCAGGAATTTTACTTTGTTTTTAAACTGTTAAATCGATTCGTTTAGATATGCTTTCTGATTTACTCTGGGCTTCCTCCCACGAAAAGAAACAGGAGAAATACTGGAGGCAATTTACAGCACACACTATTGTCGGTAGCATCATTGATAATGTAGAATGTAGGTTTCTTGCTAAAAGAGCATTATTTTTTATCAAGTTGTTATGGGTAAAGTTCTGCTTTAATATGAGTAGGCTTAAAATAACTTAAATTCACAGTGGACATGAATTTGAAAGTGATTGTAAAGGTTTCTATTTAAAAAATAATAATAAACATGTTATACTTACCTGCTCTGTGAAATGGTATTGCAGAGAGAGACCCTGGTCCTCCTCCTCTTGGGTCCCCAGACTGCGCTCTAGGCTTCTCCACTTCTTGGTGTGCCAGAGGAAGATGATTCCTATGGGGGCGTATCTGCGGGCTCACTCTCAAGCTGGGCTGTGTGTGTGTGTGTCTATAGACACACACAGCTTGGATCAGCCCCACTCCCTCTTCACAGGATATGATTGACAGCAGCTGGAGCCAATGCCTCCTGTTGCTGCCTCTGTGAAGATGGAAACAGATAAGTGCGGAACAGCACATGATTGATATAGGCCTCGGTAAGTTGAAAAGGGAGGTGGTGGTCATACACGTACTGAGACATTTTTTTACCTTAAAGTGATAATAAAGTATTGTTTTTGTTTTTTTAAAACACACGTGTTATACTTATCTGCTCTGTGCAGTGGTTATGCACAGAGCAGTCCTCCTCTTCTCAGGTCCCACAGCAAGCAGCACAAGTCACCTTTTAATTGGGACAGTTCATATAGACTATTTAATATGGCACAGGGTATTGTTTTTTCACAGATGTACATTTGATTGGTTCTCTATGCTCTTTAAGATTATAAGGTCACATAAACCTGTTGTGTGGTTGGTTGCTCAAGGAGAGATGTGTAGATTTTTCTTAGCACCCAGCATTTCTTAAAGGAACAGCGTCCACACATTATTACTTTTTGACTTCGATTTTTTTTATCTGTTATAGTATTTATTAACATTGTTACATGGATACTTTCATTTACAGGACACTTTGCACTTTAGTCACCTTTTTGGATGGTTTTAAGACATTTGATTTAGCTCAATATTACCACCCCCTTTTTTTCATTTATGAATTTACATATTTTGATTTAGCACATTTAAAAAGGGCAATGCATAGCATTAGCACTCATATTATATATTTATATCAGGCAGCGCCACCCATACCTCTTTTTATCCATTTCATTTATCAATACTTCCTGTTGACACCACCGATTGTGGAAGATAGTTCCACATCCTTAAAAGAGAAGGTCTTTTTTATGCAGTTTTATACTTAACTAGGTCAATGCTGCATCTGTCCCCCAGTGCCTCTTCACTGAGAACTGAGGCCCCGTACACAAGAGGGGATCTCCGCTGGAAATGGTCCACCGGACCGTTTCCAGCGGAGATTCCTCCTCCGGATTTTGATCCGATGGTTTGTACACACCATCGGATCAAAATCCGCGCGGAATACATCCGCGGTGACGTGTCGCGCCGTCGCCACGACGATGACGCAGCGACGTGCGCGACGCTGGAAGGTAAGTACTTCCACGCATGCGTCAAATCATTACGACGCATGCGAGGGAGGGGAGCGGACGGATCAATCCGCTGGACACGATTCAAGCGGATAGATTTCTTAGCATGCTAAGAAATTTCTATCCGCTTGAAATCGATCGGCCGAAGGAATCTCTGCGGATAAATATCCGCTAGGCCGTACAGATGACCGGATTTGTCCGCTGGATCAATCCCAGCGGACAGATTCGGTCGTGTGTACGAGGCCTGAGTGATCCAACACCGCCAATCGCTCAGGTTTTAGAGCTCCATGAGCAGAGAGCTGTAGACTGTCAGTCACAGCTCTATGCTCTGCACCCTTCTCTCTCATTGGAGCGCTGGGCTGTGGAGGGGGTGGCAGCGACCAGCTCAGGCTCCGTTTCCTATGATCACTTTCCTGAAAGTGATCATCCTGTGATCGCTGGATCCAAAGTTGTCCTATATTTCCATTTCTGAGTGATTGGAAATTGATCTAGTAATGCATCATTTCTAGTCAGGGAATCCACCAATTGGGACAGGAAGTTGTCCAGTAGGACATTTAGAAAATGACGGGTCTTTATTGAGTGAGCTGTCCCTGCTGCCCAGTCAATATTGGGATAGTTGAAGTCCCCCATTAAAATGACATTTCCCTTCCTCAACGCCATTTCTAGCTCTGAAAGGAGATCCAACTCCTCAGCCTTTAGGTTGGAGGGCTGCAACATACCCTCACTATTAATTTCCTACTTGCTTCTTGCTATTGAAGTTCCACCCACACATATTCCACCTCCCACCTTGCCCCATCCCTGATGTCATTCCTCTCCTCCGCCCACATATCGTTCTTGATATATAGGCACACCCCTCTCCCTCTTTTACCTTCCCTGTCCCTCTGATTTCCTAGATGTACTGTATGTCTTTTTTTATAACAAGAAAAAAAATGTATTTGTTTGCAGTGTTACTGTGGTAACATATTGTTAGTATGGACATTTAAAAAAAAAAAATCTCAATACTGAACTGGCCTATTAAAGGGATAAGAACTATAACATTTTGGAAGTCTATATTATGGAAAATATTCATGCAAAGATAACCCCTGCATGAGTCCTCTTTCATAAGCTAAAATTTAATTCTTATCTCCCTTAACAGCATTACAGAGATGGTGTAAAACAAGGTGTTATGAAAAAAATCGGAGATCTACAGAAACCAAGCCATAAGTGAGAGGCGTCAAGAGGAGTTCATTGATTTGCTTGTCTAACCTGCAAATGCTCAAGTCTTTTATAGACGTCTTCCCTCATACTTTTCTCTACGTCAAATTCAGACAATTGCTTATCGGCCTCAGTACTTGCGGTCCGGACATCTTTGTTCGTTGACACATGCTGAAGGAAATCCAGCATACTCCTCTCAACTGCAAAAAAACACATTTTTGGGGTAATATAAGGACACAATGCAAAACCAGGGCAGTAATTGTGCACATCACAAAAATACAGAATAGAACTATTACCCTATAGATCTCACAGTAATCCTTTTAGCAAAGATACAATGCCGGAAATTTCCCACAGTTACAATACTGTTTACTGTTCAATGGACAGTCAGCGGACTATACAAATGCTGAGCTCATGGTTCTCTTATTCAAGCCCTTGGGAGCTTGTAGAAATTAAATAAAACAGGAATGTTCCATTACACAGATTTTTGACTAGTGGACAGCTGTAAGAGGAAGTAGATTAAGATGAAGAATAAACATTAAATTGTCCTATTACCTAATAAAAAGCACAATCACCTGTAAAAGAAGTCTAAATACGCGCCTTTACGGAAACCTGGCTTCATGAATCCGACACTGCGTCCTCTGCTGCCCTATCCCATGGTGGTCTACTCTGGACTCACTCCCCAGATCCAGTGGACGTAAGGAAGGGGGTGTCGGAATCCTTCTAGTCCCCCATAGCGCCTTTTGGGTACTTCACCGACCTCCCTCTCGGTCATTCTTCTCTTTCGAAGCACACTGCATTTGTCTTTTCTCTCTAGTTTCTCTAAGGATAGCTGTGATCTTCAGACCCCCTGGACCAGTATCAACCTTTTTTGATGACTTCTCTGCCTGGCTACCCTACTTTCTTTCTTTGGAAATCCCCACAATCATTCTGGGTGACTTCAACTTTCCTCGTAATACTAAAACTCTTGCCACTTACAAACTTCTCAGTTTAACCTCCTTCTTTGACCTGAAGCAATGGATACATGTTCCTACTCACTCTGAAAGCAATACCCTTGATCTAATTTTCTCCCACCTATGCACTCCATGCAACCTTTGCAGCTATCCTTATCCTCCATCTGATTACTACCTTATTAATTTCACTCTCTCCCTCTCCTCCACCTCCAACCGCTTAAAAGTTACCCACAGAAACCTACATCATCTAAACCCTTCTCTACACTACTCTGCTACCAATGTCCTCCATGACAAAATCTCACCCCTATTCTGCACCAACCTAGCCACTTCTGTCTACAACGCTTCACTACTAGCCTCACTGGCCCCCCTCACTACACACAGAATCAGGCACTGACCCCTTCAACCTTGGCAAACAGATGATACTAGAAGTCTAAAAAAAACATAGTCGTGCTCATGACCGCCTGTGGCATAAGACTAAGTCTCAGAAAGACTTCCACCAATATAAATATGCCCTCCAAAAATACAATTCCAGTTTCCTCACTGCCAAGCAGCCTTATTTTATTACTCTAATCAACAAGTTATCATCCCGTCAACTCTTCTCTACCTTCAACTCTCTACTTCATCCTCCACCCACCAACTCACTCACAGCCCAGGAGATCGCCAATCACTTCAAACAGAAGACTAATACACTTTGTGAGGAGATCTCTGTTAAGATACCCTCCATGCTGTACACCTCATGCCCACAAGTACAATCATTACTTCCCTCTTTCAACCACACCACTATAGACGAGGTTGCTAAACTACTTGCCAACGTCCATCTTACCACCTGCCCTCTGGATCCTGTTCCCTCGCAAATGCTACGTTCACCCTCTAGCCCTATTCTACACCCTCTAACCCGCATCTTCAATCTCTCCCTCTCTTCTGGCATCTTCCCCAACTCCCTAAAACATGAACTTGTCAGCCCCATACTAAAAAAGCCCTCACTGGACCCATCCATTCTTAACAACCTACGCCCCATCTCCTTGCTCCCCTTTTTATCCAAACTCCTTGAATGTCTGGTCTACAACTAACTGAGCGACCACCTTGCTGATAATAGCCTTCTTGATCCCCTTCAGTCTGGATTTTGTCCCCAACACTCCACAGAAACTGCTCCCCTAAAACAAACAAATGATCTAATAATGGCCAAAACCAATGGACACTACTCTGTACTCCTACTCTTGGACCTCTCTGCTGCCTTTGATACGGTTGATCACCCCCTTCTCCTTTCTGGTGCTAGGAGGTAAAGAGGTCCAAACAAAAACATTATAATAGGCTATATTTGCTCTTAGTGGCACCACCCTGTTCAGCCCAAGAAGTGGCAAAGTAGGAATATAGTAGAATCAACTTTAATAACCTTGTAGGTCTACTGAATTGGCAGTGTGATCAGCCTGGGAACAGAATTTTTGAAGACGCATGACCCATTCTTGTACCAGAAGTCAGGGGGGACAAAGGAGGTTTCACATTCCTCAAGGAAAAATGCAAAGAGCATGGAATCTTGATAGTGACCATTTTCTAGAAAGTGGAAGAAAATGGCTTAAACCAGTTCTAGCAAAAAAAAAAAAAATTGCCATACTATTAAGAACATCCTTTCACCATATAATTGATTTTTTTAGGTGCCAAAAACAAATTCTTGCATAAAATACATTGTATTCTTTATATATCTGCATTTACAAAGAAGTTAAATCGGTGACTAAACAATGGTCTTTGTATCACCAAACCATAGTTCGATACATAGAAAAACATGTCAGCGCTATTTCCCTCATTGTCACATAACATGGCAATATAGTACAGATGACAAAATACTTTCATCCATTTGTGATGAATTTTGTGTAGCAATTGTATAGTGGCCATTCATTCTCAATTTATTTTACAGTTTGATTCTTCAAGAAAGCAAGAGGCAATCTAGGTTAATAACAAGAAGGTAAGTATACATACAAATATAATTAAACACACCATATAATCTTTTACCAAAGTTCCTCTTAAGGCTGGGTTCACACTTAAATCGGATGTGGCTCGTAGCAGGGGTCCAGTGAGTCCCTGTTTTCTGTTTCAGGGATGAATCAGGGCCAAATCTTTGCCTGAATTTGGCCCTGGAACAGGGCCAAAGACGCACAGCATTCCTGTGCAAGCCACAACGGAGATATATGAACCGGCTCCATAGAGAGCCGGTCACAATCTCCTGTCATGCGAATTGGATGCGGCAAAAATCTGCATCTAATTCACATAGGTGTGAACCAGCCTAAAACTTAAAAAGGATAAGTACAGCCAAAGCTCTTTTGGCTGGACTTCTCCTGTGGATCACAGGAGTGCAGTTCAATCCGCAATCCTGTTTTCAGCAGACAGTGGGCTAAAGCCCACTGTCGGCTGACGTCACAGAACCGGGCCAGGCTGAGTAAAGGTTGCGACCATATGGTCAGGATCCACAAAAATGCCTGGACCGCGAACTGGCTCAGGTTTAAAGAGCCTGAGCCAGCCACTCCACAGCCCAGCTCTCCAGTGAGTGCAGGAGGAGCAGAGCAGAGAGCCGGTAATTGACAGTCACCAGCTCTCTGCTCACGGAGCTCTGAGAACTGAGCGATCAGAGAGCTTTGATAGCTTAGTTCTCGGTCTTAGAGGCAGCGGGGGACCTGGGCATTCACCTAGGTAAGTACAAAAAAAAAAAAAAAACACCTTACTTCTCTTTTGAATTAATATTTAAAAGTGGTGACGTGTAATTACACTCAGCACCACACCCAATGGGTGTAGTGCAGAGTGTAATTACATGCCACTGCTAACAAAGATTGCAATGTATTTTATGTGTAAGCATTTGTGTGTCATATGTTCTTGGCACCTAAAAATCCCTTATTTGGTGAAAGGATACATTTTATAGTATGTAATATATGTGCGACCCAATGGCCACAGCCTGCACCAATGACTTCTAATGTAGTAATCCAAAACTTCCCTTCATAGAACTATAGGACAGGAGATTTAGATTTTTCAGTAGCCTTTCTCTAAAACATGGGCAAACAAAAAAAAATCACCAGTGTACAACAATCCAAAATCCATTAGACACACATCTGAGGTGCAAATGCCAACTGTGCTGAAAATGACAACTAGAAACTAAGCTTTAAGAAAGACGTTATTGCAGCTGAGAGAAGGGCTTGTTAAGAGAATGGCCCCAGTATCTGTGTGCTGCTGTTCCAAAAACCAGGGGGGGGAACAGAGGTTCCCCTTTACCACCTTTCCCACTGTTGTTTCTTCTTCAAAAGCTGGAACTCAAGGTTGAAGTACTTGTCTAGTAACATTCCTTCCCTTGCAAACAAAAATACCCAGTCTGCTATCCACAGGGATCTGTGTGATCAAGTGCTGCGGTAAAATATCAGTGGTCCACTGAAAGGAACCTCAACTGTGATCATAAATAGAAAACGTGCTAAATATATACAAACGATGATATTAATAAAGATTACTTACAAACCATTGTATCAGAATGAGTGTTACATGGGAATAACAAAAAGTAAAAATAAAAAGCTGCACAAGTGGGCATTAAAGTGCAACGTTTATACAAAGCAATAAAAAAGGTGATAATGGTCCCAAATTGAAGTGTAAACAGTCCAGTGTTAAATGACACATATAAATCTTCAGAATGTAATTCCATATAAGACCTCAGCTTAACCACCATGGAAGTGATATCCACCACTGGGAAAAATTAATTGCGCTTACCAGAAACCTTACAGTGTTGAGTCAGACATGACTTAGCAGAAATTTTTCAGACTTCAAAGTGAAGCTCTTTTAGACATCAGTCAGTAGATTTTACTTCTATTCCAGGTTCAGTAACAACTGTAAGATTTTGGACTTCCATCACTTTCCTGTTTCCTGACAATGGTCATCGTGGTGAATCTCTGAGTCTCTGCCCAGCGGGTCAAAGTCAGATTATGGAGACTTCTGAGCTGCATCCAGGTCTCCTCACTACAGACTAAGGCCCAGATTTTCGTACGAGTTACGCCGGCATATTTCCAGATACACCGTCGTAACTCTGAGTCCGAGCCGTTGTATCTATGCGCCTGATTCTTAGAATCAGTTACGCATAGATTTGTATTAGATCCGACCGGCGCAAGTCTCTTACGCCGTCGTATCTTAACTGCATATTTACGCTGGCCGATAGGGGCGTGTACGCTGATTTACGCCTAGAAATATGTAAATCAGCTAGATACGCCAATTCACGAACGTACACCCGGCCGACGCAGTACAGATACGCCGTTTACGTTAGGCTTTTCCCGGTGTAAAGTTACCCCTGCTATATGAGGCGTACATGCGGCATACCAATGTTAAGTATTGACGTGGTTCCCGCGTCGAATTTAAAAAATTTGACGTCGTTTGCGTAAGTCGTTCGCGAATAGGGCTGGGTGTCATTTACGTTCACGTCGAAAGCATTGGCTTCTTGTGGGTTAATTTGGAGCATGCGCACTGGGATACTTCCACGTACGGCGCATGCGCCGTTCGTAAAAAGCGTCATTTACGTGGGGTCACATAACATTTACATAACATACGCCCACATCTACCACATTTGAATTAGGCGGGCTTACGCCGGCCTATTTACGCTACGCTGACGCAACTTTCGTTTGAGAATGCGTCGGCCGGGTGTACGTTCGTGAATTGGCGTATCTAGCTGATTTACATATTTCTAGGCGTAAATCAGCATACACGCCCCTATCGGCCAGCGTAAATATGCAGTTAAGATACGACGGCGTAAGAGACTTGCGCCGGTCGGATCTAATACAAATCTATGCGTAACTAATTCTAAGAATCAGGCGCATAGATACGACGTCTCGGACTCAGAGTTACGACGGTGTATCTGGAGATACGCCGGCGTAACTCGTACGAAAATCCGGGCCTTAGTCTGTAGTGAGGAGACCTGAGTGCAGCTCAGAAGTCTCCATAATCTGATTTTGACCCGCTGGGCAGAGACTCAGAGATTGTTGTAACTGAATCCAGAATAGAAAAAAAAAAAATCTACTGACTGATGTCTAAAAGAGCTTCACTTTGAAGTTTGAATATTTTTCCTTATATTTCTCTAGACTGTATGATATTACCGAAAGAGTGGTATCTCAGCTACAGCCTGGCAATGTGAGACCCCTGGAGCCACCCAATCGATTACTGCTGTGGAGATTTATTTCCAAGTCAGCCTGTCTGACTCAGCACTGTAAGCACATTTCATTTTTCCTGGTGGTGGATATCACTTCCTTGGTGGTCAACCTGGGGTCTTATGTGAAATTGCCTACCATCACAGGATTATTTACGCTCTGTAGATTTATATATGCGTCATTTAACACTGGACTGTTTACACTGTTCAATTTGGGACCATTATCACCTTTTTGCATTATATGCATGTTGCAATTTAATGCCCACTTGTGTGGATTTTTTACAAACATTTGTTACATATATTTTGTTATTCCCATGTAACACTCGTTTTGATACAATGGTTTGTATGTAATCTTTATCAATGTTGTATTTATTTAGCACGTTTTCTATTTATGATCGCAGTTGAGATATAATTGTGTGGTTCCTTTCAGTGCACCACTGATATTTTAGCACAGCACTTTATCACGCAGATTACTTTAACACAATATTTTGTCTATTGTAGTGTTTTGCAGCTTTATAAATCCTTGACCATTAGCACAATAACTTCCATCATTTTTAAATAACCACAGGGACATAGCTCTAATGATTGTAGCAGGACTGCATAAACAACATCCATTGAAGAGACACCGGGGGTTATTTACGAAAGGTAAATCCACTTTGCACTACAAGTGCAAACTACAAGTGAAAAGTGCAATTGAAATTGCACTGAAAGTGCACTCGGAAGTGCAGTCTCTGTAAATCTGAAGAGTAGATCTGAAATGAGGGGAAGCTCTGCTGATTTTATCATCCAATCATGTGCAAGCTAAAATGCTGTTTTTTATTTTCCTTCCATGTACCCGGTAAAGATTTACAGTGACTGCACTTCCAAGTGCACTTTGCACTTGTAGTTTAGTGAAAAGTGGATTTGCCTTTAGTAAATAACCGCTAGTGTACTATCAGGGCAAAGTGACAGTGTCTGCCGATATTTCGACCCCTTAGCCTTTTACACTTATCGTGCAATACACCCTCGCCACCTCACCACTGCAGCATTCCAGCCTGCCTGAATGGGCAAAGGGACAGCATCTCATTAAGAAGCGAGAGACACCAACAGTCCTTGCTCTCTCTGAGCATAGAAAAGGAGAAAGACCAGGTGCAAACCTTGCCGATCAAAAGGAAAACCTGGAGCCTAAAATACTCAAGCATCAAAGTTCCTATCTAAACAGAGGAAACACAATAACTTCTAGGAGGGTTTTAAAAATTTGTGGTACTTTGTTAATTCCTTTTCTGGTAGATAGACCACACGCTCTAATGTGCTGTTCTGGAAGAGGATTTGGGAAACTGAAGTTTCACTTGAATTATTTTAAAACCAGTGTTTGTTACAGAACCATTTTAAAGCGGATGTGCCACTAAACAAATATATTAAAAGCCAGCAGCTACAAATACTGCAGCTGCTGACTTTTAATATAAGGACACTTACCTGTCCTGGAGTCCAGCGGTGATCGCAGCAGATGACGAGCCGATCGCTCGTCACCCTGCTGCTCCCCCCTCCATCCACGGTGAGGGAACCAGGAAGTGAAGCGCTCCGGCTTCACTGCCCGGTTCCCTACGGCGCATGCGCGAGTCGCGCTGCGCCCGCCGATTGGCTCCCGCTGTGTGCTGGGAGCCGAGTGTTCCCAGCATACAACGGGGGACGGACGGGAAGGGGAAAAAAAACCCGTCCTTTGCCCGTATCGTAGGGCCGGAAGTGGGTGCAGATACCTGTCTGTAGACAGGTATCTGCACCCCCCTCCCCCCTGAAAGGTGTCAAATGTGACACCTGAGGGGGGGAGGGTGCCGATCAGCGGGACTCCACTTTAGAGTGGAGATCCGCTTTAAGCAAATAGGCAAAAGGGGACAGCTGCCCCAGGCCTCATTGGTCTAGGTAGCCCAACCAGACCCATTCCTGTTTCTAGCTCTGATCATGGTGCCATCATGGTACCATGTTCAGTAGTTCAGGAAAAGCACTGGAAGCAACTATGTTAAAATGTATCCAAACCCAAGAACAAAAATGTAAAATATTGCAGCTTACCATTACAAAGCTGTGGTGGCTGCATTAGTTTATTTGTTGAGGCTGCCAGTAACACTTCCTATCCTTAGTTGACAACGCTCACTCATCATACTCTATGGAAGAGTAGCGCCTTGACCCTAGGACAGAAAGTGTTTAGGACTACAAAATGCTTCCTCTTCTCCTCTCCTCTATAGGAGACAGGTGTTCTGTAGTCCACATAGATTGCCTGGAACAATTGTAACTGAAAAAGTCAGCAAATGCAGAGACTGCAGGAACTTTTCAAATCACAGGATTTCTGGCAGGATCAACACATTTTTTGTAAATATTTAACAGATTTAACAAAACCTGCACAATGTTATTTTTAAAGAGTCCAAAAGGGAGCAAACTGAAGAAGACGTTTCATTGTTAAAGTTAATATACACTTTAATAATTTATATTACTTGCCTTTAAGCCTAAAACAAATAAATATAACAACACCAAAATGTTATGCAAATTTGTATCAGTTACTAGCTAGTACAGATTCTTACCTGCATACTCAACTTCTACATCACTCAGAGCTTTTAAAGTATTTTCATAGGTGACAGAGTTTATATCAAGACGCCCAACGTCATCATACACACGCTTGGTTTTCTCAGTGAGCTCAATGGTCTTTAGCCGTATCTGTTCTGGAGTTAGATCCCATCTCAGACGGTTCTCTTCATTTTTGAGTTGCAATTCCATTATATGATCTAGAATAGAATATAAATTACCAGACTACATAAAAAGAAAAGATGATTCCCTATGCACTGGGGCATTCCCTGCAATTTCAAACTCAAGCTGAGCTCTATGGGCCAGATTCAGGTACCTGCGCTGCGGCGTAACGTATATCGTTTACGTTACACCGCCGTAAGTTTTCAGCGCAAGTGCTTGATTTACAAAGCACTTGCCTGTAAACTTGCGGCGGTGTAACGTAAATGCGTTCGGTGCAAGCCCGCCTAATTCAAATGGGACGTGTACCATTTAAATTAGTCGCGTTCCCGCGCCGAACGTTCTGCGCATGCTCCGTTAGGAAATTTCCCGCCGCTCCTTGCGCGAAATTACGGCGCCCCGACCTGTTTTTTGAACGGCAACGTGCGTTACGTCTTTTCATATTCCTGGACGTCTTACGCAAAAAAAAAATTTGAAATTTGACGCGGGAACGACGGCCATACTTTAACATGGCTGGTCTAAATCTAAGCCATGAAATAGCAGGCGTAAGTTTGCGACGGGAAAAGCCGACTAGCGACGACGTAAGAGAATGCGAAGAACGCGCGTACCTTCGTGGATCACCGTAAACAGCTAATTTGCATACCCGACGCGGAAAACTACGCAAACTCCACCCAGCGGGCGCCGGAGTATTACACCTACGATCCGAAGGCGTACGAAGCCGTACGCCTGTCGGATCGAAGCCTAAAGCCGTCGTAACTTGTTTTGAGGATTCAAAACAACGCTACGACGCGGCAAATTTGAAAATACGCCGGAGTATCAGTAGATACGCCGGCGTATTACAACTGTGAATCTGGCCCTATATGTCTTATGGACACACAGAGCAGGGCTCAGGAGCAAACACGCACAGCACACACAGAAAGTGCCCCCATAGCAAGCGTCTTACTATGGTGGCACTAGGTAGGGGGCCCCAGAAGATGAGGATCACGGCTGCTCAATTACACATGTTTCTTATTTAAAGCATTTGTTGCTCTTAAAAACAAAACAAAAGTGTTAGTTTAAAGAATGTCATATAACACAGTGCTTGTGCAGTGTAAATTGGCCCTTTGCATCACCTGAAATACCTGGCTGATCCTGTCTGGTTTTGCTCTCCCCTCTGAAAACTGAATACAGTTTATCATGGCTGCTGATCCCTGACACCGTGGTTAGTTTATTTGCCTCCGTCATTCGCAGCTCTCCTTTCTGTTCTCCCCCCTCCCCTCCCTGCCTGTCAGCTAATGACAGTGTCCGCCCCCCTCCTGCTGCTGAAATGACAGTGTAAATTACATGCAATCCACTCTGTTAGAAAGCATCCTGCGCTACAGTGTATACAGAAAAGGAAGTAACCACTCCAGGTGCATGTGCTTTGGTGATCAACCTCCTCTCAGAGACCAAAGGTGCTGGCAATGCGTATAGCAAAGAACGAAAAATATTTGGACAGCCGCACTCCAGGAAAATTCCTTAAGTTGCCTTTATTGGTAAAATAGGATACAATCATAATAGCTGTGATTAAGCACTAAGTACTAGTGCGAAACGCGCCAGCCGTGTGCCCCATTTTCTTACTGTGGCTTGTAGTGTTTTGTATCCTATTTTACCAATAAAGGCAACTAAAGGAATTTTCCTGGAGTGCGGCTGTCCAAATTTTTTTCGGTCTCTGCAGTATATGCGCTTTGTAAAAAATATGCCAATTTCTACCTGAATTCACAGCGCTGCTCATGTGTCTCCTCGCTGCTCCCGCCGTCACTGGCTAATGTTTTGGCTCTCTCCTCCCAACTGATGTCAGCAGGGGGGGGAGGGGATCTCGGCCCCTCCCGCTCTAGCTGTCAGATCAGGAAAGGAAGCAGCAAGGAGTCAATGAGCGCCGAGCAGCGCTGTGAATTCAGGTAGAAATGGGCAACTTTTTTACAGGCACTTAAACAAAAAAAAACACTTTAACAAAAAATAAATCTAGCATTTACAGTGACTTTAAAGTGATTGTAAAGGTTAGTTTAAAATGAAAAAAAAAATGAAAATAAAATAATAAAAAACTGTTATACTTACCACCTCTGTGCAAGGGTTTTGTACAGAGCGGCCCGATCCTTGTCTTCTGCGGTCCCCTCCTGGCATCTCCTCCGCATTGAGTGCCCCCCATGGAGAGCCGATTTCCATGGGGGCACTCGACCCCGCCTCCCAGCAGGACTCAGCCCCTCCCCCCAGCTCCCGTGTCACTGGATTTGATTGACAGCAGTGGGAGCCAATGGCTCCTGTTGCTATTAATCTTTCCCATGAGGTCCCGAGACGGCGGCTGGAGCTGTTGGGCTCGTTCTCGTCGCTGGAACAATTGGGTTCAGGTAGGGGAGTGGCTTCACAGAAGACTTTACAACACCTTTAAGGCTTGACATACAGTATTTAGTATCTATTTACTCAAACGCAATCCCATCTTTTATATTTTACCATAAAATTGGGTATTCTATTTGCGTGCACTAAAATTCTTGTTGGTGTATAATTTTTTAGGGGGGGAATAGGGGTTTGCTCAAATGAAAATGGTTGCATTTTATTCTCCGGGGCCTCTGCTTTCAGAAAAGGGATGAGGAAGGTTTTCCAATCATGAAGACAAGTATTTATTATATATTTACAGATGATAATATTTTATTGATACCTATAATAAAGGCAGCGGCCATTAACATCCACACATTTTGGTATTTTATTTATTTAATTTTAAGAATTTTAGTGATAAGTTATGACTAGCATTCCAAGCAAAAAAAAAAAAACACACAGCAGGATGGCAAACAAAAAATGAAGGAATTGCCCTGGCAGTGAAGTTGTTAATCTCATGGAGGTTGGCAGAAAATAAGCAGTTCTGTATAGTGAATAGAAACGAATAAAGCTAAGCTCCTATGGCAGACAGCCTTACCTAGACGGGTGAGCGGTAAGAGCAGCAGGCGTGCAGCAGACGGAGAGCCAGGTGATATGGGGACAAATGACAGAACGGGCACATTATCCCATGGAAAGCTCTCCGCCCCGCCCCTCCCCCCGGTCTATGTTCCGTATAATACCTGTAGGTGCCATGTCCTGTGCGTGTGTGTTGGAGCTGGGCGGAGACTGCTCGGATAGGCTCAGCCTTGTCCCCCTATGTCCTACGTACACACTTTATCCCGTCCTCTATGAATACACACGACTCCTTATCTCACATGCTATATCAGGAACATACAAACCTAACAATAAAGGGTTACACGAGGGGCACAGCTCTAAGGACACGCCACTTCCGCTTGTGTTCCGTACAACTCATTCCGCTTCCGGTTCCAGAGACTGTTCGCTTGCATGTGCCGAGTGTCCAGTGAGTGAGCTGTTGTTTGTTCGTTGTGTCCTAGGGGGGCTTTCGGAGAGGTTACAGTGGGAGCCGGGCTGGGTGGTCAGACATAATATGAAGGGGGGGACGATGGGATACACACTGGGCGCCCCCCACAGGGACAGTCAGCTGAGGGAGCGCTGCTTCCTGTCTGCTCATTATAGACACCACTATTACAGGGGATGGCTGATCAGGGCAACCTGCCACCACCAACATCCTTCACCCGTTCATAGTGCCAGGAGGTGCTGACTGTGATTGGAAGTACACCACAGATAGTACAATCTGATTACACAATCTCCTACAGCTATAAAGTACAAGAGTCTGCCTGGCAGGATAGATTAGGTAGGTCCTCGTCTAGATTTAAAGTTGATGGTCATAAAGACATAACCCTTGCACATTAGGACTTAAGTGGGAGATACTGCCCAATGGCGTTATTATTATACAGGATATATATCTATCTATCTCAGGGCTCAAAATTTCAAGTCCTGAGCTACTAGCCAGGCCTCAAGAGTTACTCGCCATCAGTTGCCCCACCTAATTCATACACTGCCCTGCGCCTAATTGCACCCGTAAACACGCCCTCATAGATTATCTCATGGAATGACACTGTTAAATGTTTTATGCAGAATCAAGTTACAAAATTAAATATTACCAACAACAACTTTAACAAGATGGGACAGGGCACTGGGGTCAGACCAGGGGGACAGGGCACTGGGGTCAGACCAGGGGGACAGGGCACTGGGGTCAGACCAGGGGGACAGGGCACTGGGGGCAGACCAGGGGGACAGGGCACTGGGGGCAGACCAGGGGGACAGGGCACTGGGGGCAGACCAGGGGGACAGGGCACTGGGGTCAGACCAGAGGGACAGGGCACTGGGGGCAGACCAGAGGGACAGGGCACTAGAACTGGGTCTCTTCCCCATTCTCTTGCTGTCTCCTCTGCAACTCCCATCCATCCTCTCTCTCTCCCCCATTCATCTCATCATCAGGAGCCTGTGTGTGCGGCTCCATGCTTGCATGTCCCCACTTTTATTCAGGCTGGCAGAGAGGAGAGGAGCTGCAGCACAGCGGGAGGGAGTACAATCCAACGCTGAGATCCACACAACTGCGCAGCCATTGACACCATAGCACAACGCACACTGACAGCGCACAGCACACATTTAGACCAGTCTGTTCACAGTGCTCAGGCTAAACTGGACACTTACATAGAGCACAAGGAGAAGAAAACTGTACAAACTGGAAGGCTGCCGCTGTCATGTCAGGGCAACTTTCAGTGAGCGCTTCACCGGAGTGGTAATTTTCGCAATCCTCCACCTCACTCATTACTTTCTGCTCTCCAGCTACATTGGTTGGGGCCCGGGGGAGGGGGGCAGGCTCAGAGAGGTCATACTGTTAGGTCCCATGGCTTAGGCTGGGTTCACACTACTACACTACTTTGATCCTACTTTGCTCTGCTACATTGGTCCTACATTTATCCTACATTGGTCCTACATCCATCCTACTTTCATGAACAGGATACTACTTTGGTCCGACTTCAATGATATTCAATGGGCCTGAAGTAGGATCAATGAAGGACCAAAAGTAGTACAGGGAGCATTTTCAAAGTCGGACCGACTTGTGTAGGACGCTACAAGACGCTCTCATAGGGAAACATTGAACACAGAGCAAAGTAGGATGAAAGTAGTGTAGTAGTGTGAACCCAGCCTCAATGAGAATTGTAAGGAGAGCACCTGTGTACTGCTCTGCCTGGCTCACCAGACTACTTTTCCCGAGCATACACCTTTCCTCTTCGGCCGCCAATCTCATCGGGACTCTAAGTGTAGGCACAGATTGGAGGGAGATTGGTCATGCAGCCCTGTCATCACTCGCCCCCAGCTTAAATCCACTCGCCAAATGCTAGTAGGCGAGTGGAAATTTTGAGGTGTATAATATATATATATATATATATATATATATATATATATATATATATATATATATATATATATATAGCGCCAGCAGTGTGCACAGCGCTTTACAACATATAGAGGGCAGATGTTTCAATACAGGAGGAATCCAGGTGAGCTCATAGAGAAATGCAGCTTAGGGGCTAAGGCTCTCTTCACATTTCAGATGCCAGTTGAGTGTGATTTCAGATGCCAGTCGCACAGAATTGCATGACAATCGCTTATATATATTTTTTTTTCAGTGGTGCCCGTTCACATCAATGTGACTCAGTACAGAACAAGTTTTAAGGTTCCTGTACTACTTTTGTGCAATTCTGGCCCATAGACTTCAATAGAAACGTACACAAATTGCAGGTGCATGTTACTGTAATGTGATTCCATGTTTGTTTTTTAACCCTTGACTCTCCTCCCAGAATTGTTGGGCCCTCTGTAGTAGTACATCACAGCCACAGTAAGTATACAACCCTTTTAGGCTTTTTTTTTTTGTAGCTTAAGGCCCTTTTCACACTTGTGCGACTTGGGACTGCAAAGTAGCATGACAAGTCGTCCCCCATGATTTCTAATGGGTACCATTTATAACTGTGCGACTTCAAACTCTTCCCTGTACTACTTTTGGTCTGACTTTGATGAGAGTTGAGGTCCATAGACCTCAACTTTACACTGGCATTGCCTGAAATCGCAGCTTGAAATCCCACGACTTTCAGGTCTCTGCAGTATGAAAAGTGCCTAAAGCGGCAGTAAACTGCTAGGTGAGTTTTTTTTTTTGACCCGCAAGGTAATAAAATAATGTGCTAGTATGCATCACATACTATTTTTATTTCAGGTACTTGTATAACGCCGTCAATTTCCACAGCACTTTACATATACATTGTACATTCACATCAGTCCCTACCCTCAAGGACCTTTTAATCTAAGGCCCCCTAACTCGCATTCATACACAAGGGCCAATTTAGACAGGATCTAATTAACCTACCAACACATCTTTGGCGTGTGGGAGGAAACCGGAGTACATACTGGCACATCATGTGAAACTTACCTGAAAACAAGGCCATCCAGCAAAGCGATGTCACCGCTGGAGACTGCTTCCATCTTCACCCGTCTTCCTTCAGGGTACGCAGACTCCAGCTCCACATCAGCTGGAAAGACCGCAGCCAGGGGTGCACACATGCTGCAGCTGAAATGATACCCCCTGTCGCACTCAGTTCAATTGTCCAGCTTTTAAGGTGTTAAGGCTGGGTTCACACATGTGTCCAATTCGCAGAACATTTGAAAATATGCTCTTTTCAACGTGTCTGGTTCACATATGTGCGTTGCATTCGCATTGCAGAAAAAAACTTGTGCGTTTTCTAGGCAGTGTGGTGCAAATTGAAGGGCACATAATTCTCTCCCTCCTCCCCCCTGGTCAGCTGATCTGCAGCTACAACTGAGAGGAACCACTGACTGAATAATTATCTTTGCAGGGAAACCGGAGCTGCAATTCGCACCACATATGTGAACACCGCCTAAAACAGGTGGTGAGAAGTCAATACAACGCCTCCTTGCCACCTGTCAAATGCTCTCTAAAGAGCGATCCAAATGCAGATTGCTCTTTAGAGAGCAATCTAGATGGGGCCTTAAAAACATAGCTCAATCATTTGTTTTTAATTTACTGTTCTTTCGAGAACGAAAAGTCTATCTGTCACGGTGGAAGACAGGACTTTTAGTTTGTTCACAGATCTTTTTGCATGAATGGTGTCTGTGCAGGATGTGCCCTACACAGCTGCAGCAATTTCAAAAGTGACAGCTGCTGTGGATGAGACAAACCCATGCACGCAGTCACTGGTGGGGGAGGGGTTTCTCAGCAACATGTTACACCCTAAATATGGATGTAACATGTTGCTAAGGCTGCATTCACACCTAGGCGTATATACGCCTGAAGCGCGACGCTCGTGCCGCTGGAGGGGCAAATTTCCATTGATGTCTATGAGATGGTTCACATCTCACGCCGAAACGCCGTACGCCTGCCGCCTGAAAACAAGTCCCAGACCCTTTTTTTCAGGCGGCATTGGCGTTCGGCATAGACATCAATGTAAATCATTTGTAAAAAAAAAAGTTAACAAATCGCGGCAAAATACGCCGCGTTGTAGTGTGAATGCAGCCTAAAGGTGGAGTTGGCTTTGAAGTGCCTGTAACGATTACATGCTACTTGGAATGGATACAAAAATGACGCTAGGCTCTTTGTACCATAGGGTCTATTTTTAAATGATTTCACACGTTTCTCTTTGGATTCTATTCGAAAACTGTGAATCCTGGAAGTTGTTGCTCTCTTCTGAAAGCAATTAAATTGCAGCAGAAATATTCACTTTTCAAATACATTGAAAATTATTTACTAAAGATGTGAAAGTTCACACAAAACTTAAGATTCGCTTTTATTATACAATCGTGTGCAGGTAAAATTAGTATACAAAAATGTACTTGTCACGTGATCCCCCCCCCCTTTTTTTTTTTTTTTTTTTTTAAAGCATTCTCAGCTCCTTCAAGGCTAACCATACATATACACTAAATGGAAGAAATTCCCCTATCCATGCTTAAAACAGATGGATGAGTATCCCCTGCTAGCTATTGTATGCAGACAGCCAGCACCCATGGCTGCCTGAATACCCGAACAGTTCCTGTTGTAGGATGTAGTACAACTTGGATGCTTCTTTGAGGCTGGGTTCACACTGGTACGACACAGCAGTCATACTACTTTGGATCCGACTTTGCCCTGCGACTTGAAGTCAGAGACTCGTCCGATGTCAATGAACGGGGATCTGGCTTGATTCCTCGCCAATACCAGGCACTGTGTTTGGTATGAATCTTGAAGGGGAACTCCACGCCAAATTTTAAATAAAAAAACTGGCATTGGTTCCCCCCTTATCAGAGCACGCAGCCTGGCCGGTCAAGAAAGGGGGTGGGGGCGAGCGCCAGCCCCCCCCCTGCAAGAACCGTATCAGACCACATGCCTTCAATGTTGGGGGGGGGTGGGTGCTTTGGGGCAGGGGGACGCGCTGTCCCCATGTTAATGAGGACAAGGGCCTCTTCCCGACAACCCTGGTTGTTGGGACCTGCGGGTGGGGGGCTTATCGGAATCAGGGGGCCCCCCACCCTATGTGAATGAGTATGGGGTACATCGTGACCCTACCCATTCACCTGGGGGGAAAAAAATGTCAATAAAAAACAAGACAAGTTTTTAAAGTAATTTTTATTGGGCAGCTCCAGGGGTCTCTTCCGACCTCTCTGCTCTCTCTGACCTCTTCTCCCGCTCCCTGGTGCCTTCTGCCGGGCTCCTCCTTTATCTTCTGCTTGCTCTTTTACCCGCGGTGGCTTCTCTGTCGTCTTCTTCCCTCTTGGGAAGAAGACGGGTGGTGACATCATAAGGGACGGGGTCACCAGGGCCATGTTGATGGCATGTGACCTTGTACGGTTCGGGGGGGGGCGCTCGCCCGTCCCCACCCCCTTTCCTGACTGGCTGGGCGCTTGGATAAGGATCTGGAATGGATTTTGGGGGGACCCCCACACTGTTTTTTTGGGGTAGGGGGTTTCCCTTAAAATCCATACCAGACCCAAGGGCCTGGTATGCTCCTTGAAGGGGAAACCCATGCCGTTTTTTTTATTAGAAATTTGACATGGAGTTCCCCCTCAAGATCATCAAAGCACAAGTCGCATGCCAAAGTCGGACCATGCAAGACGGCGTTCCAACTTTGATCCGACTTCAATGATATTCAATGGGCTGAAGTAGGACCAAAGTCGGACCCAAGTAGTACAGGGAGCATTTTCAAAGTCGGACCGACTTGTGCCGGACCAGTTAAGACGGCTCCCATAGGCAACCATTGATTTTCACACGTCATGCGACATGTGCTCCCAATGTCATAGCGTTTGTCACACCAGTGTGAACCAGGCCTCAAGTGGTTTGCATTTTCCATGTGGCCAAAATTGTACTGGAATTGCACCAAAGTAGTAGAGGAATCCTTTTACAAAATCTCCCCTTGCTGGGTTACATTGGCGTTGTCATTAAAAAACAATGTGATTTCATTGTCGTGTGATTCTATAAGAGTCGAGTTCAGTTCACATCTGAAATCCCACTAGTGTTAATGGAGCCTGAATGTGATCTCGTTCATCCAGTGCTATACAGTAAAATGCCAGTGTAAGGGTAACAACTTATTCTAACAGTTGTTGTTTTATTTAATTTAAAAAGTACTTTGTGAGGAAAGGATTTACCTTGCTAAACATCAGAAGCGGCAGCAAAAACCATTTAAATATGCGCTTGTAAAGTAGAAAGCACACTTCTGCCAGTTGTACAGCTTCACTAAGGCTGGCCATACATGTTTAATTTTCTTGTACAATTTTCCTTTAGATTTACCAAAAAACATATAATATGAGGTCAAAACTAAACAAGTATCCCATTAGGCAGGCCCTTGCACTGCATAGTTGAAGGTAAATCTAAGGAAAATTGTGCAGAAAATTGTATAATGTATGGCCAACCTAAGAGGAAATGTTGGAGGAAATTTTTGACTCTTCATGGAGTGCTGATCTCTTGTGTCCCCTGCAGCTCTGTGTTCTGCTGACTCCAACACCACTAAGGCTACTAAAGCACTCGGTCTTTCACACTGGGGTGGCTTGAGACAGTTTTCAGGTGCTATTTTTAGCACTAAAATGCATGAAAACTGCCTCGGTGTGAAAGGGGTCTAAGCCTTGGTTCACACACTGACAGAAAGAATGAAATTGTGCAAGTTTAGCTGAACTCGCACAATTTCATTCCTGCAGGTCAGTCCCGACTTCGGGGGCAATTTCAGACATTTGTGCGGGTTGCCGATTCGGACTTCACATGTCAAATCGCATGCCAAATCTCTCCAATGTGAACCAGGGCTAAAGGACAAAGTTATGACTTGAAGGATGGCAGGTGGAAGCAATGAGTGCTGCAGGGGACACAGGAGGACAACACTCCCTAATTAAACTTCCCAAAGCAAGTCTTTTGTTAATGGAGCTGCACAGGTGGACAGAGTAGTACTGTTACAGGCAGTGTCTGACTTGCAAACAATGGTTTCTTTCGTTTTTTTTTTTTTTTTTATTAAAGCGGAGCTCCACCCAAAACAGAAAGCTTTGCTTGTGTGCTCCAATACCCCCCGCCGCCACATTTGGCACCTTTCGCAGGGCGGATACCTGTCAAAACGGAGTATCCGCCCCCACTTCCATGTTAGATCGCCACATCGTTGTGTGGTGATCTGCGTAACTGCAGGCCCCATTTTTTTTTTTTTTATTATTATTATTCATGGCTATGCACAGCAGCACAGTGACATCCAGTGCTCTACAGAAAAATGCAGTCGTGTTTTTTTGTTTTCCTATAGAAAACCTTCATGCAAGCAGGAAAAATGCATAAAAATTCTATGTTGAGAATCTCCCCAATTAGAATTTAATCTATAATTTAAATTAGTCTGGCGCTAGTCTTTGTTTTGCATATTTTATGTAGAATGTTTTAATTTTCGAATTAATGTGCCTTTTATGTCTATAGGCCAATTGACCAATTCAAAATGAAATTCCACTGCTTTTTTTTTTTTTACCTTTTGCTGTATTGTGCCTAGCTGTAACATTTCAGACTTCTGTAAGATGATGGCTTGCATTAGTATCCTAACCGCTGTTTCATTCATTTTTAGAGGTGGCTCTTGTGACATTAAAGATTTGTAAAAAATAATGGCGGACAAAAAACGTTTGGCATTTTCCATCATCGAGTATTTACAAGACCAGTTGCAAAATGGAGAACTTACCTCTGATGCCCAAGAAAGTCTTGAAGGTTTGTCTGTTTCTTGGTTTTATGATTGCATGGTGTATTTGTAGTATTTTGACACTTTGGGGGAGACTTGCTAAAACTGGTGCACACATAATCTGGTGTAGCTGTGCATTGTAACCAATTGGTTTTCTATATTGTTTAATTAAGCTTTGACATTAAGCCCCCTTTCACACTGGAGCAACTTGATGGCACCGATCAAATCGGTGCGACGCTGACTTTGCAGTGCTATATCGATTTTAAAAGTAGTTCCTGCACTACTTTTGGCGACTTGCGTAGATATCTGTCCATGAAGCCACAAAGATGTCTTCCAAGTCAAACCTGAAGTTGCACTGGCATGCAGCTTTGAAATTGCACATTTCCAAAGCTGCATTTAATGTGAATGAGGGCTAAAACCTAGAAGTTGATTGTTTTCTAATATGCAGAGCGGTACGAGATTGTGTGCGCACCAGTTTTAGTAAACCTCCCCCCATTGCAACACTATTATGTCACACTATGATCGGAGAAAGCAAAAGGTTTGCTAAAAGATGCAATTGTAGCAGACAGCCAGTGATTCATTTACCACCAGGTTCTGCAGATGTTTTGAAAATATTGTGGATTTACAATTTTCAGTTTTGTGTTTTTCTTCTTCGCCCTCATTTACACCTAAGCTGAACGTTTTTTCAGACGTTTTTGTGCTTGTATACAAGGTCAGACATTTATTCTTGATTGGTTGAATGGAAAGCAAGCGGTATAATCTGTGACATCCTATGTGTACATACATCATATAGGCATACTGGGTCCTGCAGACATATGGAGGCTTACTGTGGCTGTCTTTCTGTGTGGAAAATTTGATCACCTCTGCGGTTTTTATTTTTTGCGCTATAAACAAAAATAGAGCGTCAATTTTGAAAAAAAATTCAATATTTTTTACTTTTTGCTATAATAAATATCCCCCAAAAATATATTAAAAAAAAAAAATTGCAATAAGCGTTTATCGGTTGGTTTGCGCAAAATTTATAGTGTTTACAAAATAGGGGATAGTTTTATTGCATTTTTATTAATTTTGTCTTTTTTTTTTTTTTTTTACTACTAATGGCGGCGATTAGCGTTTTTTTTTTTTTTTTTTTTGGGACCATTGTCATTTTCACAGCAAAAAATGCATTTAAAATGCATTGTTTATTGTGAAAATGACAATTGCAGTTTGGGAGTTAACCACAGGGGGCGCTGATGGGGTTGTGTGACCTGAAGTGTGTGTACAACTGTAGGGGGGGTGTGGCTGTAGGTGTGACGTCATCGATTGTGTCCCCCTATAAAAGGGATGACTCAATCGATGATGCCGCCACAGTGAAGAATGGGGAAGCCGTGTTTACACACGGCTCTCCCTGTTCTTCAGCTCCGGGGAGCGATCGCGGGACTCCAGCGGCGATCGGGTCCACAAGTCCCGCGGTCCCAGAGCTTCGGACCAGGTCGCAGGAGCGCGCCTGCTACCCACGGCTAGGTACTAGTACAGTACGTACATGTGCCCAGCCGTGCCATTTTGCCGACGTATATGTGCAGGAGGCGGTCCTTAAGTGGTTAAATTGGTGTATTATATGCTACACCTGTTTATCTTATGACAACTTTTCAGGCCTACATTATTGCTAGGGAACTCGTTCTATCCCTGCATTACAGGGCATTAATAATTTATGACAATCGCTCAACTGGAGAAAATATATTAAAGTACATTATTGTACTTTGATTTTATTAAAAGCCTATTAAGCACCTTATGGGTTTTCTGAAGTTCTACTTGGAATACTAAAACTATATTGTAATTAATGTCTCTTGTTTTGAATAAAAGTGTACTTGGATGCAGTCTTAGATGTGGACTTGTATACTTTACTGGCTTTCCTGTCTATCAATATCGTAATGTTCAAACTAGCGAACACTGGCCAGTTTTAAACCTCTGCTGTGAGCGAGAAACTGACTGCAATAAAAAAAAAAAACATTGTTTCAGTAAAGCCTCGTACACATGGTATGATTGTTGGCCAACCGAGCGTCTGATTTTTGTCAAAAGGGCGTGTTACATAATAATGTCTTGCATACTATCTGTACACAATTGTCGTGCCAAAAACAGTGATGTACTACAAGGACTTTCAGCTCTTGAGCGCCACCCTTTGGGCCCCTTCTGCCAATTTCGTGTTTTGAGCATTGATTCCGAGCATGCGTGTTTGTGCTTTCGACTTTTGTGACGGATTTGTGTACGGACCATCAGAAAATCTCACGATAAACCATTGTCTGACGAACATTTTCTAGCATGTCATCCAACATTTGTTGGCTGAAAGTTGAACAACAGTTGTCAAAAGGAGTGTACTAACGGTAAGATTTTAGGATAACAGTCAACAGACAATCCCCTGCCAACAATCATATCGTGTGTACAAGGCTTAAGAGTGGGAAGAATTCTCTTCAGTTTATTGCTTTTTGGTTTGGGATGATTACCCGCGCTATCTGTCCTGGTAACCATTTTATTCCATACACAAAGGGCATAAATAAATGTTTCTATCTTTTGGGAACTATAAAATAAATCCAGGTATAGCACTTGCCTCTAGTAGGAGGATTTCTGTGGCCACACTCCTTTCAACATACAAATACAGAAGTAAGTGTAATGAGACTTTAAATACCCCTTTAACCACTTAAAGAGTCACTAAAGGAATTTTTTTTTTTTTTTTTTTTTTAGCTAAATGGCTTCCTTTACATTGCTGCAGTCCTGGTTTCATGTCCTCATTGTTTGTTTTTGCTTTGATGTTGCTGTAATTCCTCTCTGTTCTGGACACTTCCTGGTTGTCTGTTTCCTGATCACCACAGTACTGGGAGATTTCTCACTGTGGTGACTAATCAAGGAGGTGTGATTACTGTGTGTCTATAACCCCTCCGCACCAATCCAGTTTCGTTTTGCAAAACCTTCACTGCCCTCTATTGGCTCTCTGGCTCTGTACATCAGAGAACCAGGAAACAGCAAAAACTAAACTAAACTGCAGGCACATTATATGATTGGTTTTTATCTATTTTTAAAAGGAATCGGTTAACTATTATGTCTCTATACCCTGTAAACAGTAATTTCAGCTAAAAAAATGTTTTCCTTTAGTGACCCTTTAAGACCCAGGCCAATATGCAGGTGAAGGACCTGGCCCCTTTTTGCGATTCGGCACTGCGTCGCTTTAACTGACAATTGCGCGGTCGTGCGACGTGTCTCCCAAACAAAATTGGCGACCTTTTTTCCCCCACAAATAGAGATTTCTTTTGGTGGTATTTGATCACCTCTGCTGGTTTTATTTTTTGCACTATAAACAAAAATAGAGCGACGATTTAAAAAAAAAAACTATTTTTGACTTTTTTGCTATAATATCCTCAAAACAATATAACTTTTTTTTTCCTTAGTTTAGGCCGATACGTATTCTTCTACATATTTTTGGTAAAAAAAATCACAATAAGCGTTCATTGATTAGTTTGCGCAAAATTTAAAGCGTTTACAAAATAGGGGATGGTTTTATGGCATTTTTATAAAAAAAAAAAATTTTTTTTTTAGTTCGTTATTTTTTCCGTGACTGCGATATGGCGGACACATCGGACACTTTTTGACACATTTTTGGGACCATTGTCATTTTCACAGCGACAATTGCTATAAAAATGCACCGATTACTGTGAAAATGACAGTGAAGGGGTTAACCATGAGGGGGCGCTGTAGGGGTTAAGTGTGTACTTAGAAAGTGTTCTTGCTGTAGGGCAGTGTTTCTCAATTCCAGTCCTCAGGCCCCCCCAACAGGTCAGGTTTTCAGGATTTCCCTCAGATGAAACGGCTGTGGTAATAACTAAGGCAGTGAAACTGATCAAATCACCTGTGCAAAATAATGGAAATCCTGAAAACCTGACCTGTTGGGGGGGCCTGAGGACTGGAATTGAGAAACACTGCTGTAGGGGGACATGGCTGTGTGTGTGACGTCACTGATGGTCGTTCCCTAACACAGGGAACAGACGATCACTGACAGCCACACTAGGAAGAACAGGGAAGGTTTGTTTACACACCTCTCCCCGTTCTTCCTCTCTGTGACTCGATCGCGGGACACCGGCGGCGATCGGGTCATGGTCGCTCGCGCCCCACGGCTGGGCATCTTAAAGGGGACGTACCTGTACATCCATGTGCCCAGCCGTGCCATTCTGCCGACGTAAATAGTCGTGCGGCGGTCCTTAACCGGTTAAATACTCCTCCAATGGATATATAATAAACCTGTATTAAAAAGCATACATATCTTTTCATTCAATTTAAAATCTCATAATAGTTACATAGTTAGTCAGGTTGAAAAAAGACACAAGTCCATCCAGTTCAACCATAAGAAATAAAATAATATCGTACAATCACATATACCCAATTCTATACCCACAGTTGATCCATAATAAAAAATTCTCTCAAAGACTTCAATTCTACCACTCATCTTGCAATGGGGAAGTAACAGATGTATAATATAGTATTCCTAGAGATATATAGGTGGATTCAGGTACATTGCCGCATCTTTGCGGCGGCGTAGAGTATTTACACTACGCCGCCGTAAGTTAGCTAGGCAAGTACTGTATTCACAAAGTACTTGCCTGCTAAGTTACGGCGGCGTAGCGTAAATGCTGCCGGCGTAAGCGCGCCTAATTCAAATTAGGCTGAAGGGGCATGTTTTATGTTAATGGGGGGGTGACCTGACGTGATTGACGTTTGCGCATGCGCCGTCCGTCTACATATACCAGTGTGCATTGCGGCAAAGTACGCCGCAAGGACGTATTGGTTTCGACGTGGGCATAAATTACGTCCAGCCCTATTCACGGACGACTTACGCAAACGACGTAAAATTTTCAAATTTCGACACGGGAACGACGGCCATTCTTAACATTACTAGTCCAGCTATTTGATGGAATAACTTTACGCCTGAAAATGCCTTATGTAAACCGCGTATCTTTACTGCGACGGGCGCACGTACGTTCGTGAATAGGCGTATCTAGTCATTTACATATTCTACGCCAAACTCAATGGAAGCGCCACCTAGTGGCCAGCCTAAATATTGCACCCTAAGATACGACGGCGCAAGCCGTCGCATCTTAGGTTTTAAGTGTATCTCAGTTTGAGAATACACTTAAACTTGGGTCGCGCAGATTCCGAGTTAGGTTGGCGTATCTACTGATACGCCGGCCTAACTCTCTCTGAATCCAGCTAATGATGTGTAGGTTGACACGATTTGCGAAATCCCTTCAACGTTCAGAACTAGCTTGGTATCAACTCAAAGTAAACTTCTTCTCTCCTCCATGATCTTCTATCAGCAGTTGTTGGCAGTGTCACACAGGGCCTCCAGATGCTAGAGATTCACTGCAGCTGTAGACTCCATGTTGGGTGTGTTTTTTGGGTGCGTCTCTACCAGGAAGTTGGTGGTATTCCCACTATGGTGTGGGAACTGTGCTTAACCTCCCTGGCGGTATTCCCGAGCGTGACTCGGGGTTAACATTCAGTGCCAGAAGCGGTAACCCCGAGTCACGCTCGGGGTGCATTTTTTTTTTCCCCCAAAAATTCCTGGCGATCCGGCGGGGGTTTCCCACTGGATCGCCGGTCAGACTAGTCCCGCTGGGGGGGATGCAGAGTGAGCGCAGCGGTGGCTAAACATCCCGGCGATCCAGCGGGGTTTCCCGCTGGATCGCCGGTCAGATGAGTCAGGGGAAATGCAGAGTGAGCGCAGCGGTGGTGTGGTGACATCCCGGCGATCCAGCGGGGTTTCCCGCTGTGATCGCCGGTGAGAGCCCCGGCAGAATGTATTGCAGAGTGAGCGCAGCGGTGTTCTTACCTAATCCCGGTGAGAGCCCCGCTGATGTCTTCTCTGATGTCTCCTCTCTCTTCCGTCTCTGTGAACCGCAGCGCCTCACAGTGGCGGAAGTGGGCGGGAGATTCAAAAAAGTTACAATGTTACAATGTAAAAAAGTAAAACACACACATAAAGTTACATGATACAGTGTAATCTGACAGGATTTCACTGTATCACCTCAGATTTCACCTCAGATTATTCTACACTGCCCTGGCTGCCCTTTTTGCTGTTTTATCTAACCAAAAAAAATAAAATGGCATCAAAGCGTCACTTTAGCACCTCCAAAGCGGCTTTGGATCAGATAAGTGACAGCGACAGCGACACAGAGTTCCTCGCAGAATTGAGCGACAGCGATAGCGATTCGTGGCAAGATTCGTCATACGACTCCGACTCTGACCAGAGAAGTAGCGACAGCGACGAATCTCCACTTGAGCTCAGTGAGGTGCGCACTTGGTGCCCTATTGATTGCGGTATGGATGCAGTACCACCGCCAAGATTCCCGTTTACAGGATCGCCTGGGATGAAGGTAGAAGTTGATCACAATGATCCTTTGGCGTACCTAAAATTATTTCTGACAGATGACGTCATTGAAAAGATTGTCACGGAGACAAACCGCTACAAAGAGCAGCAATCCACTACTCTGCACAGCAAGTTTTCCAGATCCAGAAAATGGGAACCTGTGAGTAAGGAGGACATATGGAAATTTCTGGGGCTAATACTTCTCCAAGGGGTGGTGGGTAAACCCCTGCAGAGATGGTACTGGACTAAAAATAAATTGCTGGCAACCCCATTTTTTGGCACCATCATGTCCGAGTACCGATTTTCCCTCATAATGAAGAATCTACACTTCACCAACAATGAGGACTTTGACGAAGCCACACATCCAGCGCCCAAACTGAAGAAAATCTGGGAAGTATTCCAAATGATTATAACAAATTTCCAGCAGGCCTATGTCCCAGACCGTGACATCAGCATTGATGAAAGTCTGATGGCTTACAAAGGACGCCTCAGCTGGATTCAATACATCGCATCCAAGAGAGCGCGGTTTGGAATAAAATCCTATATGCTCTGCGAGTCTACAACTGGCTATATATGGAATTCCATCATATACACCGGCAAAGGAACACAATTCAACCCCAGGTACAGCGACTATGGGATGGCAACGTCATCAGTCCTTTCATTGCTTGAACCATTGCTCAATCAGGGGTATTGTGTAACAACCGACAACTTTTACACGTCGCCTGAGCTGTACGAGTTTCTACTAAAAAACAAGACTGACGCATATGGAACCGCTAGAGCCAACCGACGTGACCTGCCATGTATGTTTTCCAAGAAAAAACTGAAAACAGGAGAAATGGTGGCCTGGCAGAAAGGAAAGATGATGGCAATGCGTTGGCGTGACAAAAAAGACGTGTGCCTAATGAGTACAGTACATACCACCTCCACTGCCATGGTCCACACAAGAGGTGGGAAAGATGTCAAAAAGCCACAACTTGTGATCGATTACAACAACACCATGGGAGGAGTCGATAGAGCCGATCAGGCGATGACCTTCTATCCAGCTATGCGGAAGCAACAAAAAAAATACTATAAAAAAATATTCAGGCATCTCCTGGAACAATGTATGTGGAATGCCTATATACTGCACAAGGGAAGGAGTGACAAGCCTCTTGTTCACTCCGACTTCATCTGGAAGGTGGTGGAGCAAATTTTTTTGAACTACCAAACGCCATCAGTGGCCGTGAACAGATCTGGACGTCGCGCTGTTGACATTGTAAACCCAGAGAGGCTGACTGGTCGTCACTTTACGGATTACATCCCGCCAAGCGCAAAAAAGGCAGCACCTACAAGAATGTGTGTAGTTTGCTGCTCAAAGCGAGATGGGAATGGAAAAAAAGTCCGAAAGGAAACAAGGTTCTATTGCTCTGATTGTGACGTTGGTCTATGTGCAGTCCCATGTTTCAAAATTTACCACACCCAGGATGTTTACTGAATTTTCTTCTGTTTGACAAATTGCATTATTTATTACTGAATTTTCTTCTGTTTGACAAATTGCATTATTTATTACATTACTGAATAAAATGATATTATTTATTAGATTATAACTCATGATTTTATTTTTTCGAACGTTATTACATCTGAGAGGTCTACTAGAGTCTTCTTTGGTCAGGTTTAAGTAAGTAATTACTAAGAATTGCAGGCCTACAATAAATAACACCAAATTTCCATACAAAAAAATGGTACCGCTTTTGGAACAAAATTCCAGACAGAATCATACCGCTAGGGAGGTTAAGGTAATCCCTGCAGCACTTCTCTACTTTGCATTTACACTTCTATCTACATCTGAGAACATAGCAGATTGGGATTCCTGGTGGCCACATGCTTTCTGCAAGTTTCTGCTCCTTTTCCCCTTTGTCAGGGGAAAAGGAGGTACTGCTCAGTCCTAATTAGCTCCTGCCCCTTTGTGTCTGCAGGAACTCAAGTCTAGGAGCTTGCCCCCAGCATTATTGCAGTGGTCTCTGAAATGTCAACACCTGATTTTTATTTCCCACACTGCTCTCCCTTGACTGTGGCAGCCTGTCTGATATAAGAATTAAGGACAGTTTGTTGACATTGAAGGTAAATTGGGTATCTGGCGCTCCAGGAGGCAATGCCCTTAGTTTGTAATAATGTACATTAGTCAGTCTTTAGGTAAAAACAAAGTTGAACCACAGTAAGGAGGTGGTTTAAAAAGAGGCAGCCATCCTTCCTCAAAGTGTGTCCAGCAACTCTGCAAAACGTATAAAAAGGAACAGGGGGGGGGGGGGGGAGGGTGCCTCTCTAAGCATAGTATTAAATGGTAACATTTATTGCACAAGATATAAGTGGGAGTCGTGCTCATCTTAAGTAATGTAGTCCTGGCAGTTCTACTGCGTCCCACAGGCTCCTCGCATGATCCGGGTAGCTGGGAAAATTTCTGGTGTGATGTTGCGCTGAATAGCTGTGCATTTAGGAAAACCAGGAAGTAGTCCGCTCCATGCTGTCCAGCTTGAAGCGGAACCAAAACATTAACCACTTAAGGACCGCCTAACGTCGATATAAGTCAGGAGAATGGCACGGCTGGGCACAAGCACAAACCTGTACGTCCTCTTTAAGTGCCCAGCTGTGGGACGGGCCCGCGACCCGGTCCGAAGCTCCGTGACCGCGGGGACCCGATCGCCGCCGCAGTCCCGCGATCGGTCACAGGAGCTGAAGAACGGGGAGAGGTGTGTGTAAACATCGCTCTTGACAGTGATTATTGCTAGCAGACACTTGCGATTATCGCAAGTAAATCTGACAGGCTGGTTGTACTTAAGTTGATTGATCAACTTGGTACATTCCGCCTGCCCACACACGGTTCATATCTTGTTCCCGCTAAACCGGCCAAGATTCAAAACTTCTATGGTCGGCCTATCGCCAGCTAAAAATAATTTGTTTTGAATAGCATAGGAAAGGGGTTAACTGGCCGTGCAGGGATTGCTGACAGGTCTGCCAGACAGTAGGTGGCAGCAAGATTTCCAGGACCAATGTGACCTCACGCTGCCTCCGTTCTTAAGTACAAGTAGTATGCAAGATGTTTGTAACTCAGGGACTTAAAAAATGGTTCCTCTTAACTTGTTCAACTGCTGCTTTTTGCTTAAGTGATATTGAAATTGTACAGTAAAAATTTGAACTGCTTATCTCATTCCCACAGTTGCAGTCCAGTGTCTGGAAACAGCATTTGAAGTTTCAATAGAGGATCGCAGCTTGGCCGTATGTCAGACGCTCCCAGAGATTTTTGCATCAGCTACAGAAAAGGTAGACTTGACATACAGTGCATCCGGAAAGTATTCACAGCACTTCACTTTTTCCACGTTTTGTAATGGTATAGCCCTATTCCAAAATGGATTAACAAAATTCTACAAACGATACCTCATAATGACAAAGTGAAAGAAGTTTTGTTTTGAAATCTTTGCAAATGTATTAAATATTAAAAGTCGAATCACATGTACATAAGTATTTACAGTGTTTGCCATGACACTCAAAATTGAGCTCAGGTGCATCCTGTTTCCACTGATCATCCTCGAGATGTTTCTACAACTTGATTGGAGTCCACATGTGGTAAATTCAGTTGATTGTACATGATTAGTAAATGCACACACCTGTCATCTTTTACATTGTCATTATGGGGTATTGTTTGTAGAATTTTTGGGGAATTGGGCTCCTTTCACACGGGGTGGATCAGTAATGATCCGCCCCGTGAACCTCCGCTTGCTTAGCGGGGATCGCTCCGTTGATCCCCGCTGAGCTGGCCGATGACAGGGCAGTCCCCGCACACTGTGCAGGGACTGCCCTGTCTTTTCTCCGCGTTCCCCTATGGGGGGATCGGATGAACACGGACCGTATGTCCGTGTTCACCCGATCCGCCAGACGGATCGAAAAATAGTTTTTTTCTCCGTCACACTTTGGCGGGTCGGATGTCAGCGGGCATGTCGGCGCTGACATCCGTGGCTCCATAGAGGAGCACGGAGCGCCCGTTCAGGTCCGCCTAAAAAACTGGCAGGCGAACCTAAATGGTCCGCCCGTGTGAAAGAGCCCTAAGGCTGTAACATAACAAAATGTGGAAAAAGTGAAGCGCTTTGACTACTTTCCAGATGTATCTAGTGCTCTACAGATATATCAGAAAATGTATTAATTTAATCTGTCTTGCACAGTTTTTATTTGCATGTTGAGTAAATAAATAGTTTACTCATATTTCCAGTTTATTTTAGGAGATGTTTTGGTAGTTTTAAGCACCTTCAAAATGTTATCTGTGTATTTTGGAGAAGAGAGTGCTTGTTTTACACAGTATGTTTGTGCTAAAAGAAGTAGTCTTTTGATTTTTGTGTTCTGTACCCCCAAGAGACAAAGTACATGTATTACTGCAGTGTATAGTAGAACTGAAGACAAGTGAGATTTGTACCCATGATCTCACAAGATCATGGACAAAATACTCTTCTATGAAAATAAAAGCAAGAAAATGGGTTAAAATAAAAATAACGTTAAAGACCTTTTTGGAAACCTACCATTCATAAATGTGTTTTTTAGTTACTGTATAGCAAGAAATTTCTGTGACCCTGGTAAACTGGGTGTATTATCTATGATTTTTACAAATACACTTGGTACAAGTGTTGCAGGACTGTCCTGATATAAATATAAAACTTATTATGAATGATGTCTTTCCAATAGGTCTCTTAACTTTTATTTCTGTTATATTTTACTGCCTTTATGTATAATGGGAATATACTGGGGGTTTTGTGTGGAAATATAACAGATTTTTATTAAATGACCTTGTTTTTACAGATGAAAATTTTAATACACTGCTAATGAAATTAATTTGCCTGTAATGATTCAATCAAGTGGACTTGTTCCGTGAGGTTGAAGCCATTTCTTAGCTTTTCTTTTCCCTTTCTTCAGTTTTAAGGAGTTTTACATACCCCAGTGTATTGTCCAAGTACAGGATGGGAGGTGTGAAAGTTGTGGAACTTTAGTGTTCCACATTGCTACCTGTGTGTTTTAAATGCTGGAGTATTTTTATGACGCTCATTAGAACTGAGTAGTGTCTTGGGGAAACTACAAAACATATTCAGTATTGCAGAACAAGTAGAAGTGAGTAATCGATACCAGCTATACCGTGACATGGCTACATGAGAACCTTCACAGATATGATTCAAAATCTTGCTTTTCTTGGAGAGTTGGTGGGTTTATGAGAACTTTATTGTCTTCTCTATTGCTTTTATATTCACTGAAATGCTTGCATGGGTATTGCCAGAAGCAGAATAAATCTCTGCTTACTCAAAGTAACCTAGATGTATGAATAAAAAAATGAAATTCAAGGCTAGGACTGTATAGTAGGCACCCCAATTTTTTTTATATAGGCCCCAGTTGCAAGTACAGTAGATTGATCCTATTGTCCTATTGAAGAGTTGACTTGAAGCATAAACCATGTCAATAACTTTCTTTAGGAAGTTCCAAATATAACTTCAAATCAAAATTCTCCATCAGAAGAGGATATAACAGAAGCCGAAAGACTAAAAACTGAAGGTACATTTTTTTACACTGCTTTAACTTTTATCTTCCAGAATATAAATCTTTTTATAGGGAAAAAGACATCAAGATTATGCACAATAAAACAGTTTTCTGCTGAGTTCCACTAGGTAACCCAAAGTTGATACTGTAATGACTGCCATTGGAGAATCTTCCTCTTACTTTGTCTTAAACTTTGTTTAATCCCTTCAGCTCCGGACCATTTGGCTGCCAAATGACGGGCTACTTTTTTGCGATTCGTCACTGTGCCGCTTTAACTGACAATTGTGCGACGTGGCTCCCAAACAAAATTGTGTTGTTTTGTTTTTTTTTTGTGAAAAAAAAAAAAAATTCTTTTGGTGGTGGTTGATCAATTGGTTTTTATTTTTTGTGCTATAAACAAAAATAGAGCAACAATTTTGAAAAAAAAGCACCATTCAGTACAATTATTTGCTATAATAAATATCCCCAATTTTTTTTTTAAAAAAAGCTAATTTTTTTTCTCCGTTTAGGCCGATATGTATTCTTCTACATATTTTTTGTAAAAAAATTAGGGGATAGTTTTATGGCATTTTTATAAAAAAAAATTTTTTACTAGTAATGGCGGCGATCTGCGTTTTTTTTTTTTTTTTTTCCTCCCAAGCTAACCTTTTCAGCAAGTAGAGAATATGCACCAAAATGCACTCTGTCACTTTCTTTGAAAGGGGGCACAAACATCCTTTTCTTTGTGGAAAATACTAGTCACATAAAGCCCCAGTGAGTCTAAGGTATGCCAATGTTGCATGTACAGCTCAGTGTGCAATCTAAATAAATTTCTTAGGCAGGTGAGTAGCTCGTGTCCCTTCCTGAATTAAAAAGCCTTCCTGTTAGCATTTTCTTCTTACTGAAGTAAAGTTCCCCTTTTAAAAAAACTGTGACTGATGCCCAAAGCATGTATTTGGTTTCTATATTGTCTTTGCTGCTGCTTTGAAATAAAAAAAACTGACATTGGGGCATAATTTTTTTTTGCAGATACAGTTGTGCTCGTAAGTTTACATACCCTGGCAGAATTTGATTTACTTGGCCATTTTTCAGAAAATATGAATAACACAAACTTTTATTTTACCCATGGTTAGTGTTTGGCTGAAGCCATTTATTTAGGGCTGCAACTAACGATTATTTTCATAATCGATTAGTTGGCCGATTATTGTTTCGATTAATCGGATAATAGCCTTAATTGGACCAATTTGTTGTTGGGCAGATTACAAAACACAAATTGCCGCAAAAACACATTACATGCTTTTCTGCATGCGTGAAACACGGAGGTGGATCGCTGATGTTTCTCTTCCGTTCATGGACGGACACAGCAGCATCTTGACCTTGGGGTATTCTCCTCCTATGAGATTGACTAGGCAGAAAAACAGCATGTTAAGTGTTAAACACTCCACACAGCTACGCGCCTTCTACTGGTAATGCCTCTGACACGGAATCGGACCCGGCTTCTGCTCCTGGCCCCGGTTCCGAGGTGTCAGAGGATGCAGGCCTAGTTTACACAGACCGTGAGGATGACTCTGCATCAGGGTCAGCGCATGATATGGCGCTGGTGGGAGCTCTTATCACTGCGGTGCGGGATACTCAAAAAATGGAGGATTTGGCGGACACATCAGAGATGTCGGTCGCGTTTAGGTTTTGCAAGCCGGCCCGCACTGCAAAAGTGTTTCCTTGTGTTCCTTATCTGGAAAAGTTTTTGTACACGTAATGGGATCGGCCGCAAAAGTTTTTTTCTGTTCCAAAATGCTTTGCGGTCCGTTTATCCTTTTGAGGAGGATTTCCTGAAGAACTGGACCTCTCCTCTGTCAGTGGACCCCCTTGTGTCCAGACTGAACAAAGCTACCACGTTGCCTGTGTAGGGGGTTCCCGCTTTCAAGGACCCCGCAGATGGGAGAGCTGAGGCTGTGGCCCGCTCCATGTTCACGGTGGTGGGGTCGGCGGTGAGACCAGTCTTGGCCAGGGCTCTAGTGTCTCGGACACTTACTGAACAGGCAAAGTTGTTGCTTCAGGAGTTGGAGGAGCATCAAGCCCCTCCGGACTGTGTGGCGCTGGCCGACCAGTTGGTGCAGGGCCTAAAATTTGTCTGTGAGTCAGCCCTGGATACGCTTCCCTTGCTCTCCAGGACCTCGCCTACGCGGTGGTGTTGCGCCGCCTTATTTGGCTGAAGTGTTGGTCCACGGACCAGTCTTTTAAGAAGGCCTTGGTGGACTTCCCCTTAAGGGTGAAAGGCTTTTTGGGGCTTCTCTAGATGACGACATAAAAGATGCCACGGGAGGTAAAAGCACTCTGCTCCCACAATCTGGTAAGGGTAAGGAGCCTCGCCGTAGGCAGGGGCCCTGTTTTACCGCCCCTAGCATTTTTTTTTCGTCCGCCCGGTGCTGCAGGTAAACGCTTTCAAGGCGCTAGGGCGCCCGCTGAAGGGCAGAAGCACCCCTGGTTCCGCAAGCCCAACAAGCCTGCGGAAAAACCTGCTTCCGCATGAAAGTATGCCCCCGCCCATCTCTCGGGTGGGGGGCCGGCTTCGCAGCTCGGTGGATGTCTCTTCTTTCCGACCGGTGGGTTTGCAAAGTCGTTTCCTCTGGGTACAAGATCGAGTTTCTCTCTTGTCCACCAAACAGATTTTTTCCTTCCAACCTCCAGCTTCCTCTGGGTCAGCAGAAGGCCCTTTTTGGGGCTGTTCAGGATCTGCTGGTCAGGGGGGTGATCGTGCCAGTTCCCTTACTGGAACGGTTTCAGGGGTTTTACTCCAATCTGTTTGTAGTCCCCAAGAAGGAAGGGGTCCATCCAATCCTGAATCTCAAGGCCCTCAACTGTTTTGTCAAAGTGCAAAAGTTCAGGATGGAGTCGGTTCGCTCTGTAGTAGCGACACTCCATCAAGGGGATTTCCTGGCGTCCTTGGATATCAAGGACGTGTACTTGCATATCCCCATATGCGCTTTGCGGTTGGGGAGGACCACTTTCAATTTGTGGCCCTCCCTTCACCAAGGTGCTCGCTCCGATTCTGGCCCTGCTGAGGCAGCGCGGTATCGCTATTGTAGGATACCTGGACGACCTCATTGGAGCTTCTTCAAGCTCAGAGTTAGAGGTGGATGTGTCTATCACCTGCCAGACCCTCCGGGAATTCGGTTGGCTGCTAAATGTTCAGAAGTTGGTGTTGGTACCGTCTCAGCGCCTGGAATACCTGGGGTTGGTCCTGGATTCCTCGGAGACAGTTTTTCTTCCCACTGAGAACCTACGGACACTGCGAACTGCGGTGCAGTGGTTGGCGACCCAAAAGTGTTCGTCGCTTCGCTTTTGCATGCGAGTTCTGGGTCCCATGGTGGCCTCTTTCGAGGCGGTTCAGTATGCTCAATTTCACACTCGTGTGTTACAGAGAGAAATTCTGTCGCGTTGGGACAAGCGCCCTTCGTCCTTGGTGAGTCTCCCGGTCAGGTCCTCCCTAGTGTGGTGGCTGACATCTCCGGTGCTTCGGGCCGGCAAGTCGTTCCTCCCGTTCCATTGGACGGTGGTCACGACGGATGCCAGTCTCTTCGGCTGGGGAGGGGGAGTCTGGGGTGTTCAGTCAGCCCAGGGGCGCTGGAATCAGGAAGAATCCCGCCTGCCGATCAATGTCCTGGAACTCCGGGGCGATCAGGCTGTTCCTCTCCAAGTGGTCTCTGAGACTACAGGGCCGCCCGGTCAGGATTCAGTCGGACGACGCCACGGCTGTGGCGTATGTCAATCAGGGGGGCACAAGGAGCTCGGTTGCAGCGGCGGAAGTGGCTCACATCCTCCGGTGGGCCGAACAGAACGTTCCGGCTCTTTCGGCCGTGTACATTCCGGGCGTACAGAACTGGCAGGCGGACTACCTAAGTTGCCAAACGCTAGACCAAGGAGAATGGTCGCTACACCCGGATGTGTTTTAAGTCTGTGTCTGAAATGGGGCACTCCAGACGTGGATATTCTGGCATCACGACTCAATCGAAAGGTGTCGCGGTTTGTGGCCAGGTCAAAAGACCCGTGGGCGGGCGCGTTGGTGGCGCTGTGGGGTCACTATCGCCTTCACCCTCCTCTGAAGCTTCTTTCTCGTCTGCTACGCAGAGTGGATGCCGAGGGGATACCAACAATCCTAATTGCTCCGGATTGGCCTTGCTGTCCCTGGTACTCAGATCTGGTGCGTCTGGTGGCAGATGTTCTGTGGCGCCTGCCACTGCGAGAGGACCTTCTGTCGCAGAGTCCTATCTTTCATCTTGCTTTACAGTCATTGGCTTTAACGGTGTGGCTATTGGAAGCCAGGTGCTGAGGTACCAAAGTCTGTCTGATTCAGTGATCTCTATTAATTTGTGGGCGTGGAAGTCTACTTCCCGGAAGATTTACCATCTTACGTGGAAGGCTTGCCCCTCTATGTGTGAGGAGATGAATTGGCACCCCCGTGCATACGTGATGTCCCGGATTCTGTTGTTCTTACAGCGTGGAGTGGATCAGGCACTCGTCTTAAGTACGATTAAGGGTCAGATTTTGGCCTTGGTGGCGCACTCTCTAGTGCGTACGTTTGTGCAGGGGGTTCGGCATGTGACCCCTCCAGTATGTCCTCCACTGCCTCAGTGGGACTTGAATTTAGTCCTCTCGTGCTTTAAAAGCCTCTGTTTGAGGGCATTAGTGAGATCCCTTTTATTGACTCTTTCCCAGAAGGTGGTTTTTCTGGTGGCAATTACATCGGTCAGAAGGGTGTCTGAATTAGCGGCCTTGTCCTGCAAGGCTCCTTACTTGGTCATCCACAGGCATAAGGTGGTGCTGCGTCCACAACAGTCGTTCCTTCCTAAGGTTGTTTCAGCCTTTTACATTAATGAGGACATTGTTCTCCCATCCTTGTGTCCTCAGTGGGCGAACCCAAAAGAGGCTGCGTTGCATTCCTTGGACGTGGTTGGAGCTCTACGGGTGTACCTATCTGCTACGGCTCCTTTTCGGGAGTCTGATTCACTTTTCGTGTCGGTGACTGGTCCTAAGAAGGGTCTGGCGGTCTTGTCTGCCACCATTTCTAGGTGTATCAGGCAGGTCGTGCTTCAGGCCTATGCTCTAAGGGGGCGGGCGCCTACCTTCCCGGTTATGGCGCATTCGACCAGGGAAATTGGTGCCTATTGGGCTTTCTGCCATCAGGCGTCTGTTTTACAGGTGTGTAAGGCAGCGACTTGATCGTCAGTCCACACCTTCTCAAAGTTTTACAAGGTGGATGTGAGTGCATCTTCGGATGCCTCCTTCGGCCGCATGGTTTTGCTGGCGGCTGTTTAAGGGTAAAGTTCCTCTGTTGAGGAGCTTTGGTTTGTTTGAGGTGAAGTTGGTTTGCTGTGTTTTTACCACCCCTCGCTTTTTTTTGTTACACTGCTTGGGGACGTCCCTAAGGTCAAGATGCTGCTGTGTCTGTCCATGAACGGAAAAGAAAATAGGATTTTTGTACTCCCCGTAAAATCCATTTCTCTGAGTTCATGGACGGACACAGCACCCACCCCTCCTTTGCTGTTTTTCTGCCTAGTCAATCTCCTAGAAGGAGGATAATACCCTAAGGTCAAGATGCTGCTGTGTCCGTCCATGAACTCAAAGAAATTGATTTTACGGTAAGTACAAAAATCCTATTTTTGGGAATGTGTGGGCTACAAAGGCACAGGAAATTTGGTCAAAATTATTGGCAAGATGAATGCAGTATGTTATCAAAAAATACTGGAGGAACACTTTCATTCATCAGCCAGGAAGCTGAGCATGGGACGTACTTGGACATTCCAACATGACAATGATCCAAAACACAAGGCCAAGTTGACCTGTCATTGTCTACAGCAGAATAAAGTGAAGCTTCTGAAGTGGCCATCTGTTTCCTGACCTCAATATCATTGAGCCGCTCTGGGGAGATATCAAACCTGCAGTTCATGAAAGAAAGCCCAAGAATTTACAGGAACTAAAAGCTGTATGCCAATACAAAATATGCCAAAAGGAATGGGCAGCTTTACCATCTGAGAAGATAAAGAGCCTCATCCACAAATACTACAAAAGACTTCAAGCTGTCATTGATGTTAAAGGAGGCAATACACAGTATTAAGAACTTTTTGATCGGGGTCATTTGTGTAGTTTCTGTTGTCATTATGATTTAAAAATGGTAAACACAGTTGATTGATAATAAATGGCTTCAGCCAAACGCTAACCATGAGTGAAAGTTTATGTTCTCATTCATATTCTCTGAAAAATGACCAAGTAATCATAAATTCTGCCAGGGTATGTAAACGTATGAGCACAACTGTATATATATTTATGAGGAAAAGACATCATGTTTGTAAGTATACCTTTTTGTATATGTAAAATGTCTGCATTATATTTTTAAGGTAACGAACAAATGAAGTTGGAAAACTTTGAAAGTGCGGTCTCCTTCTACACCAAAGCAATTGAGCATAACCCAGCTAATGCAGTCTATTACTGCAATAGGTATGTACTTATTACTCTTTGAAATATGGTCTTCTTAAATTGGCTAACATATTGCTGTCCAAAGATTGGCTGGTTTTGTAACATTACTTATTTAAGCTGAAAGGAGGACTAAGACCCCTTTCACACTGAGGAGTTTTTCAGGCGGTACAGCGCTAAAAATAGCGCTGCTATACTGCCTGAAAAACTCCTGCACTGCATACTCAATGTGAAAGCCCGAGGGCTTTCACACTGAGGCGATGCGCTGGCGGGAGAGAAAAAAATCACCTGCCAGCATCATCTTTGGAGCGGTGAGAGGAGCGGCGTGTATACCGCTCCTTCCCATTTAAAACAATGGGAAACCGCGGCAATACCGTGGGCGATATTAACCCTTTATTGGCCACTAGCGGGGGTTAATACCGCACCGCTAGCGACCGAATCCGACGTTATAGCGCCGCTATTTTTAGCGCAGCTATACCGCCACCGTGCCTCCCGCACCAGTGTAAAAGGGGCCTTATGGAGTTAACCATTACTTTTACGGTTCCAGTAAGGTATAGAATAAACCCAGAAAGGACATACTTGCCACATTAAGCTTCTATTTTGTAACATCTTGACATGAGTTTTTTTTTTTCCTTTAGTAAAATTGGCTTTATGAATTCATATTTAAGGATTTGGGATGCTATTTTTTTTTGTTTGAGCCCTAATTAAGTGTATTGGTCTTTGGAAATCAGTAATGTTAAAATATATGTATGAACTAAATGGAATAAAAAGTAAGAATCATTTGGAGTACATAATTGGGTGTGTAGGAAAAGTACAATATACAAAATTATTAGTCCATAGTAGCTAATCAGCGTTTATCCTTCATGAGCTTATTGTTTGAAAGAGGCGAGTGACAAACTATTTGCTCCTTGCAAATCGTGCTGCCTTAAGGTGCATGTAAAGCTAAAATCTTTTCTTATATTTTAATATCATATGAAACTGTTAAAACCACTTTTGAGTTTTTATGTCTGTGTCCCTGCTGGGAATACTCGCCCTCCCTATTTCTACAGATTACCATTGTTCTTGGTATAGTAAAACCCAAAATGTTGGCGTTGTCAAAGAAACAGGAGCTTAGGGGTGTCCAAAGGGCACACCTGTTCTGGTTTTGAATGGTTTCAGAACCTCTGTTTAGGTTTTAATTTTTGTCTGTCTCAATTGAGGATATTGTTTGCTTTCTGTTCCAGTGACTGGGTTCAGTTGGGCAGGAGTTGATGGGAAAACTTTTTGAGAGCAATGATGGCAACAGTTTTCACTACACCCATGCCAGCACCCTCTGCAAGGTACAGGAAATGGAGACGATGGATCTTTTGAAAAATCAAACTGCCTGCTCCACATTTTTCCTGTTCCAGGAAGTGCTGCCATTGTGGTCTTTGGTGGGAGTCCTACCGGGCGCAATTATTTATTTATTTTTTTTGGTAGCTCCAACCAATTCAAACATCCGCTTAACTGATGAACCTTGTTGTGAAGAAGACATCCGGTTATGGTTAAGAGAGTAGACTCGATTCACAGCCTTTGATTTAAGTTAATGTGTGGGGCTTTAGAATTGGCCTTTCATTCCCTTTCCCAAGTCTTATTTGGTCCAGCAAATGTGTTGCACACAGATGAAAATTAAAGTAGATTAGTAGAAGGCTAGAACCCCTTACGGCTTTTTGTTGTAAAAAGTAATGAAAGCGCCACACGACTGGCCTTGACATAAAAAGAAAAATAGTGAATTTCAATTTTACTGTATAAGCATGTGGGCCTTCATGTTTTAAGGGCCAAGAGCATTTCCCCATTCATCAGGGATTTAAAAACTACATAGAAAGCTGCACTCTGGGATTAATAAAAAGATACGTGCTGGTTTCTCCAGGTTTAGCATGACGGAGGTGACTTTTTTTTATTTTATTTTGTTCACCTTTATGTTGGCCAATGCCTTCTAAACACAGACAAATCAAGAAAGGTGATGGGTTAGTAATACATTACAGCTCTGTCAGCAATTCATCACAAGATTCAGTTTACTGCTATATTATCAATGGTGCTTGGAATTGTATTTTAAATATTTATTCTTTTTAATGGATAACTGTATCGGTTGTCCATTAATTAATCCCCCTGAGCACAGTCTTCCTGGTAAATTGTTTGCTTCTCTCCCCGTCCAGCAAACTTCACTATGTGACCCAGCTCAGAGCAGCCCATCCTTTGTAAAGAAAATGTTCCTGCTATGCTATTCATTGCTTTGGAGGAGTTTGACTCATCCAGTATCTTCCGTATGTATTTAACTTCTAAATGTTTTGCATTGTTTAGGGCTGCAGCTTACAGTAAAATAGGAAACTATGCTGGGGCTGTGCGGGACTGTGAAGAGGCTATATCCATTGACCCCAGTTACAGCAAAGCATATGGCAGAATGGGGTAAGCGCAAGTTAAAAGCCTATTTGTTTAAGGCTTGCTCACAACTTGCTTTTTAGTCACATGTATTCTTCTTTTATGATTCTAGGTTGGCACTTTCAAGTTTGAACAAGCACGCTGAAGCTGTGAGCTTTTACCAAAGAGCACTGGAGCTGGATCCTGATAACGATACCTATAAATCGAACCTTAAGATTGCTGAACAGAAAATGAAGGAGCTTCCAAGTCCAGTAAGTGTCTTGGCTTTAGTTTTGATACTTGGTGCAATCCTGGTCATGGGAAATTAACTGACCATTTTTGTTTCCACTACAGATGGCTGCTCCTGGTGGGTTTGATCTAGCTGGGCTACTCAACAATCCCAGTTTTATGAGTATGGTAAGCCGGCTTTTTTTTTTTTTTTTTAAACCTATTGTTACTAATTTTAATGTTGCACTGCTTCTTTTGATTTGAAAATTGGGGTATCAGAACTGTGTATGGCATACACTTCAATGTATATAAGAGTAGAGTGGCTTATAAAAAATATATTGCAGTATATAAGCGCTGGATAAGGGGGAATATATTAAAACTGGAGAAGCCATAATTTGGAGGCAGATGTGCATAGCAACCAGTCAACTCCTGTCTTTCATTTTCAAAGCTTGTTCTGCTTCCCCATACTAAGCATTGCAAGTGTGATCTCTCTAACTGAGCCAGTTGTGGTGAGGTAGCTATAACTTACAATCTCAGCAGCGTTGGTAGACATTGACTCGATTCAAATGATATCTTGCAGATTGTAAAAAGCTTAAATTGAAAACCCGAGAAGATCTTCACAGATGAAGATCAGATAGGTCATTGTTTGTCTAGCTCCAGCAATTACATGTGAAACAGAAACAAACTAAAGACACACTGAAAAGAGAGTGGGACTAGCTATACAGAGTATCTCCTAGTTAGAGTAGGGAAGGGACAATAAGGCAAACAAACCACATTGCATGACATTATTCTCCCTGTTGAAATCTATGCGTTTAAATAATAAAAAATTGAGAATCAAATCCAAACCTTGCAAGAGGAAAATATTCTGGAAACGCCTGAAAAAAATAATGGAGAACCTGAAATAATGCAATCATTGACTGACCTACTGTAAAACTTGTAAAGTTTACTGGTGTCTGTAAGATACTCCTTACCTCCCTTTTACATCAAATCGTTGTTTTAGAAGACAAATCCTTTTCCGTTGGCAAAAGAAGTATTAGTTTGTTGATGGACTTGTGTCACACTGTACCTTTCCACCATTTCTTAACAGTCTTTGTAATGAGACCCATTTGGCCAATGGTTGTGGTGGGCATCCTTTTCTTTCAAGAAGACTGTTGGACACTTGTAGGTTGGGTCTGCCATTTGCCATGACCTTGAAAGCTGCAAAGGTACTCCTCCTTCCAACAACTCCAGAAAACATTGGCAAGGTGCTGAACCTTCTTTGTGGTATTGAACCAGTAGTGCAGTGATGTCGACCTCGAACAATAAGGGGTTCTGTTCCTCATTAAACAGGTTGGACTTCCGTTTGTGACTTCCAACTCAAAGTAGTTTGTTGTGATCAATCATTGGGTTCAATTCGTAGAGCGGGCTATCCTTAGGTTGAGTCCCTTTTGATATGTTATCAATCTTTTGTTGGTAAACTTCAAGTTGAACACCCTAATGATGACCTTTTCTGCTCGTATAATTTCTTTGATGGTGGGAGGACTTTTACAGATGTGCCATCTACGAGACACTTTGTGGTCCTCAGTATTGGCTGCAAATTGATGAGCAGCATGAATAGCTCATACGACGAAAAACCACTTCAAAAGGCATTCAAAGTGGTGAGGGTCAGCCTCGTCTTTGCCTTCACAGAAATGTGAGTGTAACTATTATCGCTGATTTTCCTTTTATCTGACTCAGGATTAACCAGTGTCAAATATAGAATCGGTGAGAATTGAGATGGGTTCATTGTTGCGATACCATCGGAACCTGAGGAAATGTCTTTTGTCTTCTCAAACAATGAAACAGTAAAACATTTTCTAAATGTTGGCCATAACAGCAACTGGTTGGCTTGTCTGAAGTGGAGCAAAACCCTTGTAAGGTGATTGTTCAGATTAGGCCTGGAGATTCACTTTTTTAAATAATAAAAAAAAATAAGACAACAGTAAAGTTAGCCCAATTTTTTTTATATTGTAAAAAGATAATGTTGCGCCGAGTAAAATTATACCCAACATGTCACGCTTCAAAATTGCGCCCGCTCGTGGAATGGCGTCAAACTTGTACCCTTAAAAATCTCCATAGGCAAAGTTTAAAAAATTCTATAGGTTGCATCTTTTGAGTTGAGGGGGTCTAGGGCTACAATGATTACTCTCGCTCTAACGATTGCGGCAATACCTCATTTGTGCGGTTTGAACACCATTTTCATATGGTGTTTTAAACAAAAACAAAAAAATCTGCAAGACAAAGGCATAATGCATACTAGCTCATTATGAAACGAAGCTGTTGCAGAGGTTCCCGAGTTATTTCTGGGTTCCCAGGCTCCAGCGTTGTGATTGGCCGGAGCGGAGATGACATTGCTCACGGCACGGCTCCTGAAGAAACTGCACAAGCGGGCATTTCTTCAGTGCGCATGTGCCAATGACATTGGTACATAAGGATACAGTGAATATCTTCTAGACTGTGCAAGTTTAGGAGATATTTACAGGTAAGCATTGTTATAATCTAAAGCCTTATTATTATTATTTATAAGGCCTATAGGCTTGCCTATTGGTAAAAGTGGTATATAACGGATTATAGCCACTTTAATAACTTGATTATAGTGATATGGTGGATCTTGGAGTGTTTCGTAGATAGAGAGCGATGAGTTTGATTCATGACTTTGTGTGTTTAATACTGCAAAGGCAGAGGTGAGAAACTATCACTCTCTAAATTAAAAGATAAATTCACCTTCCTTCTGGAGCATGTTGCACCCAAATTTAGGTTGTAACATGCTCCAGACCTGCTCTCCACACCCCTGACCCCCCCCCCCCCTCCCTGTCACAGCGTGCAGGGGAACCTCTCCCCGAACCCACTGTCAGTTTGAAAATATATATATAGATATAGAGACTCTCTACACATACTCATCATCCTAAATGAGAGAAATCAACTCCTTCTCCCATTCATGTGCTAAACACAGTTGGATGAGGTTTCCTACTTTGTTCTTCCTGGTAATATGGAGTCATTCCCATTCTCTGCTTCCTTGGTGTTCAGCACATGTCTGTTTTTATGTCTTCTACCCCCCTCCCCTTCCCATTTCCTGCAAACATCACTTCCTGTTTTGCTGGTCTCCATGAAACCAAACTGGTTAATTAGCACATCAGTAGAGGAAGCCCAGTTTCTAACAATACATGGTAACTAAAATGTAGTATTGTCTCATGCTTTCTGAATGTGCCAGGGTTTACAACCTACATTTGATACAAAAGGTAATAGCTGTGGGTAATGAGCTTATGCAGAAAGTAACCCAGTATTAGTTAGAGGCAGGATAGGCTTCTTTAAAGAGTTTTTTTCAGGGATTGTCTAAATATGGATAGATTATGAGACAGTCTGACAGATTGGGGTAGGGAGTTCCAAAGGATGGGAAACACTCTAGAGAAATCCTGGAGGCGAGCATGGGAGGAGGTGATAAGGGAGCAAGAGAGTAGGGAGGTCTTGAGGGGACCGAAGAGAGCAAATTGGTTTATATTTTTAGATCAGGTTAGTGATGTAGTTGGGGGCAGAGTTGTGGATAGATTTGTAAATTTATTAGTAGTTTGAATTTTATTTGTTGGGTGAGTGGAAGCCAGTGGAGGTGTTGGCAGTGAGAAGTGGAGGATACTGAACGGTTGGTAAGTTGGATGAGTCTTGCAGCAGTATTCATGATGGACTGAAGGGGGGGGGGAGTCTATGTAAAGGTAATTCAATGAGGGAGTTGCCGTAGTCAAGGCGGCTAACTAACCAGGGAGTAAATTTGAAGCTTGGTGATTAAAAATCTTCTAGAGATGTTGCAGAGGTTAAAGCGGAGTTCTACCAAATTGTTTTTAATTAAGACCCATTATGTCCCAGAAAATTGCAGGGAGGGAGGGGGAGAGGTTAAATTCCATCGCCGCAAAGCCCTGGGAGGAAGTGGGAGCTGGATGCTTCTAAAAAGATGGTATCCGCTCCCCCCCCTCCCTGACAGGACAGTTCGGAGTCCAGGGTTATCCTTGGCACCCTGGCATGTGGGCACGGACTGATGGTTGTGCCATTGATCTTGACAAAGAAGTCAGGGAAAGGGGCACTTGGGGGAGGAAATATTAAGAGCTTCGGTTTTGGACAGATTCAGTTTGAGGAAGTGGTGTGACAATCCATGCTTGTATGTCTGTTAGTAAATCAGTGATGCATGGGGTGAGCTGAGGGGTGTAGAGAGAGAGAGAGAGAGAGAGAGAGAGAGAGAGAGAGAGATTTGGGTGTCATCAGCATAGAAATGATAGTGGAAGCCATGGGAGTCTTATCGGCTGACTCAGGGAGGACATGTAGATCAAGAATAGGAGAGGTCCAAGAGCAGAACCTTGGGGGACCCCAATGTTGACCTCTTTACTACCACCCGCGGTCAATTGACAGCGGCACGATAATGCTCTCTTTCTGAGAGAACGTCATAGGATGTCCTTGCCGGGCCACCAGGGGGGCGCGTGCCTCCTCGTTACTGGGAACCCGCTACTGGGACACAGATCGGTACACTCCACCTACAGTTTGAATCACTCACTAGGGTACACATTTAACCCCTTAGTGTTAACCCCTTCCCTGCCCGTCACATTTACACAGTTAGTGCATATTTATAGCACTGTTCGCTGTATAAATGTGAATGGTTCCAAAATGGCGTCAAGTGTCCGGTGTGTCCGCCGCAATATTGCAGCCATTACTAGTTTAAAAAATAAAATGCTATAAATCTATCCCCTATTTTTCAGCCGCTATAACTTTTGCGCAAACCAATCACTATACGCTTATTGAGAATTTTGTGTTATTTTTGGTAAAAAAAAAATGAATACGTATCGGCCAAAACTGAGGAAAAAAATATTTATATATTTTTGGGGATATTTATTATAGCAAAAAGTAAAAAATATTGTTTTTTTTTTTTTTCAAAATTGTCGCTCTTCTTTTGGCTATAGCAGAAAAAATTTTAAAACCGCAGAGGTGATCAAATACCACCAAAAGAAAGCTCTATTTGTGGCGGAAAAAATTATTAAAATTTTTATTTGGGTAACGTGTTGCATGACCGTACAATTGTCATTCAAATTGTGACAGCGCTGAAAAATGAAAAAAAGAGAAAATACTGCGCTATCTTAAATACAAAAAGCCGCTAACACAGCAAGAGATCAAAAAATTGCTAATAGAAAATATGTGGAAAAGTGTAGCGCTAATAATGACACAAATTGTGATAATACAATAAAGATTATATCGTGCAACACCACATGTGAATAAATGGTATTAGAAAGTCCGTAAATTATTGGATGAATTGGTGAGTCGGTTACATTGAGTAAAACAGATACACAAAATCCAGTGCATAAAAAAGTGAGAAGTACACCACCACTTATGACAAGGGGCTTACCGGATCGATTGGACCTAGACAGGCATATACCAACTAGGCCAATCAAGCTTTGTTAAAGTTGATATACTGAAGCGGGTACACCATACACGTCATGCGATTCGGTATCAATGAAGGCAAACCTCAGACAGATGATTCAAAAGTGGTTCCCAGCAAGCAGCAATTTTCAACAGATCACACAGAGGGCATATCAGTACTTGGATAAGTATATGCAGGTGGTGAATCCAGCACAGCTTCCACAAACATGATGGAAAAAATAAAGCCCAATAACCAAAGAAGCAGCTCAAGCAACAAACGTTGGGCAACATCCTCAAAAGGCACAGATCACATGCACACTGAAAACTGGCTTGGGCAGGAAGGGGGTGAAATTGCCCAGTATTGAGGAGTTGAAGAGGAGGAAGTAGAGATGTAAGTGACACTGAAGTTGCAGTGAGATAGGTAAGATTCAAACCAATGGAGAGTGGAAGCCGCGGAGACCTAGCAAATCGAGTTTTTTTTTTTTTACCAAAGTCAGCGGAGAGGTCCAGGAGTAAGCGTATGGAATAGTGACTGTTGGTTTTAGATGTTGGTAAGTCGTTTTAGGAGAGCAGTTTCTGTGGAGTGTTGCGGGCGAAATCCAGACTCAAAGGGATCAAGAAGGTTATTCTTAATGAGGTGGTCGCTTAGCCAGTTGTAGACTTGAAGGGGAGATAAGGAGATTGGTCCTAGGTTGTTAAGATTGGTGGGGTCCATTGAAGCCTTTTTTTGGGAGTGATTGGTGCATGTTTTTAGAGGGTTGGGGACGATCCCAGTAGAGGGGGAGAGGTTGAAGATATGAGTTAAAAATTGTAGGATAGGGCCAGAGGGTGACCGTAGTATTTGAGAAGGAACCAGTGTCCAGGAAGTTAGGTGGGCATTAGAAAAAAGTTTTAGTGACTTCCTCTATAGTATTTGGGTTGAGCGCCGAAAGTATCAATTGTGCAAGGTGAGGGAGATCTCTTTATGACTTGTATCAGTCTTATTTTTAATATGATTCGCAATCTCATGGGCAATCATTAAGTTAGTGAATGCAGGGCAAAGTAGAGCGTTAAAGGTAGAAAAGAGTTGGAGACTGCATGAGAGTGATAACGTAGGTCTGTTTGGCAGTGTGGATGCAAGAATTGTTTTTTTGGAAGGAAGATTTATATTTGCTGAAATCTTTCTGAGACTAAATCCTTTTGCCACAGGCGCGCAAGAGAGCAGCTACATTTTTTTTGAGTCTTATGGTATTATCTGTCTTCCGGGGTTGTAGGCCTGATTCTGTAGTGAGGGGAGCCAAGGCATCCAAGGTGGATGACCGTAAACTGTTGTAGACAGAAGTGGCAAGGTTGGGGCAGGACGGGGATGAGATTTTGTCGTAGAGATAATCTGTAGCAGAAAAGAAGAGCAGAGTTAAGATGTCGAAGGTTTCTACAGGTGGTAGTTTTGGTAGTTGGAAGGCAAACAGGAGGAAGATGAGGAGAGTGAAATTAATAAGGTGGTGATCAGAGGAAAAGGTATGTTGGAAAGGATGCAAGGAGTGCATAGGTAGGAGAATATAAGGTGAAGGCAGTTGCCATCAGACTGAGTAGAAGCATATGTCCATTGTTTTAGGTCAAGAGGTTGGGCTCAGAGGTTTAGAAGTAGCAGGAGTGTTAAGATTAACAGGGATGTTAATGAAGGCACCAAAAATGATTTCAAGGAATTTCAAAAGAGAACCTAAAATACAATTATCCTCTGCTCCTAGCGTCTGGTTCCACTGGGTGGGGCTGAGTACTACAGTCGTGCAGGAGTTTTTTTCGTTCAGTTCACCCAGTGAATTCCTGCTCTGTTCTGATCACAAAGGCTTTAAGCTTTCTCCGACACCTACCCCCCCACAGACTCTGGCTGTATGCACGTGACCCTATTGATATATGAGCCATCTGTCATTGTGACTATACCTGATGAAATTATGCTTTAAGACCGTCCTCTGCTTTTACTCCAGAATTAGGAAACCATTTCAGTTCATATTGATGTGATGTGCACCATTCTGATTTAAGATCAGCCCGATTATTGCCACTATCCGGTCTTTCGGAGCCTCTGAAGCTGCTAAACCTTCCCATTGCACCCACTTTTAGAGGTCTTCCACTAAGGGGATTGAAAACACCCACTACATGCCTGTGACACCGACAACCCCCCCCAAAAAAAAACACCGGGGCAAAAAAGGTTCTGATTTGGAAAGGATTTTGTCCAACTGTGGCTCTGTCAGCGACCCATCTTAACAGGGAGACCACTAGGGTAGTAGAGGGTGTTCCCACATTTAAGCATCTTACCTATGAGAGTTTAGAAAGCCCCCATAGAACTCGGCATCTGCTGGCAGACATTGCCCTTCGCAATGTTCTGGCTTTGACTTTAATTAGTCAAACCGTGACAGAATGTTGGAAATCACTTAAGAGATGTGTTCTGTGTCCGGACGGCTCGGTGAGTGACCTCCGTGTGTGTGAGAGAAACCTGACTGGCTGTTTCTCCATCACCGGCGACATTGATCCTGATCGGAGAGGCATCAAAGAAAGCCGGATCCAGTACAAAGAACCTTGGAGGAAAGGGTCCTGGGAAGAGATATGGAGTCAAGACTCCAGATGGTACACCCGGTCATCTTTATAGCGTATTATTGGATTTCCAGGCAATTTACACTGCCATTGAGAGCCACCACTCTGGGTTTTAGGAGTTGCTTCTGTCAATGCAGGAGTTTTAAAGGCTTGATTGCAAGCCAGCCAAGGTGAGAGGCTGGGGGAAATAGGGTCACTTGGATTGGAGCACCTGCACATGTTGGTTCATTTGTATAGTACAGTTTCCAATGTCCAATAACATGCAGAGTAATCCACCATCCAGAGATTCACAACTGCACTATATAATTATTGCATGAGACCTGAACTTGCACTGAGAAGATTATTCATCAATTTTGGACATTATGAATTTTTCACATGTATTAGATTGAAATTTTATCGGTATTTTTTATCTACCGTATATACTCGAGTATAAGCCGACCTGAATATAAGCAGAGGCACCTCATTTTACAGCAGAAAAACTGGGAAACCGTATTGACTCGAGTATAAGCCTAGGGTGTCCATCTGCATGCCTCACTGTGCCTCACAACTAGACTGACGTTTAACATAGGAGTCTATGGAAGGGGTGCCCGGCTTTGAAAAATCTTCCAGGGGACCGGTACCGGGTCCCCAAAGTCCAGGAGATCAGGCGCAAAAAGGTGACTCGAGTATAAACCGAGGAGTATATGCAGTATTTATATTGCACATTTTTTCTGCCAGCGTCATATACTGCTGTCAGTCTGTTTTGTGCATTAGTGTTTTTGCACATTTGTATATTTATCTTATATACAGCACTTTATTTAGTCATTAGTTCATATTGATTATTCATTATGTTATATTAGTGAGCGCCACAACACCCCCTTATTTTTCATGTTATTTTGAGTGTGTGAATACTTTTTTTTTTGTTGAGGCAGCTGCTTTTTTTTCATTTATTTGGTTATATTCTAGTTTGTTTTGGTTTGCGCATTAGTTCCCCCATTCTATTAAGAGATCTTGCTGTTGTGGCACTGACAGATGGTGAAAAAAGAAAGGACTTTACAGCGGCCCCAACACTGAGCGGCATGTACACAGGATCTAAGATTCCATTAAAGTTGTTTCCTTTTGACTGTGCGTGTCCAGTGGAGGTACTGGCAGATGACACCTTTTAACTGAAAATTAGAAGTATACATATCTCAACCGCTACACTGCCACGCTGTAGGATAGCAGGTAATATGGCCAGTATATGCGGGGGAAGATAGTGTAGGATATAGGGCAGAAAGAGGTGGGGGGAAAAAAACTTTGGAAAGGAGGGCAGAAAAATAAACGGTGTGGTTGGATGTGACAGAATATATCATGGAGAATAAGGTTGAGAGGGTTGGATAGGAAAAGGGCTGCTAGAGAAGAATCTTTCTATCAGGTTATGGGGGATGGGCTTTAACTGATCACTGTGGAGTTACTAACAATCTGTTTTTATTTTTCAGGCATCAAACCTCATGAATAACCCACAAGTACAACAGTTGTAAGTTTATTTTTTTTATCATTACCTATTCTTTGTTTACATTGTGCAGGTTGCATAAATTGAAAGAAGACGCTAGTCTATGTAGTTTAACCGCTTCAGCCCCGTAAGATTTGGCTGCCCAATTACCAGGCCATTTTTTGCAATATATCACTGTCGCTTTAACTGACAATTGCGTGGCCGTGGGCTGTTGTACCCAAGCAAAATTGACACCCTCCCACCCCCCCCCCCCCCCACAAATAGAGATTTCTTTTGTTGGTATTTGATCACCTCTGTGGTTTGTATTTGTTGTGCTATAAACAAAAAGACAATTTTGAAAGAAAAAAACACTTTTTTTTTTTATTGGGATATTTACAAAAAGTAAAACATTTCCTCAGTTTAGGCCGATATGTATTCTTCTACGTATTTTTGGTTAAAAAAAATCTTAATAAGCGTATATATTGATTGGTTCGTGCAAAAGTTATAGCATCTACAAACTGTGGGAAAGATTTATGGCATTTATATGGCGTTTTCATTTTTATTTTCTTACTAGTAATGGCGGTGATCTGCGGTATTGCGACGTTGCGGCAGACAGGTCAGACATTTTTGACACATTTTTGGGACCATTGACATTTACAGAGCGATCAGTGCTAGAAATATGCACTGATTACTATGTAAATGTCACTGGCAGGGAAGGGGTTAACTGTGTTCCCTATTGTGGGGGGATGGGGACTCGCTATAGGAGATGACAGATCGTGTTTTCTACTTTGTAGAAAGACCCGATCTGTCCTTCTCTCATCAGACAGCACAGGGATTTGTGCGTACACACACAAACCCCCCTGCTCCCGGTCGTACGTGTCCGGCGGCGATCGTGCCCGTGGCCACGCGCATCGTGTTCCCCACTGTGCCCCGGTAGCTCTCCTGGGCGAAGCCGAATATATACAGTGGGGCTCCCACTTAAAAAGATGAGAGGCCTGTAATTGTCATCATAGGTATACCTCAACTATGAGAGACAAAATGTGGAAACAAATCCAGACAATCACTTTGTCTAATTTGGAAAGAATTTATTTGCAAATTATGGTGGAAAATAAGTATGTGGTCACCTACAAACAAGCACGATTTTTGGCTCTCACAGACCTTTATCTTCTTCTTTAAGAGGCTCCTCTGTCCTCCACTCATTACCTGTATTAATGGCACCTGTTTGAACTTATCAGTATAAAAGACACCTGTCCACAACCTCAGTCACACTCCAAACTCCACTAGGTAAAGAGCTGTCGAAGGACACCAGAAACAAAAATGTAGACCTGCGCCAGGCTGGGAAGACTGAATCTGCAATAGGAAACCAGCTTGTGGGAGCAATATTTAGAAAATGGAAGACATACAAGACCACTGATAATCTCCCTCCATCTGGGGCTCCATGTAATCTCACCCTGTGGGGTCAAAATTATCACAAGAACGGTGAGCAAAAATCCCAGAACCACGCAGGGGGACCTAGTGAATGACCTGCAGAGGGCTGGGACCAATGTAACATAGGCTACCATCAGTAACGCAATACGCCGTCAGGGACTCAGATCCTGCAGTGCCAGACGTGTCCTCCTGCTTAAGCCAGTACATGTCCGGGCCCGTCTGAGGTTTGCTAGAGAGCATTTGGATGATCCAGAAGAGGATTGGGAGAATGTCATATGGTCAGATGAAACCAAAATAGAACTGTTTGGTAGCAACACAACTCGTCATGTTTGGTGGAGAGAGAATGCTGAGTTGCAACCAAAGAACACCATACCTACTGTGAAGCATGGGGGTGGCAACATCATGCTTTGGGGCTGTTTCTCTGCAAAGGGAACAGGATGACTGATCCATGTACATGAAAGAATGAATGGGGCCATGTATCGTGAGATTTTGAGTGCAAACCTCCTCAGCAAGGGCATTGAAGATGAAACGTGGCTGGGTCTTTCACCATGACAATGATCCCAAACACACTACCCGATCTCAACCTCATAGAAAACCTTTTGGAGGGAGTTGAAAGTCTGTGTTGCCCAGTGACAGCCCCAAAACATCACTGCTCTAGAGGAGATCTGCATGGAGAAATGGGCCAACATACCAGCAACAATGTGTGACAACCTGGTGAAGACTTACAGAAAACTTTTGACCTCTGTCATTGCCAACAAAGGATATATAACAAAGTATTGAGATGAACTTTTGATATTGACCAAATACTTATTTTCCACCATAATTTTCAAATAAATTCTTTCCAAATCAGACAATGTGATTGTCTGGATTTGTTTCCACATTTTGTCTCTCATAGTTGAGGTATACCTATGATGACCATTACAGGCTTCTCATCTTTTTAAGTGGGAGAATTTGCACAATTGGTGGCTGACTAAATACTATTCTCTCATCGTCCATGGACCGACACAGCTCCTTTAAATCTTGACAAGTGGGTTATGTTCCTCTAGCTATGACTAAGCACTGAAGCTACAGTGCGAAACGTTGGCTTTTGTTCCAAGTTTTTTGCAGTGGCATGTTTATTTTGTGATCGATTTTAATTAAAAGATTTTTGGAGTGCGGCTGTTTAAGTTGCCTTCGTATTTTTGCATGGGTTATGTTCCTGGTCACAGGTGAGGACTAGGCAGAAACATGTTGGATAATTAAATACATGTTACTTTAACAGAGTTGAACAGCCCTGCCCAGGGGGCGATCCCTCCAGACATAACCCTCCTCCCTGCAGTATGCGCAGCCTGTTTCGTTCTGCCTAGCAAAGGAGGATGCCCAGCGCCCCGAGGAAAATTTTTATTTTATTTTTTCTTGAAAGAATCTTCTATCAACTGTCAGCTGAGACAGGCTGGATATATAGATCCTTGTAGTCTACTCAGTCCGGCCAGCGAGCACACCTTTGCAAAGAGGCTGGGTCTGCCACGACATACCCCATGACTCCTGGGGTGGCCGGTGAGCTTTGTTCCGAGGTCCACACAAGACTGGGCTGTGGTGTTGTCTCACTCACAGTGGACTGGGCCGACAGCTACCTCCATTGCGGTTGTAGGCCTGTCAGGAATGCGTCAGTGAGTCCTCGCTTGGACTGGCAAGTACAGTCGCTCCCGCTTAGGTGGGTTAGTACGGCTGGGCATTCCTGGGGTTCGGGAGTCCTCCTATCCTCCCTTCCCTTCTCCTTTTCTCTCTGCTGCATTATATTACTGCTGTCGGGAGGGAGGGGCACCTTACTGAGGGGACTGCGTGTCTGACCTGTGTGTGTGTGTTTTTTTTTTTTTTTTTACTGCTGGGGGTCTTTTTCAGAGAGGAGTTTGTACACTGTTTAGCCTCTTTTAGGCTTTCACTGTTCAAAATGCTGCGTTTTGCTGGCGTAATTTTTTGGGTGATTGTCAGTTACTATTGAAAATCCTATTGGTGGCCATTTTGTTGTAGCCACGCTATGGCACAGTTTACTATTGGGGTCGGCCATCTTCCTGTGGCCGCGTCAGGCTCTCTATGCAGCGTTCGGCGGCCATCTTGGCTGAATCCTTGACCTCTAGTTCTGGTTCCTACGGCGCGCACGTTGCCTCAGTTTACCTCACGGGTTTTTCCTCCTCTCACACACGCTGTGTACTTGGCGGGTAGCGGCACTGTGCAGTCTTCTCCTGTGATGGTGAGTCCCCTGGGTAACCCCCTGTTCAGCGCAGCAAGAGGGTTTGTTTTCAGTCTAGCCTGAATAGGGCCCTGGGAGCTTCTGAAATGGAGTCAGTCTCTGGTACTTCTTCCCCCAAACATGCCTGAGTGTGGAAGCTGGTGCTCCTGCACCTGGGATTCCCACAGACACTTTGTCAGTAGTCCTGGAAACCTCTGTTGCCAGGGTGGGAGCGGAGTGCGAACGTGAGGGGGGTACAAAAGTGCCCCCTCCCCCCACTATCCCCTGGGGAATGCGGTTTCAGACTAGGACTTGGCTGCAGCTCAGGTCCCTGGTTCTGTTTTTTTATCTGGAGCCATGGACGGTGGTGTAGTGATTCACTCCCTCACCTGGCAGCAAGAGAGTCGCATGCATGCTCTCTCCCTATGTCTGCGTGGGTTTTCTCCGGGTAATCCGGTTTCCTCCCACACTCCTATGACGTGTGTAGAGCACTTGTCAGTGCGCTGTATGGAACTCCCTTATGCTGTCTGTGCAGCGGAGGTTTCCTCTGAGGGCTCAGTCTTTCCAGTGGGACATACTGTCCAAGTGGAAAAAAGCTCTGTGAAAGCTTTTTTCTTTTTTTTTGTTTCTTTGACTGACTAGTTCATTAATAAGGAATGGGAAATTCCACAGAAGTGTTTTTGTTTGTTTGTTTTTTTTGTTTTGTTTTGTTTTTTAGTTCCTCAGCGCCTGGGGTTTTCCCCTTTTTTTTTTTGGAGGGGAGTTTAAAAAAAATAACTTTTGCTCAGGTTGTGGTGCCCGGTTGAAAAGGGGGGTGGCTTTCAGGGACCTTACTGATAGGAGGTCCGAGGCGCTGACCCATTCCATGTTTACCATGCTGAGGTATGCATTGCGACCTGTTGTGGCCACAACCTTGGTGTCTGATACTCTATGAATGGGCAAGGTCTTGCACCAGACTGTGTAGGAGCACCAGCTCTCTCCCTAAATTGTTAGACTGGTTGACCAGTTGGTCCAGGGCCTTCTATAGGTCTGTGATGCTACACGGGGCATCCTTGATGTCCAGAGCCTCTGGCTTTGCAGGTTCACAGCTCGGTGAATCTCCCTGCTCACCGACCAGTGGGTCTGCGGGGTGGTCTCTTCGGAGTGTTAGATAGGGTTCCTTCCTATCCACCGAACAGATTTCTCTTCCGTTCATGGACAGACACAGCAGCCTTTGACCTTAGGGTTATATCCGCTTCCTTTAAGTGTTAACAACACTTTCCTCAGTGCAGCTCCTCCCAGGGGGCGTGGCTCCCCGGGTATAACCCACACCCTGCTCTAGCAGCTTCCAGTTTTTTTCTGCCAAACGACAGGCACTCTGGAGTCCCTGTACTCTGGAGATTTTTTTTTCGCTTTTTATTGTTTTGTTCCTGCATTTTTGGATCCTGAGATTGTTCTATCAACTGCCGACTGGGTGACAGGCTGGGTCTTAGACTCTTGTAGTCCCCCCATGTTCGGCCTATGAGCGTGTGCCGGCCCTCAGCTCAGCTCTGGGTTGTCCACAACAGGCCCCTTTGCTCCAGGGGCGGCTGGGGAACATCTTGTTCTAGGGCACACATATGACCGGCCTTTATGGCTTTGTCACAGTGTGTCTGGCCAACAGCCATGCCGTTTATGCGGACGTTGGTTCTGTCTGGGATACCTCCAGCCGGTGGTCGCAGGACGCGTAAGTAGTGGCCCCTTTCTCAGGTAAGGTGGTATGGCTGGAAATTTCCCCTGGGAGGTCGACTGAGGGTTTGCCCTGCTTTCCCCTCTCCCTTATTCCTCTCCCTCCTTTCCCATTTGGGTAGCGGGTGTGAGAGGGGGGGTTTTCAGGGGTCTCTTTATTACATCGGGGCTGTGTGTTAGCGGGGTCTGTGTGTGTTCGCTGCTGGGCCTTTTGTGTGCTGCGCTTATTATGGCTGCGCTGTGGTGCTGTCACTTTTTTGGTGCTTTTTAAATGCGCAACGGCCGCCATTTTGCCATAGTTGCGCTTTCTATGGCTCGGCCATTTTCCTGTGGTCCTATGGCGGTTTTCCCATACGGCGGCCATCTTGGATTTCGTTTGGCCTCGTGCGGCCGTTCCAGCGCTGCAAAATCCTCCTGCATTCTCAGCACACCTTAGGCTTCTCTCAGCTCGCGCTGCACCGGGTGGGGTGGTGAGTTTCCCTGGGGGCCCCCATACTTTGTTGTAACGGCCGGGAGGTGACCGTGGGTGTTTTCAGCGGTGGGGCATTATGGAGCCTGGACCAGGTGGTACTTCCCCAGCAAAGCCTGAGTTAACCCTTGCTGCCCCTCCCCCATCTGCTGAGGCAATGTCGGTGGTGTTTTCTCGCCAGGTTTAAAGCGACTGGTGGCCGGATGGGGGGTATATTGGCCACCTCCCTGGCCTGCTTCTGGGGATATCTCTGACATTGTATCTGTATTGTCAGATGATGCGAGCTTAGTCCACGCGGACAGTGAGAGCGACTCTGCTTCAGGGTCGGTTGCTGATAGGAATTGTTGGAGCTATTTTTTCTGCGGGCGTGATACTCAGTACTTGAGGATGTGGCGGGGGCACCTGGTGTGCCAGTCCCTTTTGGGTCCCGCAAACCGCCACGCACTGAAAATGTGTTTCCTTGTGTTCCTTTTTTGGACAGTTTGTTGTACAAGGAATGGAATATGCCGCAGACAGTTTTTGCCTTTGCGACTCGTTATCCCTTTGTGGAGGACCTTTTTAGTAAAAGTGGGTCTCTCCTCTGTCCGTGGACCCTCCCATGTCCAGGTTGTGCAAACCACCGCATTGGCCTGTGGATGGGGCTCCTGCCTTTAAGGACCCAGCGGATGGGAGAATGGAGGCTGTGGCCCGCTCCATCTTTGCAGTAGTGGGTTCGGCTGTGAGACCGGTTTTGGCCGGGGCTCTGGTGTCACGGACTCTTAATGTACGGGCAAAGCTTTTTGCTGCAGGAACTGGAGGCACAGGGTGCTTCCGAGACCTGTAAGGACATGGCTGAACATTTGGTTCAGGGTCTGAAATTTTGTCTGAGTTGGTCCTGGTTACGTTCTTGCTTTCCAGGGCTTCCGCCTATGCAGTGGTACTGCGCCGCCTTGTGTGGCTGATATGCTGGTCTGCGGACCAAAAAAGGCTTTGGTGGATTTACCCTTTAAGGGTGAACGGTCTTTTGGGGCATCCCTGTATGGCATCATTAAGGATGCCACGGGTGGTAAGAGCACACTGCTCCGACAGTCTGGGAAGGGCAAGGAGCCTCGCCATAAGCAAGGGCCCTCCTTTACTACCCCCAAGCGTTTTTTTCGCTAGTGCAGTGAGAAAAGGTTTGCAAGGTGCTAAGACCCCTGCTGCGGGGCAGTAGCGCACCTGGTACCGCAAGCCCAACAAGTCTGCGGACAAACCTGCTTCCGCCTGAAGGTCTGCCCCCGCCCGTGTCTCGGGAGGGGGACCGGCTTCGCGGCTCGGTGGAGGTCTCTCCTCTCCGACTGTTGGGTTTGCCAAGTAGTTTCCTCGGGGTACAAGATCGTTTCTCTCTCTTGTCCACCACTCAGATTTTTTTTTTTTCCCTCCAACCTCCAGCTTCCTCCGGTTCGCTGGCAGGCTCTGTCAGGGGCTGTCCAGGATCTTCTGGTCAGGGGAGTGATTGTGCCAGTTCCCTCGATGGAACGGTTTCAGGGGTTTTACTCCAATCTGTAGTCCCCAAGACGGAAGGGGCCTGTCCAATCCTGGACCTCAAGGCCCTCAATTGTTTTGTCAAAGTGCAAACATTCAGGATGGAGTCGATTCGCTCGGTGATAGCTGCACTCCATCGGGGGGACTTCATGGCATCCTCGAATATCATGGACGCATACCTGCATGTTCCCATATGCACAAAGCACCAGAGATTTCTGCGCTTTGCGATCAAGGAGGACCACTTTTCAATTTGTGGCCCTCCTGTTCGGCCTGGCCTTGTCACCACTGGTTTTCACCAAGGTGCTCGCCCCGATGCTGGCCCTGCTGAGACAGCGAGGGATCGCTATCGTGGGGTATCTGGACGACCTTCTCCTGAGAGCTTCCTCAGGCTCAGAATTGGAAGAGGACGTGTCTATCACGTGTCAGACTTTCCAAGAGTTCGGCTGGCTTCTGAATATCCAGAAGTCAGTGTTGGTTCTGTCTCTGCGTCGGGAATACCTAGGGCTAGTCCTGGATTCCGCGGAGGCGAGAGTTTTTCACCCAACGGAGAAACTCCAGACACTGCATTCTGCGGTGCAGCAGCTGTTGACCCAGAAGTGGTCGTCTCTTTGATTCTGGGTCTGACGGTGGCCTCTTTCGAGGCAGTTCCTTATGCCCAATTCCACACCAGGGAACTACAGAAGGAGATTCTGTCACGTTGAAACAAGCTCCCGTCTTCTCTGGATTACCAGATTTAGTTGAGTGAACTGGTCAAGTCTTCCCTGGTGTGGTGTGGTGGCTGACGACTCCGGTGCTTCGGACCGGGAAGTCATTTCTACCTTGCCACTGGATCGTGGTCATGACGGATGCCAGCCTCTCTGGTTGGGGGGGGGGGGGCGTTTGGGGCACCCAGTCAGCCCAGGGGCGCTGGACTCAGGAGGAGTCCCGCCTGCCAATCAATATACTGGAGCTCCGAGCAATCCAGCTGTGCCTGGTGGTCCCTGGATCTGCAGGGCCAACCGGTCAGGATCCAGTCCGACAACGCCACGGCCGTGGTGTACGTCATCCATCAGGGGGGCACACGGCATTCAGCTGCAGCGACAGAGGTCGCACACATCCTTCGGTGGGCCAAAAGGTCCGTTCCGGCTCTATCGGCCGTGTGCATTCCGGGGGTACAGAATTGGCAAGCCGACTTCCTAAGTCGCCAAACGCTAGACCAAGGAGTGTGGTTACTCCACCCGGAGGTGTTTCAGAGTCTTTGCCCAAAGTGAGGCACTCCAGACGTGGTCCTTCTAGCGTCCCGTTTCGATCGGAAGGTGCCACGGTTCGTTGCCAGGTCAAAGGACCTGTGGGCGGACGCGTCAGACGCGTTGGTGGCACCTTGGGGTCACTATCGCCTGATTTACGCCTTCCCTCCTCTGAAGCTTCTTCCTCACCTGCTGGGCAGAGTGGAAGCTGTAGGGATTCCAATAATTCTGATCGCCGCAGACTGGCCACGCCACTCCTGGTACGCGGACATGGTGCGTCTGGTGGCAGACGCCCCCTGGCGTCTACCTCTGAGAATAGATCTTCTATCGCAGGGTCCTTTCTTCCACCCTGCTTTACAGTCGCTGGCTTTAACGGCGTGTCTGTTGAGAGCCAGGTACTGTAGGACCGAGGCCTGTCAGGCTCGGTGGTCTCTACCATGCTGCGTGCACGGAAGTCTACCTCACGTAGGTTTTACCATTGTACGTGGAAGGCCTACATGTGTGAGGAGATGAAGTGGCACCCTCATACATGGTGTTTAGGATTCTGCTGTTTTTTACAGCGGGGAGTGGACCAGGCTCTCGCCTTGAGTACGGTTAAGAGTCAGATTTCGGCTCTGGCCGTTTAAGTTCAGCGACCCTTGGCGGCGCACTCCTTGGTGCGTATGTCTGTACAGGGGGTCCGACATGTGGCTCCTCCAGTGCGCCCTCCACTACCCCCATGGGACTTGAATTTAGTCCTTTCGGTGCTTCAGGATAATCCCTTTGAGGACATCCAAGAGATCCCTTTGTTGACTCTGACACAAAAGGTGTTTTTTTTCTGGTAGCGAATACCTCGATCAGACGGGTGTCTGAACTGGCGGCCTTGTCCTGCAAGACTCCCTATTTGGTCATCCATGAGGATAAGGTGGTGCTGCGGTCGCAGCCGTCTTTTCTCCCGAAGGTTGTTTTGGCTTTCCACATTTATGAGGACATTGTTCTTCCATCCTTATGTCCTCAGCTGAAACACCAGAAGGAGGCCACTTTACATTCCCTGGATGTGGTTCGAGCCTTACGTATGTACTTATCTGCTACGGCTTCGTTCCGAAAGTCGGACTCACTGTTCGTGTCGGTGGCTGGTCCCAGAAAAGGTCTGGCAGTCTCGTCGGCCACCATTTCTAGGTGGATCCGACAGGTTGTGCTTCGGGCCTATGCCCTGAAGGGGCGGGCGCCTCCCTTTCGGGTTACGGCGCATTCGACCAGGGCGATCGGTTCCTCTTGGGCTTTCCGGCATCAAGCCTCTTGTGTTACACGTGTGTAAGGCAGCGACCTGGTCGTCGGTCCACGCTTTTTCAAAATTTTACAAGGTGGATGTGAGTGCATCTTCCGATGCCTCCTTCGGCCGCAAGGTGTTACAGGCGGCAGTTTAAAGTTGGAGTTCCTCAGTTGAGTAACTCCGGTTTTGTTTGGGGTGTAGCTTGGTTTGCGGTGTTGTTTTCCCACCCCTCAAATTTTTTTGACGTTGCTTGGGGACGTCCCTAAGGTCAAAGGCTGCTGTGTCCGTCCATGAACGGAAGAGAAAATAGGATTTTTGTACTCGCCGTAAAATCAATTTCTCTGCGTTCATGGACGGACACAGCACCCACCCCTCCTTTTGTTTGTACTGCTTGTTACGGACTGGAAGCTGCTAGAGCAGGGTGTGGGTTACACCCGGGGAACCACGCCCCCTGGGAGGAGCTGCACTGAGGAAAGTGTTAACACTTAGTGCTTTGTTTCTGCCTAAACTCTCCTGAAGGAAGCGGATATAACCCAAAGGTCAAAGGCTGCTGTGTCCGTCCATGAACTCGGAGAAATGGATTTTACGGTGAGTACAAAAATCCTATTTTTTTTTTTTTTTTTTTCCCTCGAGTCTCCCTCTCCGTTGCGGCTCGTCAGTCTGCCCTCGGGTAGTGTGGGACTTGCTAGCTGCGGGGTAATTTTACCTGTCCTGCAGGACGAGAGGTTTGAGGGATTCTATTCAAATCTGTTCTCGGTCCCAAAAGATGGACCTCAAGGGCCTAAAATGCCTTTGTGAATGATGGGTAGTTCCGCATGGAATCCATTCGTTAGGTGGTAGCTGCTCTCCATTTTGACGTCAGTCCTGGTTCCGACTCAGTGTTTTGGAGTACCTAGGGTTGATCCGGACTCCTCATGGCAAAGGTTTTTCTTCCCCTGGAGAAATTGCAGACTACACTGCAGACTTCAGTCTACACTGAAGGGTTGGCATCACGTAATCGGTCATCTCTCCGTTTTGCATGCGAGTCCTGGGCCTGTTGGTAGCCTCCTTCGAGGCGGTACCGTATGCACACTCATGTTTTCCAGTGGGACATACTGTCCAAGTGGTACAAATCTCTTTTGTCTCTGGATCATCAGATCTGGTGAGCCACCTAGTCAGTCTCTCTGAATTGGTGGCTGAGGTCCCCGACTCTTTGGTCTGGGAAGTCGTTTCTTCCCGTCCAGTGGACGGTGATTACGACGGACGCCAGCCTCACGGGTTGAGGGGGGCACCTGGCGGGTCCAGTCGACCCAGGGTCACTGGACTCTAGTGGACTCCTGTCTACTGATCAATGTCCTAGTACTTTGGGTGATCTGGCTATGCCTCTCCTTGGGGTTGAGGAGGTTGAAGGGTCGCCCAATCTGGATTCAGCGGACTACCGGAGTCGCCAGATGCTGGACCAGGGCGACTGGTCTCTGTACTTGGAGGTGTTTCAGCTCCCTTGCTGGAGGTGAGTTTCCCAGGGCATGGATCTCCTGGCCGCTCGTCTCGACCACAAGGTGTCGGAGTTCATGGCCAAGTCTAGTGATCCCTGTATGGACGCGTTGGTGGCCCTGTGGGGTCTGTATCGTCTACTTTATGCCTTTCCTCCATTGTAGTTGCTTCCTTGGCTGCTCCACAGGGTGGAGGTCGAGGGGTTCCAGAGAATTCTTATCGCTCCAGATTGGCCTCGGCGTGCCGATCTGGGGTGCCTGGTGGCGGATGTACCCTGTCGGTTGCCAGGGCGGGAGGACCTTCTGTCTCAAGGTTCCATACTTCCTCCTGTGGTACAGTCGTTGGCTTGCACGACATGGCTATTGGAAGCCAGGTTTTAAGAGACCGGGGTCTGTCCGACTCGGTCACCTCACCCATGCTGAAAGCAAGGTTGTCTCCTTCCAGGAGGATTTACCATCACACCAGAAAGGCCTACGTCTCTTTGTGCGAAGAGATGGGGTGACCTCCACAGAAGTTCTTGGTGTCCAGGGTCCTGCTGTTTTTACAGCTTGGAATGGATCTAAAAATTGCCTTCGCACCGTTTGGGGGCAGATTTCAGCCTTGGCTGTGTTTTTCAGTGGCCTTTTGTGGCCCATTCCCTGGTGGGTACCTTTTTGTGCTGGGGGTTTGTCATATACTTCCCCCCTCTTGGTTCACCTCTTCCCCCATGAGTTTGGACTCTGGTGCTCTCGGTTCTTCAGGAACCTTCCTTTTTGGAAACAGAGAGATTCTTCTCTTGGCACTATCTCGGAAGGTGGCATTTTTAGTGGCCATTACTCTTACTATTACTGTTAGACGTGTTTCTGAGTTGGCGGTCTTGCCTTGCAAGTCGCCATGCTTGATCCTCCATTAGGGTGGTGGTGCTTCCGAAGGTGGTTTCGGCCTTTCGCCTGAATGAGGACTTTGTTCTTCCATCCTTTTGTCCTCGGCCGGCGCATTCTAAGGAGGTTGCGTTTCCTACTTTAGACGTGGTACGCGCTTTGCGGGTGTACCTGCCTGCTACGGCTCAGTTTCGGAGATCTGATGCTTTTTTTGGTGTCTGGTCCACAAAAGGGCCTGGCGGTCTCATCGACCACCGTTTTTTGGTGGATTAGGCAGGCTGTCATACAGACCTATGCTCTTAGGGGGCGGGCGCCCGCCCCTTTTCCGGTCACGGCACTTTCGACCAGGGCAATTGGTGCTTCCTGGGTTTTCCGACATTATGCGTCTGTCTCACAGGTGTGCAGGGCGGCAACTTGGTCGTCCGTTCACACTTTTTCCAGATTTTACATGGTTGCGGTGAGTGCATCTTCTGATGCTTCTTTAGGCCTCTAGGTATTGTAGGCGGCTGTTTACTGTTGCACGTCCTCTGTTGAGGAGCTCTGCTTGTTTTGGGGTGAAGTTAAAATTGTTTTACTGATACTGTTCCCACCCCTCGTTTTTGACACTGCTTGGTGACGTCCCACTTGTCAAGATTTAAGGAGCTGTGCCCGTCCATGGACAATAAGAGAAAATAGGATTTTTTGTACTCACCGTTCAATCCTTTTCTCAAACGTCCATGGACGGACATAGCACCCACCCCTCCTTTTTTAGGTTTGTATTTCTTGTTACGAACTGAGGCTGCATACTGCAGGGAGGAGGGTTATGTCTGGAGGGACCGCCCCCTGGGCAGGGCTGTTCAACTCTGTTAGATAATTAAATACATGTTACTTTAACATGTTTCTGCCTAGTCCTCTCCTGTGAACAGGAACATAACCCACTTGTCAAGATTTAAGGAGCTGTGTCCATCCATGGATGTCGGAGAAAAGGGTTTTACGGTTTTACAGTGAATACAAAAAAATCCTATTTTTTGTGTGTCTGTGTATAATAAATTAAAAAAATATATACGCTGGATTTTGCCCAGGAGAGCCATTCTGCCGCAGTATATCTGCGTGTATCCTCATTGCCCTGCACACACCCACATATGGAAATGTGCGCCCAGGGTGCACACGCGTATAAACCACATAAGCAAAACATATGAGGTACCACTGCATACATTGGAGTGAGAGCAATAATTATAGCATCAGAGTTCATGGTTAACTCTAAACTGATGAGTGGTAAAGTCTGTTTAACCACTTAAGCCCCGGACCATATTGCTGCCTAAAGACCCAAGGGGTTTTTACAGTTCGGGACTGTGTCGCTTTAACAGACAATTGCGCGGTCGTGCGACGTGGCTCCCAAACAAAATTGGCGTCCTTTTTTCCCCACAAATAGAGCTTTCTTTTGGTGGTATTTGATCACCTCTGCGGTTTTTATTTTTTGCGCTATAAACAAAAATAGAGCGACAATTTTGAAAAAAATTCAATATTTTTTACTTTTTGCTGTAATAAATATCCCCCAAAAACATATATAAAAACATTTTTTTTCCTCAGTTTAGGCCGATACGTATTCTTCTACCTATTTTTAGTAAAAAAAAATCGCAATAAGCGTTTATCGATTGGTTTGCGCAAAATTTATAGCGTTTACAAAATAGGGGATAGTTTTATTGCATTTTTATTTTTTTTTACTACTAATGGCGGCGATCAGCGATTTTTTTCGTGACTGCGACATTATGGCGGACACTTCGGACAATTTTGACACATTTTTGGGACCATTGTCATTTTCACAGCAAAAAATGCATTTAAATTGCATTCTTTATTGTGAAAATGACAGTTGCAGTTTGGGAGTTAACCACAGGGGGCGCTGTAGGAGTTAGGGTGCACCTAGTATGTGTTTACAACTGTTGGGGGGTGTGGCTGTAGGAATGACGTCATCGATCGTGTCTTCCCTATAAAGGGAATGACGCGATCGATGCGCCGACACAGTGAAGCACGGGGAAGCCGTGTTTACACACGGCTCTCCCCGTTCTTCAGCTCCGGGGAGCGATCGCGACGGAGCGGCTATAAACAAATAGCCGCGCCGTGGTCCCGGATCGCTCCCCGAGCGGACCCGACCTCCGCATGTAGCGGGGGGGGTCCCGATCGGACCCCCCACCCGCTAATAGGCGAGGACGTACCTGTACGCCCATGTGCCTGTACGTGCCATATTGTGGACGTATATGTACATGCGGGGGTCGGGAACTGGTTAAAGCATTGCCTATGGAGATTTGTGGATACAATTGTTTTTTGCGATATCTGGGGCATATGCAATTTTTTAACTTGTTTACTCTTGAATTCATTTATATTTTACCAAAGAATTGGGTATTTATATTTGTGTTTGTGTACACTAAAATTTTTATATTTTACTGTAAATACAGAATGATGTTTGATAAACGGTTGCAGAAATATCATGCAACATAAATTGCAACTGCTATCTTGTTCTGCAAGGTCTCATGGTTTTAGAAAATAATGTTTTGCGGGTTTTTACGTAATTTTATAGCCACAATTGGAGATTTTGTGTGCAAAAAAAAAAAAAAAACTTTCTAGAGCAAAAGTGGTTAAAATGCAATACAATGAGACACAGGTATGACCTTAAAGGAACACTAAAGGTTCATTTTTTATTAGATCAATTGATTGCTGTAAGCAAGAGCATTTAAATATCACTTTCCTCGTTTTTCCTTTTGACCTCCAAAATACAGTAATCCAGGTTTGAAAATGCCATTTCCTGTCTCTCCTCTTCTTGCTTTCCACCAGCATCTGAGCCGTTTTGCATGGTGGAAAGCAGAATGTGCTCACCCCCTCCCTATGACTACAGCCCTGCGTGAAGATGCTCTCTTATCCCTTACAGGCATTGAGGCTAAGCCTAATGGGAACTGTAGTTCCCATTAGGCCGTGATGTAGCAAGAATGAATGCGCACCGCAAACCAGGAAGTCAGTGAGAATAACGATTCAGGAGTGCTGGAGGTGAATAAAACAGCTCGATTTCAACAGGCTATAACTAGTTATAATGCAAAACATTACTTTTTACTTTATCAGCTACTGTCAGACTTTAATTTAAGAGGAAAATATTTTTGTCTTTACAACCCCTTTAATAAAAATAATATCTTGCTGGCAACACTTTTTTCCTATTCATGTGCCTTTGTCCTCTTCTTGCCAACTTAAATTTTAAACAAGGCTGACTAATTTATATTAAAAATATTCTAAAGAACTGACAACATGGGTGGCTGACAAATCTTATTTGAAGTCTACAGATCTGCTAGTTATATTTTTTAAAGCAGATTTGTTATCCGTCACTGCACTCCCTGAACTGAAACAAATTAGACGGTGGTTCAATGTTTACAAGTATCGCTGACTGCCAGCTTGTTCCAGGTTAGTGAATTACTAGGTATTGAATCAAGGGTTGGGATGACAACCCAGCATTCTGTGCCACATTGTCAGTATCTGCTCCTCAAATTTCTATCCTTCACTCCGTTTTGTAAAACTAGAATGCAACCATCAAGTTTGGTCATTTCTGTCTAGTCGTGTCTGATGTTTTTTCACACACATATTTTTGCTTCACAATAGATTTCCTGTCTGGAACACTAAGAAATAAATATTTGCAATCGTGGTTCTATTGTAAAGTGTCATTTGATATTTTTATTTTTTTTATTGAAAAATAACATTGTTTATCAAACCTACTTTTGCGTATCAAGGAATATTAATTCAGCTGTCACGTTTTTCTCCTTAGAATGTCTGGAATGATTTCTAGCCCTGGCAACCCTATGGCAAGTGCAGCTGCAACTGGAAACCCTCCTCCAACAGATCTAGCAAGTCTTATACAAGCGTATGTACTATTTGATTTTTATTAACTTTTTTACTTTTATATTTGTTTTAATAAAAGAGCAGAATGAGTAAACAACTCTCCTAAGTTGAGGAAGGCCTAATATAGGTCTCAAAGATCCTTTCTCGTTGGCATCCCACAGTGGAGGCCGAAAACTGCATTTTCTCAAGGCTCAACAAGAGATTTTTACATAATTATGCTACCAAAGTATTGGACAAAATTGTAGGCCAAGACAGGATAACCCTTCCTACTATCGGCATGCCATTTTTTTTATTTTTATTTACAATGTCCTAGGAGGATAAATGTATTTTTCATGTAAAAGACTAACATATTTTTGCTAGCACCATTTTTTTCCTATACTGAAATTTTTGTTTTTCCTAAATCAAGATTTTTCCAGGTACAGGGCCTCTGGCATTGCCCCAGAGCTTGCCTTGTCTCCTAAAGAGTAAGTGTAGTCGTCAGGCTTAACATCAGGTGCTACCCCAAGTTGTGTGTACAATGCCCCTATTTCTTTCATTTAGCACCACAGTAGGGGTTAACACTGTCAGACCAAGGCCCCGTTCTTGCCTGAGCAATTTTCTGCTTGAGCCTTGTAGCTCTAAAACATTCAACAAGCCAAATTTATTTCAATGGCCCCTGTGTAATATATATATATATATATATATATATATATATATATATATATATATATATATATATATATATATATATATATATATATATATATATACATACACATACACATACACATACACATACACATACACATACACATACACATACATACATTCTGCTGCCTGAAGCAAAAATGCCTGTCACTCAAAGTACATGAGCTTCTTTTTTGGCAGATTACAAGCGTTTTTGACCCTCTAGGCTTCAATGGAAACACCTGACTTGAGTGTCTTACAAGCATTTTGTAGCTTGTTTTCTAATCAAACAGCAGCTCTCCACCCCTAATTTCCTCTCCCTCGCCTCCACCTAGTGTATTCTATTGGCTAAACACAACCACCTGTAGCTTTAAAATGCTTTTAATACGGTTCTAAAACTCTTTTAAAAAGCCTAACCGCTGCTGTCATCTGCTCTGTGAAGTGTGGAGTGCCTGCATTCCAGGCTGAACTTCCTGCCATACACCGCTGAGGAAGCATCACCCCGCTGTTCCAGCTTGAAAGGAGCTGCAAGAAATTTGCATTTCCTGCATACAATGCTGCGGTTACTTCCAGCCATCTGATCCTCCTAAGTTAACAGCTGTCTGATTTATGTGAATACCTGAGACCTTGCCTCTTATGCTAAACCTTACCTCTTATGCTAAACCTTACGTTGGCTTCCTGTCTTGCAATCGCAAGTCTTGAGGGAGGAGGGGGAGCTGTACCAGGAGCCGTCGGCTTACACTGTACTAACTGCTCCAGAGTTGCTTGCAGCACTACTACGAAAGTGGACAACATTTGAAACCTGAAATACTCTTAGACCAATATCACACTTTTTTTTCCCCCAACTTCTCTGCCTGGTTACCCTACTTTCTCTCCTCTGAAATACCCGCTATCATTCTTGGTGACTTTAACATCCCTGATAATGTTACATCTCAACTTAAACTCCTCTTTTGACCCAACACAATGGACACACACTTCCACTCACTGCTATGGTAACACCCTTGACCTTGTATTCGCTCATCTCTGCATTCCTGGTAACCTCACCAACACCCCCTTTCCACAGTCTGATCACAAGCTCACCAGTTTCAGAGTGTTCTTGTCGCTCCCTCTCTACTGGCACCTTCCCCTCCCCTCTAAAGCATGCACAGATCACCCCACCCCATACAGCCACTATTGGACCTCAGCAACCTGCACAACCTCCTTTTTAAACTTTAATGGCACGTATACACGATCGAAAATTCTGACAAGAGAAGTCCAATGTGAGCTTTTGGTCGGAAAATTCCAACTGTGTAGGCTCCAACTGAATTTTTCTGTCGCTTTCCGCCAAGAAAAATTTGAGAGCTGGTTCTCAAATTTTCCAACGGGAAAGGTTCTTGTCGAAAATTCCGATCGTCTGTATGCAATTCTGACGGAGAAAAATGCTACGTATGCTCGGAAGCATTAAACTTAATTTTTCTCGGCTCGTCGTAGTGTTGTACATCACCGCGTTCTTGACGGTCGGAATTTGGTCTGACCGTGTGTATGCAACACAAGTTTGAGCCACAATTTTCCGATCTGTGTACATGGCATTGGAACACTTGGTTTACAATTTGTCTGAGCTCCTGCCTCACTGCAAACGACCTTCTTGACACCTTTACAGTCTTTACAGAAACTGTCCTACTAAAACTCACTGTTTTACTAACTGCTAAAACCAATGGCCACAACTCCATACTCTTACTACTAGACCTTTCTGTGGCCTTCGATGCTGTTGACCACCTGCTCCTCAAACTCCACTCCCTTGGCTTGCAAGATTCTGCTCTTTCCTGCTTCTCCTCCCGTCTGTCACAGCATTCCTTTGCTGTTACACTCCACTTCCTCTTTCTGATGGGGCCCTCCAAGGCTCTGTTTTTGTACCCCTTCTATTCTCTATACCTCATCATCTTAATCACTTGATAACCCAAATCTCGTTCTCTACTTCTCCCCTTGCTCTTTCAGTCTCCTCTTTACTAACTTTCTAACTTAAATATGAACATGGATGTTGCAACTCTTCCTCAAACTAGATCTTTCTGAATGGGAAAAAGTGAAATTCAGCGCCAAACAATAAAACAATAAAACAATAAATAAATAAATAAATACATTTAAATAAAATAAACTACTTAATACAAAAGCTGCACCTCATAAACAATACTGATTGTAATGAATAGAAGATATAGGTAGAGGGCGCTAGACCACTCACTGATATAATTGATTAATATTAAGTGAAGTGATCCTGTAAAAAAATATATAGCACTATATATAAATGCAAAATATAAAACTAAATAATCCAATTGATTAACAAAACATCATAAGTGTCTCTGTGTCATAAGTCCATGACATCAAGTCCCAATATTGTGTTAAACAGTGTGTCACACATAGGTAAAACAATTCTTCTTAGTTGGTTTTATCTTGCTTTAAGTGAGAAAAGGAAAATGCCACCACCACATTCCAGTCTTCTTTAACACCCAATAACTGTGCTGATGGTAAAATTTATTTATAAAAGCATGGTAGAAAAAACAAACAGCCGAATTGGCCTCTTACTTTATAAGAGGCCAATTCGGCTGTTTGTTTTTTCTACCATGCTTTATAAATACATTTTTACCATATCAGTATTACACTATTGGCATCTCCATTGCCCTTTTTTTGCATATCCTAACTGGAATCCCTGGTGATGAGGCTAAGATCTTTTTTCCTGTCCGACTTGTATGCAGGCACAATCCTGCATAGGCTCATTTGACTAACTTTTTAAGTAAAGTAGTCCATTCTTTCCGGTAAGCGCATCCTTTTGCATCAGCACAGTTATTGGGTGTTAAAGAAGACTGGAATGTGGTGGTGGCATTTTCCTTTTCTCACTTAAAGCAAGATAAAACCAACTAAGAAGAATTGTTTTACTTATGTGTGACACACTGTTTAACACAATATTGGGACTTGATGTCATGGACTTATGACACAAAGACACTTATGATGTTTTGTTAATCAATTGGATTATTTAGTTTTATATTTTGCATTTATATATAGTGCTATATATTTTTTACAGGATCACTTCACTTAATATTAATCAATTATATCACTGAAGTGGTCTAGCGCCCTCTACCTATATCTTCTAGATCTTTCTGAAGCCAAACTTGTACTATTCTCCCAGCGCTTGTGCCGTCCTCCCTGATTTTTTCATAAAGGTCAATAATGCAGCTATCAGTCCCTACCCTCATGCTAGGGTACTAGGTGTAATCTTAGACTCTGAACCTGTCCTTTTGACCCAAAAGCCAAAATTCACCCATTTTTTAAAAAAAAAACACTATTCACTCCCCTGTTATCTCTCGCCTTGACTATTGCAAAGCCCTTCTCATAGACCTACCTCTCTGTAGGCTATCCCCTCTTCTGTCTATCATGAATGCTGCTTCCAGAGTCCTTAATCTTGCCAACCGTTCAGTGTCTGCCATCCCTTCTGCCAATCCCTCCACAGGCTTCCAATTACCCAGCAAATTCAATTAAAAATACTAATAAGATACAAAGCAATTCACTACTCTGACATAAGCAAAACTCTCCCATCCTCTTGTACTCTACCTCAATCTGTCCAGTTATCTCCTACTCGGCATGGTAAGAGTGGCAAGGTGGTAATGGTAAGCATGGTCCTACCACACACATCAGTGGCCGCCTCTGCTCCTCCTGGGTGCTCTTTAATGTGGCATGTGTGTACAGCATCATGACATCACCATGTCACCGACACATCTCTCCCTGTGCACTGGTGTTCTAGAGGATGGCTGAAGCAGGGAATGCACAGGAAGCCTCAGCTCCTCCATCTCGACCAGAGAGTTGACCATTTCCCTACCCTAAAGTTGCATATATTGGAAACCATGGCGGGCAGTAAGTGCTGGACTTCTGGGGTTTCTAATCTAAGGGAAGCAACACAGACACTTGAAAATTTGCTTTATTACTTGTGAGTAGTGATGAACTTGGGTTCGGTCCATGCTTGGGTTCACCGAGCCAAGAAGTAAGCCGTCATTCCTGGACCAATTAGCCGCAGTTGATTCTTCCCTGCAGCTGCTCATACACTAATGGGTAAGCTGCTCATGATAACATTGACCCAATGTGGCCATACGATTATATTTAGGTCAATTATATCAAAAGCATTGCGATCCCTTTTTGTGTACAGGTGATACTCAATAAATTAGAATATCATGCAAAAGTTCATTTATTTCACTAATGCAACTTAAAAGGTGAAACCTAATATATTAGATAGACTCATTACATGCAAAGCAAGATGGTTCAAGCCGTGATTTGTCATAATTGTGATTATGGCTTACAGCTCATGAAAACCCCAAATCCACAATCTCAGAAAATTTGAATATTGTGAAACGGTGCATTATTCTAGGCTCAGTGTCCCACTCTAATCGGCTAATTTAGCCATAACACCTGCAAAGGGTTCCTGAGCCTTTAAATGTTCTCACTGGTTCAGTAGGAATCACCATCATGGGAAAGACTGCTGACCTGACAGTTGTGCAGAAAACCATCATTGACACCCTCCATAAGGAGGGGAAGCTTTAAAAGGTAATTGCAAATGAAGTTTGATGTTGCCAAAGTGCTGTATCAAAGCACATTAATAGAAAGTCATGTGGAAGGGAAAAGTGTGGAAGAAAAATGTGCACAAGCAGCAGGGATGACCGCAGCCTGGAGAGGATTGTCAGGAAAAGGCCATTCAAAAGTGTTTGGACTTTCACAAGGAGTGGACTGAGGCTGGAGTCGGTGTATTTAGAGCCACCACACACAGACAGATCCTGGGCATGGGCCTCAAATGTCGTATTCCTCTTGTCAAGCCATCCTGAACAACAAACAACGTCAGCGTCTTACCTGCACTAAAGAAAAACAGACCTGGTCTGTTGCTCAGTGGTCCAATGTCCTCTTTTCTGATGAGAGCAAAGTTTGCATCTCATTTGGAAACCAAGGACCCAGAGTATGGAGGAAGAATGGAGAGGCACACACTGCAAGATAGTTAACGTCCAGTGTGAAGTTTCCACAGTCTGTTGATTTGGACAGCCATGTCATCTGCTGGTGTTGGGCCACTGTACTTCATTAAGTCCAGGATCAACGCAGCTGTCTACCAGGAGATTTTAGAGCACTTCATGCTTCCTTCCGCAGACTAGCTCTATGGGGATGCTGACTTAATTTTCCAGCAGGACTTGGCAACTGCCCACACTGCCAAAAGCACCAAAACCTGGTTCAATGACCGTGGGATTACTGTGCTTGATTGGCCAGCAAACTCTCCTGACCTGAACCCCATAGAGAATCTATGGGGCATTGCCAAGAGAGAGATGAGACATGAGACCAAACAATGCAGAAAAGCTAAAGGCCGCTATTGAAGCATCCTGGTCTTCTATAACACCTCAACAGTGCCACAGGCTGATAGCTTCCGTGCCACGCCGCATTGAGGCAGTAATTGCTGCAAAAGGGGCCCAAACCAAGTACTGAGTACATATGCATAATTATACATTTCAGAGGTCCGATATTGTTCTGTGTACAATCCTTGTTTTATTGATTGCGTGTAATTTTCTGAGATTGTGTATTTGAGGTTTTCGTGAGCTGTAGGTCATAATCATCACAATTATGACAAAAACTATCTCATATGTTAGTTTCACCTTTTAAGTTGCATTAGTGAAATGAACTTTTGCACAATATTCAAATTTTTCAAGTTTCGCCTGCATATGTTGTTGCAGAAAAAAAAAGCACTTCCTTTTTGTATTTTGTTTGCAAAGCTGCCAACTGGTTTTCTGTTGACAACGTTCTCTAATTTCTACCAGGTGGATATTGCAGCCTCATCTGAATGCCAGCATCAGGCGTATGGTCTTTCAGATGGCTCTTTGAGCTGCAGGCAGCCTACAGGTTTCTGTTGTCTTGAGCCTGTTGTGCATTTATTTGCTGCGTTGCACACCCCTCAGTTGAACTGCTTTTGCACTTCTCGAAGGTTAAAGACATATTTGTCCCTCCCAATGTACAAGAAATAAAACAGGACTTGGAATTCATTGAGGGACACATGTCCAACTAATTTTTCTCAGTACTGTTTTTCTACAGATCTGCTCATAGCAGGTGGGTTGGCCTACATCTATTTTTTTGGTTTGCCAGCGTCAATTTTCCTGTAAGTAGCAGTACAACCCCAAAGATAACACTTCCTATGTCACTAAAATAATTTATAGTTACTGCCCATAAAATCCCCCATTGGCTAGATTTCCCTACCAATATAAAATAAGCTAATCAGCGCTGGAAAATAAATAAATAAAAAAATAAAATATGCTAGCCAGCACTAAAGAATAAATTCAAATAAAAAATCCCAAAAATAGCATAAATTGTGAAACAGTGCAGCGCAAACAAAATATAAGGCAATAACCGTAAGAATAATAATGTCACAAGTCCATAAGTGATCATAGAAAGTGAAATAAAACATATTAAAAATATTAATAATCAAGAGTCCAATCGGTGATTGTGTGAAAAAGAAATCCAGATGAATTTCATAAAACGGTGCAGATTCCAATCAAGTGACCAAAGAAAGATCCTCCACCAAGAAAAAAACAGATGGCCTCTCACCTCAATCATTCGACCCTCAAGGAGTCGTATAGCGTGGTATACAATCAAGAATCCTGAATCTGGCAGACAGCAGATCAATAGACGGCTCCGGATGTCAATCACAGGCTCAGAAAGATATCAGCAAATGTGGACATATAATAAAAAAGGGAGAGATCTAATGCTCTCAGTAGCAACAAAGGGGTGTTTATTAAAAAGCAATAAAAAAAACACTGACATGGTGTGGCACTCAGAACCGAGTGCAGGTACACAGGCAAGTAACGCTAACAAGCGTGTGCAGCATACTATAGAAGCGGTGATCGCGGGTGACGTCAGCAAATAACTCCTCCCCCTCGTACGTTACGTATCAAGGATAAACACGTCCAACAATCTGGCCACTGGCCGGACGTGAAGGACCTTGTAAATATATTGATTTAATTAATTAATATTAAAAATATTATATATGACAAAAATATAAAAAATAAAGGAAAAGGAGAGAGATTCTCCATGATGCACAAAACTGCATTTAACATGCCAATAGTGTGATCAACCTCAAAATAAAAATTGATAAAAAGGTCAGATATCCAAATATGCCACATAAACCTGAAGCATATAGGAAAAAAGACGTCAGCTGCGATCACCCCTTCATAAAATTATAAATACAACAACTTCAATATATATTAAATACATATAAGAAATACATATAAAAGTATATACGGCCAGATTGTTGGGCGTGTTTATCCTTGATTTATTGAATTGGTACTGAGCCTGGCCCTTTGTGGCTTTGTGCTCTAGCTATTATGAGCATACCATGCGGGCCGTTACTTGATTGATTTGTTTATGGTGGTTGCCATAACGATGCCCCAGCATGGTATATATGCTCAATTGCGGGACGCCTTCACTATCTCCATACCCGACGCTGATGAAGTCCCGCCCATGGGACGTAACGTACAAGGGGGAGGAGTTGCGTGCTGACGTCACCCGCGATCACCGCTTCTATCGTATGCTGCACACGCTTGTTGGCGTTACTTGCCTGTGTACCTGCACTCGGTTCTGAGTGCCACACCATGTCAGTGTATTTTTATTGCTTTTTAATAAACACCCCTTTGTTGCTACTGAGAGCATTAGATCTCTCCCTTTTTTCTTATATGTCCACATTTGCTGATATCTTTCTGAGCCTGTGATTGACATCCGGAGCGGTCTATTGATCTGCTGTCTGCCAGATTCAGGATTCTTGATTGAGGTGAGAGGCCATCTGTTTTTTCTTGGTGGAGGATCTTTCTTTGGTCACTTGATTGGAATCTGCACCGTTTTATGAAATTCATCTGGATTTCTTTTTCACACAATCACCAATTGGACTCTTGATTATTAATATTTTTTATTTCACTTTCTATGATCACTTATGGACTTGTGATATTATTATTCTTACTGTTATTGCCTTTTATTTTGTTTGCGCTGCACTGTTTCACCATTTATTAGATTTCCCTACCACCTACTCAAGAAATGAGACACAAATCCAAAGACCACAATAAAAACCTTGCAGAGATTCAAACCTTTCTCTTCTTTTAGTAAAAATGTATTATTGGTTCTGTGTCTGTCCTGATTTAGATACATTTGTCATCCTTTGTGCTGCCTTCCTATCGTCAGAATAAATGAGTGTAAATGTCCCCAGTGGAGTCACAGGCAAGCAGTAGTTCTAACCCCCTTCCCACTGCTATACAAAACTAACAAACTTTTGATTCTGAACTTTACTTTAAAGTGTAAGGTGGTTTTCCAGAAATTGATTATAGTGATTGTTTTTAAATTGTGCATTTTTTGTTTTAGAGGACAGCAGTTCGCTCAACAAATGCAACAACAAAAACCCAGAATTGATAGAACAGTTACGGGAGTCAGATAAGAAGCCGAACTCCAAGTACAAGCAATGAAGAGCAACATCAATGAGCTGCGCGTGAATATCAGAGGGAGATTGTAATTTTTTTTTTCAGGGAAGTTGGGGCAGAAAGTACCGAGTGACACACCACAGCCCGTCTTCCTCTTAGATATGTGTGGGACAGTGGGCTACTGACACACTTTTATGGGAAAAAAATGGTTTTTTAAACATTACCTCATGTTTTACTCTCCATAACCACATTTAGAAGGATCCATTACGTGTCAATTACCACAAGGGTAGCCCAAAGGACTGACCAGTATGGGCATTTTGGTTTTTCTGCTGTTGCTGAAGAATATACATATAGTATATTGGTGTTTCCCTTTTCTCCCCTGACCTTTCTTTGTGTATAATTTATACAGGTGGCCATCCCTTGGGTTAGCACCATTTACTCATCTGTGTTTATGTACTCTCAGAAATTTCAGATTCTGTTTCACAGCATCTCACTAGTTGGTACGTTGAAGTAGCCTTTTATTATTCCATGCATACTTATTGATTCTGTGACTAAAATTTAATGGTGTCGTCATGTGGGATTTTGCAATTACTTCAAGCATCTGCAAGAGCACCCCAAGAAGCTTCAAAACTTTGTGGAGATGCAGATGGTGGTTAAAAAATATATGGATCAGCTCTTGGCATTTCTAGAAAGTGTTTGGGGATTTTTACTGAATCCTGAGTTTAGGAGTTCCAGCGGTGCTTATGAAGATGTTGGAAAGTATGTGCATTTAAATTGTGGAATCGTTCAAGAATACTATTTCAGGTGAACTTTAAGATTCTTGATATGGACAATACATAATTATGGTTTTATAGAGATCACGAACAATGTTAACCTGGGCCAATTCAAATGAGTCTGCTCCCTTCAAACACTACTCGGGAAATAAGATTGTAAGCTGCAAGGGCAACTGACAACTGTCATATCCATGCCCACAGTGTTGTTATAAAATATGGCTGACTGCAACACGTGTTTTCTTTTTCGATACAATGTTTTTTAGGCACTGGTGTGTGTGGTCCCCCCCACGCCGATGCAGTTTAGAAAAAATGTCTACTTTATCAATCTTGAATGTGTTTTGCTTTTAAATATCTGAAAATTACACGTTACTTGGCACAGAATTTGTGATACTTTGGTTTTGGTATAGATGAAATACAACATGTTAAAGTGGTTACTAAACCCACAACCGTAAAATCTGTCTGTATTAGCACAATATCTTGCTTGTTATACACACTGTGGAAATTATTGGGGTTATACTTCTGTATTGTGTAAAAAGGCTCTTTAACCTATATGGACAGATCCTCCCACTCCTGCAGGGTCTCTATCAGCAAGTCAAGATAATATGTTCAGAGTAGTAAGGCTGAACATGCTCAGTTTGATCTCTATTGCTGGGGAGGCCATTTTCTTGTTGAGCTGGGCTTTTCCGATCACATGGTATTGACATCACACATTTGGGGCTTGTTTACAGATCCTAAATGATAGCCCAGTCCTTCCCTACTCCATGCCCAGTAGCTAAAAAATAACACAGTGGGTGAGGATGTCGCATCTTGATTGATGGATGATTTGCCTCCATAACAGCAGAGTACACAGGCTGTAGTTGGATATCTCCTCCTACCTGAACACTCGCACTGCAGTTTCACATGACTATGGTATGCACATCGGCCAAAAAGGTTTATAGTGCAGTATTTTAATGTAAAAAAAGATGATTTATAAGCTGCGAGGGGGGGGGGGGGGTTGAACTATTATTACTGAGTTTAGTAACCCTTTAAAACCCAGATGTAGAAAACTGGAAGAAGTGCTTTTCCTCTCTCACTTGTTTACCCTTGTCAGTGCATCACTCGATTGAAACCGAGACATAAAAAATATAATTGCAGTACCCAGTGTAGAGCTGGTGGGACTGTAGCTCTTTTACAGTTTGAAGCTTAAAGTGGATGTAAACCCGATTCATTGACATTTTGAGCTGGGCACATAAATCTGCAGTGTTTTTTTCTTATTTTTTGTCAAAGCACTAAGTCCTGTGTCTTTTTCCTTCTGCTCTGTTCTTCTGTTATCTGCATGATAATGTCTGACAACTTCTCTGTCAACTGAGATAAAACCAGGCTGAATTTGTGTTGGGAGGTTGCTAAAATTTGATTGGCAGAGAGCTGATCTATTCACAGAACAGCTCTAAGTCTCTGCCTATGTGGAGAGAGGGTGTGTGCCTTTCCTCCAATCGGCTGTATGCCCAGACATGACATCCAGTGCTTAACAGGAAGAGAAAATCTAACACAATCTGCATTTTTTTAAAGAATTCATTAAGATAAAAGCAGCAGATATGTATGTAAAACGTATGTAGGGAGATTTGTTTTAATCTGTGTATCATCTGACGCTGTTCACTTTACTGGATATATGTTAATGAAACAAAAATGGCATCGACCTAATATTGGTACTCTTAACTTGACAATACACAGCACAATCTTTTAAGGCAAGAACTGTGATAAAGCTTTCTTTAGCTCTGAATAAAGGGCTTATAATTCCCTACCACTTAAGAATAGTCCAGTCTTTGCTTTTCAAGAAATCCTGGGTGCTCTTGGATGCATGCTTCGGGGTGTTTAGCCAGCTGGAGAACCCATGTTCTGCAACAAGTTTTTTATAACACTGGGTATTACCATCTTCCTTTTTATAATCTTCATTTTATAATGGAGCAGCTTCCATGCTTCACAGTAGCTTTAGTGCTCCTTTCTTATAAAAGCTTTTGTTTTTGTTTTTTTTCCTGTGAACACAGAACAGCTGTGACTCTCCAAAAAGCTCAATCTCCTTTCATCTGTTCAAAAGACATTCTACTAAAATGAGTGTGGCTTATCATGGATTTTGGCAAAATCCAATTTAGCTTTTCTGTGCCTGTTTTTCTGAAGTGACATGCTTTCTTGTATGGAAGCCACTCTCCTTTTTATAGAGTGATGGATGGTGCCACTTATTGATGTACTCTAATCTTAGAAGTCGGCTAGGATCTGACTCCACCATTTTACATTATCATTTTATCCAGTATGGGGTCAGTTTTCCTCTGACGGCCATGGAGGTTTTATTTACAAGAATTTAAGTCAAAAAGCAAAGAGTTTCATTTGTGAAAAAAGGAATAAAGAATGATGGGCATTTTAACTGGTTAATCTTGCGAAAGATGCCATAATTTCCCAAGTGACCTGCAATAGTCCACACACGCTTGTCAAGCCTTTTCTGAAACAGGACGGTCAGTTGACATAGTTAACAAATTTCCACCAAATTTTCCATAAAGGCCATTTCATTATTTATGCAACATATTCTTTCTCTCAAACCTTAAAGGAGAATATATTCAGTTTGGTTACTTTTTGACACTGCTGAGTCTCTAGCACCTTATTAATTTTAATTGTCTTCAGTTCCACAACATCCTTTTTGTGAGCTATCTGCCTTCAATTGAACTGTATTTAAGATGTGGTTATGCTAATACCTTGTATAAAGACAGAATTCTCAAAGTTTATACCTCTTTCAATACACAAAAACATCACAGCAGATTACCTTTGCATGATGTTAAGTCTATAGACCTTCCTTATTGATTCAACATATGTTACTTCTGTTAGCCACTGAGTTCATGACATTTAATCTGCATTGATCCTTATTTGCTATGTAGTTGTACAATTACCCAATGTGGTCTAGGTCAGCTAAAAAGTTTAATATCTTTCAAGCACTACATTGCTTTACCTGTAAATTATGATCTCTTTAAACCAAAATATCCCTTAATTTACAAACTGCAATTTTATGAAGGTTAATTTAGGCTGCATGTTTTTTTGGCCTCTGATTCAACACGCTAATATGCATTCCTGTCCATGACCATTGACGGGCAAAAAGAAAAGGCAGTGAGTGGCATCTAAACATGGAAAACGACCAGTGTTTTACGATTGGACCCCTTTTCACATTAGGGCAGTTTTCAGGTGTTTTAGTACTAAAAATAGCGCCTGAAACCTGCCTCCTATTCTTTTGAATGGGTGCTTTCACACTGGGGTGGTAGAAGTCTTGCAAGCAGCATTTTTGGAGCGTGTTTGGAGCGCTGTAAAAGGCGCTTCAAAAACAACCCTGGACATTGAAATGTAATGGTCAGTGCCTTTTTTAAAGCAGAGTTCCACCCAAAAATTGAACTCCCGGTTCATCCCCTCCAGTGTCACTTTTGGCACCTTTCAGGGGGGAGCAGATACCTGTATAATCCAGGAATTTTTCTCACACTTCCAGCGTTGGATCACCGCAAATTCTGAGGCAATTGACGCCATGTCCAGCCCCTTCTGAGGCTTCTAAGTGTGACAACGTGATGTCCATAAAAAAAAAAAAAAAACACACACCAGTTTTGTGGTGCTTTCTATGTTGGCAGCACTTCGTGAGTCACTTGGAATGCTTTCATGAGAGAGCCATCTGCCAAAAAAATTACCAAGGTTTATGGCTGATATTTTCATCCATAATCCCAGTAAACCACTTCAAAGCCACAGTGTGTGTGTTGTCTTGTAAACACATTTTCTTGAAAAAATGTATTCCCCTTCTTTGGAGATTTCTAGCCATAAAAAAAATGCTACTGGGCTGCTCTGTCCTATTCCTGGTCTCTGACCTACAGTGCTCTGGGGGGTTAATAGCTTTGGGTCTTCTGTTAGGCTGCTGGAAAAATGGTTCCCAGCCAGAGGACCACCTCCTTTGGAAAAATGTTTTTTTGCTTTCTCTGCCTCTAACATGATCTGTGGATGGAGGGTGAGAATCCTGTGACTCATCAGACTTTTGTCCCATACCCCCCAATCCATCTATTCATTACAGGACATAGGATGGTATTCTGGAACCATCCAAGGTGCCTTCTAGAGCCTGGACACTGGCAAACAGCTGTAGTAGTTGTTCAGGATTTATATCGCACTAACAGTTTGCGCAGAACTTTACAACAAGAGGACAACCAGTTAGAGATTGAAAGGCCTAAAACATACTGAGAAAATATTTTCTATTTTTTGGGGGGAAAAAAACTTAAGTGTGAAATACATTCTTTTACAATAATAAATAAAAATATCTGACATGGTATTCAAACTACCGTAGTTTTTTTCGCTCCCTAGGACGTACCTAGATTTTAGAGGAGGAAAATATGAACAAAATCCTCAACCAAATGGTGTACTAAAATATTTAATAAAATGTAACAATAATATTTCTACACTGACAACCAATGTAAGGGGAGCACCTTACACTGATCTCCACTGTAACTGGGACATTTACATAACCTTAACACAACAGGAGTATTTGCTTATTGAGACATTTACACTGACCAGTGATGTAAATGGTGTATTTATAGTAACCCCCCCCCCCCCCCCAGCTCTCTACTAATCTCTGCATTCTTATCTCCCTCTCAGTACAACATTGCCCCTCTAACTCATCTGCTAACCTCTATCCCCCAAACCCCTACTCTGCTAACCTCTGCAATCCAACCCCTCCTTCCCATTCAACTCTGCACACCTCTGCTCACCTCCTCTGCACCTCAAACCCCCCTTTTTGATCCCCTCTACATGCCCCCTATACTCACCTGTATGCTGTTCACACCTAGGTGAGCGGCATGCAGTGGTGCGTGCGTAATTTTGTATATAATTGCGGCGGCCGACCTCAGTAACATAACAATGCCCACGCGATTTACATATCAATGTCGATCCTGTGGGGGGTTAAATAATGAACAGGACCCTTTTTGTTTCTCTCCCTGTAGCAGCTGAAGGCAGGGGAGAAACGGGATTTAGCTGGGGCAGAGTGATGCATAGGGGGCATCGTTTCTGCCGCCGAAACCATCCCCTTTCAGCGGCTCTCCTGGTCAGTATTCGCTCATAAGACGCACACACATTTCCCCCGTTTTTTGGGGGGGAAGGAAAGTGTGTCTTATGAAGCGAAAAATACGGTATATAACATGACAACCTTAATGAGTGATTTCTGTGGCTATATGTGAAAGCCTAAATTATGCGAGCTGGAAGACAAGCAAAATCGTGGAATACAATTCAAGTAAAACTGTACTTCTCAATGCAGTTCTTGAACAAGAGAAATATGCATTTCTGCCACTAAGAGGGTACTGCAGGAATAGGGCTCCAGTTTTTAGTTTGTGGGTTCTATCCTGTACCTCCTACAGCTGGGTGATTGTTGAGATCCAGTAGATTGTTTCTGTCCTCTCAGGCCTTACTGGACAGGTAAGAAGGTAATTTTTTTGTGACAAATTTTGTTTATCTTTTTTTAACCTTTATATGATTTGTATTTATTATTTTGCACCATCACGGCATACTTTTTAGTCTGGTCGTTAAATATATTTTTTTCTTTTTTTTTTTCTCAGTAAAATGGTGAAACCAACATCTAGAGTTTGGAAAAATTTCAACAGCGCAATTGCTGCTGAGAGCAAAGCTGCAATTTGCAAATATTGTGAGAAGAAATATATTTTCCAAATGCTACAAGGATGCCAAAACGCATCCTTGCATGCCAGAGGTGCCTTTTAAAGACATTAAAATATGCTTTCTGGTGCTCATCTCATTCTATAATGAAAGTACAAGTAGCTTTTTGCTCCAGATTGCTCATTTGCAGAAATGCTCACAAAGTGTTTCTTCACCAGCAGCAGCATCAAGCATGGAAGTGTTACAACCACTGCCTGACAAAAATACACAATACTTTCACTTATAGATAAAATAACTACTGAAAATCAGGAGAACATTGATCAAGCTCTTTCAAGCGCAATATATGCTCTTGTCAATAACTGAAAATGCATATTGGCAGGGAGCTTTTAAATTATGAGGGAAAACGAGGGGGGTGGGGATACCTCCTGTCATGTATAATGGAAATGTTTTAACATATACAGTGCTTGTCATTATATGTGTAATAAAAAAATATATATATTAAACAAGTTTAGTTCATTTACTGAATAAGCTATACTTTAATTTAAAGCATAATACTTTTATATACACTGCATTTCATCTTCCTAGTGTAAGAATTTGGGGTAAGGATCTCGCGCCAAAAATAATAAAGGTTGAATTGAGAAATGAGAAAGCTGCTCCCCAAAAAACTCAAAGATTGAATGTAAATGTGGATAGGGGGCGCTAATAAACATAAGTGAAAATCCAAAAAACAATAACAATATACAATCACATAAAGTGCATGTGCAATAAATGCCAATTGGAAAAAGTGCAATAGTGCAAAGATAGTATGATCTCATCTGTATAATGAGTACATAGAGAAAACTGTGAACACAAAGAAAAATGTCCATAAACTGAATAGCAAGTGTTCGTTTGTTCCTTGCTTATCACTGTGCATGTGATAAGATACAAGCAGGATTCCACCATCACCGATCTATATCACCCAATAGTGCATAAAGAGGATGGCCCCTTACCGCATGAAGTTGACCTATTTCGCTAAAAAGAGGTCAATTAGAGCTTGTTGTCACCATGGACAAAATGTGGACACCTGAAGTTCCTGTAGGTCAGCTGGTTAGAGCGTCATGAGGGTATAAAAACAGAGAGATACCGCCATGGCATAATAACGTTTTATTCAAAAGGTTAAAAACAAACACAGTGCCGATTGGAGGCTTACTTGAGTAGTGCCCGCGTCCCGGGACTGAGGCTTTGAGCTTGTGATCAGAAAAGATTGTTGAAACCGATCGAGTAGAGAGCGATGTCCGCGCTGGAGAGGTCTGCGCTTCACCTCGCAAAGCTGAGAAGCCAGCTGGACAGGAAGATGCTGTGCGTGGTCTGCGTATCCCCTCGACGTACGTTTCAATATGTTGTCATCTGGAAGCGTGTAAGAATTTGTAAATACTCATGGCTTCAAAATCTCTGGAAATTTTATATCTCTACAGATATTAGTTTACACTACAATTCAATACAAGAGATTCGGAGGGGCCCTGTTTGTTAAAGCTTACAGTCTAAAAGAGAGCCTCATGTAATACAAAAGGTAATAACTATGCGGGATGAGCTGATGAGAAAAATAGGAGTACAGTTGTTAGGTGGAGGCAGATAGGTTTCTCTAAACATGTTTTCAGGATCGCCTAAAGGTGGATAGTTTAGGACAGGGATCCTCAAACTACGGCCCTCCAGCGTTGCGGAACTACACATCCATGAGGCATTATAAAACTGACATTCACAGACATGACTAGGCATGATGGGAATTTTTAGTTCCTGAACAACTGGAGGCCATAGTTTGAAGACCCATGGAGTAGGAGGTAGTTGGACAGATTAGGGGTAGAGTGTTCCAGAGGATGGGAGAGGCTCTGAAGAAATCTTTAAGGCGAGCATGGAGAAGGTGACAAGGGAGCTAGAGAACAGGAAGAACAATTGGATTGGTAGTCTGAGGACCAGGTTAGTGATACAACACAGTTGCAGCACTAGGGTCATCTGTACAAATCCTAGCCACAGCAAAGCCTACCTGGAGTTTGCATGTTCTCCCTGTGCCTGTGTGTTTTGCTACAAGTACTCTGCTTTCCTCCCACACTCCAAATACATTCTAGTAGGCTTATTGACTCCTGTCTAACGTGGCCCTAATGATTGTGAGTTAGGGACCTTTGGTTTATAAGTGTCAAGAGGACAGGCACTGGTCTGAACGTACAATATACTGTATATGTAAAGCATGGCGTAAAATTGTCTGTGCCATAGAAGTGCCTGTAATCAAATGGTGATGTAGCTGTGGGCACTCTTATTCATTGAATGACCAAAAGCCAATTGAGGGGATTGGCAAAGAGGGGTGTCAGACCACTGAATGGTTAGTCAGGTGGTTAGCCTGGCAGCAGCATTCATGATAGACTAAAGGGGGGAATAGCCTATGTAAATGTAATCCAATGAGGAGGGAGTTACAGTCAGGGGTGAAGTAGGAGCTTTGTGGTGTCATTGGTTAAGTGCCAGATTTTGGAGGTGTTGCAGAGGTTGAGTCCAGTATTACAACTAGCGCCCTGGCATGCAGGGACAAGTTGATAGTTATGCAATTAATCTCAACAGAGAAGTCAGGGAAAGGCACGTGGGGAGGAAATATGAAAGATGTAACACTTGCAAGAACAACAGTTTTTCTGGTAGAAAAATATGTCCTTTCAATCTCAGGTCTTATAGATAAGTGGGGGGGTCTTTTAGGAGGGAAAGCTCCAAACTCGAGACGCAAATGAATTTATGACCTGAAATCCTATAGACCTCATGGTCTTAATATTGACTAGGACATCAATAGTTTTTATTAGTAATAGTTAAAAGTTGTGGTGTAGCGCTAAAATAATAATAAAAAAGTTCATATGTAACATTCCAATAAATGACAATTGAAATATGAACTTTGGATTGGATCCACATGTATCACTCCAATAGATGACAATCTGAAATATGGATCCAATCCAAAAGAAATCCTGAAGAGAGGAGGAATCAAGTGCAAGGATAATGGCCAAGCCTCCACCAACACCCAAACACACTGACCCTTACTGTCAGTACATATAAAATGCACATGTAGGATATTCCAACCCAAGGAGCAGATGGAACTCTTGATTCACAGGATAATAGATCATTCAAAGAAAAAACATCCACCACTTCTCCTTCTATCGACTTGTAATTTCAAAGTGAGCTTTGAGATCAGCAAGGCATATAACCCAATAGGCTCCAATAGCATGAACACATGTGTAGGATATGAAAACAAAAGTGTTAGCCTTCCTCCACTGGCCCGACGTTTCTCCACCAACGTGTGTCATCATGCCCCTGATGACACATGTTGGGGGAGAAACGTCAGGCCATTGGAGGAAGGCTAACACTATTTTGCTAATGAAGGGCTGAACGGAAGAGGGCCATCTTACTGGTAGGAAGCGCAGGTCGCTTTCACAACTACATGCCTGCTTTTTATATTTTACATGTGAGTGCATCCTTACACCATTTAAAATAACAAAGTAAGGAAAAAACTGCGCTAACTTTAAAAATATATATATGCTGCTACATACAAACAAACAAAGCTAATAGATAGAAGGTAATCTTGCTAATTCAGGTATATGGGGACACCAGATACACCAGTAATCATACTCTGGTGTCCCCATATACCTGAATTAGCAAGATTACCTTCTGGTGACACGCTATACATTGTGCTATATTTAGATGTATCTGTTATGAAATATGCTATGTCTTTGCTTAGCTTTATACAGGACATTTTATATAGTATTTTGTTTATTTGTTTATTCATTTTTATGATGTTTCTAGTAGCAGTTTGCAATATATATTAGATTTGCTCACCAGCATATATTCATTGGAATGTTTATCTATTACATCACTTCCTGTTGTGGAATACCGCCCTGTTGGGGGAGGACCCAACAGCTATTTTTATCTATATAAGCAAGCAATATGGGGGTGCATTTATATGCCCCTGTTGAAGGCTTCTGTGGCCGAAACGCGTCGGGTAACGCTATTGAGCACCCCATATTGCTTCACTACGTGATCACTTTTTTATGTCATTATTTTAATGTATGACATTTACTGAATAAACCTCATATTGGTTTTATTGACCTGCACTATTGGAGCGCCTTTCTTTTCATTTTAATTATCCCATGGTCTGAATGGAGCTGCAGCCAAGTCCATTGTGTGTACCCCTGAATACATGGCCTAAGGATTCCATCAGGAAGCTGTTTGCGGTTCTACAGTACGCCGTTGAAACATCGCTGGTTCCTAGTGTCCATCCTGGTTGGAGTCCCAACTACAGCGTCCATCCTCTACCCGGTTTGTGGTCCCGGTTTCCAAATGACCACAACGCCCTTTTGACTCTTTTGATGTACAGTATAATAGAGTCCAACGCATCTGGTAAGCGTATTTACACCTACCATATATCTGATGTGATTGCCATTTGTATAGATTTCTGCAGACAACTTGATCACCTGGTTCTTTCAAACACTGGACATCAGTCCACTCCACATCTTTCACCAATTGTTCAATTGATGTTCACTTAAGTTCCCACTAGAGACTTGATTATATATTGTTTGCCTATGGAATTTTACTTTTGACTATTTACAGTATAGTCATTTGATATGTGCACATGCACTTCCTAATGTTGGTGCCTCACCTGGTATCTTACATTTTATCTTCAGCCGCTACATTTTTTGTTCATTAACCATTTAAAATAAACCTTGTTTAATGCAGTGTTTCTCAATTCCAGTCCTCAGGCCCCCCCAACAGGTCAGGTTTTCAGGATTTCCATTATTTTGCACAGGTGATTTGATCAGTTTCACTGCCTTGGTAATCACCACAGCCTTTCCAATCTGAGGGAAATCCTGAAAACCTGACCTGTTGGGGGGTCCTGAGGACTGGAATTGAGAACACTGGTTTAATAGGATGTCTGCGCAATGAGCTGTGTTTTTGTTTTCATCTCCTACACGTGTACATGCTATTGGAGCCTATTGGGTTATATGCCTTTCTGATCTCCAAGTTACATATGTTACATATGAACTTTTTATTATTATTTTAGCACTACATCACAACTTTCATTATTTTTCATTGTATCCAACAATATTGTGTCAGCTGCTGTAGTTTTTTTATTTGTGTTAGATTTAGCGCAACAAGCACTCTATTACATTAGTAATAGTTGTTTTGCTTTTTTCTTTCCCTTTTTTATTTTTATTTTAAATTCATAATTTTATGAACACTTATTTTTTTTGTTATTTATTTTGAGATTTTTTTATTGTTTCTGCTATTTACCATATGCCAATTTCAAATTGAAATCTCCCCGTGTTGCTCTTCCATCAAGCACGGGGAACTACAATAAAGCCCTGTACACACGGGCCAGAATCTCGTCAGGGGAAAAAAACCTAGTTTTCCCTGACGAGATTCTTGGCAAGAATCTCTTGCCGCCCAAGTGTACACTCCATTCAAAGGAACCACCGTTCTTTTGAATGGCAAGAACGCGTTGACGTCATCGCGTACGACGAGCATGCGCTCGTCACATTCGATGCTGTCACCACCATCTTGCTGCACCCTACCTATGCCTAGGAAGCTACCGCACATGCGTCAAAGTCATTTTGAGCATGCGCGGATTTCCATGGAGAGGTAAGTATACACACGCTCGGGTTTCTCGACAGGAAAACACTGTCGAGAATCTCACGACAAGAAAATAGAGAACATGTTCTCTATTTTTTTCGTCTAGATTCGGGGCAGTTTTCTTGACGAGAAACCTGAAAGCCTCGTGCACACGCACGGTTTACTCAGCAAGAAAGCTCTGCCAGCAGTTTTTTTTGCTGGTTCTTGACGAGAAAACCAAGCTTGAGTACGAGGCTTCAGTCTAACATCAATAGTCTGCAAGCTTTTGGAGGGTATGATAAGGGACTATATACAAGATTTTAGTAATGAAAACTGTATCTATAGCAGTAATCAACATGGATTCATGAAGAGTCGTTCTTGCCAGGCCAATCTATTAACTTCTATGAAGATGTGAGCTGCCTTCTAGATAAAGGAAGGCCTGTGATGTGGTGTATCTGGATTTTGCAAAGGCATTCGATACAGTTCCCCACAAGCGTTTACTTTACAAACTAAGGTCTGTCGGCATGACCATAGGGTGAGTATCGGATTGAAAATTGGCTACAGGGGCGAGTCCAAAGGGTGCTGATAAACAGGTAATCAGAATTGTCTGGTGTAGAAAGTGCCCCCCCCCAAGGATTCTGATTTTTGAATTTTCAAATTCTGAATTTTCGAATTTACAAATTTCAGAATTTACGGTTTTCGAAATTTCGAATTTTAAAATTCTGAATTTTAGAATTTTCGAACATTTTCGGATTTTGAATTTTAGAACTTCCGATTTTCAAATTCAGAATTTTAGAATTTCCGATTTTTGAAATCTCAAATTTTAGAATTTCGAATTTTTAAAATTTTCGAAAATTTTCGGATTTTGAATTTTAGAACTTCCGATTTTCAAATTCAGAATTTTAGAATTTCCGATTTTCGATATTTTCTAATTTTGAATTTTGGAATTTCCGATTTTTTGAAATTTTAGAATTTTTCTGAAGTTTTCACATTTCAGAAATTCTGATTTTCGGAAATGTAAAAATTCGGGATTCGGAAATCCAAAAATTCGGAAATGTAAAAATCCGGAAATTTCGGAATTAACGAATTTGTCAAAATTAGTTAAAAAAATTAATTGGAACGAAATGAATTCGAATTTTCAAACTTTCGAAAATTCAGAATTTGAAAATCGGATTTCCGATTTTCAAATTTTCACATTTTTAAATTCAGAATTTTTTAATTAAAAATTTTGGAATTTCCGATTTTTCAAAATTTACGATTTTCGAATTTTCATTTTCAAATTTCCGAATTTACGATTTTAGAAATTTTCACATTTCCGAAATTCCAAGTTTCAGAAATTCAAAAATTCGGAAATGTAAAAATTTAGAATTAATGAATTTGTCAAAATTCGTTAAAAAAAGAATTTGGAACTAAACGAATTTCACAAGTCTAAAGTCCACACAAAGATAGTGCTGGGAAGGATCCACCACCAAAAGGAAAAGGTTCACACTGACTTACCCCCAACGAATGGACTATTTAATTAAAAGGGGTTGTAAAGGATTTTTTTTCATAATAAGCATCCTTTTTACCTGCAGACATTCCTTTTTTTACTTCCTCATTGTTCGTTTTTTGCTCAAAAGTTGCTCTATTTCTGTTCTGTTCACTTCCTGCTTGTCTGATTTTAACTCACCACCGTGAAGGGAGGTTTTACTGCGGTGGTCAGTGACGTGCTCGCCCCCTCCTGGGAACTACATCTGTGCGGCAGGACGCTCTCTCAGTGTTAGAGACTTCAAGGAGGTGTGAATTACTGGGTGTGCCACAATGCATACTGGGAAATGTAGTTCTTACATGAAGGAGTGCCGCAAACCAGGAAGTGAATGAGAGAACAGAAACTAGAATGCCGGAGGTGATATAGATGAAGGAATTTAATAGGTATTTACTCGTTTTTTTAACAGAATCATTACACTATTTTGTCTGTCTACCTTGCAGACATTCATTTTAGGCAAAACATTTTTTTCCTTTAAAAGCAGTCTACAACGCTGTGAAAATCATTTGCTTTGATATCACCATACACATGGAGAGATTCTCCTTGGACAGGCTCTCCCCACATCAGGACATCGTAGAAATAGGCAAAAAAAAACTTCATTGCACAGTATTACTGATGAGTACATTTATTAAGAACATAGAACAGCCAGAATACTCACAAACATCACAGTAAAAAGCACATGTAAATTCAGTATAGACGATCAATGTTTCCAACCAGTATAATGGCTGACTGTCAAGCTTGGCAACGCCACGTGACCCGACTCCTCCCACTGAATTTCGTCATGAGCAGATGTCATCAGGGGCGTGGTCACGTATACCCGAGTCGCCTTATATATGCTGCCAGTTGGAAATAGATTCAAGAAACAATTACCAGCGTTCCGTAAACTGGAAGTTGAAACCACCAGTGTGAGACAGGAAATTACGCAGGAAATAGGATGTTTAGAGATTCCAATCCCTTCTTGAACTTGGGATCCACACCGGATTTCTTAACCCTTATGGTTTCCAAATCTTTAACCACTTAAGCCCCGGACCAAAATGCTGCCTAAAGACCCAAGGGGTTTTTACAGTTCGGGACTGCGTCGCTTTAACAGACAATTGCACGGTCGTGCGACGTGGCTCCCAAACAAAATTGGCGTCTTTTTTTCCCCACAAATAGAGCTTTCTTTTGGTGGTATTTGATCACCTCTGCGGTTTTTATTTTTTGCGCTATAAACAAAAATAGAGCGACAATTTTGAAAAAAATGCTATATTTTTTACTTTTTGCTATAATAAATATCCCCCAAAAACATATATAACATTTTTTTTCCTCAGTTTAGGCCGATACGTATTCTTCTACCTATTTTTGGTAAAAAAAAAATCGCAATAATCGTTTATCGGTTGGTTTGCGCAAAATTTATAGTGTTTACAAAATAGGGGATAGTTTTTTTTTTTTTTTTTTTACTACTAATGGCGGCGATCAGCGATTTTTTACGTGACTGCGACATTATGGCGGACACTTCGGACAATTTTGACACATTTTTGGGACAATTGTCATTTTCACAGCAAAAAATGCATTTAAATTGCATTCTTTATTGTGAAAATGACAGTTGCAGTTTGGGAGTTAACCACAGGGGGCGCTGTAGGAGTTAGGGTTTACTTTGTGTGTGTTTACTAGTGTAGGGGGGTGTGGCTGTAGGAATGACCTCATCGATCGTGTCTTCCCTATAAAGGGAATGACGCGATCGATGCGCCGACACAGTGAAGCACGGGGAAGCCGTGTTTACACACGGCTCTCCCCGTTCTTCAGCTCCGGGGAGCGATCGCAACGGAGCGGCTATAAACGAATAGCCGCGCCGTCGTCCCGGATCGCTCCTGAAGCCACGGGGACCGCCGCATGTACGGGGGGGGGGGTCCCGATCAGACCCCCGACCCACGTCAAGCAGGGCACGTATATATACGTTGATGTGCCTGCCTGTGCCATTCTGCTGAAGTATATGTACATGAGGCGGTCCTTAAGTGGTTAAGGACAAGATCTCTAAAGGGAACCATTGGCCAATTTAAAATGTCTAAATCCATCAGTATTGAACATAATGTTCCGGAAGGAATTTACGGACATACTTCTGAACGTCAATGAACATATTAAATTGGCGGGAGGGGGCAAATTTCAAGCCTCGACTAAGTACTAGGGATGAGCCGAACATCCCCCCCCCCCCCGTTCGGTTTGCACCGGAGCCTGCGAACAGACCAAAAGTTTGTGTGAACTTTAGAACCCCCTTAAAGTCTATGGGACTCGAACGTTTGAAATCTAAAGTGCTAATTTTAAAGGCCAATGTGCAAGTTATTGTCCTAAAAAGTGTTTGGGGACCCGGGTCCTGCCCCAGGGGACATGTATCAATGCAAAAAAAAGTTTTAATAACGGCCGTTTTTTCGGGAGCAGTGAATTTAATAATGCTTGAAGTGAAACAATAAAAGTGAAATATTCTTTTAAATTTCGTACCTGGGGGGTGTGTATAGTATGCCTGTGAAGTAGCGCTTGTTTCCCGTGCTTAGAACTGTCTCTGCACAAAGTGTAATTTCTGAAGGAAAAAAAGACATTTAAAATTACTTGCGGCTATAATGAAAAGTCATTGAAAAAATAGAAAAGCGTGAGGGTCCCCCCAAATTCAATTACCAGGCCCTTCAGGTCTGGTATGGATATTAAGGGGAACCCCGCCGTCAATTTAAAAAAAAAATGACGTGGGTTTCCCCCCAAATATCCATTCCAGACCCTTCAGGTCTGGTGTGGATTTTAAGGGGAATTCCACCCCAAATTTAAAAAACAATTGGCGTGGAGTTCCCCCAAAAATCCACACCAGACCCCCTTATCCGAGCACGCAACCTGGCCAGCCGCAGGAAAGGAGGGGGGATGAGAGCGCCCCCCCCTCCTGAACTGTATCAGGCCACATGTGACTCCTCAAAGCACCATGTCCCCATGTTGATGGGGACAAGGGCCTCATCCCCACAACCCTTGCCCAGTGGTTGTGGGGGTCTGCGGGCGGGGGGCTTATCGGAATCTGGAAGACCCCTTTAACAAAGGGGACCCCCAGTTCCCGCCCCCCCTGTGTGAAATGGTAATGGGGTACATTGTACCTCTACCATTTCACTAAGAACGTGTAAAGAATTGTAAAAATAAAACACACCGTGGAAAAAGTCCTTTATTAAAAAATAAAAAAAAATCCAGCGGTGGTAATTCACTCTCGGTCCCTGCTCCAACGTTGTCAGTATCCTGCGACGGGTGATCTCCTCTCCGCCGGGATTCAGCGGTGAGAACATCTCTTCATCCAGGTCTGCGATCCAGAGCGCACACATCGCCGGCCGCCTGCCTGCCTGAGACAGCCTGGCGAATGACGCGGCTTGAGCCAGTGACAGCTCTTATATAAGTGAGGCGGGGCCACCCGTCACGTGACCCGGTCCCCCTCTGACGCACCCTCTGACTACGTCACTGGGGAAGCCCAGGCTCTCCCTTGCGTCAAAGGGGGCGGGGTCACGTGTTTTTCCTCCACCATCAACTCCACCTTACTTAAATTAAAAAGTCTCCATCACTTAGACTTCTTTTTAGATCTGTTTTTCCTCCTCCCCCCACGGGTACCTCATTTTGTTCTATACCCTTTTGCTTTTGTTTCCTCCCCAGGGAAAAAAACTATTATGATAGGACTGATAGTTTGGTTTGGGATAATAGTTGATGTTATTACCACTCAAAGCTCTATCCCTATTGACCCAATTAGGTGTTCTAGGAGTCTCTATTCCGCTGCTGAAAATTCTGAGGAGGGTAACCATAAGGATGCTGTGTGATGTATCTATTATCACCAAGATATTACCACAGTTACCCAAAGTTTCAAATCTAATATACGTGTCAATCGGTTTATCATACAGAGGACGACCACCTCCTTCCATGGCCAGAACCTCTTCCTCTGCCTCCCCTCCTATTACAACCATGGGCCCTAGGTGAATCAACCCTTTGGGCACCATGAGTTGGATAAAGTGAATAAGGAGGTGTTCCACCTGGAGGAAATACCATTTTCTGACAGAGACTACAATAGGTTTCTATATGCTTTCTTGGATAGCTTCGCTTTATAGCTCCCCGGAAGCTAGGGTTAAGGTAAATGACGTCCTTTCAGATCTGTTCCCTATCTGTTATGGGAGGAGACAGAGAAGCCCCCTGTCCCCTCTCATATTTTCTCTCACCCTTGAGCCCTTGCTTAATAAAATACGCCTGAATTCAGACATTAAGGGGTTCACTGTAGGACTGGCGGAATTTAAATTGTCCACATATGCAGATGACGTTTTGTTTTACGTGTCTGACCGCTTGATTTCCCTCCCTAATATTTTGGTGGAATTACGAGTATTTAACTCACTTTCAAACTTTAAGATTAATTATAATAAATCAGAAATGTTGCCTTTTAAGCGTGCCCTTGACTTTACCTGGTGCCGTTCCTCCCTAAAGTACCTAGTTGTCCAACGTCCATCTTACTTCAAATTAGTTATACATATGTAATTAAAGGGAAGTCGCGCTAATTGAAATTAATAAAAATATAGTGAAACACCAGTGACTAATGAAATAGAAACAATTCAATGTATGGTGATAAGCACCATCAATAAAGTAAGTGCAAATTGTGTATATCTACTAAATGGCATAAATGTCTCTACAGTTAATATGGACAAATTGACAGTCCAGACAAGCCAAGAGGTTATAAAGCAGTCCACAGGTGTAGTGATGAAAGGAATCTTTAGGTAACAGTGATGACGGCCACGCTGTGTTCAGAACAAACAGGAGACCTCCACCACAGATAATACTGACTCTTACCAGAATTCAGTAATTCAGAATTCAGTAAATGGTGGCCGTGTGTTCAGGATGGAGACTGACATTCTCAGTCTCCATCCTGAACACACGGCCACCATAGGTACAGCATGGGATTTTCTTCATGTCAGATCACACAAGTGTTTCCTTTGTATCTATGGAGCCTGGATTCTAATGGTGATTACTAATGTATGGATACCGCTGGTTGAAGATAATCTTGTGGGCTGCTGCTGGATTTGATTTTATGCTTATCATTTACTGAATTCTGGTAAGAGTCAGTATTATCTGTGGTGGAGGTCTCCTGTTTGTTCTGAACACAGCGTGGTCGTCATCACTGTTACCTAAAGATTCCTTTCATCACTACACCTGTGGACTGCTTTATAACCTCTTGGCTTGTCTGGACTGTCAATTTGTCCATATTAACTGTAGAGACATTTATGCCATTTAGTAGATATTCACAATTTGCACTTACTTTATTGATGGTGCTTATCACCATACATTGAATTGTTTCTATTTCATTAGTCACTGGTGTTTCACTATATTTTTATTAATTTCAATTAGCGCGACTTCCCTTTTTTTACTATGTTTGTTTGTGCTGTATGGCACACTTAAGACGCGGCTGATAACACATTTTTGCACTATATGTTGGGTCTGCGCAACAATATTTTCTTTTTTCTACATATGTAATTACGCCCTGCTGCTCTCAACTATCAAAACAGATTTACAGAATTTGCACAACCTTTTCCTGGATGGGCCGAGTCAGTGTCTTGAAAATGAATGTGTTGCATCGTATGCTTTTTTACTTTCAAATGGTGCTTATCTCCTTACCCAGGTCTTTCTTCTCGACCCTCAACAGCCTGTTCATAAAATATATTTGGTTTAGCCCTTCGCACCCTGCAGTGACCTAAACGATGGGAGGTATGGGCGTTCTCGATCTTCGTAAATACTATGAGGCAATCGCCCTTCAGCAGATTTTGAGTTGGTAGCATAGTGTATCCACCAAAATATGGGTCCCCCTCGAAAAAAAAAAATTGGCAGGCCACAATCTCTCCCATGCTCCCCCAGGAAGGCCAAGACCTATCTGAGCTAATTTTCCCCACAACTATCCACGCATTAAAGAGAGGAGATACTCTCAATAGTCAATGGATTGCCCCTCAATTCTCTCCTCTCACTCGCCTCGGGGGCTTCCCCTGCTTCGCTCCAGGGGAACAACGCGCCTTTTTCCGATCCTGGGCAGCTGACGGAGGGATGCGCTGTGACAGATTTGTGCAAGACCATGGATTATTACCTTTGGCTACTCTGAGAGCACAGTACGGCCATTTTCCAATGGATGACTGGCGTTACAGGCAGATCCAACATTTCCTTCGGAGTCTGCCCCAAGCCTGTCTCCACAGGTGCGCCAAAGCTTCAGTTGGTGGTTAAAGACCAAAAACTTGTGGAAAGGAGGTCCTTTCTCCCAGTTACCTGGAAGGTGGTATCTACGGATGCCAGCCTGTTGGGCTGGAGAGCAGTATTAGAAGAAGCTTCAGCCCAGGGTACCTGGGCCAAAACCGTGGAGAGCCTGCCCATCAATATACTGGAAATTCGGCCAGTATACTTAGCCCTCAGAACCTGGACACACAGTTTACAGGGCCACCCGGTTCCGATTCAATCCGACAATGCTACTGCAGTAGCTTATATCAATCACCAAGGAGGCACCCGGATCCGGGATGCTCAGAAAGAGGTGAATCTGATTTTGATATGGGCAGAAAAACATGTCCCTTGTCTTTCTGCAATCTTCATTCCAGGGGTAGAAAACTGGCAAGCGCACTCAGGGCCGTCTTTAATTAATATGGTTTGGGCCCTGGGCAAAATTTTTTTTGGGCCCCCCTCCAGCTTATTTTGGGCCTGGCTGGTTCACATGTATGTGTTTTGGCCGCCCTCGTTTGTGCAGGCACAGCAGCCCATTGATTTGAATGGGCGTCCATGCCTTTGTTTCCTGCAGAAAAAAGGTGCATTCAGCATTTTAAAAATACAGTTGCCTTGAAATCCATTCTGCTTTTGCACCATGCTACTTACCTGCAGTTCTTGCACACACAACGCACTGTGTTTTTAAAAGCGTGACCTAAACGTCTAAAAATGCAGCAAGTTTGACAGTGCGGGAACTGCAGATAAGTCACAGCAGACAGCAGAATGGACAGACAGTGCTGTATTTCAGTGCTTGATGGGCATAGGTGTGCCGTGTGCGCAGCCTATTACATGAGGCATGCGCTTTTCTTTGCAGGAAACGCAGGCATGGCGACCCATTCAAATGAATGGGCTGCTGTGCCTGCGCAAATGTGGGCCGCCAAAACACATACATGTGAACCAGCCAGGCGCAAAATAAGCCCATCAAGCAGTTAAATACAGACAGTAATGCCATGTGCTCTGAGGCCTTACTCAGCCTGGACTGCAGGTCTGGTCTGTGATTTAAAGAGTTCCTCTATTTTACACATGGCATGGCATGGGGTCCCATGGTGCTAAAGCAGAATGGACAGACGGTGCTGTGACCCCATGCCATGCCATGTTTAAAATAGAGGAACTTTTTAAAACACTGACCAGACCTGCAGTGAATCATCAAATATTATAAAGACTTTGGGCACACTCTACAGAAAACGTCTATTTACAATATAGATTAGCAAACAGTGACATACCTTGAGGAGCAGGACATGAAGAAGTCAGCCACGGGAAGAGCAAACTGGGGATGTTATAAAATCACATTCTAACTCACTTTTATATACAAGCAGCACCCAGTGGCAGGAAGGGAGAAGTGCACATCTAAAGGGAAGCCAGGGGTGCTGTACATTTTAAAACACTGGGAAGGGAAGCAGTACTGGCACTGGCTGCGTGCCAATGATGATTTTCAGCCTGATTTGTGGGCAGCACAGGGGCTTAACGGGCGGCTCTGCTTTGGGCCCCCAACAGTGACAGGGCCCTGGGCAGCTGCCCCTGTTTGCCCTATGGTAAAGATGGCCCTGAGCGCACTGGCAAGGTCTCTCCACCCTGATGTCTTTCAGGCAATATGCCAGAGATGGGGGACCCCGGATGTAGACCTGCTAGCTTCCAGGCTCAACAGAGCTGCTTCACTCCCATTCAGGGTTCATTCTTTGTTACACTTATTTTTGGGTAGCGCACATATTTTTTTCCTTTACATTCATTCAGGGAGTACTGCGGATAAATCCGCCAGTCAAGTTGCCCTTGTGTCCCTGGGATTTGAACTTAGTATTATCAGTTCTGCAAAAGCAACCTTTTGAACCTATCCACCATATTCCTTTGATTCTGTTAAGCAGGAAATTGGCCTTTCTGATTGCTATCTCTTCTGCTAGAAGGGTATCGGAGTCAGCAGCTCTTTCGTGTAAAGAGCCTTATTTAATTTGTCACAAAGACAAAATTGTACTATGCCCTTATCCTACCTTTCTTACAAAAGTGGTGTTGGCGTTTCATTTAAATCAAGACATTGTTTTGCCCTCCTTTTTCCCTGAACCACGAGCAGCAGGGGAAAAGTTATTGCACTCTCTAGATGTAGTGAGTGTAGTAAAAGTTTATCTGCAGGCTACGGCTCAGATACGTAAAACTGATGTTTTGTTCATTGTGCCAGATGGTCCCAAGAAGGGCCAGCCGGCATCAAAATCCACCATTGCTAGGTGGATTCGACAAGTAATTGTTCAAGCTTATGGTTTAAGAAATTAGGTTCCTCCTTTTTCTGTTAAGGCGCACTCGACCAGGGCAATAAGTGCATCATGGGCAGTGCATCACCAGGCTTCGATGGCTCAGATCTGTAAAGCTGCAACTTGGTCTTCAGTCCATACATTTACCAAATTCTATCAAATAGATGTAAGAGGCATGAGGATTCTGCCTTCGGGCGCAGTGTACTGCAGGCAGCAGTCTAGGGCTTCTTATCCGTTGGTGGCCTGATTGATCTCTGTCTTCCACCCTTCATATTGAGCATTGCTCTGGGACATCCAACTATGTAATGATTAAGGCTCTGTGTCCCGTGGTGTACGATAAAGAAAGTAGGATTTTTAATAACAGTTTACCTGTAAAATCCTTGTCTTTGAGTACACCAAGGGACACAGAGATCCCCCCCCCTCTATGGGATCCTTACTGCTTTGCTACAAAAACTAAGGTACTTCCTGTATGGGAGGGGTTATATAAAGGGGAACACCGGAAGTGACGTTTGGACAGTGTGAGCTCGCTGCTCGTTTCTGATATACACGACATTACTGTTTTAAATGTGAGTACCCTGTTTGGTATATGTTTAAATAAACCGCTGAGTGTTTAAAACATATTACACTAGAGAGCCTCCTCTATGTTTTCTCTACCCTGCCTGGTGACACGCTTTGGAGCTGTCTTACCTTGCTGACCAACCAGCCTGCAAGGAAGCCTTAACCCCCTAGGCGCCACACTACTGGAAGGACGGATAGGAGTTATCCCCTCTACCCCCAAGTGATTCCATTGGTTTTATTGAATGCTGCTAACCTTGCAGCCAAAAGGTAATTTGCTAGCACACCTTCGGGTGTCACCATAGGTGATTCACCAACAAGTCACCTTGCCACCTGCTGATGTCATTTAGCACCCAGCACTTCACTCGCACTTTGCAATTTCTTTTGATTAAATTGCAATACCTCTTGGACTGAGTCGCAGTTGCATCATCGATCATTGGTGTATATCAGTTATGTTCAGTCATTCATGTTGATGGGAGCATAGAACCATCCTGCGATTTCCTCTGCGACTGCATATATTATCTTTACGTTGTGATTTTATTTATGCACCTGAGTCACCCTGTCTGCACTGTTTGCACATTCATTCAGTACACCTTTTGGATGCACCTTATCTTAGCATTTTTTTTTTTTTATCTTTCAGTCAGTCTATTTCGCATATTTGCACATTCATTTATCTATTATACTATTTTGGTTATTTAAACATTTTACAAATTACACCTTTCTATGCTATTGGAGCGCAACACCATCTCTTGATTTTTTCCATATATGGAGGGGAACTTGTTCTCTTTGATTGTGCCAGTGTCCAATCACCTCTGGCGACCCATACAGTGTCCAGTGGTGTACTCAAAGAAAAGGATATTACAGGTAAGCTGTTAATAAAAATCCTACTTTTTCTTTACTACGAATCAAACCTGTTATGTTATGTTATATTACAGTACATTATGTAGTCGAGTACTGCATTGTTTCCTATACCTGCTCTCACCTGTCCCTCCTCTTTTTTTCCTGCCCTTATTCCTTTACCCTACTCTAATTTACTCCTCCTTTTGAATGTATATGGACCTATGTCCTGGTGTGAGGTACTTGGGAGGATCCCCCCGTGGGGTTTTTAGGCAGCAAAAGGATAGTTGGAGTCAAATGTATGGTAAAATATTTAATTGTAAAAAAATATTTAAATTACATAGTTGAAATATAAGCTCTGGTATTTATGCTCATGTACAATATACACATACAGAAAAGCAAGCACCAAAATAATGACATATGTAAACATGAATGGTGTACAAATATGCCAAACCAAACTGACGCGTTTCAATCCCTTGAGGGGGTCTTCTTCAGAGGCCTTGGCCTTGTTTACTTCCATTGATGCCAGGGCATTTTCTACTTCCACTGGCCACAGTCCGGCCCCTCTAAAGTTTGAAGGGCATAAACTGGCCCTTTGCTTCAAAAGTTTGGAGACCCCTGATCTTCTAGACCATCTAGTTGAAACCATTGATGTAATTGCTACAAGCCTTCCACTATGTTGATAGGGACTGTTATTCTGTTTGATGCATTTAAACACTGTCTTTATTCAAAATGTTTATGTATCACTGGCAACTATATTGTATTATATTATTCTATGTTCATCATAAGTGATAATTTACTACTTTTGCCTAAAACCTAATAGGCAGATTGAACAAGAAAAAAAATCCACTTTTACAGGCTTACAGCATTTTATGCATTTAAATACAGTTCTATGTTAGCCTATGTAGCCATACATACCAGGCGTTTAGATCAGTAGTTTAAAAAGAGTTTAGAGGCATAGAGAAAAGCACACCAAAGCTGCATTCACAAAAGAGCCAAGAAACGGTGGCAGCTGGTGCTCAAAAAAAAAAAAAATCATCAATTGCAGCCACTGTGCCATCAAATGCAGCCACTGTGCCATCAAATGCAGCCACTGTGCCATCAAACGCAGCCACTGTACCCAAAATATTGCCACCACAGTGCCCATTAAACGCAGCCACTGTGCCCATCAAGCGCAGCCACTGTGCCCATCAAACACAGCCACTGTGCCCATCAAACGCAGCTACTGTAACCATTATGTCCTGTACACAGGACCGGTTTTTCCGACAGAGTTCTGACGGAATTCCGCTCAAGCTGTCTTGCATACACATGGTCACACCAAATTCCGACCGTCAAGAACGCGGTGACGTACAACACTACGACGAGCCGAGAAAAATGAAGTTTAATGCTTCCAAGCATGCGTGGTTTCTACAGGGAGTGCAGAATTATTAGGCAAGTTGTATTTTTGAGGATTAATTTTATTATTGAACAACAACCATGTTCTCAATGAACCCAAAAAACTCATTAATATCAAAGCTGAATATTTTTGGAAGTAGTTTTTAGTTTTTTTTTAGTTTTAGCTATTTTAGGGGGATATCTGTGTGTGCAGGTGACTATTACTGTGCATAATTATTCGGCAACTTAACAAAAAAAAAATATATACCCATTTCAATTATTTATTTTTACCAGTGAAACCAATATAACATCTCAACATTCACAAATATACATTTCTGACATTCAAAAACAAAACAAAAACAAATCAGTGACCAATATAGCCACCTTTCTTTGCAAGGACACTCAAAAGCCTGCCATCCATGGATTCTGTCAGTGTTTTGATCTGTTCACCATCAACATTGCGTGCAGCAGCAACCACAGCCTCCCAGACACTGTTCAGAGAGGTGTACTGTTTTCCCTCCTTGTAAATCTCACATTTGATGATGGACCACAGGTTCTCAATGGGGTTCAGATCAGGTGAACAAGGAGGCCATGTCATTAGTTTTTCTTCTTTTATACCCTTTCTTGCCAGCCACGCTGTGGAGTACTTGGACGCGTGTGATGGAGCATTGTCCTGCATGAAAATCATGTTTTTCTTGAAGGATGCAGACTTCTTCCTGTACCACTGCTTGAAGAAGGTGTCTTCCAGAAACTGGCAGTAGGACTGGGAGTTGAGCTTGACTGCATCCTCAACCCGAAAAGGCCCCACAAGCTCATCTTTGATGATACCAGCCCAAACCAGTACTCCACCTCCACGTTGCTGGCATCTGAGTCGGACTGGAGCTCTCTGCCCTTTACCAATCCAGCCACGGGCCCATCCATCTGGCCCATCAAGACTCACTCGCATTTCATCAGTCCATAAAACCTTAGAAAAATCAGTCTTGAGATATTTCTTGGCCCAGTCTTGACGTTTCAGCTTGTGTGTCTTGTTCAGTGGTGGTCGTCTTTCAGCCTTTCTTACCTTGGCCATGTCTCTGAGTATTGCACACCTTGTGCTTTTGGGCACTCTAGTGATGTTGCAGCTCTGAAATATGGCCAAACTGGTGGCAAGTGGCATCTTGGCAGCTGCACGCTTGACTTTTCTCAGTTCATGGGCAGTTATTTTGCGCCTTGGTTTTTCCACACGCTTCTTGCGACCCTGTTGACTATTTTGAATGAAACGCTTGATTGTTCGATGATCACGCTTCAGAAGCTTTGCAATTTTAAGAGTGCTGCATCCCTCTGCAAGATATCTCACTATTTTTGACTTTTCTGGGCCTGTCAAGTCCTTCTTTTGACCCATTTTGCCAAAGGAAAGGAAGTTGCCTAATAATTATGCACACCTGATATAGGGTGTTGATGTCATTAGACCACACACCTTCTCATTACAGAGATGCACATCACCTAATATGCTTAATTGGTAGTAGGCTTTCAAGCCTATACAGCTTGGAGTAAGACAACATGCATAAAGAGGATGATGTGGTCAAAATACTAATTTGCCTAATAATTCTGCACTCCCTGTAGTCCATTGGAATTGCATCCAGACGAATGAAAATTTCCGATTATGAATTATTTTCATCGGAAAAATTGAGAACATGTCCCAATGGGGCATACACATGGACATAGAATATCTGATGAAAAGCTTCCATCTGACTTTTTCCTGTCAGGTCCAGAGCTTTCACACTGATGGTGATGCGCTGGCGGGAGAGAAAAAAATCTCCTGCCAGCAGCATCTTTGGAGCGGTGAGAGGAGCAGCGTGTATACCGCTCCTTCACTGCTCCTTCCCATTTAGGAAAAGAGAGATACCCCCCAGATGGGACTTTAAAGGCCAAACCACAGTATAGGTATAAAAAATATGTTTTATTCGGACAAAGTGAACCTGTTGACATTGGCTCAGAACGCACATAGAGCACCTAAGTACATAAAAACATAAAAAGCATATTCCATATCCATATGGAATCACCAAAAAATATATTAAAGCATGTGCCGAGTGGCAAAGAGAAAAAACATAACACAATACAATGCACAACAAAGAACTGTATTATCAAATACACTCTCCAACTAGTAGATAATGCCCGACGCGTTTCTGGTTCTTATCAAACCATCATCAGGGGCTTCAGGAGTGGGTATTATGCGAGATTTGGCATTCTGTGTGGAAATAAAGGACAATATAGAAAAAATTACAGGAAACACAATGAGACATTGTATACATGAAAAAGGCACTCAAAATACAAAATAGTACATGCTTACGAATGCTGTGACACCTGGTGACTGGACAACATACCGCTGATAAGGTAGGTGTAGGTCTCCCCAATGTTGTTCATGTGCATGGATTAAATGCACGAGAAGGTGAATAGTGGTAGCTTCACATGGAACACTCCTGGTGATGAACAAGGGTAGAAGGAAATATGAGAAAACTAGACTAAAAAAAAAAAAAAAAAAAAAAAATGTGGTAAGTCCGTGGGGGAACGCGGATGGACGGGTCTGGCACTTACCTGGGAGGTTGTGAGGATCGCTCAAGGTGTTATCCCCAAAGTGTGGATGGGTGCCTGAAGTGCTAGGAGCCAGAGGCTCCTGTTTTATAGTGGGGGTCGCACTGCATTGACGTCATTGGTGTGCGTCTGCCCGCCTGGTAAACAAACCCCCCCCCCCCCCCCCAAAAAAAAAAAAAAAATTGGAAACCGCGGCAATACCGCCCGCAATGCGCCACTCCCGCCACTGTGTGAAAGGGGTCTTAGAGTGAGAGCAATAATTCTAGCCAAGGACCTCCTCTGTAACGTGAAACCGGTAACCTGAAGACAATTTGTAAACGTCGCCTATGGAGATTTAAGTGGCAAAGTTTGTCGCCATTCCACGAGAGGGGCGCAATTTTGAAGCGTGACATGTTGGGTATCAATTTACACAGGGTAACATTATCTTTCACAATATAAAAAAAGAAGTGCTAACTTTACTGCAAATACGGTGTGACATAAATTATTGCAACAACCACCATTTTATTCTCTAGGGTGTCTGAAAAAAGAAAGAAAAAAAATATATATACATAAAATGTTTTTAGTAGTTAAAATTTAAAGTAATTTTCGAGCAAAATAAAACTGAATTTAACTTCTAAACAAAGGGGCAGATCCACATACATACGCCGCGCCCGGCGCAGATGTAAGATACGCTACGCTGCTGTAACTTACTTGGCTTTGGTTTGAATCCTCAACGAATTCGGGGCGTAAGTTACGGCGGCGTAGTGTATCTCTTGCGGCGTAAGGGCGCGGAATTCAAATTGGGCGGGTAGGGGGCGTGTTTCATTTAAATGAAGCGCGTCCCCGGGGTGAACGAACTGCGCATGCGCCGTCCGTAAAAATTCCCAGGGTGCATTGCTCCAAATGACGTCGCAAGGATGTCATTGTTTTCAACGTGAACGTAAATGGCGTCCAGCCCCATTCACGGACGACTTACGCAAACGACGTAAAATTTTCAAAATTAGACGCGGGAACGACGGCCATACTTAACATTGAGTACGCCACCATATAGCAGCTTTAACTATACGCCGGAAAAAGCCGTACGCCTGTCGGATCTAACACAGATGCCGTCGTATCTTGTTTTGTGGATACCAAAACAAAGATACGACGTGCAAAATTTGAAAAAAATAAAAACCGCAGAGGTGATCAAATACCACCAAAAGAAAGCTCTATTTGTGGGGAAAAAAGGACGCCAATTTTGTTTGGGAGCCACGTCGCACGACCGCGCAATTGTCTGTTAAAGCGACGCAGTGCCGAATTGTAAAAACCCCTTGGGTCATTTAGCAGCATATTGGTCCGGTCCTTAAAGCGGAGCTCCACCCTAAAGTGGAACTCGCGCTGATCGGAAACCCGCCCCCCCTCCGGTGTCACATTTGACACCTTTCAGGGGGAGGGGGGTGCAGATACCTGTCTAAAGACAGGTATTTGCACCCACTTCCGGCCACACGTCTCGGGCAAAAGACGGGTTTTTCCAGACTTCCCGTCTCACAGCGTGTGAGCCAATCGACTCGCGCATGCGCCGTAGGGAACCAGGCAGTGAAGCCGGAGCGCTTCACTTCCTGGTTCCCTCACTGAGGATGGAGGGGAGCAGGCAGCAGAGAGACGAGCGATCGCTCGTCCTCTGCTGCGGACAGCGCTGGACTCCAGGACAGGTAAGTGTCCTAATATTAAAAGTCAGCAGCTGCAGTATTTGTAGCTGCTGGCTTTTAATATTTTTTTTAATGGCACATCCGCTTTAAGTGGTTAAAGTGGTTAAAGCTAGTGACAGATCGCATCATAAACGTGTCATTTATTATCTGGACCATAATTACATTTTGGAAAGGAAGCTCTGCAAGAAAGAAAACTAATAATATGACTATAGCAGCCTATAGCCGACGCCGAGAGGTAACTGCGATTGTGTGCAAGGGGTTAACAAATCCTATTTCAGACTAAAGGTGACGTTTAGGGGGCGTGGCAGAGGAGGAGAAGCACGCAAGCTGTCTAGATAGTGCTTTTGGTCGGGCCAATCAGGTATGGCATCATTTGCAGCCAATCAGTATTCCCGGCGGCTATGTGATACTGAGTGTAGTACCGTATGTGTGGTGATGTTGGAAGGGAAGGTTTCCGGGTGCGGTGTGTACAGGAGGAGCTGTCCTTGTAGTAAGAGGTACACACGGGAGGGGGTTGAGCCTGTGAATGCTTTCTGAATGGGATTTGTGATGGCCGGTGCTTGTTTTACTTCTAAATGGGGGAGACAATAGCGGTTGACTGCCTAGCACCCAGACAAAACGGATTATTTTTTTCCTCCATTGAAGAGACTGGGGGGCGTGAGGTAAGCATTAGCAGGTTTTTATACCCTCAGTGGAAAGACTTCTCCTAATTTCCTGTTGGGACAGGAAGTGAGCGGAGATCTTTTCAGTGGGAACACTGATTGAAGCAAAACAGTTGTGTTCCAGGAAAAGGTCGGGGGGAGGGCATCCTACACATGTGAGCCTGGCTCTAACTTGGTGGCATCCTACCACATGTATGGCTTGGTGTCAGGACAGGGAAATCTCCAGAATACACGTTTCTGTTTTCATGTGACAGTATACTGCTATGGGTTGGTGACATTTTCATATGACACAATTTTCCATTTTAGTGGCTGTTGTTCAAGGGCAGCAAAAGTGTATAATGGTGTGCATTGCTACAACACAAGGCAGTGTTTACCTTTTTTATTTTTACCAGTGTGAATGTGGGGGAACGCAGTTCCAGCACCTCCAGAACTGAATGTATGTAATGGCAAGGGGTGCTGGGGTGTGCTGAAGGGTCTATTGATGCTGGCTGCTGTGGAATCTATTGTTGCTGGAGGGGATCTGTTTTTGCAGGGGGGGTCTATTGTTGCTTGTGAGGGATCTATTGTTGCTGGGGGGTAGGTCTTATGTTGCAGGGGGTCAGTCGTTGCTGGAAGGGATCTACTGTTGAGGGAGGTGTCTAATGTTGCTGGCTGCTGGAGGGTCTTTTGATGCTGGTTGTTGGGAGTCCAATGTTGCTGGGGTGGATCTATTGTCACTGGGTTGTCCATTGTTGTTAGATCTATTTTACTGCCTTTTTTTGTGATCATTAACAGATTCCATACAAAATACTTTGCGCTAGAGCTGCACGATTAATCACGATCTCGATTCTCCCAGCCCGCGATCTCCCTGTGGGATGACCCGCGATTCTTCTGTGTTAACCGCTGGTTCCACGTAACCAGCGTGGAACGCAAATGCCGCCGATATCGAAACCGACGTCAGCAGCCTGCGCCGCTGGATAGATGCCTGAGCTTCTCTCACAACAGTAGTTTGTATCCATGCGCCACCCAGTGGTTGGCGGCGGTACTGCTTCTGATGTATTAAACCTTCTCACAGTTCTGTACAACTGTGTGTATCCATGCGCCACCCAATGGTTGCTGGCAGTACTGCTTCTGATTTATAAAAAAAGAGACCAGTGATATGTCTATAATGTTAAAGACCATATAACTCCTATGAAAAAATCAGAATCAAAGTTTTATTCTGCTTTTTTCATAGGAGTTATATGATCTTTAACATTATAGACATATCACTGGTCTCTTTTTTTTATATATTCATATTTTCAGATAAATCACAGGTTTATTTATAAAAAAAAAATTGGGGGCGGGGTTCTGGCATTAAATTTTTGAGAATCGTGATCTTTTGTCTAAGCAAAAGAATCGCGATTCCCCTTTTGACCAGAATCATGCAGCCCTACTTAGCGCCACAAAATACTTGTTTCTGTATTCTCTAAAAGGGGTGGTAGTGGCAGGTAGGAAAGAGGTGGAACCAAGGAACAGTGTTCGGAGGTGGGTAGGGGGCGGAGTCAATGGGGTGACACAGATAGGAGTTCCTGCACCTATTCTATGAGGAAAAAAAGCCCTGATTATTTTTTTTTATTTTTTTTTTTAGTGTCCCAAAATGATACGTCATTCAAGTCTCTGCACTGCAGCACATTGTGTATATGGGATTAGTAAAATCAATATTTTACAATCCCATATACACAATGTGCTGCAGTGCACAAGTCTAGCTAGTTAAAAATATTAACCTCTTGACCACTGGGCACTTAATCTCCCTTAATAACCAGACCAATTTTCAGCTTTCGGTGCTCTCACATTTTGAATGACAATTACTCAGTCATACAACACTGTAACCAAATTAAATTTTTGTCCTTTTTCCCACAAATAGAGCTTTCTTTTGGTGGTATTTAATCACCGTTGGGTTTTTTATTTTTTGCGCTATAAAAGAAAAAAGACTGAAAATTCTGTAAAAAAAAAAAATTGAATTGTTCTCGTTTCTGTTATAAAATTTAGAAAATTAGTAATTTTTCTTCATAAATTTTGGCCAAAATGTATACTGCTATATATCTTTGGTAAAAATAAGTACAATTTGGTGTAAATTATTTGGCCTTTGTGAAAGTTATAGAGTCCACAAGCTATGGTGCCAATATCTGAAAATTGATCACACCTGAAGTACTGACGGCCTATCTCATTTCTTGAGACCCTAGCATGCCAGAAAAGTACAAATACCCCCCAAATGACCCATTTTTGGAAAGAAGAACATTCCAAGGTATTTAGAAAGAGGCATGGTGAGTTTTTTGAAGTTTTCATTTTTTTTCCACAATTCTTTGCAAAATCAAGATTTTTTTTTTTATTATTTTTTTTTTTCTCTTTTTTCACAAAATTGTCATATTGGCAGGTTTTCTCACACACAGCATATGCATACCACAAATTACACCCCAAAACACATTCTGCTATTACTCCCGAGTATGGCGATACCACATGTGTGAGACTTTTACACAGCGTGGCCACATACAGAGACCCAACATGCAGGGAGCACCATCAGGCGTTCTGGAGCACCCAGACCAATTCTGACATTTCTCTACTACATTTCATCATTTATTTGCTAGAAAATTACATAGAACCCCAAAACATTATATATGTTTTTTTTAGCAAAGACCCTAGAGAATACAATGGCGGTCATTACAACTTTTTATGTCGCACTGTATTTTGGCGGTCATTACAACTAGGGATGCACCGAAATGGAAATTTCAGAACCAAAACGAAACCGAAATAAAAAAAAATTCAGTCCGAAACCGAAAATGACACAAAGTTGCACTAGTCAAATATAGTCAAAAAATATAGTCCATTTCAGACTTTTGTTGGGACATGATCAAATTTCCTTTAGGCAGAGTATGGCACAGATTCATTGGTATTGAGGCTAATTTATGACAGGGTTTTACTTTTAAAGCACGGCTTCAACCAAAACTGGTTGTCCTGTGGAAGCCCGAAAAGCTTTAGGAAATGAGCCGTACGGACGGTAATTAAGTCTGGCTCTGAGGTGGGTCATTATCGGCCAGTATTTCTGTTTCGGCATGACCCCTAAAACACTATTTTCGGCCGATATGTATCGGCATCGATATATCGGTGCACCCCTAATTACAACTTTTTATGTCGCACGGTATTTGCGCAGCAATTTTTCAAACATGTTTAAAAAAAAAAAAAAATTGTGCTTTAAAAAAAAAACAGTAAAGTTAGCCCAATGTTTTTGCATAATATGAAAGATGAGTAAATGGATACCTAACATGTCACCCTTCAAAATTGCACACGCTCGTGGAATGGCGCCAAACTTCGCTACTTAAAAATCCCCATAGCGACGCTTTAAATATTTTTACAGGTTACATGTTTTTAGTTACAGAGAAGGTCTAGGGCCAAAATTATTGCTCTCGCTCTAACGTTCGCAGCGATACCTCACATGTGTAGCTTGAACACCGTTTTCATATGTCGGCAGGAATTACGTATGCGTTCGCTTCTGCATGCGAGCACACGGTGAAAGGGGCACTTTAAAAAAAATATATATTGTTAATTTTACTTTATTTATTTTAGTTTGACACTTTTTTTTTCCACCCCAAATTTTTTTTTGATCACTTTTATTCCTATAATAAGGAATGTAAACATCCCTTGTAATAGGAATATAGCATGACAGGTCCTCTTTAAAGTGACATATGGGGTCAATAAGACCCCACATCTCACCTCTAGGCTGGGAAGTCTGAAATAAAAAAATTATCCTGGCTTTGATCGTAGCGATGAGTCGGTAGAAGCACCGGAGTGTGTCGGGAGGGGGACGTATGGCGCGGAGTATTGCCCAGGGATGGCTGAGCATGGATGGATGGCTGGATCTGTGACTGCAATTGTCACAGATCCAGCCCACAGCACTGCTGCTGCCTCCGCTCTCTCCCCCTCCCACACTGTACCGATCGGCACAGAGAGGGGAGGGAGGAACCGGCGTCATCACATGACGCCGGTTTGTTTACAAGTGATCGTTCCGTCTTCTAGACCCGGCGGTCACGGATGATTCCGTGAGCGCGCCCCAGGGGGCGGGCGGGAGCAAGATTCTGGGAGGACGTCCTCCCAGAATAACTCGACCACACGGTAGACGTATTTTGTCTATAGCGCGGTCGTCAAGTGTTTAAGTTATTATAAAAATTTGATTTTTATATATAACGTGGATGTAAACCCTCCATACACCCAGTGAAGTGAACAGCCTCAGACGATACACAGGGGTGAACCAAATCTCCCTACATAGGTTTTTTTATGTATATCTGCTGTCTTCACATTTTTATACTGTTTAGATCGTGTGATTCCTTTTATAGGGGGACACAATTGATGACGTCACACCTACAGCCACACCCCCCTACAGTTGTAAACACACTTGAGGTCACACTAACCCCATCAGCGCCCCCTGTGGTTAACTCCCAAACTGCAATTGTCATTTTCACAATAAGAATTTTTGCTGTGAAAATGACAATGGTCCCAAAAATGTGTCAAAATTGTCCGAAGTGTCCGCCATAATGTTGCAGTCACGAAAATAATCGCTGATCGCCGCCCTTAGTAGTAAAAAAATAAATACAATAATAATAAAAATGCAATAAAACTATCCCCTAAACCAGGGGTGGGCAATTATTTTTTCGATGGGGCCACATGAGAAACTAAAAATATTTTGGAGGGCCGGGCCAAAAGGCTAAACTCAATACTGCATAAAATCAATTGTATTTCTTTATAAAAAGAAGTAAATATCATTGTTGGACAACTGGTACGAGTACTTGTTATAGACATGGCACAGGAGGGGGACAGAGGCTGGGGACATGGCACAGGAGGGGGACAGAGGCTGGGGACATGACACAGGAGGGGGACAGAGGCTGGGGACATGACACAGGAGGGGGACAGACGCTGGGGACATGACACAGGAGGGGGACAGACGCTGGGGACATGACACAGGAGGGGGACAGAGGCTGGGGACATGACACAGGAGGGGGACAGAGGCTGGGGACATGACACAGGAGGGGGACAGAGGCTGGGGACATGACACAGGAGGGGGACAGAGGCTGGGGACATGACACAGGAGGGGGACAGAGGCTGGGGACATGACACAGGAGGGGGACAGAGGCTGGGGACATGACACAGGAGGGGGGACAGAGGCTGGGGACATGACACAGGAGGGGGACAGAGGCTGGGGACATGACACAGGAGGGGGACAGAGGCTGGGGACATGACACAGGAGGGGGACAGAGGCTGGGGACATGACACAGGAGGGGGACAGAGGCTGGGGACATGGCACAGGAGGGGGACAGACGCTGGGGACATGACACAGGAGGGGGACAGACGCTGGGGACAGGCAGCCACTGTTTAATCAATAACAATTGATTAAACAGTGGCTGCATGTGATGGCACAGTGGCTGCATGTGATGGCACAGTGGCTGCGTGTGATGGCACAGTGGCTGCATGTGATGGGCACAGTGGCAACAATTGATGGCACAGTGACTGCGTGTGTTGGCACAGTGGCTGCATGTGATGGCACAGTGGCTGCGTTTGATGGGCACAGTGGCTGCGTTTGATGGGCACAGTGGCTGCGTGTGATGGGCAGAGTGGCTGCGTGTTATTGGCACAGTGGCTGCGTGTTATTGGCACAGTGGCTGCGTGTTATTGGCACAGTGGCTGCGTTTGATGGGCACAGTGGCTGCATTTGATAGGCACAGTGGCTGCGTGTGATTGGCACAGTGGCTGCGTGTGATTGGCACAGTGGCTGCGTGTGATTGGCACAGTGGCTGCGTTTGGGAACAGTGGCGACAATTGATTGCACAGTGGCTGCGTGTGATTGGCACAGTGGCTGCGTGTGATTGGCACAGTGGCTGCGTTTGGGAACAGTGGCGACAATTGATTGCACAGTGGCTGCGTGTGATTGGCACAGTGGCTGCGTTTGATGGGCACAGTGGCTGCGTGTGATTGGCACAGTGGCTGCGTTTGGGAACAGTGGCAACAATTGATTGCACAGTGGCTGCGTGTGATTGGCACAGTGGCTGCGTTTTGGAACAGTGGCAACAATTGATTGCACAGTGGCTGCGTGTGATTGGCACAGTGGCTGCGTTTGATGGGAACAGTGGCTGCGTGTGATTGGCACAGTGGCTGCGTGTGATGGGCACAGTGGCGACAATTTATGGTGGCACAGTGGCTGCGTGTGTTGGCACAAGTGGCTGCCCTGCCTACCATGGGCGTCTGCAGAACTTTTTTCAGAGGGGGGCAACATTTTAAGGTCTGGTCGTGTGATCTTACCTTTGTCAGTCAACAGCGGCTACATGGGAGAAAGTGCTTGGCGATGGCTGATAAAGCCTGATGAGCAGATGTCACCCATAGGTTCCCATGTCACAGTTGTTATTGGTGCTCGCTCCTCTCCCCTGCATACGCTGCTGGATCACACAGGTGAGATAACATGACCAGATTGGAACAGTCTGAAAATAGGTTAGTCCGCATAGGTGTTAGGGGTAAGGGGGCGGGGGAAGTTTTTAAGGCTAGCGTAAGCTGGAATTCTACTTTCAATCTACCCTCCTTATTGGTAGCTTGTGGCAGTTTTAAAGCAGAGCTCGACCCAAAAGGGGAAGCTCCACTTGTTTGCACCCTCCTCCCTTCCTCTGCCACATTTGGCACTTTTTGGGGAGAGAGTGTACCTGGATTTGCTGTAGCGATCTGAGCCACATGCAGAACCATGAAAAATATGCTGCGAGCGACCACAGCAAGTAAAGGTATAAATAAACATGCAATTAAGCAATCAATCCATTACAAAAAAAACTACACCTGCATGGTGCAGCATTGGCTCAAGCCAGTGGAGATTTTAAAATCTATATGGACACAAAAGCATCTTTATGCTGTTATGCCCATATAGCTGCTTTAGTGCCCATATAGATTCTGGTGTGCCTCTATATGGGTGCAACATCATCTATATTAGGCACAATAGCAGTTATATGGGCACAATGGCATAAAGATGATATTCTGTCCATATAACTCTTTGTGGCCATACAAATGCTACTGTCTCCTATTGTGCCCAGTGACACTGACCTTGCAATGCTGCCAGTGCCGGGACAAGGTTATCTGGTGACCAGGGTGAAGATGCCAAACTGTGCTAAATTTTGAGTGTCTTCAGTTAGCCTAAAATACAGATTTCTTGTAAAAAATTAACAGCTACATACAGAATGCCCAAAATGATTTATACTGAGCAAGAGAGATTTTTAGACATTTGTAACTGACCTTAAATAATTTGTAACTGATCACATGCTTGGTCAGACATGAATTTTTGCAGATGCTCACCTCCTTTGCAATCAAAACATCTAGCCTTAAAAATGTCCATTACAGATTTGTAATGAGCCTGGGAAGTAGTAGAATTGTCCTGGTCTGAGGTTTTATCAGAGTTGCTGGATACTGATAATTAAACAGTAATCTGCAAACACTGATTACAGACAGACCATGGCACAGAAACAAGCTGACACTAACCTAACTTGTTCTACAAATATAAGTTGGCATTTCACCTGGCAGCTTCCAAGGCTTGATTCAGGAACTTCTTAGCTGGCCTGGGGTGAGTTCTGGTGACTGCTGGGCTGGACAGGGGCTGCTGAGAGAACGTTATCTTCCTGCTCCGCCCACCCTCACTGCTGCTCTGACTGATCACTCTGACTTGGACAGCAGCCAAACCTGGGGGGATCGTCCTTCTCCTGTTTGGTACGGCTGCAGCTACAGAGAATGAGGCACTCAGTTCAGTGTGCGGGCTGTATAAGAGTTCAGAACACGGGGCAGTGTGACAGCTGGGCAAGATAAGATGCTGAAGAGCTTCTCCTGAGTGTTCTGAGCATAGTGCAGCTCGCATCTGGTGCCCCCCTCTCCTCCCCACCGTGCCTGCAAGGACTGCTCAGGAATCTCACTGTCTGTGTGCAGACACCTTGCCGATTCCAGGCATGCTGCCTACTGTTATCACCACGGCAGGGAACATTACAGACAGCGTTCGTTTGAACAGCTGTTTTCCCCGCTGCGCATAGACACTCCCCCTTGGACTGATCTGTCCAATCGCGAGCAAGGGGGAGTGTCTATGTGACTCCCCCTTGCTCGCGATTGGACAGATCCGTCCAAGGGGGAGTGTCTATGCGCGGCGGGGAAAACAGCTGTTCAAACTAACGCTGTCTGTAATGTTCCCCGCCGCAGTGATTAACGTGGCAGCGGCGGCGATTTCGGCGGTGGGGGCCGGATTAAAAGGTCCGCCGGGCCGTATACGGCCCGCGGGCCGTAGTTTGCCCAGGTCTGCCCTAAACTATCGGCCTAAACTGAGGAAAATTTTTATATATTTTTGGGGGATATTTATTATAGCAAAAAGTAAAAAATATTGCATTTTTTTTTTCAAAATTGTCGCTCTATTTTTGTTTATAGCGCAAAAAATAAAAACCGCAGAGGTGATCAAATACCACCAAAAGAAAGCTCTATTTGTGGGAAAAAAAGGACGCCAATTTTATTTGGGAGCCACGTCGCACGCGCAATTGTCAGTTAAAGCGACGCAGTGCCGAATCGCAAAAAGGGGCAAGGTCCTTTAGCTGCATTTTGGTCCGGGTCTTATGTGGTTAAAGTGGTTGTATAGGCACGTTTTTAACTTTTACCTACAGGTAAGCCTATAATAAGGCTTACCTGTAGGTAAAAAAAATATCTCCTAAACTTTACGGTTTAGGAGATAGTCCCCGCGCACTGGGGATTCTCGGCTGAAGGCCCGGCAGACGCCGGACCTTGCCGGAAAGAAGTCTCCCACGAGCATGCACGGGAGTGACGACATCGTGGCTCCAGCCACTCACGGTGCTGGAGCTGCGATACCCGGAAGACACGCAGAGGGAAGATGTCATCTCCCTCGGTGTAGACCAGCAGAGATACCGACGCCTCGTATTTCATGAGCTAGTATGCGGTGCATACTAGCTCATGATGTGTGTGTGTGTGTGTGTGTGTGTGTGTGTGTGTGTGTGTGTGTGTTTTTTTGTTTTTTTTAAGACTATACAACTGCTTTCACACGGTCATACAGCCAAGATAGCTAACATTGCTGATTGGAGGAAAGGCAAATGCTACGAGTAAGCATCACATGATGCGAAACATGTCAGCTCTTTTTTCCTAATCCACTTCTTGTTTGACTGCATGAATTTTTGCTGTTTTTTCCATTTGAATTTTTGTTGTTTTTTCATGTTTTGAATAGAGGTCGACCGATATATCGGCAGGCCGATATATCGGCCGATATTTGGCCGTTTTGGAGAAATCGGCATCGGCCGACTTTTTTTTTTTTTTCCAAATTAGGCCGATTTTTTTTTTTTTTTTTTTTTTTCCGGAGCTAGGCCGAGGCCGAGGCCGCGGCCTTTCCTGATGCTGTGACCGCGGCCGCGCTGCATTCTGGGATTTGTAGGCAGGGCGCGCAGCATGTCAGGGGACGTTTTTTTTCCCCCAGAGTGGAGGATGTCGGCAGCGGCCGCCGCCGATTGGCTGTTACAGGCCCACTCTGCCTTCTGGGGATTGTAGGCAGAGGCGGGGCAGCACGTCGGGGCCAGGGACATTGGAACTTTCTTGTGCTGGGACTGGGAGATGGAATGGAGCCTGGAGCGCTCCGCTGGTGGCAGTGAATGACATTGGGCTGTACTGGTGGGCACTGACTTGGTAATGCACTGATGACTTGGTAATGCACTGATGACTTGGTAATGCACTGATGACTTGGTAATGCACTGATGACTTGGTAATGCACTGATGACTTGGTAATGCACTGATGACTTGGTAATGCACTGATGACTTGGTAATGCACTGATGACTTGGTAATGCACTGATGACTTGGTAATGCACTGATGACTTGGTAATGCACTGATGACTTGGTAATGCACTGATGACTTGGTAATGCACTGATGAGCGCTGGTGGGCACTGATGAGGTGATGCGCTCGTGACATGCACTGATGAGGTGATGCGCTCGTGACATGCACTGATGAGGTGATGCGCTGGTGAGATGCACTGGTGGGCACTGATGAGGTGATGCACTGGTGGGCACTGATGAGGTGATGCACTGATGGGATGCACTGGTGCATTGGTGGGCACTGATGTGGCACTGATGGGCACTGATAGACACCAATGAGGTGGCCCTGATGGACACTGATAGGCTGCACTGATGTGGCACTGACAGGCTGCACTCCACCCTAAACAATTATCTCCTCTCCACCCTTGGTTTTTGGAGATGAGGGGAAAAAAATAATAAAAAAAAAATATCGGGCGCAAAAATCGGCAACACATATCGGCCGCCCCAATTTCCAAATATCGGCATCGGCCAGAGAAAAACCCATATCGGTCTACCTCTAGTTTTGAATAAAGACATTGTTTTTTGAGGAGTGCGGCGATCCAGGATTTTTCTTTCATCTCACCCCTCTTATCATAGGCAGAGACTCTCAGAGGTGTTTTGTAATAGGACCTTCTCCCTGCTAAGCTATTTTAGCAACCTCCCTGGACTGAAGATTCAGACTGCTTTTGTCTAGAAAATTTGTCAGGAGTTATCAGGATGATAACAGAGAAACAGTTCAGGAGAGAGCTACAGGACTTGGCTATTTGAAGAGAGATAACAAAATACTGCAGATATATGGGCCCAGCTAAAATTTTTATGAATCGTGTTTACATCCACATCAATTAAAGCTAGTGACAGGTCGCATCATAAACGTGCCATTTTATTATCTGGTCCATAAGATAATAAATGACACGTTTATGATGCGACCTATAGGAGTACAACGGATCATCATTGATCCGTGATCCGAACGGGTTGCCGAGTTGGGATTGCGGCCATAGGAAAGGCCGCGGCTTCGGCCTAGCTCCGGAGAGGTGGCCATCTTGGTACACGCGGCGGCCTAGGTGAGATGTGGGGAGACTTCAGAAAAGGTTCCTGTACTACTTCAAGGCGACTTGTATGCATCGATTTCAATGGAAGTTACCTCCAAAGTCGGATCTCCATCTTAACTGAAGCAACTTTACAGGAAAATAAGTTTACCCAGGCAAACCCCTCCCTCCCACAGTTTTTTTTATTTTTAGGCCTGAGGATTTAAAAAAAAAAAAAAATTTAAACAAATTATATATTTTCTGAAACGGACACCGAATAGAATAGTAGTAGTTCCAATTTTTTTATGTGACGCAATATTACCGTAATGGTTTAAAAAACGCAAAATTTCACACTAAAGTGAATATTAAGACTTCATGTACAAGGCATGTTTTTACGACCTCTCTTAAACAATTTAACTTGACAGATGATGACCGACATTTAAAACGTCAATTTTGCCGCATTTAGATGTCGCGTTTAGCCGTGTGTGCGTTTTAGCAGAGTTTTATTTTTTATTCAAATGGCCAAAAATAAAAAAGCATGTAAACAAAATGCTAGTACTACCTAGGAATGTCTATAAACGACCCTGCGGACATGTACTGATAAGATAACATGGAGAGTTTGGGGACAGCTGAGAAACTCCCAACTGCTCCTAAACATCCATTTACCAGCGAAAAAAACACAAGCGACTTAAACTTAAAAATTAGATAAGAGATACCCAACATCTGAAATGGCGTCAAACTTCAGTGCCCTATATTCTCTATAGGTGAAGCCTCAAAAGCTTCCTATAGGTATCAGTTTAGTGTTACGGAGGAGGTCTTGTGATATAATTTTTGCTCGCACTCTGGTGTAACATATCGCAATTGATGTTTTTACATTTGTAGGTGCGTTAATGTGGGGGAGCCTCAACATTTTTTTCGGTGGGGGGGGTTGATTTTATGTGCTTGGGTGTTTATTTATTTTTTCCTTTGTGATAGTTTTTAGGTGACCAGTTTTCTTTAATGAGACATGCAGGGTCTAAAAGACCCTGCATGTCTCCCTTGGGCTCTACTGAATGTTTTGCAATGCAGATTGCATTGCAATACAGTACATCCCTTCCCGGCCCTGGGGCTGATAAAAGGAATTGCTCCTGAGGATTCTGGAGCCCCTTCACCAGTAACACAGTAAGCCATTCTAATGAAAAGTGTAGTATCTTCCCCCAGGTTGTGAGGTCCTATGGGGCACTGTGGGTGCAGCGTCGGGTCACACAGTTAAGAGCCCATGTATCGGACATCAAATTTTTCTCCTTTCTTTTTACTTGTAGGTCTTTTGCTATGCACTGTGCATGAAACTGGAGCACCAGAAAGTGACAGATGGTGGGGCCGCCACTGGTTTCCAGGTAAGAAGAGTGTTTCTGTACCTGAGCTCTAATTTTAAACTGTTCATCCTCTTTTCATTACGTAAAGTGTAAGTTTACCTATACGCTGGGTTCACACCATTACGAATTGGATGCGGATCCAAGTCGCAATAGCAGGAGCTTTTGACCGGCTTTTTATGGAACCGGTTTACATATCTCCGCTGTGCCTCCGACGCGAATTTGCACAGGAGCCCTGTGTGTCTTTTGGTCTGTTTTGGGTCCAAATTCAGCAAAATGTTGGGCTAAAATTGGACCTGATACGGTGAACCAGGATGCACCGTACCCCTGGAAGCCGCATGCGTCGATGGTGTGAACCTAGCCTTACAGAAAATCTTTAAAGTGAATTTACACTGGAGGATTTCATATCCCCTGACTGGTGAAATGGCGACCTGATGTCTCACTGTGGGTGATCGTGGGACTCTGGTACTGGGGGGATGGGGAGGGGGTCCAGTGTAAGTTCACCTTACAGATTTTCTGTAAAAGTGAACTTGGTGGTGGGTGCGCCCTTTCACAAATGCTGTCCGATCAGGTCTGTTTTTCAGGCGGACCTGATCGGACGCTCCATGCACCGACGGATGTCAGCTCTGACATGTCCGTCGACATCAGACGCTGTCCGATTTCCCCCAAATCCAGACTGATGGAAACCCTATTTTCCATCTGTCAATTGGATCGGCTGAAAATGGGCAGGCGGATCCATTTTCATCTGATCTCCCATAGAGGCGAGCGGGGCTCTGACAGGTCCTGTGCGGAGACGGACCTGTCATCACAGTGAGCTGCGCTCTGAATGGCCGGGAAATATTCTGGGACCTGTGACGTGTCCCAGAAGATTGCAGGTAGGGAGGGGGGAGAGGTTAACTTCCTTCCGGAACAACAGGAGGAAGTGGGAGCTGGGTGCCCGTAAAAACTGGGTACATATCAGGGGGTCACCATCACTTAAAGCAGAAGTTCAATTTTTGGGTGGAACTCTGCTTTAAAGCCAAACTGAACATTCAGTTTAGCCACTTGCCGACCGGCTATTGCCGATATACGGCTGCAGAATAGCACGGCTGTGCAAAGCAACGTACCTGTATGTTGCTTTAAATTTGCGGGCGCGCCTGTGTTGCCCATTCCGTGCCTGTGGGACCTGCAAAGTGGGAGGTGCCTGTGTAAACAAGACATTTCCCTGTTTTCCCTAGTGACAGGACAGTGATCTACTGCTCCCTGTCATCGTGTCACTTGTAGCCCAGACCCCCCCCCCAGTTAGAATCACTCCCTAGGACACACTTAACCCCCTTCATCGCCCCCTTGTGTTTAACCCCTTCCCTGCCAGTGTCATTTACACAGTAATCGGTGCATTTTTATAGCACTGATCGCTGTATAAATGACAATGGTCCCAAAATAGTGTCAAAATTGTCCGATGTGTCCACCATAATGTCGCAGTCACAATAAAAATCGCTGATCGCCGCCATTACTAAAAATAATAATAATAAAAATGCCTTAAATGTATCCCCTATTTTGTAGATGCTATAACTTTTGCGCAAACAATCAATATACGCTTATTGCATTTTTCTACCAAAAATATGTAGAATACATATCGGCCTAAATTGAGAAAGATATATTTTTTGGGGGGATATTTAAAAGTAAAAATATAGCTTTTTTTTTTTATTATTTTTTCCAAATTGTTGCTCCTTTATTTTTTTTGTTTATAGCGCAACAAATAAAAACCGCAGAGGTGATCAAATGCCGCCAAAAGAAAGCTCTATTTGTGGGGGGAAAAAAGGTCATTTTTCTTTGGTTGCAACATCGCACGACCACGCAATTGTCAGTTAAAGCGACGCAGTGCAGAATTGCAAAAAGTGCTCTGGTCAGCAAGGGGGTAAATTCTTCCGGGGCCGAAGTGGTTAAATCTGCTAAATACATTTCAGATGCATCGAAAAATAAAAGGTGTGTAAAATCTTTTAGCTCCTGGTCTTCAAATTGTCCACAGCCTGAGTAGGCTTTTTTTTATTTTTTTCAGACCGTAAACACAAGTCTATTGTGGCCATGTACACATATGCATTTACAGGTGTATTCCAAAAGGGGTGTTTACAGGCTAAAGAAAAACGCATCGCTTGCCCGTTCAGGAGAGGAGCTTTTTGGGCAGAAATAAAACATTAGCGCCTGAGTGTTCCTTCATTCCAATGGCCAAAATAAACTAATGTTCTGGCCAGTGGAGCTGCTTTAGGCGTGTGTTTTTTTTTTTTTTTTTTTAAGCATTTTTTCTTTTGCCAGGAGAAAAGGCGTTTAGCAGAGCTGAGCAAATGATCAGTGTGCATGAGGACTTATTCTAGGTATAACACACTCTGCCTCAGACCTCCAGCTAAGCAATGCCCATGCTCTTGATGATTGAAGTGTTATAGCTCAACAGGGAGCGTGCTGAACCTCCTCAGAGAGACTACTGCTTCCACACATTCTAGTAGGACTTTTTTGTTTAGAATGTGGCTGCTTTCATTTTTTAAATTTTTCATTACAGTTTACATTCACAAACCATAACATATACTTGACTATATAAATCTCAAAATATGTGGTGGCCTCCCTGATGTTTTTCATATTGCCTCCCTAAAAAAAAATGAAAAATTTTTTTTTTTGGAAGAGGCCAAAAAAAGGGGTGACGTGGGAGACTTCATATTTACTATATATCGATGCAAAAAAAAAGGGGGGGGCTAGGAGATGGGGATTTTGCATCTTCTTCCCTTTTAAGCACCTATTTTATCATGTTAGTGATACGTGTATGTGTCCACCTGTTTTTTTCTTTTATGTGTTTATTGAAGCCTAACGTGTTTAGAATTTACGTGTTAATAGTGTGTCTCTCCTCTTCATTTCCATACCCTCTTTTCAAAAATTGTAAGACTTTGAACAGTTTTTGTGCTTTTTAAGCTGCAATTGCAGTGGGTTTTCTTTCCCTGAGTGTGCTTCTCTTTTGCTTTTCTGTTTTTAGAGGTTTATTAAGTTTATCAAAGCACACCCAACTCTGGTCATAGATTGGTCTAAAGCAGACCATAGATTAGTCAGTGTTTTTTTTTTTTTTTTTTCTTCAACCAGCAGGTTGAAGACAAAGCACCGACTCCATTCCCCCACTTTATGTGGATGGGGGAATATTCCCACTGACCTGTTGTATTCTGACGGTGGGGAGACTTCCTATAGCCTACACTCTGCAACCTCCCTGCCCATACACAGATCGAAATTTGTCCAGTCCCTACTGAACTGGTGGAACTCTGCTTAAGGCCCCTTTCATACTACTGCGATTTTAAAGTTGCGCCATTTTGTGGCCGCTTCAGGGAATGTCTGTGTAACTGGCGTGAAAGTTGGACCAAAGTAGTGCAGGGACTACTTTGAAGTCAGAACGATGACAACCATTCATATTGGTACAACTTCAAAGTAGTCCTTGCATTAATTTGGTACAACTTTGATGCGACTTACACAGGCATTTCCTGAAATCACGGCAAAATTGCGGCAAAATCATGCGACTTTGAAATCGCAGTAGTGTGAAAGGGGCCTTAAGCTATTACAACTGGGTTCCTCTGTCTCTGTTTAATTTGTGGAAAATTTTTAACAACGGATGTGTAATCCCCAAATGATAGACACCAGAGATACTCTGCCTATTGGACTCTATATCAAACAGATTTTACTCTGGACCCTAACTTTTTTGTAACAAATAAATAAATAATAAAAATTGTTATCTCAGCATGTGACAACAGAAGGAAAAATAATTTTCATAAATTCTAACATCAAGGTCAGTAAGTGCCAGTTCACACAGGGGCGACTTCAAAATTTCCTGACTCTCATCCAACACTGAAGCCGCCCCATACAGCGCAACTTCAGCGCAGCTTGCATAACGACTGCTGTCAGGAAGTCAATGCAAGTTGCCTTTAAAGAGGTACGGTTCCATTGCAATACATGAAGCGTGACTTGTGTGAAGTGTCATAGCAATACAGCGAGCAAAAAACAATGTATGCAAAAGCATTAATGGCTGTAGCTGATCCTTACTCAGGCATACATGAAGATTGTGCCCAATAAGGAGGTTTTTCAATACACAATTTTGATCCATTAAAGTCTATGGAACCAAAAACCAGAAAAAGGTCCCTGGCCCTTTCCATAAAATGCATAGATGCAGTGGGGGAACTGTAAGGGTCGCACTTGCGACCGGACCCTGGCATTCCGCCACTGTCGGGGGGGGGGGGGCGCACAACAGGGTTGCTAGTCCCATGGCTCTGAGCAGAGAGCGTCTCTCTTGTACAGCTTAGAGCCGACAGTTCTCCCTGCTCCCCACCTCCCTCCTTCCTCTCTCGCACAAGATAAGACAGCCGATACGCTCCTTCTCCCTCCCCCTCCGCCTCCTGTGTGTGCTTTGCTGGAAGTCAAGTGTGAAGCTAATGAGCTCACACCTCCCCCGGTACACATACAGGAGAGCGGCAGGGGGGAGAAGAAGCAGATCAACTGTGTCATCTTGTGCGAGAGAAGAAGGTGGGGAGCAGGGAGAACTATCGGCTCTGAGCTGTAGGAGCAATACGCTCTCCGCCGTGCTGAGGAGGCAGCCAGCATCGGCTGCACTGATGGGAGGGAGTGATAGGTAGCATTGATGAGCAATGATCTGTGGCACCGATAGGTGGCATGGCACTGATACTCTGCACTTATATGTGGCATTGAGCCAGGGCATGACAAAATCCAGGCACCAGGTCGCAATTGTGACCTGGCGTGTGCCGGTAATTGAGGCCGGGGCTTTGCGGCCTTAATTACCGTCCGTCGCGGGCCCGCCGCGATGGCGCGGGAGGTGGGGGCGCACAGGCACAGGATCCTGTGTCTCCGTGCGCCCCCACCTCCCCCGCTGCACGATCGCGACGGCCGGTAATTGAGGCCGTGGCTTTGCGGCCTTGTGAAGTCCCAAGCTTTCTTCTGTGACCTGGCGCCATCTGGTGGTGGCCGTTGGCATTACAAGTAAAACCAGTTCTAATGTGTAATTTTTAACTGTTTTCGCTGCCATCTCCTTCCCTCTAATTAGAACCCCCAAACATTATATATATTTTTTATTCTAACACCCTAGAGAATAAAATGGCGATCTTTGCAATACTTTCTGTCACGCCGTATTTGTGCAGCAGTCTTACAAGCGCACTTTTTTGTGGAAAAAAAATACACTTGTCTTATTTTTTAATAAAAAAAAAAAAAAAAAACAGTAAAGTTATCACAATTTTTTTTTTTTTTTTTATATTGTGAAAGATAATGTTACGCCAAGTAAATAGATACCCAACATGTCACGCTTCAAAATTGCGTCCGCTCATGGAATGCTGACAAACTTTACCCTTTAAAATCTCCATAGGCGACGTTTAAAAAATTCTACAGGTTGCATGTTTTGAGTTAGAGGAGGTCTAGAGCTAGAATAATTGCTCTCGCTCTAACGATCGCGGCGATACCTCTGTGTGGTTTGAATACCGTTTACATATACGTATGTGTTCGCTTCTGCGTGCTAGCTCGTCGGGATGGGGCGCGTTTTCTGGCTCCTAACTTTTTTAGCTGGCTCCTAGATTCCAAGCAAATCCCAGCGCTTATTATCAGTGTAAACAATTTCCTGACATTCTTGACAGTTAATGCCTCGCCTTTCCTCAAACAGACACAGTGTGGGAGGAAATGGCTGCCGATACCCAGGAAGTCTGTTTACATGTAATCAGCTAATCCCATGGTAAATGGCTGCCATGATTGCGCTGGATGCATGTCCCAGGGGGCATATCCATGGAAGCCTGGAGGTCCCATCATGGCTTCTTGCACTGGGGTCCTAAAGGTTCTAATTACGCCCCTGCTTAGATGTGAACATGACCCATAGGAAACCATGTTAAATGGACTGTACTATGTTTCTGAAAAACTGAACATCCATAAAATATTAGTCACATGTGTAAATCACCATACATAGAAGGTAGAAATCAAATATAAACCGAAAATTCTATTAAAACAGCTATGCTCTTAATAATAGATCATAAGTTGGGTTCCCAAAATAGTGCAAAACAATAGCATCTGTGTTCTAATTTACATATTGCAGTACAATTTTAGTAAGTTTGTTCAAAATTTCTAATCATTTAGGGTTCTTTTTGTAAAGATAAAGAATATCTTTCATTTGTGGGCTTCAACCAGAAGACTTTAAGTAAAATTGATGATGATTTTTTTTTTTGCTAACAATCTTCTTTTCTTCATAGTATGTTTAGAAACACAAAGAAGATAATGGAAATTGCATTACCTTTATGTAAGTAGTTTAGAATATATGTGAATCAAAGATTGAGACTTATAAAAAATTTCTGTTAAGCTGTGACATTTACTTTTTATTACATTATCTTATGTAATGTTACCTGGGTATTTTGAGTGCCATGGGGTTTCATTGTTATGTTTGCTTGGACTTTGTAGCATCCATGTTATGCATTTGGTTTATCATCCTGACTTCATTCTGTTCCCTTAGGCTTGGTTCCCATTGGTGCAATGCGAGAACCCTGCAAATCCACTGCAGATTTCCGCATCGCACCCGACTCGCAAGGCAGTTCACACTGCTAAATGTGAACTGCTGGGAGCGTCAATATAAAGTTAATGACACCCCCAAATCGGTTCACATGTCATAGTGTGAACTGTCAATTCGGACAGTAAACATCCAGGCAATCTGATTCTGGTGCGGTCAAAATAAGTGTCCTGTGCGAGTTTGGTCCGAATGCGAGGCAAATTCAGCCATACAATCTGTATAGCTGAGTTTGCATCACAAGTCATATGCACTGCAGTGTGGTGCGAATCGCATCTAATGTCGGACAGCGCACCTTCATTTTTTTTTTTTATAAATATGTTTTAAGTAGAATTGCTTAACTCCTATAAGCTTTAACATATTAAGGCCTGTTTCACACTGGTGATTTCAGATGCGGCTTGGGTCACACAGAACTGCACCACAATGGAAATGACATTGATTTCAGTGGTACCTGTTCATATTAATTGAAAAGAACTACAATGCGACTATGGGCAATGTACCTGTGCTACTTTGGTGCAATGCAGTGTGATTTTTGTGCCCTATAGACTTCAACAGAAACTCATCTGAATTGCATGTATTTTCGATAAGATTCCTCTGCGTTTTTTTTTTTCCTCTCCCAACTTTTCATACACACACACCCCCCCCAAACCCAAGTGATCTTGTCAGGCTGAAAAAATGGAGGGAAGAAGCCTGACCTTGATAATGAAGAGCTGGTCTGAGCATCCTCATTTCTACGATACTCAGGGCCCAATGCATAAGGATTACTGCAAGAGGTGTAGAGGGCATGACTGGATATTGTTCGCATTCACTTCGAAGATTGGAACACCTTCTCAGCTTCAGTGCAAAAAAAGAAAAGTACGCTTATTGTAATTTGTCTTTTTTTTCTTTGATATGCCTATATATGCGTTGTAGCTGTATGTGCAGTATGTTAGCAGACTAGAACGTTTTCCTGTGGCCCAGACATGTGAGCTTAGGGAGAATAATGCAGGGCTTGACAAATTTGCTTTGAATCTAGGAGCCAGCTAAAAAAGTTAGGCGCCAGGTTTGGTGATGTCACTAGGGTTGGTATCGCCCCCCCCTCCACCAACTATGGGCCCCCCTCCACTAACTACAGACCCCCCTCCCGCAGTATAGATCCCCCTCACTAAGTATAGATCCCCCTCACTAAGTACAGATCCCCCCTCCCGCAGTATAGATCCCCCTCACTAAGTACAGACCCCCCTCACCAAGTACAGACACCGTCATTGCAGACCCCCATCATTTAGACTCCCCTCCATCAGTGCAGCCCCCCATCATTGCAGACCCCTTTCAGTGCAGATCCCCCCCATCAATGTAGACCCCTCAGTGTACATTGCAGATCCCCCCTCTCCATCAGTGTAGGCCCCCCACATTTCAGACCCCCATCAATGCAGACCCCACTCAGTGCACCACGCAGCACATGTCTATTTGGACTACATTAAAACATTTACAGACCTCAGAACAGCGCGGGATGGAGCAGGAAGAGAGCGGCACAGCAGCGGCTGACACGGCGGGAGGAATGAGTAGAGTGAAGCAGCAGAGTGAAGTCCAGCTAGGGATCCTTGGCGGTCTGTCATCCCCACTGCTGCTGTCGCCCTGCCCCAAGGTATTGCGGGAAGCGACTCAAGAACATTCGGGACCCGGATTTGGTGGATAGGCACAACGGAGTGTGTCCCTCGGACCCCCTCCTCCTCCGTAAACAGAGAGGAGAGGGAGGCGGCTTCGGTCCGCTCCGCTGTGTTCTGTGTAGGGGCGAGGACTGTGCGACGAGTAGTGTTAGCGAGCGGAGGCGCTGCCCACAGGTGTCACCTGGTGCGGCCCACACCCAACGCCTGGCAACGGCACTGACCCTCTTCTCCCGTGCTCAGACAGTCAGAGGAGCAGGGCGCTGGGAAACCACTGAATCCGGGTCCCGGATGTTCTTGAGTCGCTTTCTACCTTGGGGCAGGGCGACAGCAGCAGTGGGGATGACAGACCGCCGAGGATCCCCAGCTGGACTTCACTCTGCTGGCCACTCGTTTCTCCCGCCGTGTCAGCCGCTGCTGTGCCGCTCTCTTCCCGCTCCATCCCCGCTTCCACCGCTAATCATGTTCACGGCCAAGACCCCGCAACCCGCCCTGTAGCAGAGGCACCTGTCACTGATCAAACCCCAGGCGCCAGGGTGAAATTTCTAGTCGCAATGGCGACCTGGCGCCTGGGATTTGTCGAGCCCTGGAAATGTACTTGACGTCTGAATTGCCATGACCAGCTAGCTACCGTATTTATCGGGGTATTGCGCGCTCTGGCATATAGCGTGCACTCCTAATGTGGACCCGCAATTCCTGTAAAAAATAAAAAATTTTAGTACTTGCTTTTGGTGTCTTGCGCGGCGTCCATCGGCGGTCTTGTCGGGTTCGGCGTCCATCTGCGGCTTCGGTAGTGTCCTCCCGGCTTCTCCCGCGATGTCGCCCCGTCGAATCGCCGCTTCCCGCGCTCAGTTTGAATGTCAGCGCCTACATATACCGAGCGCAGTACACTCGGCTATATTCGGCCAGGCTCGGCATCGCTCTGACTTTTATGCATGAGCACGAGCGAAGCCGAGCCGGTGCCGATGTCGGTGCAGGCATTCAAACTAGGCGCGGGTATCGGCATACATCGCGCACCCACGATTTTCCCCTTATTTTAAGGGGGGAAAAAAGTGTGCGGTATACACCGATAAATATGGTATTCAGTAGCTATCATGATATCCCTTTTTGCAACAAGTTTCTTAGCTCTGAGAACAGCTCAAAATTATTTTATCTGTATGTGTGATATTTTAACCATGTGTAGTGGTTGCCTAAAAATTTAGGCTATCATTTGTAGGTTTGCTGCTCAAATTTAAAACGGTATTAAACCCAAAATCAAAAAATATTATATATTGCAGCTTACCAAAGTTTTCTTTCTTGAGGCTTTTTTCCCTGTTTTTCACCTTGTGATCTGGGCAATAAAACACCGCCTGTATTAGCATGCCCCCACTCTGGACTAAGGAGAACTGGGGGCATAGCAGACGGAAGCATTGTCAGTCTGGTGGGAGGGGAATGTTAGACGGTCTAGCAGATTTTAATCACTTGCTTACTGGGCACATATACCCCCTTCCTGCCCAGGCAAAATTTCAGCTTTCGGCACTGTCGCTTTAACTGACAATCGCGCTGTCGTGCGGCGTGGTTCCCAAACATAATTTACGTCCTTTTTTTCCCCCCCACAAATAGAGCTTTCTTTTGGTGGTATTTGATCACCTCTGCGGTTTTTATTTTTTGCGCTATAAACAAAAAAAGCAACAATTTTGAAAAAACACAATCTTTTTTACTTTTACTTTTTTTTTTTTTTTTTAACAGAAACGTTTTTATTAATGAAAAAAGGAGAAAGCAATACAGAAAATAAATCAACAAAACTGTGGTACAGCAAGGTTCAGTACAGCAGAAATCACAGCACAGAGTAAATACTGATATAAGTACAGCGCAACACACTAGAGTTAGACCCTGCCGGGTCAAGGCTGGGTAACCGGACAAGGCGAAGTCTATCTATTTATATTTCAGGGCAGTGAGCATCTTCCCCAATATGGGGGGGGGGGGGGGATATGGGTCTCCGCAGAGACATAGAGGGGACAGCATGTATCTGTAGGTCATAGATCAATGGCTTCTAGTATCTCAGGGCCTGAGGATCTCGACTCAAGGGGAGAACAGTTCAACATGCTCAGAGTCCAAGAGTATCGTCGGCTATGTCGCTACACAGAGGATGCCCTAGCCGCAACCCACGACCCCCAGACCCTGTCAAATTTCTGAGGGCGCTTCCGGCCCATATATGTCAGCTTGTAGAGAGGCAGTACCAAGTCAACCAAAGCAAGCCACTGCCCCACAGTAGGGGGGGTCGCCAACTTCCATTGGCGTAGCAGCGCCTTCCTGGCGTAGAAACAGAGATAAAACAATTGCAGGCCAGCATGCGTGGACTGTGTCACACCCTCCGTGATACCCAGAAGGAGAACCTTAGGGTCCAGTGGTATCTGGAGTCCAGTAGCAGCAGTAATTTTCGCCACCACCTCTTCCCAGTAGCCCCGGATCACTGGGCAGTCCCAGACGACATGATAAAACGTTCCCGTTTCCCCCTGGCACTTCGGGCACTGGTCTGATTGAGTACTGTATATTCGGGCAAGTCGTTGGGGGGGTGTAGTAGGCCCTATGTTAGAACTTCAGTTAGATGAACCTGTCTCTAGCAGATATTACCGTCGGTATGTAGTGGGCCAATGCAGACTCCCAGTTGTCCTCCGAGAGGTCTGGGATGTCCACCTTCCAAATTCTGTGAAGGGGGGACTCCCCTCCCGAGTCTCCACATGTGAGCCGAAGGTAAATGGAGGATACTATCCTGTCAATCCCACGGGAGATGAGAAACCTCTCTATCCTATGTGGTTCAACCGAAGTTGCCCTGGGAAATTGCGCCTGCGCCGCATGTATCTCTTTTTTACTTTTTGCTACAATAAATATCCCATTTAAAAAAAAATATATATTTTTTTTCCCTCAGTTTAGGCCGATACGTATTCTACATATTTTGGTAAAAGAAAATCGCAATAAGCGTATAGTGATTGGTTTGTGCAAAAGTTATAGTGCCTACAAAATAGGGGACAGAATTATGATTTTTTTTTTTTTTATTGGGACTGCGACATTATGGCGGACACTATTGACACTATTTTGGGACCATTCACATTTATACAGCAACCAGTGCTATAAATATGCACTGATTACTGTATAAATGTTACTGGCAAGGAAGGGGTTAACACTAGGGGGGGGGGTTAAATGTGTTCCCTACTAGTGAGTCTAACTGTGGGGGAAGGGGACTGACTGGGGGAGGTGACCGATCTGTGTCCCTATGTACAAGGGACACAGCATCGGTCTCCTCTCCCTGACAGGACGTGGATCTGTGTGTTTTAATCCTTCTTTTTTTTTTTTTTTTTTGGGGGGATACAGATTTTAAGGAACAAAAGGCTGATCATTCTAAGCACCCCTGTCGGTGGTAAATGGTTTGTCACATCCCACTAAATCAGGGGTCTCAACTTTTCAAACAAAGGGCCAGTTTATTGTCCTTCAGAATTTAGATGGGCCGGATTGTGGCCAGTGGGTGCAGAAAATGTCCCGGGCCCAGCATCAGTGAGAATAAATATGGCCTCAGGGTTGATGGTCAGTAGGAGGAGTAGTAGTAGTGCCCCTATCAATAGCAGGAATAGTATCCCATCATTGGTATCAGTGGAAGACATAGTGCTCCCTTGTTGGTGTCAGTGGGAGGAATAGTGCCCCAAGGGCCGGATAAAGGCTAGCAAAGGGCCACATTTTGGAGATCCCTGCACTAAATTGATACATTTGCAGAGAGCTTGTTCTGATGAAAAACAGAATTGCTGTCAATCACCAAATAGAAATGAAGTAAAGGCATTTCTTGAAAGGAAAACAAATGCAACCACCATATCTAAGAATTGGTAAGCAGTGCGGTGTCATATTTCAGCCCCTATAGTGGTTGCTCCACAAAAAATAATCTCTGTATATAGCCATTTCAGCCATTTTATAATGGACAGAAAGCAAAGAAATGCCAATCGTGTCACTGTTGGTTTATATTTTATTAGAAAACACAAATAACATGCTGCATAGTAAAATTATATATATATATATATATATATATATATATATATATATATATATATATATATTACACATACGCAATGGTATCAAGCTGCCGTGGGACCTGACCAGTAGGATGTAAAACAAAGTTGTTACATGCTGCCTTTTTTTTTTTTTGGGGCGGAGATGCCATTCTTCCAGGTCAAATTGACAGGAGTATGCAGCAAATGTCGCTTGTATACCAAAAGTGCACTTCACAACTCTTATTAACCTGCTGAGGTAATAATTGAAAATTCTCTTTTCTACACAGTGAGTGATTTGAATAAGGTCATAGCAGATGCTCACACAGAGCAAAGGCCTCATTCCCCACAAACCCAAACGGGTAAAGGAGGATCCCATGCCCCTAGCAGTGGACAGTTCTGGTAGGTGAAGCCCATTGTCCAGCATTTGACTAAATATAGTCAAAGCTGCATCAGCCACTGCTAATAGTTCATAAGAGAAAACCTTTTTGTAGTTAAAGAATTTGCTGTCAGCTATTGGCTTGATGATCTGGATGTGTTTCTGGTCAATAGCTCCCACACAACTGGGAAAATTGCAGTGCTCCCAGAAAACATTTATTATATTGGACCATTCTTCCTTGGTTGATTCTTCATCACAACATCCTTCAGCACAACTTATATGGCTGGTGTCATGGATATTATCCCTCGCTGTTGCTTTCCCCACCGTAAACCTATATTGCAGACTAACGGGAATGACCAGTCGCTAGGTACCTGAAAGAAAAGAGTATAATCATTTGTGTTGTTTTTTTTTTTTTTTTATGTTTTGCAGTTGCAGCCTTGCGTACGCACTGGAGAAGCATGAGGGATTGTTGCATGAGGTGAGGCATAGAGCTGCTGCAAGTTCACACCCTCTGTATATGCACAGGAACTGAAGTTCTTAAAGCTTCATAGTGGAAGCTCTGCATTCACACCCTTCCCCGCCCCCCCTCCACTGCCACATTTGGCACTTTGTGGGGGGGAGTGGGTACCTGGTTTTGACATGTACCCGCTCCCACTTCAGGTAAGGTCGCCGTGGCATTCTATGAGTATGTCTGGCCCCTCCTCCTAGCCCCCACCCCACTGCCTTCTGGTGCGCACACACACAGGTCCCAGAAGATGGTGGGACATTTTTTAGAATGCGCAGCCTAAAGGGTTCACTGCTGGTTTCCCCTAGTACATATCCCGTCGCCTGCACGAAAAAGCCCATTAAGGAATCGGCTTGGGTGCCAATATTGTTGGATCCCTGGACAGGTAAGTGTCCCTATATTAAAAGTCAGCAGCTATGACTTTTTTAAATTTGCTTTTGGGGAGACTGGAACGCCTCTTCATTTAAGACCATTTTAACAGATGCTTAGCCTACCTTTGCATTTATCAGCTTAACATTTTTGTAATACGATATGGCATAATAATGCAGTGATACACAAAAAAAACTGTTTGAATTTGCAGTACGCAATCAAGAAGGGAGGACGCCCATTGTGACCTTGAAGAGGAAGAACCTGCTAGCCATGCTCAGGGTGATGCTGGAGACATATTAATCCACACCAACAACCACTCCGTCTGGCATTCTGTCACACTATTACCAGAGGAGGAATCTGAAGTGGGTTCCGGTCCTGCTGTTAGGCCTAGGGTAATGGCAATGCAACCTGCAAGAAAAAGAGGTGGCCCCAACAATACTGAACGACTGCGGCACATTTTCAGTGTAATTCCTGACAAGCTTGACTCTCTCCACTGTAAGCTAACCACATTTGAGTCTGGTGAGAGCAAGAGCCATCGGAATGGTTTTCGGAGAGGAGAATGGCTGTGCAGGAGTGCATTCACTCCTTCATTCCCCTTCCTCCCCATCTGGCCCTACTGCTTTACCAACATCGATCCAATGCTGCATCTGTCCCCTGGTGGCTCTGCACAGAGAACTGAGTGATCAAACACCACTGCTCGCTCAGTTCTCTCTGTCTGCTCTAGCAGAGAACCGTGATGGTCAGTCAGCAGCGCTCTCCCCTCCAGTGCTTGGAGGGAGTGGATCATACCCATATGATTGGGATCTTTCCCGAGCCTGCAGCTAAATGACGTCGGCCGACAGTGAACTTTTTCTCCCTGTTGAAAACTAGTCACAGGAGTGCAGAACAAACCTCTCCTGTGATCCAAAAGTTTTGGCCATATTTCTCCTTCATTGTGAATATTAATCTTTCATTGAGCTGAACACTATTGTGGAAGAATGTGTGTTGACAGGCAAGTAATTCCAGCAATGTATCAAAACTGGAAATGCAAACATATGGTGATTAGCAACATTCACAATGGCATAAGTACAGAGTTTTCTCCCCCCCCCCCCCTTAATTAAAATTGCTTGTACGAGCAACATGATGTGAATTGTTTAGGGAAAAACAAAATCGGTTCATTTACTTTCCATAGTTTATTTTTATCAGTAAAAAAAAAAAAAAAAAAAAAAACTTCTATCTCTGAAGGCATTCTTAATTTACAGCTTGACCCCCCCCCCCCCCCTGCTGTTGGTCGCAGCAGTATGAAAATCGTGTCGAACGTGCACCAAGTCGCATTGCAGTTGCACTACATATTTACATTGGAAATTGGTTAAAACTGCAGTTGCACCAGTGTGAACCAGGCCTAATGCAATTTTAAAAGCATTTTTAAAGGTGCAAGTCTCCTGATGATGATGATGTCATAATGGTGTTTGTTTATGCACTTTCTGTTTATAGAGTGACAAAAACCCTGTCCATGTTCTCCTACATTGTACACACTTTTGCAGTGTAGAGAAGATGCTATGCCAGCATACATTGCACAGACATTCCACAGTATGTGCTTTAGCAAACAAAACGTCTTTCAGTTAGGATTTACATTTTCACAATAATGCTGTTCCCTAGGATTGCATTTTCCATTTATCATTGTTTATCCTCACCTATTCTTTTGTCTGAGTATAAATAACTTGTGACATGTTTGGACTGAAAAACTAGAGCTTAATCGCCTCAAGAATGGACACTTTCACCCCCTTACAATCCAGGCCATTTTTTCAGCTTTCAGTGCTGTCACACTTTGACAATTAAGTTATGTACCCAAATGATTGAAAGACATTTTGAGACTGGCATGGCTGTTTTTTTTTTTTTTTCTTTCTATGAGCAGAAATATACTGAAAAATGTAAACTATATATATTTTTTCTTTGTTTCTGTTATAAAAGTTTGCACATAAATAGTCTCTTCATAAAGGCAGGCCAAAATGTATTCTGCAACATTTCTTCAAAAAATAATAAAAATCCAGTGTATAATATTTAGTCTTTGATAAAGTTATAGGGTCTACAAACTATGGTGTATATAGTGGGCATAGAAAAGAATCGTTCCCCTTTTTAAGTCACATTTGGTTGCTTTGCTGTCTGAAAATAAGACAAATTTTTTGTTTTATCCAGCTGTATTAACTGCAATTTATAACATTCAAGTGAAAGATTTAACACCAACATGTCAGAAAAGCATACAAAAAAACAGAATCACTGCATTGGAAAAAGGATCACCCCCGCTAAAAACGACTTGCAAACTTAACCACTTCCATACCAGGTACTTACGCAGCTTCCCGCCCAAGCCAATTTTCAGCTTTCAGCACTGTCGCACTTTGAATGGCAATTGCGCGGTCATGCTACACTGTACCCAAACAAAATTGGCGTCCTTTTTTCCCCGTCCTTTTGGTGGTATTTGATCACCTCTGCGATTTTTTTTTTTTTTTTTTGCGCAACAACTAAAAAAAGGCTGAAAATTTGGAAAAAAAATTACGTTTTTATTTTTTTCTGTTAATTTTTTTGTAAATAAGTTTTCTCTTTCAATTACGGGCACTGATATGGCGGCACTAATGGGCACCGATGAGATGGCACTGATGGACATCGATGAGGTAGTACTGACGGGCACAGATGAGGTGGCACTGATTGGCGGCGCTGGTATGCGACACTGATGGGCACACATAGGCGGCACTGATGGGCACACATAGGCGGCACTGATGGGCACACATAGGCGGCACTGATGGGCACACATAGGCGGCACTGATGGGCACTCATGGGCGGCACTGGTCACTCATAGGCGGCACAGATGGGCACTCATGGGCGGCACTGATGGATACTTATGGGTGGCACAGATGGGCACTGCTAGGTGGGCACTGGGCATGGATGGGCACTGTGGGGTGGCACTGATGGACACTGGGGTGGCGCTGATGGACACTGGGGTGGCGCTGATGGACACTGGGGTGGCAGCACTGATTGTTGCCAGTCAGTGCCCATTTGTGGGCACTGACTGGCATCTTTTTTCTTTATGTTTTTTTTTTTATTTTTTTTTTTAGACTTTTTTTTTTTTTTTGCCCACCCTGGTGCTCCAGGGTGGGCATCCCTGGTGGTCCAGTGTGGCGATCCGAGGGGGGGCTGCGCTGATAAACAATCAGCGCTAACCCCCCCTGTCAGGAGAGCCGCCGATCGGCTATCCTCTACTCGCATCTGTCAGACGCGAGTGAGGAAGAGCCATCGGCGGCTCTTCCTGTTTACATCGTGATCAGCCGTGGTTGGACACGGCTGATCACGTGGTAAAGAGTCTCCGCCGGAGGCTCTTTACCGAGATCGGAGATGCAGGGTGTCAGACTGACACCCCGCATCACCGATCGCCGCGATGCGCGCCCCCACGGGCGCGCGCGGCATGAAATCCTGCAGGACGTTCTAGAACGTCCTGTCAGGATTTCATAACCACTTCCCGGACGTAAATCGGCCATAGGCCGGGCGGGAAGTGGTTAATAAGGTGTAGCTAATCACCTTCTCAATGGCACACAAAGCCATTTGACTAATGCCGCATACACACCATCACTTTATGTGATGAAAAAAAACGACATTTTCTGTGAAGTAAAAAACGACGTTTTTGAAACTTCAATTTTCAAAGACGAAGTTGCCTACACACCATCGTTTTTCTCACAATGTTCTAGCAAAGCGAGGTTACGTTCACCACGTTTTTCCATTGAACCCCCCTTCATAAGTAGCTTCTGGGCATGCGCGGATGAAAAAACTTAGTTTTAAACGACGTTTTTGCTACACACGGTCAATTTCTGTGAAGTAAAAGTTGACGTTTTGAAAAACGACACATAAAATTGAAGCATGCTTCAATTTTTTTTGGTCGTTTTTTAGAAGACATAAAACAACGTTTTCCCCCACACACGGTCAATTAAAGTGACGTTTTTAAAAACGTAATTTTTTTTCATCACATAAAACGACCTTGTGTACGCGGCATTAGATCAGCTGTGGTCATTTTGAATAGCTCAGCATTAAGCCCAGGTTTACACTGACAGTGGGATTGAAATTGTGCGAGTTCAACTGACCTCTCACGATTTTATACCCCCCCATGTGAGTCCGACTTCGGAGGCGATTTCAGAGACATCTGTGCGGGTTGCTGACTTAATGCACAGATTTCTATACAAATCGCACCCCAATGACGCCAAAAGGAGTACAGAAGCTTTTGGGAATCGGTGTGGCGCTGCAAAGTCAGCGTTGCACCGTTTTCGGACGGTGCCATTGCCAGCAATAGCCGCTGATTTGACATGCCTAATCGCAATGTGAACCTAGGCTTAAAGAGCTTTCCTGGCAGTTCAGTCCCTGGCAGTGCAATTCAAGCAAATAATCAACTATTGATGGCAAGTCAGGAGATGGATACAAGAAAATGGTCAAAGGCTTTATCCATGCTAAAAAGCACAGTGAAGTCTATTACGAAGTGGAAGGTATTTGGTACGACGCAGCCCCTCCCTGGGTCCGGGCGTTGCTCGAAACTGGATGAAAGAGCCAGGAGAAAACTGGCCAGAGAGGCTACCCAGACGTCTACAGCAACTCTGAAGGAGTTTCAGGAATTTATGACAGAGTGGTCATGGTGTGCATGTGACAATATCACAAATTCTCCACAAATATGGCTTGTATGGGAGGGTTACAAGAAAAAAAGCCACTCGGGCCACTCTCAGCCACGTACCTTGAAGAGGCCACATGGAAAAAGGCGTTATAGTTAGATGAGATTAAATATAATTATTTGGCCTCAACACCAAATGATATGTCTGTCAGGAATCCAATACAGCTTGTTATCCAAAGGTGAATGTGCTTGCATGGCCTAGTCAGAGCCCAGACTTAAACCCCATTGAAAATCTGTGGAATGACTTTAAGACTGCAGTCCACAAACGGTCACCATCAAATTTAACTGAACTTGAGCACTTCTGGAAAGAAGTGTGGGCAAATATTGTCCAGAAAATAAGTCTAGATGTGCAAAGTTATTAGAGACATGGGGGGGGGTTATTTACTAAAGGCAAATCCACTTTGCACTACAAGTGCACTTGGAAGTGCAGTCACTGTAGATACAAGGTGGACATGCAAACAACATTTTAGCTTGCACATGATTGGGTGATAAAAATAAGCAGAGCTTCCCCTCATTTCAGATCTACCCCTCAGATTTACAGCGACTGCACTTCCAAGTGCACTTGTAGTGCAATGTGGTTTTGCCTTTTGTAAATAACCCCCATGGGGTTGAATTTCTAAAGGCAAATAGACAGTTCACGTTTGAAAGTGCAGTTGCACTCTGCAAGGGCAGTTGCTCCAGAGCTCAGTAAATGATGGAGAGCTCTGCTGACTTCCATCATCCAATTTTGTGCAAGGAAAATTACAAAAACAGCATTTTTTCTTACACGTGATTGGATGATGAAAGTCAGCAGAGCTCTCCATTATTTACTAAGCTCTAGAGCAACTGCCCTTGCAGAGTGCAACTGCACTTTCAAACATGCAGTCTATTTGCCTTTAGTAAATCAACCCCATATCCCAACAGACTAAAGGCTGTAAAGCAACAAAATGTGATTATTTTAAAGGGGGGTGATTCATTTCTATACCCACTAGAGATGCACCGAAATTTTCGGCTTAAAATAGTGTTATCGGCAAAATGCGATAATGGCATAGAAAACGCACGTGATTTTGCTGCAAATTCACTGTGATTTACCACAATTTTACTGTGCTTAGTGTGTTTTCATAGGTCATGTGACTCAAAAACCGCATCAAAAACATAACATGGGTGCGTTTAATGTGTCCAAGCTGCGTTTGCAATGCATTTCAACTGGGAGGTGCATTTTTGTGTGTGTTTGTTTCGCAATAGACCAGTGTGCAGACATGCATAGAATTGAAAGGAATAATTTTTTGTTGTGCTAAACGTGCGAATAATGGCTGACGATAAATTCATTTAAATTGATGATATTAAAAAGTTTGAATATAATACAATTTTTATATATAACATTTTTTAAAACTGTCCTTTTCAGTTTTCGGCCAAATGCATCCTGCATTTTCGGTTTTGGCACCAACATTTCCATTAGGTGTACCTCTAATACCTACTGTATATTTGAAAATTAATAAATCCTGACTGCCTTGCTCATTTTTTAAAACCCTGAAATGCCAGTCTTGTACAAATTACCCCTCTTTGAAAAGTAGACTGTCCAAGGTATTTGGTAAGGCAGACCATAGGTTATGTCATTTTTCTTTCCTTCAACCACAGGCTAAATAAAGCAGGGCTTGACAAATTTGCTTGGAATCTAGAAGCCAGCCAAAAAATTTATGGAGCCAGTTTTTCGGCTGCTGATTTTTCCAGCATGCTCGTCTGACAGAAGCCAGCCGAACAGCTGACTTCTTTCAGACCAACTGCCATACACACGGGCCGAATGGCAGCCAGTTTTTCTCGAGTCGTCTTCCAGGACGGCACCTTGAGAGTAGACTGGCTCCACCTGACAGGAAACACAATCAGAAAGAGGTTTAAAAGCCCCGCCCCTCCCCGTGCAACTCAGTTATTGATTGTGTTTCCCACCAGCGAAACAGTTTGTTATTTTTTGTCAGACCTAAGGCCTGGGGCTGGTGGTCCCCCTCCGGGTACTGAGCAGTGGGTCCTGGGAGGCCGTCCCTGCCTCAGCTAAAGGTGTAATGCCTGTCCCGGGGGGTTTTCCCCGTGTGATAGGGGGGGGGGAGGAAGATTGCAAACAATACCCCCCTTCTTTCCTTTCTATAGGAATCCCTGGGATAGTGGCTATCCCAGTACTCCTATTTGGCCATGTTCCCTCTCCTCCAGGACCCCTTACCTGCTGGGCGGGTGTGAGGGCTTCCTCAGCGTGGCTCCGGTGTACTGTCCTCCCGGGGACATTTTCGAATGGAGCCAGCAGTCGACGCCGCGTCACAGGCGGCGCGCGGTGATGACGAAGCTTCCGGTCTTCACCAAAATGCCGGCCGCCAGCGGCGTCGGCTCCTCGCTGTTCTCACTGCAGCAAGGAGGAGAGTGGCGCCTGCACGACTTCGCTATGGAGCGCGAGGATCGTTCGCTAGCAGCCGCTGCCGAGGACACCACCAAGGGTGAGTCTGCCTCAGAATGTCAGGGGGGCATATTGGACTGGGTCCTCTCCTTCCCCCCCCCCCCCTCCTCTCCTCTCACACTTGTATGTATGGGCTGTGATATATTTTTCTCTCCCCTACAGGGGAGGAGGTTTCTGCCCAGGGGGAAGCTGCTAATCTCTCCCTAAAACACACTTCCAAAACCAAGAGGTGTGGTAACTGTAGCATTAAGCTGGCTGCAGATTACTCCAAACTTCTTTGTGCCAAATGCATACAAAAGCTGGCAGGAAAGGAAACTTCCCTTATTATGAAAGAATTCCTAAATGTCCAATCCCAAATGCTCTCCACATTAAAGGGATTTAAGGACACCTTAAAAAAATAGGGATCCTGAGCCCATAGCAGCCGGCCCCTCTTCCCAAGAGAGCTCATCCACCCCAGTGCCACGAGTTTCCAGGGCCAGGGAGTCTCTCCTATCTGACACCGAAGATTCAGAGGCCCCAGAAGATGGGGTAATTGATAGTCATTCTGAGGATGAGGATGAGGATGCCAGATCAGGCAAATATATTTTTTCTGCAGATGACATGGGGGGTCTGCTGTCTGCTGTCTATGCCTCTGAGGGGATCCAGCAGCCAGCAGAGCTGGTGTCACCTCAGGACATAATGTACCAGGGTCTAGCTAAACCCCAGCCAAAGGTTATCCCAGTCCATCAGTCACTTTAAGATATAGTTCTGAGGGAATGGGCTGAGCCTGAAAAGACTAAGGTACAAGACCTGGAAGAGGCGCTGTCCCTTTAAGGAGGAGTTAGAAAATACTTTGTTTAAAACTCCTAAACTAGATGCATCTCTAGCCCAACTCTCCAGGCAGTCTGACCTCTCGTTTGAGGATGCAGGGAACTTAAAGGGTTCCTTAGACCTCCCTTCGCAGGGCCTGGGAGGCTAATGCGGCCGCCCTTGGACCCGCTTTGGCCTCTTCCTGCATCGCTAGGAATGCAGATACCTGGTTAACCAGACTTCTGGAGCATGTACCTCAGACCTCCAAGTTTAAAGAAATTAGAGATTCTCTTACAGTCATAGGCAGTGCGGTAGCCTATCTTGCAGACGCATCGATTGAAACAGTCCGATCCTCTGCTAAGACGGGTGCTCTCGTCAACGCCGCCCGAAGGGCGGTTTGGCTCAAGACGTGGGAAGGTGATCTTGCCTCCAAGACCCGTCTATGTGCCCTGCCCTTTGAAGGTACGCTTCTCTTTGGGACAGGACTTGATCAAGCTCTAACTAGGGCCTCAGAAAAGGGGAAACGGTTCCCCCCAAAACCTAGACCTAACAGGAGAAGATTTTTTCGAGGCCCCCAGAATAAAAACCGACCTTCTGACCGAAGATCGGCCTTTAATAAACGTTGGATCGCGGGAAAGGATAAGCCAAAAGGGGGTATCCTTTTCCCCGATCCCAAACCCGCAGGTAAGGACTCCAAGTGACTTAAGAGTCGGGGGAAGACTCTCCCAATTTTTCCAGCCTGGGAGAGTATAACACGGAGTCCTCACATTTTGCAAATAGTGAGGGAGGGTTACAGATTGGAATTCCGCCAACTTCCCCCCCCCCCCAATATTTCTCCTCACTCATCTACCCCAAGATCCCCTCAAGGCAGCTGCCCTTCTGGGAAATGTGACAGATCTAGCTCAGCAGGGAGTCATAATCCCAGTTCCGCCAGGACAACAGGGTCAGGGGGTGTACTCACATATTTTCATGGTGCCCAAACCTTCGGGGAAATTCCGATTGGTCATAAATTTAAAACCTTTAAATACCTTTCTCCTCTACAAGAAGTTCCGCATGGAAAACATTTACAGTCTCAAGGGACTGTTGTTAGAAGGAGTCTTTATGGTAACCATAGACTTGAGGGACGCCTACCTCCATGTCCCAATCTTCAGGGACCATCAAAGGTTCCTCCGATTTGCCATTGCCTCCCCTCAGGGGATTCAGCACTGGCAGTTCACCGCACTCCCCTTTGGTCTGGCCTCCAGCCCAAGGGTTTTCACGAAGGTCCTGGCAGAGGTGGTCGCCTTTCTACATCTGAAAGGGATCTCCCTTGTCCCCTACCTGGACAACCTACTGCTTTTCAACCCCAGCCGAGAGCTTCTTCTCCCGAATCTGGCCACCGTCCTGACTACTCTGGAATCTTTGGGATGGATTGTAAACAGAGAAAAATCTTCTCTCCTCCCAGAACAGAGAAAAATGTATCTGGGGTTCCTGATAGATTCCGTAGAGAAAAAGCTGGTCCTTCCAGAGGACAAGATCCGGAGACTCGGGTCAGTGGTCAGGTCCGTCATGGGTTCAATAGAAATTTCCCTCAGGCAGATCATGAGGTTACTGGGACTGATGACCTCATGCATCCCAGCGGTCCCATGGGCCCAGCTTCATTACAGAACCCTGCAGGCCTTCCTGCTCTCCTCCTGGGACGGGAAGGACTCATCCCTAGACTCCAGGGTCAGCATCCCGGAGTCTGTAAAATGCACACTGGGGTGGTGGCTCATTCCTCAGAATTTGGAGGAAGGCCTCCCATGGAACCAGACAAATCCTCTCAGGATAACCACGGATGCCAGCTCCTGGGGGTGGGGAGCCCACATATCGGGTCTCCAGGCCCAGGGGCCCTGGGATCGACAACAAAGCAGGTCCTCTTCCAACTTCCGCGAATTATTAGCGGTCGGGAAGGCCTTGGAGGCATTCGAGGAGAGAGTCATGAACCAAGAATACAGATTCTCTCCGACAACGCAACCACGGTGGCGTTCATAAATCACCAGGGAGGCACCAGGTCCCGTTCTCTCCTAAGGCTGTCCTTAGAAATTCTAGGTTGGGCAGAACAGAGAGTCCTCTCCCTTTCAGCAATTCACATCAGGGGAGTCTTAAACCTAGAAGCGGACTTTCTAAGCCGCCAACCCATCCTCCAGGGGGAGTGGGAATTAAATCGAGAAGTCTTCGACTGGGTTCGACATCGTTTCGGCAACCCAGAAATAGACCTCTTCGCGAACAGGAAGGTAGAAAGATTCTTCTCCCTCTCCCGGGATCAGGGATCGGAGGGTGTGGACGCGTTGGCCCAGGCCTGGACATTTCATCTGGCCTATGCCTTCCCTCCCCTGAGTCTGATCCCAAGGGTCCTACAGAAACTGAGTCGCTCACGAGGGAAGCTGATCCTGATCGCTCCCCAGTGGCCCAAAAGAGCTTGGTTCCCAATGTTAGAACGTTGGTCAGTTCTTCCCCCCCCTTCCTCTTCCGGTCCGAGTGGACCTTCTGCGGCAGGGACCGATCTTTCACCCAGAGCCCGACTTTTTCAGTCTGACGGCCTGGTACTTGAGAGGTGGAACCTGCAGCGGAGAGGATGTTCGGAGAAGGTAATAAATACCCTTTTGGCTAGTCATAAGGAGGTCACTAGAAAGATCTATGCTAAGACCTGGGGGGTGTTTTCACGCTGGTGTGCAGCCAGGCAAGCCCCACTACCTGAAATATCTGTCATCCTGGAATTTCTCCAGGAAGGAGTTGATCTAGGACTAGCCACAAGAACCTTAAGAGCAAGTAGCCGCCTTGTCCTACTTTTTAGACAAGAGGCTTGCCCTGGATCCGCTGATCAAGAGGTTCCTGTCGGCTAGGGATAGGTTATCCCCTATTCAGATCTCCAGGGTTCCCCCCTGGGACCTCACCTTGGTACTAGACCATTTATCCAAACCTCCGTTTGAACCGATAGACAGCATTCCGGTTAGGCTGTTGACATTTAAATTCTCTTTTCTTCTGGCTATTACTACGGCCAAAAGAATAGGAGACTTGCAGGCGCTCTCAATCAAAGAGCCTTATTTTTGTCTTTTTGAAGACAGGGTAGTCCTAAGTCAGGATCCCCTGTACCTACCTAAGGTGGTAACGAAATTTCATAGGTCACAAGAAATTATTCTTCCTTCATTTTGCGCAAATCCACAGAACGAAAGGGAAAAGACCTTCCACTGTTTGGATGTAAGACGCTGTTTGTTAAGTTATTTGGAAAGGGTGAGCGAGTTCAGACGCTCATCTCACTTGCTAATTAATTTTTCAGGACAGAAAAAGGGTTGCCAAGCATCTAGAGCCTCCATATCTAGATGGATAAGACAGGCAATTTCATTAGCATACATTAAGGCTGGCAAAACAGTACCTAAAGTCAAGGCACATTCCACGAGATCTATAGCAACCTCCTGGGCAGAGAGAGCAGGAGTTTTCAGTGGAACAAATCTGTAGATCAGCAACGTGGTCAAGCCAGAACACCTTTCTCAAACACTACCGTGTGGAACTTCTGTCACCCCAAGACTTGACGTTTGGCAGAAGAATCCTGCAGGCAGTTGTCCCGCCCTAAAGTAGGCCTGAGGGTTACTTGCTTATCTCTCAAGGTGCCGTCCTGGAAGACGACTCGAGAAAATACCAGTTACTCACCGGTAGCTGTTTTTCTATGAGTCTTACAGGACGGCAGGCCTATTTCCCACCCTGAGGAATTTATATGGTTTGTATTTTTATATACTGGTTCCCGTGCTCTAATGGTGGTTACTTTATCACTAACTGAGTTGCACGGGGAGGGGCGGGGCTTTTAAACCTCTTTCTGATTGTGTTTCCTGTCAGGTGGAGCCAGTCTACTCTCAAGGTGCCGTCCTGTAAGACTCATAGAAAAACAGCTACCGGTGAGTAACTGGTATTTTTGAACCGGTCGATGTTGCCTGACATTTAGCCCGTGGGTACTTGGCTTGATGATGCAGCAGCTCACTAGGAAGAAACAGTGCAGCAAGGTTACAACTGTAGCATGAAGATCAGTATCCCGCGTAAGACCCCTTGTCGCTACTGCGCCGGTTTCAGACAAAAGAAACCGAGCTGACTCGGATTAATCCCTCACGCCGATCGATCGGCTACACGCAGGAAGACATGAGCTCCATCTAGATGACCGCAGCTGCGGGACATGGCAAGGGCTCATGGCGGACACAGGCTGGTTGCGAGGAGGGGACAAAAACAAGCTGCATCACATACACAGGTTGGTTGGGGCACACCATGGATATCACAGGCTGGATGGTTGGCACAGGGGGCACATGCTGGATGGTTGGCACAGAGGGCATACCATAAATATCACAGGGGGCACACCATGGATGTCGCAGGCTGGCTGAATGTCACAGGGGACACACCATGAATGTCATAGTGTGGCTGCATGGAACAGGGGGCTCACCATGGATATTGTGCTATCCATGGTGTGCCTACCAACCAGCCTGTGATATCCATGGTGTGCCCCCATCCAGCCTGTGTGTGTATGTGATACAGCTTGTCGCTGTCCCCTCCTCGTAAACAGCCTGTGTGTCCGCCGTGAGCCCTCGCTATGTCCCGCAGCTGCTGTCCTCTAGATGGAGCTCATGTCTTCCTGTGTGTAGCCGATCGATTGGCGTGTGAGGGGTTAATCCGAGTCAGCTGTATTCGTCGTGAGCAGCTCTACGCTTGGTTTCTTTTGTAAAGTCCAAAAACGACAAATGGAGAAAAGGGAGTTATCGCTCCAGATGCATATAATTGGCAATCGGTGTCCTCTCAGAAACCACGGGTGCTGGCAATGCACGAAGCAAAAATAGAAAGAAAAATGTATGGACAGCCGCACTCCAAAAAAAAAACTTTCGGTTGCCTTTATTAGTAAAAGGATAAAAGCACTACAAGTCATAGCAATACACAGTTGACGCGTTTTGCACTAGTGCTTGGTCATAGCTTGTGCGAAACGCGTCGGTTGTGTATTCTATTGTTTTCTGTGACTTGTAGTGCTTTTATCCTTTTACTAATAAAGGCAACCAAAAGTTTTTTTTTTTTTTTGGAGTGCGGCTGTCCATAAATTTTTCGTTTTATTTGCGGTTTCTTTTGTCTGAAACCGGCGCATGCAAGGGTACTGTCTTTTACGGGATACTGATTATGCTACATTCTCGCTCCAAAAGGCCGCAAAGCCACGGCCTCAATTTCCGGCCGATTCGGCATCTTAGACTGCGCACCCGTGCGGTGGTGGTGGGGGGGGGGGGAGTCGTACAGGCACAAGACACCTCCCACAGTTCAGCCTAGTAGCCAGGTCGCTAATTCTAGTCGCCAATGCGACCTGTCGCCTGGGGTTTGTCGAGCCCTGGGCTAAAGAAAAGAAAGTTGCTCAATTCCCCCATCACCTCTTTTATTGGTTGAACTAGATGGACTTGTCTCTTTTCAACCAGTCTAACTATGTAACAGTAAGTGTTGATGGGGGGGGGGGTCTGCACTTTTATATTCTGACAACGGGAGGTTTCATTGCTGTCGGCATACAAGGATCACCGCTGCTGGCTATAGTTGCCACCAGTGATCAAACCGGAAAAAAAAAAATAGCCGACAGGCTGGTTGTACCAAAGTGATCGTTGGTACAAGCAGGCTGCCCATAGATGGATCAAAATTCAGGTGCAGGTGAGTTTCATTGAGCATGAAAGCAAGTCAAGGCGCCCTTTAAAATTGTGCACAATCTTGAGGCATCCCATACAAAAATGTAAAAAAAATACGAATAGACTAGCTTACATATCACAGTAACATCCAAACATGTAGGCGATTTATTCTTCCAAAACAAATACACTGGTAATGATTAGTACTCCAATGGTTCTCCTCTCCCTCAGTTTCTCTCCATCACTCAACTACTGTGACCCCCATGAAGAGGGGCAGGGGAGGTGCAAACAAGGATGCTGTGTAGGTGCCCAACGTTCTTCTTATCAACTGATGTCACTGGCTGTAAGATTGTAATAGTGTGCAAGGAAAACTTGTGGCTTTGTGTAACTAAAAGGTAGGCTTAATCCATTCGCTGGCATGTATACATAAATTGGGCACCCTGGTTGAAAAAGGCTGTTCTAGTGTGTTGAGGCATTTTAATATCTAGCTTCTAAAAAAAAAAAACACTTTCAGGTGAACTTGAACATGGAACAACCTGATCCAGAATTTAGTTACTTTGGGGAAATGGTTCCTGCTTGGCCACAATGAGGGGATTTTTGCCACCTTAACAGGAACCATGTACCACTTGAGTAAGGTTTTGTAATTGGACTCTACTAAGGTTGTGTTGACAGATTGTTTGCTATATCCTGTCGTCCAATTAGTGTAATGTAATATTAAGATCATGCTCCCACTCTCTGTGTGTGTGTGTGTATCACAGTCCTTTATTTCGTATTGCAAGGTTAGTCTACTATGTATTTTTTTTGGTCTAACAAACACTTTTAGGAGCCAGGTTTGTACAAAATGCTGTTCACTAACTGTTTTTTGCTTGTGGGAAAAATTATTCCTGATGTCGCAAAGGGCACACCAGGTCCTTTACCTTGATCAACATATTATTTATCGTTGTTTAGAAATGATAACCATTAGTTGTAAAAATTATCCAGTTTACATTCTTTTTTGGATCCATGCTATTACTGTCTCCTGCTGTAGGATATGCCACAGTTTTACCACTATTACTATGAAGATCTTTTCTGTATTGATGGTATAATATTCCCTCTTCCTAACTAAACATCTTGTTCTTTGTACAGTCTGGAATGCAGGAAGGTTAAAGTGAGTGTAAAAGATAAATAAATAAATATATATATATATATATATTTTTTTTTATATATATATATATATATATATATATATATATATATATATATATATATATATATATATATATATATATATATATATATATATATATATATATATATATATATATATATATTTATATATATATATATTTATATATATATATATATATATATATTTTTTTATATATATATATATATATATATACAAACCTGAAATAAGAGAAACTGTTTCACTTACTTGATCCTCCACTTCCCCAGCAGGTGGCTTTCTCCCACAATCTGGCAGTGGACGTTCCTTCAGCTTTTTCTCATTTGGAGCAGGGTTTTGGACCCTGCGGTGTTTATGACAGGACCGTAGATCATGGGGGTACAGAAGCTGCAGGGACCAGTCTAGCTGTGCAAAGCATCAACTAAGTAGATTCCTGCCACCCCCCCCCCTTTTTTAGTTGTGCCCCTTAGACAGAAAAAAAGCAATTAACCCTTATTATAACAAAATCTGTGCCATATCCTCCAAATTTACCAATATGTAGCAAAATATCCAGATGCCAGCTATATGTATATTGTCAGAAAACCAAAATTATATAAATCGCATAAAAAAATGTGTATAATTCAATGTGTAAACAGTGCTCAGTATCCAGAAATTCATGTGTCAAAAAGTAAAATGAAAGTCCTAAATCAATTTGTGCTCAAAAATAAAAGATCCCACAGAGATTTCTTAGATAAGTAAAGGTAACAGCCAGAATTCCAATAATTCATAATACACAGTGCTCCAGGGTGGCTTACCAGATGATGTTGACCCTCATATCAAAAGCGGTCAATTGCACATTTATGTGCAAATACACCTAGGTAAACACCACCTCCAACCTATGTGGCAAGGAATTCCTGAGATATCCAGTGTTAATTCTAGCTTCCTTGGTCATCACCAAAAATGGACACAACACACAGGGAACAAAGTAAAGTGCCCATAGTGTAAAACCATAAAGGCCTTTAAAAACAGCGCTGTCAGTGTTGCAATCTCCGTTAATCCAACCACAAAGATGGCCACCGTCCAGCATGCATGTGTGGTGACATTCGTCCTATTTGTTTTTCGCACAATTGATTTTAGAGGTTTTTTTTTTTTTTTGACACAGGAATTTGACATTGAGCAGTTAACCCTTGCATAGTCGGCATAGCCCTTACTGCAAGGGGTAATTTTTTATTTGTGTGGAGTTGGGCTTCAATAATTCTTTGTAGTTTTGTTTTGTCAGCAGAAATGGAAACCTTACCAGCTATTCCACTTAAAACTAGTAAAAAGCTTGAAAAGACCTGCGCTCAGTAATCTCTCCTCAAGAGAACCTGTCACTTTGCTCTGTATGGGCATGGTGACAATCTCTCTCTTTAAAGGCGAAGTTCACCCCCCCCCCCCCCCCCTTTTTTCCCCCCCTCCTAAATTCCAGCTCTCCTATGCACCAATATAGCATTCAACTACTTTTTTTTTTTCTCTGCAAAAATATCAAAGCGTTCCATAAAATCTACAGATGCGTACCTTACTGTCCATCATCCATGATTCTAAATGTATCTATTGCTCCTATCTTGCTTCCTGATCAGACTTCAGGTAACCAGCTGACCTCATTAGCATACACTGCATCATCTACCCTCCCATTCCCAGCTCAGCGTTTTTTAATTGAAATGCCATAAATCGGTGATCACCCTTCTCACTTGGAGTGCTTTCACACTGAAAGCGCCTGGGCATAGGCAGTAAAATGCTGCTATTTTTTTTTCCGGCTTATGCACCGCTCTTTAAGCGGTGCAAAGAAGCTGCTTGCGCTCAGACTTTCATACTGAAAAAAAAAAAAAGACTTTCACACTGGGATTGCAGGTGAGGCTTTTTACAGGCGCTATTTTTAGCGCTAAAACGCCTCTAGTGTGAAAGGGGTCTAAATACACAATCAGATTACATAGTCAATCACTCTGTATCCAATCAGGCAGGCCCTTGCACTACACAATTGATTGCAATCTGATTGTACAATCTCCTTTAGATCTGCCTAGTGTATGGCCATCTTTATACAAATATAATTACTAGTTGCGCTTTCAGTGCCATTAATTAGCACACCAAACACATTTTGGCATGTGAAAAAACGAGGGGCAAATTCTGCAAAATGCACAGTAAAAAACGCGCAACACACAAAACGTCAATATGTATCGTAAGCCACATATAGTACAGCCCATTTAAATCAGCAGGCTGCCTATCGCAGGAAAAATGAGATGCAAACTGCGCTCCCACTATGCTAGATGTGAATTGGGCCTGAAAGTGAAATTGGTACGGTAACACGAGAACAATGAGGCTCCATTTACGTGCAATAGATATATATATATAGGGAGAGAGAAAATATTTATCTTGCACTTTGTTGCACCATCATTGCTTCATTCAATTTCTTCCTCTACGACAGGGGTGTCAAACTCGATTTCATCGTGGGCCGCATCAGCATTATGGTTGCCCACAAAAGGGCCGGTTGTATCTGTAAGATTAGATGTCCAGCGCATCACCTCCCCTTACATTAGATGTCAAGAGCTACCCCACCATCAAAAGTTGTGTCCTCCACCCTCCCTTACATCACAGTGCACCCCCATTACCTTATGCTGCTGCTGGGAAGAAGATGGATGCATTGTTTGAAAGCGGAAAGTAAGGGGCTGGAGGAGGACCATCGGGGGTCTGGAGCTCTCCTGCAGTTGCAGGAGAGGTGCAAGGGCCACATGAAATTGCCTGGAGAGCCTGATTTGGCCCGTGGGCCTTGTGTTCGACACCTGTGCTCTACGATGTGCGCAGTAGCTTGGCAGATCTATTAAGATGGTACCACTGCTGAGAGTGTTGGAAGTATCTCTCAAAGAGTATACTCCTCTAATTTTTAATATTGTATATGTTATACTTCTACTTGTTTGAGACACATCAGTAGGGATAGCCTGGCGGTCGTTTCGCGGCAAACTGCTCATTCGCGGTTCGCCGAACAGGCGGACATCTGGCGATATTCGCAGCGGTCCGCCATTTTACATTGAGAAGAACTTTGACACATCCATCAGGTGGTACAGGACAGCCAATTGAGACATTTCAGCACATGGACATACCCCCTACCCTATAAATGGACCTGATCTGGTGGCCATTTTACATTCTGCTTTTTGTCAGTGTAGGGAGAGGTTGCTGTGCTGTGTGGAGCAGGGACAGGCAGGCTGTAGTGACACAAATCGTTAGCTAACAGGTCCACAAAAGTCCTTTTAAGGACTGGTATAGGTTTACTATTGTTTGGTGTGCACTCAGTATATAGGGGTGTAATACACTTAAATACTTTTTGTCAGTGTAGGGACAGGTTGCTGTGTGCGCAGCAAGGACAGACTGTAGTGACTGCCATCACCTGACAGGTCCACAAAAGTCCTTTCAAGGACTGGTATAGGTGTACTATTGTTTGATGTGCAAGTTTTTTAACTGGTGTGATAAACCAGTGGCCCCCTAAAACGACAAATTGAAGAGGGGTGTTATATACCTTCTTCCACATATACTGCGCTTCTATAGAGACTTTTGTGACAGGGTCATTTAAAAAAAATGACAGGCAGAGGAAGAGGCAGGCCCTTCCACAGGGGTAGGGCAGGAGCACCAGGCCGGAGCCAAAGTGGCACAAGGTGCGTTCGATTACGTCAAATGACGCACCAGACTTGGTTGAGTGGCTTACCACCACCATATACCCTCCGCTTAAGTCACAGGAATTATCTTTTGATCCATCAGAAGACATTTGCGATGCGCAGCCATTCTTGGCATTGGATCAGAAGAGGAGGTAGCAACGGCTGCCACTCAGGGGTCTGACGACTGTATCCAGATCAGCCCAAGGAGGTTGGTCCCCGCTGTTACTGCCTACTCCGAGACCTCTACTGTTCGTGGTGGGGAAAGTGACGTTGATGACGACGTGTCTACAGACGTCACGTGGGTGCCCTTAAGAGTGAGAGATGGACCAGCAGATAGGGAGGAGAAGCAGGCCGAACTCACATTGTACAGGAGGGACAAACCTGACTGCTAATGTATCAGGAGCGAGCCATCAACCATGTACGATCACATCTGGAGCTCCCAGGACACCGGCCCATGGCTCCGCAGTGTGAGCTTTTTTTAACGTGTCCGCTGCTGACAATAGTGTTGCCATCTGCAGTCAACGCATAAGTCGCGGTAAGCCCAACACTCACCTAGGGACGACCGCCTTAAGAAGGCACTTGGCCTCCCATCACCGAGTCCAGTGGGAGCAACGCCATCAGAACCCACAAAGCCACACTCCAGGCTCTCACTGTCCAGCCTCTTCTCCTTCTCCTCTATCCTCACAATTGTCCTCCACTCCACCTTCCATTATGTCATCCTCATTTTTTTCTACAAAAAGGCAGGCTTCCGTGGCCCAAATGTTCGATCGTTAAAAAAATGATGATGCCGCATAACCCTCTTGCCCAACGGTTGACCGCTGGCTTGTCGGAACTGATAACCCGCCAACTACTGCCATATAAACTGGTGGAGTCGGAGGCCATTTGAAAATTTGTGGCTATTGGAACACCACAATGGAAGGTCCCAGGAAGGAAATATTTCTCCCAGAAAGGCATCCCAGAGCTATATGGCCATGTTCAGCGGCAAGTGAATGTATCTCTGGCACATAGTGTCGGTGCCAAGATACATCTGACCACAGACACGTGGTCTAGCAGACACGGGCAGGGAAGGTATATAACTTTTACTGCCCACTGGGTGAACCTTCTGACGGCCGTCAAGCATGTAACCCGTGGCACCCATGTAGATTTGGTTTTGCCGCCACGGATTACATGCAGGCCTGCCTCTTCTTCTCCTTCTCCTCGGCTAACTCCTCCTTTTCCGATTCAACCGTCTCTTCTGCTGCGCCGCCCAAGATCCCCAGAACCTATTCGACATGCCAGGTGAGACATAATATACAAATCAAAGATACAACAAGACTGACAAGATTCTAAATATCGTGTGAATGAGCAGCTCAAATTCTCAGGGACACAAGACCGAAGCAAAGAAGACAGTAGGAGCTGAGCGCCACACACATATGTGACCTACGAAGACCCCACAGAGGGTTATATCTGCAGGCCCATATGACCTGCTAACACAGGAGGTCCATCTTGTCTGATTTGCTTAAAACTGGAGGGAGCGCCACCTACATACCCCTATTGATCACTCTGGGAACGGAGAGGAGGATTTCAGGAGGTGTCCAGCGATCCTTAACCCTGCAGAGGTATATCTGTAAAGCTCTCATGACCTTGGTACCTGAGGTCCAACATATCCGGTAAGGGTCCCCCCTCTTACCTGTGTGTGTGCACGAGGAAGAATCCATTGTGGTGGTGGTGGACAACTGTCTAATTAGCTGCACTCTTCTTCCCTATCCCATCTTCCTGGTGGGATTGGATTATCACTATTTTTCTTTAGACACTGCGAATTACATTTTCCTTATTTGTGGGTACCTATAGTTATTTACAATATGGACGTTTGATAACACATGGACATTTGCTATGTCAGTAGACGTTTTGAGACATTATACATCACTGTTTTTGTGCACTCGTTTTTTGGTTTATTGTACACTATTTAAGGGTGAACTTGTTTATCACCAGTATTAATTTTTGCACTATAATTATTTGGTTCATACATTCAGATATACACCTTTAGCGCGACTATATTATTTTTAGATTTTGTCACAAGATTATCACATGTTTTTGTGTCGCAGCTTGCTTTTTTTCTCAATACTTGATTATCATTGATTAGCAGCTTTAACCCCCTTTTTTTCCCATTATGCCAGGTGAGACGTTGCCATGCTGTGCTGCCTCTGTTGTGCCTTGAAGACCAGAGCCACACTGGTCCTGCACTCCTTTCAGCTTTGCGTTCACAGGCAGATCAGTGGCTAACACTGCTCAATTTGACAGTTGGTAAAGTGGTGTGCGACAACGGTGCCAATCTGCTGAGCGCACTAAAACGGCAAAATCACACACGTGCCATGCATGGCACACCTCCTGAACTTGGTCGTGCCGCGATTCGTTGCCAAATACCCTGGGGTCCAGGACGTCTTGCGGCAGGCCAGGAAAATCTCGGCCCATTTCAGAAGATCTTCCATGGCCATGGCTTGCCTTGCTGACATTCAGCGGCGACACAACCTGCCCGTCAGACGTCTTATTTGTGACTGCCCGATGCAATGGAACTCAACCTAGTATATGCTTGATGGGCTGCTCCAGCAGAAACGTGCAGTTAACGACTACCTGTACGAACTCTGCGGCAGGACAGGTTCTGGGGAGCTTGTTTTTTTTTTTTCACCGCGCCAGTGGCTGCTCATGCGCGACTCATGCAGACTTCTGCGGCCATTTGATGGCCGCAGTCGTAGCCAGGGCGCCATCAGTGACATCGTACCTTGCGCCTTCTTTTTGTAGCGTGCATTGCGTTGTGTCATTGATCAAGCCGTCGAGGAGCAGGAAGATGAGGAAGTCTCAATGCCGTATGAATTCCCAGGGGGGGCTACTCCACCTGAGACAAGTCAACAACGGGAGTCTGAAATGGAGTCAGAGGAGGCTGGCGCCGGGGCGAATGAGGAGGAGCAAGAAGAGCATGCTTTAAACCTTTCTGGGATCCCTGGTGTTGTCCGTGGATGGGGGGAGGAGAACGAGGACGACATTATCCTGGATGATGAGCAGGAGCCAGGCCACTACACCGCTTCCAGTTTAGTGCAAATGGGGGCCTTCATGCTCCAGTGTTTTAAGAGGGACCCCTGTATAAAAAGCATAAAGAGCAAGGACCAGTACTGGGTGGCAACGTACTTGGACCCCCGGTACAAACAAAAAATGGCGGAAATGTTACCACCATCACAGAAGGCTATCAGAATGCAGCACTTCCAGGCCTTGCTTTGAGAAATTCTGCATTCTGCTTTTGCTTGCGCTGGCAGAGGAATTTCCACTCAGAGAAACCGTTGCCGGTACCAATCCAACAGCGCCTTCAAGAAGAGGGCGGTTTGAAGATGTGTTGGTCACTAATGATATGAGATCATTCTTTCAGCCGACCCATCGACGGCTGTCCTCCGGATCCAGCATCAGGGAACGCCTAGACCGACAGGTGTCCGACTACATCGGGTTAACGGCCAATCTGGACGCACTGAGAAGTGATGATGGGTGGGCAGGCTTGACCTCTGGCCAGAGCTTGCACAATTTGCAATGGATCTGTTGGCTTGCCGCTCGTCCAGTGTCCTGTCCGAAAGGACGTTCAGCGCAGCAGGGGGGGGGGGGTCGTGACCGATAAGTGCACTTGCCTAGCTCACAACAGTGTTGACTACCTCACATTTCTCAAAATGAATGAGGAATTCAACACATGTGACCAGAAGACCATGTTTGATTTAAATTAAGGTGAATGCCTGTGGGCTAATTTTTGGGGCCTGTACTGGCCGGAACTTACTTCTGTACCCGGTGAATGCCTAATGTACCACTAGCCACAGAATACAAAGTTGTTTGCTGTCAGGTGAACGCCTGTGGGCTAATTTTTGGGGCCTGTACTGGCCGGCACTTCTGAATCCGGTGAATAGCTTAACCTCTTGCCGACCACCCACCGTAGTTTTACGGCGGCATGTCGGCTCGGCTGCGCAAAATCACGTAATATAACGTGATTTTGCATTTCAGCCACTAGGGGCGCGCGCGTGCCCCCTGATCGCCCCTGGTGCTGATGCACGTGCCCAGCGGGCGCGATCACCGCTGGGCACCCGCGATCACTCGTTACAGAGTGAGAACCGGGAGGTGTGTGTGTGTGTGTGTGTGTGTGTGTGTGTGTGTGTGTGTAAACACACAGCTCCCGGTCCTTTCAGGGGGAGAAATGACTGATCGCATGTTCATACAATGTATGAACAGCGATCTGTCATTTCCCCTAGTCAGTCCCACCCCCCCTTCAGTTAGAACACACTATAGGGAACATAATTAACCCCTTCCTCGCCCCCTAGTGTTAACCCCTTCCCTGCCAGTGACATTTTTACAGTAATCCATGCACTGATCGCTATAAAAATGCCAATGGTCCCAAAAATGTGTCCGCCATAAGGTCGCAGTACCGATAAAAATTGCAGATCGCCGCCATTACTAGTAATAAAAAAATATTAATAAAAATGCCATAAATCTATACCCTATTTTGTAGACGCTAAAACTTTTGCGCAAACCAATCAAATGCTTATTGTGAATTTTTTTTTTTACGAAAAATATGTAGAAGAATACGTGTCGGCTTAAACTGAGGAAAATAAATGTTTTTTATATATTTTTGGGGGATATTTATTACAGCAAAAGGTAAAAAAATACTATTTTTTTTTTTTCAAAATTGTCGCTCTATTTTTGTTTATAGCGCAAAAAATAAAAACCACAGAGGTGATCAAATACCACCAAAAGAAAGCTCTATTTGGATGCCAATTTTGTTTGGGAGCCACGTTGCACGACCACGCAATTGTCAGTTAAAGCGACGCAGTGCCGAATCGCAAAAAGTGGCCTGGTCATTGACCAGCAAAATGGTCCGGGGCTAAAGTGGTTAATGTACCTCCAGCCACAGAATACAAAGTTGTTTGCTGTCAGGTGAACCCCTGTGTGCTAATTTTTGGAGCCTGTAATGGCCGACACTTCTGTATCCAGTTTTTCGCTTAATACTTCTGGTAGGTCAGTGTCCATGTTGTGGGACTGTTTGTGCACAGCTAGTAAGTATTTTGTGGCTGCAAATATGACCTGCAGGTTTTTAATGTTCGCCTGCCATTAAAGTCAATGGGGCCCGCCGCAAACTTGCGGTTCGCGGACATTTGAGAAAGTTAGCCCCGTCAGATGTTCGTCCATCATTACACATCAGTAACTGAACTCAATGTAGTGATGGGCTTTCCAAGAATAAATATTTCTGCTGTTCATTTAACTCAGCACTGCAGAACTGCCACTTTAAAATTCAAAGCAAAAGCTATACACTGTCAGAATGAGCAGTGAGTGAGTGATTCTTCCGAATAGAAATTGTGGTATTCATGCATGGGAGAAGCAGAGAGCTGGTAGACTGTGTGGGGCTGAACGGGGAAAGGTTTGTAGGAAAATTACACCTGACTAGTTCTTACTATGGTAAAACTTCTTAGAAATGTGAAATACAAATATGAAAATGCCATCCCTCTCATTCATGGATATGTAATGACTTATCTATTTCCTGTGCAGTTACCTGAAAAGTGTTCCAATAAACGACTTTTTCTTTTATTTAGTTGAATCTGCTGTTACTGCCTTGGGCTGATCGTGACATCATTCTGTGTTATCTCCAAGCAAGTCTGTCATCACAATGAATCTTGTAGTGGCAAAGCTGTTGTGCCTGCTAGCAGTATTTGTGCTGATGATGCTGGGTGCGCTTGGGCCTGTCAAGCTAATTGTGCCAGATTTTGAGAGATCCTCCCATTCACAAAGGATCCTTTCCCTGTGTAATTCCTTTGCTGGAGGAGTATTCTTGGCTACGTGCTTCAATGCCCTGCTTCCTGCAGTAAGAGAAAAGGTATAAACATGATTTTGTTTGTTTTCTTACATTTAACCTGTCATTAGGTTGTGTTGCTGTAGGTGAGTAAAAATCTGCTGGTAACCCTGGGCTGCATAAAGCTCTCCTGAACTTCTTTTCCAACCCTTTTGGCCTCCTACTCCAGGAGCGTGTGTGTGTGTGTGTGTGTGTGTGTGTGTGTGTGTGTAATAAATATAAAAATATATATATTATAAAAAAAACAGCAATACAATATTGACAGAGGTTTTAACGTTTACCCATTCAACTAGAAAATGTATTTTATTGCAGGTTCTGCCCCAGATGATATTCTCCCTTTCTGTCTGACACCTGTGTAATACATAGTGTGGAGAGTCTCCTTTTTGCTTTACTAAACTATTATTTCTCAATATTGGGGTTATTTCTTCTCACTTTTTGTCAGGACAGAAGGGAAATCTCTCCAACAACAAACACAGTGTGTGGAAGGGTTACATAGTTACATAGTTAGTCAGGTTGAAAAAAAGACACAAGTCCATCCAGTTCAACCACAAAAAATAAACAAACAAAATAAAAAACACAGTACAATCCCATACACCCAACTCCATACCCACAGTTGATCCAGAGGAAGGCAAAAAACCCCAGCAGAGCATGATCCAATTTGCTACAGCAGGGGAAAAAAATCGGATTTACCCTGGATCAACTTTACCTACAAATCTTAGTACTCAGTTATATTCTGTACATTTAGGAAAGTATCCAGGCCTTTCTTAAAGCAATCTACTGAGCTGGCCAGAACCACATCTGGAGGGAGTCTGTTCCACATTTTCACAGCTCTTACTGTGAAAAAACCTTTCCGTATTTGGAGGTGAAATCTCTTTTCCTCTAGACGTAAAGAGTGCCCCCTTGTCCTCAGTGTTGACCGTAAAGTGAATAACTCCACACCAAGTCCACTGTATGGACCTCTTATATATTTGTACATGTTGATCATATCCCCCCTAATTCTCCTCTTCTCAAGAGTGAATAAATTCAGTTCCTCTAATCTTTCCTCATAGCTGAGCTCCTCCATGCCTCTTATCAGTTTGGTTGCCCTTCTCTGCACTTTCTCCAGTTCTCCGATATCTTTTTTGAGAACTGGTGCCCAAAACTGAATTGCATATTCCAGATGAGGTCTTACTAATGATTTGTACAGGGGCAAAATTATATCTCTGTCTCTGGAGTCCATACCTCTCTTAATACAAGAAAGGACTTTGCTCGCTTTGGAAACCGCAGCTTGGCATTGTATGTTATTATTGAGCTTATGATCTACCAAGACCCCCAGATCCTTCTCCACTACAGATCCCCCCAGTTGCACTCCCCCTAGTTATAATTTTTTTATTTTATTTTTTATTACTGTTCATGCCTTCATATCCCAGTGATATCCGATGCCACAGGCATCACAAGAGGACAGCCCTATGGGTTGACTGACCGAAAATAAATCCTGACAAAAAAGTAATTATTCTTCCCTCCTGTTTAAATTTTTTTATTTTTATTTTTTAAATGGCTAGTGTAAGATGTTAGACAACAGGAAGTGAAGAAAGATCTACTAAGCGGAGACAGAAATCTCGCGAACCGTCGTAGCTGTACGTCGGTTCCTTTAAGTGGGATAGCAGGTGCCCACTGCACAGCGGGGGTGCCGATGCTCATGGCTTGTGTAAACACACACATCCCATATCTGTGAGGAGAGAGAGAGAGATCGTGAGTTCCTATGAGCTGGGAAAGATGATCTCTCATCTCCTATAGTCAGTCCCATCCCCCACACACACAGGGAACACAGTAATCGGTGCATTTTTATAGCACTGATCGCTGTTTAAATGCTAATGGTCCCAAAAATTTGTCAAAAGTGTCTGATATGTCTGCCATAATGTCGCATTCCCGATAAAAAATCGCTGATCCCCGCCATTACTAATAAAAAAAAAAGCCAAATCTATCCCCTATATTGTAGACGCTATAACGTTTGTGCAAATCAATCAATATACGCTTTTTTGACATTTTTATTACCAAAAATATGTAGAAAAATTCATATCGGCCTAAACTGAAGAAAAAATTTGCTTTTTATAAAAAAAAATTGGGGCTATTTATTACAGCAAAAAGTACAAAATATACTGGGCCGGATTCAGGTAGCACTTACGCCGACGTATCTACAGATACGCCGCATAAGTGTTAATGTGCGCCGTCGTATCTATGTGCCGTGCCCATAGAACTAGATACGCCTGAAAATAGGCTTCATCCGACCGACTTAAAGCGGATCTCCACTCTAAAGTGGAGTCCCGCTGATCGGCACCCTCCCCCCCTCCGGTGTCACATTTGACACCTTTCAGGGGGGAGGGGGGTGCAGATACCTGTCTACAGACAGGTATCTGCACCCACTTCCGGCCCTACGATGCGGGAAAAAGACGGGCTTTTCCCTTGCTTCCCGTCCGTCCCCCGTTGTATGCTGGGAACACTCGGCTCCCAGCACACAGCGGGAGCCAATCGGCGGGCGCAGCGCGACTCGCGCATGCGCCGTAGGGAACCGGGCAGTGAAGCCGGAGCGCTTCACTTCCTGGTTCCCTCACCGTGGATGGAGGGGGGAGCAGCAGGGTGACGAGCGATCGGCTCGTCATCTGCTGCGATCGGCGCGGGACTCCAGGACAGGTAAGTGTCCTTATATTAAAAGTCAGCAGCTGCAGTATTTGTAGCTGCTGGCTTTTAATATATTTTTCTAGTGGCACATCCGCTTTAAGTCTCCTACGCCGTCGTATCGTGGGTGCATATTCACGCTGGCCGCAAGGGGCACTTCCATTTACTTACAAATCAAATATGCAAATGAGGGAGATACGCCGATTCACGAACGTACTTGCGCCCGGCGCATTCATATACGCGGTTTACGTAAGTCGTACGTCCGGCATAAAGTTAAGCCTCATAAAGCAGGGGTAAGTCATGTTAAGGTATGGACCAGGGAACAGCCGTCGGATTTTACATTGTTTACGTAGTAGTACGTGAATAGGGCTGGGCGTAGGTTACGTCACGTCGTAAGCAGTGATTCGACGTATCTTATGGAGTATTTTAGACATGATTCTGAGCATGCGCACTGGGATGCGTCCACGGTACGGTGCATGCGCCGTTCGTTCGGCCCATTTGCATGGGGTCACGGTTCATTTTAATGAATCGCGCCCACCGTCCACCTACTTTGAATTAGGTTACGTTACGCTGGCGCAATGTAGGGAGCAAGTGCTTTGTGAATACTCTGCTTGCCTCTCTGTGTTACGTCGGCATAGCGCATATGAGATGCGCTACGCCGGCAGAAAGATGTGCCGATCTACCTGAATCCGGCCCTATGTGTTTTTTTTTTTTTTTTTAATTATCGCTCTTTTTTTGTTTTATAGCGCAAAACAATTAAATCTGCAGAGATGATCAAATACCACCAAAAGAGAGCTTTCTTTTTCATACATCATGGGACACAGAGTCAGGGTTATACTTCATCATCTGGTGAATGTGCACTGGTAAACCAAAGGTCTTTAGACAGGAAGTGATCCCCTATATAACACCTCCCATACAGGAAGCACTTCCGTTTTTTACCAGTGTCTACAAGGTGGATGGCATGGTTTGTTTGAGCTCTCTGAGCTTCAGATCTCTAGTCCCACAAACGGTTCCAAGATGAATCAAGGGATTGACCGATCGGATTCATTTGACACAGGCTTTTATGCTTGGATAGATGGTACCCAAGCCTCGCAAAGAAGACTCTAGATCCTGCAAGGTTTTGCCTGTAATGTGGTCCCCAGGTGCTGGACCCTGCGGAGTGGAAATCCTGGATACTACAGTGCTAAGACATTTCCTGCAGGGTGCTATACAGCAGGGTTTCCCAACTCCAGTCTTCAAGGCGCCCCAACAGGTCATGTTTTCAGGTTTTCCCTCAGATGAAATGGCTGTGGTAATTACTAGGGCAGTGAAACTGATCAAATCACCTGTGAAAAATAATGGCAAGCCTGAAAACATGACCTGTTGGGACACCTTGAGGACTGGAGTTGAGAAACACTGCTATACAGGTCCAAAGGAGTGGACCCTAAACATGAAAGGGTACACAGTCCTTGAAGGTCCAAGTGACAGGAACCCGCCGTGAAGATTGGGCCCTTTGTTTCTAGGTGGCCCTGGGCGGGTAAGTGTAACCCCTTTTATTTTATTATTGTGGGGTGTCCCAGTGATTGTAACAATCAGTCAAGCTAGCTAAAGGCTGGACACCTGTGTGCGATGGCCATACTGGGGAGTTTTGGGCTAGCTATGGGTGTTTGCAAAGTGTACCTTTTTTGCTTGTGTCTGGCTGTTTTTTACCTGTATGATGGCGCACGATCGTGCATTCACAGAAGCGCCGCTGGACTTGGCAGTTTGTTTGGCCATGGCGCATGCGGCTTTGCCACACATGCGCAGTAGCCTTATCTGGGCACATAAAGATTTGCATTATACATGAATACAGTCACGCTCCTTCGCCGGGACCGCGCATGCACGCAACATTCCGGCACACACCCTGCTTATTTAAGCTGTGTAGGCCAAACGTGGTGCTTCCAGAAGGCAGCTGTGGGACACGGAGCAGGCTCTGAACAGACGCTTGCAGGGGTTCATTTTTTCTTACACGGGTCACGTGAGTCACCAGTGTTAAAGGTGCTTAACTGGATTGTTGCATAGGGGCTTGGTGAGCCCTATTAAAGGGTCTCCCTTCTGAGGGGTTGTAATACTACACCCAAGTACTCTTTGTTTGTGGCCCTACGGTCCTGGACGGTGGAGCTTCAGGACTGCCCCATCGGGGTTCAGTCCGACAATGCCACGGCAGTGGCCTATATAAACCACCAAGGCGGTACCAGGAGTTGTTCAGCTCTGAAGGAGGTGAACTACATACTAGCCTGGGCAGAGGAACATGTGCCAATTATATCGGCAGTCCACATCCTGGGAGTAGAGAACTGTATGGCAGTAATCTGCCATATAATTATAAGCCGCCAGCAGATCTTCCCGGGGCAATGGTCCCTACACCCAGGGGTGTTCCAGGAAATTTGCCAACGTCGGGGGTGGCCAGAGGTCGACCTACTGGCATCCAGGTTCAACAACCAACTATGGCAGGTTGTGTCTCGAACAAGAGATACTCTGCCAATTGGAGCAGATGCTCTGATAGTTACATGGAGACAGTACGCCCTGGTTTATGCTTTTCCTCCGATCCCTCTCCTTCCACATTTGTTGCGCAGGATTCGGAAAGAGGGGGTTCCAGTCATTCTGGTGGCACCAGCCTGGCCAAGAAGGCCCTGGTTCCCGGAGATTGTGAGACTGACAATAGACGGGCCATGGACGCTTTCATGCCGCCCCGATCTACTGTCTCAAGGTCCTATATTCCACCCCAATTTACAGTCTCTAAATTTGACGGCATGGCTAGTGAAGCCAGAGTGTTAAAGGACCATGGCATCTTGGGACCAGTGGTGTCTACTCTAGTTATTGCTAGAAAAGCTGTCGCTAGGGAGATTTATCATAAAGTCTGGAAGACTTACAGTGATGAAAATAAGTATTTGAACACCCTGCTATTTTGCAAGTTCTCCCACTTGGAAATCATGGAGGGGTCTGAAATTGTTATCGTAGGTGCATGTCCACTGTGAGAGACATAATAAAAAAAAAATCCAGAAATCACAATGTATGATTTTTTTAACTATTTATTTGTATGATACAGCTGCAAATAAGTATTTGAACACCTGAGAAAATCAATGTTAATATTTGGTACAGTAGCCTTTGTTTGCAATTGCAGAGGTCAAACGTTTCTTGTAGTTTTTCACCAGGTTTGCACACACTGGAGGAGGGATTTTGGCCCACTCCTCCACACAGATCTTCTCTAGATCAGTCAGGTTTCTGGGCTGTCGCTGAGAAACACGGAGTTTGAGCTCCCTCCAAAGATTCTCTATTGGGTTTAGGTCTGGAGACTGGCTAGGCCACGCCAGAACCTTGATATGCTTCTTACAGAGCCACTCCTTGGTTATCCTGGCTGTGTGCTTCGGGTCATTGTCATGTTTGAAGACCCAGCCTCGACCCATCTTCAAAGCTCTAACTGAGGGAAGGAGGTTGTTGCCCAAAATCTCGCAATACATGGCCCCGGTCATCCTCTCCTTAATACAGTGCAGTCGCCCTGTCCCATGTGCAGAAAAACACCCCCAAAGCATGATGCTACCACCCCCATGCTTCACAGTAGGGATGGTGTTCTTGGGATGGTACTCATCATTCTTCTTTCTCCAAACACGGTTAGTGGAATTATGACCAAAAAGTTCTATTTTGGTCTCATCTGACCACATGACTTTCTCCCATGACTCCTCTGGATCATCCAAATGGTCATTGGCAAACTTAAGACGGGCCTTGACATGTGCTGGTTTAAGCAGGGGAACCTTCCGTGCCATGCATGATTTCAAACCATGACGTCTTAGTGTATTACCAACACTAACCTTGGAAACGGTGGTCCCAGCTCTTTTCAGGTCATTGACCAGCTCCTCCCGTGTAGTCCTGGGCTGATTTCTCACCTTTCTTGGGATCATTGAGACCCCACGAGGTGAGATTTTGCATGGAGCCCCAGTCCGAGGGAGATTGACAGTCATGTTTAGCTTCTTCCATTTTCTAATGATTGCTCCAACAGTGGACCTTTTTTCACCAAGCTGCTTGGCAATTTCCCCGTAGCCCTTTCCAGCCTTGTGGAGGTGTACAATTTTGTCTCTAGTGTCTTTGGACAGCTCTTTGATCTTGGCCATGTTAGTAGTTGGATTCTTACTGATTGTATGGGGTGGACAGGTGTCTTTATGCAGCTAATGACCTCAAACAGGTGCATCTAATTTAGGATAATAAATGGAGTGGAGGTGGACATTTTAAAGGCAGACTAACAGGTCTTTGAGGGTCAGAATTCTAGCTGATAGACAGGTGTTCAAATACTTATTTGCAGCTGTATCATACAAATAAATAGTTAAAAAAATCATAAATTGTGATTTCTGGAATTTTTTTTTTGATTATGTCTCTCACAGTGGACATGCACCTACGATGACAATTTCAGACCCCTCCATGATTTCCAAGTGGGAGAACTTGCAAAATAGCAGGGTGTTCAAATACTTATTTTCCTCACTGTATATTGCCTGGTGTGAAGCCAAAAAATTACATCTTCGGAAATATGTGATTGGGAGAATTCTCTCTTTGCTACAGTCAGCTGTGGAAATCAAATTGGCTTTGAGTACAATCGGAGGTCAATTTTCGGCCCTATCAGTATTCTTCCAAAGGCCTTTAGCCTCCTATTCACTGATCCAAAACTTTATGCAAGGGGCAACTCGCTTGCTTCCTCCCATTAGGTCACCTATGTGTCCTTTGGACTTGAATTTCATGCTGTCTGTATTACAGAAACAACCATTTGAACCTATCAAGGAAACTCCATTAGACTTCCTGTCATGCAAGCTAGCCTTCCTGATGGCTATCACCTTGGCTAGAAGGGCGTCGGACTTGGCGGCCCTTTCATGCAGGGAACTGTGCTTCATTCTTCACCATGACAGAGTCGTGTTACGACCTGTTTCATCCTTTTTGCCAAAAAGTGGTGTCTGCCTTTCATTTAAATCAGGACATTATTTTGCCCTCTTTTTTTTGCTCTCAGCATCGTTCAGCAGATGAGAGACGACTGCATTCTTTGGACGTTGTCCAGGCAGTCAAGGTGTATTTGTCTAGATCTGCGGAGATCTGAGGATCAGACTTTTGGTAAAAAAAAAAAAAAAAGTGTCATGGATATGCAATAAAGTCTGGCAGCTTAGCTGTCTCATGTGTTCATTAGAGGCCTGACCCTCTTTCTGGCTGTCTTTTATCACCTTCCTCCCTGTATGGCTCCACCCCAGGCCATCCCAGGAAGCCTATATTAACCACTGCACTGCTAGTCTGCTTTGCTGTTCAACCTTTGTTTGTAGCTTGTTCCTGTCTGCAGTGTGTTACGTTTACTTTCCTGTGTACCGACCTTGGCTCGTCTCTGACTTCTCCTGTTTGCCTGTTTCCTTGGCCTGTTCCTTGATTACTCTTGTCTGCCTGTTGCCCTGACCTCGGCTTACCCATCACTATCGCTTGTCCTGGTTGCTGCTTCCCCTCTCTCCATGCGGAGCGTGACTTTGGGGACCCCAGGGGTTGCGACCTGGATCCAGCTGCGGCGAAGGCCATCCTCACCACCATAGTTGCATAGTTAGTCAGGTTGAAAAAAGAAACCAGTCCATCCAGTTCAACCACAAAAAAATAAACAAACAAAATAAACACAGTACTATCCCATACACCCAACTCCATACCCACAGTTGATCCAGAGGAAGGCAAAAAACCCCAGCAGAGCATGATCCAATTTGCTACAGCAGGGGAAAAAATTCCTTCCTGATCCCCCGAGAGGCAATCGGATTTACCCTGGATCAACTTTACCTACAAATCTTAGTACTCGGTTATATTCTGTACATTTAGGAAAAAATCCAGGCCTTTCTTAAAGCAATCTACTGAGCTGGCCAGAACCACCTCTGGAGGGAGTCTGTTCCACATTTTCACAGCTCTTACTGTGAAGAAACCTTTCCGTATTTGGAGATGAAATCTCTTTTCCTCTAGACGTAAAGAGTGCCCCCTTGTCCTTAGTGTTGACCATAAAGTGAATAACTTGGCCACAACGTTCACTATATGGACCCCTTATATATTTGTACATGTTGATAAATGTCGTTCTTCTAGTCTTTCCTCATAGCTGAGCTCCTCCATTCCTCTTATCAGTTTGGTTGCCCTTCTCTGCACTTTCTCCATTTCTCCGATATCCTTTTTGTGAACTGGTGCCCAAAACTGAACTGCATATTCCAGATGAGGTCTTACTAATGATTTGTACAGGGGCTCTGGTGAACACAAAGCTGGGTCTTAGACTCCGCGCCCTGGGGAATCATCTTGGGCTCATGCTTCCTCTCTGATCGCAGCAGTCGGCCATAGGGTTCACTACCCTGTGGTGCATCCCTGACCCCAACGGGGTGCACTTGTCACCTGGCCACAGATGACCTGACAAAAAGGACCAAGGAAAAGACAGGTAGCTTCCATTGCCATTTGGGTCTGTCAATTGGTCATTCAGGCCTATGGTCTGAAACATAAAGCTCCCCCCTTTTAGGATAAGAGCTCATTCTACCAGGGGTGTAAAAACCTCCTGGGCTTTTCGCCATCAGGTATCTGTGGCTCAGATTTGTTAGGCTGCCACCTGGTCTTCAGGGCATACATTCACAAAATTTCTGATGGCTATTGTTTGACAGGGTGTCTCCGTCCCCTCAAGACTATTGCTCTGGGCTGTCCCAGCAGGGTTGCCAACAGCCAGTAAATTTACTGACAGTTTTAGAAATCTGTGATTTTTTTTTTTTTTTATATTTTTGCAATTGGCAGAAAATATCGGGCTGATTTTTTAAGTGTTAATCAAGCAAATTACTTTGTTATAGGTATTGTCAGTGTTTCCATATCATGTTTATACTGTTCAAATATTCGCTGTGTTCGTTTTCAATAGGAGTTTATTTAATTTCTCGGATTGCCAGTAAAAAATGTGCTCCGCCAGTAAATTTTCCATGTTTTGTCAGTAAAAAATGCTGCGGGAGGTTGACAACCCTGCATCCCAGCAGGTAATGAATATTAGCCGTACTATGTTTCCCATGATGTACTCAAAAGGATTTTACAGGTAATATGACAAAAAAAAATCCTATTTGTGGAGAAAAAAGGACGTCAATTTTGTTTGGGTACATCGTCGCACGGCGGCGCAATTGTCAGTTAAAGCAACGCAGTGCCGTATTGCAAAAATGGCCTGGTCATCCGGGGCTGAAGTGGTTAAAGTAAAATGCATAATTTTGCTACCGAATTGAAAGCCTAAAAAAAAATCTATAATACGTTGGGGTAGACTGCAAACGCCAAAATAATGAATGTGCAAAACACAGACTTTGCCAAAAGCAAACAACTGGATAATGGGAAATTTAGAGAGAGTTTCCCAGAGGCTCAAGAGGTTAAAGTAGAACTATTTTACTTTCCTCTCCTCAGTCCCTTGCCAATGCTGACATCTGCTTTTGGGATTTTTGATTGGCTGTTTCAGGATGACACCACTCCTATGCATGCACAGAAGAGTTCATCTATTCCAGCAGGTGTCGGGATTGTACATTGAAACATACTGGGATTGATCTACTTAAACTGGGGAATACAAATCCTCTTGCAGCTGTGCTTGGTAGCCAATCCGTTTTGTAACTTTTGCTTGTTCAATTGAGCTTTGTCCAAAAAACTTGGAAGCTGAAGCTGCACCAGATTTTACACTTCCTGGTTCTAGTAAATCAACCCCAGTATGTCCTGCAAGCCTAGCTGTATTTTTAGTGAAGATCAGCTTTAGAGTAGCAGAACCTAGTAAGTGTCTGAGTTGCAAATCGTGGTAAACATTCAATATCTTTTTTAAATATATCCATACACTTTTTAATAATTGGCACTCTGTTGAATGAAACAATATGCCTTATTTTGTGGTGCAAAGTGTTAATAAACATATGTATGTTTTTTTGTTTTTCAGTTTGAGGAAGTTCTAAAAATGGGCAATGTCAGCACAGACTATCCACTGGCAGAGACTGTTATGCTGGTTGGATTTTTCCTCACAGTCTTTGTGGAGCAAGTAATCTTAACATTCCGGAAAGAGAAACGTTCATTTTATGATTTGGAAACCTTAAATGTGGGATCTGATGCTGGTAGTGACTCGGAATATGAAAGCCCATTTATATCCTCCAACCAGGACAACAACCAATATGAAAGAGGCCACAGCCACCACTCTCATAGTCTAAATATCAGAGAACTCTCCAGGTCTGGTCCTCTTCGACTTGTCAGCTTAGTGTTTGCACTCTCTGCCCATTCAGTATTTGAAGGTTTGGCACTTGGCTTGCAGGAACAGGGGGATAAGGTGCTTAACCTCTTTATAGGTGTTATAATTCATGAAACCTTAATTGCTGTGGCAATGGGGGTGAACATGGCAAAAGCAAAAACTTCAATGAGAGATGCTGTGAAGATGGCTGTTTTAGTGAGCATAATGATTCCTATAGGTATTTCAATTGGATTGGCCATTGAGAGTGCCCAGAACATGGCGAGCAGTATAACTTCAGCTCTCTTACAAGGCCTTGCAGCGGGGACTTTCCTCTTTGTTACCTTTTTTGAAATTTTGGTGAAAGAGCTTGAGGATAAATATGATCGTTTACTGAAAGTACTTTTCTTGGTTCTTGGATATGCTGTTTTAGCAATACTAGTCTTCTTTTAAATGGTAGATAAGAGTAAGTGTATTTATATATCTTCTAGAATAGTAAACCTACTTTTTTCCTCTTCTTCTTTTTTTTTTTTTTCTTCTTTTTATGCCTTTTAGTTATGGTAACAAAGGCACATTGGTTATTCCATGAAAATGGCATACCAGGTATAACATGCTCTCCCTTTTTTGGTGGTAGTGGGGGATATGGGAGGACTTGAATTATAACGCTCCTTTTAAAGCATTTTCTATTGTTAATAGAAGCTTATTTTTATTTATTTTTTTATTTTATTTTTTTTGACAGAAACTATAATTGTTTTGCTCCGTTTTATTTATTTTTAAGTTTACACATTTTTTAAACATTTCTTGAGTGTTTTTTTTTTTTGTTTTTTTTACTTCTATTTATTAAAATATTTATTTTACAAATATTTAATACATGATCACTTATTCACTGGTGTTTTTGCAGGGCATTATGGGATTTCGAAAACAATAATATCTGTTTGTCGTTAGTCTCTGTCTCTCCCTCGCTCAAACAATTGAGTATCGTCTGTGATACTTTTTTTAATTTGCACTAAATGTAATTTTTCAGGACAAGCCTTTAGGGTATGCCCCTTTCATCAAGGTTCAACCAGTACTAATGCACAAAGTTTTAGCAGAGTGTTAATAGGACAATCTCTAAAAAAGGAAAAAAAAAAAAACAGACACAAGCGTACGCAACAAAGGTATTTAAGCTTGGATAGCTGGTGAAAAAGGCAGGGAGAGGGCTATGAAATTGGAGGGGAGAAGTTAGAGGTTAGAGCGGTCATAAAAATGTTGACTAGTGATTTAGGAGGCTGAAATATACATTTTAGACCATTATCTTTTGTGTCAAAAAGAATTCTTCTTAGTTCAAAAGTTTAGCCTTTCCTGAGTAGTTTTAAAGTTCCATTTAGGAACCAAAACATTCAGGCCTCCCATACTGTGATCTGGTTGTAAGAAATTATGTCTCACAGGTGTGCAGAAAATCATCTTCCTTAAGCTCTTCATTGGTGTATTTGTGCTTGTAATTTTTGTGCTTTTTCACAGACGAAAGATCCTTGGCTACGTTTTTTGCATTGGATGAGATGCACGACACAATTTCACTCAACTAATTATTAAAAAGATCTCATTAAAACACTACCAAACTACCTCCAAGCAGAACATATCCGTAAAATTCAGGATAACCTAGAAATTGAGGACTTCTAGCATTTGATAGTATAGAATGGCAGTACCTTTGGGCGGTCATGGGCAATATTGGCTTTGGCGAGAGGTTCCTGTCCTGGGTCCAGTTGCTGTACTGTTACCCATAGGCAGTGAAACGGGAAGAGTGCATAGGGGTGCACGTTGTCCCCTCTTCGCCATTGCCATTGAGCCCATGGTGGCCCAAACTAGGGCCAATCAGCCTATCAGGGGCTTCCAGTACGAAGAGATCCATGAGAAACGTATGCTATACGCTAATGATACTGTGTTGTTTCTCAGGGATACTGCTGACTCCCTTTGGGAGGCTATGTCCTTGATCAGATGCTTCGGGGTTGGTAATCAATTGATCCAAGTCTTCTCTCATGCTGCTGGATGCACCTCCGGACAGCGAGACGCAGATGGTCCATGGGGTGCCAGTGGTCTCCAGCTTTAAATATCTGGGGGTACAGGTCACTCCTGAACCCAGGGATTTTGTGTCACTTAATTTGTCTCCCCTTATAAATAGAATACGAGAGAGACAAAATCTGGTCACATCTCAAAATGTCACTCGTAGGGTGGGTAAATCTCATCAAGATGGTGTTTATGCCCCAGCTCCTATACATGCTCCACAATACCCCTATGGTAATCCCTCTTAAGCTGTTTCGCATAATAAACTCTATTTTTAGAGTCTTTATATGGCTTAACAAGCCCCCACGGCTTTAACTGGAACAACTACAGAAGTCCAAGGAGAGGAGAGGCCTTGCGCTCCCTAACCCCTGGATTTATTCCCTGGCCACACAGCTGCAGCATATTACCAGTACAATGGTAAATAAGCAAGAGTCGGTAGGGGAGAGTGTAGATCTAGACCCCATTAGGGCCCTTATGTGTCATGCAACTGGAACAACTGATGTCGCTATGGGATTAGAGGCCCTGGGGTATGCTAAATCTAACAAACGATTCCCGACATATGTCCTTATGCAAAAAGTTTGGAACAAGCTCAGGCAGTGGACATTTTTGCTGATGGGAAGCTGCAGCCTTTTTCTGATTTGAGAGAGCAGATTTGTATCCCCCCAGTCGATGCTTTTTTTTTTATTACATGCAACTGCGACGTGCAGTAGCGGCCCAGTCTGGCGGGGCTCCGCTCCGTGGGTTCTTTCTCTGACCCCTGTATTCCGATACATAGCAGAGGTATCGCAGTTCAGGGGCTTCATATCCAGATGTTGTTCCATGCTCCTCCACACACACCTGGAGTGAAGTTTGTGCTGATTGAACCACTGTACATTATGGGTTCGGACAGTTGTTATGTCTTTGTGTATTATATGCAGATGGTTGCTGGTGTATTTTATTTTTTGTAAACTGTAATGTTTTTCTTTGTTTGTGTTACAATAAAAACTTATTTGATAAAAAAAAAATGAGGACTTCTACATGCTGCCCAAGATCCACAAGCCAGGAAAATCCATCATAACCAATATGAAAACACTGAACAAATCTCAGGCCTTGTAGGAAAAATGTTTAAACCATTAGTCATGAGTAGTGCTAGTTTCCTGCAAGACGCAACTGATTTTCTGAACAAGATCAACAATCTACAGCAATTACTAACAAACACACTTCTAGTCATTATGGATGTAGAATCTCTGTACAGTAACATCCCTCACAAGGATGGAATTGCCGCATGTTACAGATTTTTATCATCCTTGCCAAACCACAAATACAGCGCTGAGGATGTTGTATAGCTTGAATTCATTTGAACACGCACCTACTTCACTTTCATTAATGACCTCTATCTTCAATGTATGGGTACTGCTATAGGAATAACTTATTTATGGCAGACCTGGATGATCAGCATACAACAAAAGCCATATTGATACTATCTCTATTTGGACAGAACAAACTGGGTGGGTATTCGCCACACCAGTATAAATAGGACTTTGTTAGGGCGTTGTGTCTATAGTAGGTGAGCTAGTAAATTCACAGAGAATTTCTTATAAACAAAATAACAAATTTTATTTAAATACATAAAAACAATAAATAACACCCATTGTTTGCCCTGATACAGTATAGATGCTATGATTGGTTAGATGGGGGTGGTGCTGGTCGCCAACATGTTTCGCATGAATTAGCGTCGTCGGGGCGCCGCATCCATCTATTTCATATTTTCATCTAATATGCAAAAAACAAAACAAATTATTTTACATATAATAGTGTTCCAGGGCATAAAAAACATTTCACAGATAATAGTATTCTTGCATAGTATATAATGTATATAAGCTCACCAAAACTGTCAAGTCTGGTTTGTAAACTGCACGAGGCCTATGGTGACCCCAAAGGTGAAAATTTAGCCAATGAGAACGCACCCCCAACGGGAGTCGGATCTGTTATTTTTTTTTGTGGAGCTGCTGGACCCTAGTGAACCCCACAGAACGGCGTAGAACAACAGTATCTAAAAAAATAATAATAGAAATTATGGTAGTGTCATTTATAGTTATACCCATCAGGGTCATCCATAATAGATCATAAATGTTTCTATATTTCCAGTTGCGACACGTACCTGCTGTTCATTTAAGAATAGTTTACCACATGCCCTCAATGGGAGGAAAAACAGGGAGAAAGAACAGAGACCGGAGATTACCTAGGGCTAATCAAAAAAGATTTAAATTGTAACAATAGTCCAGTACGTATGGGAAATAATTTTAATAGTTCATTGGATAAGGAATTTCCCTAAGTAGCCGCGTGAAGGCAGCAACCGGGGTCAGACCATACCAGATCAGTGCCAGGGGTATAAAACATTCAAAAGGAATGTCTCGTGCATAAAGACATATCTATACCCTGCATGCAGAAGTATCACGGGATATCCCCCCCCATAGGTATCAATAGGTAAATAAAATACTGATCTCAGAGGTTGCCCACTGCCAATACCACACAACAAGAGAGGGAGATCCTTAACACTGAAAAAAAAAGCATTAATTTCAGGGTCAATACCTTTGTAGTGCCTTTACAAATATAGAATCTCCTTCTAGCGGTCTCTGATCTCTCCTATAGGGTCCCCCCGGAAGTGAAGGGTCAAACCTGACCTCTGACATCACTTCCTTCAGGTCTTTACAGGCGGCGCATGCGCAGATGGGCCAGAAACGGCCACACCGCGCATGCGCCATAATCCGCATTGCAGCGGATAGGATGGGAAATGTAGTTTCCCATCCTTGTAAAGGACCACACAGCTCCACATAATGGCGTGGTCATCATACGGCCAGCGCCACCTACCAGGTCCTCCAAGGCCTACCACTATACTGGTATATGTGCAGAAAGCAGACCAGATCTAAAACAGGATGTAGACAAAAAAATAAACAGAGTTAAACATAGTTTACATATTGCAGCGTAATTAGCAATAATACATTAGAATTTCTGTATCATACTCTCACTGTATTTCAAACTGAATAAACTGAGTTTTTTTCTTTTCCCTCCTTGAATCAATATTTCAAAATACCAATATTCAAAAATCCCCACTAGATGGCAGAAGAGAGCATTTTTAATTTCAGCATCAAAAAATCAAACAGAAATCAACATAGATTCAACATAGCTTCATTACTTTAGAGAAATGGTTTGAAAGAGAGGGCTGTATTTAAACCTGGTACATATGTGGCCCTTTGATTAAAAATCCAGCGGGCTTCTTGTTGGAGCACTATTTTTTTATAACAATTTCCTCCTCTTTCTTGTAGAGGAACCACTTCTAACATAAAGAATGAAATGACCGAAGGGTCATAGCTATGTTGAAGACCCACATGTTTGCATATTGGTGTATAAAGTAACCCTGCGTCAAGATAATACAGGTGATCCTGGATCCATTTTGCAAAAGGTCTTTTAGTTTTTCCAATATAGAATGCACCACACAGATACAGGTGACTAAATAGACTACTCCTACTGTAGTACAATCGGCATAAGCCTTTTTGTGGTATCCCCCTCTTGGTAATGGACATCCTGTTCCTTCCTTCACCCAGGGTATTGGTCACAATGACCACATTTAAAGGTTCATTTGCCTCCCGTTGCAATTACATCTGGTGAGTCTGGAATAAGGTGACTGTGTACAACCCTGTCTCTAATGGACCGGGGTCATCTGTATACAATCTCTGGTTTAGCTGCTACGTATTTTGAAACAAATGGATCTTCGACTAGGAAGTGCCAGTTATTTGCTATGATATTTTGCGAAAAGTGTCTTGGTTGGAGCTATATGTGGTTATGTATTTAGTTGTAGACATCTTATCTTTTTGGTTCAAAAATCAAAGTTTCTCTAGTTTTGGATTTCGCTCACTGATATGCTTTTTTTTAGTACTTTTTTACTGTAGCCTCTTAATAATAGTCTTGCGTATAAAGCTTTGGATTCGGTTTCAAAATCTGCATCTCTTGCACAGTTGCGACAAATTCTTAAATACTGCCTGAATGGGATACTCCTAACCAAGGGGCGTGGATGGGCACTAGAATAGTGTAATATGGTATTCCCTGCCATTTCCTTTCTGTACAGACTGCTGTGTATAGAACCGTTTGGATCGATAACAAGTCTAAGATCCAGGAAAGGAATGCTAGTTGTGTCCGATTTGTATCGTAAATTTTAGATTGAATTTATTTAAGGAGATATGTCATGAAGTCTGCCAACTGCTTTGCTGTTCCTGTCCAGACGAGCAGGACATCGTCGATGTACCTCCGCCACAATAAGATGTGGCAGAGGTACGTCACGGCGCCGTCGTCTGAAAATAATTCCCTCTCTCACCCCCCCAGGTACAGGTTGGCATACGATGGGGCACACAAAGTCCCCATCGCAACCCCCTGTACCTGGAGGTAGGTGGAACCATTGAACAAAAAACATTGGTTGTAAGAACGTGTACTATCTCTATATTGATGACATTTTTATCATATGGACAGAAGGTCAAGAAAATCTAATAAAATGTTACCCCTTGATGAGCACAATTTGCCCATCAATTAAACTCTTCATAAACACGCATTAAATTTCTTATAGCTGGATTCAGGTAGGAGAGCCTAACGTTAGGCAGGCTTAGCGTATTGCATATACGCTACACCGTCGTAAGTTAGAGAGGCAAGTGCTGTATTCACAAAGCACTTGCGTCCTAAGTTACGGCGGCGTAGCGTGAATGTGCTGGCCTAAGCGCGCCTAATTCAAATTGTGAAGAGGTGGGCGTGTTTTATGCTAATGAATCATGACCCGACGCAATTGACGTTTTTTACGAACGGCGCATGCGCCGCCCGTGGACATATCCCAGTGCGCATGCTCCAAATTACGCCACAAAGACTTATTGGTTTCGACGTGAACGTAAATTACACCTAGCCCCATTCACGGACGACTTGCGCAAACGACGTAAAAATTAAAAAATTCCACGCGGGTCCGACGTCCATACTTCACATTGGCTGCGCCATCTTTTTGGTGGAATATCTTTAGGCCTGAAAACGGCTTACGTAAACGGCGTTTCTTTACTGCGACGGCCGGGCGTACGTTCGTGAATAGGCGTATCTCTCTGATTTACATATTACAGGCGTAAATCAGCGTACACGCCCCTAGCGGCAAGCGTAAATATGCAGTTAAGATAAGACGGCGTAGGAGACTTAGGCCGGTCGTATATTAGCAACATTTAAGCGTATCTCAGTTTGAGCATACTGTGACAGGAAGTCAGGTATATCTGTGGGTGTTGTCACAGACGGGACATACATTTATGCCTTGTTTAGACAATACACCAATTGTTATTAGGCTTCGGCTGCAAAAGTAGCCAGAAAAGGTCTAAGGGCGTTGGAAAACTTCAGCTGTTCAGAATGAGGCAATTAAAGCCTCTATAAGTAATCCAGAGGATTACCACTGATTTGATGCATCCTGAGGCTTTCTGAGTGAAGGAGAGCAGTAGCTGAAAGTCTTCTGAGGAGGTGAGGTGGAGATTGATTTTTCTGTGTGATAAAAATCAAAGAGAGACTATTGTTTTTCTGCTGTATGACCAGCAGTGTCTGCCCAGCACTAGGCTGTGCAAGATTCCATAGATAGGTTCCTGTGTGGAAGGTAGACGCCCAAAGTGGCCAGGGTTTATTTTATGTTTGATTTTGTTTATGCTGTTTGGATGCTTGCACTTGTTTCCAGCAAGATGGAAGAATAAACCAAAATCTTTGTTTTCAACCGTCTTTGACTGCCTGTCTGTATAAATTCAGTGTGTGGTGAACCCATCCAGGGGGTCACACACCCCGCTACCGAGCTAACCCCTTACACATGGTGGAGAATGCGGGCAGTTAAAGTAAACCCAAAATGGAGGAGATACTGAAACAGCTGGCTATAGCAAATCAACAGCAGACGAATGCAGGTTTGCAGCCGAGCCTTGCAGCTCAACAGGCTCAGGCAGCTCAACAGGCTCACCAAGAGAGCATGGCAGCTCAACAACAGGTTCACGCAGCTCAACAACAGGCTCACCAAGAGAGCATGGCAGCTCAACAACAGGTTTACCAAGAGAGCCTTGCAGCTCACCGAGGGAGCATTGCAGGCTTGGAACAGAGACACCAGCAGCAAATGGAGGCCATTGTGAAACCGCTTCAGAGACAGCAGACCGAGGCTGGGAGTCAGGCCAGTAACATACCGACTTTTTGGGTACAACACTTATTGCCAAAGATGACTGCAGATGAGGACCCTGAGATGTTTCTGACCACGTTTGAGAGAGCAGCGGAAAGAGAGAGTTGGCCTAAAGAACAGTGGGCTGGACTAGTGGCCCCCCTATTATCTGGAGAAACCCAAAAGGCATATTTTGATTTGGAGCTTGCAGACACAAAAAACTATGATCGATTAAAAGAGGAAATATTGGCACCTTTCGGTGTAACCCTGGATGTCCGTGCTCAGCGGGTCCACAATTGGAGTTATCAACAGAGGAAGCCACCTCGGTCGCAGATGTATGACCTCATCCATTTGGCTAGGAAATGGCTGCAGCCAGAAACTCTGTCCGGACCAAAAATTTTGGAGCGAGTAGTCATTGACAAATTTCTTAGGTCTCTTCCTAACACCCTGCAGAAATGAGTGAAACATGGTGGTCCAGAAACCGCAGACAAACTTGTGGACCTGGTCGAAAGATACCTAACAGAGAATTTGTCCTCTTCCACCAGAGACGCACAGACTTTCCACCCTAAGACCAGACCCTCCCCACCTATAGGTAAGACTGCATCAAGGGATGGGGGTGGAGAGAGGGACCAAGGAGCAACTAGAGGAATTATCGGGACTACTGCTAATGTTTGGCGAGAGCGGCCTGGAAGACCCATCCCACAGAGGACCAGAAGGTTGATTTGTTGCCGGGAAGAGGGACATATAGCAGCGGTTTGCCCAGAGGGTGATGAACCCATGCAGTGTGACTTTCTGACAGAGAGACGACAGTCCCTTTTTGCAACCACATGCACTGCAGTAAAGGTAAATGAGAAACCTTTATATAGAATGTGCTTAGATGGTAAAAATGTTGTGGTATTGTTGGATTCAGGTAGCCCTCCCTTACTTCATTATTGAAAGGGACCTGTTATATCGAGTGTCACAGAGCATAGAGGACACCATTGAGCAACTGGTAGGGCATAAACCGTACCGCAAGATGGTTTTGGAACTGGCCCATGGGCACATTCTTGGGGGACATTTGGGAGCAGAAAAAACCCGGGAGAGGATCACCCAGAGGTTTTATTGGCATGGGATCACTAAGGAAGTGGAATTATACTGCTCTTCCTGTCCAGTGTGTCAGATTACTGCACCCATGCCACATTTTCGCAGTCCGTTGGTACCCCTGCCCATGGCTCATCGTAGTGTTGTACGCGTTTTTGACGGTTGAAAGATCAGAGGACTTTTGTGTGACCGTGTGTATGCAAGCCAAGCTTGAGCGGAATTCAGTCGAAAAAAACATCCAAGGTTTTACCGACGGAAAATCCGATCGTGTGTTACGGGGGATAAGAAATATTCCAACAACCCCCAATACTGGCTTTCAGGCAACCTCAAACTACTTAGCAGGAAACTTCATTCTGACTGTATTCACAAATACAGGAACTAGGCCCTGCAACAAAAAATGCTCCAAACTGTATAGCCAAATTAATTCATCAAAAAGAATCACACATACACATGGGATCTTTAGTATCTCAGGATTTTACAGCTGCACCCCAGTAATGTTATGCATCTCCTCCCATCTATTAAACCAAGGATCTTGCATTGGTGAAACAGGACAAAAGTTACAAGCACAAATGGTTTTGCACAGATACACCATTAAAGAGCAAAAGGAAGAGGATTCCTGCACACCTGTGGGACATAATTTCTCACAACTAGACCACAGTATGGGAGGCCTGAATGTTTTGGTTCTTAAAGGGAACTTTAAAACTAATCCGTAAAGGATAATATTTGAACCAAGAATAATTCTATTTGACACAACAGATAATGGTCTAAATATGTAGACCTCCATTTCCTAAATCTGTACTCAAGGGGCCAGATCCACGTAGCGCCGCGCATTTTTACGTCCGGCGTAGCGTGTCTCAGATACCCTATGCCGCCGTAACTTACAGCGTATTTTCCGTATCCACAAAGAATTTGCGCCGTAAGTTATGGCGGTGTAGTGTAAATGTGTCGGCGTAAGGGCGCGCAATTCAAATCACTAAGTTGTGGGCGTGTTTTATGTTAATACGCCGTCCCGTGGGGGTATCCCAGTGCGCATGCTTCAAATTAACCCACAACAAGCCAATGCTTTCGACATGAACGTAATTCTACGCAAAGCCCTATTCACGAACGTTTTACGCAAACGGCGGACCATTCGGCGCTGGCCCGACGTCCATACTTAACATTGCGTACGCCTCATAGAGCAGGGGTAACGTTCCGCCGAAAAAAGCCTTACGGAAACGACGTAAAAAATGCGCCGGCCGGGCGTACGTTTGTGGATTGGCGTATCTAGCTAATTTGCATACTCGACGCGGAAATCGACGGAAGCGCCACCTAGCGGCCAGCATAAATATGCACCTTAGATCCGAGCCAGTCGGATCTAGCCCAGCTTCAGGCGTATCTTGTTTTGTGGATACAAAACAAAGATACGCCGGAGCAACCTAGAAGTTACGCGGCGTATCAATAGATACGCCAGCGTAACTGCTTCGTGAATCTGGCCCAAGATTTTTATGACGTCTCTAACCTCTGACCCCCAAACGCCCTCCTGCAATTCCATAGTTTTGCACCAACTATCCAAGCCTAATTGCCTTTACTGTGTGTACATTTGTTTATTTGTTTTTTTCTTAACAATTCTCCTATTAGCACTTTGCTAAAATTGTGTGCATTAGTAGTGCTTTGAACCTTGATGAAGAGGGCACAACCCAAGAGCTTTTCCAGATTTTTATTTTTTTGTTTGTGCAAATAAAAAAAGATTTACGGACAGTGCTCAATTGTTTGTCGCAAGTGCACTAATACGGCTACAATCGCCTCTGCCTCTCTCCATAGCCTAGTATGAGCACATATAATGGAGGGCAATTATTTTGTTAGCTTTTCCTCTGAAGTTGTCTGCTAGCTGCTGTTACCAAGCTCCTGAATCTTACCTTCATCCTTCTGCTCTTGGCCATCACAGGTACTTGATAACACAGGAGCCATTATTTTTTCAAAACAGAAATTAAATTGCTTGTTGTAGACTGACTTATTTATATAGTAAAATGTAGCCATACATTAGCTGTGCAAAGTTTAGGATATTGCCTTTAAGCACTTGCTTACTGGGCACATATACCCCCTTCCTGCCCAGGCGAAATTTCAGCTTCCAGCACTGCGTCGCTTTAACTGACAATTGCGCGTTCGTGCGACGTGGCTCCCAAACAAAATTGACGTCCTTTTTTTCCCACAAATAGAGCTTTCTTTTGGTGGTATTTGATCACCTCTGCGGTTTTTATTTTTTGTGCTATAAACAAAAATAACAACAATTTTGAAAAAAAAACTAAATTTTTTACCTTTTGCTATAATAAATATCCAATTAAAAAAAAAAAAAATCTCAGTTTAGGCCGATGAGTATTCTTCAAATTTTTTTGGGTAAAAAAAAAAAAAAAAATCGCAATAAGCGTATAGTGACTGGTTTGTGCAAAAGTTATAGCACCTACAAAATAGGGGACATAATTATGATTTTTTTTTTTTTTTTTACTAGTAATGGCGGCGATCTGTGATTTTTTATTGGGACTGCGACATTACGGCGGACACATTTTTGGGACCATTCACATTTATACAGCGAACAGTGCTATAAATATGCACTGTTAACTGTATATATGTGACTGGCAGGAAAGGGGTTAAACAGGGGGCGAGGAAGGGGTTTAAATGTGTACCCTGCAAGGTGATCCTTACTGTGGGGGGAGGGGACTGACTGGGGGAGGTGACAAATCTGTGTCCCTAATGTTCAAGGGGCACAGCATCGGTCTCCTCTCCCTGACAGGATGTGGATCTCTGTGTTTACACACAGAGATCCACGGTCCAGCTCGGTTACTGGGCAATCGCGGGTGCCCGGCGGCCCCCCAATGGCTCTAAAAGACAAGGACGTCATATGACTCACTTGGGTCTCACTTGGGTTGGTGACATTGCACTTGTCAGTGCGCTTAGTGATGCTGTATGGAACTCCATTATGCTGTATTGTGCAGCGGAGGTATCCTCTGAGGGCTCTGTCTTTTTTGTGCACACAAATCAGACCGCTCTGTGAAAGTTTTTCCTTATGTCCTTTTCTTTTGACTAGTTCAGTAATAAGGAATGGGAAAGGCTGCAGAAGTCCTTGTAGTTCCTCAGCACCTGGGGTTTCGGTACCCCTTTGAGGAGAGTTTAAAATACCGTATTTATCGGCGTATACCGCGCACTTTTTTGCCCTGAAACGCAGTACACTCGTGTATAGTTGGGCAGGCTAGGCTCCTCTCGAGCTCACGTCCTGGACGTACAGGATGTGAGCGCGAGAGTAGCCGAGCCTGCCCGACTATACACGAGTGTACTGCGCTCGGTATATGCCAGCGCAGTATTCAAACTCGGCGTGGGGATCGAGCGGGGAGAACGCCACAGAAGGACGCCGGACCCGACTAAGAGGACACCCGAAGCCGCAGACGGACGCCGGACCCGACGAGGCCGCCGATGGACGCCGCGCAAGACACCAAAACTGTAAGTACAAAAATCTTTTTTCCACAGGAATGCGGGTCCACTTTAGGGGTGCGCGCTATACGCCGGAGCGCGCAATAACCCCGATAAATACGGTAAATAAATAAATTTATAGATTTCTCCTTAGGTAGGGCAACTCAGTGGTGTAGTGGTTAACTCCCTCACCTGCCAGCAAGAGATTCACGGGTTCGAATCTGGACCCCGACATCAATCTGCCTGGAGATTGCATGTTTTCTCCCCGTGTCTGCGTGGGTTTCCTCCGAGTACTCCGGTTTCCTTCCACACTCCAAAGACGTGTGCCCCGGTGCCCAGTTAAAAAGGGGGTGACCGCTCTCCCTATAGAAGGGACCCCTGCCTTCAAGGACCATACTGATAGGAGGTCCATGGCGCTGACCCGCTCCATGTTTACCATGCTGGGGTCTGCATCGCAGCCTGTTGTGGCCGCAACCTTGATGTCTCAGACACTCACTGAATGGCCAAGGTTTTGCACCAGACTGTGGAGGAGCACCAGCTCCCTCCCTAATTTGTTGGACTGGCCGAACAGTTGGTCCAGGACCTTGTATATGTCTGTGATGCTACACGGGATGCAACATCCTTTATGTCCAGAGCCTCTGTTTCGGCGGTGGTTTTGCACCACCTGATTTGGCTGAAATAGCAATAGGAGGAAGGAGATGGACAGCCGCACTCCGAAATAACTTTTCAAAAAAGTTGTCTTTTTTATTTTCAAGCAGGAACATGCATAATCACCACAACCATAAACCAGGACAGCCGACTAGTTTCGCACTCTTGCTAGTGCTTAATCATGGCCATGATTAAGCACTAGCAAGAGTGGGAAACTAGTTGGCTGTCCTGGTTTATGGTTGTGGTGATTATGCATGTTCCTGCTTGAAAATAAAAGACAACTTTTTTGAAAAGTTATTTCGGAGTGCGGCTGTCCATCTCCTTCCTCCTATTGCTACTGCTACGTGCATTGCCAGCACCTTGGTAATCCGACCGTCCCTGATTGTCTATAGGGCTCACCTGGAGCGGTGAAAATCTTCTTCTGATTTGGCTGAAATGCTGGTCTGCTGACCAAGCATCCAAAAAAGCCCTGGCTGATTTACCCTTCAGGGGTGGGAGGTTTTTTGGTACCTTGCTGGATGACATTATCAAGGATGTTACTGGAGGTAAGAGCACTCTCCTCCCTCAGTCCTCCAGGGGAAAGGAGCCACGCTGCGAGCTGGGTCCTTCATTCCCCACTTAGAAGCTGTATTTTTTTTTCATCAGTCAGGGCCCGCGGGTAAACCCTCCCAGGCCGACAAGGGCTCAGCTGGGGGACGGAAATGTTCCTGGGTGCGTAAGCCGAACACGCCGGCACCTAAACCCACCAATGTATGTAGCCTTACCCCTGCCCGTCTTATGGGTAGTGGGACGGCTTCGCAGGTTCACAGCTAGGTGGGTCTGCAAGGTGGTCTCTTCAGGGTACTTGGTAGAGTTTCTTCCTATCCACCAAACAGATTCTTTCCCTCATGTCTCCCTTCGTCTCGTCGGGCTTCCCTGCTAGGAGCAGTGCAGGACTGGCTAAGCTGCGGGGTAATTTTACCTGTCCCACAGGATGAGGGTTTTCAGGGATTTTATTCAAATCTGTTTAGGGTCCCGAAGACTGACAGGGTCCATCCCATTTTGGACCTCAAAGCCCTAAATTCCTTAGTGAGAGTAAGGGAGTTCCGCATGGAATCCTTTCGTTAGGTGGTAGCTATCATCCATCCATCATCTGGCATCCTTGGACATCAAGGACGCATACTTGCATGTCCCAATTTGCGCAAGTCACCAGAGGTTTCTGCGCTTCGCGTTAGGGGAGGACCACTATCAGTTTGTGGCCCTTCCTTTTGGTCTAGCGTCAGCACCAAGAGTTTTCACCAAGGTGCTCGCACCGATCCTAGCTTGCTGAGACAGCGAGGCATTGCCATCGTGGGCTACTTAGACGACCTTCTTCTGAAGGCAGCTTCTGGCTCTGAATTGGAGGAGGATGGGTCTATAGCCAGCCAAACCCTCCTAGAGTTCGGGTAGGTTTTAAACATTCAGAAGTCAGTCCTGTTTCCGAGTCCGCGTTTGGAGTACCTAGGGTTGATCCTGGATTCCTTGGAAGCAAAGGTCTTTCTTCGCCTGGAGAAATTGCAGACTCTTCAGTCTGCAGTGAAGGTGTTGACATCACGCAAATGTTTTTCTTTCCATTTTTGAATGCGAGTCCTGGGTCTGATGGTAGCCTCCTTTTGAGGCGGTTCCTTATGCCCAGTTCCACACTCGTGTTTTGCTGAAGGAGATACTGTCCAAGTGGAACAAATCTCCATTGTCTCTGGATCGTCGGATTCTGGTAAGCCACCTAGTCAGTCTCTCTGAGTTGGTGGCTGAGATCCCCGGCTCTTTAGTCCGGGTAGTAGTTTCTTCCCCTGCAGTGGATGGTGATTACGACGGACGCCACCCTCGCGTGTTGGGGGGCGTCTGGGGGGTCCAGTCGCTGGACCCTAGCGGAATCCCGTCTACCGATCAATGTCCTAGAACCCACGGGCGTCCAGGCTTTGCCTCTCCTCGTGGTCAAGGAGGTTGCTAAGTCGCCTGATCAGGATTCAGTCTGACAACGCCACGGCTGTGGCTTTTGTCTACCATCTGGTAAACTGGCAGGCAGACTACCTGAGTCGCCAAATGCTGGACCAGGGTTACTGGTCTTTGCACTCAAAGGTGTTTCAACTCCCTTGCAGGAGGTGGGGCTCACAGGGCCTGGATCTCCTGGCCGCTCATCTCAACCGCAAGGTGTCGAAGTTCGTGGCCAGGTCTAGTGATCCCTGTGATGACGCGTCCGACGAGTTGGTGGCCCTGTGGGGGTCAGTATCGGCTACTTTATGCCTTTCCCCCATTGAAGTTGCTCCCTCGGCTGCTCCGTAGAGTGGAGGCCTAGGGGATCCCGATGATTCTAATCGCTCCAGATTGGCCTCGGCATCCTTGGTATGCCGATCTCATGCGCCTGGTGGCGGATGTACCCTGGCGGTTGCCAATGCGGGAGGACCTTCTCTCTCAGGGTCCCATACTTCATCCTGCTTTACAGTCCCTGGCTTTCATGGCATGGCTATTGAAAGACAGGTTTTAAGAGACTGGGGTCTCTCCGACTCGGTCATCTCAACCATGCTGAGGGCACGGAAGTCTTCTTCCAGGAGGATCTACCATCGCACCTGGAAGGCCTACATCTCTTTGTGCAAAGAGATGGGTTGGCGTCGACAGACATACTCTGTGTCCAGGGTCCTGCTGTTTTTTACAGCTTGGAGTAGATCAGAAATTTGCCTTAAGCACCGTCAAGGGGCAGTTTTCAGCCTTGGCTGTGTTTTTTCAGTGGCCTTTGGCGGCCCTTTCTCTGGTGGGTACCTTTTTGTGCAAGCGGTTTAGTCATAAACTTCCCCACTCTTGACCCACCTGATCCCCCCCATTGGTTTTGACACTGGTGCTCTCGGTTCTTCAGGAACCTTCCTTTTAAAAAAAAAAAAGAGATCACTCTCTTGACACTATCTCAGAAGGTGGCCTTTTTGATGGCCATTACTTCTGTCAGAAGGCTTTCTGAGTTGGCGGCCTTGTCTTGCAAGTCACCATATTTGATCCTCCATAAGGATAAGTCGGTGGTGCGTCTGCGACCTTCCTTTCTTCCGAAGGTGGTTTCGGCTTTTCACCTGAATGAGAACATTGTTTTCTCAACTCGCCTTTCAGGACAACCTTGGAGAGAGCGCAGCTCCGCCTCTTAATTAGGAAACACATGCCTTCCTTTAAAACCCTCCTCTTCCACCATGGCCTCAGTTATTGTGTTTCCTCCGCCATGGTGGAAGTACATGTTGTGGGCCAGAGGAGCTGCGCTCTCTCCAAGGGGAGAGGAGTGGGCTTACCTTTTTTTCTGCCTGGTGTGCAGCGGCCATCCCAGCCCCCCCCCCCCCCCGTGGCAAATGGGGGGTGTTCCGGAGTCCTCAGCCTTTCCACGCTCAGTGGCAGCCAAGGCTCTGCAGGAAGTCAGCACTGTAGAGCCCGGGGTCCACAGGCTTAGGCTCAGGTGGCCGGGCGGTGTGTCGCTGCGGTAGCAGTCTGCGAATGGCAGTTCCGGGTCCTGGCAGGTGGGTGATGTCATGCACAGTAGTGCGGCTTCCTGTAGGGGCGTGGCGGCGCTTGGAACGCAGAGGCTAGAGGACAGGCCTATAGAGTGGCGTCTTACGGTTCTGGCCATCTGACGCCGGACCCGGGAAATTTAAAAATTAGATGGTCCCAGCTGCTTTCCCTATTGCGATGGAGGAGGGGTCGACAGCGATGGCGCAGACAGGCACCCCAGACACCGCTCAGGTCCAGGTAAGAGGGGTACAATGGTGCCTTTTATTCTTTACCTCATGGACCTGTGCTGCAGGGTCATAGGTAAACTTTTCTCTGTCCCTGTCAGCTTGCACGTGTGGTGATTTGTTTATTCTGGTGTTTTCCTTTGGTTTGGTGTTTTTTTTTTCTTTAAAAAAAAAAAAATCATTAGGTGGGACATTTCTCCTCTTTATGTTTCTTCAGGAAAAACTGAAAACTAAAAAACCACCAACTCAAAGGAAGTGTCTTTCTTGCAAGAACCCTCTTAGAGATACATGGCAGAAGGCCATGTGCAGAACCTGTATCAGGGATCTGGTGGAGGAAGAGACATCCCAACAATATAAGGATTTATTTTCCTTGGTGCGAGAACTCACAAGTTCTCTGAGTTCAGTTAAATCCATGTTGGTTCACAGTCCAGCAGTACAATCTGAACCCCAGCAATCACCACCCAGCCCAAAAGCCTCCACCTCTAAGTCAGAGTTTGGAGATTCTGGGGATGAAGGGACAAGTACTCTTCGCTCAGTCAGAGATTCAGAGGAAGAGGATAGCGGCTTTCTCTCAGGTGTCATGATGCACGGATCTTGCGTTTGAGGACATGGGGGTATTGAAGGACGGCATGGATAAAAGGGCAGACTCCCTGCTGAAAAAGACTTGGGATTCTACGTCACTCAGTCCTAAACCTGCTATGGCTTCCACAGTGATGGCAAGAAACTTAGAGTGCTGGGTGGAAAAACTGATGAGCCATGTAGAAGCAGGCACACCAAGAAAAGATATATTGTAATCTTTTCCCCTGGTTTTAAAATCAATCAGGTACATGGCTGACGCATCAACTGAATCAATCAAGATGGCAGCTAGATCTTCTGCCTTAGTAAATTCAGCCAGGCGTGCAGTCTGGCTTAAAACCTGGACAGGAGACACAGCCTCTAAAATCAAACTCTGCGGTTTACCCTTTTCAGGGGATTTACTTTTTGGGCCAGATCTAGAAAAAGTTTTGGACAGAACAGCCGACAAAAAGAAGGCCTTCCCTGCCAAAAAGAAAGAACCTGTTTAAAAAAAAAAATCGTTCTTTTCAGCAATCCTACAAAAATAGAGAGGAGAACAAAAAACGCTGGGTTCCACAAAAGGGTAGGGGAAGAGGAGGAATTATTTTCAGTGGGGGGAAGATTGTCCGCTTTCTTTTTTCAATGGAACCAATTGGTCAAAAGTCCCTTTGTAAGAAACTTTATTGCACAAGGGTACAACCTGGAGTTTTCAGAATGCCCTCCATGCAGGTTTTATGTTACAGCCCTACCAAGGGATCAGGAAAAAGCTTCCGCTATGATGAGCCTATTAAAGGATCTGATCCAACAGGAAGTCATTATCCAGGTCCCAAAACAACAGGAGGGAAAAGGGTTTTACTCCCACATATTTTAGTAAAAAAGCCCTCAGGCAAATTCCGCCTAATTCTGAACCTGAAGATCCTGAACAAGTCCATAAGGTACAAGCACTTCCGCATGGACACTATCCACTCCATAATGAAGTTAACACCGAATTGCTCCATGGCTTCTCTGGATCTAAGAGATGCTTACCTACATGTACCAATAGCTCAGGCCTCCCAAAGGTTTCTTCGCCCTGGCAATCGACCTAGGGACTTCAGTTTGGCATCTACAATTCAGGGCTCTGCCGTTCGGTCTTTCATCCTCCCCCAGGATTTTCACAAAGGTGATGGCGGAAGCCTTGGAACCTCTGAAACTGAGGGGGGTCTTGGTTGTTCCATATTTGGACGATCTCCTGTTTTTTGCGGATTCAAAGGATCAGCTTGTGACAAATCTCTAAGTGTCGCAGACTCATCTCAAAAGCCTAGGATGGCTGTTGAATCTAGAAAAGTCAAACCTAGACCCTGCACAGGAGATGAGGTTTCTGGGTTACACCATCAATTCAGTTCTCCAAAAGGTGTTCCTCCCTCAAGAAAAGATAGAGAAAATCTATACCGCAGTGAGTCAGATTCAGACAAATCTCTCAGTATCAATACAATCAGCCATGGCAGTTCTGGGCCTACTCACGGCTTCGATTCCTGCGGTCCAATGGGCAAGATTACATTCAAGACCCCTACAGAGGAACATCCTACAAGTGTGGTCTCACCAGAAATCACTGGAAACATTTCAAACCAACATCAAGGGTAAAACGGGCCCTCTGGTGGTGGAGAGATCCTTCCAATCTGTCGAAGGGTCTCTTATGGGTCCTCCCTTTGGACAAGCGTCTGACAACAGACCAAGTTCTTGGGGATGGGGAGCCCATCTGGACGGACAGACCGCACAAGGGTCTTGGTCCAAAGTGAAGGCAAGGAAGTCATCAAATTGGTGAGAGCTGAAAGCCATTCTTATGGGTCTCCTGGCCTTTCAACAGATGCTGAAGGGTCGTCATGTTCAGGTCTTGTCGGACAATACAACAGCAGTTGCTTATGTGACCAAACAAGGTGGGACCAGGAGCCAAGGTCTGATGGAATTAGCCAACCAGTTATTGTCCTGGGCGGAGCTAAATGTGATTTCTTTGTCAGCAGTTCACCTAAAAGGATCTCAAAATTTGTTGGCAGACCTTCTGAACAGAAGGAGGGTAGTAGAGGCAGAATGGAGTCTGAATCGGGAGATATTCAACATGATCTCCAAGGAATGGGGGCATCCTCAAGTGGACTTTTTTGCCAGCCAACAAAATTCAAAGGTCCAGGAGTTCTTTTCTCTCCACAGAGGAGACCAGGCGATAGGCATAGATGCTCTAGCCCATCCATGGGATTACCAACTGTGTTATGCTTTTCCCCCTTTCCCTTAATCCCGTTAGTTTTAAGGAAATTCACGGAAGAAAATACCAATCTAATTCTGATTACTCCCTTTTGGCCAAAGAGGCATTGGTTTGCAACAGTTTTGAATCTGGCCGTAAAGCCTCCATGGAAACTACCGTCCAGGAAGGACCTTCTAACACAGGGCTCTGTGTGTCATCCAGAACCCGACAGGTTACACCTAAGCGCTTGGTTTCTGAAGAAGACATTCTAAAAACCAAAGTGTGAAGAAAATAGACTTTATTCTGGATTTTCTCATAGGTTCTGTTTGTTTTTTAAGAACCCCTGGACCGATCTGGGTGAAATTTGGATATGTTGGTCCCCAAGATCGGAGCTATCAGGGCATATGTAATTGTAGGGATACCTTGTGTGGAAAGGGGTGCTCCAACTTTTGGGAAACTTGGGGTGCTCTCTGCCTGGAGATAATTGGTTTATTCCTTAACTGATTTCAATATCTCCCAGGCATAGCTTGCTGTGATATCGTCTGCGGTGTCATGTAAATGAACTTTGGTCTGTCTCTCAAGAAGCGTTCATTGTGTGAATTTCTATTGTTTAGCAGGTGAGAAGATCTCACCTCGTCTGGGTAAATGACCAGTAATTAACACATGTGGATTACATCGGAGACAGGACGTCTGTCTCCTAAGAGGTCTATTGTAGTGGGGGGGGGGGGGGGCTCGTTAGTAAAACCATTGTATGATGATGTGTGAGGAGATTATCATTGTTCATCTGATTACGTCAAGTATTCCTTTTGCTGTATATAAGTAACCTCCAGTCTCAATAAAGCTATTCTATATCTGGACACCCTTCATGAAGTCTTGGCTCATGTTTGGGGGGAACATTCATCTTGGAAACTGCATTCATCTCCACTATCCCTCTACCTTCTATGGGAGCGATAATCACTTATGCTCGGCGATTGAGGGACGGAAAGAAGGCCGCAGTACCTTAACCACTGCAGGTCTTAAAGCGGAAGTAAACCTATCGATTTAACAGTTTCAAAAAGCAGTTACATTTCCGGCATGCCGGGATTGCTAACTGTCACATTGGTTGTGCTCTCAACCAAACTGTCAAACCATCCAATGGCTGGTGTCATAACTGATCACATGTGCAGCATCATGGCAGTTGAAGATTAAACATAGGCCAAGATGGCAGCTTCCTTGCCTGAAAATGATAGGTGGGTTTACTTACACTTTAACACAAAGGTTTGTCTGACAAAGTAGTAAGGACCCTACTGTCCAGTAGGAAGAAGGTAACTAGAGCTATATACCTTAAAGTGTGGAAGAAATTAAATTCTTGGTGTTCTTCCAAAGACTTTCAAACCAAGAGAGTAGTTTCAATTCTGGAGTTTCTCCATGAGGGAATGGAGAAATGACTTGCAGTCAGCACCTTAAAAATGCAGGTAGCGGCTCTTTCTGTTTATTTTGAGAAAACTCTGTCCAGAGAACCCTTAATTTTTAGTTTTTTTAGGGCACTTGCACGGAACAGACCAGTGACCCTCAAAGTTTTTCCCAGCTGGGACTTATCTGTTGTTTTACTGGGTTTAACGGGAGCTCCGTTTTGAACCTTTAGAAGATTCTTCTTTGAAAAATTGAATTCTCAAAACATTTTTTTTGGTGGCCATTACTTCAGCAAGATGAGTCAGCAAACTCCAAGCTCTGGCCATTACAGAACCTTTTCTAAGAGTCTTTTCAGACCGGGTGATCCTTCAGACGGATCCCGCCTTTCTCCCAAAAGTGTCATCAAATTTCGATCGGTCGCAAGAAATAGTCCTACCCACTTTTTCTTCAAATCCTACTAACGCTGGGGAAGAAGCATTTCATACTTTAGACGTGAAAAAATGTCTGATACTGTTTCTTTCGGTCACCAAAGAATTCAGAAAATCAACTGCTCTTTTATAACATTTTCAGGTCCCCGGAAAGGGGAAAACGCATCCAAAAGTACGATAGGAAGATGGCTCAAACTCGCAATTATAGAAGCCTATAAAGCTAAAGGAGAAGTGCCTCCCTCAGGTATTGCTGCACACTCAACGAGATCAACTGCAGTTTCCTAGGCCGAAAGGGCCGGTGCCACACCCAAGCAGATCTGCAAGGCTGCCACCTGGTCCAACTACTCAACGTTCCCCAGGCACTATAGGTTGGACTTATTGTCTGCCGCAGATCAAGCCTTTGGCAGGAAGGTACTGCAGGCAGTAGTCCCACCCTAGGGTAAGTTACTTGTTTATCCTCTCCAAGGTTGTCCTGAAAGGCGAGTTGAGAAAGAATTAATTAGACTTACCGGTGACAGTATTTCTAAGAGCCTTTCAGGACAACCGCTATTTCCCTCCCTAATGTATATTAAAGTAATAGTTAAAAATCTATCATGGTATTGTGGTTTTCTGTGCTTTATCTTCCAGAGAGTCGGACCACAATAACTGAGGCCATGGTGGAAGAGGAGGGTTTTAAAGAAAGGCATGTGTTTCCTAATTAAGAGGCGGATCTGCACTCTCTCCAAGGTTGTCCTGAAAGGCTCTTAGAAATACCGTCACCGGTAAGTCTAACTAAGTATTTTCCATCCTTATGTCCTTGGCCGGCGCATCCTAAGGAGGTTGCGCTTCATACTTTGGGCGTGGTACACGCTTTGTGGGTGTACCTGTCCGCTGCGGCTCCATTTTGGAGAACTGACGCACCTTTTGTGTCTGTGTCTGGTCCACAAAAAGGTCTGGCAGTCTTGTCCGCCCAATTTCTCGGTGGATCAGGCAGACAGTCATACAGGCCTATGCTCTTAGGGGGCGGGCGCTCCCTTTCCGGTCACGGCACTTTCGACCAGGGCAATTGGTGCTTCCTGGGTTTTCCGACATCAAGCGTCTGTCTCACAGGTGTGCGAGGCGGCGACTTAGTCATCCATTCACATTTTTTTCAAAGTATTACATGGTTGCTGTGAGTGCATTTTCTGATGCTTCTTTCGGCCACTAGGTTTTGCAGACGACTGTTTAAAGTTGCAACTCCTCTGCTTGTTTTGGGGTGAACTTATATTGGTTTTACTGATACTGTTCCCACCCCTAGTTTTTTGACACTGCTTGGGGACGTCCCACTTGTCAAGATTTAAGGAGCTGTGTCTGTCCATGGACGATAAGAGAAAATAGGATTTTTTTTGTACTCACCGTAAAATCCTCCTTTTTAGGTTTGTACTGCTTGTTACGAACTGAGGCTGCATACTGCAGGGAGGAGGGTTATGTCCAGAGGGACCGCTCCATGGGTGGAGCTGTTCAACTCTGTTAAAGTAACATGTATTTAATTATCTAACATGTTTCTGCCTAGTCCTCTCCTGTGAACAGGAACATAACCCACTTGTCAAGATTTAAGGAGCTGTGTCCGTCCATGGACGACAGAGAAAAGGATTTTACAGTGAGTACAAAAAAATCCTATTTTTTTTTTTTCCAAATTTCTGCTCTTTTTCCGCTTATATCGCAAAAAAAATTATTTGGGACTAAATACCACCAAAAGAAATCTCTATTTGTGCGAAAAAAAAATTATGAAAAATTTCATTTGGGTATAGTGTATCATGACCGCGCAATTGTCATTGAAACTGCGAGAGCCCTGAAAATTGGCCTGGGAAGGAAGGGGGCGTAAGTGCCCATTATTTATGTGGTTAAGGAAGTGGCAATCTCTCACCAGGAGCTTGGCAGCAGTGAAAGTATAAAAATGTGAGTAATTTGGCACATAGACAAATTATGTAAAAACCGTAGAACCTAAAGGTACTTTGTCACTTATTAAATCTACGAGTCCATCTAACCCTACCCTCTTCACAGTTTGACAATGCTGCTGTGCATGAGTGGTTACGCTGTTCCTGTTCAGATACAGCGAGTGGGTGTAGCCACCCTAAGGCTGGATTCACACCTATGCATTTTGTGTGCATTTTGCAGATTTGTACTACTATACATTTACCATGGTTTCCTATGGAACACGTTATGTAGTGCAAATCTGCAAAATGCAAAAAACACTAAAAATGAATAGATGTGAATCCAGCCTAAGGCAGGAGGTGAGGTACTGGCTAAATAAAGGGGGGGGGGGGGACAATGCAACCACCACATCTATGGACTGGTAAGCTGCAATGTAATACATTTTTATTTTGGGGCTTCGATGCACTTTAATTTGAGGTACAAGGAAAAAAAGTTATTTTTTAATTGTCTGTGCCAGGAACTCCACTCTGATGAACAGATTTTCTCTTTTCTTTACAGGGACAGCCCTTTCTTTTATGGAACAGTGTTGCTTAAATTGTTGTGATAGAAGTCTCCTAGATGATGTGAGGAATATTATGGAGCAGGGTATAGGTGTCATCTAGGCAATGCATAATTTTTAGTGCTGTTCAGAGGGGTTAGCAAATGAACACAAAAAAATAAAATAATCCTTAGGACCTTTTATACACCCATTTCCGAAGTACGTTGCAGTGCCAATAATGTTAAATCGCACCCGATGCACTATGCAGGTGCAACAACATAGACGCATCTACATGTACAGTGTATACGTGACACACCACAGTAGTTTGATGGGTTAGCTCACCTTTACCAAAAACTGCCTATGCAGGTAAGGGGTGCCTATAGATAAAAACAAGCTATGCAGATGCACGTATATATGTATTCTCTTTTTGAAATAAAAAAAAAAAAAAACAAGCTATGCAGGTTTCTCTAAAGTCAGAAATTGACCGTGCTATAGGTGAAGGCCATTTACATCCTGTAACCTGACCGAAAAACTACCAGAGACAGCATTACTGCTCAACCCAACAATTAGAGGAGCAAGCCTTTAGAGATTTTAGCTTGTTTACTGTAATGTAATAACTTTTTACCTTACCTTGTCACATATACTGTTTATGGAGACATTATTGGGAAGGGGGGGGGTTTGCTTTTTATATTCATGTTTTATATGGTTGCATATAGCAGATCAGGGCCTGGCAGGGGCGGACTGACCATTGAGTCACTCGGGCACTGCCCGAGGGCCCTATGCCACTAGGGGGCCCCATCAGGGTTGCCAGGCTCAGTAAAACCAGGGACAGTATGTAAAAATCTGTGTTTTTTTTACATCTGTCCCTGATATGTCCGAAACTGACATGCTTTTGATGTGAAAATCCAGAAATTTTAGCTGCCCCGCCTCTGCACTGCCTCCTGGCGTGGTGGCCATCTGTAAGCCTGGGGCCCCATAATCTTCTATTGCCCAGGGGGCCCCATGAGTTGTCAGTCCGCCCCTGGTTGTGGCTCTCATTTTACTCTCATGCTGTGGCTCTCATTTTACTGTATTTTTATGAGACCTATTGTAATACCAGTATTTTGCTTTATGTGTTTTGTTTGTTTTTCAATTTTTTTATATGATAAAAATATTTATTTGTAGTGCTACTTATTTCTGTGGGTGTCTTTCCCACATTTCAAGGCAGGAATGAAAGTCATAGCTGGAGTTGGGTATTTTTACTTCATATTTACAGTATATGTTCTCTGTGTACTATAATGTTACTCCTAACGGTTTGTGATCCTCCATATGTAATGACCCCAAGGTTATAATTTAAAGCATCTGTTTTTTCTAGGGTTGTCCCGATACCACTTTTTTAGGACCGTGTACAAGTACCGATACTTTTTTTCATGTACTCGCCGATAGCGATTACCGATACTTTTTTTTAAATGCAGCCATGTCTCCCCCCAAATGCAGCCATGTCTCCCCCCAAATGCAGCCTTGTGTCTCCCCCAAATGCAGCCTTGTGTCTCCCCCAAATGAAGCCGTGTGTCCCCCAAATGCAGCTTTGTGTCCCCCAAATGCAGCTTTGTGTCCCCCAAATGCAGCTTTGTGTCTCCCAAATGCAGCTTTGTGTCTCCCAAATGCAGCTTTGTGTCTCCCAAATGCAGCTTTGTGTCTCCCAAATGCAGCTTTGTGTCTCCCAAATTCAGCTTTGTGTCTCCCAAATTCAGCTTTGTGTCTCCCAAATGCAGCGTTGTGTCTCCCAAATGCAGCTTTGTGTCTCCCAAATGCAGCTTTGTCTGTGTCTTCCCCCCCCCCCCCCCAAATGCAGCTTTTATGTAGGTCTCATCATCTTTATCATTATTATTTTACCTTAATGGCCAATATTATTGTCACTAACATGAATTTCATACTCTATCTTTATTACTAACCTTATTATTATTTTGCAATCAATTTAATTGTTACAAACATTATCATTGGATATGATTTTAACATAATGATTTCCATTTTTACCATCAATAATATTTCCAATGTAATATCTTTTAATTGCTAATATGTTCCTACTGTTATTTTAGTTTGTTCCATAAATGTTATAATCATGTATTGTAATAATGTATGTAAGATGTGTTTAGTTCCGTCTAGTTCGGTGCTCGGGGGACATTACAGCTTTCATTTGAATAGCGGTGTGTTCCCCGCCGCGCGTCGTCATAGCCCCTCCCCCTTGTCCAGGCACTTAGACAGACCACCCTTCCCTGTCTATCAAAGTGCCCGGACAAGGGGAAGGGGCTATGAAGACACGCGGCGGGGAACACACAGCTATTCAAATGAAATAATAAGGGGGCCCCCAGATCCCGGCCCGCACCCTATGTGAATGAGTATGGGGTACATCATACCCCTACCCATTCACCTGGTGGAAGAAAAACACTACACAGGTTTTAAAGTAGTTTATTAGGCAGCTCCGGGGGTCTTCTTCCGACTTTGGGGGTCTTCCGACTTCTCCTTTCTGCCAGGCACCACCGCTGTCTTCTTTCAGCTCTTTTCCCAGCGGGGGCCCAGTCTTTTCCCTTCTTCTGACTTCGGGGGGTCTTCCGACTTCTCTGCTCTCTTCTCCCGCTCTCTGGTTAATTTTCTCTTCTGCCGGGCACCACCGCTGTCTTCTTTCAGCTCTTTCACCAGCGGGAGCCCGGTCTTCTGCGTCGCCTTCTTCTCTTCTTCGATGTTGACTCGACGCTCCCTCCCCCTGTAATGTCGGGTGTGTGGTGCGCGACGATTTATATAGGCCTCTTATGACGTCACAGTCCCTGTTGTCCCAAGGGGTAATCATAGAGTTGGCCCCAGAGGATCGGGGGTCAGGATTCTATTCAAACCTATTTAGGGTTCCAAAACCAAATGGGGATGTCGGACCTATGCTAGTTCTAAAGAGTCTGAATCAGTTTCTGAACATTCGCTCATTCCGCATGGAGTCTGTCCATTCAGTTGTTTTCACCCTTCAGGGAGGAGAATTCCTGGCATCAATAGACATCAAAGATGCATATCTACATGTGACAATATTTCCCGCTCACCAAAGGTTTCTAAGGTTTGCGGTGGATCAGCTGCACTTTTAGTTTGTGGCCCTTCCTTTCGGGCTGGCTACAGCACCTCGTGTGTTCACAAAAATTCTGGCCCCGGCCCTAGCAAGTCTAAGGGCACGAGGCATGGCAGTAACAGCCTATCTGTCCGCCGCACGCTTGGGCCACAATGTGCACAGCACAGTGGAATTGTTTGAGTACCTAGGCTGGGTCCTCAATCTGGAGAAATCTTCCTTGCAGCCTCAAAAAAGGCTAGAGTACTTGGGCATGATTATAGACGCGTGCCTAAGCAAGGTATTACTTCCCAAGCCAAAGGCAAAAGCCATAGGAGACTTGGTCCAAGTGGTAAAGGCGAAAAGAAGGCCTTCCATCCGTCTATGCATGAGATTATTGGGAAAGATAGTAGCTTCATTCGAGGCTGTCCCTTATGCCCAGTTTCACTCAAGACCGTTACAGGGCAGAATTCTGTCAGCTTGGAACAAAGATGTGCAGGCCCTGGATCTTCCTATGATTTTATCTCCAGGGGTTCGCCAGAGCCTCAATTGGTGGTTGCTCCCCAAAAATTTGTCAGAAGGAAAATCCTTCACTCCAGTTATCTGGAAAGTGGTGACCACAGACGCCAGCCTTCTGGGCTGGGGGGCAGTTCTAGAACAAGCATCTGCCCAGGGGAAGTGGTCCAGGGCCGAAAAGCTCCTACCCATCAACATTCTGGAGGTTTGGCAATTCATTTGGCCCTCAAAGTTTGGTCTTACAGACTGAAAGGCTGGCCTGTTCGGGTTCTGTCCGACAATACTACGGCCATGGCCTATATTAATCACCAAGGAGGCACCAGAAGTCTGGATGCCCAAAAAGAGGTAGATCACATCCTGGCCTGGCATATTCCTCGCCTATCTGCGGTCCCCTCAGTATACCCCCTTCCTTTCCCCGGGTACCACCCACAGTAACTGGAGCTGACACCCTGATAAAGGGGGCACTATTGTACCTCTGAAACACATTGGTTACTTTTTGAATTGTCCCCCTGACTTTTATTGGAATAAAGTTGTATCTGAGTCTGCTTGGGCTACTGAGATCATGTAAAAGATTGTGGTGCAGCATTCTCTTTCGGATGTCTACAAAAGGGAGACCTTTTTAGAGGAATGTACAAAAACATGGTATACAGCAAAGTACCTACTCACATTTGAAGAGTAAGAACAATAACGCATTTTGTATTGGTTTTTGGTTTTCTATGTGTGGTTTATTAAGTCATACCTCATGTTGATTGATTGGCGGATTGAGTTTCCATTCGTACTGGGATCCATTTGCATGGGACAATAGAGGGACTGGTTTGGGAAGAGCAGAGAACGTGGCTGGGTTATATACCATAAGCTCGTTCATGAGATCAAGAAATCTGGTAAGCGGCAGTGATTTCTGTGGTGGCGGCTTTTCTATCCATTGGGGATTATCACATTTTCATTGGGTGTTTCGTTTATCACCACAGCATTTCATGTTTGGAAAGGAACTTATGAGCACTGGATATATTGGACTCTATTTTGGACTACATTTCTATATTGTGTTTACACTGCCACCTATTTGCATATTCTGTTACAAATTGCACATAGAAGTGACAGGTTCTTGCGAGTGGTTAGTGTCATCTAGATATTCCACTGACAAGGACTGTCTCATTGGGTGTTTAGGATTTAATTAATCACTTTCACCTACTTCGTCTCTTAAGGGGGAAAGTAGGTGATCTTTAACAACCACCAAGGGTGTGTTTTTTTGGTTTCGATACCAATCTTTTCACGTTTTGTCATTTTTTGCATATATAATTTTATATTTGCAGCGCAGCCATTTTTCTTATACAATAATTGTGTGAATACCTTTCTCACTGCCCAAACACACAAATCCCTATTACTAGCACTAAGATCTGCCCCTGCTAATGTCAGATATAACAACGTGCATACACTAATCTGCATTCAATCAGATTGGCCATCTTGTTTTCTGTCAGACCCCTGCACCAATTACATAGAACACAAGGGCACGGTCCCACAATGCAGTCTCACACAGATCAGCAGTGAATTTACAACTGAGATTACAAGTATTTGGTAATATAATACAACAGTCTCTCTTTAGGACAGAGATGTCAAACTCTATTTCATTGTGGTTCACATTGGCAATATGTTTGCCCCTTAAAGGGCTGGTTGTATCTGGGTGCACTACTAGAGTTCAGGGTTACACTAGGTACAGAGTACAAAACTCAAGATTACACTATGTGCAGGGTTTGCGCTATGTACAGAGTTATATATAACAATTTTGGGCCTGGAATTTCACCAATGATTAGCACTGGAAGTATCTAACTAGTTCATTGAGAACTATAAGCCAACAGCCACAAAGAATGTCAGGGCTTGTAGTTCATTCACACACTGAGCTTTGTGTATGAGTGATGTGGGCGGAAGCCCCGCATGGCCATGCTGATTTCATATGGGGAACATACTGCTGTCACAGGGAGTGCAGGGATCAGGCAGCGGCTGCAGCACTGGGAACATGTTACATGTTCCACCCTAGGAACGTGTGGAACATGTAACATGTTTGCAAAGGTGAACTTCTCCTTTAAATAAGAAACTCCCCCATATTTTACAATAAAGCTGGCACGTGTGGAGTCTGTCTTCTCTTTGGGCTGCCCCGGGCTCTTGCAGAAAGTTTTTTATGATGTGCACTGCATAGGATGGGAGTTATGAGTTCTAATGCTGCGTACACACGATAGGTTAGTCTGATGGACCCTTTTTCATCAGACCAAACCGATCGTGTGTGGGCCAAATGAATTTTGTTTTAAAATTATCTGATGGATAACTTGACCGATAGTAAAAAAAACGATCGTCTGTAGGCGCGTCCATCGGTTAAAAATCCACGCATGCTCAGAATCAAGTCGACGCATGCTTGGAAGCATTGAACTTCATTTTTCTCAGCACGTCGTTGTGTTTTACGTCACCGCGTTCTGACATGATCGTTTTTTTAACTGATGGTGTGTAGGCACGACTGATCATCAGTCAGCTTCATCGGATAACTGATGGAAAAATCCATCAGACCGCTTTCATCAGACTAACCTATAGTGTGTACAGGGCATTACACTTTTTAGACTTTTAAAGATTAGAATACACACATTTGTCTCGATGAGGACTTTACCTCTAGGCTGTGCTAATTGGGATGCAGCTACATAGTCTGGTGTCAAGTGAGAACACAAATTTGGAGTTAACTGACCCTCGCTATGAAGGCACACATTAAACTTTTGGCCTTCTTTCAACACTGTATTGTTATGATTTTGGCAGACTTTGACTTTCAGACTTTAAAATGTTTATAAAATTAAGACCCAGTCCTACCTACTGTTGGCTGGACCAGGATACATAGTTAGTTTCAAATACTCCATTTTAAAACATTTCTAATTTAGAACAAACTATCTACATATGATGAAATGAACCTTCCACTTTTTTTTTTATTAACGTGTTGCTAAACCCAGGACTCTGCATTCACTTTATCTGACCCTCTACATTACACGGGGCATGGAAATTCAATAATTTTAGTAAATAGAAATTGCTAAATACCTTTTCTCATCAACAGTCTTGTAACTTCTATAAGAGTCTGGTTAAGGCTGGGTTCACACCTGAGACGGATCCGTGACACAGCAGGGGTCTGGTGCATCCTGGTTCACCGTTTCAGGCCAATTTCAGCCCAAACTTTGGGCTGAGTTCGGACCTAAAATGGACCAAAAAAGCGCACGTTTTCCTGCAAAATACACTGGACCTGCTGCAGAGATATGTGAACCGGCTCCATAGAGAGCCAGTCACGTTCTCCTGCTATGCGACTTGGATGTGGAGAAGACTGCATCCAATTTGCATAGGTGTGAACCCAGCCTCAAGCTTGTATGAGGAGTTTTCGTTCTACTCCGACAGTCCTGTGATGCTGCAGGACCACTGAGCCTCTGTCTGGACAGTGCTGATTGATTGGCCCTGTGCTGATCACATGCACCCTACCAAGAAAAAAAACTCTAGCAATACACACCAAACTGAGAATGTGCAGCTTGTGCCCAAGGCTCTGTTCTGCCAGGAGATGGTTTGGGGACTGTGTGAGAAGGAGGATCTTAAAAGACAAGATCACACAGCCTTTTTACACATTGCAGAGGATTAACCCCTTAGATTCCCCAGTGAGTATAACAAGCATGATTTACTGCATATACAGACTGATTTTACTGTTGTGGGTTTAGTAACACTTTAAGAAAAAAAAATAATAAATATTTCTCCAGCATATACTGTCACTATCATAAACTCCAAGACTTCTCTCCTTCACATACTGCCTCTGTCATATCCCACACACTCCTCTCCCACACATACTTCTACTGTCATATCCTCCACATTCCTCTTTTGCCCATATTCTTTGCTAACAAGAACAAACCTATTCTCCACTCAAGACTTTCTCCTTTCATTACTCAGACAATCTGGGTGCTGGCTATCACAGCCCATCTCGGCTGTTTGTCAGAAATCTAGAAAACATAAAACAAAAAATATAGAAAAAGCCACGCTCCAAACAAAACTGAGCTTTTCTTACTTGTATTTAAAGGGTCACTAAAGGCATTTTTTTATTTAGCTAAATAGCTTTCTTTACCTTACTGCAGTCCTGGTTTCATGTCCTCATTGTTCGTTTTTGCTCTGATGTTGCTGTAATTCTGCTCTGTTCTGGACACTTCCTGGTTGTCTGCTTCCTGATCACCACAGTACTGGGAGATTTTAGTTTCGTTTTCAAACCAATACTGCTCTATGGCTCTGTACATGCACAGATACAGCTTAACATGCTAAAACGAAACTAAATGCAAAAACAAAACTAAAAAACTACAGGTACATTATATGATTGATTTTTTATCTATTTTTAATCGTTTTTAAAAGGAATCGGTTAACTATTATGTCTCTATACCCTGTAAACAGTCATTTCAGCCCAAATTATTTTTTCCTTTAATGATTGTCAAAAAAGACTGCATACAATCATGTGTCCACCTGAAACCAACCTTGATGTGTTTCACCACTGCTAGCTTGCTTACAAGGATAGGGGAAGTCTCTTAGCCCTGTGAGCAAGCTAGCAGTGGTGAAATGCATCAACGTTGGTCTCTGGTAGAGACATGATTGTGTGCAGCCTTTTTTATATATATATATATATATATATATATATATATATATATACACACACATATTCTCTACTGTTCTAGCTTAACACTCCTCTCCTGCACTGCTCCATTTTATACGCTCCACACTATTTCAAGCACATGTGCTAATGCCATATGTTCTGTACACCTCTCCTGTATGGGGATGAGCCAAACACCCCCGGTTCGCATCAGAACCTTCGAATGGACCGAATGTTCGCGCAAACATTAGAACCCCATTGAAGTCTATGGGACTCGAACGTTCAAAATCAAAAGTGCTAATTTTAAAGGCTAATATGCAAGTTATTGTCCTAAAACGGGTTTGGGGACCCGGTTCTTGCCCCAGGGAACATGTATCAATGCAAAAAAAACGTTTTAAAAACAGCTGTTTATTTGGGAGCAGTGATTTTAATGATGCTTAAAGTGAAATATTTTTCTTTTAAATATCGTACCTACTGGGTGTCTATAGTATGCCTGTAAAGTGGCACGTGTTTAGAACTGTCCCTGCACAAAATGACATTTCTATAGGAAAAAAGTCATTTAAAACTGCTTGCCGCTTTAATGTAATGTCTGGTCCCTGCAATATGGATGAAAATCATTGAGAAAAATAGCATGGGTTCCCCCCCCCTCCCCCCAGGTCATTACCAGCCCCTTTGGCCCTATATACTTTGAACAGCATTATACAGGCGGCGCAAACAAGACAGGGACTGTAGGTTTGTTGTTAAGTAGAATCCGTTTGTCATTTTGAACTGGTCCGTATTTAAAGTGTGGCTCCAGCCAAAAAATCTATTTTTAAGCTTTCTAAAAAACTTAGAGAAGGGTTATCACCCCTGAAACATTTGTTTTGCTGTCTGTGCGCATCTGTTCAGAAGATTTCACCTCACTTTCTGTCCCAATGACAAATGTTTTTTTAATTTAATTTTTTTTTTGTGAAACAGGGATTGGTGATAAAGCATCAGTGGAGTCATCAGAAGAAAACCTCTTCTACGTCCTCACCACAAAAATAAGCGTTTGAACTTTGCAAATGAACATCTAGACAAGCCTGATGCATTTTGGAAACAAGTTCTGTGGACCGATGAGGTTAAAATAGAACTTTTTGGCCAGAATGAGCAAAGGTACGTTTGGAGAAGAAAGGGCACAGAATTTAATGAAAAGAACCTCTGTCCAACTGTTAAGCAAGGGGTGGATCAATCATGCTTTGGGGTTGTATTGCAGCCAGTGGCACAGGGAACATTTCACAAGTAGAAGGAAAAATGGATTCAATAAAATTTCAGCAAATTTTGGATGGTAACTTGATGCCATCTGTGAAAAAGCTGAAATTAAAGAGAGGATGGCTTCTACAAATGGATAATGATCCTAAACACACATAAAAATCCATGGGGGATTACATCAAGAGGTGTCAACTGAAGGTTTTGCCATGGCCTTCACAATCTCCTGACCTCAACATAATTGAAAATCTATGGATAGACCTTAAAAGAGCAGTGCGTGACAGACGACAGCCCAGAAATCTCAAAGAACTGGAAGAGTTTTGTAAGGAAGAATGGGCAAAGATACCTCAAACAAGAATTGAAAGACTCTTGGCTGGCTACAAAAAGCGTTTACAAGCTGTGATACTTGCCAAAGGGACAGTACAAGATATTAACTCTGAAGGGTGCCCAAACTTTTGCAGACGCCATTTTTTTGTTTCTGTAATTTTGAAAGTGTAAATGATGGAAATAAAATCTAACTTTTTTTGACTTATTATAAGAATGCTTTATCTGTAATTTGATCCCTTTTGGAGACTTTTCCATCTTTCCTTGGCTTCGTTATGCACATTAATACAAATTTTTACCCGGGGTGCCCAAACTTTCGATCCCCACTGTATATACTCTGCAGAAATTTGGGCTCTAGGTGTTGGTGTTGCCACAACACTGTAAGCCCTCACAGTTAGTCTTGGTGGGCACTGGAACGCCCTGCTGTGAACTATTATATCAAGAATTGTAATTACATGCCATTGTTGAACAGTGGTAGAATAATTGGGCCTTTGGTGCTGGCGCTAGTGCCACAACACTGTAAGTCCTCACAGTTACTCTTGGTGGGTGCAGGAATGGGCCCTGCTGTTAATTATTAGAGCCAAGAATTGTAAATTACATGCCCCTGTAAAACGGGCAGAAAAATTGGGCCTTAGGCGCTGGTGCTGGTGCCACAACACTGCAACCCCTCACAGATACTCTAGTTGGAGCGCAGAAATGAGCCCTGCTGCAAAGTATTGCATCACAAATTGTAATTACACACCCCTGTTAAACAGGGGCAGAAAAATTGGGCCTTAGCCATTGGTGGCTGTGCCCAGAACTAAAAATGTTCTTACAAGCTATCAGCATGATCATTAAGGAGGAAAAGGATAGTCACTCAGCATAACAGTATAGTCACTCAGCATGACAGGATAGTCACTCAGCATCAGCATAGGCAGTCTTGAAGGGATCAGACATTTCCAAAAAAATTATTTAGTTACTTCAGCATCAGGTGCTTGGTAGCTGGTGGGGATCCAAGCCTAATTAATTTTTATAAAGGTCAGTCGATCGACTGATTTGGTGGAGAGGCGCACCCTGTGATCGGTTACAAAGCCTCCAGCAGCCCTGAATGTGCGTTCCGAAAGAACGCTGGATGCAGGACAGTAGCTCAATTGCATACTGTGCAAGCTCTGGCCAGTGATCCATCCTCAAGACCCAGTAACCCAGAGGATTTTCAGTGGGAAAGGTGTCCAAGTATGATCTTGCCCCTAGGTATTCCCGCACCATGTAAAACAGACGCTGGCAATGGTTTCTGTAACCGGTCATACCTTGGGGCTGCGGACTAAAAAAAATTCTGAATGCATCGGTCAGACGGCCACCTTCTCCACCGCTCTTTCTTTGACTGACCGAAGCCTCAGCAACACATTGTCCAGGACCAGGATTTTGTAACCTCCCAGTCTCTGGGAACGCATTGCACAGACCTTTTTGCAAGGCCTCCCGAAGATGTTTCATCCTCTGCGCCGGCAAGATAAGGTCCGCAACCTTACCCTTGTAGCGTGGATCAAGGAGGGTTGCCAGCCAGCAATGATCCCTCTCCTTATCACAAGGATCCTTCCGCAGACTTTGCAGGATCAGGGAGGCCATACAGCGTAGGTTTGCTGAGGCATTCGATGCAGAGTCCTCTGGGTCACTGAGGACGACATGATCCACAGCCACCTCGTCCCAGCCACGTACAAGTCCATGGGTTTCTTGGGACTGTAATTGATCCCTTGAAGACTGCTGCTGATGCTGAGTGCTAGGCTCCACCTCCATGCTGACAAAATCCTCCTCCTCCTCCTCCTCCTCTTCCTGTGTGCTAGGCGGGCAAGCAGGAACACTGTCTGGATAAAGGGGGCCTTGAGAGGTAAGGAAGTCCTCCTCTTCCTCCCTCTGTTCTGCCTCAAGGGCCCTGTCCATTATTCCATGCAGCATGTGCTCCAACAGGTGGATAAGGGGGACAGTGTCACTGATGCATGCACTGTCACTGCTCACCATCCTTGTGGCCTCCTCAAATGGTGACAGGACAGTGCATGCATCCCTGATCATGGCCCACTGGCGTGGGGAAAAAAAACAAGCTCCCCTGTCCTGGTGTCATATTGGCACAGATACTCATTGATGGCCCTCTGCTGCATGTGCAGCTGCTGCAGCATGGCCAACGTAGAGTTCCACCTGGTGGCCATGTCACAGATTAGGCGGTTCTTGGGCAGGTTGTATTCCTTTTGGAGGTCAGCCAGCCGGGCACTGGCATTATATGACCTTCGGAAATGCACACAGAGTTTCCTGGCCTGCATCACTACATCCTGTAAGCCCGGGTACCTGCCCAAGAACCACTGCACCACCAAGTTAAGGACATGAGCAAAACAGGGCACATGGGTGCCGCTGGGCATGTGGATGGCTGGGAGAGAACTTCTTTCGGCGCTGCAGCAGCTGGGGCAGGGAAATTTGCCTGATACAATCTGACATCGGTGTACCGATAGTAGATTGCCCGCAAGTACTTGGCTGTGACACAACTAATTCTACACCTTCAGTCCTATCAGTACAGGCTTCAGAGAGGACTGAAAGTATAGTGGGGTTGGAGATCCCAGCTGATGAGGAGCAAGGAGAGGTCCGCTTTGTTCTTTGGTGTGGGTCTTTGAGGTACGCTTGCCAACGAACTGCATAGCAGTTTGACATATGTCTGGTCAAGCATGTGGTGCCCAAGCGGGTGATGTTTTGGCCAATATTTGGCCAATAGCAGCGGTGCGATCTAATGCACTCGTCTCAAAAAAGGCCCACACCAAAGCACTTTTGGAATAACGCTGAGAGACAGCAGCGCCCTGCACAAATGCGGAGCTCTGTGTTGTGATGCAGTTGGTGTGCTGCCCTTCAGCTGGCCCCTGGAGGGCATCCTGTCTCATTGGAAATGTGCCTCGTCCTCTCTCTTATCAGGCACCCACGTGAAGTCAGTGACCTCATCATCCCCTCCCTCCTCATCACTGTAGAAAACCTGGCAGTATGCTGCAGCTGGGGGAACATGACTGCCAGATTGCTGTCCTTCTTGGGCACCCCCTCTCTCTGGGCTCACGTTACTGCCTTCCTCTAGCTGTGTACCATCATCGGAGCCTTCAAAACGCTGTGCATCCTCCTGCAGCATGTACCCAACACTGATGGCAGCTGCTTTGCCAGACAAAGTAGCCTGAGCCTGGGTGAGAGAGGATGAGGAGGATGTGGACGGCTTGGTCATCCACTCTGTTCGACATGTTGTGGCTCAACACGGCCAGCTGCCGAAAAAAAGGACAAACGTGTCCCACGGCCACGTGCTGATGAGGATGCACCGTGTCCACGAACAAGACTGTTGCCTCTAGACGCAGAGCCTGCTTGCCCTCTTTTATCGGCTCATGACTCTCACAAATACTGACAATACTTGCTGATCACTGCCTGTGGTATTAATATGAGAACACTAGCAAATGTATTTACGTAGCTTTTGTTGCACACTGTGCAGAGGACACAGTACACAAAGTGAGAATACTTGCTGATCAATAAATATATGGTACTACAGCGCTACTAGTACTAATTAATCAAGGAAAAAATAGAAATAAAAAACTAAATAATATCGCTGCAGACACAAAGGAGTGTACAAAACCAATAGTGTTGATAAAATAGGTGTGTTGCGCTGATAATAACTTATTTCTAAGTACAAAATTACATAAGAAGAGAGACCCCCTTGTAACACTTAATACAAAAAGGATCATAAGTGCAAAAAATAGACAATAAATTAAATCATCCAGTGAAGTGCCAGTGGAGTGCTAGGAATAAATCCCTATTAGGACCAGCATGCAATCTTCATGGACACCTGCAGTAAGTCAGTACAACCTCTATCGCATGGAAAAAATAGACACATCACAGTCCAATATTCATGAGATAGTTCCAAGCCTACAGACTTCACTCCTATGTAACTCTTCACTTCAGGACAGTGCCGCTCATGCAAAAAAGAGAAAACACAGACATGGTGCAAATAACGTATAAATGAGGAAGAAAAACCAATGCAATACAGCGATTGCACTCACGGAAGCCTCGATCACATTAGGCTCTGCTGTAAAGTAGTACGAACGCCGCTCAGTGCTTAGACGATCTCCTCAGGTGGATGGTCGCGTCACTCGGCTCCTCCCCCACGCGTATCGTCACTAGACACGCGACTTATTCATGGGTTGCCATGTGATCATGTCAGCTGCCTTTTTATGCAGACTGACCATGGAGGCAAGAGCGGAGGATAATCTTTCACATCATTGTCGGCTTACTTATACAGCTTTGACAAAATAATAATGTGAATATCACAAGCTTTTTAATATAGACATACAGCATTTAAAACTAATAAAATACTTGAAAGATAATTAATCGATCGCTAGTATGAGTATTATCCTTAGTGTTTTGCCTCCAGTGGCCAAAACACCAAAAGACAAGCAGATACCCATTTTACTTATACCAATACAAAAACAACCAGGGAATGGTGATATAAAGAAAACCATCACCCCCCTAGTGGGCAATAGTAAATTTACATAGAATTTATAACAGTATATAGACACAATTATACAACTGAAACATATACTTTAAAATATATAAAATTATTAAAAGGATTAAAATGTATATATATTATATATTGGAACATAATCCACTGTATGTCACCAATAACAATCATTCTAATCTAAATCAATCCCCATATTTGAATAAATTACATTTCATAAACAGACTATAAATTAGTTAAAACAGCCCAAAAATTAAAAATCTGCAATAAAACAATTGAGGTCAAACTCAATGTTAAGGCCATTAGGGGCCAACGTGGCCATCTCGTGTATCCACCGAGATTCACACTTACTAAGCTCCCTAACTTTATGGCTTCCCCTCCAGTGGGGTATGTACTTTTGAATTGCCCAGAATTTTAAACCTCTTGGGTCTTTATTATGACACTGCTCAAAATGTCTCGAAACATTATGTTCCACACAGCCCTTTTCAATATTCTGTACGTGCTCCCTGATTCGCTTCCACATTGGCCTTTTGGTCCGACCAACGTATTGTAATAGACAGGGGCACTGAAGTACATAGACAACTCCCTCAGTTCTGCATGTTATAAGATCTTTGATTTTGTGTTCTTTTTTGGTTACATTCGATGAAAAACTTGAACATTTCTGGCCATTTTGCCCGGTCTTCCTACACGCAAAGCAACGTTTGCAAGGGAAAAATCCTTTTCCTTGCCAAAAAGTTAGCTTGTCGGCCTTATCTGGTGGGTCTGGGACACTTTTAGCCACCAGGTCTCGTAATGTGGGGGCTCTTCGATATACCACTTTAGGTGCAACAGGTAGTACACTTTGGAGTTGCCTATCGGATTTTAAAATCGGCCAATACTTTTTGAAAATAGATTCAAGTTGTCTGTGTTGCACATTAAAATTCAAAATAATTGGTAATTCCAATTCTGCATTCACAGGCTTCCTTTTATCTAAGATGAGGTTCTCCCTTGGGATATTTTGGACTTCCTTGATTTTTTCTTGAATAAATTCATCACTATAACCCTTTTGTATAAACTTGGTCCCTATAAGGTTTGCCTGATCCAAAAATGTGCTATTGCTTGTACAGTTCCTTCTGATCCGAGTCATCTGTCCTTTTGGTATGTTGATCAACCATGGATCGTAATGACAACTATCTGTTGGGATGTAGCCATTACGATCCACTGGTTTAAAGAACGTTTTCGTGCTAAATCTCTGATTTTCCAAAGAGATTTCCAAATCTAGAAACTGGATAGTTTTGTCACTGATCGTGTAAGTGAGTTTAATATTTTTCTCATTCTCATTCAACTTATCAAAAAATTGTTTTAATGAGACTTCATCACCTTTCCATACCACTATACAGTCATCTATAAACCTCTTATATACTACCAAGGATTCCGGTACATCAGCATATATTGCTGTCTCCTCCCATTCTGACATATAGATATTGGCGACACTCGGTGCATACTTTGCGCCCATAGCTATTCCGTTTAGCTGTCTAAAATAATCCGATTTATGCCAAAAATAATTATGCTGCAAACCATAAGCTAGGCTTCTTAAAATAAACCGCTTTTGCTTTGACACCAAATCACTGAAATTATTTAGAGCCCATTTGGACGCATCAATGGCCTCTTTATGATTGATCACTGTGTAGAGTGAGGCCACATCTGCTGTAGCCAGCAGGTAGGTACCATGAGTATCCATCTTTACACTTTCCAAAATCTGTATGAGATGTTTTGTATCTCTCAAATATGCCCGGGTTTTGGGCACCAATGGTTGCATGAAACGATCCACGTATTCACCCAACCTGGAATTGATGGATTGGATTCCATTTATAATGGGTCGCCCAGGAGGTTTTTGGGCATCTTTGTGGATCTTTGGTATTGTATATATAATCGGTACCCTACAGGTATCTGGTACCAAGTACTTGTATTCTTTCTTATTCAGGATACCTTTTTGTCTTCCTCTGTATACCAGATCACATAATTCTTCTTTATACTCTCCTGTAGGGTTACCCCTAAGTTTAATGTACGTGTTGGTATCATTTAGTTGGTTATCCAGTTCTTCATAATAGTACGTTCTTGATAGGACCACAATAGCACCCCCCTTGTCTGCGGGTCTTATAATGATTTCCTTATTCTTCTCCAGTTCCTTTATCCCTTTATGTATGTTAATAGGGTCAGGTATTCGTTTGACCTTTAAATTGTCCAAGTCTTTCAGAACCATTTTGCTGAAAACCTCTATGTGGTGATTATCAGGCACCTGAGGGTTAAATAGGGATTTGTTCCTAAGGTTACTGTGTTGGACTATAACTTCATCTATATTTCTAGACACTTTATTGGCTTGATTCCTTGCAGGCTGATTCAACATATATTTCTTGATGTTGAGCTTTCGGACAAATTTCCGAACATCAACAAATACATCAAATTTATTTAAATTTCTTTTTGGGGCAAATTTCAAACCCTTATCCAGTGTTATTATTTCTGCCGGGGTAAGGTCAATTCCACTTAAATTATATATACCATCTCCTAATGTACTTTTCGCCTTTTTGACCTTGTGTCCCCCTCTACATCCCCTCGTTCGTTGGGGCTTCGGGTATGCTCCGTCTGTTCGTACCGGGGTGGAGTCTTGTCGCTCCGGTGATAATCTAAAAAAGAACGTGGATCTTCTTCATTTCTATAGGAACTGAGTGGTTCATACCTATTTTGCGTATGCACCGGACTTCTCCTATTATCATAATAATTAGAAGGTGCACCATTCTGCTGGTATTGCTGGGATGACCCTCCTTGTTGTTGATAATAAGGCATTGGTTGTTTATAGTAAACTCTTGGGTCTCTATATTCCTGACTATACTGTCTAGAATCCTGGTGGTAGTTTTGTTCATTACTCTGTTGATTATGGGTTTGTCCTTGGTTTTTATTCTTGTTTTTCCAATGGGTTTTTCTTGGGGATTTTGATTTTTGATTTCCCTTATTCTTCCACCAGGGTTTTGGGGTCCTAGACCCATTATGATCATTTCTAGGGGCTCTATCATCAAGATGATCTCTCGAAGGCCCACCATAGTACACCTCTGGCTGCCTCGTGGGCTCTGTATGTCTAGGATTGGGACCCCTTTCGGGGGACATAATCCGTACCCCCCTGTCAGGGGAAGAGGCTACTGAACCTCCATGATGTTCTCGTAGGTTCAGTTGCCATTTGAATACCTGATGTATCTTATAATCATGTGTATCCCTCAAATATTTTCTTTTTTTCCTTTGCTTGATTTCAGTATCCTTCTGTTCTAGAACTTTATTCAGTTGGTTAGTGAGTATAACAAACGAGGGTGAATCTTTATGGCCCTCCAGTAGAGTTTTACACTCCGCAATCTGTTTGTTAATATTAGACATCTTCCTCTGTTTACGTTTTAAAAGGAATTGCTGCACTTCCACACCTTTATTATTAAAGAATTGATACCATTCCTCAACAGAATCTTTGTCTATTAGGCCATCCATAATGGGAATATCCCATCTAAGTCTCCTAGGGACTATGTTTTCTTTGATGTACTGGTCATGGGTAGTGAGATCCCACCACACACTCATCTTTTTTTCCATCAGGTGTCCAAATCTCCTGAAATTGGTATCTAGATCACCTGATTCGACTATGGGTTTAGTAGTAAAGACTTCCTTAAGATCTATTGTACGGTTTTCCATAAACTGAAAAATCTCCATAGTTGCTGCTGGTAGTGATAAAGTAAAATGCAAAATAAATAAATATATGGTACTACAGCGCTACTAGTACTAATTAATCAAGGAAAAAATAGAAATAAAAAACTAAATAATATCGCTGCAGACACAAAGGAGTGTACAAAACCAATAGTGTTGATAAAATAGGTGTGTTGCGCTGATAATAACTTATTTCTAAGTACAAAATTACATAAGAAGAGAGACCCCCTTGTAACACTTAATACAAAAAGGATCATAAGTGCAAAAAATAGACAATAAATTAAATCATCCAGTGAAGTGCCAGTGGAGTGCTAGGAATAAATCCCTATTAGGACCAGCATGCAATCTTCATGGACACCTGCAGTAAGTCAGTACAACCTCTATCGCATGGAAAAAATAGACACATCACAGTCCAATATTCATGAGATAGTTCCAAGCCTACAGACTTCACTCCTATGTAACTCTTCACTTCAGGACAGTGCCGCTCATGCAAAAAAGAGAAAACACAGACATGGTGCAAATAACGTATAAATGAGGAAGAAAAACCAATGCAATACAGCGATTGCACTCACGGAAGCCTCGATCACATTAGGCTCTGCTGTAAAGTAGTACGAACGCCGCTCAGTGCTTAGACGATCTCCTCAGGTGGATGGTCGCGTCACTCGGCTCCTCCCCCACGCGTATCGTCACTAGACACGCGACTTATTCATGGGTTGCCATGTGATCATGTCAGCTGCCTTTTTATGCAGACTGACCATGATCAACATACCAAAAGGACAGATGACTCGGATCAGAAGGAACTGTACAAGCAATAGCACATTTTTGGATCAGGCAAACCTTATAGGGACCAAGTTTATACAAAAGGGTTATAGTGATGAATTTATTCAAGAAAAAATCAAGGAAGTCCAAAATATCCCAAGGGAGAACCTCATCTTAGATAAAAGGAAGCCTGTGAATGCAGAATTGGAATTACCAATTATTTTGAATTTTAATGTGCAACACAGACAACTTGAATCTATTTTCAAAAAGTATTGGCCGATTTTAAAATCCGATAGGCAACTCCAAAGTGTACTACCTGTTGCACCTAAAGTGGTATATCGAAGAGCCCCCACATTACGAGACCTGGTGGCTAAAAGTGTCCCAGACCCACCAGATAAGGCCGACAAGCTAACTTTTTGGCAAGGAAAAGGATTTTTCCCTTGCAAACGTTGCTTTGCGTGTAGGAAGACCGGGCAAAATGGCCAGAAATGTTCAAGTTTTTCATCGAATGTAACCAAAAAAGAACACAAAATCAAAGATCTTATAACATGCAGAACTGAGGGAGTTGTCTATGTACTTCAGTGCCCCTGTCTATTACAATACGTTGGTCGGACCAAAAGGCCAATGTGGAAGCGAATCAGGGAGCACGTACAGAATATTGAAAAGGGCTGTGTGGAACATAATGTTTCGAGACATTTTGAGCAGTGTCATAATAAAGACCCAAGAGGTTTAAAATTCTGGGCAATTCAAAAGTACATACCCCACTGGAGGGGAAGCCATAAAGTTAGGGAGCTTAGTAAGTGTGAATCTCGGTGGATACACGAGATGGCCACGTTGGCCCCTAATGGCCTTAACATTGAGTTTGACCTCAATTGTTTTATTGCAGATTTTTAATTTTTGGGCTGTTTTAACTAATTTATAGTCTGTTTATGAAATGTAATTTATTCAAATATGGGGATTGATTTAGATTAGAATGATTGTTATTGGTGACATACAGTGGATTATGTTCCAATATATAATATATATACATTTTAATCCTTTTAATAATTTTATATATTTTAAAGTATATGTTTCAGTTGTATAATTGTGTCTATATACTGTTATAAATTCTATGTAAATTTACTATTGCCCACTAGGGGGGTGATGGTTTTCTTTATATCACCATTCCCTGGTTGTTTTTGTATTGGTATAAGTAAAATGGGTATCTGCTTGTCTTTTGGTGTTTTGGCCACTGGAGGCAAAACACTAAGGATAATACTCATACTAGCGATCGATTAATTATCTTTCAAGTATTTTATTAGTTTTAAATGCTGTATGTCTATATTAAAAAGCTTGTGATATTCACATTATTATTTTGTCAAAGCTGTATAAGTAAGCCGACAATGATGTGAAAGATTATCCTCCGCTCTTGCCTCCATGGTCAGTCTGCATAAAAAGGCAGCTGACATGATCACATGGCAACCCATGAATAAGTCGCGTGTCTAGTGACGATACGCGTGGGGGAGGAGCCGAGTGACGCGACCATCCACCTGAGGAGATCGTCTAAGCACTGAGCGGCGTTCGTACTACTTTACAGCAGAGCCTAATGTGATCGAGGCTTCCGTGAGTGCAATCGCTGTATTGCATTGGTTTTTCTTCCTCATTTATACGTTATTTGCACCATGTCTGTGTTTTCTCTTTTTTGCATGAGCGGCACTGTCCTGAAGTGAAGAGTTACATAGGAGTGAAGTCTGTAGGCTTGGAACTATCTCATGAATATTGGACTGTGATGTGTCTATTTTTTCCATGCGATAGAGGTTGTACTGACTTACTGCAGGTGTCCATGAAGATTGCATGCTGGTCCTAATAGGGATTTATTCCTAGCACTCCACTGGCACTTCACTGGATGATTTAATTTATTGTCTATTTTTTGCACTTATGATCCTTTTTGTATTAAGTGTTACAAGGGGGTCTCTCTTCTTATGTAATTTTGTACTTAGAAATAAGTTATTATCAGCGCAACACACCTATTTTATCAACACTATTGGTTTTGTACACTCCTTTGTGTCTGCAGCGATATTATTTAGTTTTTTATTTCTATTTTTTCCTTGATTAATTAGTACTAGTAGCGCTGTAGTACCATATATTTATTTATTTTGCATTTTACTTTATCACTACCAGCAGCAACTATGGAGATTTTTCAGTTTATGGAAAACCGTACAATAGATCTTAAGGAAGTCTTTACTACTAAACCCATAGTCGAATCAGGTGATCTAGATACCAATTTCAGGAGATTTGGACACCTGATGGAAAAAAAGATGAGTGTGTGGTGGGATCTCACTACCCATGACCAGTACATCAAAGAAAACATAGTCCCTAGGAGACTTAGATGGGATATTCCCATTATGGATGGCCTAATAGACAAAGATTCTGTTGAGGAATGGTATCAATTCTTTAATAATAAAGGTGTGGAAGTGCAGCAATTCCTTTTAAAACGTAAACAGAGGAAGATGTCTAATATTAACAAACAGATTGCGGAGTGTAAAACTCTACTGGAGGGCCATAAAGATTCACCCTCGTTTGTTATACTCACTAACCAACTGAATAAAGTTCTAGAACAGAAGGATACTGAAATCAAGCAAAGGAAAAAAAGAAAATATTTGAGGGATACACATGATTATAAGATACATCAGGTATTCAAATGGCAACTGAACCTACGAGAACATCATGGAGGTTCAGTAGCCTCTTCCCCTGACAGGGGGGTACGGATTATGTCCCCCGAAAGGGGTCCCAATCCTAGACATACAGAGCCCACGAGGCAGCCAGAGGTGTACTATGGTGGGCCTTCGAGAGATCATCTTGATGATAGAGCCCCTAGAAATGATCATAATGGGTCTAGGACCCCAAAACCCTGGTGGAAGAATAAGGGAAATCAAAAATCAAAATCCCCAAGAAAAACCCATTGGAAAAACAAGAATAAAAACCAAGGACAAACCCATAATCAACAGAGTAATGAACAAAACTACCACCAGGATTCTAGACAGTATAGTCAGGAATATAGAGACCCAAGAGTTTACTATAAACAACCAATGCCTTATTATCAACAACAAGGAGGGTCATCCCAGCAATACCAGCAGAATGGTGCACCTTCTAATTATTATGATAATAGGAGAAGTCCGGTGCATACGCAAAATAGGTATGAACCACTCAGTTCCTATAGAAATGAAGAAGATCCACGTTCTTTTTTAGATTATCACCGGAGCGACAAGACTCCACCCCGGTACGAACAGACGGAGCATACCCGAAGCCCCAACGAACGAGGGGATGTAGAGGGGGACACAAGGTCAAAAAGGCGAAAAGTACATTAGGAGATGGTATATATAATTTAAGTGGAATTGACCTTACCCCGGCAGAAATAATAACACTGGATAAGGGTTTGAAATTTGCCCCAAAAAGAAATTTAAATAAATTTGATGTATTTGTTGATGTTCGGAAATTTGTCCGAAAGCTCAACATCAAGAAATATATGTTGAATCAGCCTGCAAGGAATCAAGCCAATAAAGTGTCTAGAAATATAGATGAAGTTATAGTCCAACACAGTAACCTTAGGAACAAATCCCTATTTAACCCTCAGGTGCCTGATAATCACCACATAGAGGTTTTCAGCAAAATGGTTCTGAAAGACTTGGACAATTTAAAGGTCAAACGAATACCTGACCCTATTAACATACATAAAGGGATAAAGGAACTGGAGAAGAATAAGGAAATCATTATAAGACCCGCAGACAAGGGGGGTGCTATTGTGGTCCTATCAAGAACGTACTATTATGAAGAACTGGATAACCAACTAAATGATACCAACACGTACATTAAACTTAGGGGTAACCCTACAGGAGAGTATAAAGAAGAATTATGTGATCTGGTATACAGAGGAAGACAAAAAGGTATCCTGAATAAGAAAGAATACAAGTACTTGGTACCAGATACCTGTAGGGTACCGATTATATATACAATACCAAAGATCCACAAAGATGCCCAAAAACCTCCTGGGCGACCCATTATAAATGGAATCCAATCCATCAATTCCAGGTTGGGTGAATACGTGGATCGTTTCATGCAACCATTGGTGCCCAAAACCCGGGCATATTTGAGAGATACAAAACATCTCATACAGATTTTGGAAAGTGTAAAGATGGATACTCATGGTACCTACCTGCTGGCTACAGCAGATGTGGCCTCACTCTACACAGTGATCAATCATAAAGAGGCCATTGATGCGTCCAAATGGGCTCTAAATAATTTCAGTGATTTGGTGTCAAAGCAAAAGCGGTTTATTTTAAGAAGCCTAGCTTATGGTTTGCAGCATAATTATTTTTGGCATAAATCGGATTATTTTAGACAGCTAAACGGAATAGCTATGGGCGCAAAGTATGCACCGAGTGTCGCCAATATCTATATGTCAGAATGGGAGGAGACAGCAATATATGCTGATGTACCGGAATCCTTGGTAGTATATAAGAGGTTTATAGATGACTGTATAGTGGTATGGAAAGGTGATGAAGTCTCATTAAAACAATTTTTTGATAAGTTGAATGAGAATGAGAAAAATATTAAACTCACTTACACGATCAGTGACAAAACTATCCAGTTTCTAGATTTGGAAATCTCTTTGGAAAATCAGAGATTTAGCACGAAAACGTTCTTTAAACCAGTGGATCGTAATGGCTACATCCCAACAGATAGTTGTCATTACGATCCATGGTTGATCAACATACCAAAAGGACAGATGACTCGGATCAGAAGGAACTGTACAAGCAATAGCACATTTTTGGATCAGGCAAACCTTATAGGGACCAAGTTTATACAAAAGGGTTATAGTGATGAATTTATTCAAGAAAAAATCAAGGAAGTCCAAAATATCCCAAGGGAGAACCTCATCTTAGATAAAAGGAAGCCTGTGAATGCAGAATTGGAATTACCAATTATTTTGAATTTTAATGTGCAACACAGACAACTTGAATCTATTTTCAAAAAGTATTGGCCGATTTTAAAATCCGATAGGCAACTCCAAAGTGTACTACCTGTTGCACCTAAAGTGGTATATCGAAGAGCCCCCACATTACGAGACCTGGTGGCTAAAAGTGTCCCAGACCCACCAGATAAGGCCGACAAGCTAACTTTTTGGCAAGGAAAAGGATTTTTCCCTTGCAAACGTTGCTTTGCGTGTAGGAAGACCGGGCAAAATGGCCAGAAATGTTCAAGTTTTTCATCGAATGTAACCAAAAAAGAACACAAAATCAAAGATCTTATAACATGCAGAACTGAGGGAGTTGTCTATGTACTTCAGTGCCCCTGTCTATTACAATACGTTGGTCGGACCAAAAGGCCAATGTGGAAGCGAATCAGGGAGCACGTACAGAATATTGAAAAGGGCTGTGTGGAACATAATGTTTCGAGACATTTTGAGCAGTGTCATAATAAAGACCCAAGAGGTTTAAAATTCTGGGCAATTCAAAAGTACATACCCCACTGGAGGGGAAGCCATAAAGTTAGGGAGCTTAGTAAGTGTGAATCTCGGTGGATACACGAGATGGCCACGTTGGCCCCTAATGGCCTTAACATTGAGTTTGACCTCAATTGTTTTATTGCAGATTTTTAATTTTTGGGCTGTTTTAACTAATTTATAGTCTGTTTATGAAATGTAATTTATTCAAATATGGGGATTGATTTAGATTAGAATGATTGTTATTGGTGACATACAGTGGATTATGTTCCAATATATAATATATATACATTTTAATCCTTTTAATAATTTTATATATTTTAAAGTATATGTTTCAGTTGTATAATTGTGTCTATATACTGTTATAAATTCTATGTAAATTTACTATTGCCCACTAGGGGGGTGATGGTTTTCTTTATATCACCATTCCCTGGTTGTTTTTGTATTGGTATAAGTAAAATGGGTATCTGCTTGTCTTTTGGTGTTTTGGCCACTGGAGGCAAAACACTAAGGATAATACTCATACTAGCGATCGATTAATTATCTTTCAAGTATTTTATTAGTTTTAAATGCTGTATGTCTATATTAAAAAGCTTGTGATATTCACATTATTATTTTGTCAAAGCTGTATAAGTAAGCCGACAATGATGTGAAAGATTATCCTCCGCTCTTGCCTCCATGGTCAGTCTGCATAAAAAGGCAGCTGACATGATCACATGGCAACCCATGAATAAGTCGCGTGTCTAGTGACGATACGCGTGGGGGAGGAGCCGAGTGACGCGACCATCCACCTGAGGAGATCGTCTAAGCACTGAGCGGCGTTCGTACTACTTTACAGCAGAGCCTAATGTGATCGAGGCTTCCGTGAGTGCAATCGCTGTATTGCATTGGTTTTTCTTCCTCATTTATACGTTATTTGCACCATGTCTGTGTTTTCTCTTTTTTGCATGAGCGGCACTGTCCTGAAGTGAAGAGTTACATAGGAGTGAAGTCTGTAGGCTTGGAACTATCTCATGAATATTGGACTGTGATGTGTCTATTTTTTCCATGCGATAGAGGTTGTACTGACTTACTGCAGGTGTCCATGAAGATTGCATGCTGGTCCTAATAGGGATTTATTCCTAGCACTCCACTGGCACTTCACTGGATGATTTAATTTATTGTCTATTTTTTGCACTTATGATCCTTTTTGTATTAAGTGTTACAAGGGGGTCTCTCTTCTTATGTAATTTTGTACTTAGAAATAAGTTATTATCAGCGCAACACACCTATTTTATCAATACTTGCTGATCAGTCACTGCCTGTGGTATTAATATAAGAACACCAGCAAATGTATTCACGTAGCTTTAGGTGCACAATGTGCAGAGGACACAGACAGTACACAAAGTGAGAATACTGCAGCTAGCACAATCACCTGCCTGCCTGTCAGTATATTAATTAGAGCATACAGGAACAGATCTATCTAAACTCAATACAGTGTATAAATATATATACAACACCTGGGATGCATATATATCCTCTACACACTGTAACTTTAACTGACCTGCCTGCCTGCTCTATCTAACTCAAAATAAATGACACTCTCTCTCTCTGTCTTTAACCACCGCAACACACTACACAAGGCCGCCACTGAGTGTGGGGCGTGTACTAAACCACCTGAGACATAATTGGCCAAAGCCACCCTGGCTTTGGCCAATTATGGCCCTCCGTTTTTTGCACGCTGTGATTGGCCAAAGCATGCGGGTCATAGTGCATGCTTGGCCAATCATCAGCCAGCAATGCACTGCGATGCCGCAGTGAATTATGGGCCGTGACACGCCACTCGAATTTGGCGCGAACGGCACATAACGTTCGTAATTCGACGAACAGTTTCCCTGGGAAACAACCAAACCCATTAATAAAACAGAAGTGAAACGTCTTCTCTGAGCATTTACAAAATCAATTTTAGACACAAAAATCCACTTTTGTTCGGTGTCAATTTAGAGGAAAAAACAAACAAAAGGTGCAGGTTTTCTTGCTAGCTTCAGCAATATTTGGCAATCCAGGTGTATCCCTAGTTGTCCTCTTTGGAGATGTGGATCCTGGAAACTGATTGAAAGAAAATAAGAGTGCGCCAACCTCGTGCATTACCCAAGATACCATTTATTTAAGTATATAAAAACAATACAACACACTCGCAAACCCAGTTGGGTATTGGGCTTAGATACATAAAGTGAAACAAACCCTAACGAGAGACTCAAACTACAAACTAGGTATGATCAGCAACATAACAAAGCAGAACCAGACACTAACGTTTCGAGGGGTATACCCGCTTCTTCAGAGTTATCTGACAACAGACTTGGGATGTGTTTAACCATTTCAGACCTGTGCTATAGTCAAAAGATGGCTGCAGTGTAGCTCTGTTCTGGGTGGGGCGTCCATTGATGTACTCCCAGCACCTCTCCTCCTGGGGCGCACTATGTAGTTGCGGTAAAGGGCCAGTCATAGCGGTCCTTTACTATGTGATCAGCAGTGTCCAGTCACAGTTGATCACAATTTAAACAGACTTTCCAGTTATTGGCAGTACTGTGCTCATCAGTGCAGCGTATCGGCGCACATCAGCAAAAGAGAAAAATTACTTATTTGCAAAATGTTGTAACAGAAACTAAAAATAATAGTCTGTTTTTTTTTTTTTTTTCAAAAAAAATATGTTCTTTTTGTTTAGCAAAAATAAAAAAAACCCACTGGTGATTAAAGCGGGGGTTCCGCAGGTTTTTTGTTTTTTTGTTTTTTTAAATCCTTATGCCGCTCTTACCTTCTTAAATAAGGAACTCGTGTGTCCCAATCTTCTGGGCACCAGGAATTTGTTTTCTCCCGCAAACGATATTTTAGAAAAATCCATAGATGGACGTTTCCATCTTGTTTGTGGGCACTGTGAAGCCCAGCAGGATGTCCTTCCGGGTTACTCCATACCTAAAATGGAGAATTTGTTGCCGCCCACGTCACATGACCCGCTTGCCGAGTCACGTGACCCGCGGGATTACAGCACATCGCGTCTCCTGGGATTCTCATAACTCACTTCCAGGAGACATTGCGCAGAGCTCCCCATCGGGGAAAAGGAGCGACACGCCCACTCCCCGCAGGGAAGAAGACCCGGAAGTCATGCTGGATACAGGTAAGGGTACAGACATAAAAAAAAAATACAACGCTGCATGTATTTATTAGGGCTGCAGATATGATAGACACAAAGTTCAGTTTGAGGGTGAACCTCCGCTTTAAATACTCTATTTGTGTGACAGTGCTGAAAGCTGAAAATTGGCCTGGTTAAACACTAGTATACATTGGTAATAGGCCACAGCCCCAAAACTCAATGTGGGTGAAGTTTCACAATTCAGGAAAGAGATTAAAAACAAAACAAACATAAACACTGAAAATTATGGAAATCATACAGTGGTATAAAAATCCAAAATTATAGTAAAATCAGATACCAAATCAAGATACTATGCCGATGCAAAATAGCACAGGAAAGGCACAAAAGAGACTGATACAGATACAAACGAGAGCATATTATTCCTTATGAAACACTAACAGTATGTAAGCTCTTACTGTGTCATTTATTATTCTTTTATTTATTCTGTAAACATAGTCATCAGCAGGGGTTTCCTAAGACCTGGAAGTTATTTCCAAGGGTTCTTTCATGTTAACAAGGTTTTGAAAGGCTGATATACACACTCAATTAATTATTAACTGTAGGAGAATGTTGATAGAACTTACCATGAAGGTATCCATACCAAAGAAATATGGCAAATTTGTGAGAACTCCCCACCCATGACTGTCAACTTTTCTTATGTGTTAATGGGAGGTTAAGGCCCCTTTCGCACGGGCGGCTGTTTTTTTATTTTGAAATTCAGAGAATCCTGGCACAACGTTCACTTGCAGTTGTACATTGCGATTAGCTGCGTTTTACGTGCGGCTGCGTTTAGCTGCATTGGAACATTTTTGCCATTTCTGATGTGCTTCCTGTTGTTTTTCTTTCCTTGTTGCCGCCGCCATCTGTAGGTGAAATAGTACACTGCGATTACCTGCACGTAGTCAAATACATTTTTTCTAACCGCACCAAACTCCATATTACGAAACCGTTGCTAAATGCAGTGTGTAAAGGGGGCCATAGGAAAGCATTATCTGAGTTTAGCTGTGGTATATAACTTGATCTATCTGCAGCTAAAAGCTGAATTCTATCCACCCGTGTGAAAGGGGCCTAACAGAAAAGGCTAGTCACAATTAAGATCCCATGTTATAGAATTACCATCTTACACAAGAGACACCATGCAGATTATCTGGTACAGATAATTTAAGGGTTCCTCTATCCTGCAGCTGCTGTCACATTTAAATTTGGAGCAGCTGTGAAAGACTCCGCCTGCACAGCCACAATATTCATTCATTCACAAAGATCTGTGAATTAATATACTACTGGCTAGATTCAAAGAGATGGCCACAACTTTGCGACGGCGTAGCTTAGCGTGTTTAGGCTACGCCGCCGTAAGTTAGCGAGGCAAGTACTTGATTCTCAAAGTACTTGCCTACTAAGTTACGGCGGCGTAGCCTAAAGCGGGCGGGCGTAAGGGCGCCTAATTCAAATTTGTCTGAGGGGGCGTGTTTTATGATAATGAGGCTTGACCCGACGTGATTGATGCTTTTTTTGAACTGCGCATGCGCCGGGCGCCTACATTTCCCAGTGTGCATTGCGGCTAAGTCCGCCGCACGGGCCTATTGATTTCGACGTGGACATAAACAACGTAAATCCCTATTCACGGACGACTTACGCAAACAACGTAAAATTTTCGAATTTCGAAGCGGGAACGGCGGCCATACTTTAACATTACTATTCCATCTATTAGATGGAATAACTTTAGGCCTGATAATGCGTTACGGAAACGGCGTAAAGGTACTGCGGCGGCCGGGCGTACGTTCGTGAATAGGCGTATCTACTGATTTACATATTCTACGCCGACCACAATGGAAGCGCCACCTAGCGGCCAGCCTAAATATTGCAACCTAAGATAGGACGGCGCAAGCCGTCGTATCTTAGATATGTTTAACCACTTCCATACCGGGCACTTACGCCCCTTCCTGCCCAAGCCAATTTTCAGCTTTCAGCACTGTCGCACTTTGAATGACAATTGCGCGGTCGTGCTACACTGTACCCAAACAATTTTTTTATCATTTTGTTCCCACAAATAGAGCTTTCTTTTGGTGGTATTTGATCACCTCTGCGGTTTTTATTTATTGCGCTATAAACAAAAGAAGAGTGACAATTTAAAAAAAAAAACATTATTTTTTACTTTTTTATTTAATAAATATCACAATTTTTTTTTAAAAAACTTTTTTTTCCCTCAGTTTAGGCCGATACGTATTCTTCTACATATTTTTGGTAAAAAAAATCGCAATGATCATATATTGATTGGTTTGCGCAAAAGTTATAGCGTTTACAAAATAGCTGATAGATTTATGGCATTTTTATTTTATTAATTTTTTTACTAGTATTGGCGGCGATTTGCGATTTTTTTTTTTACTGTCACCGTGACATTGCGGCGAACACATCGGACACTTTTGACACGTTTTTGGCGCCATTCACATTTATACAGTGATTAATGCGATAAAAATGCACTAATTACTGTATAAATGTGACTGGCATTCAAGGGGTTAACACTAGGGGGTGAGGGAGGGGTTAATATGTATACCTGTATTGTGTTCTAACTGTGGGGGAAGGGGGGTGACTGGGGGAGGTGACCGATCTATGTCCCTATGTACAAGGGACACAGATCGGTCTCCTCTCTCCCCTGACAGGACGTGGAGCTCTGTGTTTACACACAGAGCTCCACGTCTCTGCTGTGTCGTTACCGATCGCGGGTACCTGGCGGACATCGCGACCGCCAGGCACGCGCATCGGCATCTCGGGGACGCGCCGGGCGCTCGCGCGCCCCCCAGTGGCCGCAGGAATACAGGACGTCATATGACGTCCTGTTGAATATTCAGAGTCACCGTGGAGCCGTCATTTGACGATGGCCCGGTACTCTAGTGGTTAAGCGGATCTCTGTTTGAGAATACACTTAAACATAGGTTGGCGCAGATTCTGAGTTAGGTCGGCATATATAATGATACGCCGACCTAACTCTTACTGAATCTAGCTATACGAGTTCTTTCCACTACAGCTGGAGATGGACTTGTAGTTTTCAATAGACTACAAGTGTGGTACAGAGGTACGGGCAGAAAGCTCTAGGGAGTGTTGGAAGATGCCTGACTCGGGAATGCAAGATTTTTGCAGGCTCCTGTATAGGATGTACCCCAATCTCGCCCTATGCGATTATCCAGACCTCTGAACGACAGTATTGATTATTTTATATTTGGGACCAATCAATATGGGTTGCTGAAGTTCATATACACACATTTATTATAATATGTCATTGTAAATAATAAAAAAAGGAATAATAATTTAATGTAATTATTAGTATTGTGGGAACTGGAGTGTGCCCACGGGTGTAGAATGCAAACTCCTCCAATCCAAACAAATTTTTTAGGCAGCAGTTTCAGTAATTTTCCAGAAAGAAAATGGCGTTCTTTGGATCCCAGAACAGATGGCAAAGTCCAACAGAGAACTTGCAAAATAATACAACGATCAGAAACCTTCGGAGTCCCAGTTCCTCCAGCCTGTCATTTTCTGACATAAGCCAGATTAACCTTCACTAATATAACCTTCACTAATATACACCTTCTCCCCATTGACTAGACTGTAGAGTGATCTGTTTGGTTGATTATACCTGCACATTTGCTCTTATGTTTGACAAGCAATGTTCTTTGGTCTAGGACAGCTGCAAGCATTAATTTAATTTGAAATTATATTTCTTGTTTCTTATCCTTGATATTTTTTTGCTTTGTTTAAAGTAATATTAAAGGCAAGTTTTTAGTTTTCTTTTAAAAACATGTAATACTTACCTGCTCTGTGCAGTGGTTTTGCATGGAGCAGCCCAGATCCTCCTCTTCTCCAGTCCCCTGCCAGCGCTCCTGTTCCTTTCCTCCTGCCAAGTGCCCCCAGAGCAAACGGCTTGCTATGGAGGCACCCTAGCAGGCTTGCTCCCATTCACACACACTGCAGTAGCTCAGCCCTGTCCCTCTCTCTCCTTATTTGCTGTGATTGACAGCAGCAGGAGACAATGGCAATGAGGCTCAAGTAAGTATTCTTGGGGTTTTTGGGGGGCTGCTTGAGCCTTTAGAACCATTCCTTTTAACATGTATTGACATATATATACTGGCCGCGATTCAGATACATTGTCGTATGTTTGAGCGGGCGTAACACATCTCCTATGCGCTACGCCGACGTAACATTGAGAGGCAAGTACTGTATTCAGAAAGCACTTGCTCCCAAAGTTACGTCAGCGTATCGTAAATTGGCCGGCGTAAGCCCGCGTATTTCAAAGTAGCAAGGCAGTGGGCGTGTTGTAATGAAGCGTGATCCCATGTAAATGCATGGCCGATCGAACAGCGCATGCGCGCACATGCTCAATCACGTCGCAAATACTCCCTAAGATACGTCGGCTCAATGCTTTGTCGACGTGAACATAACATATGCCCAGCCCCATTCACAAACGACTTAAGGAAACAACGTAAAATACGACGCTGTTCCGACGTTTCCGACGTCCATACCTTAACATGACTTGCCACTGCTTTATGAGGGGTAAACTTACGCCGGACCGATGCCTTACATAAACGGCGTAGCTAAATCCGACGGGCGCAAGTACGTTCGGCGTATCTAGGTAATTTACATATTCGACGCGTAAATCAACGGAAGCGCCCCTAGCGGCCAGCGTAAATATGCACCCAAGATACGACGGCGTAAGAGTCTTACGTCGGTCGTATCTTGGCCAAATTCTGGCGTAACTGCCTTTATGAATCAGCGCATAGATACGACGGCGCTCATTTGGACTTACGACGGCGTATCTGAATATACGCCGTCGTAAGTCCTTTCTGAATCCGGGCCATAGGCCCCATACACACGATAGAATCCATCCGCAGATAAATCCCAGCAAATGGGTTTCTGCGGATAGATCCTATGGTGTGTACACGCCAGCGGATCTGTTTCCGCGGAGAAATCTCCTCTGGGATGGATTCCAGCAGATCGGATATTTGCTGACATGCACAACAAATCCATCTGCTGGAATCCATCCCAACAGATGGATCCGCTCGTCTGTACAGACTCACCGGATCCATCCGTCCAAAGGGATTCCCCGCACGCGTCGTAATGATTTGACGCATGCGTGGAATTCCTTATATGACAGCGTCGCGCCCGTCGCAGCGTCATAATCGCGGCGACGGCGCGACACGTCATCGCCAGAGGATTTCCGCGCGGATTTCAATGCGATGGTGTGTACACTCCATCGCATAGAAATCTGCGGAAATCTTTGAGAGGATTTATCCGTGGAAACGGTCCGCTGGACCGTATCCGCGGATAAATTCTCTCGTGTGTATGGGGCCTTAGTGTGTATGTGCATATGTATGTGTGTATGTATATGTAATATATATATATATCTCACAAAACACAAAAGTGAGTACACCCTCACATTTCTGTAAATATTTCATTACATCTTTTCATGTGACAACACTGAAAAAATTACACTTTGCTACAATATAAAGTAGTGAGTGTACAGCTTGTATAACAGTATACATTTGCTGTCCCCTCAAAATAACTCAACACACAGCCATTAATATCTAAATCGATGGCAACAAAAGTGAGTACACCCCTTAGTGAAAATGTCCAAATTGGGCCCAAAGTGTCAATAATTTGTGTAGCCACCATCATTTTCCAGCACTGCCTTAACCCTCTTGGGCATGGAGTTCACCAGAGCTTCACAGGTTGCCACTGGAGTCCTCTTCCACACCTCCATGATGACATCACAAAGCTGGTGGATGTTGGAGACCTTGCGATCCTCTACCTTCCATTTGAGGATGCTCCACAGATGCTCAATAGGGTTTAGGCCTGGAGACATGCTTGGCCAATCCATCACCTTTACCCTCAGCTTCTTAAGCAAGGAAGTGATAATTTTGGAGGTGTATTTGGGGTCGTTATCATGTTGGAATACTGCCCTGCAGGCCAAGTCTCTGAAGGGAGGGGATCATGCTCTGCTTCAGTATGTCACAGCACATGTTGGCATTTATTGTTCCCTCAATGAATTGTAGCTCCTCAGTGCCAGCAGCACTCATGCAACCCTCACCTGCTTGCCACCACACACACACTTGACACTATCTGAACCAAATACAGTTTATCTTGGTCTCATCAGACCACATGACATGCAGACTAAGGACAGTAATCCATGTCCTTAGTCTGCTTGTCTTCAGCAAACTGTTTGCAGGCTTTCTTGTGCATCATCTTTAGAAAAGGCTTCCATCTGGGACGCAATGCAGACCATTTTGATGCAGTGTACGCCGTATGGTCTGAGCACTGACAGGCTGAACTCCCACCCCTTCAACCTCTGCAGCAATGTTAGTAGCATACGTCTGTTTCCCAAAGACAACCTCTGGATACGACGCTGAGCACATGCACTGCTTTGGTCGACCATGGTGAGGCCTGTTCTGAGTGGAACCTGTCCTGTTAAACCGCTGTATGGTCTTAGCCACCGTGCTGCAGCTCAGTTTCAGGGTCTTGGCAATCTTCTTATAGCCTAGGCCATCTTTATGTTGAGCAAAGATTCTTTTTTTTCAGATCCTCAGAGTTCTTTGCCATGCAGTGCCATGTTGAACTCCCAGTGACCAGTATCAGTATTAGAGAGTGAGAGCGATAACTCCAAATGTAACACACCTGCTTCCCATTCACACGTGAGACCCTGTAACACGAATGAGCCACATGACACCTAGAAGGGAGAATGGCTAATTGGGCATTCTCACTTAGGGGTGTACTTACTTTTGTTGCCAGCAATTTGAACATTAATGGCTGTGTGTTGAGTTATTTTAAGGTGACGGCAAACTTACACTGTTATACAAACTGTACACTCACTACTTTACATTGCAGGAAAGTGTAATTTCTTCAATGTGGTTACTCGAAAAGATATAATAAAATATTTACACAAATGTAAGGGGGGAATTTCTTCTGTGAGATACTGTGTGTGTGTGTGTGTGTATATATATACAGTCATGGCCGAAATTGTTGGCACCCCAGAAATTTTTTCTGAAAAACAAGTATTTGTCACATAAAAGTATTGCAGTAACACATGTTTTGCTATACACATGTTTATTCCTGTTGTGTGTATTGGAATAAAATGAAAAAAGGGAGGAAAAAAAGGAAATTGAACATAATGTCACACAAAACTCAAAAAATGGGCTGGTCGAAATTCTTGGAACCATTTCAAAATTGTGTATAAATAATTTTGTTTCAAGCATGTGATGCTCCTTTAAACTCACCTGGGGCAAGTAACGGGTGTGGGCAATATAAAAATCACACCTGAAAGCAGATAAAAGGAGAGAAGTTCACTTAGGCCTCGTACACACGATAGGTTAAACAGAGGACAATGGTCTGATGGACCGTTTTCATCGGTCAAAACCGATCGTGTGTGGGCCCCATAGGTTATTTAACCATCGGTTAAAAAAGAGCCCACTTGCTTTAAATTTAACCAATGGATTCCTAACCGAGGGGAAAAAAACGATCGTTGGTAGTCACAACCATCGGTTAAAATTCCACGCATGCTCAGAATCAAGTCGACGCATGCTTGGAAGCATGCAAATGTTTTTTTCAGCACGTCGTGTTTTACGTCACCGCGTTCTTACACAATCGTTTTTTTAACCGATGGTGTGTAGGCGCGACGGACCATCAGTCAGCTTCATCGGTTAACCTAGAGATCTAGATTTGCCTTTGTCCACAGTGCGCAACATTATCAAGAAGTTTGCACCCCATGGCACTGTAGCTAATCTCTCTGGGCGTGGACAGGAGAGGAAAATTGATGAACGGTTGCAACGCAGGATAGTCCGGATGGTGGATAAGCAGCCCCAAACAAGTTCCCAAGAAATTGAAGCTGTCCTGCAGGCTCAGGGAGCATCAGTGTGAGCGCCAACTATCCATCGACATTTAAATGAAATGAAACGCTATGGCAGGAGACCCAGGAGGACCCCACTTCTGACACAGAGACATAAAAAAGCAAGACTACAGTTTGCCAAAATGTACTTGAGTAGGGCAAAACCCTTCTGGGAAACGTCTTGTGGACAGATGAGACCAGGATAGAGCTTTTTGGTAAAGCACATCATTCTACTTCCATGAACGGAGTGCTCCCACCACCTCATGCAATGCTCTCTCACCTCCTTTAAACGACCCTGCAAGGGGTCAAACACGCCTTGCACCCTGTGCAAACATTCCCTCCCAGGGATCGTCTGAGAATCTTGGTGGCTCAAAGGATGAAAGTATTCAAAAGCAGGTAGGTACTCCTTCCACTGTGCTGCTTCAAACTTTAAATCCACAATGACTACCGGTAAGTTCAGCAACACATGAAAAAAATGAGAGAAAGTGGCTCCTATAGTGCAGTATCCGAGGGGTTAAAAATGAAACCACTCCACCCCTGCTAGCATTGAACTCACAGTTAATAAAATGAGACATTTCTCCAGATGAAGCCATGTGGAAGGTCGTGAAACTAGTAGAGGTAGAGTATGGCGATGGACTACTACTGAGTGAGACTGTCATGTCATTTTAATGCTTTTAAAATGTCATTAAATGTAAGTTCAATGCTAGCTGGGGTGGAGTGGTTTCATTTTTTAACCCCTCGGATACTGCACTATAGGTGGCACTTTGTGGCAGGAGCACTCCGTTCATGGAGGTTGTCTGAAGACATCACACAAGCTTGTTTTTTTTTTTGTTTTTTTTGCGTGGATTCATTAATTTTATGTTTTTGGACTTTTTTCATATTATTACAATATCAGTGTTTATCATCATAATTGTTTATTTAATTTTTACAGCGCTTTCACACCTATATTGTTTTTTATTGATTTCTGTGGGAGCACATTAGTGACAGCTGCAGTAAAAAGTTATCACTACTATATGTTTTTCTAAGTTTCACATTGCATAGCGAATTAGAGCGCAACTACCTCTATTTTAATTTGCACATCATTCTACTGTTTACCAAAAACAGAATGAGGCCTACAAAGAAAATAACACAGTACCTACAGTGAAATACGGTGGAGGTCCAATGATGTTTTGTGGTTGTTTTGCTGCCTCTGGCACTGGGTGCCTTGAATGTGTGCAAGGCATCATGAAATCTGAGGATTACCAAAGGATTTTGGGTCGCACTGTAGAGCCCAGTGTCAGAAAGCTGGGTTTGCGTCCGAGATCTTGGGTCTTCCAGCAGGACAATGACCCCAAACATACGTCAAAAAGCACCCAGAAATGCATGGCAACAAAGCGCTGGAGAATTCTAAAGTGGCCAGCAATGAGTCCAGATCTAAATCCCATTGAACACCTGTGGAGAGATCATACAATTACTGTTGGAAATAAGAGAGACCTGGAGCAGTTTGCAAAGGAAGAGTGGTCCAAAATGCTGGGTGAGAGGTGCAAGAAGCTTATTGATGGTAACAGGAAGTGACTGATTTCAGTTATTTTTTCCAAAGGTTGTGCAACCAAATATTAAGTTAAGGGTGCCAAGAATATTGACCAGTCCATTTTTGGAGTTTTGTGTGACAATATGTCCAATTTGCTTTATTTCCTCCTTTTTTTGTTTTGTTCCAATACACACAAAGGGAATAAACATGTGTATAGCAAAACATGTCTTACTGTAATACTTTTCTGTAAGAAATAATTGATTTTCTGGAAAAATTTGTGTGCCAACAATTTCAACCATGACTGTATACACACACCGCATTAATCTTATACACCTTACTTTTTTTTAATACTTTATTATATTTCTAAATTATATAGAGTCTACAGTCCCATTTCAGTCTGCGGATGACACCAAGCTATGCAGTGAAATAACGTCCTTACAGGATGTCTCCAACTTACAAGCCAGACTCAGTGCACTATTTAAATGGACAACTATTTTGACAAATGTAACGTTATGCACTTGGGGGCTAAAAATATGCACACATCGTACATACTAGTGGAAGTACAACTGTGGGAATCTATTGTGGAGAAGGATTTTGGGGTTTTGGTAGATCATAGGCTTAATAATTGTGTGCAATATCAAGCTGAGTTGTGGTTTCCAAAGCAAGCAAAATAATTTCTTGTATTAAAAGAGGTATGGACTGCAGAAAGACAGGCATCATTTTTCCCCAGTATAAGTCATTGTTAAGTCTTCATAGTTACTGTACTTAGACATGTGCACTGACAAAAAAATTGTTTTTTTCGTTTATGTTATTTTAGTTTTTTTTACTTTTTTCGAAAATTCGTGAAAATCAAAAAAAAAAATTTTCGTTTTTGTTTCATTCATTTTTTTTTATCTTTTCGGAAATTCGGGAAAATCGAAAAAAATTTTTTTTACGTTTTTATTCGTTTTTTGGCTTTTTTCGGAAATTCGGGAAATTCGGAATTCCGAATTTTCGGATTTCCGAAAAAGCAAAAAACGAATAAAACTAAAAAACTAAATTTCCGAAAAAAACGAATGAAACCAAAATCCGTTTTTCGGAAATGAAAAAATTCGGAAGTACGAAAAAAATGTAATTCGAAATTTCTAAAATTCGAAAATTAAAAAAAAACGAAAATTCCACAATTTCGGAAACTCCACAATTTCGAAAATTCAGATTTTTTTAATTTTTCGCATTTTAAATTTTTTTTTTTCGAATTTTTCAAAAATCGAAATTTCGAAAATGAAAAATTCGAAAATGAAAAATTCTAAATTTCGAAAATTGGAAAATTCGGAATTTCGAAAATTAGAAATTTCAAACATTTAAAATTTCGAAATTCGAACATTTAAAATTTCGAAATTCGAACATTTAAAATTTCGAAATTCGAACATTTAAAATTTCGAAATTTCAAAAAAAAATATATGAAAAATTGGAAATTTCGGAATTTCGAAAATAAAAAAAACGAAAATTCGAAATTGAAAATTCGGAAATACGAAATTGAAAAATTCTAAAAATTTGAAATTGGAAAATTCGAAAATTGAAAAATTCTAAAAAAACGAAAATTCGAAAATTGAAAATAAAAAATAAAAAATGCGAAATTTCGAAAATTTGGGATTTAAAAAACAAAAAACAAACGGAAATTGAAAAATTCGGAAATCCGAAAATTCGGAAATTCGATTTTTCGGAAATCCGAAAAATCGGAAATAAAAAATTTGCTAAAACGAAAATTCGAAATTAACAAATTTCCGAATTTATGTAAAAAAACGAATTAGAAACTAAACGAATTGCACATGTCTACTGTACATAGTAGGTGAGGTTGAAAAACGTCAAAAGTCCATCAAGTCCAACCTTTGTGTGTGATTATATGTCAGTATTACATTGTATATCCCTGTATGTTGTGGTCGTTCAGGTGCTTATCTAATAGTTCCTTGAAACTACCTAATGCTCCCCGCTGAAACCACCAATTGAGGTATCTGGAATATGCAGTTCAGTTTAGGGCACCAGTTCACAAAAATTATATTGGGGAACTGGAGAAAATGCAGAGAAGGGCAAACAAACTGATAAGGGGCATGGAGGAGCTCAGCTATGAGGAACGATTAGCTGAACTGAATTTATTCTCTTTGGGGAAGAGGGGGTTAAAGGGAGATATGATCAACATGTATAAATACGGAAGTGGTCCATCTATTGAACTTGGTGTAGAGTCATAAAAAAACAAATCTTTATTATATAGGGCATAAAGACAACTGCCGCTGCTTTTTGGGGTAAATTCCAAAATCAAAAGGGAAAGTGAGAAAAGAGACAGAAGGGTCAGTAAAATTGTCAGATTAATGCTGCTGTTTCAATAGTGAAGGCAGTAGACATGTGCACAGCAAAAATTTTCATTTATTTCTGTTTTGTTTCTGTTCGTTTATCGTGATTCGTAACGAGTAGTAATTTCGTAAGACGTTAGTTATCGTATTCGTACTCTTTAGTATTTTCGTAACACTCTTTTTTCCGTTTCCATTTTTTTCTGTTAGTTTATTTTTCGTTGAATCGAGATTCGTATTTTCGTTATATTTTGTATTCTGCCGCGTTCGTATTTTTAAAATGATTTTATTCGTTCCTTCGTTTTTACGTTAGTTTAATTTTCGTTGTTTTGCTATTCGTATTTACATTATATTTTCCATCATGCCGCGTTCGTATTTTCGTAAGAAATATATTTTCGTTGCTTTATGATCATTCGTATTTTCATGTCTAATTTCCTTTGATTGTAAAAACGCACTTTTGTAGATTTTATTGCATTCGTAATTCTGTTAGAATACATTTTACGTTTATTCGACACACTACTCGTCGTAATTTTGTAATTCGTACTTTACTGTGATTGACTTGACTGTATTAGTTAGCACACACACCCTGTCTAGAATGAAGTCTGACGTAGAAGAAAACTAAAATATGTCAGATATTACAAATACAAATCTAGAAATTGGATGCACTGCAGTCTAACACAGAAAAAGACACAAGGAGCCAGGAGGTAATGAGAAAGAAGCTCATTGGGGGAAGGAACAAACCTCTTCAGAGGAAAGGGACAGCGCTCAGTGGCTATTGGTCAATGTCCAGAAATATTTCAGTATTAACGAAAGCTAATTTACATTATTTCGTATTTTCGTTGTTTTCATTTCAGTTTTCCGAAGATTCATAATTTATTTTTCGTTGGTTTTGATTTTAGTTTTTTAGTCTTTGTTCGGCATTTCGGTTGTTTTCTTTTCGGTCTTCGAATATTAGTAAGTTTGCATTTTCGTTCATTTTGTTTTTCGTAATTTATTATTTTTTTGGGGTTCGGTATTTTCGTTGTTTCTATGTTTTCGTTTCTTTCATCTTTCGTATCTTCGTTGTTTTTCATATTCGTTATTTTGAAAATATCGTTATTCGTTATTAATTGCGCTAAACCATTCGTTCATTCGTATGTTAACGAATCAACTAAAATAACGAAAATTTACGGAAAACGTATTCGTAACTTAAAAAATTGCACATGCCTAGAAGGCAGTATTAGGGACATAGGGATGGGTGAAGAGGTATACAGGGTAGGTATTGTGGAGAAAGATAGGGGGTTGAAAAAAGGAGAGAGGAGAAAGTAGTTGTAGGTTTTAATATTTCTCATGCGCTTTAGTAGCATCTATATTCCTCCACATTGGAAAAGCCTATGCAGTGTTAGATAATTTTTCATCATTGCTCTTAAAGGAACTGGTAAGGTTCTCCATATGTTTAGTGTATGGTATTGAATTGAACAATTGTTGCATTGTAATTGTGTGGGCACGTATATATGCGCATGTGGTGTTTACTAAATGCATAATAATCTAAAACGTTTGATGGAATGGAGTTATGATATAACAAAAAGAAAGCAGGGCCTGTTGGAATTGTAAAGTTAGTAAATTTATGCATTTTAGTTTGGACTTTTTTGCAAAAATGTGACAGCCTGGGTGGTGTCCAAAAGATGTCTAACATGTTTGCAGATGGGGAGCCACATCATCAGCATAGATCAAAAGAATCTGGAAAAATTGAATGAAGCACGTGCAGAGTCCTATACCATTATATGAAAATTTTACATCTAGACTTCTGATATTTATTATTATTGGAAGATTTGAGAGTTCAGGTAAGGATTTGGAATTTTTCCTGTGATGTGAGGCGTAATACTAGGTCCTGTTTCCATTTCACAAGAAAATAATTAGTGAAATTTGGTCAGAACAGAGTAATACATTTTAGGACATTTAGGTTAATGTGTTATAGTTTCAAGAAAATCCTCTTCATAAGGTGTCATGGGCCTGTCAAAAGTCTCAGCTGAAGATATTGTAGGCAAGTGCCTACTAGGTGGTTATGTGTTTTTTGTTGCCGTGTCTATACTAATTGTTGTGTTAAGCATTACACTGTTAGTAAAGCTGTATTTTAACCTGGTGCCTTTGGGAAGTCAGGAGTTAACCATGTTGCCCAGGTTTCCTGAGCTTTTTGGTGGGGCTGTCCAATGGCAGATAGATAAAAGGTTGGAACCGCCTCTAGTTGAGGTCACTCCATGTATGGGAACTGAAAAAGGGGATCACTTTAACATGTCATCTGTACTTTGCTATTGTGTCTCCCCTTGGCCAGAACCCAGTTGAGGTGCCAGAACATGGACTTATGCAATTGCTCTGCTGGACTTTAAGGACTTTCTCTACAACCAGAGGTATGACCAACTCAGTGGGCATAGGGCACCAGGAGGGACTAAGCTAGCAATTTGTAACAGAAATGTAAGGTCTGTTGAAAAATCATTGTATTTCTGCCTGGTTTGAATCTACTTGAGGACACACTTAAAGAAGTGCTATATGGCTGGTGCTTACGACTACAGTACTTAAAGCGGTAGTTCACCCTCTCGTACTTGATGTTACCATCGAGACAGGCATTGTAGCGCGAGCTACAGTATGCCTGTCCCGATTTTTTTAACCCCGTACTCACCTCGTAGTCGTCCATCGTAGATTTCGGCTCCCGCGGGGAATGGGCGTGCCTATGGAGAGGGAGGATGATTGACGGCCGGCCCTGGCACGTCACTCTCCCCGAAGACAGCCGGAGTAGGTCTCGGCTCTTCACGGCGCGTGCGCACAGGCTATGCGCACGCGTCGTGAAGACCAAGCCTATTTCGGCTATTTCCGGAGAAGCGTGACGCGCCAGAGCCGGCCGTCAATCATCCTCCGTCTCCAGAGGCACGCCCATTCCCCGGTATCTTCGATGGACGACTACAAGGTGAGTATGGGGGGAAAAAATTCGGGACAGGCATACTGTAGCTCGCGCTACAGTGCCTGATTTAAAGGTAAAAGAAAAATTTTTTTTTTTTTTCCTGTCGATAGGGTGAACCCCCGCTTTAAGGGATACCAAAAGCAGCTATCCAGCAAGGATGACCAGATCGGTGGGCTGTACCTTAAGAAATCAGGAACCTGGCTAAATAAGGTTAAATGATGTTTATTAACATAAACAATGTAACATGACAAAATAAATGTGATAATGCAGCAACCCAAACAGCGTAACTATGTACAAATGGACAGAGCACACATGAGCAGGGCAAGGTCAGCATTTAGACAAGAAACAAGGGGAGCAGAGAGGAATACAGAATACTGGATGCAGGGAGCAGGTCACAGGAACCAGGTACAGGAGCAGGTAAAGGAACACCATCAGGTAGGGACATGGCTCACAGGAAGAACACTGAAGCACTGACCTTCAGCCGCCAGCATCAGGTGCAGCCTAATTACTTGGATAAGCTGGCTGCTGGGAGACAACCACTGGTGGCCACCAGAACTGCGCCCTTCGACTCCAGGAACAACAATGCCACCTGCAGGTGACCCAGGTACTGACAATTTCTGACAACTAGTGTCTATGTACATATAGCATCTGGCCAGTCGGGAACATGAGGTGACTTGGCATAGGTGACAAAAGTCCTAGTAGTGAAAGAACCTGTGTGCTTGGATTTCTTCCCTAGCGATCGGTATCCAATGCAAGTCACTCAGTACTGGCTCAGAAATGCTGCACAGAGGGAGAGAAATGTATTGAGGACTGTTATCCGTAGTGTGCAGTGTCTAGAGGAGACGAGTTGTGCCATGGAATCTAAGAGTTAAACTACTGTCTGCCTGAATAAGTACCACTCCTTACGTAACGCGCCACATTAAAGCCATGACTGTGTTTCAGTATATGCATCTGGATGCCTTTTTGGTTACTTGTTGTGAATAGAGAAAAAGTGAAATTAATATCCATCTGTAATGTCCCAAGGGTGCTAAGTCAGTATCCAGAGACATGTCCATAAGTGAGGGTTATGCTAAGCAAAGTATGACATTTTTTTGCCCTGGAATGGTTGCCGATATTCATGTGCAAGCTGGGTCTTGGAGTCCAGTAAAGAATTTCCAATGATTGAAAAAAAAGAACATGGGTGTTCAGAAAGATGCATAGTGGAAAATATCACAGGCCCCGTACACACGTCCGAGGAACTCGACGTGCCAAACACATCGAGTTCCTCGTCGAGTTCAGTGTTGAAGCCGCCGAGGATCTCGGCGGGCCGACTTTCCTCAATGAACAACGAGGAAATAGAGAACATGTTCTCTATTTGGCCCGACGAGTTCCTCGTCGGCTTCCTCGCTGAAAAGTGTACACACGACCGAGTTTCTCGGCAGAATCCAGCTCCGATCGAGTTTCTGGCTGAATTCTGCCGAGAAACTCGGTCGTGTGTACGGGGCCTTATGGGTAGTTTTCCAAGTGGGGGCTACTGTCAGGTGACATTGAGAGAAGAATTCCAGGTATGAATATTTTTTACATAGTTACATTGGTCCAGCTTGGACCAATGTAACTATGCATAAACCATACCTGTGGCATCCTTCTAGAAGGTGGAAATCACTGTAGAACAAGCCGCACACCATTTATATTCAAAGACCTAGCCATAGCTCGGGGCTCCATCCAGAAGACAGGTGTGCTTCCCTCAGAACACAAGGGTGTACTATGCAGGGTCCCTATCTAGAAGCCAGGGCGTGGACTCCTGCAGCAGGGGGCTGTGACTGGGAGAGTCTAGAGGACTGAGGAAGTCAAGAGGACTGAGAGAGTGTAGAAAGGTGAGAAAAGTCCAGCAATTGTGTGGGAACACAATGTAATTTTACATAAAAGTGGGGCACCAAACCTTGAAACTGTTCCTGACTGGTGTGAATAGCAGTGGCGTATTTCTGACCAGGCAAGGCCTTTTTTGCTTTTGAACTTGCATAGCATGTTTTAGTCTGAATGAATTGTTGGCCCAAACAAATTTGTTAAGAATTAACGGAGTGGAAGTCCAAAATGCTTAAGGTATAAAAACAGTTAGCGTTTGTAGAAGTCCTGGTTGATCATTCTGTTGATCTACCTGTCCATAAAAGGGTGTTCTGAGAGGGGCGCTGAGAATATACCTGGGTCTCCCAAAGTAATACAGTGGCTGTCAATCACACCAGCACAGTCCCATGCACACAGTGCCAAGACAAGGTCCTTCAGCGGCCAGGGTGAATATGCCAAACTGAAACTCCCTCGTGCTGTGCATGACCAATCATCTAACGAACACATGATCATTATACCAACATATAGAGTGCAAAGGTCACTAGTGAATACAGGAATCGGGAACCGATAACATACAGAGTGCAGGGGTAAGGATTGAACAAAGGGAGGGTGGGACTTTGTGTGAAGCACGTGACAGCAAAAGGGTAATAGGGTTAATATAAGGAAATGTATTGAATACAATTCGTGAATTATATAGTAACAATATCAATGGTACATGATGACATAAAAATATTACATGATGAACATTGTAATATGAGCATACAGATAATGATAGCAATAATAGTTGGATAACATGATAATGACAAGTTACATGATAATAACATCTCATGATCTAGCCACAATAAGTGTCCTAGTTCACCACCATGGGAATTGGGTAAAAGCATAATATAAGGTAATGCCTGCAGAGCCTATGGCCTTTGTGAGCCTGTGAGAAGCAATTATTGAATAACATGGGAATTATGGGTAAAATTGATAGAGACTCCCGGCCAGACTGCGGGTAGAGGATGGTGAATCGGTTAGATTCTTTACTTCTCCTGAGGAGGCTTCCATGTGGATCGACACGCTACCTCGCAGATAAGTACCACTACTACCGAAGAGTCACATTGTTTGTTCTTTTTTACGTGAGCCATAGCCATTTGCTGCCTTATAGACATGCCTCCTTTACATGATGGCCTGTACATGTTCTGTGCCGCCCCCCCCCCCCCCCGGACTGTCTCATGCGTTCACTGATGTTTTACTGTGGATTGTGGATGCCATTCCGCACGCGTTTCCCCATTGCAGGCGTGTTCGCCTGGGTTCTGAGTTGGGATCCTAAGCCTCCCCAAAGTTGGGGCTGGGGCTGGCGGGGTGGGGGGTGGGGGGTTTTTCTGGGAATGTTTTGGTATACTGTTTTTTCACAAGCGATGTTTTTATGAATGTCATAGACTACCTGAGATGCTCTGTCCTGACCTGCGCAGTGGCCCGGACTCTGCATCCAACTCTGGAGAATGTATCTGGGTCTGAAAATGTGGCACTAAGTGATTATGGCTGAATGCAATATAATATCATGGAACACCAGGGGGCTAAATTCCTCTGTGAAGAGATCATTGGTGTTTCAATTTCTTAAAACGTATCGCCCCCAAATCTGCATATTGCAGGAGACTCACTTGACGGGCGGGAAGCTCTTGAGTCTTCGGAAACCTTGGGTGGGACATCTATACCACTCCACGCATACCAATTACTCCAGAGGGGTCAGCATTCTTGTGCATAAATCCTTGCTGTTCCGACTGCTAGCACTGGAGATCGATCCGGACGGCCGTTTTGTTATGTTGCATGCCATTGTGGATAGGTTGGAGCTGGTGGTGGTGGGACTGTACCTGCCCCCCCAGCCTCCATGCGCTTACTTAACCAGTTGATTTCTAAGATTGCTGCCTTTGCCACAGACAATGTGGTGAAACTGGGGGACTTTAATCTGGTTCCGGACTCTGGGATGGACAGACTTTCACCCGTAGCGGGCTCATCTTCAGAGCTGCTCTCTTGGGCGGAGGCTTCCAACCTGACTGATGTGTGGAGGTGGCGCAACCCTTCCCAGCGAGCCTACACTTGTCACTCGGCCTCGCATAAGACCCTTTCACGCATAGACCTTGCCTATGCTGGGGGGTCTGTTCTTTCCAGAGTTCGGGACGTCTCTATTCTCCCCCGTGGCATATCTGACCATGCGCCACTTGCGTTGAAACTATGTGTTTCCAATGCACCGGGGGAGAGCTTGTGGAGGTTGTCCAGGTTCTGGCTGTCGGATTCGAGGATCTCGAAGCCGTATAGATCAGAGGCAATACGTTATTGGCAGGATCTGTAACACTCTATAGCCCTGACCACGTCTTGGGATGCATTTAAGGCTTTTACTAGAGGCAGTTTGCAGTCCCACATTCGTGGGGTCCGGCGAGACCTGAGGGAGGACACCCTGAGAGCTGAGGGGAGGGTGGCAGCACTCGAACTTGAATACTCCACTACTGGGTCCCCCGAGGTCTATTCAGATTTTCAGGCAGCGTTGAGGGATGTTCTCTTGCTCCGCACAGAGGCCACAAAAACTCAGTTCCTACACCAGTCCCAAAGAATATTTGAACATGGGGAGAAGACAGGTAGTATGTTGGCATGGCTGGCGCGGGAAAGCTCCTCTCCAGTGACTATTTCGGCTATATGCGACTCTGATGGGACGGCCTTGACCGACCCCACCGCTATCAATGCCAGATTTGCATCTTTCTATCAGGAGCTCTACAGCTCTCGGATGGTATGTACGGATGCAGAGCTTGCGGCCTACCTCAATGGGACGGAGCTCCCATGCCTGACCTCCACGTACAGGGAGGCGCTGGATGGCCCTATCACATTGAAGGAGCTTCAGCGGGCAGTAGCATTCTTGCAGAATGGCAAAACGCCAGGCCCGGATGGCATCCCTGCCGAATTCTTTAAAACATGCAGAGGAAATTCTCCCATCATTTAAACGTGTGCTCCAAAAAGCCACAGAGGGGGACTCTCTTCCCCCGACGATGGCTGAGGCGGTAATTGTTGTCATTCTTAAACCGGGTAAGCCCCCTGAACAGTGTTCCTCGTACCGACCAATATCTCTCCTTAATGTGGATGCCAAACTCTTGGCCAAAGTGCTGGCTGGACGACTGAACACTGTGATCACTGCATTGGTCCATGCAGATCAGTCTGGCTTTATTCCGGGCAGGGGAACCGATATTAATATCCGTCGCCTCCTCACCCATCTCTCTAGGGCAGGTGGGGACGGTACGGGGGTTGTGGCCTCCTTAGACGCCGAGAAGGCTTTCGACTCGGTCGAGTGGCGCTACCTCTGGGCCGTCCTCCGTAAATTTGGGTTTGGCCCCCGTTTTATTGGGTGGGTTCAGATGCTATACCGCAATCCTACAGCCCGGATACGCACCAATAACTCGCTGTCATCATCTTTTCCTCTGTCTAGGGGTACCAGACAGGGCTGCCCACTTTCCCCTGGTCTGTTTGCGCTAGCCATGGAGCCCATGGCGGCTCGCATCAGATCTGACCCCTCGGTGGAGGGGATTAGGATAGGTGTGGTCGTGGATAAAATATCCCTTTATGCCGATGACACCCTCCTTTTCCTCAAGGATACTTCCTCCCTCCCACCCGCGCTCCAGATAGTGGATGTCTTCGACTCCTTTTCGGGCATTAAGGTTAATTGGGAGAAATCACTCCTCTTCTCACTACACGCGTAGGGCCCTCACCCGCCGACGGGCACCCCCCTAAACTGGACACCTGAATTTAAATATCTGGGAGTAAGGATCGGGACTCCGCTGTCCTCATACTATGAGCTGAACCTCCAACCACTGCTGAAAAACTTTTTGCAGAAATGTACAACCTGGAGGACTCTCCCCCTTTCACCGGTGGGTAGAGTAAATCTGATTAAGATGGTATAGTTGCCTAAATTTCTTTACTTCTTTCGAAATTCCCCTCTGATTCCCCCCGCCGCGTTTTTTGCCAAGATTAAAAGCATAATATCCTCCTTTATCTGGAATGGGGGGCCCCCGCGGCTGGCTGTCTCCACCCTTCAGCTTCCCATAGATCGGGGGGGATTGTCCCTACCGGACTTCCAGGTCTACTTCTGGGCGGCTGTCCTGGTGACGGTCAGGTGGTGGTTCTCCCAACCCCGCGATAACCCGGCAGTGACTCTGGAAGCAGCTATAATGGGGTCGTATGCCTCCCTTAGTAATGTGGTGTTCAGGGGGGCGAGGTCCCACCCTGGCATCACAGACTTGATGGGTACAACCATTACGGTATGGCACAGGGCTTGGACCCGTTTTGGCTCCCCCGAGAAGTTCTCACCTCACATCCCCCTGTGGGGTAATCCTAATCTGCCCCACATGAATTCAGTTCCAGATCCACAGGTCTGGGCGGGAAAGGGTATAGTGAAACTGAGGCACATTGTTAGGGGGGGTAGGTTGCGCTCTTTCTCCGATCTCCGGGATGCCTACTCATTACCGGGATGGATGCTGTTCCGATATTATCAGCTACGACATGCCTATGGGAAACAGTTCCCACCACTTCTCACGCTGGAATCAGACTCTGTGGAGGGGTTTCTTAACGCTAGGGTCATAGACAAGCCCCTGTCCTCCTTGTATCTCCGCTTCTCCATAGCTCCCACAAAGAAACTTGAAAAAACTTTGGAAAAATGGAAGATGGACATTCCTGATCTGTCAGAGGACGAATGGGAGACATGTGTCTCTTCCTTCGTTACAACTATGATTTCGGCTAGAGACCGATTTTTCTGCAGGTCAAATTCCTCCACAGGGCCTACTTCACCCCGAAACGGTTGACAATTATGAATCCTAACGTCCCGGTGGCCTGCCCCAGATGTAATCTAGGGGCTGCCTCCTTCTTTCACATGGTCTGGTCCTGCCCCCGCCTGGGAGGTTATTGGTCGGGAGTGGCTGACGCCCTTGACCAAATTACCGCTCTGGACCTGGGAGCTAGCCCTAAATCAATGCTGCTGAATGTCTTTGGCCCTGGGGTGCGGGGTAAATACACAAAATTATTCCTCGGGTATGCTACTTTTTATGCCCTTAGGGAGATATTCCTCCACTGGAAGAGTGCTGCACCTCCCACGGTGTCCTCATGGTGCTCGGTATTGAACTCGGTGCTGCCACTGTACAAGATCACCTTTGCTAATCGAAACTGTCCTACTAAATATGATAAGATATGGTCGGGGTGGATAGATGCCTGGGGCACAGAGTTTACTGGTGACAATGATAGAAATGGCCCTCTGTTATGATTTCCTAGAAGCTATATGCTGTATGTTCAAGGTGTGTTTGACTGCTCGGATGAGGTCCTCCCCCCCCCCCCCCCTTTCTCTCCCCCCTTCTCCTCACCCCCCTGTTATACACTCCTCCTGCTTCCCTCCCCCCCCCGGAACCTCCTTTAAGTAACCTTGCTGTGATTTCTTGTTCCCAAATTGGTATCTCAATGTATGGGTGTATGCTAGCCTGTCACCGCCTTTCTCCTGTTCATACCAGCAACACATCTAACTGGTGAAATTCTGAGTAATGCTTTCTCTGTGACTAACTGTGCTTATGCATCGCTTGTATTGTAAAAATTTGAATAAACATTTTTCTTGTGAAAAAAAAAATTGATAGAGACACGGCATCCGGTAGCTCTACGCGTTTCATAACTTAATTGACAATCATCAGGAGCAAGCACGTGAGTATCTGAAATGAAACTGGTATAAGCAAAAGCATAAGTATGGGGAAACTGGTGGGGGGTGAGATATAAAGTGGGGACCCCCAGAGCCAGTAGTAGCTTACTTGCTGAGGTAGTTGGATCTATGGTGTGGTAAAGGGGCACTATGGGCCGTCGGGAGACATCCCTAGTCAGGAGCCACGACGGTCCCCTCCGCAGAGACGGAATGGGCGACTATCCGGACAGGCAGGGAGCCAGGGGCACAACTGCAAGAGGGAAAGAGTGTTAAGTCGAGGGAGTGATGGAGGTGGGTATAAGGGGGGGGTGAAGGAGGGGGGTTATGAGGTAAAGAATGAGGAGAGTGGGTATGGCTGAGTGTAGGTGGAATGGCTGGGTATGGCTGAGTATGGATGGATGAGTATTGCAGAGAATGAATGGATGGACGGATGAGTATTGCAGAGTATGGATGGACGAATGAGTATTGCAGAGTATGGATGGACGGATGAGTATTGCAGAGTATGGATGGACAGATTAGTATTGTAGAGTATGGATAGACAGATGAGTATTGTAGAGTATGGATAGACAGATGAGTATTGTAGAGTATGGATAGACGGATTAGTATTGTAGAGTATGGATGGACGGATGAGTATTGCAGAGTATGGATGAACAGATGAGTATTGCAGAGTATGGCAGGGTATTGCAGAGTATGGATGAGTATTGGCAGGGCATGGGCATGGCTAGAATGGGCACTGAGCAGTGCTTTGGGCACTATAGATCCAGCCCACAGCGCTGCTGCAACAATCTCTCATGTCATGACGCTGGTTTGTTTACAAGTGATTGCTTCGTCATTTGACGGAGCCATGACGTGGTAAACGTCCGCTATCAGCGGCCATTTACTGTGATCCGTGATGCGCCGGGTCTTCCAGTCCCGACAGTCACAGATATTTCCGGACGCCCTCCCAGAATACGCTGACCACGCTGTAGCCGTCTTTCGGCTATGGCTGGGTCGGCATGTGGTTAAGAGCACTGGGCGGAAGTGACGTTTGATGTCGCTTCCGCCAGTCAATGCTATGGGGCCAAGTGGGGGCCATCTTCGCCTCACTCGGCAACCAGTCAAACAGGAGAGAGGACCCGATCGTCATCACCGGAGCGTGGTGTTATAGAGAGGGAACAAAACACATTTCAACGTGCGTTTGCACATTTTATGTGGACTTTTTTTCAAATATATGCCAATTTAGGATGAGTTGATCGTATGTTTAATGCACTTTTATTGTGTCTCTTATGTGATTTATTAACTTAAACCAAGCACAAGGATAGCACACGTTTAATTATTGTTTGGTTAGAGCATTTTAACCTGTCTATAAGTTTTCACAGCACAGACATATTCTAGGCATCATTCATCCTAAATTGAAAAATCAAGGTGGGAAAAAGCTTGTGTCCATGGCAATGGCAAACAAATTGGCAGTAGCATCAAAGCCTTTTTTCTGACTGTCTTTCCAGGGACACATGCAAATCATCTCAGACTGTCTATTACCTGAATCTGTCACTTTTCCCATAGGTTGTGAAAAATTCCCAGTAGCCCAATTAGCCATTAATATGCATCCAACTTTGTGGAAGTCTTGACTCAATTTCCCATGCAGTCTCAAGGGGGGAGCACTAATACACTATCGTCGTCAGCTGAAAGAAAAAGTATAATTCAGAAGGTTATGGTAGGAAGAGACTAAAGGAGACAAAAAAGCCCTCCAGTGCACATTTTTTTTTTAAAGAAGATATTACAATGACATATCACAGACAAAAAAAAAATGGAAAATTGTATCAAATACTTACCGTAATTTTCCTTTCCTAACGCCAAGACATGGCAGCATTACATATGATATAGCCCCGCCCCTATATCCACCCACAGGACACGTTTAACTCTTATAAAAGTCTGACTGAGAGCAACCTCCCCATTTTCCGTATAAAGCACAAAGATCAGAGGGAGGGTTCGTATGCTGCCATGTCTTGGCATCAGGAAAGGAAAATTACGGTAAGTATTTGATACAATTTTCCATTTTCCTGACGCCAGACATGGCAGCATTACATATGATAAATGATGAGCTTTTTAGAGGGAGGGTATAATGCTGTAAACTTAATCTTTGTTCAACGAAAAGACATAGAAGCTTGGATAGACTTCCTCCCAAACTCTACTGTAGTAAGAGCTGCTAGATCCACCCTGTAGTGTTTTAAGAACATATAATGTGATGACCAGCTAGCCTCTTTGCAGATTGCCTCCAGAGACAACCCTGCCTGTGCCATCCAAGAAGATGACATCACCGTGGTTGAGTGATGAGCTTTAACCACTTCTGGAGGATCCTTCACAGCTCTACAAGCCCTGTGAATATGTTCACTATCCAGGCCGAGATGGTTCTGGCCGAAGCCCCTTACTCTTTAAATCTTCAGGATTCTGAATGTAGAAGTAGTCCGAGATAGGCTTTGAGGACTTTTGGAATGTCCAACTTGTGCAGATCAGCATCTGATTCCGCTGGGAAGGCTGGAAGCACCCATTCACTGGAAATATGGATGCCACTCTTTGGAAAAATTATCCAATGGTCTCAGCACAACCCTGTCTGGGAATAACATTTTGGAGTCGACACACTTTCCCCTGAAATTATGGCTAATAGAAAAGCCGATTTTAAGGAGATCTCCCATAAAGAACAGTCGTCTGTCAGAATACGATGAGGGTTTGCTAGAAAACTGATCTAAGAAGTGATCCATCAGCAGGTTTGCTGCCCATTTCTTTTGGGTAAAATCCAAGATGCCTGAAATTTGCACCTTAAGCAAACTGAGCCCCAAATCCAATTCAGAGAAAAGACAGGATTTGAGATAAATGTGGGTCACTAGGGTCAAACTGATGTCCAGCTGCAAAGCTTGTGAACCTAATCCATATTCTGGAGTAGATGGCATTGATTGACCCCTTCATAGAACTCTGTAAAGTTCTAATCCCCCCTGGAAAACATCCTCACTCTTGTAAACTCTGCCTTACAATTTCCAGGCTGCTAAAGTTAGTCATGATGGTTGCCGATGTAGTGCATCTCCCTCAGATATGAGGAGTCACCGGCAGAGTGATCGGTGTGCACACGCTGATACCCATTTCCAGAGAAACCCAAGGTCTGTGTGGCCAGTAAGGAAAACCTGTGATGACTGTCAAATCTCATCAGGAATTTCAGGATTAAAGAAGTTGGAGGGAAGGTATTGGCGAGTTGCCCAACCCAAGGATTGGTAAAGGCATCTGTCCCCTCCACTAATGGATGAGGGTAGCGTGAGAGGAACCAGTTCCCCTTGTAGTAGGCCGATGAGGCAAAACAGATTCAGTTGTGGGAACCCCCACTCGTGGATGAGCCTTTGGAGCACTTCGGGTTGAAGGGACCATTCGTTGGGATCCTTGAATTGTCTGGATAGACAATCCGCTTCCAAATTCTGATAGGCTGGGAGATATATGGCCCTCAAATCTTTGAGATATTGCTGGGCCAAAGTCATGATTGGATCCACCTCTCTCAGGAGGGATTGGCTGTGCATGTCACCTTGTCGCTGTATATAGGACTGCTGCCGTGTGGTCCAGACGGAGTAGGACAGGCAGACCCTATATGTGTGGCAGTAAAGTGTTCAATGTCAATGCTGGTAGGAGTTCCAGAATATTGGAAACTAGACCCTGAGTGGGAAATTCCCACCTGCCCTGGATCCTGAGATGCTCCCTGCTGTGCTGGCATTTGTGGCAACAATGATCCATGGCTGCAGCCCTAATACACCAAGCCATTTAGCAGTTTTTTTTTATTTTATTTTTTTTTATTTGAAATCACCAGAACTCTGGAGCCTCCGGCTGGAGATCCTAATTGGCTGGGCTATACAAACTCTTCCATTGCATCAGGAAGCCTTGTTGGAAAACTGAGTTTCCAGTGAACCCAGAGGATCATCGGAATACAAGAAGCCATTGTCCCGAGAGGACTCATGCACTGGGATGCTGACATCACTGGTGCAGCCAACGCCTGTTGGAACATCTCCCTGACTTTAGGGAGTTTGAGGTGGCAAAGAAACTAAGGCCGCCTGAGTATTGAATCGGGCCCCATTGGTAGAGCACATTCTGCATAGGCGCCAACTGATTTTGGCAATGCTTGCCCCTCAACTCGAAACTGCTGGTATGACTGAAGGATCGGGACATGCTGATAGGTATATTGCAGGTCCACTGAAATCCTCCAGTGACCTGGTTGAATGACCTGGATTTATGGTATGGAGAGACTCCATCTTGAGTCTATCCGTATAAATTGATTCAGCCTCTTGAGGTAGTTTTGGAGGCTGCCGTTTGAGCAACCAATAACGGCCTTGCCATTGGTAATGATTAAGCACAAAATGAATGTGTGAAATGCGTCTATGTGACCTTGTGTTGGTGTCATCACTTTGAACAATAAAAGGCAAACGTAATGCCTGGATGTGCAGCCATTTCTTTTCTTACATGGCCTTGCGCCACTGTGGACTGAAACCACAATTTTTCGGCAGTGGTCTTACCAGAACTGGGTCACTTTGAGCCACTTGGCTCCAACTGCCTTCTGGGCAGGCCTGGCGTTAAAAGGGCTTCGAGTATCTTGGGAAGCCACAGGGATCTTGGCTCCCTGCAATCTTACGATGGTTGACTCTGTACCCTTCCAACGCCTTCTGAAGCCCTTGGATGGGCGAAAGCCTCCGAAATCCCAGTACCTGTTTGGCGCTTCTCTGGATGGTTGCCCCCTCTGGCTCTTCGATCTTGGGACAGAAGATCTGATTTTCCTCCTATAACCCTGGAGATGATAGTTTCCATTTTTTATTTTTGGCAAAACAGCGCCTTCCCATCAAAAGGCAGTTTACAGCAATTCTGCTTTGAGGATGGGCCAGCCGTCCAGGATTTTAGTCGCAGTGCTATTTTGGCTGTGACTGAGCCGAGCATGGCTCTGTATGACCATCGAATGATGTCTATAGCTGCCTCACCTGTAAAGTCCGCTGAGAGTTTTCTCTCATCAAGAGCCTTGATGACTCTTCTCTTTGGCAGCTGGTTTTAATCGCATACTCCAAGTTCTGCGCCCACACTCACATAGCACTTGCTACAGATGTTAAAGCAATGCGTCAATCAAGGATATCGTGAAAAGAGGAAGAGTCTTCCATCGGAAGTGTCACATTCTTGGCCAGTCTGGTGACTGCCGCATCCACGTAGGTGGGTTAGATAAAGGAGTCGCATCCTTCTCTGTTAGTGGATACAACTTCTGCAACCTATTGGTTTAGGAGGATTTTCTCTCTTTTCTCATTCCTCCTGAAACAGGCTTCTTATTTATGTCATAAGAGAAAAGGTAGCTTACCTGCTTCTTTAGATTCCTCCTATAGAACCCAAAGGCTTGTTCACACTTGCAGCAGGATCTGCTATTGCACTGAAAAGCAATCTGTGCTTAGGTCACTTTTCAGAGGCATTTGATATTGTCACTTAGAGGGGACCAGTGTTTCTGCAATGCGATTTTCAAATAGCGATTTGTACACAATGTTGCAACTCGCATGGGTGCGGCCCATTCATTTGGTTACCCTCCGTGTGCAAAAAGAAGCCCCTGCTCCTATTTAAGGATGACCAGTTTTACACAATGTTTTAAAAGGCACGTTCTCCCATGTGACCTATCACAGCAGAATCGCATGCCATTTGGGGTGCCCTGAAAGGATAACGGCACCTAATGCATATTGTTCAGTGATTGTCACAATTTTAAAATCAATTTTAAAATCAGATTGTATGGTATGTAATAACAAGCTTTTCTCTTTCTTTGGAGGAGGTTCCGGATCCACCCATTTCAGTGCAGCTTTACTGCCATAACGAATGGTGATATTAGCGTAAAACAAAGCCTCAACCTTCAGGATTCTATGTTGAGGAGGAGGCAATATCATCTCCCTCTGCCTGAAAGGTTGGCTGTAATACTGGGGAACCAGCCTGCCTAATCTGCTGGGCTGGAGTCACCCCTGAAGTGCCTGGTACCCCTCTAGTTAGAGAGGGTTAAATGGCTTGGTTTAGACCTGGTGTAGTGCCCATACTATCTGTCCACTTCTGTCCCTGGCTGCCCGAGATGATTGGAAAATTCAGCCAGGGGGTTGGGGACTATTTTGCTGAGCAAGTTTGACACCTGCTGACTCTCAAACTCCTGGTCTCTGGCAAGCTGCCTGAAGCAGTTGCTGCAAAGTAGCTTTCCAGGCATAGGGTCGCCTCCACATGACCAACATTTGCCTTTCGGGCACTGAGCCCTCATAGGAGAAGCTGTGTGCGTTCTCTTAAGCATACATTTGCGCCGTTAGTACTGGGATCTGCCAGGACTGGAGGAGACACTTTCCGCCCTGAAAATCCTGATGATCCAGAGGGCCTCTGAACCTCCTTGAGCGGGTGTGAGCGGCCGGGGTTGCAATAGATAAGAAGACACGCTCCTCAGGGCTCGATGCACTCTTTTCTCCCGTGTCTTCTTACTTACCAAAAGTTGGCCCTTTACCTGATGGCGCGGTGGTGGTCTTTATTATGTGGCGGTGGGCTCATGCTAATGGAAGTTACTGAAAGATGCAAGGGGGACTGCATGACAACAGAGAAATAAGGGAAGCGAGAGAGAAAAATATATACATATATCGCTCTTTTTTTTTTTTTTGGCAAATGGTAATAATTTAAACAAAATAAATCTGGGAAAACCCCCATCCCCTAGTAATACATTGCTCCTTCCTCATCCCCCCCATATATCCCCATTACTAGGATAGATAAAAACTTACCTGTCATTGACTGTTCCTCAAGACATTCATTACCTGTCTATTTGTTCCCTGGAATTAGATCATCTGAGACTCAGTCCTCTCTCACCTCTACTCTGATACAATTAGGAGGGCCAACGCCCATCCACACAAAAGGACACCTTTAAGCTGGCTACACACCATACAATCTTCTGCAGACCATTTCCCTCAGATCTATCAAAATCACACATGAGGCCAAACCCTAAGGCCTCAACCTGAATGCAATCAGGCAAGCACCACATGGTCCCAGCAAATCTAAAGGAAATCAGACAACAAAAGCTGCAGTGTGTATGGGGACTTTAAAGACATGAGAGCAAGAAAAAAGTTTTATAGAAATTGACAGACCTGGAAAGGGTTCCATAGAAGAGAAGGCATCTTGCAGTCCCAGCTTGCTTAAATCAGACTCCATCGCAGGCAATGCCAAAGGAGGACTATCGTCTCTGATTAGAGAACACCTCAACCCCAGAAGACCACCAGAAGGGGTTCCCCACCTTGTTGGTGCATTTAGCGTGCCTAAGATGTGGGACCTTGCACTGGGAGAGGCTTGAACCCAGCCGGAACTTCGACATAGTCGGTAGGTAAGGGCCTATCCTGAATGTAACGGTCTGTAGGTTGATCTTTGAGGACAAGAAGGAGAATGGGGAGGTTGCTCTCAGTCAGACTTTTATAAGAGTTAAACGTGTCCTGTGGGTGGATATAGGGGTGGGGCTATATCATATGTAATGCTGCCATGTCTGGCATCAGGAAAATGGATTTTACCTCATTTCAGGATAACCATGCAAATACTTTGCTTATACCTCATGGCCAATGATGCATCCAGAGCCACTGGTGTGTGGAAGATACAACCTGATACTATAGAGTAATTTAATAAAAACTACAGACCGCTGTTTCAGTCTTGTTGGCCATCTTCGGTGCAGTGCATGGAAACAATGGCTTTTATAAAGTAGGGCTATGCTTGTGAAGCAATATGAAGTCTATGGGACTAAACTGTACATGCACGGACATCAAATAGAGAATCTGGTGGAAGAATGTAAACAGTGCAGTAGGCCACAGAGCAATATCTAGGTAAATATATAAATTTGGGAGAGAATGTGGGTTAGGCCTACATAGGGGAGGGGGTTAGCGGAAATGGGTAAAGTTGCCCTGCCCTTTAAACCGAAAAGATGGGAAAATAATACATTGCTCAAAAAAATTAAAGGAACACTTTTTAATCAGAGTATAGCATCAAGTCAATTAACTTCCTGGGATATTGATCTACTCAGTTAAGTAACAGAGGGGGTTGTTTATCAGTTTCAGCTGCTTTGGTGTTAATGAAATTAACAACAGGTGCACTAGATGGGCAGCAATTAGACGACCTCCAAAACAGGAATGGTTTTACAGGTTGAGGCCACCGACATTTTTTTTCCCTACTCATCTTTTCTGACTGTTTTTCACCTAGTTTTGCATTTGGCCAGGGTCAATGTCACTACTGGTAGTAGGAGGAGATACTTGAACCTGGTAGAGGTTGCACAGGCAGTCCAACTCCTCCAGGATGGCACATCAATACGTGTCATTGCCAGGTTTGCTATGTCTCCCATCACAGTCTCAAGAGCATGGAGGAGATTCCAGGAGACGGGCAGTACTCTGGGAGAGCTGGACAGGGCCATAGAAGGTCCTTAATCCATCAGCAGGACCGGTATCTGCTAGTTTGTGCAAGGAGGAACGGGATGAGCACTGCCAGAACCCTAAACAATTACCTCCAGCAGGCCACTGGTGTGAATGTCTCTGAGCAAACAATCAGAAACAGACTTCATGAGGGTGACATGAGGCCCCAACGTCCTCTAGTGGGCCCTATGCTCACTGCCCGGCACCGTGGAGCTCGATTGGCATTTGCCATTGAATGACAGAATTGGCAGGTCTGCCACTGGCGCCCTGTGCTTTTCACAGATGAGAACAGGTTCATCCTGAGCATATGTGACAGATGTAAAAGGGTCTGGAGAAGCAGTGGAATACATTATGCTGCCTGTAACGTCGTTCAGCAAGACTGGTTTGGTAGTGGGTCATTGATGGCCTGGGGAGGCATATCCACTACAGACTAGACAACACAGACTACATTAGGTATTTTGATGAAATCCGTGGACTCATTGTCAGACCCTACTCTGATGCATTGGGTCCTGGGTTTCTCCTTGTGCATGACAATGCCCGGCCTCATGTGGCGAGAGTATGCAGCCAGTTCCTGGAGGATGAAGAAATTAATACCATTTAATGGCACCCACGCTTGCCTGACTTTAATCCAATAGAACACCTCTGGGACATTGTTTTGGTCCATCCGACGCCACCAGGTTGAACCTCAGTCTGTTCAGGAGCTCAATGATGCCCTGGTCCAGATCTGGGAGGAAATACCTCAGGACCCCGTCCGTCGTCTCATTAGAAGCATGCCCTGATGTTGTCAGGCTTGCATACAAGCACTTGGGGGCCATACAAACTACTGAGAACCATTTTAAGTTGCTGCAATGACATTTCAGCAAAATTGACTAGCCTGCTGCATCATTTTTTCACTTTGATTTTTGTGATTCTTTGAATTCAGCCCTCTGTAGGTTAATAATTTTAATTTCCTTCAAACCATGTGGCATCTTTTTGTTCCTAACACATTACCCAGTCCATATCAATATAGATATCCAGCGTGAGATTTTTCCCCATTGAGATCTGATATGTTTTTAAAGTGTTGCTTTAATTTTTTTGAGCAGTGTATATATATCATTCCGCTTTTTTTCTGCAAAACAGAAATATAGTTTTATCAATGCAGTCACTACTCAGTTCCCTAAAGAATTACCATTACACAATTTCACACTTTAAATCAAAACACATTTATGTATTTAGAAAAGGTATACACAAACACTTGGGTGCTGTAGATATGAACTGCACTGTAATATCCATTCAAACAGCAGAACTAGTGATTATATAAACGGAACACAGTTTCCCAGGAAGACTACAAGTTTCACTTCTGCCATTACTACCCCTTTGAATTTGCCGCCTAGCGGGTGCCACAAACTCGATGTTCGGCGTCGGCCCACGATCATGAAACGGAGAGGCAGAACGGGGAGATGTCCATGTAAACAAGGCATTTCCCTGTTCTGCCTTGCAACATTACAGGGATCTACTGCTCCATCATCGGGAGCAGTGATCTTTGTCATGTTGTAGTGAGCCCATCTCCCCTACAGTTAGGACACCTCCCTAGGACACACTTAACCCCTTGATCGCCCCCTAGTGTATAACCTCTTCCCTGCCAGTGTCATTTTTGACAGTAATCAGAGGCTATTTGTAGCTCTGATCGCTGTATAAATGTCACTGGTCCCAAAATAGTGTCAAAAGTGTATGATGTGTTCGCCATAATGTCGCAGTCCCGATAAAAATCGCAGATCGCCACCATTACTAGTAAAAAAATTATAATAAAAATGCCAAAAATCTAGCCCCTATTTTGTAGATGCTATAACTTTTTTTCGCAAACCAATCAATATGCACTTATTGCATTTTTCTTTTAGTTTTTTTTACCAAAAATATGTAGAATACATATCGGCCTAAACTGCGGACGAAATTTGTTTTTTTTTATATATTTCGTTGGGATATTTATTATAGCAAAAAGTCAAAAATATAATTTTTTTTCAAAATTGATGCTGCTTGGGTACAACGTGGCACGACCCCGCAATTGTGAGATAAAGCGACGCAGTACAGAATCGCAAAAAATGCTCTGGTCAGGAAGGGGGTAAATCCTTCCGGGGGTGAAGTGGTTAAAATTCACACTTTAAATGGAAGTCGTGTGCTCACAAAGTTCTGACAAACTCTGGCACACAGAACGCAAGGGCTGCCCTATAAGGTTTGCAAAGTCCAGTAGCAGTCATTACATGTCCATTACACAGCTGGGAAGTAAATAGGTTTACTTCAAACCATCCCTGCCTTCACTCTGCTCTTAAAAATAATACACCACATCTACAATTATGCAGTTAAAAAAATACACTCTTATGCCCCGTACACACCATCACTTTATGTGATGAAAAAAATGACGTTTTTAAAAACGTCACTTTAATTGACCGTGTGTGGGGGAAAACGTCATTTTATGTCTTGTAAAAAACGACCAAAAAAAATTGAAGCATGCTTCAATTTTATGTGTCGTTTTTCAAAACGTTGTTTTTTACTTCACAGGAATTGACCGTGTGTAGCAAAAAACGTCGTTTAAAACGACGTTTTTTCACCCGCGCATGCCCAGAAGCTACTTATGAAGCGAGCTTCAATGGAAAAAGTGGTGAGAACGTAACCTCGCTTTGCTAGAACAGTGTGAGAAAAACGATGGTGTGTAGGCAACTTCGTCTTTGAAAATTGAAGTTTCAAAAACGTCGTTTTTTACTTCATAGAAAATGTCGTTTTTTTTCATCACATAAATTGATGGTGTGTACGGGGCATAACTGGTCATCACTTATATGTTCAGAAAAGCCATCCAAAGTCTCTTAGAGGTAGAGGCTGGACAATTTGCACTATTTGATTTGCTTAGGAAGATGAAGGTTAGTCAGTTACCCAGTAACAAAGTTAAAGCGTAACTTTACCCATAACTAGAGTTGAGCGGACACCTGGATATTCGGGTTTGACGGGTTCGGCCGAACTTCGGAAAAAAGTCCAGGTTCGGGACCCGAACTTGACCCCGAACCCGAACCCCATTGAAGTCAATGGGGACCCGAACTTTTCTGTACTAAAATGTCTCTAAAAAACGAATTGAAAGTGCAAATGGCAGCAAAATGTTGGTAAGAGCATGGCATGTACTCTGCAAACACATGTGGATAGGGAAATAACTTAAAATAACATAAAATACATAAAAATAAAAACACTGCAAAAATATATATTTTTGCCCTAAATGGGTGTTTTTTGAATAGAACAATAGAAGAACACTAGCTAAAGTGTTTATCTCACACGTACAGATATGGAGGAAAAACTGCAAACACTGGAGGAAACACTGCAAACTAATTTTTGTTTTCCCTAAATGGATGTTTTTTGAATAGCACAATAGAAGAAAGGTATCTAAAGGGTGTATCTCACACATACAGATATGGTGGAAACACTGCAATTTTTTTTTTTTTTGCCCTAAATTTATGTTTTTTGAATAGCACAATAGAAGAAAAGTATCTAAAGGGTGTATCTCACAGTAATATATGCAGTGCTGGTGTAATTTGATTTCTGAAGCAGGACTGACTCCTATATATTTCTCTCCCTACAAGCAAAAGCAGGAACCTTTCCCTAAAGTATCTAATGCAGAGTGACTTTCTGTGCTATGTAGATCGCTGAGTAATTTGATTTATTTCTGAAGCAGGACAGTCTGACTCCTATCTAAATCTCTTCCTCAGAGCAGCAGCAGCAGCCTTTCCCTACCCTATATAAAGCAGAGTGACAAGCTGTTCTATGTGCCTCTAGCTTATATAGAGGCTGGGTCACATGCTGGGTCACAAGCTGCACTGGCCAATCACAGCCATGCCATTAGTAGGCCATTTAGTAGGAATTCAAAACTGCCCAGAATCTAGACAAGAAAAATAGAGAACCTGCTCTCTATTTTCTCTTTGTGAGGACAGGGCCTCTTCCCGACAAACCTGGCCATTGGTTGTCGGGGTCTGCGGGTGGGGAGCTTATCAGAATCCGAGAGCCCCCTTTAATAATGGGCCCCCCAGATCTCGGCCCCCCACCCTAGGTGAATGAGTATGGGGTACATCGTACCCAAACCCATTCACCTGGAGGAAAAGAAAATGTTAAAAAAACACACTACACAGGTTTATTAGTCAGCTCCTAGGTGAATGAGTATGGGGTACATCCAGGGCCGTTTGAAGGAATTTGGGGGCCCCAAGAAAAATGGACATGGAGGCCCCCAACCCCCCCCTCCCCCGAACGCCCGCAAAGCCTACAGGAACCACAGCATAGCGATCCAAATACAAACAGATGAACATTTGCAAAAAACACCACTGTACCATAAAATCAATTAATATAAATAAAAAAGTGCACAATAACTAAATCCAACATACTTCTTACTCCCCACTCCCCCTCCCACCCCACAGCAGGTGTCCCCACCAGAGTCACCCCACAACAGGTGTCCCCCATCATAGCCCCCCACAGCAGGTGTCCCCCATCAGAGCCCCCCACAGCAGGTCTCCCCCATCAGAGCCCCCCACAACAGGTGTCCCCCATCAGAGCCCCCCACAACAGAACACCTCTGATTTTCACTTTTAATTTAACAGTTAAACAGTCCGTCGGATTTACAAATACTGTATTTAAGCAAATAAGCTCCGTTTTGTGTTGAAATTACTGCATCCCGCAATACTTATACTTGCATCCACCATTGCCCCCACTCATCACGTAATGTCCACCATTGCCCCCACTCATCACGTAATGTCCACCATTGCCCCCACTTATCATGTAATGTCCACCATTGCCCCCACTTATCACGTAATGTCCCCCCACTCGTCATCACCATCACTGTTCCAGTGCAACATTGCCCCCACATTAGTAATAATTGCCAGTAGTTTAACATTGCCCCCACATTAGTAATAATAGCCAGTAGTTTAACATTGCCCCCACATAGTAATAATAGCCAGTAGTTTAACATTGCCCCCACATAGTAATAATAGCCAGTAGTATAACATTGCCCCCACATTATTACTAATAGCCAGTAGTTTTTTTTTAATCAGAAAAGTTTTTATTTTGAAAAAATAAAAAAGGTACAGTAGCAGTACAGAATACCAGGGATGTACAACCCGGATAAACAACACAAAGAAGATAAGCACCTTCACAGTACATAACTAATCAAACCCATAGCCTATGGATGATACACATTCCTGATGACGGTGCTAAAACAGTGTTTCCATGAACCTGGCATTTCTTCTGTAGGCAATACAAGCCTGAGAAAAATACAAGGCAAATAAACAATAATCAAATAAGAAGAAACAAAGAAAAGGTAAAAAAAAGAAAAAAAAGAAAAAGAAAAAGAAGGGGAGGGGGGGGGGAATCAGCCCAGCCTGCTGCCAAAGGTACCCTGTTTGTCAATAGCCAGTAGTTTAACATTGCCCCCACATTAGTAATAATAGCCAGTAGTTTAACATTGCCCCCACATAGTAATAATAGCCAGTAATTTAACATTGCCCCCACATAGTAATAATAGCCAGTAGTTTAACATTGCCCCCACATAGTAATAATAGCCAGTAGCAGTGGCGGCTGGTGCTCAAAATTTTTGGGGGGGCGCAAAGGAAAAAAAAATTGCAGTCTCACTGTGCCACTGTTACATCATCATGCCATCAAATGCAGCCACTGTGCCATCAATTCGCACCACTGTGCCATGCCATTAAACGCAGTCACTGTGCCATGCCATCAAATGCAGTCACTGTGCCATCAATTCGCACCACTGTGCCATCAATTCGCACCACTGTGTCATGCCATTAAACGCAGTCACTGTGCCATGCCATCAAATGCAGTCACTGTGCCATCAATTCGCACCACTGTGCCATCAATTCGCACCACTGTGCCATGCCATTAAACGCAGTCACTGTGCCATCCATTGTCACCACTGTGCCATGCCATTAAACACAGCCACTGTGCCATCCATTGTCACCACTGTGCCATACATTGTCACCACTGTGCCATGCCATTAAACACAGCCACTGTGCCATACATTGTCACCACTGTGCCATGCCATTAAACGCAGCCCCTGTGCCATACATTGTCACCACTGTGCCATGCCATTAAATGCAGCCACTGTGCCATCCATTGTCACCACTGTGCCATACATTGTCACCACTGTGCCATGCCATTAAACGCAGCCACTGTGCCATCCATTGTCACCACTGTGCCATCCATTGTCACCACTGTGCCATGCCATTAAACGCAGCCACTGTGCCCTTTAATGGTCACCGCTGTGCCAATTGTCCCCACTGTGCCCTGTAAATTGCGTTCTTTCCCCCCCCCCCCGCCCGGCACTTACCTTTACTGGAGTCAGGAATCCACGTCCCACGATGTCTTCTCCCGCCCTCGATGACTGACAGGCGTCTCAGCCAATCAGGTTACAGGTAGCCAGAACTGGCCAACGTGATTGGCTGAGACGCCTGTCATCTTATTCAAGGGGCGTACAGTCTGTGCGCTCCGAGAATAAGCTTCCGGGACCCAAGGGCTGTATTGGGAAAGCCTATCAGAGCCGTTGGCTTTGATAGACATTTCCCTACAGCCAACCAGCTGGCGTTATTCAGATTGCTTGGTTTGTCTGTCTAGTTCCGACGGGCCTGGGTACATCGTACCCAAACCCATTCACCTGGAGGAAAAGAAAATGTAAAAAAAACACACTACACAGGTTTTTAAAGTAATTTATTAGTCATCTTCGGGAGTCTTCTTCCAACTTCTCCGCTCGTTCAGGGGGCGTTCTGTCGGGGCCTCCTGCTTTCTTCTTTTAAGCTCTTATACAAGCGAGGGCCCCGGACTTCTTCGCCGTCTTCTCTGTTCTCTTCTGCCGGGGGGGGGGGGGCCCGGTCTTCACCGCCATCTTGTTCTGTTCTGCCGGGCCCCCGCTTTCTTCTTTTAAGCTCTTTTACAAGCGGGGGCCCCGGACTTCTTCGCCGTCTTCTCTGTTCTCTTCTGCCGGGGGGGGGGCCCGGTCTTCACCGCCATCTTGTTCTGTTCTGCCGGGCCCCCGCTTTCTTCTTTTAAGCTCTTTTACAAGCGGGGGCCCCGGACTTCTTCGCCGTCTTCTCTGTTCTTTTCTTCTAAAATGTATTTCTGTTAAAAAAAAATATTTATGCACATTCAGTCTGTGGATTTATTATTATTGCGATTCATAGATTTTTGCCACATTACTGTATTTGTTTTTTTTATTTTTTTACAAATTTAGTATCACAGTTTGTGGTGTTGGCTGCTTTTGTTTGCTATTTTATATACCCCAGCGCAGAATTATTTCTGTTTTTAAAGCACACCTAATTAACCTTTTTGTGCGAGTTAGCTGCGCTTTCTCATAGAATTCCACTCTGTTTTGCACTTTTTGTGCAATTTCACAAAAAACACGGGATATAATAGAAGTCCATGGGAAAGCATCCAAAGCACACTGGGGCAGTGTGAAGCCACACTAAGCTCTGGTGACAATGGGCTGGATTCAGAAAGATCAGCGGATCTTTCTGCTGTCGTAACGTATCTCCGATACGGTATGCTGCCGTAACTTTGGGCGCAATTTCCGTATGCAGAAAGAACTTGCGCCCTTAGTTACGGCCGCGTAACGTATGTGTGGCGGCGTAAGCCCGCCTAATTCAAATGGGGATGTTGGGGGCGTGTTTTATTTAAATTTGAGATGACCCCCGCGTTTTTGCCGTTTTTTTTGAACGGCGCATGCGCCGTCCGTAAGATGTCCCAGTGTGCATTCGACGTGAACGTAAATGACGTACAGCCGTATTCGCGAACAACTTACGCAAACGCAAACATATTCCTTCCGGATTTGCGGACTCCGGCTGTGTGACTGTCCGGAGCCGTGATGATGTCTCTCCTGCACATGCGCGCGGGAGCTATGATAAATGTCCCGCCCTCCGCCTCCTAGAGTAGCTCGTGTGATAGAGCCAGTGTTCTGTCTATCACACAAGCTGATCTAGGAGGAGGAGGGCGGGACATTTATCATAGCGCGCCAGAACTGTTACCAACACTGTGAGCTTCGTGACACAGCGGGACCGCGACAAAGCGGGATCGTGACACAGCGGGACCGTGACAACAGTTTGGCACAGTAAGGCTGTGATGGGCTTACAATGGTGAGGTGAGGGAGGGAGGGCTTGCGATGATGAGGGGGGCTGATGATAATGAAATGATGATGTAATGATGATGATGGTGGGGGGGGGCTGATGATGATGAAATTATGATGTAACGATGATGATGGTGGGGGGGCTGATGATGATGAAATGATGATGTAATGATGATGATGATGGTGGGGGGGGGGGGCTTGCAATGAGGGGCTGATGTAATGATGAAGGTGGGGGGCTTGCAATGGCAAGGGGGCTAGCAATGAGGGTCTGATGATGGTGAGGGGCTGATGATGATGTAATGATGATGGGGGGCTTGAAATGATCTTGATCGGCTTGCAATTAGGGATTGTGAGGGGGGGCTTGCAATAAGGGGCTTGCAATGATGATGGCGAGGGGGGGGGCTTGCAATGAGGGGATGATGATGATTTAATGATCATGGTGAGGTGGGGGGGCTTGCAATGATCATGATCGGTTTTTCAGTTATTGATTGTGAGGGGGGGGGGGGGGCTTGCAATAAGGGGCTTATAATAATGAAGGGGGAGGGTTGCAATGATCATGAGGGGCTTGCAATGGTGAGGGGGGGGGGCTTAAAAAGATGGCTTGAATTTGAAATGGCGGTGAGGGGGGGCTTGCAATGATGGTCTGAAATGACTGTGAGGGTGGGCTTGCAATGATGGCTTGTTCTTCATTTTAAATATTGTATTTGTTCCCATTTTGTTATTTCACTTCAAAATAACATATGTGCAGTGTGCATAGGAAATTGTTCATAGTTTTTTTTTATAGTCCGGCCCTCTAACGGTCTGAGGGACAATGAACCCGCCCCCTGTTTAAAAAGTTTGAGGACCCCTGATCTATACACTTAGTTTATCAGAATTTTTAGATTTTTGTTTTGTTTTATGTATTAATATTTTGGTTTTCATTTATTTATTGTGTCCATATTGCACTTAACACATAGGTGCAATCTAATGGTTTAGTTCATATAGATAGCACTATCTTATTCATTTAAATCTCAATTTTTTTGATCACATCAAAACATAATTTTCAGTGCCGCACTTTACCATTTTCTTTTTGCCTTTTATACAGTATATCTGTCGTGCAGGCAGCTACCATATATTTACATCACTCGATAGCACAGTTTTTCCTTTTCTTTTATTTTCCTATACTATGCCTAGGAAGCTACCGCGCATGCGTCAGTCATTTTGAGCATGCGCGGGTTTCCACAGCAACGGGTAAGTATACACACTCTCGAGTTCCTCGGCAGGAAAACTGCCGAGAATCTCACAACGAGAAAATAGAGAGCAGGTTCTCTATTTTTCTTGTCTAGATTCTGGGCAGTTTTCTTGTCGAGAAACCTGAAAGCATCGTACACACGCTCGGTTTACTCGGCAAGAAAGCTTGCTGAGTAAACCGAGCATGTGTACGAGGCTTAAGGCCCCTTTCACACGGACGACTATTCTGCAGCAGTTAAAAGCAGTTTATTTTCTGCTGGAATTCAAGACTCCAGGCACAGCGATCAGCTGCATTTGTACAGTGCGATTAGCTGCAATTGCGTTTAGCCGCGGCATGATATTGAACGGGGATCCGACTTGGATCCCTGCCAATACCAAGCACTGTGTATGGTATGAATCTTGAGGGGGAACTCCACGCCAAATTTTAAATAAAAAAACGGCATGGGTTCCCCCTCCAAGAGCATACCAGGCCCTTGGGTCTGCTATGGATTTTAAGGGGAACCTCGTACGCCGAAAAAAACGGCATGGGGCCCCCCCCAAAATCCATACCGGACCCTTATCCGAGCACGCAGCCTGGCCGGTCAGTAAAGGGGGTGGGGACGAGCGAGAGCCCCCCCTCCTTAACCGTACCAGGCCCCCAACCCCAAAGCACCCTGTCCCCATGTTGATGAGGACAGGGCCTCTTCCCGACAACCCTGGCCATTGGTTGTCGGGGTCTGCGGGTGGGGAGCTTATCAGAATCCGAGAGCCCCCTTTAATAATGGGCCCCCCAGATCTCGGCCCCCCACCCTAGGTGAATGAGTATGGGGTACATCGTACCCAAACCCATTCACCTGGAGGAAAAGAAAATGTTAAAAAAACACACTACACAGGTTTTTAAAGTAATTTATTAGTCAGCTCCGGGAGTCTTCTTCCAACTTCTCCGCTCGTTCAGGGGGCATTCTGTTGGGGCCCCCTGCTTTCTTCTTTTAAGCTCTTATACAAGCGGGGGCCCTGGACTTCTTCGCCGTCTTCTCTGTTCTCTTCTTCTAAAATGTATTTCTGTTAAAAAAAAATATTTATGCACATTCAGTTTGTGGATTTATTATTATTGCGATTCATAGATTTTTGCCACATTACTGTATTTGTTTTTTTAATTTTTTTACAAATTTAATATCACAGTTTTTGGTGTTGGCAGCTTTTGTTTGCTATTTTATATACCCCAGCGCAGAATTATTTCTGTTTTTAAAGCACACCTAATCCACCTTTTTGTGCGAGTTAGCTGCGCTTTCTCATAGAATTCCACTATGTTTTGCACTTTTTTGTGCAATTTCACAAAAAACACAGGATATAATAGAAGTCCATGGGAAAGCACCCAAAGCACACTGGGGCAGTGTGAAGCCACACTAAGCTCTGGTGACAATGGGCTGGATTCAGAAAGATCAGCGGATCTTTCTGCTGGCGTAACGTATCTCCGATACGTTACGCTGCCGTAACTTTGGCGCAATTTCCGTATGCAGAAAGAACTTGCGCCCTTAGTTACGGCGGCGTAACGTATGTGTGGTGGCGTAAGCCCGCCTAATTCAAATAGGGATATTGGGGGCGTGTTTCATTTAAATTTGAGATGACCCCGCGTTTTTGCCGTTTTTTTTTTGAACGGCGCATGCGCCGTCCGTAAAATATCCCAGTGTGCATTCGACGTGAACGTAAATGACGTACAGCCGTATTCGCCATATTCGCGAACGACTTACGCAAACGCAAACTTCTTCCTTCCGGATTTGCGGACTCCGGCTGTGTGACTGGCCGGAGCCGCGATGACGTCACTCCTGCACATGCGCGCGGGAGCCGCAATTCACGGCACAGGGCGCATGCACCAGTGATGTAATCGGCTGCATGTACAGTAAATATCTCTTATACGGTGCACGTTTAGGAGATATTTACACTACCTATGAGTAAGCTTTATTATAAGCTTACCTATAGGTAAAAGTCAGAGATGGGAGTTTACTCCTACTTTAACCAAACGTCCCACAATTACATCTTGGGGTTCGTGGAGATTTCTATTTGCATCAAATGGTTAGGCCTTGGGTTGAATTTGCTAGGCTGGCCATTCCTGGACAGATTGCTGATGTTGAAAAGTGTAGGCTATGACCAAAAAGCAATAAAGAAAAAAAATCTAGATGAACTAAATCACAGTGATTTTTGAGAATCTCCATCACATGAAATGCTGACCCATTGACCATTAATGTAAAGCTGGCCATACACGATATAGTCTGATTGTACAATCGCTGTAAAATCATTTACCAAAATCATATAATATGTAGGCCAGTGGCAAGGGTGTATTTTAATGGGGGGGGGGGGGGGGTGGCAAACAACCACCCCCCTATTAAAGCATCTGGCTCTATTCACGTGCGTTAAAAAAAAACTCCATTGGAATCCATGCGTCTGGCACCCTGCATGTAGCTTAGGCCCATCCATGGGGGGGGGGGGGCAGCTCCCTTATGAATGGGATGCCACTGATGGGGACAAACCTATACAATCCTTTTATTAATACAAATGCATGCTCTTGAAATACATAGTTGATGGTAGATTTAAAGGTGATTGTACAATTTGACTCTGACCATCAACCATCAATGTACGCAGCATTTTTGACTCTAAACACCAAAGTTCGGGGTCTTTTCCCACTGACCACCATTGTAAAGGGCATTTTCCCTCTGAACACCAATGGTAGGGGCCTTTTCCCACTGATCACCAATGTTCAGGGCATTTTCCCACTGATCACCAATGTTCAGGGCATTTTCCCACTGATCACCAATGTTCAGGGGATTTTCCCACTGACCACCAATGTTAGGGGCCCTTTCCGACTGACCACCAATGTTAGGGGCCCTTTCCCACTGACCACCAATGTTAGGGTCATTTTTCTCCCACTGACCACCAATGTGAGGGGCATTAGTACCACTGACCAGCAATGTAAGGTGTATTTTTACCACTGACCACCAGTGTTAGGGGCGTTTTTTAGCCACTGACTACCAATGTTAGGGGCATTTTTTCCCCACTGACTACCAATATTAGGGGTATTCTTACCACTGACCACCAATGTAAGGGACATTTTCCCACTGGCCACCAATGTACCACCAGTTACATTTTTCCCACCGATCACCATTGATAGGGACATTCTTCCCACTGGCCACCAATGTAATGAGCATTTTTCTTACCACCAATGTAAGGAGCATTCTTCTCATTGACCACTGGTCGAAGGGGCATTCTTACCAATGACAACTAACGTAAGGGACTTTTTTTTACCATAAGCCACCATGTAAGGTACATTATTTTACCACCCACTGATCACCTAAGTAAGGAGCATTTTTCAGACTTTTCACCAATGTAAGGGGCATTTTTTCCCACTGGCCACCAATTTTAGGGGCATTCTTTAGCTTTGTAAGATATATTTTTTTCCACTTACCACCAATTTAAGGTACATTTACCTCACATACCACCAATGTGAGGTATATTATCTCACACTGGCCACCAATGTAAGGGACATTCTTCCCACTGACCACCAATGTTAGGGGCATTCTTATCAATCATTACATATGTAAGGTATATTTTTTCCCACTTACCACCAATGTAAGGTACATTTTTCTCACATACCACCAATGTAGGAAGCATTCTTCCTACAGCCCCCAGTGTAAGGATCATTCTTCCTACTGACCACCAATGTAAGGAACATTTTTCCTACTGATCACCAATGTAAGGAACATTCTTCCTACTGTCCACCAACGTAAGGAACATTCTTCCTACTGACCCCCAATTTAAGGAACATTGGGCCAGATTCAGGTAGAAGTGCGGCGGCGTAACGTATCGTAGATACGTTACACCGCCGCAAGTTTTCATCGCAAGTGCCTGATTCACAAAGCACTTGCGATGAAAACTACGCCGGCGGTCTCCGGCGCAAGGCGGGCCAATTCAAATGGGCGTGTGCAATTTAAATTAGGCGCGCTCCCGCGCCGGACCTACTGCGCATGCTCAGTTTCGCAATTCCCGTCGTGCTTTGCGTGCCGTAACTCCCAATTTGCATACCCGACGCTGGTTTACAACGCAAACTCCCCCCAGCGGCGGCCGCGGTATTGGATCCTAAGATCCGACAGTGTAAAACAATTACACCTGTCGGATCTAGGGGCTATCTATGCGTAACTGATTCTATGAATCAGTCGCATAGATACTCTGAGAGATACGACGGAGTATCTGAGATACTCCGTCGTATCTCAGCTGTGAATCTGGCCCATTCTTCCTACTGATCACCAATGTAAGGAACATTCTTCCTACTGTCCACCAATGTAATGAGCATTTATCCTACTGACCAGCCAATGTAATGAACATTCTTCCTACTGATCACCAATGTAAGGAACATTCTTCTTACTGCCCCTCAATGTAAGGAACATTCTTCTTACTGCCCCTCAATGTAAGGAACATTCTTCTTACTGCCCCTCAATGTAAGGAGCATTCTTCCTACTGACCCCCCAATGTAAGGAACATTCTTCCTACTGACCCCCAATTTAAGGAAAATTCTTCCTACTGATCACCAATGTAAGGAACATTGGGCCTGATTCCCAAAAGAGATATGCAGACTTAACTGCTGTTCAGTCTGTGCCTAACTTTGGAAACGATTCTCAAAAGGCTTTTTCCAAAGTTAGGCAGAAAATCTGACATGTGTAAGACACTTACACGGTCAGATCTTAGGATGCAGTACCGCATCCGCCACTGGGGGCATTTCTCATTGAAATGCAGCTTTGAGTATGCAAATGAGGACTTAAGCAGATTCTCAAAGCATTTCATCATTGTGATTTCTGCGTAAGTTCCGAATTTGCTTGCGCAAAACTAGGGCTGGTTTTACAATGTGTAAAGTTAGTCACACCTTGTAAAGGCCCATTCAAGCGACGGCATTTGGTATGCATTCCTGAGGGAGAACTCCACGGCAATTTTTAAATTCAAAACCGGCATGGGTTCCCCCCCCAGGAGCATACCAGGCCCTTAGGTCTGGTATGGGTTGTAAGGAGACCCCCCCCTACGCCGAAAAATCGACGTAGGGGGTCCTTCTACAATCCATACCAGACCCGTATCCAAAGCACGCTACCCGGCCGGTCAGGAAGGGAGTGGGGACGAGCGAGCGCCCCCCCCCCTCCTGAGCCGTGCCAGGCCGCATGCCCTCAACATGGGGGGGTTGGGTGCTCTGGGGCAGGGGGGCGCACTGCGGGCCCCCCCACCCCAGAGCACCCTGTCCCCATGTTGATGAGGACAGGACCTCTTCCCGACAACCCTTGCCGTTGGTTGTCGGGGTCTGCGGGCGGGGGCTTATCGGAATCTGGGAGTCCCCTCAAATAAGGGGGCCCCCAGATACCGGCCCCCCACCCTAAGTGAATGGATATGGGGTACATCGTACCCCTACCCATTCACCTGGAGGCAAAAAGTAAAAGTTAGTAAACACACAACACAAGGGTTTTTAAAATAATTTATTATTCTGCTCCGGAGGCCCCCCCTGTCTTCTTTATTAGCTCTATTACCAGGGGGGGCTTCTTCTTCCACTCTCCGGGGGTCTTCTTCCACTCTCCGGGGGTCTTCTTCCACTCTCCGGGGGGGGGTTTCTTCTTCCGCTCTCCGGGGGGGGGCTTCTCCGCTCTCCGGGGGTCTTCATCTCTCTTCGCCGCTCTCCGCTGTTGACTCGGCGAACCCCGGTTCTTCTCCAGCTGTCCAGTGCCTTCTTCTTCAGCGCTGGCTGCCTGCTATCTTTGTGTGTTAGCTCAATTAGTAACAGGCAGCCGGCGGGGTCTTCTGTGACGTCACCTTCTTCTCTTCTGTTCTTCTCCCCTCTTCCGATGTTGCCTCGTCGCCTCTTGTCACTGTAATGATGGAAGCGCGCCTTGCATCCTATTTATATAGGCATCACCGTCCCATCATGCTCCGGCAGGTACCCACGTGGTGGGTGCCTACCCACGTGCACCCACCACGTGGGTACCTACCGGAGCATGATGGGACGGTGATGCCTATATAAATGGGATGCAAGGCGCGCTTCCATCATTACAGTGACAAGAGGCGACGAGGCAACATCGGAAGAGGGGAGAAGAACAGAAGAGAAGAAGGTGACGTCACAGAAGACCGCGCCGGCTGCCTGTTAGTAATTGAGCTAACACACAAAGATAGCAGGCAGCCAGCGCTGAAGAAGAAGGCACCGGACAGCTGGAGAAGAACCGGGGTTCGCCGAGTCAACAGCGGAGAGCGGCGAAGAGAGAAGAAGACCCCCGGAGAGCGGAGAAGCCCCCCCCGGAGAGCGGAAGAAGAAACCCCCCCCGGAGAGTGGAAGAAGACCCCCGGAGAGTGGAAGAAGACCCCCGGAGAGTGGAAGAAGACCCCCGGAGAGTGGAAGAAGAAGCCCCCCCTGGTAATAGAGCTAATAAAGAAGACAGGGGGGGCCTCCGGAGCAGAATAATAAATTAGTTTAAAAACCCTTGTGTTGTGTGTTTACTAACTTTTAATTTTTGCCTCCAGGTGAATGGGTAGGGGTACGATGTACCCCATATCCATTCACTTAGGGTGGGGGGCCGGTATCTGGGGGCCCCCTTATTTGAGGGGACTCCCAGATTCCGATAAGCCCCCGCCCGCAGACGCCGACAACCAACGGCAAGGGTTGTCGGGAAGAGGTCCTGTCCTCATCAACATGGGGACAGGGTGCTCTGGGGTGGGGGGGTCCGCAGTGCGCCCCCCTGCCCCAGAGCACCCAACCCCCCCATGTTGAGGGCATGCGGCCTGGCACGGCTCAGGAGGGGGGGGGCACTCGCTCGTCCCCACTCCCTTCCTGACCGGCCGGGTAGCGTGCTTTGGATACGGGTCTGGTATGGATTGTAGGGGGACCCCCTACGTCGATTTTTCGGCGTGGGGGGGTCTCCTTACAAACCATACCAGACCTAAGGGCCTGGTATGCTCCTGGGGGGGGGAACCCATGCCGTTTTTTTCTTTGAAAATTGGCATGGAGTTCTCCCTCTCAGGAATGCATGCTGAGCGACACTGTCATTTTTTTTTATAATTATTTGTTTTCCCGACGCGTATATTTTTTTTCACCCGTCGCAACTTTAGTGTCCCGTCGCAATCTTCAAAGTCGCCCGGCGTCAATTACGTTCGCGCGCTGCACGTCGGGAAAATTACGTCACATGCATGCGCAGTACGGCCGGCGCGGGAGCGCGCCTCATTTAAATTTTAAACGCCCCCCGGAGAGGAGGACCGCCTTGCGACGGCGGCACTTAAGTTACACGGCCTGAAATTTCTAGGTAAGTGCTTTGAAGATCGGGCACTTAGGTAGAGATTTTAAGTCAGTGTAACTTAACTGCTGAAAGTTAAGTTAGGCAGCTTTTTTGGGAATCAGGCCCATTCTTCCTACTGCCCCCCAATGTAAGGAGCATTCTTCCCACTGACCCCCCAATGTAAGGAGCATTCTTCCCACTGACCCCCCAATGTAAGGAGCATTCTTCCCACTGACCCCCCAATGTAAGGAACATTCTTCCTACTGACCCGCCAATGTAAGGAACATTCTTCCTACTGATCACCAATGTAAGGAACATTCTTTCTACTGTCCACCAATGTAATGAGCATTCTTTCTACTGACCCCCAATGTAAGGAGCATTCTTCCCACTGACCCCCCAATGTAAGGAGCATTCTTCCTACTGCCTCCCCATGTAAGGAGCATTCTTCCTACTGATCACCAATGTAAGGAACATTCTTCCCACTGACCCCCATTGTATGGAACATTCTTTCTACTGACCCCCCAATGTAAGGAACATTCTTCCTACTGCCCCCAAATGTAATGAACATTCTTCCTACTGACCCCCAATGTAAGGAACATTCTTCCTACTGTCCACCAATGTAACAAACATTCTTTCCACTGACCCCCAATGTAATGAACATTCTTCCTACTGTCCACCAATGTAAGGAACATTCTTCCTACTGTCCACCAATGTAACAAACATTCTTTCCACTGACCCCCAATGTAAGGAACATTCTTCCTACTGTCCACCAATGTAATGAGCATTCTTTCTACTGACCCCCAATGTAAGGAACATTCTTCCTACTGACCCCCAATGTAAGGGGCATTTTTCTTACTGCCCCTCAATGTAAGCAGCATTGTTCCCACTGCCCCCCCCCAATGTAAGGAGCATTCTTCCTACTGCCTCCCCATGTAAGGAGCATTCTTCCTACTGATCACCAATGTAAGGAACATTCTTCCTACTGCCCCCCAGTGTAATGAACATTCTTCCCACTGACCCCCAATGTAAGGAACATTCTTCCCACTGACCCCCATTGTATGGAACATTCTTTCTACTGACCCCCAATGTAAGGAACATTCTTCCTACTGCCCCCAAATGTAATGAACATTCTTCCTACTGTCCACCAATGTAAGGAACATTGTTCCCACTGATCACCAATGTAAGGAACATTCTTCCTACTGCCCCCCCCCCCCAATGTAAGGAGCATTTATCCTACTGACCCCCAATGTAAGGAGTATTCTTTCCACTGACCACCAATGTATAGAATATTCTTCTTACTGTCCACCAATGTATAGAACATTCTTCCTACTGACCCCCAATGTAAGGAATATTGGGCCAGATTTACGTAGAGCGGTGCAAATTTAGTTTGTCCTAACGTATGTCATTTAAGTTACGGCGACTGAATTTTGTGACGTAAGTGCCGTATCCACAGAGCATTTGCGCCCAAATTTGAGCCAGCGCGACGTAAATACCGAGGCGTAAGGCGGGGTTATTGCAAGTGGGAAGGAAGTGGGCGTGCTCCATTGAAATGAGCCGTGACCCCATGCAAATGAAGGGCCGGCCGTACTGCGCATGCGCGCACGAATCTGCACCTCACTGGGCATGTGCAGAACTCGGCTTGGCGCAATCCAGTGAGATAGGAAAAAGGCCAAGCATACTTAGTGTGAGAATCGCCCTGTGCTTAAATAGCCCCAGACATACGCACTTCCATTGCAAAAGTACATCCCTGTGTTTCCCTTCCTAAAGTAAGGTGCTTTTTTTCTGTTGTTTGTGGCTGTTTGTTGGTTAGTGTAGTATTGTTGGAATAAAGATTTATTGTAGTAGGAGGTTGTAGTAGGTGTGTGTATTTTCTGAGTGTTTTTTGTGTCTGTTTCTTCTGTGTTTTTTGTCTGAATTTGTATTAGCTGTCTGCTTGTGTTTTTTCTTTTTCGGTGTTTGGTTTTTGCTGTCTGATTTTTGTGTGTGTTTGTTCTGTGTCTTTTTGTGTCTGTTCTGTGTCTTTTTGTCGGTTTGTTCTGTGTGTTTCTGTGTTTGTTCTGTTTGAATTTAGTGTCTGTTTGTTGTGATGGCACCTAAGAGAAGGAAACTCAACTTCTCTGTGCGTGAGAAGCACTTACTGGCCAGGGCTATCACCCAATATGGGCGATTTTTGCATGGCCCTGACAGCCGGGACATCACCCCGACCAGGAAGAGGGCGATCATACAGCAAATTACTGATCGGATCAATGCGGAGGGGGGGGGAGACGAGGACTCCCAGTGGGATTCAGAAGAAGATCAACAATCTTAGGAGCCTGGTCCGTGAGAAGCTGGCCAAGCAAACAGCCCATGCCAGGGGCACTGGAGGAGGCCCACCCTGCACCGTAAGGTGGACTGAGGAGGAACTTGCAGTGGCCCGTTGCTTCCACAGCCAGCAAGTGTTGGGCCTGCCTGGCTTTGAATCTGATGATCCTGTGAGGACAGGTACGTTTTTTTTTTTATTTCCATCTGGTGAGTAGCATGTGTGGGTGGGGGAAGGGAATATGTGCCAAGTGTGTGGATCCTCCAACCTGTGTATGTTTTGTGTCCTCCACAGATGGCCAGGAGGTTGCTGGGCCATCAGGCCAGGCTGCACCACCCCCAGGACAACAGGCTGCTGAGGAGCCACCAGAAAGGCCGGAGTCCCCAGGGAAGGGGAGTGGCCACAACTCCCCTCATGAGGAGGTTCAGGGGGAGGAGGATGAGGGGGGGAGGTTGAGGATGACCGGATGGAGATTGCCCGAGAAGTGATGTTGTGTTGGGATCAGGATTCCCTTGTGGCTGACAGCAGTCAGGCCACCATCAGGGGTAGTCCCTCCCACTCCTCCCCTAACAGGCCCCCCCCAGGGGGCTCCCCTGCTCCTAGGCCACAAGACTCAACTGCAGGCAGGAAGGCTACCCAGAAGACCAGGGGTTGGCCGAGTTCCTGCCTGCAAATCTGCAGAGGGACCAGGCCCGGCAGACACAACATCTGGGTCAGGTCAGCCGGACTTTGGCCCAGATGGAGGAGAGCCTGGCCGCCATCAAGGAGTCAGTCAGTGACGTGGGCACAAATACGGTAGCATTCATCAATTGTTTCAGTGAGCTGCAGGCCGCCACAACAGGCGTGGCCCTTGAGGTGACTGCCCTGACCCAGGCTGTCCAGGACAACACCCAGGCTCTCCAGGTCAATATGGCAGCCCTCACTCTGGGCCTGACCAGGATCGCCGTGGCCTTGGAGGGCAGGGCAGCAGGTGGGCAGCCACCCGGGGAGGCTCCTCCTTCCCCTGCTTCCCCCCCATGAGGCTCCTCCTTCCCCTGCTTCCCCCCCATGAGTCTCCCCTGAGGGCCCGTGGCCGGCCCAGGCGTAGCTCACGCCGACATTGATATGTTGGGATGTTCTTTTGGTATATTTTTTTTATATGATTTTCTAGTGTGATTATGATTTGTTTTATGTGTGTGAATGTGGGGGTGACATTCCTGGTGAAAAAGGGTGTCACCCTCAGTTTTGGTGGAGTAGGGATCCCCAGGACCAGGGAGAAGTGATCCCAGGTTCATGTGAATGGTGTATGAATGCACAGTGACATAATTGGAGCTGTGGCGTGGCGTTGCTGCTCCCTAATACCATGTGGTTTTCTTGGGTCTAATGCATGCATTCTCATTGTGCCATGTTTAATGTGTGTGTTTAACGTGCAAAGATGCCTTCTGCGAGGCGTCTCCTGGCTGCTCTTCCCTCAGAAGAGGGGGTACCCTCGGTTAGGGGGGGAATGTCTGGTTCAGGGGTCAGGTCATCACGTATGTCAATCTCCAGGCCCCTTCTCACTGCGAAGTTGTGCAGCATACAACATGCACCGATGATCTGGCACACAAAGTCTGGGGAATACAACAGGGTACCCCCAGACTTATGCAGGCATCGGAAACGTGACTTCAGGAGGCCAAATGTGCGTTCCACCACTGCACGGGTACGTATGTGTGCAGCATTGTAGTTTTCCTCTCCTCGGGTTTGGGGGTTCCGGAATGGAGTCATGAGATGGGGTCCCAGTGCATATGCAGAGTCACCTGAAAGGGAAAAGACAGGAGGATGTTAGTCATGCATGTGCCCCTTGTGATGTCTGCATCATGGGGGGGGGGCAGTCATACCTGACACCCATGTCACTCACCAACCAGCCAGCTGTCCCCATACACGTTCTGTTCAAATTCTCTTGAGATGTTGCTCTGACGGTATATGTAGCTGTCATGGCTGGATCCTGGGTGTTTGGCACGGACGTGCCATATGAGGTATTGGGCATCAACTATCACAGATGCGCACAGGGCGTAGCCTACGCCGCACACACTTAATTTTGTGGATCGCCTTATCTCCCTCATTTGCATCTTTGCCTAACAAAACAATGGTGTGTCTAGCGTATTTTGCGCTCTAAGATGCGCCGGTGTAATTGTTTTAGGTAGGACGGAAAAAAATGGTTTTCAGGCGTATTTCGTTTTGAGGATCAGGCGCAAAAATACGCGCAGCGCAATTTTCAATTACGCCGCGCATCTCTAGATACGTCGGCGTAAGTGCTTTGTGAGTCTGGCCCATTCTTCCTACTGCCCCCCAATGTAAGGAGCATTCTTTCCACTGACCCCCAATGTAAGGAACGTTCTTCCTACTGACCACCAATGTAAAGAACATTCTTCCTACTGTCCAGCAATGTAAGGATCATTCTTTCCACTGACCCCCAATGTAAGGAACGTTCTTCCTACTGACCACCAATGTAAAGAACATTCTTCCTACTGAACCCCAATGTAAGGACCATACTTCCCATTGATTTATAATTTTTTCCCCCCTTCAACCCTGATGTATTGGTTTATTCATGGGGTCTTTGAGACCTGGACATTATATTAGTGGTTCCACTGTGGCAAAAAAGGGTTGGTAAATATATAAGGGTATATTACTTCTGCTAAATCCCAGTAATACAAAATACTCCAGTAAACGTTCAGAAGCGAGGCATTTTGACTAAACCTGCCATCATCATCTCTTTTCCTCCCATAGAGAAGCTGCGCTACCCCATGGGACTCTGAGGAACCCATCCACTATTGTGGTTTAGCTCACACATGAAACCACAACTGTCCAATCACACCATTACTATTGTATATCCAGCGTATCCTCTTCTTCTCCATAAATCTCCATTCCTCTTTTATTTCCTTTTTTTATAGATTTTGGAAAACAGCAAAAATAAACCCTTTGTAGGTCTAAAAATGTAAGCTAATTCAGGAGGTTCCCCCTTGCCATGCCCTCACACACACACACACACACACACACACACACACACACACACACATATACAGACACAGCATCAGCATCAGCATCAGCAGCATCTCCACACACGCTCCTCCATCCTCCCTCCCTCTGCTACCTCTCTATGCAGCCCACGGGTTCCTGCAGAATGCTGAGGAGTCACCCGGAGAGCTGATCGCCAACAAATGACATGTCCCTTGAATGATTAATCACTGAGTGCGAGGAATGGGGGAGAAGACAAAAACTGCTGCGTGTGGAAGTTTCCAGGGAAGGCAGAGCTGAACGTGTGTGGAAGGAGCTGCTGTGCTCATCCATCCTGGGCTTTGACTGAGACAAGAAGGAAGCTGCTGCTGCTGCTGCTGAGGAGCCTCATTGCAAACAATGCTGTAATAAGAAAAAAAGCCAACACAGAGGAGACACAGAAGGTGAGCCTCTTCTAAACATGTCTGTCTTCGGAGGGAATAAGAAGATTTTTTATTTTACTGATGGCATGCCATTTGCTGCATTTTAATGAGGGAGGGTGTCCTATTCCAGCAGCTAGGTGCATGAGGGGAAATCATGACATTGGAATGATCCAGAAGGCATGCATGCAATTGGCACCGGCTCTGTTTTCTGAGGAGCTAATTAGGAATTTGTGACAGGAAACGCGCTGCGATTACCTGCAAACCGTCTCCTGACCTACGCTTAATAGCCGGCGGGGACTGATGCGAACGTTACGCTATGCGAAGCTCTGCGTAAATTGTCGGCGCTATATAAATACCCGTAATAAATAACAAAGCAGCGTTCTGTGCGGCGAATGACGGTGGGAGCAGAGCCGCACTAACCTTGAGCTGCTAGAAGTTCAGAGTCCAGTCCTTGCCGTCATGTGTTAATGGTCCTGTAAAGAAGGACACTGGATGTCCACTGTGGTAGGATGACATTGTTGCCAAGTACTTGGTTCATCCTCAACGCTGTGTGCCTGCAGTGCAACGTCAAGCCGCGAGCAAATCAACTCAACCACATTTGAAGCGTGCACGGCAGAATTTTTCAGCAGAAACGTTGCAGCTCCATCAGAGCTTTTATATGCAGATGACCGCACAGCGTCATCCCATTGCGATATATGTTGCACACAAAAAAAATGAGTCCATCCATTTCAACCTTTGTGTGTGTGAATTTATGTGTTACCCTAATATTCTAGGTTTTCTTTTTTTATTGGTTAGTGTTGGTGTCTATTTACTAAAACTGGAGAGTGCAAAACCTGGTGCAGCTCTGCATAGAAACCAATCAGCTTCAAGGTCTTATTGTCAAAGCTAAACTGATCAAGCTGAAGTTAGAAGGTGATTGGTTACTATACAGGCATGTACACAGCTGCACCAGATTTTGCACTCTCCAGTTTTAGTAAATCAACCCCGTGGAAATTTAGCTGTAAATGGCTAGTTTGGTCGTGTGTTGGCAGAAGGATGCGGCTGGCGCTGCAGTGCACGTTCATTTACTGAGGTATCTCCTACACACTAGAAGAGCACAGGAAGACTGGAATGACTCACATGACATAACATTAGCACAGCATGCATCGTTTTAGGCTTTATTAGATTTCCTCTCGTGTACCAAGTCCAGAAGGATTTTGGTTGCCTCTGCGGGAACAGGTTTACGTAGAATGGGAATACCACTGCCAGTGCAATTAAATGCTTCATATAGGAAGTGACTCATGTGGGCACATATTGGCGGAGATGACAGTCTGACCGTGTTGAGACATAGCTCATCCTGTTTTTAAAGGTGGAAAATAGAAAAGTTATTCTATTTGTTTAATTTGATTTCATTATTTTACAAGAATTTTTCTGCTTTCTGTCATGTTTTTTTTTTTTTCATAGAAAATTTTATTTTGTGCTGCATTTTGACCAGTTTAAATGTGGATGTATGAAATTAACATTTCAGCTCTAAAATGTCCCATTTGTTTCTGCCTTACTTGTAAACTGGGCATATTAATTTATTTTCAAATGTAGTATGGCTAGGTCAGCATTTACCAATCTTTTCCAATCACAGAACCCTTTTTCAAAGTACCGTATGTAAAATTTCAAGTTTAAAATGGAAATAAATGTAGAATTCCATGGGTAATGTGATCCTGGATGATGATGCACACAACCACCCCACCACATCAGAGTCCCCCCACCACCCACCACCTTCATGTCAGAGCGAGAGAATGTCACCAGAACACCGCAGATCTCCAGAATGGGTCCAAAGCTTTATTCAGCGATCACATCTTTGAAAGAGGAGCAACATTTCAGAGCATCACAGGACCCCTTCATCAGGTAACGGCTAGCGAGGCTCAGAAACGTTGCTTCTGTTGCAATGATGTGATCGCTGAATAAAGCTTTGGACCCATTCAGGAGATTTTTTTGGTGTGCTGGTGACATTCTCTCGCTCTGATTACCTTCAGTTCTACCCGGTGGTCGCTGCAGACCTTTGCAGGAACGTGTGGGTTGGGAAAATAATTTTTGAATCCGAACATTACATCACCGGCCCCCCCATCACTTCAGTGGTCCCTCTTCATATTAGAGTACCACCATCACATTAGAATAACAGATTCCTCTCATTAAATCAGAAGCCTACCCTTCTCATCACCCCTATACATGTTAGCCAGGGCTCAAGTCCTGCGGGAACGCGTGGGAACGGAGTTCCTGCACTTTTTTCACAGCAGGAACTCAGTTCCCTTTGCAGGACTAGAGCAGCCGAGCCAATCCTTCACTAAGGGTGGTCCAGCTCGAGTCACCGTCAGGGGCAGGCGAACCTTAGTAATCCTTTATGTTACTGGCCGCTTCCTTTATATGGATTAATCGGGTAGTGTACGGGTATTCCTTCACTTGCTCGATGCCGCAATGTCTCCTGGGAGCTTTTGTCATTGTTCCCAGGAGACATTGAGGAGGTCTGCCGCGAGTTATCGCGGGATTTAGAAGTAACTTGCTTCTAGAAAAAACATGCGGTTTAGTAATTATGCATATGAGCGTATAATTTTTTTTTTCTTGGTGGGGGAGTGGATCTTGGGTGGGAGTTCCCACACTTTTTTGCCCAGGACTTGACCCCTGATGTTAGCCCCCCACAAACATCAGAGCCCCCATCACTTTCAGAGTTCCCCTTTCACGGAGTCCCCCATCAAAGAGTCCCATCCCACAGTCCCCTTTGCCAATCAGAGCTCTATTTTACGTTAGTTGCATGACACAGGACAGAAGGCAGAGCAGGTCTGGGCAAAGGTGCACTTCTGTCTTTTTCTGAATGCTGGGGGTAGCCCACCATGCCCCCTGCTCTGGAACAGCGTCATGAATAGTAATGATGCAGGCAGGATGCTGTGCATCCTTGCCCTAGAGCAGTGATGGGGAACCTTGGCACCCCAGATGTTTTGGAACTACATTTCCCATGATGCTCATGCACTCTGCAGTGTAGTTGAGCATCATGGGAAATGTAGTTCCAAAACATCTGGGGTGCCAAGGTTCCCCATCACTGCCCTAGAGCTTTATTGATTCTTATGTTTCTGGTGGCCAGCCTACCTGCACCATGACACTGCTCCAGGGCAAATTGTGTCCTGTGTTCATTGCACCCCATTTGAGAAACGCTATAATGGGTCAATTATTATCTATACTCCTCAAGAGTAGTATCACTCACTTATTTTTATTATTTTTGTATTTATTTTTCATTCCAAAAAACTTCTAGAAAAACAGGGAGTCCCATGGCTGTATGTCTATGGTGATGAACTGTTTCACTTGTCAAGGCATTTGTATGTTTTGTACACTGCTACAATTTTGCATACATTTAAGGCTCCATTCACACATGGGTTTTTTGGCAACGCGGCAACGTCACTGCGACTCTGCCCACGATCTTAATACGCACCACAATTGCAAAATGCAGGTTCAGGTGCCACTATTTTTAATGGCAACTAAAACGCAGTGCGGTTTTGCCACAATTGTTTTGCGATTTATCACACTGCAATTGTGGCAAATCGCATTGCATGAAGCTTAGTGCCCAAAAAGGAGCAGGAGCTTCTTTTGGGGGACAAGCTTCTCATGATGCTATTTGCCGCATGTTAGGTGCCATTGAAAATAATGGCGTCTGAACCTGCATTTTGCGATTGTAGTGCGTTTTGAGATCCTAAAATGCTCAGGTGTAAATGGAGTCTTAAATATATGCACAACTGTAGCAGTGTAAAAAAACATACAGATGCCTTAACAAGTGAAACAGTTGATCACCATAGACATACAGCCATGGGACTCCCTTTAAGCTTTACAACTCAGAGGTGCAAAAAGTACAGAGACATGCGTATGTAACTAAACACAACTCCTGCTGAGTCTGGAGAGCAAAGGTCTTCTTTAATATTTAAAGCGAACCTTGACTTAAAAGTGAAAGTACCGCTAATCCCCCTCCTCTATCATATTTAGTTCTTGGTGAAGTGGGTAACCGGCTGTGAGACAGCAGGAAGGCACAGCCAAGATGGCAGCGCTAAAGATCCAAAGGCTGGCAAAGAACCAGGCCCCCGTGAAGCAAAGTTTGACTCCTGGGCTGGTGAGCGTTTGTCTCTTAAAAGTCAGCTTTACAGAATAAAACCGGGGTTGGGAATTGGTGATGTGATGAAAGCAAGATTATATCTAGCTTTTCAAAAAGCCTTGTCAAGTGGTTGGTGATAATGACCCCATAAGTCAAGAGCTGAAAGGAGGAAGATTACAGGTAGCAGTAAAACAAGACTTAGGCCTCATACACACGACCGGTTTTCTCGGCAAAAAACAGCAAGAAAACTGCTGGCAGAGCTTTCTCGCCGAGAAAACCGTTCGTGTGAACGAGGCTTTCAGGTTTCTCGTCAGGAAATCTGTCCAGAATCTCGACGAGAAAAAATAGAACCTGCGCTCTATTTTCTCATCGAGATTCTTGTCGGCCTGTTTCCCGACGAGAAACCCGAGAGTGTGTATATTTACCTGACGCCGTGGAAACCCGCGCATGCTCGAAATGACTTTGACGCATGCGCGGTAGCTTCCACGGCATAGGCAGGGTGAAGCAAGATGGCGGCGACAGCATCGAATGTGACGAGCGCATGCTCGTCGTACGCAATGACGTCACCGCGTTCTTGCCTTTCAAGAGAACTGCGGTTCTCGCCTTTCAAGAGAACCGCGGTTCTCTTGAAAAGGTCAGTCTGTACACTCGGGCGGCAAGAGATTCTTGCCAAGAATCTCGTCGGGAAAACCAACGTTTTTTTCCTGACGAGATTCTTGCCCGTGTGTACGAGGCCTAACAATTTGAGAAGATAGTCAAGAAAAAGAGAGAGGAGAGGAGGTGGTAAAAGGAGTAAATTAGTTCATAATAGGATATTAAAGATATGGATCAGGGGTGGACCTGGGATGTTAGGCTTTATTCACACCTATGTGCATGTTTCTTTTGAGCATTTCTGTAGTGTGTTTTTTTTTACACGATTTTGCAGCGATTTGTGTTTTTTATGCTTTTTTTTAGGCAAATTTGTTGTTGGGCAGATTTAAAAATGCAAAACGCACTTCACGGCAAAATCGCGGTAAAAACACACGATATGCAGCTTCTTCATTATAGTCTATTGAATTGAAAATGCAATGTTTTGCTTTAAAAAAGAAGTCCCTGGCCCTTTCCAAAAACGCAGAGGCACAAAAATGCATTGATGGGAACGTGTTACATGGAAGCTCATGTTAAAAAAAATGTCCTGCGTTTCTGCAAAAAGCATGAAAAAATGAATTGGTGTGAATGGAGCCTGAAACCTTGCCAGCGTCCAGCACAATACAGCTCAGATATGAGGCCCCGTACACACGGTCGAGGAACTCGACGTGCCAAACACGTCGAGTTCAGGGATGAAGCCGCCGAGGAGCTCGGCGGGCCGCCTTCTCCCATAGAACAACGAGAAAATACAGAACATGTTCTCTATTTTCTCGACGAGTTCCTCGGCGGCTCCATCGGGCCAAAAGTGTACAGACGACAGAGTTTCTCGGCAGAATCCGGGTTTTGACCGAGTTTCTCGCTGAATTCTGCCGAGAAACTCTGTCGTGTGTACGAGGCCTGAGAGTGACTTCTATGGTTCAGCTAATGGTTCTGTACAGAACCCATTAAAGGTCTGGGATGGAATTGTTTCTCTAATTTAGTGCTTGATGTTTTTTTTTAGGTGTGACAGCAGTCAAGGAAAATATAAAAGCCCTAAAGCGGTTGGAAACCCTGGAAAAAATAAATAAAAAAATCCTGTAAGACAAAGACATAATGAGCTAGTTTGCATCACATCTTAGCTCATTATGAAATACTTACCTTAGAACTAAACCCTCCAGGGGCGCCCGTACACCGATGAGATGGCTAACAACTTCCCCAGTGTTTCTTTAGGGTTAGGGCGCTGTGGCCGGAGCTGCGATGACGTCACTCCCACGCATGCATGCAGGAGCCGCAGTTTACAGCATGGGCTCTGAAGGTCCGACACAGTAAGTCAACGTCTGCATGACGTCATCGGCTACAATCACTCTGAGTCAGGGCTCAAGTCCTGCAGGAACGTGTGGGAACGGAGTTCCTGCACTTTTTTCACAGCAGGAACGTAGTTCCCTTTGCAGGACTAGAGCAGCCGAGAGCAGCCGAGCCGCCCGAGCCAATCCTTCACTAAGCGGCGATGCCCAGCTCGAGTCACTGTCAGGGGCAGACGAACCTTAGTAATCCTTTATTTTACTGGCCGCTTCCTGTATATGGATTCATCGGGTAGTGTGTGGGTATTGCGTCACTTCCTCGATGCCGCAATGTCTCCTGGGAGCTTTTGTCATTGTTCCCAGGAGACATTGCAGAGGTCTGCCGTGAGTTATCGCGGGATTTAGAAAGAACTTGCTAAACATGCGGTTTAGTAATTATGCATATGAGTGTATCATTTTTTTTTTTTTGTGGGGGGCGGTGGATCTTGGGTGGGAGTTCCCACACTTTTTTCCCAGGACTTGACCCCTGCTCTGAGTGTCTCATAAACTGTGCAAGTTTAGGAGATATTCACAGTACCCACAGGTAAGCCTTATTATAGGCTTACCTAGTAGTAAAAAATAAGACTTTACTTCCACTTTAAGAATAACATTTTTGAATATTGTGTAGTAAAGCAGTACAGCTTTACCAGTTCACCTGGGTGACTTAATATAATATAAATAATTATTTTCTCTTCCTACAATAACTAGTGGTTGGGAAGAATAGCCCATCAACAGGGAACTTTTGATTTTATTGAATTATTTTTTAGGCACCTTCTTGAAGTACTATTCCGACACTTAAAGTGTATTTCACTGTAAAAATATATATTTTTTATGTGTGAGTTCAGTTGTGTATTTTATAAATCATAGTCTTTATCATTTTCATGTACTTCTTCCATCTAAAGTATATGGTTGATCCTGCCAGTCACCTTTCTTCCTCAAACTGACCACACAAAGCACAGAAGCTGGTCTATGTTAGTGTAGTCAGTTTTCATCCTTTGGCTGGCCATTGAGAGGGACAGGACACTGTGCAGACACACATGCATGCCTGCATTGGGTTGTATGTTCAGCAACTACACCCCTGACCAATCACAGCCTGCCTCTGGAACACACCCCCTGCTCAAGCACAGCCTGCATCATGTCCCAGGCTGAACAGACTGCACAGTGTACTGTAACTCCACTCCCCACATGTTATGGGCACATTACAGTACTTTTTAAACTTGTAAAAAAGGTAGGAAAGAGACTCAGAAAAATCAGTTACGATGCCTGCATAGTTAGCACTGTATTAAAAAGTATATATAACATTTTATGTTCACAACTACTAATGATGGAGGGCCTTCTTGTGTGAGGACCTCCAGCCTTACAAATGTACATTCATATGTCATAATTGTACATTTGTAAGGCTGGAGATATTAATAAAAAAAAATAGGAAAGTACCATATTTTGAATTATTATTGAAGTTTTAACTTAAAGCGTACCTGTGCCCAGACTATGGATATTAAACTATTTTCATATTCTTAACAAGCAGTAAAGGCCTCTCGAAAAAAAATCATCCCTGACCTCTATAGCTACTTTTAATGTGACGTATTGATTCAGATTCGCAAAGATTACAACAAAGGCTCAGAGCGGAGTTTTAGTCAGTTTCTACAGCTTAGAAACACTTGCTGATGTCTGTTTATAGGTTTTAGGCTACTTCCACACTGATCCGCTACAAAAATGCATATGTGTTTTTACCGCATTTTTTACACGTTATTACCACATATTCCATATCTTTCTGTGGGAAGGTGTGTTTTTGGTGTGTGTTTTTAACTCTCCAAACATCTTCTTTTTTTTTTTTCACCACAACAGAAGCGCACTGCCCCAGTGAGAACACATTCATTGATTTTAAAGGGAAGTATTTTTCTTGAGCTTTTCAGGCAAAAGCACTTAAAAAACTTCTCAGTGTGAAAGTAGTCACGTGAGCCAAATATCTTTTGTCAATTGCAGGCATTTGATCTTTTTTTTTTCTTTTATCTTTAGCTGATGGAAATTAAGCTATTAGGCAGGAAAACTCAAGTTACAATAATTTCTCAGACACTCCTGTTGAAGTCTGTTAAAGCCAAAATACATGACTCTGCCCATCCACTGCCTGTATTGTGATCTTTGAAAATTAATTTCTTCACAATACTTATATATACAGAGATACATGAGGGCTTGTTTTAGTTTTTGTTTGACCTACAAATCCACAATTCATATTTTAACCATCCTTATACTTAAAAATACATATTAACCTCTTGACCACCGCCCCATGTCAAAAAGACGTCCTCCTTTTTAAAGTTGAATATCTCGATAACGGCAGCAGCTGCTGCCACAACCGAGACATTCATCTTTTCAGGGGGCGGTGGTGTACACGATAACGGCGGTCTCCGTTATCGGTGGCGGGAGAGGGCCCCCCCCCCCTCCCGCCGCTCTCCCGCGCTCTCCGCCGCTTACCGGAGCCGTCGGTAGCGGCGGAGGGGATCCGATGTGTCCGGCAGCTGAGCGGGGACGGGACTGAAGGAGAAATCTCCTTCACCCGTCCTCATAGCTCTGCTGGGCGGAAGTGACGTCAAAACGTCAGTCCCGCCCAGCCTCTTAAAGAAACATTTTTTTTTTTTGTCATTTGAAAAAATGACTTTTTTTTTTTTATTTTTTTTTTTTGCATTTAAGTCTAATTATGAGATCTGAGGTCTTTTTGACCCCAGATCTCATATTTAAGAGGACCTGCCATGCTTTTTTCTATTACAAGGGATGTTTACATTCCATGTAATAGGAATAAAAGTGATCAATTTTTTTTTTTTTTTTTTTTCAGTGTAAAAAATTATAAAAATAAATAAAAATAAATAAGAAAACCCCCAAAAAAATTTTTAAAGCGCCCCGTCCCGACGAGCTCGCGCGCAGAAGCAAACGCATACGCGAGTAGCGCCCGCATATGAAAACGGTATTCAAACCACACAAGTGAGGTATCGCCGCGATCGTTAGAGTGAGAGCAATAATTCTAGCCCTAGACCTACTCTGCAACTCAAAAAATGCAACCTGTAGAATTTTTTAAACGTCGCCTATCGAGATTTTTAAGGGTAAAAGTTTGACGCCATGCCACGAGCGGGCGCAATTTTTAAGCGTGACATGTTGGGTATCATTTTACTCGGCGTAACATTATCTTTCACAATATGTAAAAAAATTGGGCCAAATTTATTGTTGTCTTATTTTTTAATTCAAAAAAGTGATTTTTATCCAAAAAAAGTGCGCTTGTAAGACCGCTGCGCAAATACGGTGTGACAAAAAGTATTGCAATGACTGCCATTTTATTCCCTAGGATGTCTGCTAAAAAAAAATATATAATGTTTGGGGGTTCTGATTAATTTTCTAGCAAAAAAATTGTGATTTTCACATGAAGGAGAGAAGTGCCAGAATTTACCTGGTGGGCAAGTGGTTAAATAGATACTGTAACCTTGCCCATGCAAGAGGACTAAACCACCTTTGTAACATATTGCACACACAGGCTCACCCTGTGCAGAGATTTTCCAGGTTGTGGGACAACAATATAAGCACCAGCAGACTAGGAGTAGATGCCACTGGGACAGGTTATCTCATTAGTTAAGCCTTTATACACAGAAACAGTAGCTGCTGCCACGTGTTTTGTAATGAAATCGAGCACCATTCACAGCATCCTCTATAGTAATGTAGCGATTCTGGCCTTCAAGAAAGGGTGTCTGGCACTCACTGCCATGCCCAGACAGGAGACAGGAAAATAACAATTTTAAAATTTGATAACCCTCACAGAGATAAAGATTCTTTCATTTCTGATTTAGAAAACACAGAGATTCAGCTTAATTTTCTAAAATATCATTTTCGTGAACAGAAAAGAAAATCTTTACAGAAAAAATAATACAGTACATAACAAACAATTAGCAACTGTAAAATGAATGGGATTAAAAGTGTAAAGTAATTAAAGTTTACCTGGTCTTTGGTTTCATGTAGAGTCTACTCCATAGTTTTGATGGAGACAAGAGCGGCAGCTGGTAATTTTCATGTCCTGCAAAAAGGCATTTGCAGTAATAACACAACCAATCAGGGAGGGATGTGCTGAAGGGGCTGGAGCATATTGGGGTAATTAATTGGCAGACATGTTCATAATAACAACAATTTTTCTAACCAGATCTATATTTCCAGATGACAAGGTTTCACATTTCGACAACATGTTATTTAACAGAATGAAATTATGATTTGTTAGACACCAAATACAATATAAACTGGATGCATATATCACTTAGGAAATTAATGTGTTCCATTTGCCTAATAGATGTTGTAGCATAGGCATGTTTTTTGTCTAACTGATTGCCATCTTCTCATACATCCGTGTAATCACTTTTTATAAATGTAACTCACAGTTCAAATTATGGAATATTTGAAAGTGCAGTTTTAGGTAAAATAAAATCAGCCTTAGAAATGTGTATTGTATCTAGATGTTTTTTTTTGGCAGGTTAACAAGAGGCTGTTTAAGATTCGCTGGCTTATTAGAGGTTTGAATAAGTTCACTTAAAAAAAAAATACTTGCACATATTTTTGCATTTAAAAAAATGTGCATTTATTATTTCTATTTTCAGGATTTGCACCCATGTTCAGCAATTCACAGGTGCAATGTCAGACTCCTGCTGACTTTTAATACAGCTGTCTGCTCATACCTCCCATATGGGCAGAAAGTTACTGAAGAGCAGAAAGAATCAATGAACTACGAGAGAACTTACCAGCACCCGTGCAGTTCATTGAGAACTACAAGCTGTCTGTTGGTGGCTGACAGTGTATGAATGGATAATGTGATTGTATGGGACAAGCCCCACACAGGCATGCTGTTTTTAAAATGGGACAGTGAATGCGGGAAGAAGATCCCCCACCCACCACATAGGCATGGAATCAGGGGTGCGGGCCGGTTCTTCTTAGTAACATGTTACATGTTACACCCTAAATACTGGTGTAACATGTAACCTGTTACTAATGGTGAACTTTTTCTGCAAAGCTTCGTACACACGACCGAGGAACTCGACGGGTGAAACACATCGTTTTCCTCGCCGAGTTCCTTGTTAGGCTGTCGAGGAACTCGACAAGGCAAGTTTCTCCATTCCCGTCGAGGAAATAGAGAACTTGCTCTCTTTTTGGCTCGTCGAGTTTCTCGACAGTTCCCTCAGCGAAAATGTACACACGACTGGTTTCCTCAGCAAAAAAATATCTCCCAGCAAGTTTCTTGCTGGTTTTTGTAGAGAATCTCGGTCGTGTGTACGAGGCCTTAGACTTTCACTGAGGACCCATCTAATTTTTAGGCTTGTTCAAATCCTTGCTAAGATGTTTATGCATTGTTCATATGGGGGGTTGTATGAAATGTGTCACTTCTTCACCACAGACATAAGATTTATTCTGGGTTCACATATGAGCATGCAGCGGCTCACAGCAGGAGCTTGGTGCATTCTCGTTCACTATTTCAGGTCCGATTTTAGCCTGAATTTTTGGCTGAATTCGGACCTGAAACGGACCAAAAGACACACAGCACTCCTGTGCAATTCACTCCGGTGCCACTGCAGAGATACGTGAACTGGCTCCATAGAGAGCCGGTCACAATCTCCTGCTGTGCAAATTGGATGTGAGGGAAAACTCACTTCCAATTCGCACTAGTGTGAACCCAGCCCTAAATCTGATTGTTTTCTGGCAAATTTTGAAGAAAGGAGGAGTTAGCGTTCAGTACAACATCCGCATTCTCCCCACTTAGTCTGGAGTTTGTCAGATCTCATTATCATCACACCTTCCCTCTTCAGTTGGTTGCACAGAATGGTTTGCAAGTTAATTTCCAACGTGACTAACTTCTGCTGGCTGTGCTTGTGGGGACATTCTGTCCGTGTTGCTTCTCTTCTTGTGCTGCATAATGAAATTTTACTGCATGAAAAACCAAGCTCAAACTGAGTAGCTTGCTGTTTTTCCAAGCAACTACTACTTACTACTGGCATGCCAAAGCACTGTGGCACATCTGAATAACCCTTAACTGCAGCATCTCCTCAATCTCAGATTTTATGTGTGCCTGGACTTCCAGCAAGATGCAGTAGGCAAAGTGAAGGTGGGTGTGCCTCTGGTGCCTCTATCTGGTTTCCCTGTGAAACAGTCACGGTGTGCAACAAGCATTTTTAGCAACTGAGTTTTCTGTGTGGAAGAGAGGTGTGAATTCATCTTGAGGTCTGTCTCCACTTCTCCATTTCTCAGCTAACAAGCCCAATGCCGCATACACACGATCGGAAATGTTTGATGTGAGCTTTTGGTCTGATATTCCAACCATGTGTATGCTCCATCGGACATTTGCTGTCGGGATATCCGATCGTCTGTATGCAATTCCGACGCACAAAAATCCTACGCATGTTCGGAATCAATTCAACACATACTCGGAATCATTGAACTTCATTTTTCTTGGCTCGTCGTAGTGTTGTACGTGACCCCGTTCTTGACGACCATGTGTATGCAAGACAAGTCTGAGCCAACACTCCGTCGGAAAAAAATCGACAGTTTTGTTGTCGGAATGTCCGATCGTGTGTATGCGGCATAAAAGTGGGGTTGTCTCTTCCTATTAAGGTTGGCTGCAGACTGATTTCCCCATCCACCTCGAATGGGTTGATGGGGAAATCAATTAATTTTCTTTTGTTCAACCTGCTGGTTGAACAAAAGAAAATGAAGCATGCATGGCCTGCCTAAATGTGCTGGTTACAATGACCTGTCATATAACTAGTTCTGCCTCCCCACCTTTAGGGAGTAGATATGCCCTGCACAGCTTTCCATTGTTTCAGTAAGCCATTTGTTTGTCTCCCTCAGCAGGAGGGCTGGAAGCTAGGCTTATAAACTGCTCCAGAATTGGGTTAGTCTTCAGTGCTTGATCAAACACAGTACTACAAGCTCCAGCCAGCTGCTCCATGGCCAATAAGGAGAGCAGCTGAAGCTCAGCAAAAGTCACTAGGCTAAAGCAAGGAAAGAGACTATAGGTATCATCCTCCTACTCTGGAACCAGAGACTACATATAGGTAGCCTTTGCAGTACTATGGGTGACCAGTAACACTGGAAAAATACTGTTATCTGATTCAGTCATTCAATTTCCTACATCAAGCATACATGTGTTGGGTAACTGTGCATGCACGTGGTTACTCCCTGTCTACTTCCCTAGGAGAACTTTACATCTCCACTTCATTCCACCCCAACCTGTTGCCAGATATCACTCTAACATTACAAAGTATGTTGGTATGTCCAGAGGGTCCAGCTGGCAAATTCTGGGTATCATCAGAAAATGCATAGTAAGAAGTAGTACTAGTGTGGATATCACATCCCAGACTAAAAAAACTCTTATGCCACTTCTTGCTCCCCAATCATTGAAAACAATGGGGTACACATGAATGGGTTTTGCTTCTATTTATAGTATGTTCTGGCATAATGTCCTTTTCATCCACCAGCTCAGTGCAAGCAAGTGTGACTTCTAAACCAGTGTCTTGGAAGGCAGTAATGGTGATAGCAGGCTGTAGTTTGGTGTTGTTACCAGTAACTTTCCCACTGGCAAACAGCACAGAGGAAGGGGTGCTGGCCAGCTGGTCAGGTGATGTTCCTGAGATGTCTGGGTTGCCACAAGGTAGCATCTGTGGGTATCAGATGAAGGGGTAGCCCCTGTATCTGATGTGGTCATCTGCAGTGGTCAGAAGCCATTTTAGGGAAATCAGGCATGCGCTCTAACATAAACTGTTGAACCTCTACAGATGTGTATGAATTTGTCCTGGATCATTAGGTCCTCCAGGAATTCATCGTTTTTTTTTAAATACTTTAGCCCACTCCCATAATGTGGTGCATAGGTGGCTTATCACACCTTTGTGATGCCGCGTACACACACAATCGCAAAAAAACATGCATGCTCAGAATCAAGCAGAAGAGCCGAACTGCCTATTGAATTTCATTGATCTTGGCTTGTCTTGTACGTCACCGCGTTCTTGACGGTCGCAATTTCCGACAAGATTTGTGTGACCGTGTGTATGCAACACAAGTTTGAGCCAACATTCCGTCAAAAAAATCCAGGTTTTCTTGTCGGAATTCCCGATCGTGTGTACGCCGCATTAGAGTCTGCCGGTCCTTTTTGCAGTGACCTGAAATTCTTGTGATGTACTTCTGGTTTCAATTGATACTTCATAATTATACCATCCTTTATGGCCTCATAATCATCATCTTTCTTAGTTGGCAATTCAATGCCAGGCCTCAAGGACCTTGCCTCTTAGCTTCTGGAGGAAAAGAGATTTAACCCCCACATATGGAAAGGCTTCTTCATAGTACGATCTGTGAAAATGTGGAATAGACTCTCTTAAGAATTAGTTCTGTCCAGCTCAATATGCACAAAATAAAACTGGATATTTACATTTATAGGTAATAACACCAGAGATTGTTGATACAGGGCATATCCAATTGCATTCCAGAAGATCAGTAAGACATTTAATTTTTTTAAATACATTTTTCCTCCATTGAAGCAAATTGGACCTTGCATTATAGTTGTTTATTCGTGCCTTCCTCTGAATCAACTGTGGGAATGGGATTTTGTATATAAAGATTTTCAATTTTTTTCAGTTGGTTGAACTAGATGATGGACTTGTGTCTTTTTTCTACCTATGTCACTATGTAGCCTCTGTCTTCAGATACCAGGCTCACTATGTCTGTGGCGAGTAGTACTGACAACCTGTTTTTTCAAAGGATAGGAAGTAAGTATTAATGTCACTGTCATTCTCCATGGCTGGAAATTTGGATGCATGGCTCAAAGCCAAAGGTGTTTCCCTGTACTCAAGGGAACCAAGTGTCTGATCCTGTTGCTGGAACTATGCCACAGGATCCTTAGCAAATATGCACTGCAAAGCTACTTGCAGAAGAATTGATGTTGAGTACTGTAACGGAATGACCCGGGACAAACAGAGACTTTGGAAGGATGAGGGGTAAAAACAAAAAAAAAACATAAATAAATAAATACTACTAACCAAACCGTCTGAGGGGGGTGCTGAAGGGGCTGAAGAACTAACTACTGTATAACTATATTTCAAGATGACAGTGTTTTACAATTCGACAAGCATATTATTAAAAATAATTAAAGTATAATTTGATGAAAATTAAATGCAGAAATAATATGTAAATTAGTTGTATACTCATTATGTTGTTAAAAGTATTGGGAAGCCTGCCTTGACACACACATGAACTTTAATGGCATCCCACATCCAAATCATTTGGTGGGGATCATGGCGTGGGGTTATTTTTCAGGGGTTGGACTTGGCCCCTTAGTTCCAGTGAAGGGAACTTTTTTTTTTCAAATATTTTATTTAGTCAAGGAACGTGGTCAAGGACAAACATCTGGACATAAACAATTAGTTGGATAACACAGCATTGTAAGTATACTGAATGGCAGTATAACGGTCTGCCATCTAGGGTATTCCTTGTGTTCCGTACTAGTGCTAGAGACAGTGTGCTGGCACTAGGTGTGCTCAGAAAATAAAAAGAACAGCGATCCATATATGCTGCCCCAGCTAAGGTCTCGGACCAGTTCTAATCAATTTTGTAACTTTATATGTTAAGAGAAAATCTTGGAACCCGGGAGCCCAGGTCCACGGAAACGGGAAAAGGGAGGAAGAAGAAGAGAAAAAAAAGGAAAAGACAGCGATAGGATTGGTGAGGAAGGGGGGAAGAGAAGGGGAAAGGATGGGGGAGGAAGGGGAATGCGGAGGTGAGCCCTGTGTGAGCTTGCCGAACGCGGGGGACACAAGGCGAGACTCTTGGGAGTCCTAGGGCCGGAAGGGCCAGTGAAGGGAACTCTTAAGACGTCAGCATACTAACACATTTTGGACAATTTCATGCTACAAACTTTTTTGGAACAGTTTGGGGATGTGCAGTGCACAAAGCAAAGTCCATAAAGACATGGATGAGCAAGTTTGGGGTGGAGGAACTTGACTGGTCTGCAGAGAGTTCTGACCTCAACCTGATAGAACTCCTTTCAGATGAATTAGAACAGAGACTGTTAGGCCGCGTACACACGGTCGGTCCAAACCGATGAGAATGGTCCGACGGGCCATTTCCATCGGTTCACCGCTGAAGTGGCCTGATGGTCTGATGTGCGTACACACCATCGTTCCAAAAACCGATCGGGTCAGAACGCGGTGACGTCAAACACACAACGTGCTGAATAAAACAAAGTTCAATGCTTCCAAGCATGCGTCGACTTGATTCTGAGCATGCGCGGGTTTTGAACCGATGCTTTCTGTACTAACCATCGGTTTGGACCGATCGGGCAGCGGTCCATCGGTTCGATTTTGAAGCTTGTTTTAAAATTTTGGACCGAAGGAAAACAGACCGATGGGCTATACACACGGTCGGTTTGGACCGATGAAACTGAACCTCGGTCTATTCTCATCGGTTTTGTCCGACCGTGTGTACGCGGCCTGAGTCAGGCCTTTTCGTCCAACATCAGTGGCTGACCTCACAAATGCGCTTTTGGAAGAATGATATTTCAAATATAAGAATGATATGTCAACACTCTTTGTGGACAGCCTTCCCAGAAAAGTTGGAGCTGTTATAGCTGCAAAGACTGGGCCAACTCAATATTAAACCCTACAGACTAATAGCTGGATTCAGAGAGAGCACCGCAACTTTAAGGCGGCGTAGCGTATCGTATTTACGCTACGCCGCCTTAAGTCAGAGAGGCAAGGGGCCAGATTCACAAAGAGATACGACGGTGTATCTCCAGATACACCGTCGTATCTCTGACTTACACTGGTCCTATCTATGCGCCTGATTCATAGAATCAGTTACGCATAGATAGGGCTAAGATCCGACAGGTGTAACTGTGTTACACTGTCGGATCTTATTTTCAATTTAAAAATGGCGCCGGGGCGTTCCCGCTGATTTACGTTGAATAATATGTAAATCAGCGAGATACGCAAATTCACGAACGTACGCGGACCCGACGCAGTGTTCTTACGACGTTTCCGTAGCGGCGTTCCCGGCGTATACTTAACCCTGCTTCTATGAGGCGCAGCCAATGTTAAGTATAGCCATCGTTCCCGCGTCGAATTTGAATTTTTTTACGTCGTTTGCGTAAGTCGTTCTCGAATACGGATGGATGTCGTTTACGTAAGCGTCGAAACCACTGACGTCCTAGCGACGTCAGTGGGAGCAATGCACGCCGGGAAATTCCCCGGACGGCGCATGCGCATTTAAATCGGCACGGTAACGCGCCTGATTTAAATAGTACACTCCCCCTAGCCGCAGAATTTGAATTCCGCCAGGGGTTTTACGATCCGCCGCCGCAAGTTTGGAGGTAAGTGGTTTGTGAATTACCCACTTGCCTCTCAAACTTGCGGGAGCGGATCTTAAATCACGTAGATCGAGCGGATCTATAGATCCGCTGATCTACGTGAATCTGGCCCAAGTACTGTATTCACAAAGGGCCAGATTCACAAAAGAGATACGACGGCGTATCTCCTGATACGCCGTCGTATCTCTGTTTTAGGGGCTTCCTAACTATGCGACTGATTCATAGAATCAGTTACGCATAGTTTGCCCTAAGATCCGACAGGTGTAATTGTTTTACACTGTCGGATCTTAGGATGCAATACCGCGGCCGCCGCTGGGGGGAGTTTGCGTCGTAAACCAGCGTCGGGTATGCAAATTAGTACTTACGGCGATCCATGACGGTTTTTCGCGTTCGCTACGTCGCTGCTAGTCTATTTTTCCGTCGCAAAGTTAGTAGTCGTTTTAGCTGCCCTAACTTTACACAGCCCATGTTAAAGTATGGCCGTCGTTCCCGCGTCGAAATTCAAAAAAAAATTTCTTGCGTAAGACGTCCAGGAATACGAAAGTACGCTACGCACGTCACCGTTCGAAAAAATGACGTCACTTCGCGCAAAGCACGGCAGGAAATTCAAAAGTGAGCATGCGCAGTAGGTCAGGCGCGGGAGCGCGCCTAATTTAAATGGCACACGCCCCTTTGAATTACGCGGGCTTACGCCGGAAGGCCGCCGGCGTAGGTTTTCATTGCAAGTGCTTTGTGAATCAGGCACTTGCGATGAAAACTTGCGGCGGTGTAACGTATCTACGATACGTTACGCCGCCGCACTTCTACGTGAATCTGACCCAAGTACTTGCCTCCTAACTTACGGCGGTGTAGCGTAAATGGAGCCGGCGTAAGCGTGCCTAATTCAAATTAGGATGAGGGGGCGTGTTTTATGTTAATGGGGGGTGACCCGACGTGATTGACGTTTTTTACGAACGGCGCATGCGCCGTCCTTGTACATATCCCAGTGTGCATTGCTCCAAAGTACGCCGCAAGGACGTATTGGTTTCGACGTGAACGTAAATTACATTCAGCCCTATTCACGGACGACTTACGCAAACGACGTTAAATTTTTACATTTCGACGCGGGAACGATGGCCATACTTAACATTGCCTAGTCCAGCTATTTGATGGAATAACTTTACGCCTAAAAATGCCTTACGTAAATGGCATATCTTCACTGCGACGGGCGCACGTACGTTCGTGAATAGGCGTATCTAGTCATTTACATATTCTACGCCAAAGTCAACGGAAGCGCCACCTAGCAGCCAGCCTAAATATTGCACCCTAAGATACGACGGCGCAGGCTGTCGTATCTTAGCTAGGTTTAAGTGTATCTCAGTTTGAGAATACACTTAAACTTACGACGGCGCAGATTCAGAGTTACGTCGGCGTATCTACTGATACGCCGGCGTAAATCTTTCTGAATCTAGCTATAAGACTGGGATGCCATTAAAGATCATGTGTGTGTAAAGGCAGGCGTCGCAATACTTTTGACATTATAGTGTATCTCTTAGGAGCTTTGTTGTACAGTATTTTAATAATCTGCTGGGCATTGTGGCATAAGAGTGTTTTGTGTCTAACTGATTGCCATCTTCAGTTTGTATGAATGTAACTCCCTCACAATACAGATTATGGAATATGGGTTGAAGTGAATGAAATACAGAGCCTTTCAAAAGTATTCACCCCACTTGGCATTTTTCGTGTTTTGTTGCCTCACAACCTGGAATTAACATGGATTGTTTGAGGATTTTGCATCATTTAATTTACCGAACATGTCCATAACTTTGAATATGTTTTTTTGTATATAACAAATAGGACAAAATAACAGAAAAAGTCAATGTGCTTAACTATTCACCCCCTAAAGTCAATACTTTGTAGAGCCACCTTTTGCAGCTATCACAGCTCCAAGTCGCTTTGGATAAGTCTCTATGAGCCAGCCATATCTTACCACTGGGATTTTTGCCCATTCCTCCTTTCAAAACTGCTCCAGCTCCTTCAAGTTGGATGATTTCCGCTTGTGAACAGTAATCTTTAAGGCCTCGTACACACGGCCGAGGAACTCGACGTGCCAAACACATCGAGTTCCTCGGCCAGTTCAGCCCTGAAGCCGCCGAGGAGCTCGGCGGGACGAGAGCTCCCATAGAACAGCGAGGAAATAGAGAACATGTTCTCTATTTCCTCGCCGAGGTCCTCGTCGGCTTCCTCGGCCGAAAGTGTACACACGGCCGGGTTTCTCGGCAGAATTCAGCCAGAAACTCGGTCGGAAGCTGAATTCTGCCGAGGAAACTGGTCGTGTGTACGAGGCCTCAGTCTGACCACATTTTCTATTGGATTGAGGTCTGGGCTTTGACTAGGCCATTCCAACACATTTACATGTTTCCCCTTAAACCACTCAAGTGTTGCTTTAGCAGTGTATTTGGGGTTATTGTCCAGCTGGAAGATGAACCTCTGTCCTAGTCTCAAGTCACACCCAGAGAGGTACATGTTTTGCTCAAGAATATCCCTGTATTTAACACCAGCCATCTTTCCCTGAAACATACCAGTTTCTCAGTCCCGACTGCTGAAAAACAACCCCACAGCATGATGCTGCCACCACCATGTTTCACTGTGGGGATGGTGTTTTTTGGGTGATGTGTTGGGTTTTCGCCAGACATAGCGTTTTTTTTGATGGCCACAAAGTAAAATTTCAGACCAGAGCACCTTCTTCTATACATTTTGGGAGGCTCCCACATGTCTTTTCGCAAACTCAAAATGTGCCATTTTGTTCTTTGCTGAAAGTAACGGCTTTCTTCTGGCCACTCTGCCATAAAGCCCAACTCTATGGAGAGTACGGCTTATTGTCGTCCTATATACAGATACTCCAGTCTCTGCTGTGGAACTCTGCAGCTCCTCCAGGGTTACCTTAGGTCTCTGTGCTGCCTCTCTGCTTAATGCCCTCCTTGACCGGTCTGTGAGTTTTGGTGTGCGGCCATCTCTTGGCAGGTTTGCTGTTGTACCATGTTCTTTCCATTTGCTTATGATAGATTTGATGGTGCTTCTAGAGTTCATCAAAGATTTGGATATTTTTTTTATAACCTAACCCTGACTTGTACTTCTCAACAACTTTGTCCCTTACTTGTTTGGAGAGTTCTTTGGTCTTCATGACAGTGTTTGGTTAGTGGTGCCCCTTGCTTCGGTGTTGCAGCCTCTGAGGCCTTTCAAAAAGGCGTGTGTTTGTAAGTAGGGAAGACCCTCACCATGCCAACATCCAAAATATATGTTTAAGGATTGACCAAGTCAAAAAATTAGCGAACTTTGTGGGCACACAATGAGAGGTAGAATCAGTAAAAAAGTATACATTTTATTACAACATAGTTAAAAAACATATAACAACATACAAACAGTACCCTGTATGGACACAGTTACCCAATAATGCAGTTATAAAGGACTGGACCTATGGTACAAAAATGTATTTAATAATGTATCAAAGTAAGAGAAGAATTTCTGATCCAGTAATGCCTCCAAAAACGTGCTCGTCGACATCAGTAAAATATTAGCTTCCTCGGGACAGATACTGGGTAGATGCTGGTATATTTAAAAACAAGCAAGTACATGTATACGTATTTAATGTAGTATATATCTAAGTATGAACTATGATTGTTACAACATTTATCCAGGAGGAGTACATATACACAAAGACTAATTACAATAAACATAAACAACGTGTATGCTTGCCTGGTAAGCTTGTAGCTCAGAGTATGGGAGACCTTGACTAAACTGACAGACAACCAAAAAAATGAAATTGCATATGTGTGTCTATGGCAGTAGGATACACATATATGTGTATATGTAATATCAGATCATGTGACACTTAGATTGCACACAGGTGGACGTCATTTCACTAATTATGTGACTTCTGAAGGTAATTGGTTGCACCAGAGCTTTTCATGGGCTTCAAAACAAAGGGGGTGAATACATCCGCACATGCCAATTATCAGTTTTTAATTTCTGAAAAATAGTTTTATGTAAATATTCATTTTTATTAAATTAATGCGTCCCATCACCCCTAAGGGTAGTCTGGACCATGTCTGCGTTTTGCTTTTAAGTAAGTCAAACAGAGGGGTTACATTCAATAGTGTATTGACAACCAGATCCCTAGTTACTTCTACTCCCAGATACTTAATCTTGGATACTCTAGCTAGGGGCAGCAGGGGGGGTTGTGAAAGGGAGGGAAACACATTGATTGGAAGAATTTGGGACTTGTCCCAGTTTATACGCAGACCCGAGTATCCCCCCATTTCTTCAATGAGTTGTACGGCAGCTTGGAGTGATGGTCCCTGGTCCGCTAGGTATAATATGGTGTCATCGGCATACATTCCCATTTTGTCAACCGTGGGGCCTCGGCGCAAACCCTGAATATCAGGGTGTGCTCTGATGGCGATGGCTAGCGGTTCAGCAGCCAGCGCATACAGTAAGGGGGAGAGGGGACACCCTTGTCGGGTACCCCTCTCCAATGGAAACTGCTCCGAGAGCCATCCATTCACAAAAATTCTCGCCTTGGGCATCTGATATAGGAGCTGTACCCATTTTATGAAACGTGGCCCGAATCCATAGTTATAAAGACATTCCCACAAATATGGCCATTCTACTGAATCAAAGGCTTTGGCTGTATCCAACGCCACCACCACCCTCGTTCCTGAATTATCGTGTCGTGCTTGGATATTCATGTACAGTCGCATGTTGTTGATGGCTGTATTTTTCCCCGGCATAAAGCCTGTTTGTTTCAAATGAATTGGTGTTAAGATAGCAGCGTTTAACCTGGAGGCCAGAATTTTTGCAAAAATTTTAATATCCACCTGTAGGAGTGAAATAGGCCGGTAGGATTCAGGATAGTGAGGTTCTTTTCCCGGTTTGGGGAGTACTATAATTTGGGCTTCCTGCATAGACTCAAGGAGATATTTTTCTAATTTTACTTCACCAACTTGTTCTGATCAATCACATATAATTCAGATTAAAAAAACATTGAACTAAAGGCTGTAATGTATGTAATAGGAGGGAGTTGAAATGTATGAAAGTGCAGTTTCAGGTCAAAAGAAACTAGACATACAAATATGAGTTGCTGCTGGATGGTTTTTAAACAGGTAATAAAAGGGCTGCATCAAGAGTCTAGCAAAATGGAGGTTTGCAACAGCCATTTAGGACAGGCTCTATTAACATTAACGTGCAGATCCTGGCTTAGATCTTTATCCATTCCTTTTAAGTTTATCAGCTATGTGTCAAAGTTATTATAGCTGTTTTGCTCTATTTGAGGGTTATACCTCTCCACCGCTGACAACAGACTAAATCTGTTTTTATTGCTGATTTTTTTGGAGAAATAAGGGTGCACCATGTTGAGCACAACTTCCTCTCAGTTTGGGGTTTGTCAAACCTCATTTTTATCACACCCTTCTACTCACTCTACTTGCCTGCACTCCCTCAACCTGCTCAGTCCATTATAGCTGATGGCACTGCCTGGCACATCCAGGTATGGGTAAGCATGTGACCTGCTTCTGTGACAGAGCTCGGGTGAACAAGCCAATCCCTAGGGGAGTGACGCCACTGTACCTCCAAATCACCTAAAGAAACATGAATTGTAACACTGTGCTCAAAGGCCATATGATAGATCAGCTGGTGAGTAGGAGTCAGGAATCAGCATATAGAGTGCAGTCGTCAGGACTACAGAACGTAACTATGACCTATTTACCTTTAACATTGCTTACAGTATAGAGTGTAAAGGTTTAGGACTATGTAACATATAACATAGCCTATGGGTTGCTGTGGTCAAGGCTGTGTAACATATGGCATAGCAGATCAAATGCAGGGACAGAACTATATAACATACACTACTGAATATAGAGTGAAGGATTTAGGACTATGTAACATACAGTATGACATAGTGTATAGAGTGCAGTGATCTGGATTATGTTAAATATTACATTGGGGTTGATTTACTAAAAGCAAAATCTGGTGCAACTGTGCATGGTAGCCAATCGGCTTCTAACTTCAACTTGTTCAAGTAAGATTTGACAATAAAACATGGATGCAAATTGGTTTCTATGCAGAGCTGCACCAGATTTTGCACGCTCCAGCTTTAGGAAATCAACCCCAGTGTGTAATCGTAGTGTAATACATAGTGCAGAGTCAGGACTGTATAACATATGAAATAGCATAGATAATTCAGCGGTCAAAACTGTAATATGCAACGTAGCAAAAGGAGTGCAGGGATCAGAACTATATAACGTGAGAAATAGCATATAGAGTGCATCGGTCAGGAATACGTAACACATAGCATAGTGTATATAACGCAGTGGCCAAGAGAGTATTTAATGTACTGCACAGCCTGCAGAGTGCAGTGGTTGAGACTGTGCAACGTAATGCCCCTTACATTGCTGGTCAATTGAAAGAAAAAATGCCCCAGTGTCAGTGGGTGAAAAGATTGCTGTTAGTGGTAGGAAACAAATGTTCCAAGGGTTTGGTGTTAAGCAAAAAATGCCTCGCGATCAGTTGGAAGACTAAAAATTACAGGATTGGTGGTAAGAAATAAATGCCCTATGGTCACTCAAAGGAAAAAATATCCCAGCATCAGTATTTATTGGGAGGAAATAATGTCATGGCAGTGGAAATAATGTCATGGCAGTGGTCAGCTTAAAAGATACAATAATCATTATTATGCAGTGTACAACATAGCATATGGGGTGCAGGGGTTAGGACTATGTCGTGTGTGGCATAGGATATTGAGTGCCAGTCTTTAAACTATGGCCCATGGGATGGTTACAGCCCTCTGTTTAACAAAAAATACCCACTGCATTGAGGAAACTATCCATACAGAGCATTCTTTTCGCACATTGTACACAAACTGCCTGTTCCTGCTCCTTTTACCAGGTGCTCCTACTCCTTTATCTGTCCTATGTACCTGTTACCCAGATCCCGATGCCTCCCCTTTTCCACATTCTGGCCCCTGTTCTGACCTGTCTCGACTAGGGGGACCACATTTCCATTTTTTTACTTTTTGCTATAATAAATATCCCCCAAAAATATCTAAAACATTTTTTTTCCTTAGTTTAGGCCAATATGTATTCTTCTACATATTTTTGGTTAAAAAAATCGCAATAAGCCTATATTGATTGGTTTGCGCATAAGTTATAGCATCTACAAAATAGGGGATAGAAATATGGAATTTTTATTATTATTATTATTATTTTTTACTAGTAATGGCAGGGATCTGCGATTTTTATCATGACTCCGACATTATGGCAGACACATCGGACGCTTTTGATGCTATTTTACCATTCAGGGACACCCCCCTTTCCCAAAAATCAGCTTGTGCTGTAACGAATCACAGTACAGTGATTATACACAAGAGGCGGGATTTATCATTTCCCCAATCATAAGCAGGGGGAGGGGATTGTGCTCCTCCAGGCATTCCCGGCCAGGACAAGTACTGTCAGTGAGTAAAGCGGTGATGTGGCAGTATTTTTTGGGGGCATCAGATTAGCCTGGGGAGTGTCTGTGTCAGTTTCATTCCGGGACGCTGCATTGTCCTGGAATGAAGGTACCCGGGACAGACCTGCAAAATGCGGGACTGTCCCGGGCAATCCGAGACACGTGGTCACCCTAGTCTAGACCCGTCTCACATGCCTTCCCTCACAGTCCCACATGACCCAGCCTTACTTGATCTTTCCCCCTTGCATATAGTTAGCTAGATTGTTAGGTTATTTTTTATACTGTTTTAGTTGTCATGTGCATTCACTATTGCTTGCATACATTTGTGGTGTTGTATATCTTTGTCACTTGCTGTGCTCCAGTCTCAATTGTGCAGCTAAAGAAATCTGGTCCCACCTTCTTTTGCAGATTAACAGCACTTGGTATCCTAATAGTCATCATGTCACTATCATCAGTCTGAAACTGAGTTAGTGCATATGATGACCACCCACTGCCCTACCAGCCTAACTCTTTGTATGATCCTCAGAGCCACCACCACTATTGCACATGCAACTCCATGGTTAATGAACAATATTAGTGGGTACACTAATAGCTGACAGGAGCAAGGCTGCACATTGCCTGATTCATGTAGCAGTGTCTGCGTCAGGTGGCTACCCAAAATATTCCTATGACTGTAAAACATATGCTTGGCGAAGAGATTACTCTTGGGCCTCTTAGCATGTTTGCAAAACAGAGGCCCTTATCCTTCTTTACTATCTGGGATGTTTTGGATTTTTAGCTCTGACAAGTTTAACCTTGGATAAGCAGCGTATTTTTTTAATTACTGACACTTCTACTAAACTGAATATTGAAAGAGATGGTCAGCTCTTAGGCCTAAAACAGCAGGAGATGTTAACCCTCAGTCCATCCATCTTACCCTGCCCACTCCCTAAAGCTTAATTTTTTTGCTAGTGTCCTTAGGTGATGGAGATTAATGGAGAAAGGAAAAACTGGTGGAAAATAGAAATATTCTCTAGGTGTCCATTACCTAAGGACCCCTTCTGTTGGAGAATTTTTCTATTTTCCACCAGTTTTTCTTTTCTCCATTAATTGACACTTCTATCAAGATCTGACTGCTTATTGCCATATGGTTCACTAGCAATTCCTGGATCAGCTATCCTCAGTATATACCTTGGGAACCGTGGAGACCGTGGCATTAGGGCCAGCCTATAATGTTTTGTTTCAGGCACTGGATCCTGCATTAGGTGGTTACCGTGGTGCAACAAGTGTAGTTTACAGCAGAGTGCGCTACAGGTCCAGGGCCATGGTACATTTCTATGATACCCAAACCCTGGCAGACAAAGCCTGGATTGGACCAGTGGCCAGTGGACAAGGTAAGACAGTGTTTCCCTGTACCTTTACATACCTATGTCTGGCTCGACATGTCTTGTTGGATTATTACTTGGATCTGTAGTACACTGCAATGTATCCCATTGTCCCACACAATAATGCAATGCACACAAGTTGTTCTGAAGGCACAAGTTATGGAGTAATGTACATTTTTGGTGTTTTTTCCCCTGCGTATTATAGTCTAATTTTATTTGGCCTTATAGGTAACATAATTAACCACTTGACCACCAGAAGGTTTTACCCCCTTCTTGACCAGGCCATGTTTTCTTATTTAGCACTGTGCTACTTTAACTGGAAATTGCGTGGTCATGCAACACTGTGTGCAAATTAAATATATAAATAATTTTTTGCACAAATAGAGCTTTTTTTTTGGTGGTATTTCATCATCGCTGTTTTTTTTTTGCTTTATAAATGAAAAAAACAAACCAAAAATAAATTTTTGCATAAAATTTTGCAAACAAAAAATCTTTCCACATAGATTTAGGCCAAAATGTAGTCTGCTACATTTCTTTGGTAAAAAAAATAACCTAAATTGGTGTATATTATTTAGTCTGTGTGAAGGTTATAGAGTCTACAAACTATGGCATATATTTAAAAAAAATTATCAATCCTAATGTACTGATGAATTAATGAATCTAATTTCTTGAGGCCCTAAAATGCCAGGACAGTACAAATACCACACCCCACATCACCTCTTTTTGTAAAGTAGAAAGTAGGAATTTGCTAAGAAGCCTGGCAAGTTTTTTGAGGTTTTAATTTTTTTGTGACCATTTTTTTGCAAAAGGAAGTCCCACCGATTTGAATGGGTGCCATTTAAAAGAATAGGCTGCGACTTGTCGTGCGACTTTGATGTCCAGAGTCGCATGACAAGTCGCACAAGTGTGAATGCAGCCTTTTTTTTTAATAATCTTGAAGCTGAATTCCGCAAACAAAAACCTTTATTCAGATATATTCTCCAATTGCCACAAAGGATATAAGTCGACCTAGATATTACTTTGTGGAAATAGCAGTGACATCAGCACTGGGCTATACATAGCCTGTGCATGTTATGTATAGCCCAGGCTTTACACACACTACAAGCTGCCTACAAAAAACAATCTACAGGAGGGGGCGGAGACAAGACCAGAAACCCTGCACAATGAAAGAGAGCAGCCATGGCCAATGTTTTGTACTGGAAGCTCCTGCACAAAAGCAAAGTTTCACACTGGATTATTATACAGATCTGGAAGAAAATACACAAAGCACACAATGGCCCAGACTCTCATACAATTACGTTGCTCCTGGGCAGCGTAACGTATGTGATTTACGTTACACCGCCGCAGGTTTACAGCGTTAGTGCCTGATTCTCAGAACACTTACCTGTAAACTTGCGGCGGTGTATCGTAAAAGCGCTCGGCACAAGCCCGCCCAATTCAAATGGGGCAGGCACCATTTAAATTAGGCGCGCTCCCGCGCCGAGCGTACTGCGCATGCTCCGTCGGGTAAATTACCCGATGTGCATTGCGCTAAATGACGTCGCCCCAACGTCATTTGCTTAGACGTTAACGTAAATGGCGTCCAGCGCCATTCACGGACGTCTTACGCAAACAACATAATTTTTTTAATTTTTAGTCGCGGGAACGACGGCCATACTTAACATTGGTTGCCCCTCATAATAGCAGGGGCAACTTTACGCGTCGCTTAAGCTACGGAAACGTCGTAAATTCTCAGCGTCGACCGCGCGTATGTTCGGGAATCTCGCGTAATTACCTAATTTGCATAGACGACGGGGAAAACGACGATGGGACACCTTGCGGCGGGAAAAAAAATGCATTTAAGATCTGACAGCGTAAGAGCCTTACGCCTGTCAGATCTAATGGGTATCTATGCATAACTGATTCTAAGAATCAGTCGCATAGATACCCGGGGCCAGATTAGGACTTACGACGGCGCAAATGGTGTTGCGCCGTCGTAACGCCATTGAGAATCTGGGCCTAAGATTCCAGGAAAAATTACACATGGCTTTTGTGTTTAGATATTTGCTAATCCCAGTGTTCAGCTAATATATTATCAATTTTTCCAAGAAAAGTATCAGTGAGGAAGACACTAACACCCCCCACTTAGCTCCTATCCTGCATAGAGCATCCATTGCATTTAGGGATGAACAAGGGCCTGATGCAGTAAAAGAAACAGATCCCTACCAAACAAGGATGGTGCACAAGGGGAACCCATCATTGCTGCAAAAACAGTGGTACTTTGGCAAATGCTGCCTTAACCGCAAACAATGAGCAGTTCAGTCAGCCTGACAGGATAATGCCTCTTGCTCACTAGAATTTATTCAGCTCCTCTGAACCTTCTTCTCCTGACAGGAGAAAAGCTGCTTTAAAAATGCAGTAAGTTTTGCATATTGTACACGTGTTTATGGGCGTTAATGCATTCTGTTGGTCAGAACTCTGGAAGCTGTGTCCAAAACAAAGGCAGGCAAATGAAAAAGTTCTAGTCACCAATATTGCCAGTGGTCTCTTTGCAGCTAATCTTTTACACATTACTGACTTGTTATACTTTATTCTGCACTGTGCCTCTGTGTGGTGGTGCCCATCCTGGTAGAGGTAGGTTTTACCTAATCATGTCAAAGCAAGGAGAACAGTGAACAGCACAGTAGTGACGTCCCTGAAGCTCAATACAGAAAAACCTAAGAATAGCAATCACAGGCAGCAGTGCCTTAGATTTCATACTGCAGATATACATCTATAAGGGGGTATCCACAGGAGTGCATAGGCACCCTCACATATCAGAAATATATCTGAAAGAGCACTGCTTTTTTTTAGGAGGAACTCACAACAAAGGATACATTTTCAGAGCACTACTTACGTACAATAGACATTTCTATATGTTCCTATAATATAGCAACTTCACTTTTTCATTTTATGTTCACTTTATGACAGCACTCTCCATTTATAAACATCTGATTGTTGAAAGTTAGTTGCATACCTCCTAAATTTTTGAGGTCGAAATGAGGGACACCTATCAGCAAAAATATGCAGGCATAGGACACACCCCTTGCCACGTCCCCTTAAAGGAGAATTGTACAAAAAAAACAAGATTGGTTAAACCCACAAGTGCTTTTTTTTTTACCACTACAATTCCTTTATATTGGCTTTTGGAATTTACAAATGCAGCAATTTAGAAATTGTATGAAAGGTTTAGCGCTGGAAAACACTTTTTGATAGATACAAAGTGCATTTTATAATCAACTATATAGATTAGGTCAAAATGAGGGACAAATGAGGAGGAATGAGGGACAGAGGGACATTGCTCCAAATCAGGGACAGTCCCTCAAAATCAGGGACAGTTGGGAGCTATGTAGTTGTATTGCTCTGGTTCCACAGTCAAATAAATACCTAAAGTGGATGTAAACCCACTCTCATCCTTTCTAAACTACTGCCATAGTGCTGATCTATAAGAATATACATGCCTCCTGCATGTATCCTTACCTGTCAAATGTCTCCCCTCTGTCTGTTATAAGAACTGAAAAACTGCAGATTCTGTGGATGGATCTGTTGTCTGGTGCTCTGTGGGTGGAGTTGTGATGTCCGTAGACTCCCCGCCCTCCTCTACACTCCCCTTGTCAACATGCATTTTTTCCTGAGTATTCCTTACACTAAATTCTGCTATGATCACTAACATCCAGTCAAAATCCAGAAAAATAACCACATGACTTCAGAAAAGGCGTGGGGGTGGGAAATTAAAAAGTAATGCCTGCCTCCAGGCTAGTGCATGATATATGTAAATAACCTGTCACTCACAGCAAGGGGACGGAACGGACTAAGGTTTTTCTCTGTAAGTCCGTTTTATTTCACTGAACAATAAACAAGGATTACTCAGAGCTGGATTAACTCTGTGTGGCAAGACTGGGCACAGATGATAGGAAATCTTATACTGTACATCAAAAAATAAAAAATTTAATTTTCGGGTTTACATCCACTTTAAGTATGCATCATTTACAGCCTAACCTGTGACAGACTGCAATAGCCTTTTTATATTACTGAATACAGCATTTGATATAGATTGATACAGTATATATATATTTATTTATATATCTATATATGCACTTTTCCCCCCTGAAAATAGGAGGCAAATTGTGTGTATGTGTTATACGCTGATATTGTACCTGGCTTCCTCAGAGGGGAAGGGGGGGTTGAATGCTGCCGCATTACCCAAAGTCGGGATCCCCTGTGTACTCAGCGCTGGCTGCTGGACTGGCTCTTAGGATAGATGTCACATGTCCTGGCATTGGATCAGTGCTCTGTCTATCAGAAGAGCCGGCCAAAGAGGCTCTCTCCTCCTCTCCTCAAGACTGACATAAGCAGAGGAATCTCAGCCCCGCCTGCTGCATCTCTCAGAGGAGGAAAGGAGAAAGCTGGCCAGTCATGTGATCACAATCTTGGCTGTGAAATTAGGTATTTTCAGCATTTATTTTTATAAATCCCACACAGAGGGGGATACTACAATAGGAGGCAGTGCTGGTGGTGTATACAGGTTAGAGTGGCTTAACAACCATGTTAAGGTTTGCTTAGCATACAGAATACCACAAAGACTGCTCTGCAGACTATCAATTTAAGGACCCCAAATTAATTGTGAGAACATATGGTTAATGAATTTTCAAGATACGTAAAGTGGTAGCAAACAAAGCAGATCAACAATTACAGTACTGCCAAAGTTAGAATCCAGAACAGCTTAAAAGTATAGTCTAATCCAAGTCAAAATAGTTTAAGTAATGATTTTTCTCATTTTTTTTCTTTTAAATTTTACAAAGTTCTTTGACTTTACATTTTTCAATATATATATCATGCATTAAATTATATATAGTTTTATTTTGTTTTTGTTTTTCTCCTATTCTAGGACCCAACAAGCGCTTAAAATGCCAGAACAAAGTAATGATTATCGAGTAGTGGTGTTTGGGGCAGGAGGTGTAGGGAAGAGCTCCTTGGTCCTGCGGTTTGTCAAAGGAACATTTCGAGACACATATATTCCAACTATTGAGGACACATACCGGCAGGTCATCAGCTGTGACAAAAGTGTCTGTACCCTGCAAATCACGGACACAACTGGAAGCCACCAGTTTCCAGCTATGCAGCGACTCTCCATTTCTAAGGGCCATGCATTTATTCTAGTCTTCTCTGTCACCAGCAAACAGTCAATAGAGGAGTTGAAGCCAATCTACCAGCAGATCCTACAGATCAAAGGTAGTATAGAGAGCATTCCAGTAATGCTAGTAGGAAACAAGTGCGACGAAACACAGCGTGAAGTGGATACAAAAGAAGTAGAGGCGTTGGCCAAAGAGTGGAAATGTGCCTTCATGGAGACCTCAGCTAAGATGAACTACAATGTGAAGGAACTTTTTCAAGAGCTACTGAACTTGGAGAAAAGGAGAAACATGAGCCTAAATATTGATGGTAAAAGGTCCAGCAAGCAGAAGAGGGCAGACAAAATTAAGGGAAAATGCAGTATCATGTAAGCAAATACAATCCTGGCACATTCATTTCAGTTCTGCATGTGCAAGGTCATAAAACGTGTTTCCCTTTATTTTGAAGAGAATTTCAATCCTTGGCTGCATTTTAACACTGTGACTGCACAGGCATATACAATCTGCCTTGCACAATAATTGGGCAGCGACTACGTTTTGCTTCAAGTCAACATACCATGTCATTTCGTTAAGAACACTGACGCAATGTACTTTTATCATCTTTTGTAACAGGATTTTGGCTTTGTGAACTTGCCCTTTCTTTGAAATGGTAATCAAAGAAAAAAAAAAAAGGCTCCCACATAATGGCTAAGTATTAGCCTTATGAGAACAGTGGTGCTGTAACAAAATCATGTGCAGTAAAAAAGAGATGTCATTAAAAGCACAAACATCCCAGCAAAGATTTTTTTACCCAGTCGTTGAAACAATGTATTTGCAAGAATGCATCATCCCAGAACAACAAAAGCAACAATTGCACAAACCTAACATGAAAAGGGATGGACCAGCATCAAAGTGAATTATTCTTCTAAATGAATACGCTATTCATACTGTATGCTTAAAACAATAAACGGCTGATCTCTACAGCTATAGAAAACAGGAATGTTGGGGGATGTACTATACTACATTAAATATGTATGAAGATTTAGTGATCTATAGATATGACCATAAATCTACATTACACATATGTATTATATGTATATCAATATAACGCAAAATCTTCTCTATTTGCAGTGTACTCATAGTTTTAATAAAAAGGTATATGACAAGAGTTTTTTTTTTTTTTTGCAGTCATCATATACCATCAATTAAATCATGAGTGTACTGCAACCTTTTCTGTTTTACAATCATTTAGGGAGAATACTCCTGTTACATTTGCCCTGCATGCTTTGGTGCAGTTCTTCTAAAGCTTTATGATAAATACTAAATATACAATATATATATATATATATATATATATATATATATATATATATATATATATATATATATATATATATATAGACAAACTAATGGAAGCACTTCAAATACATTTATATTAAAGGCCTCATTTGGAGCAGGATTACCCTTTAGCCTTCAGAATTACTTTTTTCCTTTTTTGGAACGCTGTGATGCAAATCCTGAATTTTGTGGAGTGTGATTTACCATCTTTAGAGAATGTAACTCTTTAGTTTGAGGGATGAAGGAAAATGGAAAGCATTTAGTTACTGTAATTTTAGTGTTGTGATATGGAAGCCATTTCCCGCCTTGAATTTTTTAGCAATATGATTGGAGGAAATATCCTGTGAAATAGGAACATCACAATTAAACAGTGCTTACTCTATTGATTGTATCTAGTTTTATACAATTAAATCCTATTCCTTGGCCTTTACATGACCATGGAAGGTAATTATGTGAACTAATGACCACCACAAAATGGCTTTTCATACCATTACAGATCTCTCTCATATTTATCCGTAGGGTAGGGTTGAAGTCAGGGTAGGTTGAAGTCGATTTTTGGCTTATATCACACTTACACTTGGCCAGAAGTAGGCAATAGGTAAAAAAGAATGCATCAGACCATATTACTTTTTATCACTACCAGGAGTCAAGGTTTTCCTTCAATTATACCAGGTTTTGTTCACTTGTCCACTGGTCATGCATGCAAACATATTCTGGGTTCCAGTGTTATAAGGCTTACAGTACAGATTTTGTTGATAAGAATCTGTAGTTGTGTCCATTCAGGCCAAGGTGACAGGTTTCTTGATATAGCACAAGTCTCTTCCCTGCCACTCTTTTTGCCTACAGGTGCGATACATCTAATGCCTGTGAGGGATCCATGCTTGGGCTAACACAGCCTTATGCCTCATGCACACTTGATCTAAAAAAAAGCTGCTTTTACAAGCCTTTGAGTTTTTTTTCTGCCTCTAAATGCTTCTCCTTGTTAACCTATGTATCCATGCTCATATAGAAGTTTAAAGGAGTTTAGAGGTAGAAAAAAAGCATCACTTGTGTGTACAGGAGAGGAGTTCAAAAGCGTTTAAATGTGCATAAATGTGCATTAACGCTAGGCGCATGAACGCACTAAACTACTCTAGGAAAAAACATGTCAATAGAATTCATTGTGCATGAAGCCTTGATGACCTCCTTACCTCCCCATGCAACAGTATTCAGGCCTAGCAAATGGCCACTCAGGCTTGAGCGCTGCATTCTAGAAGGAAGGGAAAAGGTCACATGCTTACCCTAACCTTAAAGCAATACGTAACTACTTAATTCACTAACACATTTTCGTATTTTGTGCCTTCCCTCTCCCTCTTGCACAAATGCTAAAAAGTATTACAATTTATACCTTTGTGTAACTTTTTTGTGCTACAATGTAGCACTTCCTGATTGCCAGCCTAAGCCGTGTCAGCTGACTACTGAGATTACTGTCAAAGCTATCCCAGGAGGCAGTGTGTTACTAATCCGCAACTTTTGCAGTGCAGGTGTGCATGCGCTGCAGATTTCTGCACATGCTCACAATTGCCGCAGGACACTACAGTAGCCATCTACCTGAAACTCGCAGCATGTGTGTGCATGCACGGAAGCCCAGTGTGTATGCAGAGATGTGCTGCCAGTCTTTGCCAGCCACCAAATTTCTGGCAGAGACCAGAGTCGAATCATGCATGCTCCATATTTAAAAATGGCAGCATTGAACCGGGCATATGGGAGAGAATTCACACTTTGTGTAATCCTGCTGTATGTACTGGGTGTTTCCAAGGTTTTCACAGACAAATAGAGTGGCAAGGGAGGAGCATAGTCAAGAAAAGTATCAGTGGGGGGTGCCCTATCAAGAGAACCAGCCATGATTGAGCAAAACTGACAGATTCTCTGACTGGGTCACATAGGTACTGCTTCAATTCTAAAGTAATTTTGAATTGAAAGTCACCTCCGTTTATACCTGTCTGTTATCTTTGATGTTCAGCCCATAACTACCATTTCACGTTGTTCATTCATTGTATCCATTATTCATTGTATCCATATTCTTTATTTTTGAGACTGTCCCCCTTAACACATTGTTATCATTGTGGAGTGTTTACAAATGCACATGTAGTTTAGTTACTGAACATTTGGCCTTTCTGGAACTCCAAGAGTTGGCACCACAGATCAAAGCTTTAATTGCCCCAATATTTTTCATACTGACATATACTGTGAACTGCCAATCATCCTAATGTCACTCCTATTCACCACTGTTTTTGGGTAATTTATGTACATCTTTTTAAGTAGTATTTCTGCTATTTTATCGACACTGTATGATATATGTGCGCCTATATACTGTGTATATATATATCTATATATATATGTACAGAGAAAGAGTTACCGCTCCAGGTGGATTGTGTTAGGATGATCAGTATGGTCTCAGGAAATCAAGGGTGCTGGCAATGCACAAGGCAGCAAGTGGAAAAAGGAAATATGGACAGCCGCACTCCAAAAAACCTTGATGGTTGTCTTTATTAAAAAAGAAAAAGAAAAGATGCACTACAAGTCACAGCACACGACACAGGAGTAAAACCACTGACGCGTTTCACACTATTAACTAGTGCTTATATTATATATATATAGATATAGATATATATACACACGCCTAAACAGAAATGCAGCTATATTAAGGTATAAATAAAGGTAAAACGTATATGTTATTTGATTATAGTGGTGGTGGGTTATAACCTCTGCCAGGTTTTTATTGTTGTCCGTGACTCCGGTATGGAGTTTCACTCTCTTTGTAATTGTCCTATCACGAATGTCACTGGGGAACTTGAGGCTAAATCCTAAATTATGAGTTGCTACACTTGTTCTGGTGACAACTTTATTAGAGGAGATTTCACTACCATTGAAAAAATAGCCTCAAGCCTCGTACACACAACCGAGTTTCTCGGCAAAAAACAGCAAGAAACTTGCTGGGTTTTTTTTGGGCGAGGAAACCGGTAGTGTGTACACTTTTCGACGAGGAAACTGTTGAGGATCCCGTCGAGCCAAAAAGAGAGCATGTCTTCCTTTTCCTCGACGGGAAAGGAGAAATTTGGCTCGCCGAGATCCTCGACAGCCTAACAAGGAACTCGACGAGCAAAACTATGTGTTTCGCCCGTCGAGTTTCTCGGTCGTCTGTACGAGGCTTGACACTTTCTGTTGAGTCTATAGAACAGGAAGCAAATGAAAATCTCTCTGATGAGATACAGATTCATTGATTACAGGTACTTATATAGTGCCAACAATTTATGCAGCACATTACATATTGTACATTCACATTAGTCTCTGCCCTCAAGGAGTTCACAATCTAAAGCCAGGTATGCACAAATTGAAATTCCACCAGTGGAGTAGGAAACATTAAAATTGTGATGTGTCAGCAATCAATCAATCAATCAATCGTTAGACCAGCTTCCGTCAAACAGTCCTGCTGGAAAGTCAGCATCCAAAACGGGGAGTCCTTGCTTTCAGAGTACAATAGTGCTATGCAGGGGGAGATCTGTACGTTTTTTTTTTTGTTCAACCCACTGGTTGAACAACAACAACAAAAAACGCAGTGTGTGTACCAAACTTGATGTTACTATCTCAAAAGCATTTATACACCTATTAAAACCAATTTAGACAGGATTTATCTTATTTACAATCTTGCTCAGTATGAGTAAACTTTTTGCAACTGGGGGTGTAGTCAAGAAAAGGTGGTACTTTTACTAAAGTCTCACCAAGCCCGTCAACATGTGTTCATTTACACATTCAAGATAAAGGTAATCTGGTTCCCATTGAGTTCAAAGTTACAGGTTTTCTTAAAGGGGTTGTAAAGGTTTGTTTTTTATTTTCTAAATAGGTTCCTTTAATTAACCACTTAAGGACCGCCTCCTGCACATATACGTCAGCAGAATGGCACGGCTGGGCACATCCACGTACAGGTACGTCCTGTACTAGTACCCAGCCGTGGGTCGCGGGCGCGCTCCTGCGACCCGGTCCGAAGCTCTGTGACCGGGACTCGCGGACCCGATCGCCGCTGGAGTCCCGCGATCGGTCCCCGGAGCTGAAGAGCGGGGAGAGCCGTATGTAAACACGGCTTCCCCGTTTTTCACTGTGGTGGCAGCATTGATCGTGTCATCCCTTTAATAGGGGGACACAATCGATGACGTCACACCTACAGCCACACACCCCTACAGTTGTAAACACACTTCAGGTCACACATAACCCCATCAGCGCCCCCTGTGGTTAACTCCCAAACTGCAACTGTAATTTTTACAATAAACAATGCATTTTAAATGCATTTTTTGCTGTGAAAATGACAATCGTCCCAAAAATGTGTCAAAATTGTCCGAAGTGTCCGCCATAATGTCGTAGTCACGAAAAAAAAAACGCTGATCGCCGCCATTAGTAGTAAAAAAAAATAATAATAATAAAAATGCAATAAAACTATCCCCTATTTTGTAAACGCTCCAAATTTTGCGCAAACCAACCGATAAACGCTTATTGCAATATTTTTTACCAAAAATAGTTAGAAGAATACGTATCGGCCTAAACTGAGGAAAAAAATTTTTTGATATATATTTTTGGGGGATATTTTTTGTAGCAAAAAGTAAAAAATATTGAATTTTTTTCAAAATTGTCGCTCTATTTTTGTTTATAGCGCAAAAAAAAAAAAACGCAGAGGTGATCAAATACCACCAAAAGAAAGCTCTATTTGTGGGAAAAAAAGGACGCCAATTTTGTTTGGGAGCCACATCGCACGACCGCGCAATTGTCAGTTAAAGCGACGCAGTGCCGAATCGCAAAAAGGGGCCTGGTCTTTTACCTGCATTTTGGTCCGGGTCTTAAGTGGTTAAGCTAGTGCATTGTTGGTTCACTTACCTTTTCCTTCGATTTCCCTTCTAAAAAAAAAAATTCTGTCTGAATTTCTCACTTCCTGTTTCTCCTCCGTAAGCTTGCCACCATCATCTGAGCGGTGGTTAGTCAGCCAGAATAGCTTATCGAACAGCTTACTGAGGAGGAACAGAAAGTGAGAAAACAGACAAAGACAAAGAAAAAAAAACATTTAGAAGGGACATGGAAGGAAAAGGTAAGTGAACCAACAATGCACTAGCTTACAAACAAACAAACCTTTACAACCCCTTTAATAACCTTCTCCCACTTTATATTCACCTTCGCCACACTCCCCTGCTCTGTTTTTTGTTTTTTTTGCTAAATAGCTTCCTTTACCTTACTGCAGTCCTGGTTTCATGTCCTCATTGCTCGTTTTTGCTCTGATGTTGCTGTAATACTACTCTGTTCTGGACACTTCCTGATTTTCTGGCTCCTTATGAAAAAAGTCATGGGAGAGTTTAGTTTTGTTTTCCTAGCCATGACTCTCTATGGCACTGTCCAGCACAGAGGCATAAAATAACATGCAAAGACTAAACTAGTTTCAATTTCATTTTTGCATCTAGGAGGCACATTATATGATTGATTTTAATCTATTTTTAATCGTTTTTAAAAGGAATCAGTTAACTATTATGTCTCTATACCCTGTAAACAGTCATTTCAGAAAAACATTTTTTTTCCTTTAGTGATCTTTTAAGCCTCGTACACACGATCGGATTTCAAATCGGACAAAGTCGTTGAATTTTGTCCGAATGGCGTTGGTCATAAACTTGTTCTGCATACAAACGGCAAAACTTTATTGGCTAACAAACAGAAACTACGTGGTTTTTCTGCTCTTTAGCGCCACCCTTTGGGCAACTTCTGCTAATGTCTTATGGTTAGCATTGCTGTCAGTATAATGTTAATACCTATACATATGAGTTAAAAAGGGCAAAATGTGTGACAAATGCACCTTAAATTGTTTCTAAAACTATATGTACTCATTCTTTAATTAGCTTAGCTCAGGCCTATATGGCTATGTGTTTCCAAAAACACACAACAACATAGAATATAAGACACTCCTAATGAATAAAAGAGGATTTTGGACAATATTAAAATATATTCCTTGCCACATATAAATCCTTACATTGATATGAACTAAAAAGGGGGAGTTTGGGACTTTAAATGAGACTCATGGGTCACATGTCTCCATCCCTAAATCTGTGAAAAGAAAGGGGGGGGACATTAAATGAGGTGAGTACACATGGCTAGAAGATGAGTAGATATCAAAAACATGTTTTTATTGGTGAAACAAGAAACATGGCAAAATGATATAATACATGCAGCAATGAATAAAATTGTCAGTGCCATTGATATTCCACATGTGGACATGTCCTGTTTCAAATATCAATGGCACTGACAATTTTATTCATTGCTGCATGTATAATTTTATTTTTCCATGTTCCTTGTTTCACCAATAAAAACATGTTTTTAAAAACTACTCATCTTCGAGCCATGTGTTCCATGTGCACCTTATTTAAAGTCCCCAAACCCCCCCTATCTTTTCGCATATAAATACTTTAATCCACAATAACATGCAATAAATAGGCTCTTATATACCCTGTGACGGTAGATGCAGTAACATTGCACTGGATTTATGTCATATCATTGAAAACAGTGTTGGAATACAACGTTTTATGAGTAAAATAGTACATATACAAATAAATAGCAAATAAAGCACAAGAAATGAATGAGGTATATACTAGAGTAATAAAAAAAATCCTATTATACTTTGAGTAAAACAGGTCTGCTGGTTCGGGACTATTGGGGGTGAAGGGACAGTCCAAAGTGTAGACCAGTCCCATGCTGTTTTCCTAGTCATGCTATAAAAAATATAGAAGAAAAAAGAATCTAGCATTGTTAGAATCAATTGTCCGTGACCCTAATTTACAAGTAATCAATATCTTATATCAGTAGGCACATGATGTAAAAATGTACCCGCCAAAGATTAAGTTCAAATATTTGTGATAAACGCTAGAAAGTAAGACATATGATGTGCTGTCCCGAAAAGTAACCAAGCACTTTGATTATTCCTTGGCTATTATTTGAGACTGGAGTCAAGGAAAAAGCATTAAAGGAGATTTGGGGTAATGTCTACTCTAGACTAATCAAATTAGGAGCCTGTGTCTATGGGCTTTGAGTATGTATTGATGGCATCAGCTTGACATTAGATTAGAACACTTATGAGATTTTTTGAAATTCATTGACAGAGGAATTTGACCTGCTTCAAGTAGTTTTTGCATTCCCATAGACTTGTATATGAATGCAAAACCCAGTTCAAGCCAACAAAAGCCTTCAACAAAGGCTCTAACATTTTTCATCTAGTTTGGGTTACAAAATGAAAGCATGCCATTAGTTACCAAAAGCAATACCATTTTCATACATTCTTTACATTTCTGTAAATAAGCCCAATTACTTGAATGACTGTATATTTAAGTAAGAGCAGACATCACTGAATCAGGCTTGCTGCTCATATAAACCATTTAGATGACATATTTCTAGTGCAGCATGGGGGAACCTGGTTGCTAAGGCAACAGAAGTTTTTCCTTTAAACACTTTTGATCATGTGTGTGGCTATCTATCTCCCTCTAGATGTATATATCTTTACTAAGCTATAGTACAATGCAACTACATATACGTAGTAAATATATATACAGTACAGACCAAAAGTTTGGACACACCTTCTCATTCAAAGAGTTTTCTTTATTTTCATGACTATGAAAATTGTAGATTCACACTAAAGGCATCACAACTATGAATTAACACATGTGTAATTATACATAACAAAAAAGTGTGAAACAACTGAAAATATATTTCATATTCTAGGTTCTTCAAAGTAGCCACCTTTTGCAGCAGACACATCTCTAGAACTGGTAAGAGGAGACTGTGTGAATCAGGCCTTCATGGTAGAATATCTGCTAGGAAACCACTGCTAAAGAAAGGCAACAAGCAGAAGAGACTTGTTTGGGCTAAAGAACACAAGGAATGGACATTAGACCAGTGGAAATCTGTGCTTTGGTCTGATGAGTCCAAACTTGAGATCTTTGGTTCCAACCCCGTGTCTTTGTGTGACGCAGAAAAGGTGAACGGATGGACTCTACATGCCTGGTTCCCACCGTGAAGCATGGAGGAGGAGGTGTGATGGTGTGGGGGTGCTTTGCTGGTGACACTGTTGGGGATTTAATCAAAATTGAAGGCATACTGAACCAGCATGGCTACCACAGCATCTTGCAGTGGCATGCTATTCCATCCGGTTTGCGTTTAGTTGGACCATCATTTATTCTTCAACAGGACAATGACCCCAAACACACCTCCAGGCTATGTAAGGGCTATTTGGCCAAGAAGGAGAGTGATGGGGTGCTGCGCCAGGTGACTACCTCTTGAAGCTCATCAAGAGAATGCCAAGAGTGTGCCAAGCAGTAATCAAAGCAAAAGGTGGCTACTTTGAATAACCTAGAATATGAAATATATTTTATTTATTGTTATATTTAGTTTTGATGCCTTCAGTGTGAACCTACAATTTTCATAGTCATGAAAATAAAGAAAACTCTTTGAATGAGAAGGTGTGTCCAAACTTTTGGTCTGTACTGTATGTGTGTGTGGTAAGTAATTGTGTCTACAGAACACAAAGCCAAGCTTATATATCTCTAGGGAAATAAATAAAATGGAGTGTTTAGGAGTTAGAAAACAGAGATTCATATCTAAGAGGAATCAACTGAGATTTGTAAGAGTATCCAGGATACGTCAGTAAATCTAAATCTAAACGTATATGTTAAACTTTAACTATGAACACAGGGAACTAGGGAGATGTTTGTATAGATACAGAAGGCAAAAAAACTTTTATCAAGGGGAGTGTGCTGTACCCCATTACTGTAGAGTCTGCTGATTTAAGAGAAAGTACACAGACACCAGACTATGGTCAACCATACCTATCCCAGTGAATACAATAGCACACACCATACCCAGAGTTGCAATACCATTGCTGTGTGTTGTCCATTTGCTATTCATCCCTGACCACTGTAAAGTAACCCTTCTCTCTGCACAATTGTATCCTAATTTTCTTTTACTGAACAATTTCCAACCACAGTACATTTAACTTTTTCTTCCATCCAATGTACATTAGTCCTTCAGTTAGCAACCCCCATCCACTGCACATGAACCCTTTATTGTGCCCCAGTATCTGATGTACAATTACCTTTTCCATGTTCAATCTCCAGTCACTGTGAATTTCCTATTTAATGCACACTCACTGTTAAACCAGAGTGCTTCTTATTGAAAGCTCACTAACCATTTATTATGTAACCGCCATTCAATGTATATTGCCTGTTTATATTGTAACCCACAGTTGCGCCACATTAAAGCAAATCTGTGGCCAGGCCACGGGCATTCAGTTATTTACACATTCACTGCTAATGAGCTTTAAAACAAGCATTTACTAAACTCTGTAGCTGCAGGATCTGTGGAGAAATTCATCTTCAAATTTCACAGCAGAAGCACTAAAGTTCTTTAGGCCAGCTGAGCTTAACTTGCACCCCCCTCCCAAGCAGTAACTTGGAAGCCTTCTGACCTTTTATTCTCTAAATCTAAAATGTAGACACAAAGTAGGTACTCTGGCCAATGGAAGCAGAATGAGCTGAGCATTTGCAATTACTGACCAAAAAAGCATTTTTTTCTTACTGAAGAATGCACAGCGCTTGTTTATGTATTTGTGTGCATAAGCACATTACAATTAATGGTCTGTGTTTTACCTCAGTTAAAAAAAAAAAGCTGTACTGAGCTTTTTCAAGCTGCAGTGTGCAAGCAGCCTTAGAGAGATAACTTAACTGCTTCTGATGTGAAGAAGCAGCTACAATAGTCAGAGATGGCTTGTATTAAAATGCATTTGTTGCTTTTTGAGAATATGCACAATACTAGAATCTCCATAGCCTTGCCACATATTCACTTTAAAGTTTTACTATGCTTTGTCCATTAATTTATTTCAATCATCCAGTCAATCCACCTATTCAAGTAACCCTTCACTGGGCAACATCTAGTATTTTACATACACAAGAGATTGCTTAGGAAAGCATTTCTGAGCAATAAGGGGGTATTGGTGATATATAAACTAGAGTTGTCAAGTGGTGCTTGAGGTTAGGTGACCCACACCATGAGGAAATGGGCTTTCATCAAAATGTACATACTTGATTAGACTTTAGAAGAAACAATGTTTACTATACCTAGTGCCATTATATTCATGTTCAGTGTACATTTCATATAGATACTTTATGTATGAATAGTCAATGTATATCTGTGGAGACAGCATTACGGGATATAGGTATGTAGAGTAGCACAGTGGTGTAGTGGTTAGCACTTTCACATAGCAGTACTAGGGCCACTGGTTTGAATCCCAACCATGACACAACGTGCCTGGAGTTTGCATGTTCTCCCTGCGTTGGTTTCCTCCAAGTACTCTGGTTTCTTCCCACACTCCAAAGACATGCTGGTAGGTTAACCACCCTGGCGGTATGATTATGTCAGATTTTTGTGTCTCAAAGCGGTACAATTGTTTTGTATAGAAATTTGGCATTTTATATTTTAGGCCTGTAATTCTTAGTAATAACACACTTAAATCTGTCCAAACAAGAGTCTAGTAGACATCCCGGTATGATAAAGTTTGAAACACAAAATCATAAATTATAATATAATAAATAACTATAAATAATTATAAAAAATAATAATATAATAATTATAATAAAATGAATTTCCCCACAAATCACTATCGCTCAATTCTGCAAGTGTTCTTATTTACTATCGCTGTTTTCTAGCTGGTCTCAAACCACTTTTGACATAAAGGGACACTTTTTGGTTGCTATGGACAATCTCAAGTTTCCAGGCAGATAGAACAGTATACAATGGAACCTCGGATTATGAGCATAATCCGTTCCAGGAGAATGCTCGTAATCCAAAGTACTCACATATCAAAGCAAGTTTCCCCATTGAAGTCAATGGAAACTAAAAAAAATTGTTCCGCATTGACTTTAATGGCATGCAATACCGCATGCGACCAGAGGTGCCTCGGAAACGGCCAGAAAGGCCAGAGGACACCTGGGCTGACCTTGGCAAACCTAGGAAAGACTCCGTTCCCGAGGTTTGCCGAGGTCAGCCGAGCTGTCCTTGGGCCTTTCCATGCATTTCCGAACAGCGCCGGCGCCCCCTACCTCAGGCCAAACACGGTACTGAACACCGCTTTGGTCTGAATCCTGCTCGTTTTCCGAGACAAACCAAGTTAGGATTTTTTTAAATACAGTGCTCGTATTGTGAAAACGCTTGTTATCTGCGTTACTCACAATCCGAAGTTTCACTGTATATAATTTAAAGGGGTTGTAAAGGTAAAAAAATGTTTCCCTAAATAGCTTCCTTTACCTTAGTGCAGTCCTCCTTCACTTACCTCATCCTTTGATTTTGCTTTTAAATGTCCTTATTTCTTCTGATAAATCCTCACTTCCTGTTTTTCTGTCTGTAACTACACACAGTAATGCAAGACTTTCTCCCTGGTGTGGAGTGTCATGCTCACCCCCTCCCTTGAGGGGGGAGGGGGCCAGCAGGAGGGTCAGGACGCCCTCTAACACACAGTTCCTTTCTCTATATGCGTCCTGACTCTCCTGCTTTCCCCCTCCCCCTCAAGGATGGGGGCGAGCACGAAACTCCACACCAGGGAGAAAGCCTCACATTACTGTGTGGAGTTACAGACAGAAGAACAGGAAGTGAGAATTTCTAAGAAGAAATAAGGACATTTAAAAGCAAAATCGAAGGATGAGATAAGTGAAGGAGAACTGCACTAAGGTAAAGGAAGTTATTTAGGGGAAAAAAATTGTACCTTTACAACCAATTTAAAACTGCATGCAGGGCACTGGACAAAACACTAGGGACAAAAGGGATATGAAATGATTTCATACAGTAATGTAATCTGTAAGATTACAGTGTACTGTATGTATTATGAATTTTGTATTTTTTTAATTTGCCTCCGGGCTCCACTCCCGTGCGTCGCGACGCTCGCAGGGAACGGAGCCCGGCACACAGAGACATTTGGCGGAGGACACAGCCCGTGGAATCAGCGGGGCGACATCGCAGGATCCTGGGGACAAGGTAAGTATACTGCACCAGGATCCTGCAAGGCAATCCCGAGTGTGGCTTGGGGTTACCCCTAATGGTACTGAAATTTAACCCCGATCCACACTCGGGAATACCGCCAGGAAGGTTAATTGAATCCTGTCTAAATTGGCCCTAGTATGTGTATGTATGAATGTGAGTTAGGGACCTTAGAGTGTAAGCTCCTTGAGAGTAGGGACTGATGTGAATGTACAATGTATATGTAAAGTGCTGCGTAAATTGATGGCGCTATATAAGTACCTAAAATAAATGTAGAGGATATGAGCTAAAGCAATATGGCTATAGACAGAAAAAGCAGATGTGCAAATATATATATATATATATATATATGGATATAAAAATATATAGCGAACTATATGTGCCCATAGAAAAAGCAAATAGTTAGATATGTGTCCACAGACATAATACATATGTCAGGTACATTTTTAAAATTGTTGAAACTAAAGTACATTTGTTTATAATAACCATCTATGCATGTCCACAAAGGCAGGGACCTAGGGATAATAATTCACACAATCAAAGCATCAGGAATACATATTAGCAGTAACAAAAATCAAACACATTTGAGATAGAGGGAGGAAAATATATGCCTGTGAAGAAATCCTCAGGGAATGAGGCTAAAAGGGTGTATTTACCACATTGTGCAAGGCACAGAAGCTAACTTGCCTCTTGCCCCATTGACTCTTGTCTGCCTGATGGCTACGATCCTCATTCTGCTTGCTTGCAATTTGTAGCAGGTCACACATGCTGGTTGCGCTTCTACATTCAGGATATGCATGAACAAGCTGTTGAAACAGACATACCTGAACAAAATATTATAGAATTTAAAATTCAGTCAAATCTTGTGGCAAGCTTGATATTTTCATTAGTTAGTAAGATGAGCATCCATTGACTTCAGATAAATCAGCAATGCTTTTTGAAGCACATTGGCACCTGAAACCTGTCCAGTCCTGACACGTATGGACGTTTCTTTGTCATAGTTATGTTAAAAACAATAATACAAAATACATTTCTTTAACAGCTCCCACATTAGATGCTTGATGCATGTGTGAACAGTTCCTAAAAGAGACAGAATGAGACTAGCATGATGGCATTTTAGACCACTGGCTTTATTTTGATGGTAAGCTATCTTTATTGATATGTGCAGGATAAGAATTGCATTACTTGCAGCCTTCAGCCGTAAGGGGGATGTCTGAATCGGACTGGCGGCTGTCAGCAACAGAGTTTTGACTTTGTCTACCTTAATGAATAAATATTAGTCATGCCTGCAGAATGTACTTAAACTTAAAAAATATATATACAAGTGAGAAGACCGCCACAGAATATTAACGTTTTCCATAAAATTGTATTCATGTCTCTGTAGTGTTTTTTTTTGAGAGCTGTCAAAATACCACTGCATTCCTGTTACATGAACATTTTTGGTCATTGCACATTTTGTTAATTAAAGTATCTAGTGAAGGATGCAAAAGAAGTACACAACACACTTAATTAGGCTTTTCTCACACAAAATGTTAAATTAATTTCGTTCTCTCTTAATTCTCAGTTAATCCAATATTTCCTAAAAAGAAATCTCAAAGCATTACATTTGATGAAAATGTTAATTTGTGCCTTGAATTAAAATGAAAACTTAGAAAAGTTTATAAAGCTGGAGATTCCAGCTGGATTTGGCTGGAAAAGTAAAGTACCATATGATAGGATGAGGCCCCGTACACACGACCGAGTTTCTCGGCAGGATTCAGCCAGAAACTCGATGGCAGACGTATTCTGCCGAGAAAACCGGTCATGTGTACACTTTTCGCCGAGGAAACTGACGAGGATCTCGTCGGGCCAAAAAGAGAACATGTTCTCTATTTCCTCGTTAGTCAATGGGAAAAGTTGGCGCGGCGAGATCCTCGGCGGCTTCACAAGGAACTCGACGAGCAAAACGATGTGTTTTGCCCGTCGAGTTTCTCGGACGTGTGTACGGGGCCTAACTCAGCTGGACTGGAAACTTTTGGATTTCTAGGTATTTCTTGTCTATGAAGGGCCCATCCCTATGTTCACTGTTATTGTCCATCTCTTGTCATGGGTAACTGCAGTGAATGTGTGTGCGTGAAAGGAAAATGGATTTTGTAATAGTTACATAAGGAGGAAAGGAACCTGTGTATGGTAAACTTATATATGTTTATTTAAAGTGTTTGTAAACCCTTACATATACCCAGTGAAGTGGTTATCCTCAGGAGATACACAGAGATTAAAGAAATCCTCCTACATACGTTGTATCTTTCTATCTGCAGTCTTCTCTTCTCTACACCCGTTTAAAGTGTTGAATGTATATGCTTGTCTGAGAATTCAGAAAAAAAGGGGCGGAGATCTGAAGTTACAATCTGCAGAGCTCAATGAGGAGAGCTCTGATAGCTGATTGGAGGGAAAAGACATACACCCCTTCACACAGCTTACAGAGCTGATGCTGTCAATCTGCTGGACGTCCCTCTCCTTTTTGCCATTTTTCTCTTGGAGAAAACTTGTCAGAAATGATTGATGTTGATAGCAGAGGAACGAAGCTGCAGACAGAAATGACACTTAGTACTCTTAATTGAGACATGTAAACACTATAAAGGGATACCTGTTAAAAAACAACAACACTATAAAGGGATATTTTTTGTTCATTTTTCATGTCTGCGGTTTACAACCACTTTAATTTTCTTTCACCTGATCTTTGGTTGCACAGCATAGAAGGCACAAGACATGAAAATACACAAGCCAGTTCCATTGAACAGTGGCGCGTAGATCTAAAGGATCATAAAGCACAAGAAGACACCTATTTTTTCTATTGTGTTGTAAGTGGTCCCACTGAATACTTTTGTGTCTTAGAATGTATAGAATCTTGTCAATGTCATAATTATGATTTAACAACAAAATAATATTTTATGTACAAAATTTATGTACAACTATATGGTCATAATCACATATTTATGTACACTTTTTACAACTTCATAATATTCCATTGCAACACTTGGTAAGTCTGTCTGTTAACTCTTTTTGTTTTACCTAAAACATAACTGAAATATGCTTATTATTGCAGGGTATGAAAAATAAACATTACATGTTTGAAGACTACATATATGAAAACCTAATTAAACATTTCTATTCCTAAGATTCATGTTATATCAGTGGTCATTGTAAAATATGTTTATTATTTTTGCATCAACGACCAATATTTTCCAACTGTTGGCTTATAATTACTTGTAAATATTTGTATAAATACCACATAGTCAATGCACTGGGAAGGTGATTTATGAAAACTATAGGAGAAACAATACAGAGAGCTGTTGCGCATAACATTTGGCCAATTTATTTTAAAGTGAGCCTTTGTTTTACCCATAAAGGGCAGAGCAACAGGCTCACCATTCCCAGTTTTACATACTCACCTATCATTCACTCTACCACTGCTCTGTATTGCTCTGCATCTGATGCAAAGAAAGGATGTCCTGTGTACACCTGACATTGTGATGCACTGGGTATTTCCAATCAATGCTGGCAGCAAAATGGAGAAGCACAATAGGAAAGAAAAACTATCATATGCGAAGCAGGTGAGGGCAGGTGAGGGCAGAACTTAAGAAAAACCTGTAATTTTGCCTTGCATGAGCAAAGCACAAGTTCATTTTAAACCTAGAAATTAAATAAGAGTAGCACAGCCAACATCACCTCTTTACTGTGCTCCAGTATTCATAATGCCTCATACACACGGCCGGACTTTCCGAGAAAAAAAGTCAGACAGGCTTTTTTTCTCTGAAAAAAGTCCGGCCGTGTGTAGCCTCCATTGGACTTTTTTGTCGGAAGTCCGACAGTGTGTACAAGGCATAAATCATTCCCCAAAAACAGCAATTAGAAATGAAAAACACACCCAGTCTTCCTCGCAGAGAACCTTCATCCTAGACGGAACGCATGTTATAAGTTTTGTACTATAATAAACTGACTATGAAAAAAACAGTTCCCAGCTAACTTTGTTGTATTCTTCTTTACAGTGTACAGTTGTGGCCAAAAGTTTTGAGAATGACACAAATATTAGTTTTCAAAAGTTTGCTGCTAAACTGCTTTTAGATCCTTATTTCAGTTGTTTCTGTGATGTAGTGAAATATAATTACTCGCACTTCATACGTTTCAAAGTTCTTTATCGACAATTACATGACATTTATGCAAAGAGTCAGTATTTGCAGTGTTACCTCTGCAATTCGACTGGGCATGCTCTCAATCAACTTCTGGACCAATTACTGACTGATAGCAACCCATTCTTTCATAATCACTTCTTGGAGTTTGTCAGAATTAGTGGGTTTTTGTTTGTCCACCCGCCTCTTGAGGATCTGGGGAGTTTCCAGACCATGGACCCAAAATGTCAACCTTTTGGTCCCCGAGCCACTTAGTTATCACTTTTGCCTTATGGCACGGTGCTCCGTCGTGCTGGAAAATGCATTGTTCTTCACCAAACTGTTGTTGGATTGTTGGAAGAAGTTGCTGTTGGAGGGTGTTTTGGTACCATTCTTTATTCATGGCTGTGTTTTTGGGCAAAATTGTGAGTGAGCCCACTCCCTTGGATGAGAAGCAACCCCACACATAATTGGTCTCAGGATGCTTTACTGTTGGCATGACACAGGACTGATGGTAGCGCTCACCTTTTCTTCTCCGGACAAGCCTTTTTCCTGATGCCCCAAACAATCGGAAAGAGGCTTCATCGGAGAATATGACTTTGTCCCAGTCCTCAGCAGTCCATTCACCATATTTTCTGCAGAAGATCAATCTGTCTCTGATGTTTTTTTTGGAGAGAAATGGCTTCTTTGCTGCCCTTCTTGACACCAGGCCATCTTCCAAAAGTCTTTGCCTCACTGTGCGTGCAGATGCGCTCACACCTGCCTGCTGCCATTCCTGAGCAAGCTCTGCACTGTTGGCACTCCGATCCCGCAGCTGAATACTCTTTAGGTGATGGTCCTGGGGCTTGCTGGACTTTCTTTTTGCACCCTGAAGCCTTCTTCACAAATGCAGTGGAAATTTTTTTATGGGATTAAGTTAATTTTCATGGCAAAGAGGAACTTTGCAATTAATTGCAATTCGTCTGATCACTCTTCATAACATTCTGGAGTATATGCAATTTCTCATCTCAAAAACTGAGGCAGCAGACTTTGTGAAAATTAGTATTTGTGTCATTCTCAAAACTTTTGGCCATGGCTGTATATATTGACTACTCAATGGCTTTATTAGTAGTCATCATAGATGTACAGTATGGATTTCAAAGAAACTAAATAGAAAGTTATATTGTTGCATAGTCAATAAGCCTGGGAACAAAGACATAGGTCCATCCAGTTCAAACTATGTGTGTGTAAGATTTTTAGTCCCTAACAATTCCCTTAGCCCTGTATATTCTGAGGCCTCGTACACACGACCGAGTTTCTTGGCAAAAACCAGCAAGAAACTTGCTGGGAGATATTTTTTTGCCGAGGAAACCGGTCGTGTGTACATTTTCGTAGAGGAAACTGTCGGGAAACTCGACGAGCCAAAAAGAGAGCAAGTTCTCTATTTCCTCTACAGGAGTCTCAGGCCTCGTACACACGACCGAGTTTCTCTGCAAAAACCAGCAAGAAACTTGCTGGGAGATATTTTTTTGCAGAGAAAACCGGTCATGTGTACATTTTCGTCGAGGAAATTGTCGAGAAACTCGACAAGCCAAAAAGAGAGCAAGTTCTCTATTTCCTCGACGGGAGTCCCAAATTGGCTCGTCAAGTTCCTCGACGGGCTGGTTTCCGACGAGAAACTCGAGCGTGTGTATGCTAAGAAACCCGCGCTTGCTCAGAATAAAGTATGAGACGGGAGCAAAAGTAGCATTTTTAATGGAGATAACACATTTTTCAAGCTGTAACAGACTGAAAAGTGCAAATCATCTCTTAACAAACTTTTACTTAACACGCAAACACATGAGATTAGCAAAGTCAGCCCCAGATGTCGGCTAATTGCCAGCTCCTATCTCTCCACAGAGACTCACCTGTTGATGATCCTGCTTGTCAGTCCTGCCTACTTAACCACTTGACATCCAGCCAATTGTCAAAAGACGACCGCAAGGTGGCTCTCAATTGCCGAGAGGACGTCTTTGGACGTCCTCCGCTCCTCCGGCCACTGGGGGGCGCGCGAGTAACCGCCGGCGGCGCGCTCCCGCGGCATCACTGAAGTGCCGATGCGCGTGCCTGGCGGATACACAGACAAGGACGTGGATCTGTGTGTGTAAACACACATATCCACGTCCTGTCAGGGAGAGAGGAGACCGATCTGTGTCCCTATAGGGACACAGCATCGGTCACCTCCCCCAGTCAGTCCCCCCCCACACACACAGTTAGAAACACTCCCAGTTTACAAATGTAACCCCTTCTTTGCCCCCTAGTGTTAACCCCTTCATTGCCAGTCACATTTATACAGTAATCAATGCATTTTTATAGCAGTGTTCGCTGTATAAATGTGAATGGTCCCAAAAATGTGTCAAAAGTGTCCGATATGTCCGCCGTAATGTCGCAGTCCCAATAAAACTCGCAGATCGCCGCCATTACTAGTAAAAAAAAAATAATAAAAAAAATCATAATTCTGTCCCCTATTTTGTACGCGCTATAACTTTTGCGCAAACCAGTCGCTTATTGCGATTTTTTTTTTAAGAAAAATACGTAGAAGAATACGTATCGGCCTAAACTGAGAAAAAAAAAGTTTTTTTTTAAAAATTGGGATATTTATTATAGAAAAAAGTTAAAAATATTGTGTTTTTTTTTCAAAATTGTCGCTCTTTTTTTGTTTATAGCGCAAAAAATAAAAACCGCAGAGGTGCACAATACCACCAAAAGAAATCTCTATTTGTGGGAAAAAAAGGACGTCAATTTTTTTTGGGAGCCACGTCGCACGACCGCGCAATTGTCAGTTAAAGCGACGCAGTGCCGGAAGCTGAAATTTCGCTTGGGCACAAAGGGGGTTTATGTGCCCAGTAAGCAAGTGGTTAAAGGGTCACTAAAGGACATTTTTTTATTTTTTTAAAATAACAAACATGTTATACTTACCTCCACTGTGCAGTTAGTTTTGCACACATGGCCCCGATCCTAGTCTTCTGGGGTCCCTCGGCGGCTGTCTCGGCTCCTTCCCGCAACAACTCCACACAGATATGGAAGCGAGCTTGCATAGTGTGAAGCTGTTGCGGGCGCATTCCCGTGATACAGCGGCGGCCAAAGCCGCCGCTTTATCACTCGGCCCCGCCCCTGGCGCGCCATGTCATTGGATGTGATTGATAGCGGCGCCAGCCAATGGCTGCGCTGCTTTCAATCCATCCACTGCAGCCAATCAATGGCCAGGCTTCGACTCGAGAAGGATGATGGGGGCGAGCGCGGGACTTTCGAAGGGTCAGGTAAGTAAAACGGGGGCTTGGGGGGGCCGGCATCATCTAATATTTTTTCACCTTAATGCATAGAACAATCCTTTACAACCCCTTTAAGCTGTTCAGCTCAGCTGATCTCTGCCTTCGCCGTGGTCAACATCACAGTGACTATCTCCTGCATTCCTGTTGAAGACTTGCTTGGCTGACATTCCTTTTGGCTACAGATCCTGCTTGCTGTTCTACTATGTTTATCTCTGGCTCTCTGACATTTGGCTTGGCTGACTATCCGATCAGGTTCCTGAACTTTGGCTATGTTTTGACTATGCTTACTCTGTTTATCTTTTTATTATTATAAATAAACAAGTGTGATTTAACTGTACTTCTGTCTCGGTCTGATTCATGGTTTCTGACAGTAGGCGAAGGCCATGAATTCAGAAGATGCAGTCAATCCACTTGTTGGTAATATTTTTTCCATATTGGATGACCAGGATCACCGCATGGATTAGTTTGCCATGGCATTACAAATGCTCCTAAGTCGCACAGCTCACCTGAAATCTCCCACTGTGGCTGCTCCGGTACAACCTGTGTTGCAGGCTGTCTCTGCTGCTGCTCTCTGTGCAGGCACCCACCTTGAGTATCACTTCTATAAGAGGTATGTCTGGTTCCGCTCGGCTTCCGGAGCGATTTGGGGGCGATCCTGTCCAATGCAGAGGGTTTCTCAGCCAGATTGAGAGATACTTTGAGATGCTGCCCCAGGCATTTCCCACGGAAAGAAGCAAAGTAGGTTTCTATCTTTGCTTTCTGAGAGAGCCTTGGCCTGGGTAAACCCTCTATGGAAGATGCAAAAAAAACTGTGGTCCTGAGTTACCCAGAATTTGTGGCTTCCTTCAAAAGGGTATTTGACATTCCCTCATGCTCCGCTTCTGCTGCCAAGAGCCTCATATCCATCAACCAGAGTACGAGAACTGTTGCTGATTACGCCATTGAATTCCATAGTGTCGCAGCAGAGGTTGCTTGGAACAATGAGGCACTCGTGGCTGCCTTTTCTCATGGTCTCTGAGCAGGGCCGGACTGGGAGTAAAAACCAGCCCTGGAAAAAATGTCATACCAGCCCCATAGCATTATTATACCAGCCCAACAACATAACGTCATTATTTTCTTGTTCATAAAAGGGAAAATTATGCATTGTAAAGCACAGTTGAAGAGTGTATTATATATAGATAAGACCGATATGACAGCACATAGGGCTAGGGATATACAGTATAACAGCAAATTACAGTTAAAAGTGGTAAAAGTGGAGCAATCATCAAGGTGGACACCTTACATCAACTCCCCCCTTACATCAATGACCCCCCCCCCCTCTCAGACTGGCCTGGTGGCGCTGTCACTGACCACATCTCAGGTGCACTGTGCAGGGATCAGTCAGTCGGCTCCCGGTTGGTGGCTCTGGTTTTCCTATTGTCTCCTCTTCACAGTCCACACACGTCTGACTTCTCCCGTGACCCCCACCGTTGACTCCTCTCCAGACTGCAGACATGATATAAAACAAGAGATGGTCAGAGGTTGCAGACATGATACAGGAGATGTCAGAGGCTGTGGGCATGGTACAGGAGATGTCAGAGGCTGTGGGCATGGTACAGGAGATGTCAGAGGCTGTGGGCATGGTACAGGAGATGTCAGAGGCTGTGGGCATGGTACAGGAGATGTCAGAGGCTGTGGGCATGGTACAGGAGATGTCAGAGGTTGTGGGCATGGTACAGGAGATGTCAGAGGCTGTGGGCATGGTACAGGAGATGTCAAGATGGCAGAGGGTGTGGGCATGATACAGGAGATGTCAGAGGCTGTGGGCATGGTACAGGGGATGTCAGAAGCTGCGGGTATAGTGCAGAAGATTTCAGAAGCTTTGGGCATGGTACAGAAGATGTCGGAGGCTTTGGGCATGGTACAGAAAATGTCAAGATGGCAGAGGCTGTGGGCATGATACAGGAGATGTCAGAGGCTGTTGGCATAGTACAGAAGATGTCAGAGGCTATGGGAATGGTACAGAAGATGTCAAGATGGCAAAGGATGTGGGCCTGGTACAGGAGATGTCAGAGGCTGTGGGCATAGTACAGAAGATGTCAAGATATCAGGGGCTGCGGGTATGGTACAGGAAATGTCAGGGGATGCAGGCATGGTACAGGAGATTTCAGGAGCTGCGGGCATGGTACAAGAGATCAATGCAGCTTCAACAGTGTCCATCAAATGCAGCCTCACTGTACCCATCATTGCAGCCTGACCGTGCCCATCATTGCAGCCTGACCGTGCCCATCATTGCAGCCTGACCGTGCCCATAATGCAGTCTCACCCTGCCCATAATGCAGTCTCACTGCAGTCAGTGTCTGTGCCCAGAGGCGTAACTAGAACCTTCAGGGCCCCCAATAAACCATGAAGGGCCCCTGGGACCTCTGGTCCCAGGGCCCTTTCTAATGATCCTGGTGTCCTTTTCTCCCATCACGGGGGCCCTTGATTTTGGTCCTGCAGAAGGACCCCTTTTACACAATTGAACTGATTGGACTACCCATTGTTTTGTATGGGAGGTGGATGTAAACAGACGTGTCCATTTACACCTGCCTGCATCCGCTCCAATGAAAAAAGATGGATGGAGATTCCCCATCCGTCTAGCAGATTGGATGACAGTCAGACCGGTCCATAGAGAACAGCAGTCTGTGACTGTGTCCACTCTGCACAAGTGAAGCAGACATGGACCCATCATCCGCCTGCTCAGCAGGGATCAGCGGAGAGTTCCCCCACTGAGCAGGTGGATTTGCTTGGCAGAGTCTACCCATGTGAAAAGGCTCCAAGAGAGAGCTCTGTGGACTGTAATGTAAAGGGAAACTGATGTATGGGCCAGTTCACACCAGACGCAGTTCCATACAGTTTTGTGCGCATTTTTACTGCGCTAAAAATGCATGCACAGTGTTTTCCATGTATTCCAATGGCTCTAGTTCACACCATGCAGTCAGTTTCCGGTGCAGAAACTGACCAAAAACTGACAGCATGGTGTGAACTCGAGCCATCAAGAGCCATTGGAATACATGGAAAACGCTGTGCATGCATTTTGTGCAGAAAAAAGCAAACGGAACTGCGTCTGGAGTGAACTGGCCCAAAGAGGTACTGTTGGAATCCTGTTGTAAGGGGGTCTCTGATAACCAAAGCCCCCACGTACATCAGAGTCCCCCTTTACATCACAGTCCACAGAGCTCTCCCTTACATAAGTGTGCTCAGAGGTTGGCGAGATGAGGGGGAGGGGGATATTTCCCTTACCAAAGATGAAGGCTTGGGCCCTGGATTGGTCAGCAAACAAGGACTACTAGCCTGTGCTATACATATACATAGGCTGGCAGAGCATGCTGGGGCTTGTAGTGCACCACACTAGGGAAACCCTAGTGGGCTGCTGTGTTGGTTGATCTGTTCAGCCCCATCAATGACTGACCCACCTGTGTGCTGCTTTCTTTTCAATCATTGAGAAGTCTCATTAGGAAGCAAGGATTTTAGCTGACCTGTGGATCCTCTGTGGGGGGTTGCAGCATCCATAATACAAGCTGTCCTTCCCTCCACTATCTCCCTGCAGGCTGCTGCTAGAGTTTCTCTTTGGGAAGCATGGAGGAGCTGTCAATGTGGGTGGGGCCGCGAGGACACACACAAGGGGGGGGGGGGGGGGTTGAGAGGAGAAGATCCTGCTCTCTGTATTTTCTTTTCTCTCCTGTCCAACGTGCGAGGAGGGGGAGGGCGGGCTGTCAGTGCGGGGTCCGAGCAGTGTGACAGAGAATAGACACTATGCTCATAACTGAAGCCACATTACACTAGCTCCCCCCCCCCCCCCCAGCAGACACAAGCTGGTCTAGGAGGAGGAGGGGGGACTTTTCAATCAGCAGCGCGGCTAAAGTTTTCACACTCGCAGCTTGGAGACACACAGGGAGATACCCGCTGACTGTGAGTGAGATGTACACAGTGTAGTGGAGGAAGAGGAGGGAGCGGAGCGCTGCAGCCACAGCTTCGCCCAAAGCAGCCTCAGGGCAGGTCAGTCCGGCCCTGCAAGTCAGGATTTCATTAAAATCTATTTGTTTACCTTGTGCTCCAAGGGTGGTCGGCGCGGTTAACTTCTTCTCCTCTGCCACGTGACCCTGCAGGAGAAATAGTGGGCGGTGCTGGCGCCGCACGGGACGATGGAACTGATCTGACGTTCAGTTCTCCTGCTCTGCTCCTCCCCTCCCTCAGTCACATGATTGCTCCAGTCCAAAGCGGGTTAGATGGGAAGGAAAGTGCGGCGGCGAGCATGGCGGCCGCAACCCGCCGGCGGCCGGCCCGCCGCTGCTTCACTGACATAATGTGACATACATGACACTGGAGTGACTGCAGCTAGGCATAGGGCAGGCGTCCACCCCTGCATAATTGCAAAGTGCGGCCGCAATGGCCCACACAGCTGATAAATTTGACTGACAGCAGGCGGCCTACCGGGAATTTTCCTGGTACCCCGGTAGGCCAGTCCGGCCCTGTCTCTCAGATAACATCAAGGGTGAGATAGCAGCCCAAGATATACCCACTGAGCTGGAGAAGTTGATCACATTTGCCATCCTCAATGACTCCAGACTCAGAGAAAGACTCTCTTTTAAGGAGCGCTTGTGGAAGCCTCTTGTACATTTGTCTCTGAGCTTTGCAGTCCCACCCTTGCCTCCCTCACCTCCCATTCCTCCTGGTACCGAGTCGGTCAGTGAAAGTGAACCCATGCACTTTGGCTTTACGCGTCTCTCAGCAGATGAGAGAGCCCTTAGGAGGGAGAGATTGTGCCTTTATTGTGGCCAGGCTGGTCACTTCTTGAAGTCTTATCCTACCTGTCCAGGGAACGCACGAACCTTGAGGTCCTGTCACGGACAGACCTTAGGTGGCGTTGTTTTGTCTCCAGTTATCCAGAAGGATAAGCCCCTGGTTTTGGTTACCCTTTCTTGGGCTGAGTCGTCTGTCGAGATACAGGCTCTAATCGACTCTGGGGCTGCAGGCCTGTTCATTGATGCTGCCTTTATATCGAAGCACTCAATTCTGCTGCAGTTGCGTGACACTCCACCTGCCATTGAGGCTCTTGACGGGAGACCTCTACAGCCTGCCCATGTGACTCATGAGACTGTTCCGTTGTCCATGGCTGTAGGGGCTCTTCACCATGAGATAATCCAATTACAAGTTATTTCCTCAGCTAAGTTTCCACTGGTTATTGGTTATTCTTGGTTACAGAGATAACCCTTCTTCTGATTGGCTCAGTGCTGAGGTTCTGTCATGGTAGCCACAATGCAGTAAGAGATGCTTCCAGAAGGTAGCCAAGTCCTGTGCACCTCTTCACTCTCCTCCCTGCCGGAGGAGTACAGCGATTTTAGCGATGTCTTTGACATTTGCCTCCACACCGGTCGTATGATTGCACAATTGACCTTCAACCTGGTGCCATACCCCCTTGTGGCCGGGTTTACCCTTTGTCGGTCTTGGAGGATTAGGCCATGGAGGAGTATGTTGCAGACGCACTTTCTCGAGGTTTCATCCACAAATCCTCATCTCCTGCTGGTGCTGGTTTCTTCTTTGTGAAGAAGAAGAGTAGTGAACTGAGATCTTGTATTGATTATAGGGGTCTCAATCATTTCACGATTAAAAATGCCTATTCGTTTCCATTGATTACAGAGTTATTTGACCGCCTCAAGGGAGCAATGTTTTTTACGAAGCTTGATTTGAGAGGGGCATACAATCTCGTCAGGATTAATAAGAGCGTAGAGCGGAAAACTGCATTTAATACCAGAACAGGTCATTATGAGTATCTCGTAATGCCTTTTGGCCTTTGTAATGCTCCGGCAGTTTTCCAGGAATTTATTAACAATGTTCTCCGAGATTTGGTGCAGTTATGTGTGGTGGTTTATCTTGACGTTATCCTCATATTTTCCAAGTCCCTGTAGAGCCACCACACAGATGTCTGTCGTGTGCTTCAGAAACTAAGAGAGAACAATCTCTATTGTAAATTGGAGAAGTGCAAATTCCATTGTGAACAGGTTAAATTCCTGGGTTATGTCATTTTCACTGCTGGTTTTTCGATGGACCCAGAGTATCTTTCAGCAGTCCTACAGTGGCCTCGACCCATGGGTTTACGTCCTCTGCAGCGTTTTTTTCGCTTGCCAACTATTATCGGATGTTTATTCGTAACCTCTCGTCTCTGGTCAAGTCCCTAACTGATATGAACAGAAAGGACGGTAACCCACAGAGCTGTCACCCGGAGTCATTAAGGCTTTTGAGAGTCCCAAGGTTGCCTTTGTTTCTGCTCCTGTGTTGGCACATCCTGATACTATGTTGCTTTTTATCCTTGAAGTTGATGCTTCTGAGACTGGAATTGGCACCCTTCTGTCTCAACATCCTAGCTCTGAGAGCGATATGCATCCGTGTGGCTACTTTTCCAAGAAACTGTCACCCGCAGAGTGCAATTACGAGATTAGTGACAGAGAGCTGTTGGCAATCATTTTAGCCCTGAAAGAATGGAGACATCTCCTTGAGGGTACCACTGTGCCGTTCTCATTCTTACCGACCATAAGAATTTCACATTCTTGTCTGAGGCTAAACGCCTCTCTCCCAGAAGGGCGCTATGGGCTCTTTTTTTTTGTCAAGTTTTAATTACATTGTCTCGTTCTTACGGTACTAAGAATGTAAGGGCTGACGCTTTGTCACAACAATTGTCCTCTACTTCCAAGATGAATTCGGTTCCGGTTCCTGTGATTCCTCCTGATCGTATTTCGGCTATGGTTCGCACCAATCTCACTTCTCCTTTGGGTGACAAAATTCTTGCTGCTCAGGTCTATACTCCTCCTGAGAAACCTTGTGACTGCTGCTTTGTCCCAGAGAGCTTCTACACTCCTACGTTGCTAAGTTTCTGACCATCATAACAACTGGTCAGACCTCTTACCGAGGGCGAAGTTTGCTCACAATAGTGCCTTGAATTCTACTTCTCAATTGTCCCCGTTTATGGTGAACTATGGTTTCCAACCTTCCATGTTTCCTGACTTGTTTGTTCCGCAGAGTATTCCTGAGTTAGAGGAGCATCTCTGTGGTCTTTGTTTCACTTGGGCACAAGTCCAGGAGGGCTTTGGCGACATGCTAACGATAGGTACAGACTCCATGCTGACCGCAGACGCCTTCCTACCAGGTAGGAGTGTCCTGCCCTAAAAAATAAAAAACACAGAGGTGATCAAATACCACCAAAGGAAAGCTCTATTTGTGGAAAAAAAGTATATTTAAAAAAAATATATATATTGTAGCAGAGCATCCCAGAGAGAGCCTGGGAAAGTCCTGTTCGGGGTTTACACGTTCAGGGATCTCTGATGCAGTTCAGGTGTTGGCCCTCTTCCCCAGGCCAATTTAAGCTCACCTGAACAGACAGCCTTTGCTCTGCCTGGGAAACACAGATAGTGTTCATCTGTAAGAGAAAGAAGGTTGGTAACAACTGTTTAGCAGTTTATGTGGAATCTGACAAGCTGTAGGCTTGTTCAGCCTAGTAGTGAGGGCCTGTAAATAGACCGTATAGTTAGAGCCGAGACATGGCTAGGTTTTTGTTTAACTATTTTTGTTCTGTTTGTTTTTCTGCACACTGTACAGCACCTGTAAATAAGACTTTGTATATAGCACCAATAAACACTCCACTGTTTTCACTTATCCTATGGACTTGGTATCTGTGCCCGCTCATCCCAGGGAGCTTTTGTATCTGCTACATATCCCCCAGGTTACAATATATATATATATATATATATATATATATATATATATATATATATATATAAAAATATATAAAAAAATGTTTTATATATTGCAGCTTACCACCCTTAGATGTCGTAGCAGCATTAGTTCTCTTTTCCTAATGCTTTTTACCTTTTATTTTTACTGGCGATTCTGCCCTTAAAAAAGAAGTTCCGGGTAAAAAAAAAAAAAAAACCTAGGTGGATGCAGCAGCGATCTGATGCTGTATCTGTCCCCTGTCGCCTCTTCATGGTGAACTGAGCAATCAGACACCGCTGATCACTCAGTTCTTGGTCTTTGGTGAGTAGAGAGCCAATCACTGTCAGTCACTGGCTCTCTGCTCGGGCTGTGCAGAGGGTGGGAACGGCTGGCTCAGGCTCTTAGCAGCTTGCTGACAGGCTTGAACTAGCTGCCTGTCCAGGCATCTGGGTGAATCCTGACATTAAAGTCGTGATCACTCCAGAGTCTGGACCGGCTGAGTGATGACAGAAGACAGTGGGATTTAGCCCACTGTTGACTGAAAACGAGTCACAAGAGTGCAGAATAAAGTGCACTCCTGTGATCCACAGGAGAAGTAGCACACTTCATGTTCTAGGGCAGCGGTCTCCAAACTGAGGCCTAGAGGCCAGAAGCAGCTCTTTGCTTGATTTTATCCGGTCCTTGGGCCACTATTACATCCTCTGATACCAACAGTGGGGCATCATTTCCCCCCACTGATGCCAATAAAGGGGGCACAATTACTTCCAATGACACCAACAATGCGGCATAATTCCTTCCAATGACACCAACAATGGGGCTCAATGACATCAATGATGGGGAACAATACCTCCCATTTACAGCAATAATAGGGTGCAATTACTTTCAGTAAAACAAACATGTGGCATTATTTTTCCCATGGACATTGCAACCTTTTCTACTCCCACTGGCAACAGTCCGACCCGATAAGGTATGAAGGACAGTAAACTGGCCCTTACCAGTAGCTGATAGCCATGGTAAGTTACTATAATATATAGCAACTCCTCTGCCAATGGCAAATAAATAAGAAGATTTCCTAATATTTACCTGCCATATGCATCATTGCAAGCTCGAAACCCCTCAGGTGTTTGTACTATATACAGTATATATATATATATATATATATAGCGCCCTGTTCCTAAAGAGCAGGGGCTATGCTGTAAATTTAGTTTGTCTGAATTGTAAATAGTTCAGATTGATTTAATAATGTTAAATTAGCTTCTGTTGCAATTTTGGCTATGCTGTGCGCATTTCTCACTTGCCAGTAGGTGTCGCTGTCACTACAGGTGAGTGTGAGAAATACAGCAGGCTAAGTGTATTGACTACTCTTTCCCCAGAAACAGCCCAGTGGGAGTGTTCTTGCTACTGTGCATTCTGGGAGAGGGTATTTAAGGGGCAGAAGCCATGTGCTCTGTCTCTCTACCTCTGGGCTCTACTGGTCCGAGGCTGTGCTCATGCTCTCCGACCTCAGGGTCCTCCTGGCCCCTGAGGCTGTGTTTCATCTCTCTCGCCTGCTGGCCCGAGGCTGTGTTGCTGCGAGTAGGCCCAGAAGTTTGTCTGGAGTCTACTTAACTGAAGGTGGTCCTGTGCTGTCTTGCCTGCGTGGAAGAAGCCAAGCAAACTGAGAAGATTCCAGGGGAGGACCTTGCTGCAGAGAACCGGGCGGAAGGCTGGTTTCTCAGGAAGGGCCTGGTGACTCGTTTGGAGGATGCACTTAAGTTAATCTACCTCATAGTAATGCCGGATGGCTTAAAGGTTCTGGTACTGTGCAGCTGTTCTACAACTAACTGACTGCTGGCAAAACAATCCTGTGGCAGAGGATTATCCAGGAGTTTCCACGTATCGCCAAGTCTGTGGCAGAGACTTTGTTTGTGCATCATACCGGCTGCTAGGTCAGTGTAAGAGGCCTATCCGGTTGTTGCAAGATCCAATGACAGAAAGCTGTTTGACCTCTGGATCCAAGAAAGTAATCCGTGATCTGCAATAAGGTATCTGAATCTCCCCAAACCCTCCATCCCTCTACTACTGCAAGTTTGTTTATTAAAGCATTGGAAAAAGATTGGGGCTCACATCTGTCATCTTTTATCATAGACTCTTAGTACTGGGACGGTGAAAGGTGGAGTAACAGCAGGACCCGAAAAATATGCAGCGGCTCCTTAGGGAGTAGCGCTACATATATATTAGATTGTGATCACCTAAATGTTTGCTGGAAAGTCTTACTATCTACCTCCTAAGTGTAGCTGACCATCTCCTTTCAGCCTGGGTACTTACAGCCTGCCTGGCTCCCTTTACGTGTCTCCACTGCACCTCTCCCAACATGGGGGTCTCTTCACATAGTGGAGAGCTCCTCTCCCTTCACTCTACTGGCCCGCACCAGTCAGCTTTCTCCTCCAGACAGTTTCAGCCTCCTGACATGGCATCTGCCTCCCTGTAGCTGAGAACTCAGGTGAGAGTCCACTGTGATGATAGGACAGTCAAAACTACAGGGAGTGCAGAATTATTAGGCAAGTTGTATTTTTGAGGATTAATTTTATTATTGAACAACAACCATGTTCTCAATGAACCCAAAAAACTCATTAATATCAAAGCTGAATATTTTTGGAAGTAGTTTTTAGTTTGTTTTTAGTTTTATCTATTTTAGGGGGATATCTGTGTGTGCAGGTGACTATTACTGTGCATAATTATTAGGCAACTTAACAAAAAAAAAATTATATACCCATTTCAATTATTTATTTTTACCAGTGAAACCAATATAACATCTCAACATTCACAAATATACATTTCTGACATTCAAAAACAAAACAAAAACAAATCAGTGACCAATATAGCCACCTTTCTTTGCATGGACACTCAAAAGCCTGCCATCCATGGATTCTGTCAGTGTTTTGATCTGTTCACCATCAACATTGCGTGCAGCAGCAACCACAGCCTCCCAGACACTGTTCAGAGAGGTGTACTGTTTTCCATCCTTGTAAATCTCACATTTGATGATGGACCACAGGTTCTCAATGGGGTTCAGATCAGGTGAACAAGGAGGCCATGTCATTAGTTTTTCTTCTTTTATATCCTTTCTTGCCAGCCACGCTGTGGAGTACTTGGACGCGTGTGATGGAGCATTGTCCTGCATGAAAATCATGTTTTTCTTGAAGAATGCAGACTTCTTCCTGTACCACTGCTTGAAGAAGGTGTCTTCCAGAAACTGGCAGTAGGACTGGGAGTTGAGCTTGACTCCATCCTCAACCCGAAAAGGCCCCACAAGCTCATCTTTGATGATACCAGCCCAAACCAGTACTCCACCTCCACCTTGCTGGCGTCTGAGTCGGACTGGAGCTCTCTGCCCTTTACCAATCCAGCCACGGGCCCATCCATCTGGCCCATCAAGACTCACTCTCATTTCATCAGTCCATAAAACCTTAGAAAAATCAGTCTTGAGATATTTCTTGGCACAGTCTTGATGTTTCAGCTTGTGTGTCTTGTTCAGTGGTGGTCGTCTTTCAGCCTTTCTTACCTTGGCCATGTCTCTGAGTATTGCACACCTTGTGCTTTTGGGCACTCCAGTGATGTTGCAGCTCTGAAATATGGCCAAACTGGTGGCAAGTGGCATCTTGGCAGCTGCATGCTTGACTTTTCTCAGTTCATGGGCAGTTATTTTGCGCCTTGGTTTTTCCACACGCTTCTTGCGACCCTGTTGACTATTTTGAATGAAACGCTTGATTGTTCGATGATCACGCTTCAGAAGCTTTGCAATTTTAAGAGTGCTGCATCCCTCTGCAAGATATCTCACTATTTTTGACTTTTCTGAGCCTGTCAAGTCCTTCTTTTGACCCATTTTGCCAAAGGAAAGGAAGTTGACTAATAATTATGCACACCTGATATAGGGTGTTGATGTCATTAGACCACACCCCTTCTCATTACAGAGATGCACATCACCTAATATGCTTAATTGGTAGTAGGCTTTCGAGCCTATACAGCTTGGAGTAAGACAACATGCATAAAGAGGATGATGTGGTCAAAATACTCATTTGCCTAATAATTCTGCACTCCCTGTAGAAGCATTGACTCCCCCCCCCCACCCACCCACAGTTGCAGAACTCTGTACACTCGCACAACAACTAATTGGTTGGGGTCCGCTGCCTGCTGGCACAAGCTGGCAAGGACTCTTTTAATGCAAATCCCCCCCCCCCCCTGCAGAGTGCCCCCCTAGGCCTGGGCCTTCGCTGTCTAGGCCAAAATACATCATTGCCAATACCAACTTATAAGAAAGAAAACAAAAGTTAAGGTTCCATTTCTACTCTCCTCTTTGGTCATCCTTAGACACTAAAGCATTGTCTAGGACAGGGATCTTCAAACTATGGCCCTCCAGATGTTGCGGAACTACAAATCCCATGAGGCATTGTAAAACTATGACATTCACAGACATGACTGAGCATGATGGGAATTGTAGTTTCTGAACAACTGGAGGGCCATAGTTTGAAGACCCCTGGTCTAGGACAATGCCATCTAATGTCTACTGGCACTTTAAAAATAAAATTTACTCCCCCCTATTCACACCATCCTCACCTGTTATCCATGGTTGTCATTTCACATACTCGCTTGCCCAGCAGATTGGCGTTGTTCTGCTGTAAAAAACTGCGCTGCTGCCACACATTTTGTCCCATGTTGTTATCTTTACCCCTGACATTATAGGGTGCCTGTTCCTTGTTCAGGCAGCCTGGTCCCCTCATGACGTGTGCCAGGCCCACCCGCCTCCAGCCACTGTCTATTAAAAGTGAAGCATCCTGGCATATGTGCCTCTCCTGCTGCCTTCTCCTATGGTAGCCTCCTCTGGACTCACTCTCCCAGACCCAGTGAACTAAAAGGAGGTGGAGTTGGAACCCTGCTTTCCACACAAAGCACCTTTTACTCACCTCCCTCTCTCTCCCTCTCCTTATTTGAAGCTTACGTTATTTGTCTATTTTCCCCAGTTTCTCTGAGAATTGCTATGATCTATCAGCCTCCTGGACTGCTATCAGCCTTTCTGGATGACTTCTCAGCCTGGCTACCCTACATTATCTCCTGTGCAATTCCCACAATTATTCTTGGTGACTTCAATGTTCCTGTTAATGTTATCACTCCAGCTACTTCTAAACTTCTCAGCCTCTTTTGACCTGACACAATGGACATATACACAGTACACCTCTGTACACTTTGATGGCAACTCCCTTGACCTTGTATTTTCCTACCTTTGCACTTCTTAAAACCTCTTCAGCCATCCTTTTCCCCCTGTCTAACCACTACCTTATTAGCTTTACCCTCTTATGTCTTTCCACCAATTACCAGTAAGAAACCTTTGCCACCTTAGCGCTTTATCACCCTACTCGGCAACAGACTACCTTTCGACAAAATCTTAGCTACTTCTGTCTATAACAGTTCACTCTCATCCTCCCTGTATGCACCCCCCCCCCCCACACACACACACGCATACATACACATAGAATAAAGCCCCAACTACTACAACCTTGGAAAACAGACAACTTCAGAAGTTTTAAAAAAATAAAGCCACACTCTTAAAATGTCTATGGTAAAAAAATGAAATCCTAGCAAGACTTCACCCAGTATAAATGTGTCCTCAAAAAATACAATTCCTGCTTCTGCACTGCCAAACAGACTTATTTACTCACTCCCCATTGTATAGATATCTCCCCCACCTAACATTCCATGACCATTTGCATACTCAATACTTCCCTCTTTTAGTTACAAAATTCAAAGACAAACTGTGTTCCTCAAAACCATTCTGAATAAAACAAATCTATTTATAAAAGTGCTGAACTGAAAACGAAAATAATAAAATACACTATCAATAATTTATAATACAATTTGTGACAACCAGTAAAGTGCTGTGTGATAATCCAAAATAGAGCTTGGTGCAATTCACATAGAAAAGTTCATATGAGAAGATCTTAAAATACCTCAATAAAGTGCTTGCTCTGATATACAATAATGTGCTTGCTGTGAAACTATGCCAAAATTGTGACTTAATGATAAGAATACTCCACAAGTCCGTGCTCCCAGGAGAAAACACTCCGCACTTACCATCGACATCCTGGGTAATTTTGGGCAATAATGGATCAGTACCTCATAACAAGATATTCTTCTGTCTTTAAACAGTCCTTAAAGCGGGGGTTCACTCTAAAAAACACGTTTCTACCATGCCATCCAGCATACTAGCGTGAGCTACAGTATGCCTTTATTTTATTTATTTTTTGCGCCGTACTCACAGTTTAATCCATTAGTTTTGTTTCAGACTCCCCGCGGGGAGTAGGCGTTCTTATGAAGAGGGGAACATGATTGACGGCCGGCTATGGCGCGTCACGCTTACCAAAAATAGCCGGAGTAGGACTCGGCTCTTCACGGCGCTATATGGCGCCTGCGCACAGACTAGGAGCTGACTGCGCAGGTGCCGTGAAGAGCCAAGTCCTATTTCGGCTATTTTCGGGAAGCGTGACGCGCCATAGCCGGCCGTCAATCATGTTCCCCTCTTCATAGGAACGCCTACTCCCCTGAAACTTAACTAATGGATTAAACTGTGAGTACGGCACAAAAAAATAAATAAAGGCATACTGTGGCTCACGCTAGTATGCTGGATGGCATGGTAGACAAAAACATTTTTTTTTTTTAGGGTGAACCCCCGCTTTAAATTGCCTCATTGGCAAGAGGGAGACATGAAAAATATCTCTTTAGTGTAGTAATTCAGGCTTTTATTCAAAAGTAGTAAAAATTACACTTACATAGTAACTAAAATAAAAAGACCCAAATAATTAGGACACCATTGGCTGCTTGAGGCCGAACGTTTGTCACTGATTAGGTCAAGGGAAAGGGGGAGGGGATTTTGGGGGGGACTATTCACGGCACTGGTTGGACACGGTATAGTAAAAAATAACAAGTGTTTATTGAACATAAAACAAGTATCATAAAACAACATTTAAAGACAATCCCCACATTGCACATCAGTAAGTTATACACAAACTATGTCTGAATGTAAGGAGTCGATCGCCTCGACCGGTTTCGCGGTAGTGTACCGCTTCTTCAGGAGGGGGTTTATCTACAAAATATGCATAAAACATATAAATATACAAGCAGGTTTATACAGTAATTGTAAACATTGTATGACATAATCCAAGCGGCATGCCTTATAATGGAGTAGAGAACTCACCCAGACTGGTCAATTGATCGAGCCCGGAACCCAGTTGAAACCTTCTATGGCGCAAGGAGGGGGATATGTTTATTTAGAACGGGCTCTATTGAGGAATAAGATTGACATTACTTACATAGTATTACATAGTAACAATAAAAACATGCATCAATGAAGAAATAAGGAACGCAGTTGGTGCTACACCTGCGTTCTATAGACCGGAAGTGACGTGAGGCGGAAAGTCCCACCTTACGTGTTTCATCAGCGAATGTCTGATGTCATCAGGACCACTTTGCAGGTATAAGAAACTGAGAGATCTTTAGTAAAAAGCAGCACTCTTTACACACATTGCACAGTTTGGCACACTTTTAATCCCTTGATGGCCCTAGATATTAACCTCTTCCCAGCCAGTGTCATTAGTATTGTGACTTTTGTAGGGGATCCGACTCAATGCAGGCACCAACTCACAGTATCTTTTACAAAGTGTCAAGTGTCCCCTGGAATGTCGGCCATACAACAACTCAAAAGGGCAAAAGCCAGTGGAGGCTTGTGGTACCACCCTTACAGCAAACACGAAGTAGGGCAAGAGGCAGTCCCGGTCCATACCATCCGCTGCTACCACTCGCTTTAACATTTCTTTCAGGGTTTTGTTGAGCCTTTCTACTCGTTCATCCGTTTGTGGTTGGTACACAGAAGAGCTTAAGTTATTAATTTTAAACAAATTACACATTCTTTAGTAACCTTTGGCATGAAGGGTGTGCCCTGGTCAGTTAACAGCACCTGAGGAATACCCACACGTGAAAAGAGAAATCTCTATAGCAATACTCTTGGCTGAAGGGTTCCTTAACAGGATTGCCTCTGGGTACTGGGTGGCATAGTCAAAGACAACCAGGATATACTGGTGCCCCCTAGTGGACTTAACCAAGGGACCTACGATATCCATAGAAATCCTGTCAAAGGGCACCTCAATGATGGGCAAAACTATCTTTCTTAAGGCGGAGGTCCACACAAAAAATGGAACCTCTGCTTTTGCCAACCCACCCCCTCCGGTGTCACATTTGGCACCTTTAAGGGGGGAGGGGGTTCAGATACCTGTATAAAACAGGTATTTGCACCCACTTCCGGGCATAAACTCCCGTGAGGGTTACGCCACTTCCCCCCCCCCACTGTCTTCTGGGAAACACACAGGTCCCAAAAGACAGCAAGGACCAGTGAGGACGCGCAGCGCGACTCGCGCATTCGCAGTAGGGAACGGACAAGTGAAGCCACAACGCATCACTTCCTGATTCCCTCCCGAAGGATGGCTGAGAGCTGAGCGATTGATCGGCTTCGGCTGCCGACATCGCGGTCACCCTGGACATGTAAGTGTCCATTTATTAAAAGTCAGCAGCTGCAGTATTTGTAGCTGCTGGCTTTTAATATTTTTTTTTTAGGCTGACCTCCGCTTTAAGAATCTGTGGAGGAATATATATTGCATCAGTCCCTTTTCTTGGCAGGCACCCCGCTACACAGTGTTATCACTAATTACTGTATTAATGTCACTGGTGACATCAGTGACAGTTAGTCATTTACCCGCAGTGTGAGTTAGTGTCAGATTTACCGTCACACTATCGCTGTCTCATTATAAGTCATTGATGCTGCAGTATAAAAACAAATTCCAGTATATATACCATAGTTTATGGTGCTATAACTTTCACACAAACCAATATATATACACTTTTTGGGCCAAATTCCCAAAAAAACTTTCAGCAGTTAAGTTACACTGACTTAAAATTTCTAGGTGATGCCTATATAAATGGGAAGAAGAAGGCACTGGACAGCTGCAGCAGAACCGGGGTGCGCCGAGTCAACAGCGGAGAGCGGCGAAGATAGAAGAAGACCCCCGGAGAGCGGAGAAGACCCCCCCCCGGAGAGCGGAAGAAGAAACCCCCCGGAGAGCGGAGAAGACCCCCGGAGAGTGGAAGAAGAAGCCCCCCCTGGTATTAGAGCTAATAAAGAAGACAGGGGGGGCCTCCGGAGCAGACTAATAAATTATTTTAAAAACCCTTGTGTCGTGTGTTTAATAACTTTAACTTTTTGCCTCCAGGTGAATGGGTAGGGGTACGATGTACCCCATATCCATTCACTTAGGGTGGGGGGCCGGTATCTGAGGGCCCCCTTATTTGAGGGGACTCCCAGATTCCGATAAGCCCCCGCCCGCAGACCCCGACAACCAACGGCAAGGGTTGTCGGGAAGAGGTCCTGTCCTCATCAACATGGGGACAGGGTGTTCTGGGGTGGGGGGCCCGCAGTGCGCCCCCCTGCCCCAGAGCACCCAACCCCCCCATGTTGAGGGCATGCGGCCTGGCACGGTTCAGGAGGGGTGGGGGCGCTCGCTCGTCCCCACTCCCTTTCCTGACCGGCCGGGTAGCGTGCTTTGGATACGGGTCTGGTATGGATTGTAGGGGGACCCCCTACGTCGAATTTTCGGCGTAGGGGGGGGGGTCTTCTTACAACCCATACCAGACCTAAGGGCCTGGTATGCTCCTGGGGGGGGGGAACCCATGCCGGTTTTGATTTTACAAATTGCCGTGGAGTTCTCCCTCAGGAATGCATACCAAATGCCGTCGCTTGAATGGGCCTTTACAAGGTGTGACTAATTTTCCACATTGTAAAACCAGCCCTAGTTTTGCGCAAGCAAATCGGAACTTACGCAGAAATCACAATGCTGAAAAGCGTTGTGGATCTGCTTAAGTCCTCATTTGCATACTCAAAGCGGCATTTCAATGAGAAATGCCCCCAGCGGCGGATGCGGTACTGCATCCTAAGATCTGACCGTGTAAGTGTCTTACACATGTCAGATTTTCTGCCTAACTTTGGAAAAAGCCTTTTGAGGATCGTTTCCAAAGTTAGGCACAGACTGAACAGCAGTTCCGCCTGCGTATCTCTTTTGGGAATCAGGCCCCTTGTTTTTTTATCAAACTATGTAGAAAAATAAAATTTGGCCTAAATTTATGAAGAAATATGTTTTATAGCAGAAAGTAAAAAATATTGTGCCAGATTCAGATAGAATTTACGTTGGCGTATCTATTGATACGCCGCGTAAGTTCTAGGAAGCGCCGGCGTATCTTCTTTCTGTATTCAGAAAGCAAGATACGCCAGAATTTTACTAAGATACGGCCGGCGTAAGTCTCTTACACCGTCGTATCTTAGTTGCATATTTACGCTGGCCGCTAGGTGGCCCTTTCCGGAGATTTACGCTTTGAATATGCAAATTAGGTAGATAGGCCGATTCAGAAACGTACGTGCATTTTTTTACGTTGTTTGCGTAAGGCTTTTTCCGGCGTATAGTTACCCCTGCTCTATGAGGCGTACGCAATGTTAAGTATGGACATCTGGCCAGCGTCAAATTTTTTACGTTTTACGTCGTTTCGTAAGTCGTTCGGGAATAGGGTTTTGCGTAAGTTACGTTCACGTCGAAAGCATTGACTATTTGCGGTGTAATTTGGAGCATGCGCACTGGGATACTTTCACGGACGGCGCATGCGCCGTTTGTTAAAAACGTCAAAGACGTGGGGTCACGATTAGTTAGCATACAACACGCCCCCTACCAGCCAGTTTTGAATAAGGCGGGCTTACGCCGGCCCGTATATGCTACGCTGCCGTAACTTCGGACATAAATTGTTTCTGAATACGGGACTTGCCTGTCAAAGTTACGGCGGCGTAGCGTATAGGAGATACGCTACGCCCGCCAAAAGATATCTGAATCTGGCCTATTGTTTTTTTTCTTCCAAATTTTTCGTAATTTTTCGTTTATATCATAAAAAATAGAAAACACAGTGTCAAATACAACCAAAAGAAATCTCTATTTGTGTGAAAAAAAAAATATATAAATTTAGATTAGGTTACAGCATTGCATGACCACGCAATTAACAGTTAATGTAGCACAGTGTCGAATAGCAAAAAATGGACTGGTCATGAAGGGGTAAAAACTTCCAGGGCTGAAGTGAATAGATGGGGCAAAGATAAACATAAATCAAAACTGGAATAGGGTACCATATATCAAAAGAGCCATTATTACAAGCAATTTGGTGCTACATATAATATTGAAAAATAGAGGGCTAGACAATAGGGGCCAGATTCACGTAGAGCAGCGCAAATTAAGTTACTCCAAACGTATATCATTTAAGTTACGGCGCCTTAATTTTGTGACGTAAGTGCCGTATCCACAGTGCATTTGCGCCCAAATTTGCGCCAGCGCGACGCAAATACCGAGGCGTAAGGCGGGGTTATTGCAAGTGGGAAGGAAGTGGGCATGCTCCATTGAAATGAGCCGTGACCCCATGCAAATGAAGGGCCGGCCGTACTGCGCATGCGTGCACGAATCTGCACCTCACTGGGCATGTGCAGAACTCGGCTCGGCGCAATCAGTGAGATAGGAAAAAGGCCAAGCATACTTAGTTTGAGAATCGCCCTGTGCTTAAATAGCCCCAGACAAACACACTTCCCTTGCAAAAGTACATCCCTGTGTTTCCCTTCCTAAAGCAAGTGTCTTTTGCTCTGTTGTCTGTGGCTGTTTGTTGGTGAGTGTAGTGTTATATTAAAGATTTATTGTAGTAGGAGGTTGTAGTAGGTGTGTGTATTTTCTGAGTGTTTTTTGTGTCTGTTTCTTCTGTGTTTTTTGTTTGAATTTGTATTAGCTGTCTGCTTGTGTTTTTGCTTTTTTCCTGTCTGATTTTTGTGTGTGTCTGTTCTGTGTCTTTTTGTCTGTCTATTCTGTGTCTTTTTGGCTGTCTGTTCTGTGTCTTTTTGGCTGTCTGTTCTGTGTCTTTTTGGCTGTCTGTTCTGTGTCTTTTTGGCTGTCTGTTCTGTGTCTTTTTGTCTGTTTGTTCTGTGTGTTTTTGTGTTTGTTTGTTCTGTTTGAATTTTGTGTCTGTTGCTGAGTGCTGTGTTGTGAGATGGCACCTTAGAGAAGAAAATTAAACTTCTCTATGCAAGAGAAGCACTTGCTGGCCAGGGCGATCACCCAATTTGGGAGATTTTTGCATGGCCCTGACAGCCGGGACGTCACCCCGGCCAGGAAGAGGGCAATAATCAAAGAGATTACTAATCGGATCAATGCGGAGGGGGGGGGGGGAACAAGGACCCCCAGTGGGATTCAGAAGAAGATCAATGATCTGAGGAGTTTGGTCCGTGACAAGATGGCCAAGCAAGCAGCCTATGCCAGGGGCACTGGAGGAGGTCCACCTTGCACCATAAGGTGGACTGAGGAGGAACTTGCGGTGGCCCGGTGCTTCCACAGCCAGCAAGTGGTGGGCCTGCCTGGCTTTAAATCTGATGATCCTGTGAGGACAGGTAAGTTTTTTTTTATTTCCATCTGGTGAGTAGCATGTGTGGGTGGGGGAAGGGAATATGTGCCAAGTGTGTGGATCCTCCAACCTGTGTATGTTTTGTGTCCTCCACAGATGGCCAGGAGATTGCTGGGCCATCAGGCCAGGAGGTTGCTGGGCCATCAGGCCAGGCTGCACCACCCCCAGGACAACAGGCTGCTGAGGAGCCCCAAGAAAGGCCGGAGTCCCCAGGGCAGGGGAGTGGCCACACCTCACCTCAGGAGGAGGTTCAGGGGGAGGAGGATGAGGGGGGGAGGTTGAGGATGATCCGATGGAGCTTGCCAGAGAAGTGATGTTGTGTTGGGATGAGGATTCCCTTGTGGCTGACAGCAGTCAGGCCACCATCAGGGGTAGTCCCTCCCACTCCTCCCCCAACAGGGCTGCCTCCCCAGGGGGATCCCCTGCTCCCAGGCCACAAGCCTCAGCTGGAGGCAGTCAGGCCACTATCAGGGGTAACCCCTCTCATTCCTCCCCCAACAGGGCTGCACCCCCCAGGGGGCTCCCCTCCTCCCAGGCCACAAGCCTCAACTGCATGCAGGAAGGCCACCCAGAAGACCAGGGGGGTGGCCGAGTTCCTGCCTGCAAATCTGCAGAGGGACCAGGCCCGTCAGACACACCATCTGGGTCAGGTCACCCGGACTTTGGCCCAGATGGAGGAGAGCCTGGCCTCCATCAAGGAGTCAGTCAGTGACGTGGGCACAAATACTGTCGCTTTTATAAATTGCTTTTCTGAGCTGCAGGCCGCCACAACAGGCGTGGCCCTTGAGGTGACTGCCCTGACCCAGGCTGTCCAGGACAACACCCAGGCTCTCCAGGCCAATACGGCAGCCCTCACTCTGGGCCTGACCAGGATCGCCGTGGCCTTGGAGGGCAGGCCAGCAGGTGGGCAGCCACCCGGGGAGGCTCCTCCTTCCCCTGCCTCCCCCCCATCAGGATCCTCCTTCCCCTGCCTCCCCCCCATGAGTCTCCCCTGAGGGGCCGTGGCCGTGCCAGTGGCCGGCCCAGGCGTAGCTCACGTCGCCGCCATTGAGAATTTGGGTGTACTTTTTTTTTCTGAATTTTTTTTGTGATTCTGATTTGTTTTTTGTGTGTGAATGATGTATGAATGTGGGGGTGACATTCCTGGTGAAAAAGGGTGTCACCCTCAGTTGTGGTGGATTAGGGATCCCCAGGACCAGGGAGAAGTGATCCCAGGTCCGTGTGAAAGGTGTATGAATGCACAGTGACATAATTGGAGCCGTGGCGTTACTGCTCCCTAATGCCATGTGGTTTTCTAGGGTCCAATCCAATTAGATGTGCATGTGATGTGTCTGTGCTAGGGACCACAGTGGGTGTGCATTCATGCATTCTCATTGTGCCATGTTTAATGTGTGTGTTTACTGTGCAAAGATGCCTTCTGCGAGGCGTCTCCTGGCTGCTGTGCCCTCAGCAGACCGGGTAAAGTTAGTTGGGGGGGGGGGACTGTCTGGTTCGGGGGTCAGGTCATCACGTATGTCAATCTCCAGGCCCCTTCTCACTGCGAAGTTGTGCAGCATGCAACATGCACCGATGATCTGGCACACAAATTTTGGGGAATACAACAGGGTACCCCCAGACTTATCCAGGCATCGGAAACGGGATTTCAGGAGGCCAAATGTGCGTTCCACCACTCCACAGGTACGTATGTGTGCAGCATTGTATCTTTCCTCTCCTGGTGTTTGGGGGTTCTGGTATGGAGTCATAAGATGGGGTCCCAGTGCATATGCAGAGTCACCTGGAAGGGAAAAGACAGGAGGATGTTAGTCATGCATGTGCCCCTCGTGATGTCTGCATCATGGGGGGGGACAGTCATACCTGACACCCATGTCACTCACCAACCAGCCAGCTGTCCCCATACACGTTCTGTTCAAATTCTCTGGAGATGTTGCTGTGACAATATATGTAGCTGTCATGGCTGGATCCTGGGTGTTTGGCACGGACGTGCCATACATGGGCGTCCGCTCCATAGGGCAAGGGGGGGCAATTGACCCCCCCTAAAAAATCGAGAAGGTGTTGAAGAGTCTCGCGGCCGTGGGCTGTCTGAGCAGTCCCGGGCTGGAAGTCACACAGGCACAGTGAGCAGAGTGAAGCCGCCTTCCCCTCCAGTGTTTATGTGTACACAGGGGGAGGGAACCTGCTGCCTGTGCCGTACTGATGGCTGATCTAAGGTACTGAATGGGATGGGGGAGGGGGGGTCCGTCTGTGCTGAAGGGGGTTGTACTGAATGGGGGGTCCATCTGTGCTGAAGTGGGGTCTGTAGTACTGAAGGGGGGGATCCATCTGTGCTTAAGGGGGGTCTGTACTGAAGGATGGTATGTGCTGAAGGGGGGGTCTGTGCTTAAAGGGGGTCCATCTGTGCTGAAGGGGGTGTCTGTGCTGAATGGAGGGGTCTGTGCAGAATGGGGGGTCCATCTGTGCTGAATGGAGGTGTCTGTGCTGAAGGAGGGGGGTCCATCTGTGCTGAATGGAGGGGTCTGTGCTGAATGGGGGTCCATCTGTGCTGAATGGAGGGGTCTGTGCTGAAAGGGGGGGTCCATCTGTGCTGAAGGGGGGTCTGTACATTCTCTAGGCTATATTTATATGGGCATGGAGTGAAGCTGAATTATCTGAAGAGCTATTTCACACTGCCAGCTGGCCGCATTATCGGTATAGCAGCGCTTTACCATCAATTTAGCTGCGGTATTTGGCCGCTAGCGGGGCACTTTTAACCCCCGCTAGTGTTTGAAGAAAGGGTTAAATGCGATTGTGTATCGCTGCTGCAGAAGCGCCCCCCCTCTGAAAAAAATTCAGCGGACGCCCATGGTGCCATATGAGGTATTGGGCATCCACTATCACCTGGACATTGATTGAATGCCAATGCTTCCGATTGCGGTACATGTGCTCTGTCTCACGGGGGGGCTGTAGTGCCACATGTGTGCAATCAATGGCCCCGATGGTGCGTGGGAATCCTGCAATTTTGTAAAAATCTGTAATTGTCTTCATTCGCTGGACCTCCTGGGAGGGTTTGATAATTTGGTTGGCCATGCATCTCAGGATTGCAGGGACAACCTGGTGCACACATCTGCTAATGGAGGATTGTGACATCCCAGCCACACCTCCACTTGTGCGCTGAAAAGAGCCACTGGCCAGGAAATGCAGTGTGGCCATGACCTTGATCAGTGGCTGCACTGCATGTGAGCGTTGTGTTGGGCTGGTGAGGTCATCCTGCAGGATTGTGGTTATTTCCAGGATGGCTTCACGGCTGAATCTGAAGGTGCGACACACCTCTGCTTCCCCCATGGCAAAGACATCTAGGCGTCTGCGGTATACCCTCTCCTGTGCCCTCCTCCTCCTCCTCCTCTGTTCCCTTCTCCTTCTTTGCGCCTCTAAAGTCACTAGTATAGTTATGAGCATGGATGCCCCTGGCATGTTGGCAGACAGATTGTTGTCCGGCAAGTGTGTGTGCTCAGCTCTTCCTTAATGGTGTTGCTTTAGCTGACCTTTACACGGCTGGAGCAAAGTTAAAGCACCTTTTATAAAGTGTAAAATTACTCCGGGAAACTAACAGATGCGCACAGGGCGTAGCCTACGCCGCACACACTTAATTTTGTGGATCGCCTTATCTCCCTCATTTGCATCTTTGCCTAGCAAAACAATGGTGTGTCTAGCGTATTTTGCGCTCGAAGAAGCGCCGGTGTAATTGTTTTAGGTAGGACGGAAAAAAATAGTTTTCAGGCGTATTTCGTTTTGAGGATCAGGCGCAAAAATACGCGTGCGCATCTCGAGATACCTCGGCGTAAGTCCTTTGTGAATCTGGCCCTAAGTGATTATTTAGGCCTTGGTTAAAAACGAAATTCATTTTATGCAATGCTGAATTTCATTGTAGATTTATTATGGCACATATAAAAGATTTTTAGGAACCCTATATGTAAGTATAGTGTCTATTATATATAGTACAGTATAATAGTCTAACATATAACACAAAATCCTGAATGGGTAAACAGAGGTGAGAATTATGTTTGAGAATAGAACTGGGAGTAACCTCAGCTTGTTTACTGGGGTAAGCGACGCATGAAAGACAAAACGTGAAACCAGGCATTGACAAAGAAAAATGGCTGCCTATGGCTGAGTATGCTTCCCTTATTAGTAGGGAGGTCACAACCATATGCCACATTTAACAGCTTGGCTTTTAATGAGGATTTAACCTCTTTGTTGCCAGATGGCTGTCACACAGTTTCAGCACACCAGATTAAAATGGATAACGCTAATATGCTGTAATGAAAAAAATACATGCACTCGCAGAGATGTAATCAGATAAGGATAGATGAGTGTGGATGAATAGAGCAGTGAGTGATGAAAGAAAGCAGGCATGAAGAGGCAAATTATCATGATTACATCCACTGCCTGGGAAGGAAGTTAATATATACGTATATATACTATATCTCATGTAAATGGTAGTTTAGCACAGTCTTTTTTAAGTGGAATACTGGGAAGAAATGATAGAGTTGATATTGTGCAGGGAAGAGTTATGACCCATGTTTAATGTAATCCAGACATAGTATGAGAGGTAAAGATGGTCGGCTTAGTGCTAATGACAACAGGCCTGATATGGATATATTCTATACATCTGAGACATGTCCTAACATCTTTTGCTATGTACAAAGGTGTTTGATGTTCCCAAAGATAAAAAAAGACAAGCTGCACTTCCTTGCATGCTAATTTTCCATTCACAAAAAAGGGGACTGTATTTCTTTGGTGGAAAGCTTCATGCGTCATATGCTAGTTACTATAGAAACCATTTCATCCTTTAGCTTGCTCAAGCTGCACGTGTAATAGTCATAGTTGGATGGTGTCTGGTATCAGCACAGCATATGACATCAGACAAGACCCATTTATAGTACATGCTGTATATTTACATACTGTATTATGACAAGGCAGTATTCTGGGAAAGATTTCATTTACAGATTTTTCATGTTAACAAGAATATATGGCATGGTTACATATTTCAGCCTTTTGTTGGTTTGAATTGAATGGACTTGTGTCTATTTTCAATCAGATTAACTATGTAACTATGTAACCAACAGTGACTACTGTCACTAGCAGAACTGAACCTATTGATTTAATCACTTGCCGCCCACCATATAGCAAAATGACGGCGGCAAAGTGGTTGTGTTATCCTGATCGGACGTCATATGACATGATCAGTACAACAAACTGCTGCACGCCCCCGGTGGCGTGCATCACGGCAATTGTTGTTGCGGCGTGTCACTCTGACACAACGCAACTCCAATCTAGGTAAAGAGTCTCTGACAGAGACTCTTTACCACGTGATCAGCTGTGTCCAATCACAGCTGATCACGATGTAAACAGGAAGAGCCGTTATTCGGCTTTTCCTCACTCGCGTCTGACAGACAGTAGAGAAGAGCTGATCGGCTGCTGTCCTGACGAGGGGGGGGGGGGGTCTGTGCTGATTGCTTATCAGCACAGCCTCCCTGTGGATGCCTACCAGGTATGGCATCCCTGGTGGCCATGGGTGGCAATGTGTGCCCACACATGATTCCAATGTGTGCCCACACATGACGCCAATCAGTGCCCACCAGCAATACCTGCCAGTACCTCCTAATCAGTGATGCCCACCAGTCAGTGTCAATCAGTGCCACTCATCAGCGTCCATTAGTGCCACCTATTTTTTTTATTTGTTTAGCAAAAAATAAAAACAGCGGAGGTGATCAAATACCACCAAAAGAAAGCTCTATTTGTGGGAACAAAATTATAAAAATGTTGTTAGGGTACAGTGTAGCATGACCGCGCAATTGTCATTTAACCACTTCAGCACCAGATGATTTGGCTGCCCAATGACCAGCCCATTTTTTGTGATTCGACACTGCGTCGCTTTAACTGACAATTGCGCGGCCGTGTGACGTGGTTCCCAAACAAAATTGACGTCTATTTCTTCATTTAATTTTTATGTAACCTGGATATGCATTTGTTCGGATGTAATTGATAATTATTGTTGGTGTATCTTACCAATGTATGTCTTGTTCTCTATATGAATAAAATAAGATTGAATTAAAAAAATCTGTATTGTCAGAGGTGCTTGCACTGAACCAAACACATAGTTAACAGTGTGAGCTCTGCTCTGACCTATGTCACATCAGTGTGAACTGAGCCTTAACCCACAAACTTTAGAAGATTGGGATAACCAGACGCACATTATAGCCTAGTCCAATCCAATACTAGGTTTGGGGTGCAAGCTCAGCATCATGTTGACATGAAGCCTTTTGTCAAACCTTGCCACAACCAGCATTGCTCCTAGCCCCTTGATGTCCATACAGTATCTACTGAGCACATCAGTGATATCGCTTAACCACTTCAGCCCCGAACCATTTTGCTGGTCAACGTCCGGGCCACTTTTTGCGATTCGCCACTGCATCGCTTTAACTGACAATTGCGCGGTCGTGCGATGTGGCTCCCAATTAAAATTGGCGTCCTTTTTTTCCCACAAATAGAGCTTTCTTTTGGTGGTATTTGATCACCTCTGCGGTTTTTATTTTTTGCGCTATAAACAAAAATAGAGCGACAATTTCGAAAAAAAAATGAATATTTTTAACTTTTGCTGTAATAAATATCCCCAAAAATATATAAAAAAACTATTTTTTTCCTCAGTTTAGGCCGATCTGTATTCTTCTACATATTTTTTGTAAAAAAAAATCGCAATAAGCGTTTATTGATTCAATAAGAAAGTGTGTGTTGCGCTAATATTAACTTATTCCTAAGTACAAAATTGCATATAAGAGAACCCCTTACAGCTCATATAAGGGTATCATATGTGCAAAAAAAAAAAAAAACATAAGGTGCTTAAAAGTGAAAAAAAAAAATATATATATATATATATATATATATATATATATATATATATATATATATATCAAAGAGTCCTAATGAGAACCAACATGTAGTCTTCATAGGGAGAAAAACACAGCATCCAGTACAAAATCTGTCAGGAAGCAAAGCAAACACAGTCCTGGATTTTATATAGTGTTCAATGAGTAGGTAGCCTGATCCAATTCTGGGCAATGCAGCTCATATAAGAAAAGGAAAACAGATATGGTGCAAATAACGTTTGGTAAATAAATAAAGACTGCAATGCAATGATTGCACTCACGGAAACCTCGATACAATCAGGCTCAGCTGTAACAGTCATAGAACGCCGCTCAGTGCTCAGTGCTTTAGTGATCTCCTCAGGTGGACGGATCTCCCGTCGATCGCGTCACTCGGAGGAGCCGAGTGACGCGATCGACGGGAGATCCGTCCACCTGAGGAGATCGCTAAAGCACTGAGCACTGAGCGGCGTTCTATGACTGTTACAGCTGAGCCTGACCATATTTGTATCACACTGTGTGTATTGTAACCACAACAAAAAAAAACACGCGTCAAATTTAAATATTTTTTTTTGCGCAAGACGTCCGGGAATAGGAAAGGACGTAACGCACATCGCCGTTCAAAAAAATACGTTGGTGCGACGTCATTTCGCGCAAAGCACGGCGGGAAATTTCAAAACAGAGCATGCGCAGTACGTTCGGCGCGGGAACGCGCCTAATTTAAATGATACACGCCCCAATTGAATTAGGCGGGCTTGCGCCGGACGGCTTTACGCTACGCCACCGCAAGTTTACAGGCAAGTGCTTTGTGAATCAAGCACTTACGCTGAAAACTTGCGGCGGTGTAACGTAAATGACATACGTTACGCCGCCGCAAATGTATGTGAATCTGGCCCTTTGTACTTATTTGCCCTGACCCCTTGCCTGAATATGTATTTCTCTATTGATTGCTGTCTACCCTGAAAGCTTGCCTGGATACAGATTACACTACTTATTGTCCCCCTACCTTGTCTCTTGTCTGGTAATGGAGTTTTAAAGAAAATGTCTTCATCGCTCGCTGCCACACCTAGACAGGAATGCAAGAGAGTTTACACTATGGGAGCTCCTTACAAAAATATAACATTTAGAAATTCAGGGTAATAATGTTTAAATATTGATTTAATAAAAAGATGGTGAAATAAAATGGTGCAAAAAAAAATTGACATAAAAGATATTACAAAAACATACATAGGAAACAGTAAAGTAAAGGGATTAACATTGATAAACAGTGAAATTCACATGGTCTTTGGTTCTGTGCAAAGTGCAAAGTGTACACACACATCTGACCCCTCAATTATAAGGAATGAACAGGCTCTTGATGTGACTTTCAATCTCAACTGTTCACAGCAATCTCTGAAATGTTGGAGAAAGGTTTAGCACAAAATGCTGACAGGATTACTGGGGAAATTAAAGCTGATTTTCAGGCCCTTGGACATAGAATTGAACAGATTGAGCAAACGTTGGACATCACTATGAATAAAACCAACCAGAACACAGACCATTTACAATTTATGCAGGACCAACTACAATCTGCACAAGCCAGGATACATCTATTCAAATATTTTTAGATATCTCTCCTTATACTATACAGAGAAGAAGATCATTGAAACCTTTATTATCTGCCTTATCAAAAAAGACATAAAATATAGATGGGCATTGCCATTTGCTCTGAAATTCTCCTTTAATGGCAAACAATATGCAGTGCATTCTTTCCAAGAATTTGAACAATTGTTGCTGGACTTGAAAATCATCTCTGTGGAACCTGACATGGATACTACACCTGCTCAACAAGGCTCTGGTAAACGTCAATCCCCCATAAGTCCAACTTCCTCTAGTTGGAACAGGGTCAAACAAAGGAAAGTTCGAGATAATCTCTTTACCTGAAGAAAAAAGGAATTTTCTTTCAATTCTCTCCTATACTCAAATGGTCTGGACTCCAACCTCAGGGAGTAGTCATGATTAACAAACCCCCCCCCCCCTTCTTTTTTTTTTTGAGGGGGGGCTTTTTTTTTATTATTATTTATTATTAACTATAGACTTATGTAAGATTTCAAGTTTAATAGGTTGCTGAATCCGTTCTACTAGCTTTTTTTTTGCTCTTTATAAATTGCTGTCACTGGTCGACGCTGGGGCATTGGGCCTCCACCTACCTCTTAGACCGGCTTCCTTTTTAGCCGCTCTGAGGGGTGAGTAATTAGCCCTTAACATGGGCTATACTTTTGAAAAAAAATTGAATGATGGAGGGGGGGTTCTTGTTCTTCACCTCATTCTGGGCCTAGATTAGGCCTTCAATTACTTTGCGTTTTGCTAATGTGCATATGTAATTGTTATTTTTTTTTTCTCTGTCTTTTCTGTCCCCTTTTTCTTTCAGCCTATCTTCCAATGAAAGGTTTTTATGAGGTACTCTTACTAATAACGATCTCATTACTGGTGATTTATCCTATCTGGCTCATGATTTTTCTCATACTGTGTTTGGTAGGGTACGGAGGTTTGCATGTTGATTTTCTCGGCACCATGGCGGGTACTAAAAGTAACTCTCCTTCCCTCCGGGTTATTACTCATAACACACAGGGGTTGAACTCCCCAATGAAGAGGCGGAAGACTTTTCAGGAATACCGCTCCTGTCACATAGATGTAGTGTTCTTACAGGAGACTCATTTCCCGCAGCGATACTCCCCTTCGTTACTACATGCTCACTTCCCAGTGTTTTATTTGGCAAGTGCCAAGAATAAGACCAGAGGAGTTGCAATCTTGTTCTCTAAACATTGTAATTTTTATTTTCAGAAGGAGTGTGTGGATCCGGAGGATCCTTTTATATCCTACTATGCTATACTATCCTACTCATATTCTCTATGGATAACATGATAAAACCGAGATATCAATATCAAATGTATTATACTCCTTAAAGGTAATTTGAGATGTGGAAGAGTGCTAACTTTACTTGTGCTAGTTAGCAAACACAACCTTCTTTCATATAGTGTGGGAATGTGAAAGGTTGGACCTTTTTGGTGGGAGGTTACAAATTTCATAGCAGAAACCTTTCAGCTCCCAAATGTAATTAACCCCCTGACTTGTTTACTTAGCATTATTAAGCATATAGAAGTGGATCGTGCCACAATAATATTTTTCCGACTCTCAGGCTGGGTTCACATATGAGCTGCATGCAGTTCACAGCAGGGGTCCGGTGCATCCTAGTTCACCATTTCAGGTCCGATTTCAGCCCGAATTCTGGGCTGAATTCAGACCTGAAACTGACCAAAAGACACACAATGTTTTTGTGCAAAACGGTCCTCCTGCAGAGATCAAAATCTCCTGCTATTGCGAATTGGATGCGGAGGACCCGTAATGGTAATAGTGTGAACCCAGCCTTACACGTACGTCCGGCCGGCGCATTTTTTTACGTAGTTTGCGTTCGGCTTTTTCCGGGTATAGTTACCCCTGCTATATGAGGCGTATCCTATGTTAAGTATGGCCATCATTCCCGCGTCGAATTTTGAAAATGTTAAATCGTTTGCGTAAGTCGTTCGCGAATAGGGCTTTGCATAGAATGACGTCACCGTCGTAAGCATTGGCTTGTTCCGGTTTAATTTCGAGCATGCGCACTGGTATACCCCCACAGACGGCGCATGCGCCGTTCAAAAAAACGTAATTTACGTCGGTTCACGACGTATTAACATAAAACATGCCCCCATTACATACATTTGAATTGCGCACCCTTACGCCGCCTAAGTTATACTACGCCGCCGTGAAATCGGCGGGAAATCTACGTCTACGTCGGACGGAGAGAAGCGCCGTGCTTTGTGGATCTGGCCCTTAGTCTAGTATTAGTCTAGATTGGAAAACGCCAATCAATAATGCAATACCACTACACAAACTGACATACAGTATAAAGCTAAAAGAATGCCAATGAAGTTTGAAAAAGTATGGTTCAGATGGGTTGAAACAAGGGATATGGTCAATACATTGAGTTAAATGTGAGACAGAAATAAACATTGACAAAAAATACAGCTGTTGGGCCTCTGTGAAGCTGTTATGGAGAACATATTCAGGGGATTTAGGTCACTTTTTAGGTTTGTTAGATTTGTTAAAGCATTCCATGGTTTGGGTTATTGTTTTTATAGCTCAGTGAGCAATAACTGTTCTTCATACAAGCAATAAAATAAAATCTCATGGCTCATGTCATTAATTACAGGATATGGGGAATGATAGCCACAAAACCAATGAAGATCTTTCCCATGAAGTCTAGATGCGCTCTATGTAATGTAATTTATTTATGGACTTATTTTGACTGTTTTAGGTTTTTACTTGATGTGATTTGATACCCATGTATTGCAGTACATTTCTCTTCTGTAACTATTCCCTTACTATGGCAAGAAAACTGTGTTGCTTTGTTTTCAGCATGCTTAAAAAAGTATGATTACAGAGCTGCATTATTTGTGCATTTTATATCTGCCTAGAGTTCAACTTTAAGACCCCATTCACACCTGAGCGTTTTATAGCTTGAAGCCTGAAGCTACAAAATGCTGGAGGGCAAAAAATCTATTATTCTCTATTAGGGGTGTAAAATGTAATCGCTGCATCGGTGCATCGCGATTCGGGTGTCCTCTGACCACCTCCTGTATGCCATCCTCTGACCACCTCCTGTATCCTGTATGCCATCCTCTGACCACCTCCTGTATCCTGTCCGCCAACCTCTGACTACATCCTGTATCCTGTATGCCATCCTCTGACCACCTCCTGTATGCCATCCTCTGACCACCTGTTCTGTACCCTGTCCGCCATCCTCTGACCACCTGTTCTGTACCCTGTCCGCCATCCTCTGACCACCTGTTCTGCACCCTTTCCGCCTCTCCTGTAGCATGTCCGCAGTCTCTGATCATCTCCTTTAGTATTTTGGGGGGAGAGCCATTCGCACTTGCGCTGCAATCGTGATGCATCGCGGAATCGAATCGAATCTGATCGTGGACTTGATAATCGTAATCGCATCGAATCGTGAGACCGGTGAAGATGCGCAGCCCTATTCTCTATGGAGATAGTTCACATCTCCACTCCAAAACGCCTGAAGCCAGAATCTCTAAAACGCCTGAAGCTCAAACAAGTTCTGGGACTTTTTTTTAGGCAGATTTGGGCGTTTTTCAGGTTTTACATTGGTGACCATTTGAACTGTACAAAATCGTGGCAAAAACGCGGTAAAAAAATGACGCAAAAATCGTGACTTTCTGCCTGAAAACGCTATGCTCAGGTGTGAATGGGGCCTAATGTAAAAATGCAATAGTTTTATAGTTAGGTTGAGTACTAAACCATCTAGTTCAACAATATAAACTAGAAAAGATACAATTTCTGGGGAAATTGTGCGACGTGGTCTTGCCTCCACCAATACTCCTGACTGGAGACGGTGCCCCTGGAGATGTAAATGTGATCCAACAGTGTGTCAATCCAGTTCGATCCATTGCCCCATCAAAAACTGCTCCATAAAAAACTACCCCATCAAAACTGCACCATCCTATTTGCCCCATCAAAAACTGGTTGCTATGGAGGGTTGCTATGGACTAGTTGCTATGGACGGGTTGCTATGGACTGGTTGCTATGGAGTGGTTGCTATTGAGTGGTTGCTTTGAACTGGTTGCTATGGACGGTTGCTATGGACTGGGTGCTATGGACTGGTTGCTATGGAGGGCTGCTGTGGACTGGTTGCTATGGAGGGTTGCTATGGACTGGTTGCTATGGAGGGTTGCTATGGACTGATGGCTATGGACTGGTTGCTATGGATGGGTTGCTATGGACGGTTGCTATGGACTGGTTGCTATGGACGGTTGCTATGGACTGGTTGCTATGGACTGGTTGCTTTGGACTGGATGCTATGGAGGGTTGCTATGGAATGGTTGCTATGGACGGTTGCTATGGAGTGGTTGCTATGGAGGGTTGCTATGGACTGGTTGCTATGGACGGTTGCTATGGAGGGTTTCTATGGACTGGTTGCTATGGACTGGCTGCTATGGACTGGCTGCTATGGACTGGTTGCTATAGACGGTTGCTATGGAGTGGTTGTTATGGAGGGTTGCTATGGAATGGTTGCTATGGAGTGGTTGCTATGGACTTGTTGCTATAAACTGGCTGCTATGGACTGGTTGCTATGGACCGTTGCTCTGGATTGGTTGCTATGGACTGGTTGCTATGGAGGGTTGCTATGGACTGGTATCTATGGACTGATGGCTATGGACGTTTGCTATGGACTGGTTGCTATGGACTGGTTGCTATGGAGTGGTTGCTATGGACGGTTGCTCTGGATTGGTTGCTATGGACGGTTGCTATGGTCTGGTTGCTATGGACTTTTTGCTATGGATGGTTGCTATATGCAGAGTATGCAGAAGTTACGCAGAGCCAAAAAAAACAGAGCCATATCACCTCACATCTGTGTGGGAGTAGCTATAGAAAGCCCTCACAGCTGTGTGGGAGTAGCTATAGAAAGCCCTCACAGCTGTGTGGGAGTAGCTATAGAAAGCCCTCACAGCTGTGTGGGAGTAGCTATAGAAAGCCCTCACAGCTGTGTGTATGAAGGTATTTACCGTACAGAAAACACCTCACAGAAAACACCTCTCAGAAAACACCTCACAACTACCTCACAACTGTGTGGGAGGAGCTATAGAATCCCCTTACAGCTGTGCATGAGGAGTTTTAATTACCTCAGCGTCTCCTAGGAAACCAATGTAAACATATGCAAACACACTCTAAGCAGACTCAGATTCTTGCTTTTTTTTTTGAATACTTGTCCTTCAAATGGTTGTATTTTAAAAACTATAAATCGTACAGCGAATATCTTTATATTTTACGAATCACAAGACCCAGACCTACATTTTGATGTATAGTATGTCTCTAAAATAATAAAATTGAAGGCACAGTCGCAGTTTACAAATTCCCCAGCAAGTTTTAGTTTTCTAAACTTTGACCTCCATTGACTTCCATTGAAATAATGGATGGCGTAGGTTGCAAACAAATTGTCATATTGTGAAAACGGTTTGATCAATCGCTTAGCTGTGAACACATGTAGTGGCAGCAGGGATAGCTGAACGTTTTGATATAAGATTTGTGTAGGTCAGCTTGAAAATGAGGGAGTGGTTGCAGTTTACAAATCATGTCTTGATTTTTCAGTTTCTGACATTCCACACTGTACCTCTCCCCATTCATTCCTATGGGAAATTTTCGCCGCAAAAATTACGATATTTCGCGAACGATTTGGCGAAACGTTCCACAAAGTAATAGCACACCATTTTGGATCAATCCGCACGTTTCGATATATTACTCGTCTATGTAGTGTAAAAACTGTGGGAGGAGATACCGTTTAAAATTTGTCTATAATAATAAGAATAATATATATGTGAGATAACAATAAGTGCTCTTGCTATGCAAGACCACTTAATAAAGTAAGTACATAGAAAACCACCATATACAGGATCCTATACCCACATGTGATCCAGATGAAGAAAAAAAAACAATAAAGCATGGTCCAGTTTGCTCCAGCGGTGTGGGGGACATCTCTTATCTCCCAGGAGGCAATCAGGTTTTCCCTGAATCAACAATTTGTGGTGTTATTACAGTGCCTATCAATTTTAACATCCAGTTATGTTTTGCGCATTCCCAGCTGTCATTGACATCCACAGTGCAGCGATGCCACAGAGCACTCAGTAATGCTGTGACTCCACAATGTACAAAATATGTCTGCAAAGTGGAAAAATTGTAAAAGCTGTTATGTCACCACAATATCCTGTAAGTTTTGCAACCATCTTTGTCATGGAAGTGCAAGGTCTGCAACCTACAGCTTGTGATATCTTGCTGTAAGTACATATGGGGAAGGCTTGATCAAGCCCAGCTGGTATGAAACAGAACTACTGGTAATGTACATTTTTAGGGAGCAGGAACCAATGATCAAAATATACTTCAATATCATGCTACAGATTAGTCTTTGTTGCATGATAGAACATTTGTGTGGAACTACCCTATTACACTCATAGCCAATCAAAGTAAGCCACCCACATTTATTCCATAGTGCATAAAATACTTCCAATTAAAACTTTCCTTGCAGCTGCCTGTAAATAGTGCCATTGGACCAAAGGGTAATTCTGTTACTATTAAAAAAAAAAGCAATGTTAAAGCACACCATAGGAAAAACATTGAGGGTGTAATTTCTGCCATTGGAAACTGACTTTTTGGTCCTGAATGTTAACGGGTCCATCCCAGTATGTCATTATTTACCATAGTTTGCACAGGTGAAATATCTCTGTATTCAGATTTGTCAGAAAGATTACATAATTTTCTTCAAAAAACAATGCTTGTTGTGTGGAATATAATTATAACCATGGACAGACATTAATATCTAAACCGCTGGCAACAAAATTAAGTACATCCCTAAGTGAAAATTTCCAAATTGGGCCCAAAGTGTCAATATTTTGTGTGGCCACCATTATTTTCCAGCACTGCCTTAACGCTCTAGGGCATAGAGTTCACCAGAGCTTCACAGGTTGTCACTGGAGTCCTCTCTCACTCGTCCATGACAACATCATGGAACTGGTGGATGATAGAGACCTTGCGCTCCTCCATGACGACTGAATATGTGAGGGGTGTACTCACTTTTGTGAGATACAGTATGCCCGGTATCACCTAACCCACTAACAGGACTAAGGTTACTGCCTTACCTATGAAACCATATCAGCCACCTTGGGTCTGACAGTGTGGGCCTACAAGTGGGCTTGTCACATGAACTACAGTATACAGTATGTCTGCTGCTTGACTATGGTTATGTTATGTAAAAAACAGTTTTACCAGAGAGTGCACCCGCAAAGAAAGCTACAGAGTATAGGAGAGCTCTACATATTACCATATAGCACAAGGTATATCAACAGGGTCAGGTAACTTGCAATTTTTGTTTTGTTTTTTGATAGTACAACTGAGACATCATAAGTAATATTGTATACCACTAGAGGGAGCTCTAGTCTGTAAATTATATTTGCAGTGCAGTAAAACCTTGGTTTGAGAGTAACTTGGTTTGAGAGCGTTTTGCAAGACAAGCAACATGTTTTAATACATTTTGCCTTGATATACAAGCGATGTCTTGATATAAGAGTAGCGTCATGTCACAACTGAGTATAAAAAAAGAAGAGAGGAGCCTTTAAGTGTAGCAATATGGTTACATTTAATAAAGGTACAACATCTAGCAAGCAACTTATTGCTACACTTAGAGGTGCCTCTCTTCTCTTTTATACCCTGTAAAAAAAATGCTTTGATATACAAGTCCTTCCCACAGAGCTGATTATTCTGTGATTGGCCGCAGCCAAAGTCGTCTGTCCTGGGGGCAACTTTAAGTCGCGTTGTAAGTTGCTCAAAGTCATGGTAAAGTCACGCTGAAGTCGTCTCCAAATCGCCTTGCAAAGTCACGCTGTAAGTCGAATTGCCCCTGTGTGAACTGGCACTTATACTGTGCCTCAACAGATTGTTGCTGTTCTCCCTGTATAAACATCTCTGGGGAAGCATGTTTATTAAGACTGGCACTTCTTTTCTTCAATGGAGAAGAGACTAAAATATTATATGCCGTGAACAGCCATGATCTGCAGAAAAGTGAGGTGAGTGCTTGTGAAGATGAAGGGTTCATGTACTTCTCACTGAAAAAAAGAGAGAGCAGGAAAAATAAAGCATGATATATATATATATATATATGTGTATATATATATATATATATTTATATATATATATATATATATATATATATATATATATATATATATATATATATATATATATATATACACAAACACACTATATTACCAAAAATATTGGGACGCCTGCCCTTACACGCACATTTAATGGCATCCCAGTCTTAGTCCGTAGGGTTCAATATTGAGTTGGCCCATCCTTTGCAGCTACAATAGTTTTAAATCTTGTGGGAAGGCTGTCCACAAGGTTTAGGAGTGTGTCTATGGGAATGTTTGATCATTCTTCCAGAAGCGCATTTGTGAGGTCAGGCACTGATGTTGGACGAGATGGCCTGGCTCACAGTCTCCGCTCTAATTCATCCCAAAGGCATTCTATCGGGTTGAGGTTAGACTGTTAGGCCTCGTACACACGGCCAAGGAACTCGACGGGCGAAACACATCGTTTTGCTCGTCGAGTTCCTTGTGAAGCCGCCGAGGATCTCGGCGAGCCAACTTTTCCCATTGCCATCGGGGAAAGAGAAGACATGCTTTCTTTTTGGCCCGACGAGATCCTCGGCGGTTTCCTCGTTGAAAAGTGTACACACAACCGGTTTCCTCGGCAAAAAAAAAAACCCAGCGAGCTTCTTGATGGTTTTTGCCGAGAAACTCGGCCGTGTGTACGGGGCCTTAGACTTGTACAGGCCAGTCAAGTTCCTCCACCCCAAACTTGCTCGTCCGTGTCTTTATGGACCTTTGGGTCCCAACGGACAGTACCCTTCAGGAGTATGATATATTTTGAATACATTTTTTTTTCTGTTTAAAGAAACATATCCTAATTGTAAAAATAAGATTAAATATTTTTTTTAATAAAATTTCTATGGTATCTTAGGTAATGCACTAGGCATTTGCAAATAAAAGAACAAAAAAGTGCGCCTACTAAGTGCAGTATGTAAAAAAAGGGATACATGGCTACTCACATGTGAGTAGCCATTTGACTGAGTTTTATTAATAAATTGTATCCCTTTTTTTTACATACTGCACTTAGTAGGCACACTTTTTTGTTCTTTTATTTGCCTTTAAGAGTCTGCTTCACTCTCAAGGTGCTGCCAACAGTGTCAATGTATTTTAATTACATGCATGGACTTTCTATATATATCGGGACAATATTACTGCCATCATTAGACTATTGTGTGTAAAATTTATATACCCTGCATTTATTTCAGTCTTTTACCAACACTGTGGGGGTTATTTACGAAAGGCAAATCCACTTTGCACTACAAGTGCAACCTACAAGTGCAAAGTGCACTTGAAATTGCACTGAAAGTGCACTTGGAAGTGCAGTCGCTGTAGATCCGAGGGGGACATGCAAGGGAAATAAAAAACAGCATTTTAGCTTGCACATGATTGGATGATAAAATCAGCAGAGCTTCCCCTCATTTCAGATCTACTCCTCAGATTTACAGTGACTGCACTTCCAAGTGCACTTTCAGTGCAATTTGCACTTCTAGTTTGCACTTGTAGTGCAAAGTGGATTTGCCTTTCGTAAATAACCCCCAATGTGTGTTTGAACTTTCCTTTGCGCCATCTTTCTGTTCCTATTTACTAGGCATTTGCACCCTCCTTTTTTTCTGTTGTTTTGGAGTTTTCCCGCTCAAGGAGTGCATCATGGCCAAAATTACCATCTTCAACAGAGAGAGCGCTGAGGTCGCAGTCTTTTGGAGCTTTAATGCTTTAAAGATCTTTACAGCGTATCATTTGAGATTTAAAGTATAATCCAAATCACCAAAATCTCATAAAGTAATTTTAAAAGTTATTTTCAATCTTTTAAACTATACAGCTTTTATAAAGCTTATACCTTGTTCAGGTACTTTCTGTTATTGGGTAACAGCTTTCCTCCAATTGTGCTGTTTGCATTCCTAAATGCACAAAATATAACTGGAGATTAACATTTATAAGTAATAACACAGAGGATTGTTGATCCAGGGAAATCTGATTGCCTCCTGGGGGATCAGGAAGGTTATTGTTTTGCTTGCTGCAGCAAACTGCATGGCATAGTGTTTAGTATATATGGAGGTTTTCTATTTAACCTTTTCTCTAATGGTTGAACTGGATGGACTTTTTTTTAACCTTAAAGCGGTGGTTCCCCCTTAAAAACAACTTTTTCTTATTCCACTGCCCCCCCCACATTCCATCACGATTAATGCTCTTATTATTTTTTTCCTGCTGTACATACCTTAGTACAGCATATTCACCCGTGCATCCGGGTTGCGAGTCCCGCGGGAGTGGGCGTTCCTCACATGCTGTTGATTGACATTTTGCCCAAAAACGAGCTCACCCCCCGTCGCGTAAGCCGCGTCACGATTGGCGAAAGGAGCCGAACGGCGATGCGCAGTATAGCGCCGACTCGCCGTTCGGCTCCTTTCGCCAACCGTGACGCGGCTTACGCGACAGGGGGAGCTCGTTTTTGGGCAAAACGTCAATCAACAGCATGTGAGGAACGCCCACTCCCGCGGGACTCGCAACCCGGATGCACGGGTGAATATGCTGTACTAAGGTATGTACAGCAGGAAAAAAATAATAAGAGCCTTAATCGTGATGGAATGTGGGGGGGGCAGTGGAATAAGAAAAAGTCGTTTTTAAGGGGGGAACCACCGCTTTAACTATATAAATATGTAACAACCACACTATGTAAAAAAGTATTTTATTGAATAAGTAAATAAAAAACAAAAGCCCTTATGTAAATCCAACATTATCATGTTGTAGTGCTATCACCCCTAGTTTGTTTGCAAACAAAATCCAGAGAGAGATCTGTCCTTTAGTGTGACCATGGCTAAATTACAGATCCCCAACCATTCTTGAAGGTGTACATGTACATTGTACTGCATTCTCAACTTCATTTACAGACCTGAAAGACTTGGAGGTCCAGGACTTAAAGAAGCTTTCTTATATCTGGGAGCATGAGAGAAATAGAAGGGAATTGTTTAGTGCCAGGAGTTGAGTTTTTCTCAGATTATACCTTTGTTTCTGGGGCATAATGGTACTATTCACCCAAATGACCAGCTTGATGAATTTGTCAAAGGGTCCATCAAATTGCATATACAAGAGGTGTTTTTCTTGCACTGATGTTAAGCTGACCTATAATTTAGCAAAAAGGAGACCAATTCTTGATGTTTGATGCATCTACTAGCTCCTTAAAATACTATAGTCAGGCCACTGTAATGTGCTCTAAAGCTGAAGGACAGAATGATCTGTCAGGATAGATACAGGATTCTGGGATATAACGTTGAACCAGACATGTGAGGTCTGACAGATGGACATAGTTGCAAAGCAAATTGTAGGGCAGGACCTGCAAGAGAGAATATTGCCCTATAAATGGCCTTTTATCCACTGAGTCTTTAAATACAGATATAAGAAATTGGCTTAAACAAATAATAATAAATAATATCAATATTATTATTAAACATCCATTTCTCACCGTTTGATAGGGGAATAATATACAGTGTAAAGAGTTAAACATGAACAGCCTAACTACTGGTAAGGAAATAGTACACAGATATGACAAAACCAATCCTAGAGGCATATACTGTAAATCACAAGCACAGATCCATAACAACAATGCCTAATATCATCAAGCAATAAAACCCCTACACCATAGAAGACATACAGGACAATGACATTAGTAAAGTATATTAAAGCGGGAGTTCACCCGAAAAAAAAAATTTAACATTAGATTTAGGCTAATTAAGGAGAGCAGAAACGGGTATTTTTTTTAGAATCAATGCCGTACTTACCGTTGTAGAGATAGATATTCTCCCGCCGCTTCCGGGTATGATCTTCGGGACTGGGCGTTTCTATTTGATTGACAGCCTTCCGACGGTCGTATACAGCGCGTCACCAGTTGCCGAAAGAAGCCGAACGTCGGTGCGGCTCTATACGGCGCCTGCGCACCGACGTTCGGCTACTTTCGGAAACTCATGACGCGCTGTATGCGACGGTTGAAAGGCATTGATTTAAAAAAAATACCCGTTTCTGCTCCCCTTAATTAGCCTAAATCTAATGTTAAAAATTTATATTTTGGGTGAACCTCCACTTTAATAGTTAAAAGTTTTTCAGATATTACTGATCCCCAATGTCCCTCTGTCAAGTCTACCCGGTCAGATCTCTGCAGCCCGTTTCCCTCTCTCATTTTTATCCGAGTTACATCTATTCCCTATCATTGAGAAACCTCTGATTAGTCCAAACTGCACAATTATATCTTTCTCATGAAATTGATTAGATGGTAATTCAAGCCTCCTTTGATGTGATAACAATCCAATTTAAATTCTATTAATTAATTTGGGTCTCTCCCTGCCATTCAGAGTCATGGGGGCTGATTTACTATTCTCACTGCGCTGCGCTGCGCTGGTTCATGGCTTAATTAATACTCCGGGTGAAGCCTTAATTAGGCGCATGAACCAGCGTAGCAGCCGGTGCATTGCAAGTAATACAGGTGGTTCTCCAAAAATTTGCATATTGTTATAAAGTTCATTATTTTCTGTAATGTACTGATAAACATTAGACTTTCATATATTTTAGATTCATTACACACAACTGAAGTAGTTCAAGCCTTTTATTGTTTTAATATTGATGATTTTGGCATACAGCTCATGAAAACCCAAAATTCCTATCTCAAAAAATTAGCATATTTCATCCGACCAATAAAAGAAAAGTGTTTTTAATAAAAAAAAAGTCAACCTTCAAATAATTATGTTCAGTTATGCATTCAATACTTGGTCGGGAATCCTTTTGCAGAAATGACTGCTTCAATGCGGCGTGGCATGGAGGCAATCAGCCTGTGGCACTGCTGAGGTGTTATGGAGGCCCAGGATGCTTCGGTAGCGGCCTTAAGCTCATCCAGAGTGTTGGGTCTTGCGTCTCTCAACTTTCTCTTCCCAATATCCCACAGATTCTCTATGGGGTTCAGGTCAGGAGAGTTGGCAGGCCAATTGAGCACAGTAGTAATACCATGGTCAGTAAATCATTTACCAGTGGTTTTGGCACTGTGAGCAGGTGCCAGGTTGTGCTGAAAAATGAAATCCTTATCTCCATAAAGCTTTTCAGCAGATGGAAGCATGAAGTGCTCCAAAACCTCCTGATAGCTAGCTGCATTCACCCTGCCCTTGATAAAACACAGTGGACCAACACCAGCAGCTGACATGGCACCCCAGACCATCACTGACTGTGGGTACTTGACACTGAACTTCAGGCATTTTGGCATTTCCCTCTCCCCAGTCTTCCTCCAGACTCTGGCACCTTGATTACCGAATGACATGCAAAATTTGCTTTCATCCGAAAAAAGTACTTTGGACCACTGAGCAACAGCCCAGTGTTGCTTCTCTGTAGCCCAGGTCAGGCGCTTCTGCCGCTGTTTCTGGTTCAAAAGTGGCTTGACCTGGGGAACGCGGCACCTGTAGCCCATTCCCTGCACACGCCTGTACACGGTGGCTCTGGATGTTTCTACTCCAGACTCAGTCCACTGCTTCCGCAGGTCCCCCAAGGTCTGGAATCGGTCCTTCTCCACAATCTTCCTCAGGATCCGGTCACCTCTTCTCGTTGTGCAGCGTTTTCTGCCACACCTTTTCCTTCACAAAGACTTCCCACTGAGGTGCCTTGATACAGCACTCTGGGAACAGCCTATTCGTTCAGAAATTTCTTTCTGTGTCTTACCCTCTTGCTTGAGGGTGTCAATGATGGCCTTCTGGACAGCAGTCAGGTCGGCAGTCTTACCCATGATTGCGGTTTGGAGTAATGAACCAGGCTAGGCGTTTTTAAAAGCCTCAGGAATCTTTTGCAGGTGTTTAGAGTTAGTTAGTTGATTCAGATGATTAGGTTAAGAGCTTGTTTAGAGAACCTTTTCATGATATGCTAATTTTTTGAGATAGGAATTTTGGGTTTTCATGAGCTGTATGCCAAAATCATCAATATTAAAACAATAAAAGGCTTGAACTACTTCAGTTGTGTGTAATGAATCTAAAATATATGAAAGTTTAATGTTTATCAGTACATTACAGAAAATAATGAACTTTATCACAATATGCTAATTTTTTGAGAACCACCTGTATGTAAAGCCGCCGCCGAATTCCCCTATAGAAGTCTATGGGAGAAATCAAAAGTGTTAATTTTAAAGGCTAATATGCAAGTTTTGTCCTAAAAAGTGTTTGAGGACCTGGGTACTGTCCCAGGGGACATGTATCAATGCAAAAAAAAGTTTTAAAAACTGCCGTTTTTTCGGGAGCAGTGAATTTAATAATGCTTAAAGTGAAACAATAAAAGTGAAATCTTTCTTTAAATTTCGTACCATGGGGGGGGTGCTTCGCCGATTTCTGCCGGGGGAGGGCGCCTTCCCCCGGTCTTTCCGGTGCCTCGTTTTCTGCCGGGGGTGCGCCAACCCCCCGGTCTTTTCTCTGCTGTCTTGTCGTTCCCTCTTCTGCCTGTCTCCTCCGCGGAGCCCAGGGCTTTCTTTCCGATTTCTTCTCTGTTCCCTCTTCTGCCTATCTCCTCCTGGGGGGCAGGGCTTTCTTCTCTGTTCCCTCTTCTGCCTGTCTCCTCCGGGGGACAGGGCTTCTCTTGGTGCCTTCTTCCTTCTTCTCTTCCAGCGATGTTGACACGACGAGCTCTGCCGCTGTTATGGCGTCTGAGCGGACCTCGTCGACATATATAGGCATAGGGAGTGGTCACCGGGTGATGCCACCTCAAACTTTGTGACATCACATTCCCATCATGCCCCGGGAATGTGATGTCACATGGGTTAAGGTCGCAGAGTGGCATCAGCCGGTGACCACGCCCTATGCCTATATAAGTCGATGCGCACCACTCAGACGGCATTACAGCGGCAGAGCTCGTCGTGTCAACATTGCTGGAAGAGAAGAAGGAAGAAGGCACCTAGAGAAGCCCTGTCCCCCGGAGGAGACAGGCAGACGAGGGAACAGAGAAGAAAGCCCTGCCCCCCCCCCCGGAGGAGACAGGCAGAAGAGGGAACAGAGAAGAAAGCGGAAAGAAAGCCCTGGGCTCCGCGGAGGAGACAGGCAGAAGAGGGAACGACAAGACAGCAGAGAAAAGACCGGGGACTTGGCGCACCCCCTGCAGAAAACGAGGAAGAAGAGCGGGGCCCCGGCGGAAGGCACCGGAAAGACCAGGGGAAGGCGCCCTCCCCCAGCAGAAATCGGCGAAGCCCGGATGCCCCCCCTAATGTAAAAGAGCTTAAAGGGGTTGGGGGGCCCCGGCGGAAGGCACCGGATAAAACCGAGGGATGGCGCCCTCCCCCGGCAGAAATCAGCGAAGGCCAGGGCCCCGGCGGAAGAGAGAAGACCGGGAGAGAAGACACCCCCCCTTGTAAAAGAGCTTAAAGAAGAAAGAGGGGGCCACGGAGCTGACTAATAAATTATTTTAAAAATCTGTGTGGTGTGTTTTTTTTACTTTAAATTTTCCCCCAGGTGAATGGGTAGGGGTACGATGTACCCCATACTCATTCACATAGGGTGGGGGGCCGGCATCTGGGGGCCCCCTTATTAAAGGGGGCTCGCAGATTCCGATAAGCCTCGCCCGCATACCCCGACAACCAACGGCAAGGGTTGTCGGGAAGAGGCTCTTTGTCCCTATCGACATGGGGACAAGAGTGCTTTGGGGTGAGGGGGGCAGTGCCCCCTCCCCCAAAGCACACACTCCCCCATGTTGAGGGCATGCGGTCTTGTACGGCTCAGGAGGGGGGGCGCTCGCTCGTCCCCACCCCCATTCCTGTCCGGCCAGACTGCGTGCTTGGGATAAGAGCTTGGTCTGGATCTGGGGGGAACCCCACGCTGGTTTTCGGCGTGGGTTTAACCCCTTATGTTCCAGACCAAGCCTAAGAGCCTGGTATGCACTTGGAGGGGAACTCGTGCCGGTTTTTGCTTTGAAATTTGGCGCGGAGTTCCCCTTCATGGTCAGCGCAAGCTGAAAACAGGTCGGCCTTTCACGTACGCCGACTCTAGCTGCGCAATCACAGCTACGCTGCTTGGTATTTACCAAGATTTTCCCAGCGTAGTGAGTCGGCGTGCGTGAAAGGACGTATTTGCCCCACACGCATGCGCAGTATGCAAATAAACCTCCCGGAGGTTTATTACTACTTGCGGCGTACGGCGCTCGATTTCACTTTCAATTCAAAAAACACTTTCACTTTCAATTCGGCCCGGGAAACTAACCTCCCCACTTCACCTCACATCTCCCCCAATAAACTCCCGCCCAAACCCCGTCTATTTACATTTCTAAATGCCGTAAGCCAGGTCTATACAGGCGCACCATGCGCCCTCTCTTGGACGTACTAGGCATTATAGTAAATAAGGAAATACACTGCACTGGCAGCGTATTTCTTTAGTAAATGTCAAAACGGCTGCTATGCCTGGCTTTGCTCCATGAGTCATGGAGCAAAGGCTTGGTAAATCAGCCCCACGGTGTCTTTTCTACCAGATACATAGATAGATAGATAGATAGATAGATAGATAGATAGATAGAGCAGGAAGGCTAGTCAGTATAGTTAAATTTGCAGTGTATAGAGGATATATATACATCCTAGCGTTGTACATATATTTATACACTGTATAGCTTAGCTAGATCAGCTATTCCTATTGTTAGGCAATTTCTTTGTGCTAGCTGCAGTGCTCTAACGTGTTGTATTGCCTGCATGCAGTTTAGTTTAAACTTAAACATAGTACTCAGTGTTAGTGGACGTGTGCTATTTAATTGCACACATACACGCAGTTTCTGTTACTGCATGACATGTGTGCTATATAATTGCACATACACGCATTAGCTGTTACTACACGTGTGTTATTTATTTGCACATAAACGCAGTCGCTGTTAATGCACGTGTGCTGTGTTTTTGGCCATAAACGCAGTCTATCTTACTGCACGTTTGCTGTGTTTTTGCCCATGAACGCAGTCGATCATACTGCACGTTTGCTGTGTTTTTGGCCATAAACTCAGTCGATCTTACTATACGTTTGCTGTGTTTTTGCCCATAAACGCAGTCGATCTTACTGCACGTTTGCCGTGTTTTTGCCCATAAACGCAGTCGATCATACTGCACGTTTGCTGTGTTTTTGGCCATAAACTCAGTCGATCTTACTGCACGTTTGCTGTGTTTTTGCCCATAAACGCAGTCGATCTCACTGCACATTTGCTGTGTTTTTGGCCATAAACTCAGTCGATCTTACTGCACCTTTTCTGTGTTTTTGCCCATAAACGCAGTCGATCTTACTATACATTTGCTGTGTTTTTGCCCATAAACGCAGTCGATCTTACTGCACGTTTGCTGTGTTTTTGCCCATCAACTCAGTCGATCTTACTATACGTTTGCTGTGTTTTTGCCCATCAACTCAGTCGATCTTACTATACGTTTGCTGTGTTTTTGCCCATCAACGCAGTCGATCTTACTGCACGTTTTCTGTGTTTTTGCCCATCAACTCAGTCGATCTTACTATACGTTTGCTGTGTTTTTGCCCATCAACTCAGTCGATCTTACTATACGTTTGCTGAGTTTTTGCCCATAAACGCAGTCGATCTTACTGCAAGTTTGCTGTGTTTTTGCCCATAAACTTAGTCGATCTTACAATACGTTTGCTGTGTTTTTGCCCATCAACTCAGTCGATCTTACTATACGTTTGCTGTGTTTTTGCCCATAAACTCAGTCGATATTACTATACGTTTGCTGTGTTTTTGCCCATAAACGCAGTCGATCTTACTGCACGTTTGCTGTGTTTTTGCCCATCAACTCCGTCGATCTTACTATACGTTTGCTGTGTTTTTGCCCATAAACGCAGTCGATCTTACTGCACGTTTGCTGTGTTTTTGCCCATCAACTCCGTCGATCTTACTATACGTTTGCTGTGTTTTTGCCCATAAACGCAGTCGATCTTACTGCACGTTTGCTGTGTTTTTGCCCATAAACGCAGTCGATCTTACTATACGTTTGCTGTGTTTTTGCCCATAAACGCAGTCGATCTTACTGCACGTTTGCTGTGTTTTTGCCCATAAACGCAGTTGCTCTTACTGGACAGGTGCCGTTTATTTCTGATTTTGTCCTGTGCAGGCTATTAAAATGTCTGGAAGGACAACAAAGAAAGGCAGAGAGTCACGAGGGCAAGCAGGCTCTGCATCTAAAGGCAACGCTGGTGGTGGACACGGTGCATCCTCTTCAGGACGTGGCCGCCTGACACGCTCGTCATTGTTTTCGGGAGCTGGCCGTGTTGAGCCCCAACATACAGAGAAATTAGTAGAGTGAATGACCAAGCCGTCCTCATCCTCCTCATCCTCTCTCACCCAGGCTGAGCTTAGTTTATCTGGCAAAGCAGCTGCCAAGGCGTCCTCTTCCTTCTGCACAATGGCATCACACAATCCTTCCCTAGTCCCACCATGTCCTCCTGAGGAGTCCCCCGAACTGTTTCAACACAGTGTTGGGTACATGCTACATGAAGATGCGCAGCGTTCTGAAGGCTCCGATGACGGAACACAGATAGAGGAAGGCATTGATGTGAGCCCAGAGAGAGCGGGTGCCCGAGAGGGACAGCAATATGGCAGTCATGTTCCCCCAGCTGCAGCATACTGCCAGGTTTTCGACAGTGATAAGGAGGGAGGGGATGATGAGGTCACTGACTCTACCTGGGTGCCTGATAGGAGAGAGGAGGAGGAAGAGGAGGAGGAGGAGGAAGAGGCACAGGCACATCTCCAAATAGGCAGGATGCCCTCCAGGGGACAGCTTAAGGGCAGCACACCAACTGCATTACATCGCAGAGCTACGCCTGTGCAGGGCGCTGCTGCGTCTCAACGGTACTGCAAAAGTTCTTTGGTGTGGGCCTTTTTTGAGACATGTGCATCAGATCGCACCGTTGCTATTTGCAACATATGTCTCCAGCGTATCTCGCGTGGCCAAAACATCACCGCTTGGGCACCACATGCTTGACCAGATATATGTCGACCTGCCATTCAGTTCGTTGGCAAGCATACCAGAAAGACCCACACCAAAGAACAAAGCGGACCTCCCCTTGCCCCTCATCAGCTGGGAGCTCCAACCCCACAAGACCCTCAGTCCTCTCTGAAGCCTGCACTGATAGGACTGAAGGTGTAGAAATAGGTGTGTCACAACCTAGTGGTACATGCGGAAAATCTACTGATGGTAGCAGACAAATTTCCCTGCCCCAGCTGCTGCAGCGCCGAAAGAAGTACTCTCCCAGCCATCCACATGCCCAGCGGCTGAATGCTAGCTTAGCGAAATTGCTAGCACTTCAACTGCTACCTTTTCAGTTGGTAGGTTCTGCCCCCTTCCATGAGTTTGTGCAATGTGCGGTACCTCAGTGGCAAGTACCCAAACGCCACTTTTTCTCACGGAAGGCGATTCCCGCTCTCTATCGGCATGTGGAAGGCAATGTCCATGCCTCGCTGGACAGGGCGGTCAGTGGTAAGGTGCATCTTACCGCTGACTCATGGTCCAGCAGGCATGGACAGGGACGTTACCTCTCTTTCACGGAGCATTGGGTGACTCTGCTGGCAGCTGGAAAGGACGCAGGGCAAGGTACAGTAGTGTTGGAGGTTGTTCCGCCACCACGCCTCCAAAACACTACTACTGGTTGTGACACACCTCTCTCCTCCACCCCCTCCTCTTATTCTTCCTCTGTGGCCTCTTCCTGTGCTGATGTTTCCTCTGAACCAGCCGTGCTCCGTAGGCGTACGAAGGGCTACGCAGGAATACATGCCAAGAGATGCAATGCGGTGCTAGAGCTGGTGTGCTTGGGAGACAGGAGCCACACTAGGGCAGAGGTTCTGTCAGCTCTACAGGGGCAGGCTCAGAGGTGGTTGACGCCACGCCAGCTTAAGCCAGGAATGGTGGTTAGCGACAATGGCACCAACCTCCTCTCTGCCCTGCGACAGGGAAAACTGACCCATGTGCCCTGTTTTGCTCATGTTCTCAATTTGGTGGTGCAGCGGGTCTTGGGCAGGTACCCGGGCTTACAGGATGTCCTGAAGCAGGCCAGGAAAGTCTATGTGCATTTCCGAAGGTCATACAATGACACTTCTCGGCTGACAGACCTCCAAAGGGAATACAACCTGCCCAAGAACCGCCTAATCTGTGACATGCCCACCAGATGGAACTCTACATTGGCCATGCTGCAGCGGCTGCACACGCAGCAGAGGGCCATTAATGAGTACCTGTGCCAATATGGCAGCAGAACTGGGTCAGGGGAGCTTGGGTTTTTTCCCCCACACCAACGCGCCTGACGCTTTGATCAGGGATGCATGCACTGTCCTGTCACCATTTGAGGAGGCCACGAGGATGGTGAGCAGTGACAGTGCATGCATCAGTGAGACTGTCCCTCTTATTCACCTGTTGGAGCACACTCTACGTGGAATAATGGACAGGGCCCTTGAGGCAGAACAGAGGGAGGAAGAGGAGGACTTCCTTACCTCTCAAGGCCCCCTTTATCCAGACAGTGGTCCTGCATGCCCGCCTACCACACAGGAAGAGGACGAGGTGGAGGAGGAGGAGGAGGAGGAGGAAGATTGTATCAGCAGCATGGAGGTGGAGCCTAGCACTCAGCAGCAGCAGTCTTCAAGGGATCACTTACAGTCCCATGGAACCCGTTGACTTTTACGTGGCTGGGATGAAGTGGCTGCGGATCCTGTCGTCCTCAGTGACCCAGAGGACTGTGCCCCGAATGCCTCAGCAAACCTACGCTGCATGGCCTCCCTGATCCTACAAAGCCTGCATAAGGATCCTCATGTTCGTGGTATCAAGGAGAGGGATCATTACTGGCTGGCAACTCTCCTTGATCCATGTTACAAGAGTATGGTTGCGGAGCTTATCTTGCCGTCGTAGAGAAAGCAGAAGATGAAACATCTTCGGGAGGCCTTGCAGAAGGCTCTGTGCAACGCGTTCCCAGAACCTGAGGGATTACCAAATCCTGTTCCTGGACAACGTGTTGCTGAGGCTTCGGTGAGTCACAGAAGGAGCGGTGGAGAAGGTGGCTGTCTGACCGATGCGTTCAGACAATTTTTTAGTCCGCAGCCCCAAGGTATGACCGGTTCCAGCAATCATCGCCAGTGTTTGATTTACATGGTGCGTGAATACCTAGGGGCAAGATCAGACTTGGACACCTTCCCCACCAAAAATCCTCTGGCATACTGGGTCTTGAGGATGGATCACTAGCCAGAGCTTGCACAGTACGCTATTGAGCTACTGGCTTGCCCTGCATCCAGCGTTCTTTCAGAACGCACATTCAGTGGTGCTGGAGGCTTTGTGACCGATCACAGGGTGCGCCTCTCCACCGACTCCGTTGATCGACTGACCTTCATAAAAATGAATCAGGCTTGGATCAACACCAGCTACCAAGCACCTGATGCAGATGTAACTGAATATTTTTTTTTAAATGACAGATCACTTGGAGACTGCCTATGCTGATGCTGAGTGACTGTCCTGTTCTGCTGCTGACTGAATATCCTTTTCCTCCTCACTGATCTTGCTGATAGCTAGTAAGAAAATGTTTGTTTCTGGGCTCCGCCACCAGTGCCTAAGGCCCAATGTTTCTGCCCCTGTTTAACAGGGGCGTCCAATAACAATTTTTGATGCAATACTTTGCATGTGGCTCTTTGCTGCGCTCCAATTACAGTATCTGAGGGGTTGCAGTGTTGTGTTGTGCCTAAGGCCCAATGTTTCTTCCCCTGTTTAACAGGGGCGTCCAATAACAATTTTTGATGCAATACTTTGCATGTGGCTCTTTGCTGCGCTCCAATTACAGTATCTGTGAGGGGTTGCAGTGTTGTGACACCGCCACCAGTGCCTAAGGCCAATTTTTCTGCCCCTGTTCTAGTAATTTTCTTTGTTTGATTATTTTCTAAATTGAGTTCATCCTAGCTTTCTCCTATGTTATCAAGGTGTCATGTTTATTTTCCTGTACTAAATACTCATCATTGTCAATGTAAACACCACAAATCTAGATTTGTTCTTTTAGGCAGCATTGATATAATAAGAAGCCACACATTGTTGAGTATCCAAAAATATTTATTGTATCACACTTAAAATGTGTCATTTTTATTTTTTCAAAAAATATCTTAATATAAATTCTTTCATTTTTTTTTTTTTGGTCAAGAAATATTTTTTTTATTTGAAATATTTTCTACATCTTTTTTTTTTTTTCAATCCCTCCCCAGCACATCTATAAGATTCCTAATTTTTTGTTCCAGATTTCGCTCTTTATTTATAATATTCTCGAGGGCGAGGTTTGTTTCCTCTATTTCTGCCATGCAGGAATTTATCTCCCCAATTAGGACATGGGCACTGTAGGTGTCCACTCTGCCCCCAACAGCTCCGACACCTCCTGAAATTTGGGAAAAAAACAAGTATTAAAATTTAGCAGGCCTACATGTATTACCTGAAGCTGTGCTGTATGACACTGACCTGATGTGGTGGCATTTTGCAATTCCTGCACATTCGTCGAGGGTGGGGCTTGGCTCTGTGTGGGTTGGTCGGCTTCATTGCGCCCTATGAGATTGTAAAAAAAGGGATACATACATCAAAAAGATTAGAGGCCTGAAAGAGGAATATCAATCATTATTTTTAAAAAGTGTGGTACAATTGTCTGTTTTTACAATCCTTCTAAGCTTAACACAGGATTTTATCCATTACCAAAGCTGCTGCATTTCTCTATATTTGGCCAAGTTTCCTACATGGAAAAACAACAAGTATACCTCTGTGTGACACCCTAACTAGGTTGTTCTTGTGACCAACACTCAGTGCCGATCCTGACCTCCCTGGGGCCAGAAGCAAAATGACATAGCACATTAAAAATGAGAAGTGGGGGGCGCTGACGACAGTGACATGTCACATTAAAGAAAAAAGGATTTTTGTACTCACCGTAAAATCCATTTCTCTGAGTTCATAGACGGACACAGCCTTCATTGACCTTAGGGTTATGCTTCTTCCTACCAGGAGATTTAGGCAGAATTCTACAGCACTTAAGGTGTTAAAAACTTTCCTTCATGCCGCTCCTCCCAGGGGGCGTGGCTCCCCCAGGCATAACCCACACTCTGCTCTAGCAGCTTCAGTTCGTAAAAAGCAGTACAAACCAAGGAGGGGTGGGTGCTGTGTCCGTCTATGAACTCAGAGAAATGGATTTTACGGTGAGTACAAAAATCCTTTTTTCTCTTTCGTTCATAGACGGACACAGCCTTCATTGACCTTAGGGACGTCCCCAAGCAGTGTCAAAAAAATTCGAGGGGTGGGAAAAACAACACAGCAAAAACAGGTTACACCCCAAACAAAACCGGAGTTACTCAACGGAGGAACTCCAACCTTAAACTGCCGCCTGTAACACCCTGCGGCCGAAGGAGGCATCAGAAGATGCACACACATCCACCTTGTAAGACTTAGAAAAAGTGTGGAACGACGACCAGGTCGCTGCCATACACCCCTGTAACACAGAGGCATGATGCCAGAAAGCCCAAGAGGCCCCGATCGCCCTGGTCGAATGCGCCGTAACCCAAAAGGGAGGCGCCCGCCCCTTCAGGGCATAGGCCTGAAGCACAATCCGTCGGATCCACCCCGGAAAAAGGTGGCCGACGAGACTACCAGGCCCCCTGGTAGAACCAGCCAGCGACACGAACAGTGAGACCGACTTCCGGAACGGAATCGTAGCAGATAAGTACATTCGTAGGGCCCAAATCACATCCAGAGGATGTAAAGTGGCCACCTCCCTCCATTTCGGCCAAGGACATAAGGATGGAAGAACAATGTCCACACCAACGTGAAAAGCCGAAACGACCTTGGGGAGAAAAGACGGCTGCGCCGCAGCACCACCTCATCCTTATGGATGACCAAGTAGGGAGCCTTGCAAGACAAGGCCGCCAGTTCAGACAAACACTCGTCTGATCGAGGTAATTGCTACCAGAAAAAATCACAGTGGAAATGCCCACGACGAGCCATGGCCACGTGACAACGCAGACCTTCCTGGGCTGGAACCCAGAGTCAAATGCATGAAGGGCAGGTACTCTAGCACTGAGCTAAACCTGCTCCCTTCTCGTGACAGTCAACAAAAAACCTCCCGAATGTCCACAAAGGGAGCATCCAGAAGAATCAAAAGGACTAAATACAAGTCCCATGGGGGTAGTGGAGGGGCCATATGCCAGACCCCCAGAACAGACGTACGCACCAAGGAGTGCGACGCCAAGGCTCATTGAAAGTAACAGCCAGAGCAGAAAACTGACTCCCAACTGTACATAAGGCGAAAACCTGATCCACTCCCTGCTGTAAAAAACAGCAGAATCCTGGACACTACGTACGTACGTACGTACGTACGTACGTACGTACGTACGAGGGTGCCATTTCATCTCCTCACCAGAGATGCAGGCCCTCCATGTATGATGTAAATCCTACGTGAGGTAGACTACCGTGCCGGCAGCACAGTAGAGACCACCGAGCCCAATAGGCCTCGGGCCTTCAGCCCCAGGCTCTCAACAGCCACGTCACTAAGCCAGTGGCTGTAAAAACAGGGTGGAAGATTGGACCCTGTAACAGAAGATCAACCCCCAGGGGAAAATGCTAGGGGGCGTCAGCCACCAGACGCACCAGGTCCGCGTACCAGGAGCGACGCGGCCAATCTGGGGCAATCTGGATTGATAAAATACCCTCGGCTTCCACTCTGCGCAGCAGGCGAGGAAGAAGCTACCGAGGAGGGAAGGTTTAAAGCAGGCGATAGTGACCCCAAGGAGCCACCAACGCGCCTGACGGGTCAGCCCACGGGTCCCGTGACCTGGCCAAAAACATGGCACCTTCCGGTTGAGGCGGGACACTAGAAGGTCCACGCCTGGAGTGCCCCACTTTCGGCACAGATACTGAAAACCCCTATGGGTGGAGAGACCACTCTCCGTGGTCTAGCACAGTCTGACTTAGGAGTCGGCTCGCCAAGTCCGTACTCCCGGAATGCACACGGCCGATAGAGCCGGAACGGACCCTTCGGCCCACCGAAGGATGTGCGCGACCCTTGTCGCTGCAACAGAACTCTGTGTGCCTCCCTGATGGTCGACGTACGCCACAGTGTTGACGGACAGGGTCCCGAATGGTCGGCCCTGTAGATCCAGGGACCACCAGGCAAGGCAAAGCTCGATTCAGAACAACGATTGGTAGGTGGGTCGCCACCTGAGTCCAGCGCCCCAGGGCTGACTGGGTGCCCCAAAAACCCCTCCCCAACCGGAGAGGCTGGCATCCGTCGCGACCACTGTCCAGTGGCTTGGCCGAAACGACTTCCCGGCCCGAAGCACCGGAAAACGTCAGCCACCACACCAGGGACTAGTTGACTCATCCGAACCTGGTAATCCAGAGATAACGGAAGCTAGTCCCCACGTGACAACAGGTCCCTCTGTAGCACCCTGGTGTGGAATTGGGCATATGGAACCATCTCGAAAGAGGCCACCGTCAGATCCAGAACCCTCAAGCAGAATCGCAGAGAAGACCACTACTAGGTCGACAACTGCTGCCCAGCAGATTGCAGAGTCTTAAATTTTTCCGTTTTTTTCCGAGAAAAAAACTCCCGCCCCGGCGGAATCCAGGACTAGTCCCAGGAATTCCAGTCCCAGAGACGGGACCAACACTGACTTCTGGACAAAAACAGAAGCCAGCCAAAATCCTGGAGAGTCTGACACGTGATAGACACGGCACCAAAATGCAGAGTTCTCATTAGCTCATAGGAGAATGTCGTCCAGACATCCCACGATAAACCCCCGCTGTCACAGCCGGGCCAGTATCGGGACGAGCATCCCGGTGAAAACCCGTGGTGTCGACACCAAGTCGAGCGGGAGGGCCACAAAAAGCCCAAAATCTCTGGTGCTTAGAGCATATGGGAACATGCAGGTACGCGTTCATGACATCCAAGGACGCCAGAAAAATCCCCATCCTGAAATTTTGTACTTTACAAAAAACAAACGAGGGCCCTGAGGCCCAGGATTGGATGGACCCCGTCCACCATGGGGACTACAAACAGATCGGAGTATTACCCCTGAGACCGTTCCATCGAGGGAACTGGCACCATCACTCCCTCGATCAGAAGATCCTGGACAGAGCCAACCGGCGAACCGGAGGAAGCCAGAGGATGGAGGGAAAAAATCTGTTAGGTAGCCAAGAGAGAAAATCTATCTTGCACCGCGAGAAAACAACTTCGCAAAGCCAACGGTCGGAAAGAAGAGGCCTCAACCGAGCCGCAAAGTCACAAAGCTAGCCCCCCCCCCGACACGGGTGGGGACAGACCTACATGCGGAAGCAGTACTGTCCGCAGGCCCGTAAGGCACGTGGTGCCAGGCGCGTCACAGCCCCGCAGCGGGGGCCGTAGCACCCTGCAGACATACCCACCGTGCTGGGCGCACGAACCGCTCGGGAGAGGAGGGCACTTGCCGACGGCGAGGCTCCTTGCCCTTCCTAGCAGAGGAAGCAGCATGCTCCTACCACCCGTGGCATCCCTAGGGGTGTCAACCCGGGAGGCCCAAAAAGCCGCCCACCCTTAAAGGGGTGAGTCCACCAAGGACCCTTTGAGGATCGGTCCGAAGACCAGCATGTAAGCCACACGAGGTGGCGCAAACACCCCCACACAGGCGGAGGCCCTGGAAAGCAAGGGAAGCGCATCCAGGACTGACTCACAGACGAACTACAGACCCCGAACCAAACGTTCAGCTAGGTCCTTACAGGGCTCAGCAGCATCTTGTGCCCCCAGCTCCTGCAGCAGGAGCTACGCCCCTCTAGTCAGAGTCTGTGACACCAGAGACCGAGTCAAGACCGGTCTCAGCGGGGTCCCCACAGGCAGGAGCCCCTTCCACGGGCAACGTGGCGGCTTTGCTCCATCCGGACACTGGAGGGTCCACAGGAGGAGAGACCCACCTACTTACAAAGGGGTCGCAAAGCATTCAGGGACTGCAAAAAAATATATATACTGCGGTGTAACATAAAAAGTCCAAATAAGGAACACAGTTGCAGTGCGCTGCGGTTTGCGGAACCCAAAAGGGACTGGTACATCTGGTACCTCCGCCAAAACCACAAACCGTCTAGTTACTGAGCTATAAGCTCTAACCGCAGAAAATAAGAGCTCCAATAAATTCCTTTGTCGCGTGGGTTTTTAGCCCGCATCCACTGACACCACAGAACCAGAGCCAGACGCAATAGCCGGGCATGGTCTAATGTCAGCGGCATCCCCCGAAGCAGGCTCAGGGAGGGGGCGCTTTTTTACCCCCCAACCAGGCACTAGCTGCTTCAGAAATAACACTCCCTCAACAGAAGTGGCAGGGGGAGGGGCATCAAGGGTTAACTCAGGCCTTAGTGGGGAGTACAGCTGTACCTAGTACAGGCTCCAGGGCATCCCACCACCGAGTTACCCAAACTGCTAAGCAGAGAACCACCCACGGTCACCTCCCGGCTGTTCTAGTTCTGAGCATGAGGGCCCCCAGGGAACTCACCACCCCGCCTGGTGCATCGCGCTGAGAGGAGCCTGATGATGTGCTGAGAAGCCGGTTGCGCTGCCGACAGTCCCCACGGAGAGATTCGCGGTCTCTCCGAGCGCTAAAACGGCCACACGAGGCCTAACGAAAATGAAAGATGGCCGCCGTAATGCAAAAAAACGCCAAGGACCACAAGAAAATGGCCGCCGAGATATACAAGGCGCGACTACGGCAAAATGGCGGCCGTGGCGCACTTTTTAAATTTTTTATTTTTTTTTGTAAAGGAACAGACACAGCCAGCAGCCACAGCAGCACACAAGTCCCGCAGAGAACACTGCAGCCCCCTGCAGTGAACACACACAGCCCCAGCTAACACACAGGCCCCGGTGATAATAAAGAGACCCCAGAAAACCCCCCCCTCACAGCCGCTACCCAAAAGGGAAGGAAAGAGAGGAATAAGGGAGAGAGGAAAGCAGGGCGACCTCCCCTGGGAAAATTCCAGCCAGACCACTTACCTGAGCAAGGGGTCACTACTTACCTGTCCTGCGACTACCGGCTGGAGGTATCCCAGACAGAACCAACGTCCGCTAAACGGCATGGCTGACGGCCAGACACACTGTGACAAGGCCATAAAAGACCGGTCATATGTGTGCCCTAGAACCAAAGTTCCCCGGCCGCCCCTGGAGCAACGGGGCCTGTCGTGGACGTCCCAAAGCTGAGCTAAGGGCCGGCACACGCTCGAAGGCCGAACCTGGGGGGACTACAAGGGCCGAGGACTCAGCCTGTCACCCAGTCGGCTGTTGATAGAAGAATCGCAGGATTCAAAAATGCAGGAACAAAATAATAAAAAAATTGCAAGAAAAAATTGCAAGAAAAACTCCAGAGTCCAGGACTCCAGAGAGAGCCTGACTCTCCTGTCGGTTAGGCAGAAAACAAACTGAAGCTGCTAGAGCAGGGTGTGGGTTATGCCTGGGGGAGCCACGCCCCATGGGAGGAGCGGCATGAAGGAAAGTTTTTAACACCTTAAGTGCTGTAGAATTCTGCCTAAATCTCCTGGCAGGAAGAAGCATAACCCTAAGGTCAATGAAGGCTGTGTCCGTCTATGAACGAAAGAGAAAGTTGAGAAGTGGGGGGAGGGGGTGTTCTGCTGTCGGAAATGACATCTTACATTAAATTGAGAAGCAAGGGGTGCTGACATCTTGCCTCTTCTCCCATGCAGCCAGCGAGTTGAGAAGCGGGGTGAGGGGGCGAAAATGACTTCTTACCAGGTGGGGCCTCTAGTTATTTGGGGGGCCCTTCGCAGCTTTGCGGGCCCTAAGCGGCTTGCATAGTGAGCCTATAGGGCGGATCGGCCATGCCAACCATTGTGCTACTGAGTCCATATGTGTAACCAACTGCTGGGCTGAGCATACTCTCCTTTTACTGTATATTGACTTAAGTTGGATTATTTAAATCTAGTTAATAACACATCTACATTAAATAAAAAATTGATCTCACATAAAAAGATCTTAAATAGAATGACCAACCAATTATTATGCCCACAAACATGAACCTTGAAACATCTATTCTTGAACTGTATATATACACAACCTGAAATAAAAAGCACATGCCGCAAAATAATAAAAACAAATACTCAGAGTACACATGAAAATTACTTACGTCTTATGAGGACTCTTCGAATCCTTTCCAGCTGCTCCGGGTCTCTTCTTTTCAAGTCTGACCACCTCTTCCTCAACTGATCCCTTGACCTCTGTACCCCGAATTTCTCATGGAGAGTCCTCCGTACCTTCTCCATGATCTGGCCCTTTAGCTTCTTGGTTTTCTTGTAAGGCCCTATTAGACAATCATAGTTCTCCTCTTCAACAATGGCAACCATCTCCACCATCTCATCAAAGGTCATTCTGGTGGCTTGTTTCATGCTCCTGCTCCTGCTCCTGGTGTGTGCCTGGCCTCTCTCCTTACTTGTGGTTGCAGCTTCCTGTCTCTCCTGAGTCTCCTCCATTATGTCTTCTTCAGTGAAGTGCATTGACCGACCGAAAAGGGGCGTGCCAATTACTAGAACGATCGTCATAGGCAGGGATACGTGCAGAGCTTCCCGCATGCGCAGTGTATAAAGGGCTATTGTGTGAGTTAGAACGTCGTTCGCAGTCGGTAGAAAACGTCGGGAAAACGATCGTGCAGTACGACGATACGAAACTTGATTTTTGGACTTTATGATCAGTGGATGAGTTTGTGGGTTAGATATGGGGAGAAAGCTAAGGCTTGACTGACATTATTTTTTTGGGCTGAATTTTGACTTGCAGAAATAATGGAGGCCTTCAGAGAACAGGAGTTCTTCACAGTATTTGTTCAAAGGGGGCCCCGGATGGCAACCCCCCTTTTTTCTAGAATTTTTATTTCCCAAAAGAATAAATTATTGAGCCAAGATCTGGCATTGTAATGGCCCCCCCACCCCTAAAATAATCGACATATTGTTGCCACAGAGCACGTGCACTTTGGGGGGCCAAGCCTGTATGGACAGTCTCACGGGCCACCACCACTGGAACATCAGTGGCCTCATCAGGCACAAGTGTCATGTAGTTTGTTGAGGGTCTCTTTAGGAAATTGTGCAATATGCAGGAGCAAAGTATGACATGGTTCTGATTCTACTTAAGAAACCTACAGTCCTTATCTTGTTTGCAACGCATGTATACTGCTGTTCAAAGTATCTAGGGCCAAAAGTTCTTGTCAGGGCCGATCCTCACTATAGGCTCACTATGCAAGCCGCTTAGGGCCCCGCAAAGCTGCAAAGGGCCCCCCAAATTACTAGAGACCCCGCCTGGTGAGAAGTCATTTTCGCCCCCTCACCCCGCTTCTAAACTTGCTGGCTGAGTCATTTCAGACAGCAGAACACCCCCTCCCCCCGCTTCTCAACTTTCAACTTTGTGACATGTCACTGTCGTCAGCGCCCCCCCGATTCTCATTTATAATGTGCCATGTCATTTTGCTTAGGGCCCCAGGGAGGTCAGGATCGGCACTGGGTCTTGTAATGACCTGGGGGGAGTGGTGGCAGGGAAACTCATGCTATTTTTTTCAATGATTTTTATCCATATTGCAGGGACCAAACATTACATTAAAGCCGCAAGCAGTATTAAATTACTTTTTTCTGAGAGTATTCTCATGTTGTGGAGGGACATTTCTAAACACGTGCCACTACTATAGACACCCAGCAGGTACCATATTTAAAGGAATTTTTTTTTTCACTTTAAGCATCATTAAAATTGCTGCTCAAGAAAAAACTACAGTTTTTTTTATTTATTTTTTTCCATTGATACATGTTCCCTGGGGCAAGACCCGGGTTCTCAAAGACGTTTTCCAACAATAACTTGCATATTGGGCTTTAAAATGAGCACTTTTGAATTCGAACGTTCGAGTCCCATAGACTTCAATGGGGTTCTAAATGTTCGCGCGAACGGTCGGTCTGTTCGAACGTTCTGGTGCGAACCGAACGTGGGTATGTTCGGCTCATCCCTATTGACAAGCATAACTACCACTTTTGGGTGGAATTCTGCGTTAAGTTATATTACCTGACCACTTGTATAGAGGCAACTATTACAGTACCCTGTTTTTGATACAATTGGTTGTTTTTTGTGATACACAAGATACAATGGGGGTCCATTAACCACTTGCTTACTGGGAACTTAAACCCTCCTCCTGCCCAGACCAATTTTCAGCTTTCAGCGCTGATGCACTTTGAATGACAATTTGCGCGGTCATACAACACTGTACCCAAATGAATCATTTTTTTCCACACAAATAGAGCTTCCTTTTGGTGGTATTTGATCACCTCAGGGGTTTTTATTTTTTGCTAAACAAACAAAAAAAGATGGAAAAAAAAAGAAATCATGTTTTATATTTTGTTACATTTTTCTGCAAACAGGTAATTTTTCTCCTTCATTGATATGCACTGATGAGGCGATACTAATGGGCACTGATAGGCTGCACTGGTGGGCACTGATAGGCTGCCCTGGTGGGCACTGATAAGGCGGCACTGATAGGCACAGATAGATGGCACTGGTAGGTGACACTGATAGGTGACAATGATGGGCAGCACTTATGAGGCACTTATTAGTGACTTTGAGAGGTGGCACTGTGGGCACTGATAGGCACTGGTAGGTACTGTTGTGCACTGACAGGTGGTACACATGGGCACAGATGAGCTGTCCGCAGCTCTCCCTGATTGACACCGATGTCCCTCTGTCTTCTGCCGAGGACGTCTTTTTTTTACATGCCAACACTGCACCAGAGGGAGATAGTTCTGTAAATGAATGTAAACAGAAATATTGTGTAATTTTAAAAACATTCTAGCATGCTTTAATTCACAGAATGACCTCTCTCTGGTGAAATGTTACAATTTATCTTCATTCCTGAGCTCAGGCTCAGGGTAGACATTTTTAAACTGATACATTGTGTACTTTTAATTTACTGGCCAGTGCAGAGCTCCACTCACTGGCTGCCTACACCAGGTGAATTAGTGAATTGACTTTAATGATTTGTCTAATTTGTTTGAGGCATTTACCTCACATTTGATATTTTACTTTGATGAATTGACTCTTTCATTATATCATGCAATATTTCTGAAAAAATAGTCAGGGGACCTTCATATCAGGGACTCAGGCGGAGTCCTTTACTGAATTCTCTTTAGGGGATTTGTAAAGGCATATTTAAGATAAAAGCCTTCTATGTGCAGCAGCCCCCCAATAGTTAAAGCGGGGGTTCACCCTTAGAGGGCACTTTTCCCCCTTAGATTCCTGCTCGTTATTACTAGGGGAATCGGCTATTTATTTTAAAATATGTGCAGTACTTACCCGTTTACGAGACGCATCCTCTCCGTCGCTTCCGGGTATGGGCTTCGGGAATGGGCGTTCCTTCTTGATTGACAGGTTTCCGAGAGGCTTCCGACGGTCGCATCCATCGCGTCACGATTTTCCGAAAGAAGCCGAACGTCGGTGCGCAGGCGCAGTATAGAGCCGCACCGACGTTCGGCTTCTTTCGGTTACGAGTGACGCGACGGATGCGACCGTCGGAAGCCTCTCGGAAGGCTGTCACTCAAGAAGGAACGCCCGCTCCCGAAGACCCATACCCGGAAGCGACGGAAGAAGATGCAGCTCGAAAACGGGTAAGTACTGCACATATTTTAATATAAATAGCCGATTCCCCTAGACCGAACGAGCAGGAAGCTAAGGGGAGATTTTTTTTTTTTTTTTAAATGGGTGAACTCCCGCTTTAACTGAGCCCCATCTTGATCCAGCGAAGTTGCACGAGAGACTCGACTGCCCAGGACTCTCCCTACTCACTGGCTGAGACAGCAGCAAAATACCATTGGGGGGTGGGGATGGGCCACGATTCAGTGTCTGAATGGACACAGGGAGCTGTGGTTCGGCTCAGGTGCCCCCATAACAGGCAGCTTGCTGTGGGGGGCACTCAACCGGAGGGAGGGGCCAGGAGCACCGAAGAGGGACCCACGAAGAGGAGCAAATAAGTATGACTTGTTTGTTATTTTTAACAAAAAAAAAAAACCTGAGACTTTAGTATCACTTTAATTTACAACTTTGTGTAAAAAACAAAAGCATTTTGTTTCTGCATTTTTCGAGAGCTTGTGACAGAAAAAAAGAAAACATTTCAAGACTCATTATGCCTCTAAGAAAATATATTGGGGTGTTAACCCTCCAAAATCTGGTCATTTTGTCAGTGTTTTTGTCCTTTCCTCCAATGTGCAATAGGTAGTTAAGAAATGAAATGCCTAATTTATGCCTCTTAAAAGCTTGAAGGTGCTCCTTGGATTTTGGGTGCCATTATGCAGCAAGGCTGCAAAAGAGTCTCTAATATGTGGTAGCAGAATGGGTTTTGAGATTAAATTTTACCATGCCCATGCTCTGCGTGGGAAATATCTTAGTAACTGACAGCTGTGTGTAAAATAAAATACAATTTCATTTTTTTTCTCCGTTTTCTAAAAACTTGTGGCAAAACAATGTGATCTTCAAAAGACTCACTATGCCCCTAACTAAATTCATTAAAGTGTTGACAATGGGGTCATTCTGTGGGTGATTCTCCTGTCCTGGCACTTCAGGGCCTTGAGAAATGTGATAGGTAATCAGGAAATCAGATGCATTATTTGTGCCCCTTGAAAGCCTGAGGCCTCGTACACACGACAGAGTTTCTTGGCAGAACTCGGCGAGAAACTCGGTCAGAGCCGGATTCTGCCGAGAAACTCTGTCGTCTGTAAACTTTTGGCCCGATGGAGCCGCCGAGGAACTCGTCGAGAAAATAGAGAACATGTTCTCTATTTTCTCGTTGTTCTATGGGAGAAGGCGGGGAACTCGATGTGTTTGGCACGTCGAGTTCCTCTGTCGTGTGTACGAGGCCTAAAGGTGCTCCTTGGATTTTGGGCCTATCTATGCATCTCAGCAGAAAAAAAGGCTCACACATGCGGTATCCCCATATTGGGGATGAGTAGAAGAATGTGTTTTGGGGTATATTTATTTATAAGTAGGTATTATATGCTGCGTGGGAGAAATAACTTGTTAAAATTACAACTTTCAGAAACAAACACACATTTTCTTTTGCTTTCTTCATTTTTCCAAAAATTAGGACAAAAAAATTACAACTTAAAAAAACTCACACTGCCTCTTAACCCCTTCAAAACAGGGCTTTTATACCCACCTCCATACTTGGCCTATTCTGGCACTTCTCTCCTACATGTACAAATCATCATTCTTTTGCTAGAAAATTACTCAGAACCCCCAAACATTATATAGGTTTTTTTTAGCAGACACCCTAGGGAATAAAATGGCGGTCATTGCAACTTTTTATCTTGCACGGTATTTGCGCAATAATTTTTAAATGCCTTTTTTTGGGGAAAAAAATGGTTTCATGAATTAAAAAAATAACAAAACAGTAAAGTTAGCCCAATTGTTTTGTAAAATATGAAAGATGATGTTGAAACGAGTAAATAGATACCTAACACGTCACGCTTTAAAATTGCGCACACTCATGGAATGGCACCAAATTTCGTTACTTAAAAATCTCCTTAGGCGACGCTTTGAAAATTTTTACAGGTTACCAGTTTAGAGTTACAGAGGAGGTCTAGTGCTAGAATTGTTACACACGCTCTAACGCACGCGGTGATACCTCACATATGTGGTTTGAACGACGTTTACATACGTGAGCGGGACTAATGCGGGCGTTCGCTTCTGAGCGCGAGCTACCGGGGACAGGGGCGTTTTAAAAAAAAAAAAATTTTATTTTATTTATTTTTTACACTTTATTTACATATTTATTTTTTTTGATCACTTTTATTCCTATTACAAGGAATGTAAACATCCCTTGTAATAGGAATCGTGTGTGACAGGTCCTCTTTAAGGAGAGATGCGGGGTCAATAATATATACACTTACAGGTTCACAAGGTGAAGATGCCCGTTAGGGATGGGGGTGTCCTGGGGTACTCCGATGCTGCTCTGCGGGCTCTGGTAACGTCCCCTCGGCCATGGGGGTGTGGAATTTGGTCACTGGCTTCTCTGCCGCATCCACTTGACAAGAAGCTCCACACTGACCAGTCTGCAAAATGGAAGCAACGTCACCACGGCAGGCCCTTCTGCGCATGCACTTGCTCCTGGAGTCCCGTCCCTCTGCCTGGCGTGCGCTGTGTCTCCTCTGCTCTGGACCGGATCTCCTCCTTGTGACAGTCTAGCAGAGGCAGATGGGAGACAAAATAAGTAGGTCGCTGTTCGGCATAAGAAAAAAAAAGGGGCATTCAAGAGGTTGCAGGGTTGTTGCCTGAAGACCTCACAGTGGCTGCTTAGCAACACTTTTTAGAACATTGGCTACTGTGAATCTTGACTACGTTTTAGAGCTGCAGATGCACTTCCAGAGTTAGGAGCTCCAGTGGTATCAAACACTTTACTTAATGTAGAGATCAGTGGGAAATCACAGTTCTATTCACCCAGGAATCTCTTGATGCATATTATGTTTTTTTTTAGTACTTACCTTTTCTGAAGTCTTAAAGTGGTAGTAAACCCCCTGCAAGACAATGCATAATGTGCTAGTATGCATTTCATACTAGCACATTATGATATACTTACCTTAGAATGAAGCTCTTCCCCCAGTCTTCTAGGTTTACATGATGCAACCATCTGATTGGCTGCACAGCGATGACATCACTCCTGCGCATTACTGACAGTCCTCACAGCACATTGCTCACTGACTGGCTGTGCTCACTGCACACTGACTGGCTGTGCTCACCCCACACTGGACTCAGGGAGTGCTAAATGTCCATGGACTAGGGGGCGCAAACAGTGGCGTCTTCAGCTTTCATATTTAGGGGGGGTACATGGGGGCACAGGGACAAAAGTAGGGGGGCCAACTATAAAATGCAATTATATATTTCTCCTGGGGCCCTTTACTACGATCCCACAATGGGCCCTTTCACATGTTCTGCAGTGAGCTCCCTTCCTACTATACTGGGGCCCCCCAGGGTGGCAGAAAACAAGAGATATAGGTCACCAGCACACCAAGAAAATATAAGGGTCCAAAGCAGTGGGAGAACTTTCAGGGTTGCAAAGGTTGTCTTGCCACCGGGGCCTGGTGTTCTGCCCCTGTGAGGTTCCCCAGCTGTCCTGTCCCTGCTATTGACAGCGCTGGTCTGGCATCTGTCTCCTTGGCAGCGGCGACAGTCTATTAGGACCTAGTGCTGGTGACATCATGGGTGCATGCAGGGGAAGGCTGGCACTATTGGTTATAGAGGGCCAGATTCTCGTAGATCTCCGGCGGCGTAACGTATCTCCTTTACGTTACTCCGCCGCAAGTTTTACGGGCAAGTGGCTGATTCACAAACCACTTACCTGTAAACTTGTGGCGGCGTCCCGTAAAGTCCACCCGCACAAGCCCTCCTAATTCAAATGATCCTGGTAGGGGGCGTGGATCATTTAAATTAGGCGCACTCCCGCGACGATCGTACTGCGCATGCTCCGTCGGGTAAATTACACGGACGACTTACGCAAACAACGTAAAATTTTAAAATTGAGATGCGGGAACGACGGCCATACTTAACATTGAGTACGCCACCTAGGGGACATGTTTATCTTTACACCGCATATCTCTTACGGAAACGACGTAAAATCACTACGACGGGAAATCGTACGTTCGTGAATCCGCGTAACTAGTCATTTGCATATTCTACGCTGACCGCAATGGAAACGCCACCTAGCGGTCAGCGTAGATATTGCAGCCCAAGATACAACGGCGCTGGCCGTCGTATCTTAGGCATGTTTAAGTGTATCTCAGTTTGAGAATACACTTAAACATACGACGGCCTTAGATTCGGACTTACGTCGGCGTATCTGCTGCTACGCCGGCGTAATTCTTTGAGAATATGGCCCAGAGAGCTGAGCCCCCAGCTGGTCACCTAGCAGCAGTAATGCTGTATAACCTTCTCTGTTGACATGCTGATCAGATTGTGATCCAGGTAATGCTCCCAGTCAGATCTAATAAACACAGTGGCCCGGATTCAGAAAGGACTTACGACAGCGTATCTCCAGATATGCCGTCGTAAGTCCAAATGAGCGCCGTCGTATCTATGCGCTGATTCATAAAGGCAGTTACACCTGAATTTTGCCAAGATACGACCGACGTAAATCTCTTATGCCGTCGTATCTTGGGTGCATATTTACGCTGGCCGCTAGGGGCGCCTCCGTAGATTTACGTGTCGAATAAGCAAATGACCTAGATATGCCGATTCAGAAACGTACTTGCGCCCGTCGGATTTATCTACGCCGTTTACGTAAGGCGTATGTCCGTCGTAAGTTTACCCCTCATAAAGCACGGGTAAGTCATGTTAAGGTATGGATGTCGGAAACGTCGGAACAGCATCGTATTTTACGTCGTTTGCGTAAGTCGTACGTGAATGGGGCTGGGCGTAGGTTATGTTCACGTCGACAAAGCATTGAGCCGACGTATCTTAGGGAGTATTTGCGACGTGACTCTGAGCATGCGCGCGCATGCGCCGTATGATCGGACATGCATTTACATGGGGTCACGCTTCATTAAAACACAACACGCCCACTGCCTTGCTACTTTGAATTACGCGGGCTTACGCCGGCCCATTTACGATACGCCGACGTAACTTTGGGAGCAAGTTCTTTCTGAATACAGTACTTGCCTCTCAATGTTACGTCAGCGTAGCGCATAGGAGATGCGTTACGCCCGCTCAAAGATACTACAATGTATCTGAATCGCGGCCAGTATTTATTAGCATCAAGAGTACAACCACATATATATATATAATCAAACGTATGTTCCGCAGCCGTGTGGTGTGGGCTTTGATCAATATAATCTCTGATATTTAACACTGGGATTTGACTGGGAGCATCACCTGAATTGCATCCCGATCAGCATGTCAGAGAAGGCTCCACTGCTGCTAAGCAACCTACAGGAAACTCAACTGTCTACAACCAATAGAGATGGGCTAGTAATGAGTAGTAATTAACTCATCGGAATGTCATTATCTAAAAGAATGTGTATGAAGCCCCCCATTGTGTGATGTGTGGGTGGAGTGTGTCTTTGTCCCTGTGATTAACTGTAACATGCTTGTACTGTATATAACAAAGCTAAGTTACCATTAAAGGATTCATTCATTCATTCATTTTGGAACCAATACCAGAGCTTGTGTTGTCTCGGTTATTCTGGGAAATGAAATGGGTCGTGTCTGATGTCTGTTGGACTGTCGGATGCACACAGGTCCCAGAAGACAGCAGGGACCATTCAGAACATGCAGCGTGACTTGCGCATGCGCAGTAGGGAACCAGAAGTGAAGCCAATTTTTTTTGTGCATTTTCAGCTTTGCAGAAACACACTACAGCCCATTTATCATGGTTTCCTATGGGTCACGTTAACATCTGTAGATTTTATGGAAAGGGCCAGGGACTTTTTTCTGGTTTTTGGTTCTATAAACTAGCTCGAAAACGTGTATTGAAAAACGCAAAATACACCTGGAATATACAACCTGCATATGTGTGAACAAGGCCTTAGGCCCCTTTCACACGGGGCGGATCAGTAATGATCCGTTCCGTAAACCTCCGTTTGCTCAGCAGGGATCGCTCCGTTGATCCCCGCTGAGCCGGTGGATGACAGGGCGGTCCCCGAACACTGTGCAGGGACTGCCCTGTCTTTTCTCTGCTCTCCCCTATGGGGGGATCAGATGAACACGGACCGTCTGTCCGTGTTCATCCGATCCGCAGACGGAAGGAAAAATAGGGTTTTCTTCTGGCTGCAGAATCGGAGCATTGCGGAGGCAGGCGAGATCGGGTGTCAGCGGATGTTCATACCAATGTATGTCCCTTTTTCATCCGCAAACGGATGGATGAAAAAGCGGACATACGGTCCACAGGTGTGAAAGGGGCCTTGGAAAAAGACAGCGAGCAGGTAGGGTCATTTTATTGCACGTCTTTTATGCAAGTGCTGCTAGTTTTAGTAAAGCTTTACTGCTGTTTAACCCCTTCAGATCCGTGCTATAGCCGAATGATGGCTATAGCGCAGTCCTACTTTGCCAGGAGGCCGTCAATAGATGTCCTCCCCTTTGCACGCTCCTTGCACACCCTAAGCAGGGCGCACACTGTGATCACAGAGTTAATGAGACTCGGGTGATCACAGATAGGAGTAAGGGGCCGATCCCGTCCCCTTACCACGTGATCAGCTGTCAGCCAATGACAGCTGATCACGTGATGTAAACAGAAGATCGGTAATGATAGCGTGAGGAGAAAGAAAGCTGATCACTGGCTTCTGTACAAGGAACATCGGTCCCGAAGAGGAAAGATGCACAGCCATCTCATCTGTGCCCACCAGTACCGGCTGACAGTGCCACAAATCAGTGCATAACAGTGCCACCTATCAATGTCCACCAGTGGTGCCAATCATTGTCTCATCAGTGCCACCTAGCAGTGCCGATCACTGTCACCTATCAGTGCCATCTATTACTGCCACTTCTCAGTGCCCACTAGTGCCACCTATCAATGCCCTTCAGTGCCTCTTCTCAGTGCCGCCTCATCAGTGCCCACCAATGCCGCCTTATTAGTGCCCATCAATGCAGCCTACCTGTGCCCATCAGTGCACTGATAATTTTGTACTGTTTGTAAAATTTTATAACAAATATATAAAAGGTTTTGTTTTGATTTTTTAAACTCTGTCTTTTTTAACCACTTAAGGACCGCCTAACAGCGATATACGTCGGCAGAATGGCACCACTGGGCACAATCACGTACCTGTACGTGATTGTATAAAGCCCAGCGGTGGGTCCGAAGCTCCGTGACCTCGGCCGTGGGTCCCCGGAGCTGAAGAACGGGGAGAGCCGCGTGTAAACATGGCTTCCCCGTTCTTCACTGTGGCGCTGTCATCGATTGTGTGTTCCCTGATATAGGGACGCACAATCAATGACGTCAGACCTACAGCCACACACCCCTACAGTTGTAAACACACTTCAGGGAACACATAACCCCTTCAGCGCCCCCTGTGGTTAACTCCCAAACTGCAACTGTCATTTTCACAATAAACAATGCATTTTAAATGCATTTTTTGCTGTGAAAATGACAATGGTCTCAAAAATGTGTCAAAATTGTCCAAAGTGTCCGAAATAATGTCGCAGTCACGAAAAAAATCGCTGATCGCCACCATTAGTAGTAAAAAATTTTTTTTTTATAAAAATGCAATAAAACTATCCCCTATTTTGTAAACGCTATAAATTTTGCGAAAACCAATCGATAAACACTTATTGTGATTTTTTTTACCAAAAATAGGTAGAAGAATACGTATCGGCCTAAACTGAGGGAAAAAAAAAACTGTTATATATGTTTTTGGGGGATATTTTATTATAGCAAAAAGTAAAAAATATTGCATTTTTTTCAAAATTGTCGCTCTATTTTTGTTTATAGCGCAAAAAATAAAAACCGCAGAGTTGATCAAATACCACCAAAAGAAAGCTCTATTTGTGGAAAAAAAAGGACGCCAATTTTGTTTGAGCCACGTCGCAAGACCGCGCAATTGTCAGTTAAAGCGACGCGGTGCCGAATCGCAAAAAGGGGCCTGGTCTTTTACCTGCATTTTGGTCCGGGTCTTAAGTGGTTAACAAAAAACAAAAACCGCAGAGGTGATCAAATAACACCAGTACCACAGAAAGCTCTATTTGTGGGAAAAATATTATAATCATTTCATTTGGGTTTAGCATTGTATGACCGCGCAATTTTAGTTCAAAGAGTGACAGCGCCGAAAGCTGAAAATTGGTCTGGGCAGGAGGGGGGTTTAACCTCTTCCCCACCGCGCCATAGACAAAAGACGTCTACAGCGCGGTGGAGTTATTCTGGGAGGAAGTCCCTGGGACGTCCTCCCAAAATCCTTCACTCGCGCGCCCCCTGATAGCGGCGGTTTACCACGTGATCGCTCCGTCAAATGACGGAGCGATCACTTGTAAACAAACCGGCGTCATGTAATGACGCCGGTTCCTCCCTCTCCTCTCTGTACCGATCAGTACACTGTGAGAGGAGAGGGGGGAGAGCGGGTGGCAGCAGCAGCTGCTGTGGCTGGATCTGTGACAAATGCAGTCACAGATCCAGCCATCCATCCTTCCCTGCGCAATACTCTGCAATAAAATCAATACTATGAAATAACCCCCCATACTCTGCAATACCCCCCATACGCTGCAATAGCCCCCCCATACTCTGCAATAACCCCCCATACTCTGCAATAGCCCCCCTATACTCTGCAATAGCCCCCCCATACTCTGCAATAACCCCCCCATACTCTGCAATAACCCCCCCATACTCTGCAATACCGCCAATACTCCGCAATACCCGCTAATATGACAGAAACAAGATTTTTTTTACAGAATTGTCAGTGTTTTTTCTTTTTAAGCGCAAAAAATAAAAAACCCAGAGGCGATCAAATACCACCAAAAGAAAGCTCTATTTGTGGGGGGAAAAAAGGACAACAATTTCAGATGGGCACAATGTTGTATGACGGAGTAATTGTCATTCAAATTGTGAGAGCACCGAAAGCTGAAAATTGGTCTGGTTAGGAAGGGGGTTTAAGTGCCCAGTGGTCAAGAGGTTAAGTGCCCAGTAAGCAAGTGGCGCTTTTTGGACGCTAGCTGGGGCGCTTTTAACCCCTGCTAGCGACCAAAGAAGGGGTTAAAAGTGCCTATGTTGCGGCACTTCCAGATCGCTTTTCAAGTGCTTTGGAAGCACTGCCCATGCATTTCAATAGGCAGGGCGTTTTGGGAGCGCTGTATACAGTGCTCCCAAACCGCCCCAAAGATGCTGTTTGCTGGACTTTTACTAACCTCCTGCAAGCGCATCGCCCGTGTGAAGCGACACACTGAAATTAATAGAAGATTTCCAGCGCTATGATGCCTAAAAAACGCCTCAGCGTGAAAAGGGTCTAATGAGTCTCTGAGGTGATTTCAGTCAAGCAACAGCCATACAAAGCTACAAATGAGCACACATTTCATATTTTTACTTGAATGGTGCTTATACCCTTCCATATAACAGCTCATAGACAGAGTTCAGTCACAGCCCCATTTTTCCCCCACCACCAAGCCCTGACAGCACGACCGCTCTCCTCTCTCGTTCACAGACACGCAATCCTTCCAGCGTGCGGGCGCGCGAACTCCATCCCAGGCCCTGCGCGCCCCCGCCCCTCCCCTCACACACACACACTCCTCAGATAGAAAAGGCGGTGGATGCTGCGCCCGGAGCCCGCGGGTGAGAGGTCATGTGACTGGGGAAGAGGGCGGAGGGGACCCGGAATTACTCAGTGCTTTGCGCTGTATAGTAGGCTAATTGGTGTTATGGGTCCAGTGTTTGTACACGTTACATGCTTCTATTGGTATACTGGCTTGGTACACTGTGCTGGTAATGACAGGCGAATGCTCTAGGCCTCCACACATCGTTCCATGGTTACAGCAGGTTTGGCGTTGCTGGGGACCATTTCTGAAGGGCCTGGTTATATGGACAGCAGGATACCTGAGTGACTGGAGGTTATCTGGCAGCTCCGTGTGCCTGCCATTGCTTCTGGTAGGCATAGTACTTTGTATGCACGATTCTCTTCTGATTTGTAGTTTAACCACTTGCTACCCAGGCCAATTCTGACATTTTGCTCCTACATGTAAAAATCATATTTATTTATTTTTGCTAGAAAATTACTCAAAACCCTAAAACATGTATGTTTTTTTTTTTTAGCAGAGACCCTAGGGAATAAAATGGTGGTCATTGCAAATTTTCATCTTGCATGGTATTTGCACAGTAATTTTTCAAACGTGTGTTTTTGTGGGGGGTGTGGGGGAACTGTTTCATGCATAAAATAAAAACAGTAAAGTTAGCCCAATTTTTTTTTTTTTTTGTATAATGTGAAAGATGATGATCCGAGTAAATGGATACCTAATGTGTCACACTTTGAAATTGCGCACACTGGTGGAATAGCACTAAACGTTTGTACTTAAAGTGGAGGTTCACCCGGAAATTGCTATTTTCAACCTTAGATTGATGCTCATTTAGTCTAGGGGAATCGGCTAGTTTATTTAAAATCGAAGCTGTACTTACCTTTTTAGAGGGCGATCTTCTCCGCCGCTTCCGGGTATGGGCTGCGGGACTGGGCGTTCCTATTTTGATTGACAGTCTTCCGAAAGGCTTCCGACGGTCGCATCCATCGCGTCACGATTTTCCGAAAGTAGCCGAACGTCGGTGCGCAGGCGCCGTATAGAGCCGCACCGACTTTCGGCTACTCGTGACGCGATGGATGCGACCGTCGGAAGCCTGTCGGAAGACTGTCAATCACAAAGGAACGCCCAGTCCCGAAGACCCATACCCGGAAGTGGCGGAGAAGATCGCTCTCTACAACGGTAAGTACAGCTTCGATTTTAAAACAACTAGCCGATTCCCCTAGACAAAACGAGCATCAATCTAAGGGTAAAAAAAAATGTATGGGTGAACTCCCGCTTTAACCACTTCCCGCCCGGCCTATAGCAGAATGGCGCCTGGCCGGTGGTTCTGTTAGCCTGACTGAGCGTCATGATGTCCAGCAGAATAACATGCCGGCGTGCGCCCGTGGGGGCATGCAGCGTTGGCGATCCGAGGTGTTGTGTGTCACTCTGACACACTGCATCTCTGATCGTTGTATGGAGCTTCTGACGGAGGCTCCTTACCACGTGATCAGCTGTGACCAATCACAGCTAATTATCACGTGAACCAGGAAGTGACGGTAAACAGCATTCCTCGGTTCACGCTGACAGGGAGAGCCGATCAACAGCCCTCGCTGTCGGGGGGGGGGGGGGGGTTTGTGCTGATATTCAGCACATTCATTATCGGCACAGCCCCATCAGATGTGCCACCACAGCTGCAAATAAGTGCCCTATTAAAAAATGGATGTCAGTGCCCACCACAGTACCAATCAATGCCCAGCAGTAAAACCTTTTTAGTACCTGCTTATCACAGCTGCCTATCGGTGCCCATAAATTCTACTTATCAGTGCCCCGTCCGTTAAGGCGAAAACATTTTATAAACGAAACTAAGAAACTTTTTTCTCTTCTTTCAAAAATGTTTGTTTAGTAAAAAATAAAACCCCCAGTGGTGATCAAATACCACCGAAAGAAAGCTCTATTTGTGGGAAGAAAATTATAAAAATGTCGTTTGGGTACAGTGTTGCATGACTGCGCAATTCAAAGTGCGACAGCGTTGAAAGCTAAAAATGGTCATGGGCAGGAAGGGGCGAAAGTGCCCGGTATTGAAGTGGTTAAAATGCGAAACTTAATTCCCATAGACAGCGATTCTCATAGACAACGGGATGAGTCATTGGCAGTTCAATGCCCCCCCCCCCTTTCGGTCTCTCGGCAGCGCCCAGAATTTTTTTACAAAGATCATGGCCGAAGTCATGGCCTTTTTTTCGGATTCAAAGTGTATCGATCATCCCATATTTGGACGATTTTCTGATCTTTGCCAGAGACAAAGAATCCCTTATCCGGCGGGATCTGCAGTTGGTTCTGCGGACCTTTCAGGATCTAGGGTGGAAAGTCAACCAACGGAAGTCTTGTTGTCTGGTACTCTCCCAGAACATACTTTTTCTGGGTTATCTAATAGACTCTGTTGCTCGGAAATTTTTTCTTCCTGAAGAGAAAGTTTTGAAACTTCTCGCCATGCAGGCCTTCAGATTGCTCCCACAGACCTCGCTTCGGCGGGTCATGCAGTTATTGGGTTTAATGACTGCCGATATCCCAGGAGTTCCCTGGGCCCAATTGCACTCCAGACCCCTTCAGGCGTTTCTCTTGCGCCATTGGGATCGCAGGAAGGATTCTCTGGATCAACTAGTTTAACTTCCAAGGGAGGATTCTGTCAATCTCTCCTGGTGGGAGCAGTGAGAACACCTGCAGGGAGGGAAGAACTGGGCGCAACATGCTCCAGTGAAGGACTCCAGTCTGTGGGGCTGGGGTGCGCATTCTCAGGGCTGGCAGGCCCAGGGAGCTTGGTCGCCGAAGGAGGCAGACCGCTCCTCGAATTTCAGGGAACTGCTAGGTAGGGAAAACTCTCTTGGCTCTGCAGGAGAAGCTCAGTTCAGAAGACCTGTTAGTTTTTTCAGACAATGCCACGACAGTGGCATACCTGAACAAGCAAGGGGGCACTCGTTCGGAGTCACTCCTAACGTTATTACAGCAGATCCTTTCCTGGGCAGAAATCCATGTCACCTTGATCAGAGCAGTCCACATCAGAGGTTCGGAGAACACGCTGGCAGACTATCTGAGCAGGGTAAGCATAAGTTCCAGCTGTTTGGAGTTACATCAAAGCACATTCCTGGAGATTGTGCTAAGATGGGGTCTTCCTGCAGTGGATTTTTTTGCCTCAGTCTCAACAGGATACGGCTGGCTTTTTACTCACTGGAGAGAGAGACAGAGTTCTTAGGGACGGAGGCGCTCTCCTTCTCGTTTATCGCTCTGGCCTACGCCTTCCCTCCTTTTCCCCTCTTGCCTCTGGTAATTCGGAAAATTATTCAGGATTGGGCAGAAGTGGTCCTGATTGCCCCCTGGTGGCCCAGGAGGAGTTGGTTCTCCTCTCTGAAGACCCTTTCTGTGGATCTTCCCTGGCCCCTGCCAGAGCGGAAGGATCTACTCCATCAGGGACCAGTATTGCATCCAAACCCTCAGACCTTCCATTTGACGGCCTGGAGGCTGAGCGGCGCATCTTACAGTTGAAAGGGTATTCAAAGACAGTTATTCCAACTATCCTGGACAGCCGTAAGTTGGTAACTAGAAGAATCTATGGAAAAGTTTGGAAAACTGTTTTATTCCTGGCAATGGAAAATCCGGTTTTGATTCTTTTTCTACTCCCTGTGTTCTAGATTTTATACGCTTGGGATTGGAGAAAGGTCTTTCTGTCAGCCCCCTTAGGGTTCAGGTTGCGGCCCTGTCTGTATTTGTAAGAGGCTAGCTGAAGATCCTTTAGTCAGGAGGTTCCTTTCAGCCCTAGTGCTTAATGCTCTAACAAGGGCTCTGTTTGAGCCTTTGCATGAAGCTTCCCTGAAATTTATTTCCTTAAAGATTTCCTCCCTTTTGGCTATTACGTTGGGGAGAAGGATTTCTGATCTGCAGTCCCTTTCCTGTAAAGATCCCTTCCTGAGGATTTTAGAGGACAGGGTAGTGATGAAGCCTGATCCTTTCTATTTGCCCGAAGTTTCTTCTAACTTTTATAGGTCACAGGAAGTAGTCCTTCTTCCTAGTTTTTGTTCCTCTCCTAAAAATGCAGAAGAGTAAAGATTTAGTTTTTTAGATGTAAAGAGATATCTTCTGCTTTACTTGGAGAAATCCAGTGAGTTTAGGAGTTCCTCCCAACTGTTAGTATTTTTCAGTGGCCTCAAAAAGGGATCCAAAGCGTCCAAAAGCTCTATCGCTAGATGGATTAGGAAAGCTATTTGTGAAGCTTACAAAGCGTCGGGTCATAGTCCTCCTTCTAGAATTAGGGCCCATTCAACAAGATCCATGGCTACGTCATGGGCAGAAAGAACGGGGGCATCATGGGAAGAAATTTCTAAAGCTGCCGTCTGGTCCTCCTCTCATGCATTTGTCAAACATAGAGTTCAGATGCTTTCCAGCCAGGACCTTTCCTTTGGTAGGAAAGTGATTTAGGCTGTTGTCCCTCCCTAAGGTATAGTATCTTGCTTATCTTCTCAAGTAGCTGTCCTGGAAGGTGAGGGAGGGGGGGAACCTTCCAGGACAGCGTCTTTATTCCCACCCTATTTTCCTTTCACCTGATGGTGGTGTGTTTTTTATGTTTGGTGGAGGTTTACTTGATCTTAAACTGAAGGTCAGAGGAAAGGGAGGGGCCTTTTAAATTGTATCTGATTTGTGTTTCCTGTAGAAGGCAGAGCCAATCATCTCTCACGTAGGTTCCTGGAAATACCGTTACCGGCAAGTCTAACAGGGTTTTTTTTTTTTTACAGGTTACCTGTTTAGAATTACAGAAGAGGTCTAGCACTAGAATTATTGCTTACGTTTATGTGTGGTTTGAATGCCGTTTACATATGTGGGCATAGCCTAAATATGTGTTCGCTTCTGCACACGGGGATGGGGGTGCTTTAAATATTTTGTTTATTTTCCTATTTTGACCCTTTTTTTTTTTTTTTTTTTTTTTTTTTTCTTCTTCTTTGAAACTTTTTTTTTTATTTTTTTATTATGTATGTAAACATCCCTTGTAATAGGAATAGTGAGTAGCGGGTCCTCTTTACAGCGAGATCTGGGGTAAATACATTTCCAGATCTCGCATCTAGGCTGGGAAGCCTGATAAAAAAATAAATTAATGCAGAGGCTGGACGTGACGTTATAACATCGCGCCTGGCCTCTGAAAGATCATAGACGTCCTGGCCATATGGCCCGCCGGATTCTCTATGGTAAACTTTCGATATGGACTGATACCTTCTCCCTCTTGCCGATCGTACAGGCAAGCCGGGAGCAGCACCAGAGGGCGGCAGGAGGGGGGGAATCCCCTCTCGCTGTCTGTAAGAATGATCAGCTATGATTGGTCTTGCAGTGCAGGAAATTGCTGGCTCTAAAAGATGTCTGAAGGTAGCTGCAGGCGGCATTCAGATATCCCCACTCAATGTCAACGTCGTTGGGTGGGAAGTGGTTAAAAGCCGCCATGGTGTACTGGAGCCACTTTCCTTGCGCACTTTATTCCCCTCTGCTCTTTGTAAGGGCCAGTTCACTTCCCTCCAATCGGCTCTCAGAGCTCTCCTCATTGGGTTCTGCAGAGTGTACCTTCTGCTCTCCACCAGCCGCTCTGATAGTCTCTTTTTGGGCTAGGTTCACATCTGTGTGGGTATGCACCTGTTCTTGTAGCTGTAACCACCCGCACAGAAAAATACATTGGATGCATGCGGGTGCCATTAAAGCGGAGGTTCCGCCGCAATTTTTTTTTTTTTTTTTTTTTTTTTTTTTTTTTTTTTAAAGCCAGCAGCTACAAATATTGCAGCTGCTGACTTTTAAAATATGGACACTTACCTGTCCAGCGCACCCACTATGTCGGCAGCTGAGGTCGAGCAATCGCTCATCCCTCGGCTGCACCCGCCGATATCCTCTGTGAGGAAATCGGGAAGTGAAGCTTTGCGGCTTCACTGCCCGGTTCCCTACTGCGCATTCGCGGGTAGCGCAGCACGCCGTCACTAGTCCCCGCTCTCTCCTGGGAACAGTGTGTTTTCCAGGAGACAGCGGGAGAGCGGGAAGGCGCGTGACTCCCACATGAGTCTGTTCCCTGAAGTTGGTGCAAATACCTGTTTTAGACAGATATCTGCACCCCCCTCCCCCAGAAAGGTGCCAAATGTGACAACCACCCCAGAAGATTACTTGCATGACAGCCCTATAAAAAGTCATGGGATGCTGACATATGCAATCTGCATTGCTTCTGAAGAAGTGGATTTGTATCCACGAAACGTGTTTAAGCTCTTTTATGCAGTTTTTTTTATGCATTTATATTTCATCCTCCATACGAAGTTTACTTATGTGTAACAATAGAATTGTAATACCGTATTTTCCAGCTTATAAGATGACCTTTTGGATGCAAAAAAATGCATCCAATGTCGGGGGTCGTCTTATACGCCGGTACCTGTCTCCGTCAAATCCATGATTTAAAAGCCGCGCCTCCTCCTTAGACTGTTCCGCGGTAGGCGGAACACTCATTTTCCCAGCAGGGCCTCTGTTCAGTGTTCCGCCTATCACGGATGCCTTCTCATCCTCGGACAAGAGGACATCCGTGATAGGTGGAACACAGAACAGAGGCCCTGCTGGGAAAATTAGTGTTCCGCCTATCACGGAACAGTCTGAGGAGGAGGCGCGGCTTTTGAATCATGGATGCCCGCAGCCTGTCAGCCAAAATCTGAAAAGAAAGTAAGGTAGGGAGATCGTCTTGGTCGGCACAGTGGAGGCATGTAATGGCACAGTGGAGGCATGTAATGGCACAGTGAGATTTGAAAAAAGCCTGTTTCTGTCAGCGGTTGTTCCTGTCAGCGGTTGTTCTGGCTACTCCTTAGCTTCCAGAAAGACTAGTAGGAAGGGGGTAGTATATCCCAAAACCAACTTTTTACCTGGAAAAATAGGGGGTCGTCTTATACGCCCTGTCGTCTTTTACGCTGGCAAATACGGTAGTTCTAATTTATACCAGCCTGTCATAATTGCCATGTATTTTGTCTCATGTGCTTAAATAAATTATTAATTTTATATATAATTATGTATTGTTTTGGTACAATCTGTACAAACACATCTCATTAAAGTCCCCACCCTTCTCCTTTCATCAATTGACAGGGATGGAGGTGTATGTTTGTAATCTCATACGCCTCATTTAAAGTCCCAAACCCACCCCCCTGATGCCGCGTATACACGATCATTTTTCGGCATGAAAAAAACGTCGTTTTTCAAAAACTTCATTTAAAATGATCGTGTGTGTGGGCTTCATGTAATTTTTCAGGTTCTGAAAAACAACACATTTTTTTTTTTTTTTTGAACATGCTGCATTTTTTAACGTTGTTTTAAACAATGTCGTTTTTCGGGTTGTAAAAAATGATCGTGTGTGTGGGCTAAAACGACGTAAAAACCCTGCGCATGCTCAGAAGCAAGTTATGAGACGGGAGCGCTCGCCATTCATCACGCTGTAACAGACAAAAAAGCGCAAATCGTCTTTTACTAACACGTAATCAGCTAAAGCAGCCCAAAGGCGAATGGAACTTCCCCTTTATAGTGCCGTCGTACGTGTTGTAGGTCACCGCGCTTTGCTAGATCATTTTTACCCTATCGTCTTCCAGGACAGCCATGTAGATGTAGCTCCTCCCTCCGGGACAGGAAACGCAATCACCCCCAAATACAAAAGGCGGTCCTCCAGGCCGCCTCCTCAGTTTTTTGTGTTTCCTGCCGGACGGGAGGAGATGCAATCATGGAACGTGTTTTTTTTTTTTTTTTTGAATAGGGAGCGAACCTACCTCATACCTTCAGCACTCCTCTGGCCCTAGGGGTAGAGAGCGTGGCTGGAGTCTCCTCCGCCGTGAGCTTGGCGAGAGTCGGACCCCGTTGACGGCGGGATCCGTCCCCTGGAAGCATCCGGATGGCCGTGGCTGTGAGGGTGAGACACGCCATCAAATCGGCTTTTCGCCACTTCCGGTATTCGCATTGAGGGGGCGGGGACCGTGCGTTCCAAAGAGAGGAAGGAGAATCTCGGCGGAAGCGCGTCATCAGGGGGCGCCCGGAAGTATCGTTCCTACTTCAAAAAAGGGCGCGGAGGGGACTCGAAGGAACCCGGCGCTAGTGTTTGTTCAGAGAGCCTGAAACAAAAAACACAGGACCATGGACGCAGCAGCGGCTATTCCCGATCCTGGTCCAACAGGCACCGGTACCTCTCAGGTAAGGCCTGGTGATGGCACATGGCTTATTCTGTTAGGTAGGGGATTGTTACCCCAAATACCCCCCCTAGGTGGTGAGCCTGTCTGGTGGAGGGTTTGGCACCTTCTAGGAACCTTTTCACAGTGGTGAATGCAGGTTTAGCTGGTTGTAATGTGGTCCATTATGTTGTTTTTTTCTTTAACAGGTTAAGGCCCATGATAAGACCCAGCCTCCTAGAAAGAAATGTGCCATATGCGGGACAAAGCTAAGTTCTAACTGGGATAAGCCTTTATGTCCTGATTGTGTCAATAGCTTGGTTAAGGAAAGTTCAGTAACCACTTGTCACCAAATTTTGTCATCCGTTAAAGATGAAATTGCATCCACGTTTCAGTCATTTAAAGGACTGATAGAGAGGATGCAGGGTCCGGCCCCGTCCCTACCTAGGGCCTCTAGTGTTCCTTCCTTACAAATTCAGGAGGAGGAGGAGGAGGGTAGGGATAGGACTCCCAGATCAGTTGTTTCCTCTCAGGCAGGTTCAGCATCTGAATCAGAGGTAGAGGAGGATTCCTCCAGGGCGGCCAGATACAAATTGTCATTGGATGATGTTGGGGATCTTCTAAATGCTATCTATGATACTTTAGATATCCAAGAGGAACAGGTTCAGCTCTCAAAGCATGACCTTATGTATCAAAGGAATGCGACTAGAACCAAGGTTTTTCCGGTTCATAAATCCTTGATCGATAGGATTCTGCGAGAATGGGAACAACCTGAAAGAAGACCCTTTTTCTCAGGCAGCCTCAAACGTAGGTTTCCATTTGAATCAGATGTGTCTCATCCTTGGAACAAGGTTCCTAGACTGGATGCCCCTTTAGCCAAAGTTTCCAGAAGGATGGATTTGGCTTTTGATGATCTAGGTTCCCTTAGGGACCCAATGGACAAAAGGGGGGACCTGCTATTGAAAAGAGCTTGGGACGCCTCTGCGATTAGTTTAAAGCCAGCTCTAGCAGCTACTTGTGTAGCGAGGAACTTGGAGTGTTGGCTCACCCAGTTGCAGGCGCACATCTTGGCCGGTACCTCCAGACAGGAGCTTCTAAAATCCTTTCCACTCCTATTCAAGGCAGTAGGATTTCTAGCTGACGCCTCAGAGGAGTCAGTAAAGTTGGCTGCCAGGTCAGCAGCTCTTGTTAATGCAGCCAGAAGATCGGTATGGCTGAAAACTTGTTGGGAAAACGTCGTTTTTTTTCAACATGCTGAAAAACTTTTTTTTTTCATGCTGAAAAATGATCGTGTGTACCCGACATTATAGTATAATCACTGCACTTGTGGTTTCTGTGTGGGCTGCAATCTCTGAAATGCTTTAGGGACCTTTAACCTGTGTTTCAGGAGGCACAGCAGCCCATCCAAATGAATGGGCTGCCATGCCAGTGCAAAACGTGGCTTGCAGAGCTGCATATGTGTGAACCTGGCTTTACTGGACTTTTTATACTTTTTTTTTTCCTCCCAATGAAAAATCCCCCTCTGTTCACAATCACGCCTTATTGCCTTATTCATGTCTTCAGTTTACAGCAGCACCTATATTTGTGAGCATTTTGAATGTGGAATGTGTTGTGCAATTCCTTTATGCTTTAAATGTGAAGCAAAAGGTAAACCATGAACTAAATTTTTTTAAAAGGTGATTGAAGTATCAATCATGCAATATTATATATATATTATTTAACCTATATTATATTACTACTGCATCTGTATTAATGTGCATGAGTCCCTTGTTTGCTAATATCCTCTAATCCGAGGATTATAAGGCTATAATGCTAGTTATAAAGACAGACACATTTGAATAAAACCAGTTACATTTATTTCCTTCAAAGTAGGAATATCACATTCTAACAGATATCAGATACAGTCTATATCAACAATAATAATAAAAGATACTTAACACTCCTATCTGTGACCCTCACTGGTTAAATCGAGAAGGCCTAGGCCACATGGCTAGGCCCAATATGGCGTTCAGAAGCAGGGTCCCAGGATGACGTAGACACAACCTCATGGTAGGCTTGCCTCGAAGAGAATATACTGAATTCTGTGTTTCAAAACCTTTTTTTACAAAACCTCACTCATTACTCATTCAAACTCCCTCATTGCCACCCCCCTATGCCCTCTGTCCAATATTTGCACTTCCAAGACATTCTCTTCTCTATGGGGGAGGTATTGCCACCCATTGTCACAAAACTCCTTGAAGCTTATAGCTAGGGCTGCAACCAACGATTATTCTCATAATCGATTAATCGGCCGATTATTTTTTCGATTAATCGGATAAAATCATTAAAACAAAATGTGTAATTTTTTTGTTTATTTAACAGTAATAATGAAAAAACTGAGTGTTGCACTCAAATGGCAGATTAACACCAAATGATGGGGCACTATTCTCCCCCCCCTCCCAGTAAAACCAATGACGGGGCACTACTATTCCACCCACCTCCCGGAACACCAATGATGGGAGTTAGGAGGATGGGGAATTCAATTATCAGAAAAATGCATGTACAGTACTGTTAATGGTACTGTTACTGATACTGTTGCTGGCGCTGGCGCTGTTGCTGGCACTGGCGCTGTTGCTGGCACTGGCGCTGTTGCTGGCACTGGCGCTGTTGCTGGTACTGGTGCTGTTGCTGGTACTAGGGTTGTCCCGATACCACTTTTTTAGGACCGAGTACAAGTACCAATACTTTTTTTTCATGTACTCGCCAATACCGATACTTTTTTTTTTTTATCTGACCGTTTTCAAATTTAAGTGTCTCTTACATTGGTGGTCAGTGGGAAGGATGTCTCTTACATTGGTGGTCAGGGTATGGGGCACATCAGAGTACTGGGCACATGGTATGGGGCACATCAGGGTAAAACAAAGAGAGGAGCTCCTAAGGTGTAGTACCATAAAAAAAAATTTATTATAAAATAAAATAAAAATCGAATAAAAATGATAGCCACTGATGCTCACAAGGAGCGGCTATAACAATGGTGGTAACAATCGAAATAAAAATAAACAAACACACTGCGGTAGGCAAATCCAGACGAAAATATAGAGTATAAGCGTCAGGGATGCAGGGTACAGAGCATGTATGAGGCGGTGAGTGGCGTGCGTTCCAACCACAACCACCTGAACGCTGACCCGGAAGTGACGTATGTGCGCGTGTACGCCTGACGTTCGATTTGCCGATAGTTTTCAAAGGCGTGCCCGCACATTCATCACTGACAAGTATATGTGAGTGCCGCCGGGCTGCAGGCTCCACCCCCTCCCTGCGGAAATCCAATCAGTGCCGTGGGATGCGCCCACCCCCTGGTATCATGGCCAATCGGACGGCTAACAGGCTGAGATATGGGAACCCATGGTAACCTAACATGTCGCAGCACGGCGTTCCACTCTGTATACCCCGCAGGCAATAGTATAACAGGTATCTTGTAAAAACGGACTGTATACAACAATAATAATAGCAGCTCCTATATAATGTGGAAATAATGGTAATAACTGGTAATAATTCAGGCCTTAAACCAGACTGTGAACAACGTAATATGGCATTATCAGTGTCCTGATGAAAGTGGTAATATTAACCCAAAACATATATGTCATATTAAACAGGTAATGGGCTAATGAGCCCAGTGCTAAATACGTGAGGCACATGGCCCCTATTATGTAATGACTACACATAAACAGATAAGTGTAAGTGTGCCCATAGGCAATGAATAACTGGTAATAATTCAGGCCTAAAGCCAAACTGTGAACAACGTGAAAAATAGCTCCCATTGTGATATGGCAATATCAGTGTACTGATGAAAGTGGTAATTAGAGGTCGACCGATATATCGGTTGGCCGATATATCGGCCGATATTTGGCGTTTTTAAATTAATCGGCATCGGCCGATTTGTGCTTTAAAAAAGCCGATTGATAAGTTCAGCACCGCGACTTGCAAAAAGCTTCTGCAATACAAGTCAATGCAAGTGCTTCCCGTAGAAGACCTTCTCTCTCTCTCTCCTGGGCAGCCTGCCAAGTTTTAGAAAAGATATACAATGTTGCTACTTATCAATTAACTGAACTCCGTGTAGGAGAATTCTCAGTTTAACCATTTAAAGGCTAAATCTTTTTTTACATTTGTTGCTTACAAGTAAAAATCCTGTATTTTCTGCTAGAAAATTAGGCTTCTTTCACACTATGGATTGTATGTCCGTTTTATAATATTCGTATTACACCTATTAACGGACGTTTATTAACGGATTTAATAACGGATACATACGGATAAATATTTTACCATTCTTCCTTTATTGAAAACGGATAATGTTTATCCGTATATATCCGTATACATCCGTTATATCATTCCTTTCTAACGTCCGTTAATAAAAACCATTTCACCCTTTCTTGAAGTCCAGCTCCAGAAGTCTTTACTGAGCATGCTCAGTTAAATTAACGTCCGTTACTATAACGGACATTTACGGAGACATTTACTAACGTCCGTGCGCCAAAGACTTCAATGTTAAAATATAACGGACGTTAATATATCCGTTACTTGCAACGGACAAAAAATGGACAAAAAATAGTGCAAGACCCGTCACATATTACGTTATAACTAACGTCCGTACGTTATAACGGACTATTACGGATCTTTACGGAACATAAAAAAATCCCATAGACTTTAATGATATTTTATAAAGGACGTATAACTTCCGTTTTTTAACATTATCTGACGGATTTTAATACGGATTATTAAAACGGATTTATTTTGTAGTGTGAAAAGGGCCTTACTTGGAACCCCCAAACATTATATATTTTTTTTTTAGCAGAGACCCTAGGAAATAAAATAGCGATTGCTGCAATATTTAATGTTACACGGTATTTGCGCAGCGGTCTTTCAAACACATTTTTTGGGGAAAAAATATACTTTAACAAATAAAAATAAAAAAACTAAACAGTAAAGTTAGCCCATATTTATTTATTTTCAACCAAAAGTTTTCATTACCTGTTTTTGTGTGTGTATATATGTGTGTATGTATGTATGTATGTATGTATGTATGTATGTATGTATGTATGTATGTGTGTATGTGTGTATGTGTATATGTATGTATATATGTATGTATATATATATATATATATATATACACACACAAAAACAGGTAATGAAAACTTTTGGTTGAAAAAAAATAAATATGGGCTAACTTTACTGTTTAGCCCAAACGCGACTGAAAAATCGGCATCATAAATCGGCTATCGGCCGCCGTGATTTCTAAATATCGGTATCGGCCAGAGAAAAACCCATATCGGTCTACCTCTAGTGGTAATATTAACCCAAAACGTATATGTCATGTTGGACAGGTGATGGGCTGATAAGTGAGGCGCATCACCCCTACTGTGTAATGACTACACATAAACAAATAAGTGTAAATGTGCCCTTAGGCAGTGAATGGCTGCATTTGCCATGTAAATTAGTCTCAATATTAAAGCAATGGCTAGTGATGGCCGTGATGGCCTTCCTGTGATGATGAACTATAAATAATTGGGCTGAAGATGTCCTATGGGTAAATAACCTACTAGGTTGTGATTAGAGAGACAGAACAACATGGAGACTAATATAAAAATAACCACATGTGTATCTGTAAAAAAATTGTATATACAAGTGATCCTAGTAAGGAAAATGGGATAGTGAATGTAAAGCATATACTATACATAATTGGTTTGCTGAGGTGCAGGAAATGTCCTAGTGAATAAGTCACTCACTATACACAGCAGGGGGGAGCTGTCAGGGAGCATCAGCCACTACCTGCTAACTGATATAGTGAGGATGGTGTAATAATACAGCTATGGGTAAGAAGTATACTGGAAAGAGTAAGTATACTGTTAAAGAAGTGGAGGTATGGAGCTGTACTTAAGGATTGGCTAAAAAGCAGTTGAGATCGATGTCTACATTTAAGCCATGTGGCACGAGAGACCCCAGTCGGTAGATCCAACTCGTTTCGTTCTGAGAAATTGCAATTTGTTTGTTCCCACCCCTCCAGTTATCTTTAATCATATCTATTCCGTAGAATATGAGGCCTGATGGATCTTTTTAATGAAACTGTTCAAAGTGGTGTGATAGATTATGCTTGGGGAATGCTTTACGGATGTTGTTGATATGTTCTCGTATTCGAACGCGTAGGGGCCTGGTGGTTCTACCCACATATTGCAAATGGCATGGGCACTCTATAACGTAGGTCACATGGGTAGTATTGCAGGTGATTAAATCTCTGATTTTGTAGACTTTTTGGTCTGTCCTGGACTTGAACTCAGTTTTTCTGCGGGGCTGCTTCTTACTTTCCCTGCATGCTAGTCACCTCTGGCATTTATAGAACCCTTCAAGCTCAGGACAAATTTCCACCTTCTTTGTGGGGTTTATTATGTTGTGTACCAGATGGTGTCTGAGGGAAGGGGCTTTCCTGTATATAAATGATGGCTTATTTGGAAGTGTCTTAGACAGAATGCAATCTTCTTTTAAGATGGGCCAGTATTTTTTTAGAATACTTTCGAACTCTTTGTACTGGGTGTTGAAACCGGTAATAAATGCAATGTTGCCTTGGTTTTTGGAGGCCCTATTTTTCTGCAACAGTAGATCTTTACGATCTTAGGAATTACAGCCAATGCAATAGACACATGTGGTGTCAAACCTATGGTAAAGGTCCAAGTGTCTACTAACAGGAGTTGGCATTTTTCCATTCCCGGAATAATAAACATGATCCTTGATGCGTTGCCAGACATGGCGAGTTGTTTTACCAATGTTCTGGAAAAGCATTCTTTGGATGGATGAAACTAAGATTAATCTGTACCAGAATGACAGGAAGAAAAAAGTGTGGAGAAGGTGAGGAACAGTACACAGACCCCCGTCAAAGATTGGGAATGCCTGTAAAGTTCAACTGAGCTAGCTGGTGGGGTGGTTTTACAGATCTAGGGCCACGGTCTGCTTTGCACAGTCCTTGAAGACCCTATTAGGGATGCTTATCCTGGAGAAGGTGAAGATTGGGCTGTTTTTTTTTTTTTGCACTACTCGTGGGTACAGGTTCTGTATCCTTGCTGGGTGCTGGAGAGTTTGAGTGGCAACGATGCATGTTGTGTGTGTGTTTTTTTTTTTTTTGTTTTTCTTTTGTTTTTTACCATGCTGTGCCTATGGAAGCAGCAGGTCTCAGACAGTGGCAATAGAGGGTGCTGAGAGAATCAGTTCAAACAGGGCGTGTGCGCCATCCTGTTTGGGCACACTGATCCCCCTCCTTGGCTAGGGGATGGCTTTTTCTTCATGGCTGATGGCACGACTGCACAAATGCAACCCAAACCCGGCAAGGTGGCACCACTGCACGAGTGCGTGCCCAATTTTGGAATTGGTCCCTTCCTTTCTCCAGGAGATCTACAAAGTGTTTATGATTGGAGAGGTCTGAGAAGAGGTTGGAGATCCATTGATGCACATTGTGTGATGAGGAGAGATCAGCTGAATGCCTGCAATGGAAGGGGGGAGGGGCTGACACTGGGCGCTTCCATGGCCCTCCCCAAGCTGTCTTCCTCGCTCTGAACACTGCAGGGAGGGAGGCCGAGATCCCCCGCTGAAGTCAGGAGATAAGATCAGCTGAGCGACACTGTACTGAAGGTATTTGATATAGTTGTGTTGCAGAAACACACACCTTTTTACGTTGTATACTATTGTAGGAGAGTGGATTTTAGCATTTACATTTACTTTAAGCTAGGGCTTATTTTTGAGGTAGGACTTATAGTGCAGCCCTCCCCAAAAATATCGCAGTAGGTCTTATTTTCGGAGAAACGCGGTATTAATGTTCTTCACCAACACGACATAATGTTCACCTATAGTCTGGTCAGTATGTTGTTTGTTTTTTTAAAGTCACACACCCCACCCCCCCCCCCGGAGGAAGGAGGAGGGGGCCAAACTTTTGAGAGATGGTGCTGTCTCCAGAAATGCCCCCCCCCCCCCCGACCGGAGGGGAAAGATGAAGAACGGAAGTAGCATCAATGGACAGAATGGCATTAGTCAAGAAGAATAAGTACTGCAGTCTGATCGTCCGTTACATAATTTACCTAATAAACCCAAATTGTGTATAGTTATAGTTAGTTAAAAATCTTATTGAGAAAAAAAAACATAAATAAAGAATTGGAAAAAAAAAAAAAATCTTATTGATCCCCCCCTAAAAGGGGCTTTACCTTCTTTACGGGGAATGGTTTTTACCCATGTAAGATGTTTTGAATGTACACGTACCAAAAGCCCCAACGAAAAGAAATTAAGTTGTATATTAACCAGTACAAGAGTCAGATTTGAAATGAAAGATTTTGTGGGCTGTAACACAGAAGGGGCAGTGTACGCCAAACACTGGCGAGGTAGCCATAAAATAGGAACCCTTAGTCAATTTAGAATCCAAATGGATCTTTTTAATGGATACTCTTACACCCCATGGATTAAATATGGAGTTCAACTTAAATTGCTTTTTATTAATGATTTTGATTGTATTTTAACCAGTTCCCGACGGCCGTACCAATATGTGCGGCCGCAGGGTGGCTCCGAATCTCTAACAGGACGCATAAATGCGTCCTGCTCTTTTCTCGCTCCCGAGCGCGCAGCGGGGAACTTCTGTACTGGCCGTGTCCCCTGGACACAGCCAATCACACATCGCGCTAAATAGCCAATCACAGCGGCTATTTACAGCGCGATCTGTGTGGCCAATGGGAGATGATCTCAAATGTAAACATATGAGATCATCTCTCATTGCCGGCTCTCTCTCTCCTCAGACAGCGTGTTTGTGAGGAGAGAGAGATACAAAGTGTCTTTCAACCGTTACAAAGTTTCCAGCGCCCAATCCAGTGCCCAGTTCCCACCTGTGCCACCAGTTCCCACCTGTGCCACCAGTTCCCACCTGTGATCAGTGCCCACCTGTGATCAGTGCCCATCTACCGCCTCAGTGCATATCAGTGCCCACCTGTGCCATCTCATTAGTGCCCATCTGTAACGCCTCATCAGTGCCCATCTTTACCGCCTCAACGCACATCTGTGCGGCCTCAACGCACATCTGTGCCGCCTCATCAGTGCCACCTGTGCCGCCTCATCAGTGCCACCTGTGCCGCCTCATCAGTGCCACCTGTGCCGCCTCATCAGTGCCACCTGTGCCGCCTCATCAGTGCACATCTGTGCAATCTGTACACATCTGTGCTGCCTCATCAGTGCCCACCTGTGCCGCCTCATCAGTGCCCACCTGTGCCGCCTCATCAGTGCCCACCTGTGCCGCCTCATCAGTGCCCACCTGTGCCGCCTCATCAGTGCCCACCTGTGCCGCCTCATCAGTGCCCACCTGTGCCGCCTCATCAGTGCCCACCTGTGCCGCCTCATCAGTGCCCACCTGTGCCGCCTCATCAGTGCCCACCTGTGCCGCCTCATCAGTGCCCATCTGTAACGCCTCATCAGTGCCCATCTGTGCCGCCTCAACGCACATCTGTGCCGCCTCAACGCACATCTGTGCCGCCTCAACGCACATCTGTGCCGCCTCAACGCACATCTGTGCCGCCTCAACTGTGCCGCCACATTAGTGCCACCTGTGCCGCCACATTAGTGCCACCTGTGCCGCCACATTAGTGCCACCTGTGCCGCCACATTAGTGCCACCTGTGCCGCCTCATTAGTGCCACCTGTGCCGCCTCATTAGTGCCACCTGTGCCGCCTCATTAGTGCCACCTGTGCCGCCTCATTAGTGCCACCTGTGCCGCCTCATTAGTGCCACCTGTGCCGCCTCAGTGCCACCTGTGCCGCCTCATTAGTGCCACCTGTGCCGCCTCATTAGTGCACATCTGTGCAATCTGTACACATCTGTGCTGCCTCATCGGTGTACATCTGTTTCGCCACCTCAGTACCCATCTCTGCCACCTCAGTACCCATCTCTGCCCATCTGTGCCGCCTCAGTGCACATCTGTGCCACACACCTGTGAAGTCGCTACCAACCATGTCGAAACGTCTCTTTTCCCTTGAGCAGGCATATCAAATTATTTCCGCGCCTGACGAGAGCAACGGGGAGCTCTCTTCTTCCGATTGCTATTCGGAGTCTCATTCGGATGTCGACTATGAGCCAGTCTACACCAGTGGAACAGCGACAGGCTCAGAGGGGGAAGATAGGCAGCCCGCCAAAAGAAGGCGCTCTGGTGAGGAGGCAGTGCCATCCACCAGCCCCGTCGTGCCATCCACCAGCCCCGTCGTGCCATCCACCAGCCCCGTCGTGCCATCCACCAGCCCCGTCGTGCCATCCACCAGCACCGCAGTACCTCGGCAACATAGGCCAAGGACCAATGCAAGCCTTCCCTATGCCCTTCAGTACCCCTTGTGGCTTCCTCCAAATTCCGGAGAAGCCAACATTCCCCCTTTCACTGCCCAGCCAGGAGTCCAGGTGGACACGGACAATTTTTCACCAATAAATTTTTTCGATTTATTTTTCACTGAGGAACTGCTATCTAGCATTGTGGCCCAGTGCAACTTATATGCCCAACAATTTATCACCAACAACCCCACATCATCTTATGCCCGTCCCTTCCAGTGGAGAGACCTAACAGTGGAGGAGTTCAGGATTTTTTTTAGGCCTCACCTTCTGCATGGGACTCAACCCAAAAAATGAAAAACATTCCTTTTGGTCAAAACGCCCCATTTACCACATGCCAATTTTCTCTGCAACAATGCCCAGATCCCGATATTTTATAATCATGAGGTTCCTCCACTTCAATGATAATACCCAGTGCCTTCCCCGAAATCACCCAAATTTTGACAGGCTTTTCAAAATTCGCCCCTTATTAAATTATTTTTCGGAATTATTCCCCCAAATATATACCCCGGAACAACACATATGTGTAGACGAGTCCCTCGTTAAATTTTGTGGCCGACTGAAATTAAAACAGTTTATCCCAAGCAAAAGAGCCCGCTATGGGGTGAAGATGTACAAGCTATGTGAACGAGCCACAGGGTACTTGTATTCCTTCTTGGTCTACGAAGGGAAGGACACCCAGCTGAATCCCCCCGATTGCCCAGACTACTTGGGATCAAGTGCAAAAGTTGTCTGGCAACTCATCACCCCCCTCCTGGATAAAGGATACCACCTGTACGTGGACAACTTCTATACGTCTCTTCCCCTGTTCCACAACCTGCACCGGAAGAAGACGCCAGCATGTGGCACCGCCAGAAAGAACCGGAAAGGCTTTCCTCAAAGCCTTGTAAATAAGAAGCTGAGGAAAGGGGAATCGGCAAGTGTGCGCAACAAGGAGGTTCTTGAAGTGGAGGGACAGAAGAGACGTATATATGTTGTCCTCCATCCACAACGATTCCTTTGTAGAAACCCGCAGAAGGCGTGGCACCACCATCCAAAAGCCCACCTGCATCCGGGACTACAATTCGTTCATGGGGGGAGTCGACTTAAATGATCAAATGATGGAACCATATCTGGCCACAAGACGCACGTACCATTGGTACAAGAAAGTAGCTATTTATTTTTTTCATTTGGCCGTCTACAACTCCCATATTATTTACCGCAAATCCACCCAAAACCCCCTACCCTTCCTTGGCTACCTGGAGGAAATTACCACTTCCCTGATATTCCAGACTGACCTACCCCAAAACATAAGATCAGCTGTTTTAAGTCGACTCTCCGAACGGCACTTCCCGGATAAGGTCCCTCCCACAGAATCAGGCGGAATAGGTAAAAAAAAATGTAAAGTGTGTGCCAGTGAAGGAGTCAGACGAGAGACAGTTTATTATTGTGCCGAGTGTCCTTCGCAACCAGGCCTCTGTGTAACTGGCTGTTTTAAACGTTCCCATACTAAACTAAATTATTAGTTTAGTATGGTAAACATAATCCTCCGTTCCTGCCTTCACACACCTTCACACCCCTTATGCCACTGCCTGCTTTGTAACTGACCCCGGCTTGTTATTGGACCACGCTTCTGCCTAACGATTTTGTAATACCTCTGCCTGATCTGGAATTGACCCTGGACTGTTTTTCGACCATTCTTATGCCTAACGATTCTGTAATGCCTCTGCCTGATCTGGAACTGACCTCAGACTGTTTGACCATGCCTTTTGCCTGCCTCTTAGACTGATCTTGTACCCTGCTACTGGACTAGTGGGATTCAACACAGGGGTCTCACATATGTGAGGGGCTCCAGAAAAGTTTTTTTGGATGAAGAAAACATTTTTTTTGTTTTCTCATCCTAGATTAGGGTCTGGTTGCCCGGAGGCTTCAAAGAGATTTGGGTGGGAGAAGCCTCTACCCCTGTCCCCATTCTGTCCTGAACGAGGCCCTACTTCTGCCTGCTGCCTGTAGGACCTATGCCATCATGCCTCTGCCTGTTGCATGAACTGACCACCTGCACTAACCCTGACGGGACAGTATCCCTGCCTGGACGTTGCTGACCAAGTCCCTGCATGCTGCCTGGACCAGTGCTATCCTGCTGTGTAGAACTGCGCTACTATTACCACAGGTAATCTTTTGTTTACGCTTTGCTCAGCATAATGTATTTTGGGGTGTAATTCTTGGTATGTGCATACTATGTGTCTCTGGAACACCTGACGGTGTTCCTTGCATGTTGGGCCCCTGTATGTGGTCAGGCTGTGTAGAAGTCACACATGGGGTATCGTTTTACTCAGGAGGAGTAGCAGAATGTATTTTGGGGTGTCATTTTTGCTATGTACATGCTATGTGTTGGAAATATCTTATCAATGGACAACTTTGTGTAAAAAAAAATGCGTTTTCATTTTTTTTCCACATATTCCAAAAACTTCTGGAAAAAAATTAACTGTTCAAAAGACTCATTATGCCTCATAGATTATACGTTGGGGTGTTAGCTTTCCAAAATGGGGTCACTTTGTGGGTAATTCCATTGTCCTGGTATACCAGGGCCTTCAAAAGTGTAATAGGTAGTCAACTAGTTAGATGTGCAATTTATGCTCCTAAAACCCCTGATGGCGCTCCCTGCATGTTGGATCTCTGTATGTGGCCAGGCAGTGAAAAAGTCTCACACATGGGGTATCGTTTTGCTCAGGAGGAGTAGCAGAATGTATTTTGGGGTGTCATTTGTGGCAAGCACATGCCATGTGAGAGAAATAAGCTATTACAATGACACTTGAGAAATTTTTTAAATAAAAAATAAAAATCTTAATTTTGCAAAGTGTTTTGGGAAAAAATTACAACTTCAAATAACTCACCATGCCTCTTACTAAATACCTTGCAATGTCTACTTTCCAAAAAGGGGTTATTTGGGGGGGCATTTGTACTTTCCTGGCTTGTTAGGGTCTCAAGAAATGAGATGGGTCTTCAGTACATCAGGTGTGATCATATGTGATAATTTATTATGATTTGCACTATAGCTTGTAGACTCTAAAACTTTCACACAGACCAAATAATTTCCAAAAAATTTGGGTTATTTTTATCAAAGACATGTAGCGGTATAAATCGTGGCCAAAATGTATGAAGAAAAATTAATAATTTGCAAAATTTTATCACAGAAACTAAGAAAAATTTTTTTTTTTTCCAAATTTTCGGTCTTTTTTCATTAATAGCGCAAAAAATAAAAAACCCAGAGGTGATCAAATACCACCAAAAGAAAGCTCTATTTGTGGGAAAAAAGGACAAAAAAATCATTTGGGTACAGTGTTGCATGACTGAGTAATTGTCATTCAAAATGTGAGAGCCCTGAAAGCTGAAAATTGGTCTGGTCAGGAGGGTGTTTAAGTGCCCAGTATGGAAGTGGTTAATCTGCTATCCCTTTTTAAATTCATATTCGTCCACTAGAGATAATTTTACTATTTAGTTTCAAGATTGTTCTCTGGACTACCCCTATTTCACATGTCCGTGTCCGGTTCCAGTGAATCAAGTCCGCGTCCTGGGGACAATTTTTGACTGTAATCTGAATTGGATACCCCAAGTCAATCAATGTATCCACAATGCACTGTATTACATCAGGTGTTTGAGAAAGGTCAAAAATTTGTTTTCTCAGTACCACCGGAAAGTCTTGGTTCAATCTCTCGTCAACTCCCGGATTGACTTCAACAATATTGTGTATTTGGGTATGCCTCTAAAGTGGCTGAGGAAAATCCAGCTCGTCCAGAACCAGGCCGCTAGACTAATCTCCGGCTTAAATAGGCGGGAGCATATTACCCCTACCCTGCGATCACTGCACTGGCTCACTGTGGTAGATCGCATTGAGTTTAAGGCTCTCTGTCTCGCCTATCGCGCTTATCATGGGACGGGCCCACAATACCTGAATTCCTTGATAACGCGATACACCCCTGCACGAGGACTTAGATCACTTACAGCTGGTCTCGTCACTTGTCCATCTGCTCGCCTGCTTACCTTCGGGGGTAGACGCTTTTCTGTGAGAGCAACGGCCCTATGGAATAGTCTCCCTGTTTCTATCCGGTCTCTCCCCTCCATTATGGCCTTTCGTAAAAGGATAAAAACTTGGTTTTTTGAGGGAAAAGCAGGCTGAGTCACGTTAGTTTTCCCTGTTGTTCCTTGGTAGTTTGCTTTTTTGTGCTCTCCTTTTTTCTTTTCCTTCTATTTTCTTTCCCTGACTTGATTTATCTATTTACAGGTATGTCTTCTGCGCTTAGACGCTTCCCTGACGGGTCAGTATTTGGCGCATTACAAATACAATAAATCAATCAATGAGAAACATACTATAGTATACCCATATGTATCACCACTTCATAATTTATTCATTCATGTGTTACATATGACCTCCACTTCCACTTTATGTTCACTCTATTTGTATCACATTTAAAATAATCTTATTTATTTATTTTGGGTATCTGTGAAGGATATGCTTCAGTGTAATTCTCCCTGCTGGTAATTTGTGTGTGTGTGTGTGTGTGTGTGTGTGTGTTAGAGGTAACAGGTGATTTCAGGTGTGACTCATTCCTCTGTTGAAATGTTAATGTCCCTTCCTCAGCCAGCTCCCTATTTGAAAGGGTAATTGATCTATTGTGTGTGTGTGTGTGTGAAGGAGACCTGTGTTTACTGTGATTAGAAGGGGCTCATGTTAATTATTCTGATTGCTTCATTGTGGTAATTACCTCTTCTATATGCGGGGCCAAGCTGTCTAGATAACGTATTCTGTTACAACTAGTAATTACCTTCACTGATGTCATTATCTAAAGAAATGGGTCTTCAGAGTCGGCGCCAAAGTGTCTGCCTATAATCTGTATGAGAGCCCCCACTGTGTGTGGAAAGGGGGTGGAGATTTCATTGTTCTTTGATTGAGGATTTAGCTTGTAAACTGCATATATACCAGCAGCATGCTGCCATTAAAGTGTCTTGTTCCAGCAGTAAGCTCTGACTCATGTGTGGCTTATTGGGCGATTCCAGGAATATTCCTCCTCGTGGAATATTGGGGTGATTTGCTTTTATGGGAAGAAGGGAATGCTTGACGGGGATATCATTCTAATTCCGTCACAGTATCTATCTCAGTCCTCCACACAGTGTGTGGCTTATACATAAATGTTCATTTTTATTTATCTTATTTTTTTATGGCGATTGGTTATGATGTTCAGCACCTACATCAGTTCCGGTATCTCTGTGCTAATTTTTAAAATTAATTTTAAATGATGGTCTTTAACTATTAGGCTGTCGTCTTATCAACTACGTGTTTACTTCATCATTTCAGTTTAAAAGGATTATATATGTGTATCGATTTCATCCAGCTTAATAGTTGCCTAAATATCCACGGAAAGATGTCTGCCCTGGTCGATTGGTATAGTGAATATCATCTAAATAATTGAAAACTATGGGAAAATGACTGCCGATTCCATTCGATACGGCGGGTCACAGGAAAATGTCCACTATAATGTCCCAATGGTAGACCATGGTAAAATGGCCATATAATTGTCCCATTATACTATAAAAGCACACCATCTCTATCTGTTATCCACTGATAAAGTCATGTGATACGGGAAAATACGCGTTGGGATTGGGCCCAGATAGACCGGAATAATAATTTTATAAACAATATTTTAAATAAATAATATTTTGGCCGTTTTTACAATAAAATACTTTGTGAAACTTTATTACACTATTGGAGCACCTTTGTTTACATACCATCACTATGGAGGTGAATAGGAGGAACCCTGAGATTACACTCAAGGAGGTACTGCCATATATCCAGTCCCAAGGACATCATCCATTACATAGATCCCCAGGGAAATGTTGAGACCCAAGTATTGCCCATGAGAGTTACTAAACTCAATGCTGTTATCTTACAGCAGTAAGGTGAGAGGCCTGTGAGCACTGAGGTGTCATATACACTATAAGAAGAGACACCATCACCTTTTTATTCACTGTTGTAATGTGGAAGACCTTAATCACCTTGCACTTTACTGTCACCATTGGGACTTTATATATTATGTATGTTTAGTTAACTTTTATTGTCACTTGATACTTGTGGATATTACAGAAGTACCTATTGACGCAGTCACCTTTTTACATATTTATTTATGCACATTACCTACTGTACAGTATATGATTTTTTTTTTTTATTGTTAACAGCGCAACATCATCACTAAGGCCCCTTTCACATTGAGGCGTTTTTCATGCGGTACAGCGCTAAAAATAGCGCTGCTATACCGCATGAAAAATAATGCACTGTAGCGTTCAATGTGAAAGCCCGAAGGCTTGCACATTGAAGCGGTGCGCTAGCAGGAACGCTCCAAAAGTCCTGCTAGCCGCATCTTTACTGCGGTATAGGAGCGGTGTGTTCACCGCGCCTTCCCATTGAAATCAATGGGAAAGCGCGGTAATACCGCCCGCTAGCGGGGGTTAAAACCTCACCGCTAGCGCCCGAATATCGCGGTAAATATGACGGTATAGCCACGCTACAAATAGTGCGGCTATACCGTCACCGCGGCTGCACGCCTCAATGTGAAAGCAGCCTAATTCCAGTACCAGAAGTCAGGTTGCTCTTCGGGAAGCCGAGAGCAATCTGACTTGGACGGTACTCCATGCTCTCTTCTGTCCGTGATATACATTTCTGGCATAGGAAATTTGCAAGTGGACTCCCCAATACACCAATGACTAGATCCTGGTGAGTCACCCCTCCATCCAGAGGTCATGGACAGATTTGTGTCCAGATCCAGGGATCCTTGGGCTTTTTGAAGTAGACGTCATTACATTTTAAGTCTATGACTTGAAAGGTGGGATTCCCTTTCCTGTGAAGGCCCCCTCTTCCAGACGTCTTGGTTTCCTTGACAGATGCCATCCTTGGTCATAACGTGCAAGTGGCTGTGTAATGTCCTTGTCAGTGTTTCCTCCACTTATGTTAAGAAGATTGTTACTGGTTGGGCCTGATGGCTGTTTGCTCTTGCCCATTTCTTATGAGATTGCTTTTGGACATCCAAGTAGTTTAGGAATTAACTCTTTTGTGTATCCTGTGATGTACAATTAAAGGGGTTGTAAAGGTTCATTTTTTTTTTTTCGAAATAGGTTACTTTAAGCTAGTGCATTATTGGTTCACTTACCTTTTTCTTCGATTTTTCTTCTAAATGTTTTTTTTCTTTGTTTTCTTTGTCTGAATTTCTCACTTCCTGTTCCTCCTCAGTAAGGTGTTTAGTAAGCTGTTCTAAATGACTTTCCACCACTCGGATGATGGTGGAAAGCTTACTGAGGAGAAACAGGAAGTGAGAAATTCAAACAAAGAAAAAAAACATTTTGAAGGGAAATCAAAGGAAAGGGTAAGTGAACCAACAATGCACTAGCTTAAAGGAACCAATTTAGAAAATTAAAGACGAACCTTTACAACCCCTTTAAGACTGTTTTTGACTTACCTGTAGAAACCCTTGCCTAGAATTCATCACCAGACACAAGTCCCTCCCATCTGGTTTTAATCTGATATTGCAGTGACTGACACCAATGATGTATTTTTTTTTTGCTGCCTCCTGATTATTAGGATTATAATTGTGTCCACTAACACCATTGCTAGGGGGTAGTATTGTGTCTTATTGGCACTAATGCTTGAGGTTGCTTTTATGGTCATTGATGCTGGGATTATTTTTGCTGTCACTGGCACCAGTGCTGGGGATTTTTTATTGCATCTACTCGCACCAATGCGGGAGGTTATTATTGTTTCCTCTGACACCAATGTTGGAGGTGTTTTTATTGGCAATACTTACTGCAATGCACTCTAAACAAGAGAGTCATCACTGTATGTTGGCAAAAATACAGCAGGACAGATGTTCAGGCATTGAGGTGTGGTACAACCCATTAATGAATGGGCTTACCTGTACTTTATGTGATGCTCCTCAACGTCCAAAAATAAGTTACAAATGTGTGGCCCTCTGGAAGTGCAGCCTCTGTAACTTTCAAGCTGAGCACCACTGACATATGGGATGTATACATCTCTCAGTCAGTCTAAGTAGGACACAAACTGCAATCCAGAATTTTAATTTTAGTGTCCCCGTACTTCATTTTTTGGTACCTTCTAAAATAAAATGTGGACATGGATTTACAGTACAGGCAAATTCTGGTCATAATTGACAATATATTGATTTTAAAGCGGAGGTTCACCCATGGAGAACACATTTTCCCCTTAGATGGATGCTCGTTTTGTCTAGGGGAATCGGCTAGTTGTTTTAAAATATGATCCGTACTTACCGTTTACGAGATGCATCTTCTCCGCCGCTTCCGGGTATGGGCTGCGGGACTGGGCGTTCCTTCTTGATTGACAGTCTTCCGACGGTCGCATCCATCGCGTCACGATTTTCCGAAAGAAGCCGCACCGACGTTCGGCTTCTTTCGGCTACGAGTGACGCGATGGATGCGACCGTCGGAAGCCTCTCGGAAGACTGTCAATCAAGAAGGAACGCCCGCTCCCGAAGACCCATACCCGGAAGCGACGGAGAGGATGCATCTCGAAAACGGGTAAGTACTGCTCATTTTTAAAACAACTAGCCGATTCCCCTAGACAAAACGAGCAGGAATCTAAGGGGAAAAGGGCAAAAAATAAATAAATGGTTGAACTCCCGCTTTAAAGAAACTTGCGTGTTTTTAATAGGAAGTTAGATTTACTGTACAAACAAGGTAGAAAATTATAATTACCACCTGTACTAACTTTCTCTTTTTTTACTTTTCAGCATTGGTGTGTATTACCAGTATTGGCTGTAGCAGAAGGAAAAAGTCAGGTAACTTGTAAACTCCAATTTAAACTGTTTGCTTTTAAATGTTCTACCGTCCTTCTTTTGGGCCAAAATGTGGGAGTGTTCAAAAAAAAATCTTATTTATCCAAAATTGCCTCCTATATAATATCTATCCATCCATCTTCTTCTTTTTTTTTTATTATTATTTATTTATCCTTTTTATTGAGGTTTTTGAAAAAGAGTAACCTACAAAAAACTGAGCCTATTGGGCATACCCAGGCTCGGAACCTTTACACAACATAACTTGGAACAGTCACAAACATTAGTGCCCTAACTGGAACTTAAGCCCCATACACACTATCTGTTTTCCTGCAGGTTTTTCTCTTCAGGTTTACCAAAACCATGTAGTGCAAGGGCCTGCCTGATTGCATACGAATTGAAACTCTTAAGGTTTGACCTCATATTAGATGGTTTTGGTAAACCCAAAGAGAAAAACCTGCAGGAAAACTGATAGTGTGTGTGTGGGGCTTCAGACTAAAAGTGCGCTCCCAAATCTACAGTACACCGGCAAAGTGCTTGTATTTAAACCAGTCAGGGTCAATCTTTGGGTCTGCGTTTGTGTAAGGGACTTCAGTCCAAATGTCCCACACTTTGTGGAACTTTTGTGGGCATCCCCTCGACAGGTACAGTGGCCTTGTATAAGGACAGATTAGAGTTGACCAGTTTTTTTCTTGTGGCACCGTCCTGTGAAGTACAATGATTTTTCTTTCATAAAACAATAGAGTCCAATCAGAATTCTGGGGGCTCTACAGTTGGCTAGGGACTCAACCAGGCCAAGAGACAGGCCTCCATTGAGTGCCCTATCTGAATAGTAGTCACTGTGCGAATAAACGATATGAAATACAAAGAAAAAATACCGCGCTATCTAATAATGTGTGAGTGGAGCAGCTAACACAGCAAGAAAGATCAATTTGCTCAAAAAAAAATTGTGGAAAAAGTGTAGCGCTAAAATAGATTTGAATGCCTAGTGATGAATTCATAAATAAATTGAATAAACAATGTTCATATATAACACCACGTGTGACAATGGATAGTATTACCATTAGTAGTAATCCATAAACCTCCAATAAATGGATACTAATGACAAGAAACTGGACGGAGCCAGAAAATAAAAGTGAATGAAAACTGTTCATAAAACAAAGTTCATATATGAAGAATCCAGTGACTAGGTGAATAGACCAAATCCAACGGTGATTGCTAGACAGAAGATCCACCACCACTTATGATAGGGGGCTTACCGGATAGATTGGACCCAGAAGGGCATATACCCACTAGGCCAATCAAGCTTGTAAATACGATACACTGTAGAGGATATATCACAGATGTCTCAAAACCAGGAATCATTGACAAGACCTCAGGCAGGGAAATCTAGGGATTCACACCAGGTGATGGTTTACAGCAAATCCCAAAGACGACACATCAGATATCCCAATGTAAAAGAAGAAGTTGGAGTGCACATAGCATAATTCCGTATAAAAAAAAAAAAAAAAAAAAGGAATTTATTAAGAGAGAGACTCATATATTGCAGTGGTAAAACAAGCTCATAAAATCAGGGTAGCAATAACGACAGCCGTCCTTCCCGACATGTTTCGTAACAATAGTACTTCATCTGGGGTGCTGACATCTTGCTACACTTACCCTTAAATATACATAGAGACCCACCTGTTCAAATCATGGCTCCAATAGGAAAGCGGTGGCAATAACTCAACACTTCCTGGTTGATACAAAATGGAGAGTGTGGCGTGCGGGTCAAGCCTCACTTTCAAACCGGAAATGACTGGGGAATAGAAAAGTGAAAAAATATAAAAAGAAGAGGACAAGCCAAAAAAATTATTGGATGTCCACCAGTGACTATCCTGAATGTGCCACTATTAATGTGAGAAAAAGCGCATAATATTAAAATAAGATAAGCATCAAACCAGATTAATAAAAGCACTCAAGGAAGTGCCTCCCCATGTATAACAGTAGTCTCCGATCCAAGATTCCTATTGGTTCCAGCGGGTCACATGACCGTGCTGCCAAGCCTCATTCTAATCTATGGAAATGCACTCCAAGCTCCGCATTGGAGAATACACGTCACGTGATAGCACTCTGCAACCACGTGACCATACAGCCAGGCCTCGTTTTGATAGCAGGGGATGCGCTCCAGGTACGGCATTGGTGGAATCACGTCACATGACCGCATCACACAATGCAAATCAAGGAGTGAGTTAACCCCCGCCTGTACTGAGCTCTACTACCTAAATAGAGATGGGCACAAGGAAGACAGATGGTCTAGATCAGTCAAAGGACTGCATCGGCCGATTCTGTCACATAGCCAAATAAAAAATGGTCAAACAAAGCAAGAAGGTTTTTAGACAAAAATATCCATAACCTTAAGGAAAAAATGCATATAAAGCAGAATTTCCACGAACGTATCAAAGATTATCATTATGTTAAATGACAAAACATAATAAATAAAAAAGAAATAAAATAAAATAAAAACACCCTCATAATAAGAATTTTCCAATGCAATCAGGGTGGAAAAATAAATTATGATAGGGCCATATAAAAAACCCTAAACATTCCCATAGATAATATATTGGGATCCTACATAAAATTAAATAAAAATTATGCATTATTACTGAAGCCATAATTGAACATGGGTGGTCAGAGAAATGTTTTTTTACAAAATGTCCAAATAAACAAAAAATAACTTAACCGTATAATATTATACATATAATTGATAGTTCATCGTAAATTCATTTTTCTAATTGAGTTAAGTATATATTAATGAACGCATTAATATCCCACTCTACATTCATACCTTGAGGCGAGTGGGATTGTAGTTCATAGATCCAGTATGTTTCTAACCGTGATACTCAAGTTTTTGCTCCACCACTCCAAAGTGGGATGTACCTATCAATAATGAGAAATTGGGACCCCCTAGGATCTCGACTGTGGCATGAGCTATAATACCTTGGCACCATGTGTTTTGTGTCGCCTCCTAAAATCTTGGTGATATGTTCACCCACCCGTATGGAAAACGCGCGAGTCATGCGACCCACGTATTTCCCGCACGGGCAGGTGATCAGATAAACGACGTGTAGTCGCACAGGTGCAAAACTGTTTGATCGGGTAGGTTTGGTTAGTCACTCTGGACTGAAATTCCAGGGTTTTACGTCTCCCGTTGAGGTTATACTTGCAAACTGTACATTTTTTGCACGGAAAATAACCTTCCATGTTCTGAAAGAAGGTTGGACGTGTCGGGGGATCGAAATGTGCTCCCTCAGAGATGGAGCACCTTTGAATACAATCTTAGCCTGTTCAGGTAGCATCGGTCCAAGTATTTTGTCATTCTTTAGAATGTTCCAATGACGGCTAATGATAGTTTTTAGATCCTTGTGCTGGTTGGAGTAGGATGTGAGCATGGAGTACCTAAAAGTCTTATCTGTGTCTCGTGGAGGTCTATCTGTCAAAAGAGATCCTCGATCAATCTGTTCAACATTTAATAACTCCAGGTCCACGGCAGTCTCATCATATCCTTTCTCCAGGAATCTCTGTTTGAACACAGAGGCCTGGGACAGGTACGTAGCAGTGTCACTGCAGTTCCTCCGAAGGCGTAAGAACTGACTGCGGGGAACTGATCTGAGCCATGATCTGTGGTGACAGCTGTCCGTAGGAATGAAGCTATTACGGTCTGTAGCTTTGAAGTGAGTCTGGAACTTGAACTCTCCAGACTCTAGCCCAATTTCAAGATCAAGAAAGTTGATCTTGGTGGTACTATATTCAACTGTAAGAGATATACCACGGTTGTTGTCATTCAACACAGAAAAGAAATCTGTAAGCGATTCCGAAGAACCATCCCATAGGAGGAGGATGTCGTCTATATACCTGGCCCATAGGACCAGGGAGGGATTCCGCTCCGAATAGACGACATCCTCCTCCCACTTGGCCATAAAAAGATTGGCCAAGCTCGGAGCGAATTTGGCACCCATCGCCACTCCACGTTTCTGTAAAAAGTACTTCTGGTCGAACCAGAAGTAGTTGTGGGTAGTGGCGAATTTGAGCAATTCGATAATAAAAAATCATCTTTGTTCCTCCATTAGAGAATGATCACGGTTTAGAAACAGAGTGACTGCCTCAATGCCCAAATCCTGGGGGATACATGTGTATAGGGAAGCTATGTCTGCAGTAGCAAGTAGGTAATCCCCCCCCCCCCGTATATCTATACTCTCTAGTAATTTAATAGAGTTAGTGTCCTTCAAATAGGACGGGGTCAATTTAACCAATGGTTGAAGGAAAAAGTAAATGTAGCGGCCAATGCGAGAGGTAATAGAATCAATACCGCTCACAATAGTCCTTCCGGGAGGGTGTATAGAATCTTTGTGGATCTTTGGTAAGTGGTAGTCAGGATTCGCGGAGCCGTAGGTACCAAATACGCCCTTTCCTTTTTGTTCAGGATACAGGACTGGAAACCTTCAGTAACTAGACCTACAAGCTCTTTCTTGAACTTATTGGTAGGGTTACTCCTGTAATTCTTGATACGTTTCTTGATCAGATAAAATCCTAGACATTTCCGCAACATATTTGGATTTGTCCATGACCACAATTCCACCCCCTTGTCCGCCGGGCGGACAACAAGGTCTTTCTGGTCACACAAGGATTGAAAGCCTTCCTTAGGCCCCTTTCAGACTGGGGCGGGAGCCGCGGTGGCGGTATAACGCCGCTAAAAATAGCGGCGCTATACCGCCGGATTTGCCGCAGGTATCAGCCGCTAGCGGTGCGGTATTAACCCCCGCTAGCGGCCGATAAAGGGTTAATACCGCCCGCAATGCGACTCTATAGAGGCGCATTGCGGGCGGTATTGCCGCGGTTTCCCATTGTTTTCAATGGAAAGAAGCGGTATACACGCCGCTCCTCTCACCGCTCCAAAGATGCTGCTGACAGGAGATTTTTTTGTCTCCCGCCAGCGCATCGCCTCAGTGTGAAAGCCCTCGGGGTTTCACATTGAGTCTGCAGTGAAGGAGTTTTTCAGGCGGGATAGCAGCGCTATTTTTACCGCTATACCGCCTGAAAAACTCCTCGTGTGAAAGGGGCCTTAGGTAGGGGATTGTGATAATGTTTTTTTGATAGGCAAGGATGCAAGATCTTGAAGCACCAAATCCTTGAATATGCTTACTGCAGGGGCCACTGGAACAGATGGATTAAATAATGAGGGGTTCGATAGTCCAGTATTAACCGCTCCAGATGTAGCAGCCCTCTCTGCAGGAGGTGAGGTGTTAGACAAAAAGTACCTCTGTATGTTGATTTTGCGCACACATTTTTGCATATCAATGAACATGTTAAATTTGTTGAACTTGCTAGGGGGGGGCAAATTTCAAACCTTTATCCAAAACCAGCAGCTCATTAGGGGTCAGCTCTTTAGAGCTGAGGTTGAACACTCCTTGGCCGATTAGACCCTTCTTCTTTTTCCTTTGTGATTTTCTACCCCCTCCTGGTCCCTCTTTTGGATCCGAAGGCCTTTTGTGTCCTGGGCCATCCCGATGAAAATCCTGGTTTCCATGGGGTCCTGGACCATAAGGGTCATGAGTGTAGTGTGCTCGATTAAAATCGGGCCCACCCTCACCGCGAACATCTCGAAGGGGGAAAAATCTATTGTGTGTATGGACAGGAGGGTAGTTATAATATTGGGTATTGGACTCATATGGGACTGCATAGCCATCAGACCTCCTGGGTGAATCTACAGGGCCATAATAGCTTTGCTCTGAATCGTAAGGGGTCCTAGAGTCTCGTTGGTTATCTTTGGATCTACCTCGTTTACCAGAGTGATTATTATTATTCCTCCTGGGTGATCGAGGGGATGCATAATATCCAGGAGAACCACCTTTAACGGTTTGTTCTCTAGTGGCATAGACAGGCTTGGGATATACAGGACCTGGCTGGTGAACAGCGTGTTGACCGTTATTAGAATGTATCCCCACAGCAACAACCTCCATAGTAGAATCTACATTGGCCGGTGCCACTGAGGATTTCTGCCATCTAAAAACAGTTCCTGATTTATAGTCTCCAACATCCCGAGAATATTTTTTGTGTTTTTTTATTTTCTGTTCTCCATCCTCTTTTTCAAGATGAGACTGGAGGAAAGAGTTATACTCCGTGGAGTTTTTAAACATCAGAAGTTTGTCACTGTGCGAATAAACGATATGACCTCTGCCCTAAAATTGCAGATGTTAGGGCAGTGCCAGAAGATATGTATGAAATCCACTTGATCTACCGTGCATCGCCAACACACGGCAGGGATAGAGGGATACTTTTTTTGCAAGCGTGCAGGGGTGAAATAAATTCTATGTAATATTTGGAATTGTATTCGTCTATCTTTAGCGGGTGCTAACTGTATGAAGGGGCATTCCCACATCTCCTCCCAGTCCTCATCGTCTAGCGCTGGGAAGTCTAATGTCCATTTAGATCTAGTCCACTCGAGGTTTTGTCAGTGTATCATCTCTGAAGATCAAGGGTGGAAGTAAAGAAGGCAACCGAGTCAGTGACAAATTGAGTACAGAATGCATGTCTGAGCTGAAGGTATCTAAAACAGTACTTATTAGGGAGGTCAAACTGATTTCAGAACATGAAATGTCTTAACCCCCCCCCCGGAGAAAATTTGATACATATATTTAATGCCCTTCACTGCCCAGACCCGTGCATCAGGTATGGAGACGAATTCAGGAAACAGCGGATTAAACCATAGTGGGGTATATTGTGATAAGTGCCAGAAGGAGTGGGTCTTTCTGCTCGAGCCATCGACCAGGCTTTCAGAACTGCTTTCTTTGCCGTTGTCAGAGGAAGTGGTGCGGTTGGACCTCTAAACCAGATTTTTGTTTTTAATGACTCATAAGATCCCACACATGCAGCCTCTAGGTCCACAGCTGTGTTAGAGCTGTTTGAAGATGGTGGGTTTAACCACTTGCCCACTGGACACTTAATACACCCATTCTAACCAGGCCAATTTTCAGCTTTCAGTGCTTACATTTTGAGTGACAATTACTCATGCTGTACCCATATGACATTTTTCCCTATCCGTCTTTCAGGACAGCCACAACTTGAGAGATAGGCTCCTCCTCTTCCTTAGGAAACACTGCACAGCCTTTAAAATCTCTCCTCCCCCTGCTAGACCTCAGTTCTTAGTGTTTCCTCCGGTGGGGAGACACTGCTAAGGAACCAGGCAGTGCAGTCAGGGGACTGTGGCCATTATTTTTCCTATGTGGGAGGCAAGGGCTTCCTAAAGGAGATTGGGCGAAAAACTTACCGCCAAAAACGCACCCCAACCAGGTCGAGCGCGACAGACGGTTTGTGGGGGGGTCCCTATCGTGTCCTCAGGACCGCGGCGGGGGAACTCAGCTCCGGGCACCCTGATTACAGGCCGCACATTGTTTTTTTCAAAAAGTGCGGGCCGAGTGGCGGGCGACGTCACTTCCGGTGCGCCTCGGAAAGGATTCCCTGTGACCCGCGACTTCCGGTTCCGGGTCGCGGCGCTGATAAGAGACCCACGCGTCCTGCTGGAGGTGTCGGATACTCGTTGGGACAAGTTAGACACAGCGCAACCACCCCACTATGTCGGTGACCTCTCCGGAACGGGACCCGACCAGGGACGCTACCTCCAGCCAGTCCAAGGTAAGGGTTTCCTGGGGAGGGTTTCCCAAAATCTTAGACTGTGTCTTTTTTCCTTCCTCTACTTTCCCTTGGTGGTTGGGGGAGAGGAGGGATAGGCAGCAAGGGCACCTAGCAGTAGTGTCTGTCTAGTGCTTCCCAGAGGGTTGTAACCATGTTGTTTTGAAAAAAAAAAAAAAAAAAAAAAAACTTTTTTTGTATCTTTGCTTTTTTAAATGTGGGTCCTTATGTCTTCTATTTTTCAGAAGAGCCTAGAAAAAAGCCAAGAAAAAACAGGAAGGACACATAGTTCTAAGAAGAAATGTGCTTCCTGTAGGGACTCCCTTCCTGATTCTTGGGCAAAAGTTTTGTGCAGAGACTGCATAAACTCTCTAGTTAGGGAAAGGGATGCAGAACAGGAGGATAGTCTAGCTGCTTCAGTTAAGGAACTGGCCTCTACCTTTTCCTCTTTCAAAACCTTGTTTGAAAGGGTGCAACCCCCCCTGGTACCCACACAGGTTACAGCCCACCCTGATGTTCAGGGTCCTGCACCTGCCTCTCCTGATCCTTCAGCGGAAGCAGTTGATTTTGCAGGCCCTTCTCAGGGGCAGCACTCCTTAATGGAGAATGTTGCTTCCGACTCGCAGACAGAGTCAGGTGAAGAAGACCAGGACAGTGAGTCCAAGAAGTCTTCCAGATACAAACTATCTCTTGATGAGGTTGAGGAACTGCTAGGTGCCATTTACACGACCCTAGGCATTCACACGGATATTAAACCTCTTAGTCTCCATGACCAGATGTACAAAGGTCTAGGGGAACACAAGGGCAGGGTTTTCCCAGTGCACGAACTTCTGGTTGATACTGTTAAGAAGGAGTGGCAGGACCCTGAAAGAAAGCCTTTCTTTTCTCAATCCCTTAAGAGAAGGTTTCCCTTTGCGGAAGATTCCACGTCCGTTTGGAATAAGAACCCTAAATTAGATGCGGCCTTTTCACAAGTCTCTAAAAAGACTGATTTAGCATTTGAGGATATGGGCAACCTGACGGATGCTATGGATAAGAGAATGGACTCGTTGTTGAAAAAAGCATGGGAGTCCATAATTGGCAATTTAAAACCAGAATTAGCAGTTACAGTAGTGGCCCGTAATTTAGAACACTGGCTCTCAAAGATCCAAGAACATATTGAGGCAGATACGGACAAGGACACTATTTTGGCTTCCTTCCCCACAATTTTAAAAGGGGTAGCCTACATTGCGGATGCCTCAGCAGAATCCGTCCGCATGTCAGCCAGGTCAGCAGCCCTGGCTAATTCTGCCAGAAGAGCTCTCTGGCTCAAGACTTGGTCAGGAGACATTGCGTCCAAGTCTAAGTTATGTGGGATTCCCTTTACAGGAGATCTCCTATTTGGTCCTGACCTGGAGTCAGTCTTAGACCGCACGGCGGATAAGAAAAAATCTTTTCCGTTTAAACGTAAAACTCCACAAAAAGGGAGAGGGTTTCGTCCCCAGAGACAAACAGGGGTCCCGAAACCAGAGACTCAAAAAAGGATCTGGACACCTAGGGGTAGGGGAAGAGGAGCGATTTTTCGCCCACCTGACCAGCCCCCCAAAAACAATGACTCCCAGATCAGAGTGGGGGGAAGGTTGGGGGCCTTCCTCCCACAATGGGAGTCTTTTTCCCCAAACAGGTACGTATTGGCGATAGTGAGAAGGGGGTATTCCCTAGAGTTCTCATTCCTTCCGCCACAGAGGTACCTGGTCACTCAGCTTCCCAGAGCCAAAGAAAAAGCAGAAGCTCTAGTGGGGGCCTTGAGGGATCTGGAGGTCCAAAATGTTTGCAGAGTCCCAAAAGGAGAGGAGAAAAGAGGGTTTTACTCCCACGTCTTCGTGGTAAAGAAACCCTCTGGCAAGTACAGGTTAATCCTAAACCTGAAACCGCTGAACAAGTCAGTAACATACAAAAGATTCCGTATGGAGTCAATTTTCACGGTAAGGGCCCTCCTACCACAGAATTGCTTTATGGTCTCCCTGGACCTCAGGGACGCGTACCTGCACGTACCCATTGCAGAGGGGTCTCAGGAGTTTCTACGGCTAGCGATAGACTTGGGAACTTCGGTGGTGCACCTACAGTTCCAGGCCTTGCCATTCGGTCTATCCTCCTCACCCCGCGTGTTCACAAAAGTCCTGGCGGAACCAATAGCTTTTCTGCGTCTTCAGGGAGTGGGTATAATAGCGTACCTGGACGACCTGCTTCTTTTTGCAGCCTCTCCGGAACAAGTCTCCAGGGACCTGGAACTAACCAAAAAGACCCTTATGGACCTAGGTTGGCTGTTAAACCTGGAAAAATCCAGTCTAATACCATCGCAGCGCATTCCTTATTTAGGGTACACCCTGGACTCCACCCTGCTAAGGGTCTTCCTTCCATTAGAGAAGGCTCTAAAGTTAGAAAAGTCGGTATCTGCCCTCCAGGGCAGCCATCAGGTTTCAATCAGATTCCTGATGTCAACACTAGGACTGTTAACTTCCACTCTACCGGCAGTCCAGTGGGCAGGGATTCACTTTCGGGCCCTGCAGGCCTTTGTACTCAGAATCTGGGACCACAGCTCAGAACACCTAGACGTCCTGGTACAGGTCCCAAGTCAGGTAAAGAGATCCCTCTGGTGGTGGAGAAAGATCACCAATCTGTCGCAGGGTCGTCTATGGCATATCCGGTCTCCACTGATTGTCACCACAGACGCCAGCGGCAGAGGTTGGGGGGCTCACCTGGGGGTACTTCCAGCACAGGGTGTTTGGGAAGTGGCAGAGCTGAAACATTCCTCCAACTGGAAGGAGCTGAGGGCGATCGGTTTAGCTCTCATCTTCTTTCAGGAGAGACTTCGAGGACACCACGTCCAGGTGAGGTCAGACAATGCGTCGGCCGTGGCCTATGTAAACAAACAGGGTGGCACCAGGTGTGTAGCCCTGTCGGCCATAACAACAAGAATCTTTCGCTGGGCCGAAACAAACACCCTGTCCTTATCAGCAGTTTTTCTAAGGGGGATAGAAAACAGTACAGCGGATTTCCTCAGTCGAAGTCAACTGAGGGAAGACGAGTGGTCCCTCAATCAGGAGGTCTTCCATCTTTTGGTCAAGAGATGGGGGTCTCCGGAGATAGATCTCTTCGCATCCAGGGAGAACGCAAAAACACATTGGTTTTTCTCTCGGGGCAGGGGAGAGGGAGCAAGAGGGATAGATGCCCTATCCCAGAGCTGGCGATTCGGGATTTGTTACGCCTTCCCACCCCCAGCTCTTCTACCACTGGTCCTGAGAAAATTTCAGCTGGAGAACACCTCACTTATCCTTGTGGCACCCCACTGGCCCAAGAGGGCTTGGTTTTCGGTTCTCAAACAACTGACCACAGAACCCCCTCTTTTTCTTCCTCTTCGAGAGGATCTCCTCTCGCAGGGTCCAGTTCTATGCCCACAGGTACACAGGTGGAACCTTGCGGCGTGGTTACTGAGGAGTCCTTGCTGAGGTCCAGAGGTTTTTCGGACAAACTGACTGCCACCCTTCTTAACAGTAGGAAGAAGGAGACACGTTCTATTTATAGAAAAGTTTGGCTTCGTTTTAATACTTGGTGCCAGGAATTTTCCTTTCCAACACAAAGCCACAAGTCCGTTCTGGAGTTTCTCCAGTGCGGAGCGGATAAGGGCTTGTCAGTGAGTACCCTTAAAGGCCAGGTCTCAGCCCTCAGTGTGTTTCTAGAGAGCCCTCTAGCATCCAATCCTTGGGTCATCAGGTTCTTTAGGGCTTTGTCCAGACAGAAACCTTCCCAGGGACCTCCCTTCCCCAAGTGGGATCTATCACTAGTTTTACAGGTGCTAACAGGGTTGCCCTTTGAACCCTTAGACAAGTGTTTGTTAAAGGATCTAACGTTTAAAACAGTCTTTTTAGTTGCAGTGACTACTGCCAGGAGGGTCAGTGAATTGGAAGCCCTGTCCATTCGTCCTCCTTTTTGTGTAATTTTTCCGGAACGAGTTGTTTTTAAAACCGATCCGGCCTTCCTTCCGAAAGTGGCTTCCAAGTTCCATAGAAGCCAGGAGGTTGTGTTACCTTCATTTTGTTCCAATCCCTCTGGTGAAAGGGAATTTAAGTTTAGTACACTAGATGTTAGGAGATGCATCCTACAGTACTTGGAGCTGACTCGGGCTTTTAGGAAGTCAGACTCTTTGTTCGTTTTGTTTTCTGGGACCAGAAAGGGACAGAAAGCGTCTCGGCGCACAATTGCTAGGTGGCTTAGACTAGTTATTGGGCAGGCTTACTCCTTGACTGGTAGGGAAGTCCCTACAGGAATAAAGGCACACTCTACTCGAGCGGTGGCTACTTCTCAGGCTGAAAGGGCTGGAGCGACGCCAGATCAAATATGCAAAGCCGCAACTTGGTCCAGCTACGCCACTTTCATCAAGCATTACAGAGTAGACTTGGTGTCAGCAGGTGAACAAGCCTTTGGGAGAAAAGTCTTGCAAGCCGTGGTCCCACCCTAAATTGTAAGTACTCGATTATCCTCTCAAGTTGTGGCTGTCCTGAAAGACGGATAGGGAAAAATGGAGTTACACTTACCGGTAACGTCCTTTCCAGTAGTCTTTCAGGACAGCCCTAGTTACCCTCCCGAAAAGTAGGAAGAAGGGGTTTCTAATCCAGGAACATAGTATGATATTGATGTGTTAACTATGGATTACTAACATGTTCTTGTGTCTCCCCAGCGGACCGGAGTGCTCGTATAAAAACTGAGGTCTAGCAGGGGGAGGAGAGATTTTAAAGGCTGTGCAGTGTTTCCTAAGGAAGAGGAGGAGCCTATCTCTCAAGTTGTGGCTGTCCTGAAAGACTACTGGAAAGGACGTTACCGGTAAGTGTAACTCCATTTTTTTTTTCCCTAATCAATTTTCCTTAATCACCACTGGGTTACTTATTTTTTTGCGCTATAAATAAAAAGATAATTTTTCTTAGTTCCGTTTTTATAAAATTTTGCAAATTTGTAAAAAAAAAAAAATCATTAGAAGTTGGGGTCTACAAGCTATGGTGCCAATCACTGCAAATTGCTCACACCTCATGTGTGTTTTTCACAAAATTTTCATATTAACGGGTTATTTTTCTCACGTGGCATATGCATACTTGCAACTACACCCCAAAACGCACTCCTCCTGAGTATGGCGATGCCACATTTGAGACTTTTTCCCAGTCTGGCCACATACAGAGGACCAACATGCAGGGAGCACTGTCAGGTGTTCTAGGGACATAAATTACACATTTAATTTCTTGACTACTTTTAAAGGCCCTGGAGCACCAGGAAAATTGAAACGCCCAACAAATGACCCAATTTTGGAAAGCAAACCCTCCAACACATAATCTAGGAGGCATAATGAGTCTTTTGAACATGTAATTTTTTTCCCACACGTTTTTGGAAAACTTTTTACACAAAGTTGTCAATTTATAAGACCTTTCTAACACATAGCATGTACATAGCAAAAATGACACCCCAAAATACATTCTGCTACTCCTGAGTATGGCGATACCATATGTTTGTTTTTTGTTTTTTTGTTTTTTTACACAACCTGGCCACATACAGAGGGCCAACATGCAGGGAGCACAGTCATGTGTTCTAGGGACATAAATTACACTTTTGTGAGGCACTGTAGTGGCACGGATGAGGCATTGATGTGGCACGGAAGGGCATTTCAGATCCAGCCCGCTCTCATTGCTGCACTGGCTCCCTCCTCTCCTCACACACTGTACCGATTGCGTGTGAGGAGAGGAGCGTGCTGAACAAGACATGTTTGTTGACAAGTGATCGCTCCATGGTTGGACAGAACGATCACACGGTAAAGGGCACTTTACCCTGATTGATCACGGGCACTTCTGGGTGCATCTCCCCCTCCACAGGAGGTGCTGTAGCCGTCATTGACGTCATGGCAAGTGGTTAAGTTATGTTCAGGGATTCAAATCATTTAGCAATTAATGGTAGAGTTTAACCTTGTAAATATTGATCATCATTTTTTTTTTTTTTTTAACTGTGCCTTTCAGCTCATGCTCAGTTTGGGGTGTCTAGGCCAGTGATTGATGAACTTAAGATAATTGCTACATTGATTAATTTGAATACTAATAAAGGCCTAATAAAAAACCTTATACGCCCATTTATTAACCACTTAAGGACCCCTTCACGCCGATATACGTCGGCAGAATGGCACGGCTGGGCACATGCACGTACCTGTATGTGTCTCTTTAAGGCCCAGCCGTAAAACTATCCCCTATTTTGTAAACGCTAAAAATTTGCGCAAACCAATCGATAAACGCTTATTGCGTTTTTTTTTGCAAAAATAGGTAGAATACGTATCAGCCTAAACTGAGGAGAAAATTTTTTTTTTTTATATATTTTTTGGGGATATTTTATAGCAAAAAGTAAATATTGATTTTTTTTTTTCTTCAAAATTGACGCTCTATTTTTGTATATAGCGCAAAAAATAAAAACCGCAGAGGTGATCAAATACCACCAAAAGAAAGCTCTATTTGTGGGAAAAAAAGGACGCCAATTTTGTTTGGGAGCCACATCGCACGACCACGCAATTGTCAGTTAAAACAATGCAGTGCCGAATCGCAAAAAGGGGCAAGGTCCTTAACCTGCATAATGGTCCGGGTCTTAAAGTGGAGTTCCACCCATAAATATAACATTACATCAGTAGTTTTAGAAAAATGTCATTAGTCCTTTACAAATTTTTTTTTTTTTTTTTTTTTAGATGCCTTCAAAGTGTTGTTGCTAGGCAGAATAGTTAATCTTCCCACTTCCTGCACCTAGGTGCTTAATGCTTCCTAACCTACACCGCACAGACTCCTGGGAATGTAGTGGGTGTAACTTTCCAGGAGTCTGTGCACTCCCCAGTCTCAAAGAATCATGTGACTTGGACAGCACAGGTGCTGAAACCTGATCTGACACTGCTTGTGCAGCACTGAGCATGTGCGAGATCTGAAAGGCTGAAATCCAGGAAGTCATACAGTCTGGCTTCATGATGCCCACACTTAAGATGGCCTCAGTCAATTTCTATTTTATAAAGTGTCTAAATGCTGTAACAACCTAACAAAACGGACCTTAGTTTACAGACTAACTTTACTAGAATACATTAAGCTTGTGTATTACAGGGGTATTTATATTTAAAAAGTGAAATTGTGGCCGGAACTCCGCTTTAAGTGGTTAAAGTGGTTGTAAACCAATTTGGACTAAGCACCTAGATCTGTAGCAGAGCTGCATGATTAATCGTTTAAAGAATCAGATCAAGGTTCTCCCCCTCTCCTTGCGATTTTTGATGCCTCATGTACACAGGCATTTTTACAGCCGATTTTAGGAGCGTTTTTTACAGCTTAAAAACGCCTCTCCATGTTATTCTCTGGCCTCATTCGTGCACACACAGGTGTTTAGGAGCTGTAAGTGGCATAGGCGTTTTTAAACTCCAAAATAACCCCATAACCAGTGCGTTCTGAGGACCAGCACTAGAGCTGTAAAAACGCCTGACGCTAAACGTTTGGGCGCGTCTGGCGTTTAAGCTGTAAATATGTGATTGGTCATGGTAATGTCAGGAAAACCAGGAAATTCCTGTCTGTACTTTACCCAAGAGTCCTTTGCACAGCCGTGTGACTGTGGGTAGGATAGAGGAGAGAGATGGCAAGTGCAGTGTCTCCGTCTCAGATAGACTTCATCAGTGCAGTCAAGGCCCATCCAGAACTTTGGGATCTGACACATCCATTGCATGGTGGCCACCTTAAACAAAAATCCTGGCAGGATATCAGTGCAGCAATAACTCCAGGCTGGAAACAGATGAGCAGCGGAGCCAGAACGGAGACCAGTATGTATATTTTCATTGAATGCATGATATGTTTGTGTAATGTAAATAAATAATGCTCATTAACCCTTTTCCACTTTTCTTTAGGCAAAATTTTCCAGTGCCGGTGGAAATCCCTCTGGGAACGAGTCAGACGGGATCTAACGGAGGAGGAGAAAGCAGCAAGTAGTGGAGCGCCAGTCCCTGCCAAAAAACGCCACATCTACCACAACCATTTGGCCTTCTTGTGCCAAGTCATGATTAATGGCAACAGAGTATTTTTTTTTTTCCCATCATATATTTTCCTATGTGCATTGCTTTGCAGGCGGTTTAAATTTTACAGGGATATTGTTTAACTTTTAAAATGTTATTCTTTGCAGGACAACATCTAACATTGCTCAGCGAAGGGAGGAGGCTGTGGAAGAGCCATAGGTGGACAGACCCACCAGTGCCACGGAGAGCACTGGCCATGCATCACCCCATGACATTAGTGTGGCAAGTGTCACAGATGAGGTAACTGTCATGTCTGCCTGACTATCTACATGCCAATCTAAACATTTTCGTTTTTTGCAGGAATTCAGGGACTTGGTGTTTTCAGCTGTCAGCCAAGAACATGGGGAGGTGCGCGGTCATGTCAGTGTTCATGGGCGCAATCAGCGTCAGAGGAGGGGTGGCTGCAATATTGAGAATGAGGACAGGATGCTAGCATTGCTGCAGGAAGTGCGGCACGAGAGGTGCAGTGTGGATGCATTCTTGGATCCCAGCAACCCATGCGCCTGCTTCTGTCACACCTTATCTCACATCCTGGAGGACATTGGGGGAGACCAGGAGAAGCAGTGTATGAATCGCTTATATGGTATTGCTATGCAATACAGACATGCCAAATTAAGTGGTGGGCCACCACCATGTGATCCATTTAATGCTTCTCAGAATCCCCCAATGACCGCCTGGGACCTCAGCAGCGCTAGCACCCCCCTCTCAATATCCGCCTCCTCCGCATCGCCTATCCCGTCCCGGACCTCATTTTACCCCCCCCCCCCCCCCCACACACACACACACACTCCTACAGTGAATTTCCACCTTCCACCTCCCATTTTCATCAGGATCGAACGCCTTCCTCATATTTTCAAACCCTGCTACCAGCATGAGTTTGGGCCTGATGGTGATCAAGCATCCCCCTTCACCTATCACCAGTTGTGATGAACCCTGTTCATTTATTTTTGAAAAGTAAATGTGTGTTAAAAATAATTTTTTGTTCTATATGATGCACAACAGCACTCATTTGCAGTCTGCCTGGGGCAAGCATATGCTAAGCCCAAAAAGGACAGAAAGCGGAGCTAATTAATGAAATGTCATCATTTTATTTTACACATAATCATTTTGCCATGACACCTCTCCATCAGGTGATACGAAAAATTCTGCAAACTGATTGCGGATGGTCATGACATGTGCCATTGACCGCAAGTCCATAAATTGTACTCACTGGGCTTCAATTCAACATTGCTACTCTCATTGTCCTGCATAAAGTTGTGAAGAACGCAGCATGCCAGGCAGATCTGCTCAGTGTGTAAAACTGCCAGTGGACTGTGGGGAAGGGAGGAGTGCAGTCAGTAATCGGCCGAATATGCACAAAAATCGTCCGATACTGATTTCTTAAAGTCAAAATATTGGCCGATATATCGGTCGACCTCTAGATAAAATCTTCTGGAGGCCAAGTGGTTAAGGTAATTTAGAATGGTGCCGTTAAATTACATTAGACTTGGAAAGATACTTGGAGTTTCAAAGTCTGATCTTTGCAATTGCAGTGAAATCAGAATAGATTCTCACACACACTTCATCATTTGGTTATTCAGTCTACTAAATTTAGATAAAATTTGCATGAGCTTGCATTAATCACTGACAGAGTGTAGCTGTCTACTGGATTGAATATAAAATTGACTAGTTTGTTTAGGTAGGCCCTCTTACTACACAGGAAATTGAGCAATTAGAACTCAACATGTGTAGCCAGCATAAATGCCTAACGCACTACAATCTCTACATTTAAAATTTTTCTAATTGACTGGGAGAGGACTTTCTTGATATCACATTTTAAGAAGTGTGGGCAGCTTTTTATGTTGCCAAAATAAAGTATTCATAATCTGAACTGTTAAAGCCTACTTTCACACTGAGGTATTTTTCAGGAGCTAAAAGTAGCCCCTGAAAAATGCCTCCCCTGCCACCCTAGAGTAAAAAGTGCTTTCACATTGGAGCGGTGGGTGCGCTTGCAGGACTGGAAAACAAATCCACCAAGCAGCAATACACCGCTCCAAAAATGCCCCTGCCATTGAAATCAATGGGCAGCGCTTTTGTATCGCCCGCAAATCGATTTGGGAGCGGCGCTTTTAACTTTTATTCGACCACTAGTGGGGGTTAAAAGCACCCTGCTAGCGGCCGAAAAGCGCCTCCAAAACTACGGTAAAGCGCCGCTAAAAATAGCAGTGCTTTATTGCCAAAGCCCCCCCAGTGTGAAAGTGCCCTAAGCGAAGTCACAGAAATTGATATAAGGTCAGTCATTGTTCTAACAACCTGCATTTTCAAAGTCGAGCCCCACTGTTGCCCAGGTGTCTAAATATGACTGTGCAATCAAATAGGCTCTACCAACACAGACCTCTCTTCTGTGCCTGGGGCCTGCTGATTGGCTTCTGCTGTGACGAATTGCAGCACAATTCACTGGGGCAACATGCATACAAGCCCTCTACCCAGAAGCGCTGATCACGTACCAGATAGTTGATCCAGTGCACAGAGTCTGCCCTGCAGCAGTATATCTGCGCAGGGCGGTCGGGAAGAGGTTAATAACTGGCACACCTTTTCTAGTAATTATAATGGAGCATTCTATTTTATAGAAATTAGAGTGTGCAGTGTTTTTTTTTTGGCACTGTGTGCATGTCAGCTGAAACATTCCGTATTAGAGTTTAGTACAGAGCAGCATTCCTTTGTGATGAAACCTGTGTACGGTTCCTGGCACGTGTGCTACTGGCAGCAGCTCATTTTCAAGCATGCCATATAATCTAAGACTCAGATTTTTCTAAAGTTCTCTCTACTGTACTTTAAGCACATGGATGTCAATAGTGCTAATATAAGTATACAGTCATGTAAAAAAAGTAAATACACCTCATAGAAATTTACCTTTTCAACACATTTGAACAGGCAGGACATTCAATCTTCATTCAAATAGTGTCTGCAGAAAGATGTAACTATGGTGCTAATGTAAACATCCCTTGTAATGGGGAAAAAAGCATGACAGGTCCTCTTAAATATGAGACATGGGGTCAAAAAGACCTCTGATCTCATATTTTGACTAAAATGCAATAAAAGATAAATAATTTTATGTCATTCTAAAAAATTTCCCTTTAAGAAAGTGACGTTTTGATGTTGCTTTCACCCTGCAGGGATATGGAGACGGTGGGGGCCATCTTCCCCTCACTTGTCTCCAGGCCACTGACACAGAAGGATCCGATCTCCTCCGTCACTGCCGATGCCTCCAGTAAACGGCGGAGGGGGCCTCTCCCACCGCTGATAAGTGATCTTGCGGCGTATCCACCACAGAGACCACTTTTATCTGAAAGAAGAGGTTACCGGGGTTATGGTAGCTAGCTGCTACCACAACAACGGTATTCCTCTTCAAAGTAGTGGCGTAAAACGACGGCGGGCGGTCCGTAAGTGGTTAATTTGTACACACAGGAAAAATACTTTTCTAACAAATTCATTCAAGACCATGCTGGTTGCAAAGTTTTAGGAGCACAGCTAAATTTTAAACAATAAAATCCTAATTAACAAGAATTCAACTACAGATTAGTCTAATGTTTCATTAACCACTTGCCGATCAGCTGCCATCATTTATACTGTGGCAGGTTGGCTCTTACGCAAATTGTTGTAGCTGTTCGTATAATAGTGGGCGTGTGCACAGCGCCGAAGGCGTGTGACCATCAGCCGCAATGTCTGCCGGCCACCCATGATCGTTCCACAATAAAGCCAGAACAGGGATCTGTCAATGTAAACCAACAGATCCCTGTTCTGACAGGGGATTAGAGAGAGATCGTTCCTAGTGATCAGGAACAGCGATCTCTCTCCTCCAGTCAGTCCACTCGCCCCACAGTTAGAAACTCCTCCCTAGGGAACACTTAACCCCTTCATCGCCCCCTAGTGTTAACCCCTTCCCTGCTCGTGTCATTTATACAGTAATCGGTGCATTTTTATAGCAAAACGCCATAAATATATGCCCTATTTAGATGCTATATCTTTTGCGCAAACAAATCAATATACGCTTTTTTGTTTTACCAAAATAATGTAGAAGAATACATGTTGGCCTAAAAACTGAGGAAAGAAATTTGTGTGTTTTATATTTTTTGGGGGAGTATTTTATTATAGCAAAAAGTAACAATGTGGCATTGTCATTAAGGGATTAAAGCCTTCCGGTCCTTAAGTGGTTAAACAGGTGTCCAGCAGACAGTTGATTATAAAAGGTGAAGGCTAAAAGAAGATGAGCAAGGGTTTACTTATCGGTCAGAATTCTGTAGCAAAAGTGATACAAAAATTCTCACAGGGACATCTAGGCCGTCCACACAGAAGTTAACACCTCGACAGGAGTGTCTTCTGATAGGGGTTGAAAAAAAATCCCCATGCAAGGCCACTGCAGTTAGCTAATAAAGTAGAAAGCCAAACTTAGGTGATCGTTTCCTATAAAAAAAATACAGCGTACGCTGCAGAAGAATGCCATACATGGGAGTCGTCCATGAAGGAAGCCTCTCCTAAAGCCCATGCACAAGAAAAGCCCAACAGAACCGTGCTTAAAGACTACTGGGACTCTCAAGTGCTAGGACCAAAATTAAAAAAACTGTATGGCGTTGCATAGGTGAGGAGTACAAAGAAACATGCATGGTGCCTACAGTGAAACATGGTGGTGGCAGTGTTCTTCTGTGGGGCTGCTGGTGTCAGGAAGCTGCAATTCATTGATGATATCACAAATTCACAGATATACTACTCTATATTGAAAGAGAAGATGCTACCATCACTCCTACTTATGTGAGAAAATAAAACAACAAAACCCCAATCGAGTGCTCCGATCAACCAACTAAAAAACACTACAAATCCCCAAAGCCTGCTACAAGACCAAAGGAGAACGTCGATTTGCAGTTCAGGACCTCGACTGTGGAATGCATTACCAACTAATATCCAAACGGAAATTGATCACCTGGCCTCCAGGAAAAACTCTTCTGAGGGAGAAACAGAAGCAAAAGGGATACCTTGAGGCGATTCAGTTCGCAATTGTTGCGCTATACAAGTTATTCATTCATTATAGAAGACTTGGTGCTGTCCTTACAAACCATGGAGGTCATACAACATATTAGATGTAGTAATTTTTGTTGTGGGGTGTATTCATTTTTTCATCAACTAATTTGAGTAAAACTGAATATTTTGTAATCCTAAGTTATGATTAACCTTACTTTAATCTAATAAACTAAACAAATGTTCTGTAAAACAGATTTTGGTAAAATTTTGGAAATTGTTCTTGTGTTCATTGAGATATTGATTAAAATCTTACTTTTCAAAAGGGGTGTACTCATTTGTGCTGGGCACTGTATGCATCTACAATCAGAAAAAGATTGAATGTATTTAAAGTGGTTGTAAACCCGAATAAAAACAATACCTGTAAGACAAAGCCATAATAAGCGAGTATGCTTCACATACTCGCTCATTATGAAATGCCTTAAATCTACGCTGTTTCAGCGGTCCCCGTACCGGCTGTGGCCGGCGCCATGTCTCCCTGAGTTTTTTTATTATTGTCCGGAGCCACAATGACGTCACTGCCGAGCATGCGCGCGGGAGCCGCCGGTCATGGCACAGCTGCTGAGGAAACGGCACGAGCGAGCCGTTTCTTCAGTGCGCATTCGCTGATGACGTCGGTGCAAGCGTATGTGGTAAATATTTTGTAAACTGTGCAGGTATAGGAGATATTTTCAGTACCTCTAGGTAAGCTTTATTATAGGCTTACCTGTAGGTACAAGTGGTGTAACTAGGTTTACAACCACTTTAACCTGTGTTGGAGGTGTGCCAAGAAGAAGCCTTTGTGGTCAAAAAGGAACATTAGAGCAAAACTACAGTTAGCTACAGTTAGCCATTTATCCACCAAGGAAGGGCTGAAGAATAAGAAATGGAGGATTTTGGACTGACCTAGTCAAAACACTGTTTTGAACCCTATTGAAAGGTTGTGGGGGAATGGAAATGAGAAGTCCATGCACAGAAACCCTAAGAATATCTTGTAACTGAAGGGAATTTGCATGGAGTGGTCTAATTTTTTTGATTTCAGAGACGGGTGTGCAATTTATATAAAAAGCCTAGTTATTTCAGGTAAAGGTGGCAATGCCAGCTTCAGAGGCTAAGGGTGTACTTACCTTTTATGCAAATGACATCATTATATTTATTGATATTTTTGTTGAATAAATTATTAAAAAAGGCAACTTCAAGTATATTGCCTTTATCTGTAGGCACTATTTAACGACTTGCCTACTGGGTGAGCACTTATACCCCCTTCCTGCCCAGACCAATTTTCAGCTTTCAGTGCTCTTACACTTTGAATGAAAAGTCAGTCACTGTACCTAATAAGACATTTATTTTTTTATTTTTTTTTGTTTTATTTAATCTGCATTGGGTTTTTTTTTTTTTTTTGCGCTATAAATGAAACATTTAAAAAAATATATATATTTTTTTCTTTATTTCTCTTATTTTCAAAAATGTATAGGTAATTTTTCTTCAATTTTGACCACAATTTATACTGCTACATCGCTTTGGTAAAAATAGCCCAAATTTGTGTATATTTGGTCTATGTGAAAGTTGGTTTACATCTACACGCTATGGTACCAATCATTGAAAATTACACCTGAAGTACTGACAGCCTGTCATGCTAGTACAGTACAAATGCCCTTTTTATTTCAATATTTTTTTTTGAGGTTTACAGAAGAAAGGCAGAAAAGTGTATAATCTTATACATGGGATACATTCAACGTGAACGATAACGTACATACATTTTACATGTCTAGGAGTAAGCAGGAGTTATGGTCTAGAGACCATCTGTAATAACAGAGTGGTTTAGAGAACTGGAACAAGAGCCCTTCAACATTCGGTGAGCCTAGTTAGTTGTGCCTCCAGACCACCTGTTCTCCCCACATGGGATCAAACTGTGAACGGGTGGGAGCACTTTTATAAGGTAATGGATTGTCCTCGTCTAGAACTGGACGTATGTTCATGTTATAACTCTTGTTTACTTTGTGTATTAGTTCAAAGAGAAAAAGGTGAAGATCATATCGTCAGAAAAAGTGGTTAGTCTCTAGCTGTATGCCGTGGGTTGAGGAGGGAGTGGGTATCCCATAGTTGTGGGTCATATAGTGAACAATAGAGACAGGAAGTAGAAAGGTAAGAGGCCCAAGTGCAGGGATTATGCTGGCTATAGTATCTTGCAAGTGGATGAAAGGCAGGTGTCACATTATCGTGCCTGTACTTAGTAGGTCATCGTAAAAAAAAGGGGGGGGAGTGAAAGGAAACAGAGGGAGAGTCTCTCATGGCAGTAGCGCGGTTTGTGGTCTGGAGATGCATTTTAGTTGATGGTGAGGTGGGAAAATTAGCAAGGCAACAACAATGACTGGTCAAAGTCAGGAGGCAAGTAATTGTTGACTCAGGGTTGCCAGAATTAGCAGAATTTTTTGATTTTTGTCATCTTCAATAGCTGTCATTTTGGCAAAGATAAAGGCTCTATTCAGCCACAACCAATGTTTGGGATTTCCATGCCTTGGCTGTAGTTTGTTTGGCTGCAGTAGTGAGGTGAATGAGTTTTTTAAAGTTGTAATTTTTTGCAAAATTTTCATATTAACACTTTTTTTCTCTCACACAGCACAGGCATACTTGCAACTACACCCCAAAACACATTCTGCTACTCCTGAGTATAGTGATGCCACATGTGTGAGACTTTTTTTTACAACTTAGCCACATAAAGAGCCTAGGTTGTTCTAGGAGCATAAATTACCCATCTAATTTCTTGACTACCTATTACACTTTTGAAGGCCTCGGAGCACCAGGACAATGGAAATGACACCATTTTGAGAAGAAAACGCCCCAATGTATATTCTGAGACATAATGAGTCTTAAAAATGTGGGGGTTTTTTTGTCAAGTTTTTGAGCGATTTAGAAAGAAAAAGAAACCCTATTTCTAAAACACAACATGTAAATACTAAGAATTGCACCCTAAAATGAATTCTGCTACATCTCCTTTACACATCTGATTTCCTGAAAACCTATCACATGTTTGAAGGTCCTTCATATTTCTAACACACATATCATGTACATACCAGGAAATACATACGTGACGCCCAGTTCGACTTCATACTATTTTTCCTGATACACCAGAGTATTGCTGGCGGTACAGATAGAGGGACGATTCTACACATATTTTTGACGTGTCCTAAACTGACTGCTTTCTGCACAATGGTCCATATTATTTCCCGGAAATTTACGGATTTTCAGATTCCGAATGACCCGCCGCTTTTCCTATTGCACGTTTCCACGATGTCAGTTAAAAACTATAAAAAGTCCGTCCTATGTCATTTGCTAAATGCAGCTAAATCCTGCATTCCTCTGCTGTGGAAACAGCAGACCCCACCGACCACAGTATTAAGGCTGTGGAAGGTGGAAGATATTAGAAGGATGGAACACTTGATTTTGACAGCAACTGACAGACAGGAGGTATACAGAAAGACATGGACGCTCTGGAATCTGTTCATTCACTCGGAAGAGGGCAAATCCCCCTTAGGGCTAGAAAGCATTGATCCGAATTTAAGGTACGAGAGGTAGTAGATGCGTGGTTTGATATTAGTATATACTTTCAGGCGCCATCCTTGACCCTTTTTCCTTTTCCCTTTTCCAATTCTTCTTTGGGGAAATTCTTCCACCCCCCCCCCCTCTTTTTTTTTTTTTTTTTGGGGCTTTTAATTTAAAGTATATGGAAAGAAGCAGGGGAGTTTAGCTATATAATGTGGCATGAAGTAGGAAACACAGGCTATTGTAGCAGTGAGATAAGAGGACACTTTGGCTTTGAATTGTTATATGTACAGTTCAATTTTTGTTGTGTACCTCTGTAATATATGTTTACTACTTTAAAGAGGTAATGACCACTTATTCTGTAAATATTGTTATATTATGTTGACCCTGTTCATTCCTGAGAAAATTCAATCAAATCTTAATTGGGGGGGGGGGGGGGGGGGGTTTACAATTTTTTTTGCTTGAAAAATTATGTAGAACCCCCAAACATTATAAAAAAAATTCTAACACCCTAGAGAATAAAATGGCAGTCATTGCAATACTTTGTCACACCGTATTTGCGCAGCGGTCTTGCAAGCGCACTTTTTTTGGAAAAAATAAAAAAAATTAAATTAAAAAAATAAGACAAAAGTAAAGTTAGCCTAATTTTTGTTATATTGTGAAAGATAATGTTACGTCGAGTAAATTGATACCCAACATGTCACGCTTCAAAATTACGCCCACTCGAGGAATGGCGAAATTTTTTTTGCCCTTTAAAATCCCCATAGGCAACATTTAAAAAATTCTACAGGTTGCATGTTTTGAGTTAGAGGTGGTCTAGGGCTAGAAGTATTGTGTTTTGAATACCATTTTTATATGCGGGAGCTGCTCACATATGCGTGCGATTCTGCACGCAAGATCGGCGGAACAGGGCGCATTTAAAAAAAACTTTTTTTTTTTTTTTTTTTTACTGTAAACATCCATTGTAATAGAAAAAAGCATGACAGGTCCTCTTAAATATGAGATTTGGTGTCAAAAATAACTCGGATCTCATATTTACACTAAAATACAATAGAAAAATACAAATAAAAATTGTCATTTTGAAAAATGACAAAAAAAGTGTCCCTTTAAGAGCTATGGGCGGCGGTGACGTTTTGACGTTGCATTTCGCCCTGCTATGGTATGGAGACGGATGGGGGCCATCTTACCTTCACTCGTCTACATACCCAGCCGACGGCTCCGGTAAGCAGCGGAGGGCATGACAGAGCGACGGGAGGGGGCCCTCTCCCACCATCGATAACGGTGATCTCACGACGAATCCGCTGCAGAAACCACCATTATCGGAAACCGGACCACCGGCTGAAGAGGAGAATACCTGGGTTATGGCAGCTAGCTGCTGCCATAACAGAGATATCCCTCTTCAAAGCACCAACGTATATAGTCGTGCGGTGGTCCGGAAGTGGTTAGTAAATGTACTCTTGTGACCCATAAGAGACGTATAGGTAAAAAAAGTTTGGCCATACTTCTCTTTCAACTATAGGATTAAATGTCCGAACATTTTGTGCACTTACTGAAGCAAAGAGATTGTATGGGAAATCGGGTGACAGCGGTCATCCACTGTCCCTGATTCTTAAAGGGGGTGTAAAGGAAAACATTTTTTTCCATAATAAGCATCCTTTACCTGCAGACATTCCTCTTTTCACTTCCTCATTGTTTGTTTTTGCTCAGAAGTTGCTCTATTTCTTCTCTGTTCTGTTCACTTCCTGCTGGTCTGATTTTACTGACCACCGTGATGGGAGGCTTTACTGCGGTGGGCAGTGACGTGCTTACCCCCTCCTGGGAACTACATCTGTGTGGCAGGACGCTCTCTACGTGTTAGAGACTTCAAGGAGGTGTGAATTACTGGGCGTGCCGCAATTCATACTGGGAAATGTAGTTCTTACATGAACGAGCGCCGCAAACCAGGAAGTGAATGAGAGAACAGAAACTAGAACGCCGGAGGTGATATAGATGAGGGAATTTAATAGGTATTTACTCGTTTTTTAACAGAATCATTACACTATTCTGTCTGTCTACCTTGCAGACATTTAAGACATTCAACTTTAAGTTGAAGAAACTAAAGCCAAGTAGGGGGGGGGGGGCAAATACCTCTTTTAAAAAGTATCCCTGAATATTTGTATTTTTATAACTTCACCTGTAAATCTGCTGTTAACAGATTTATTTTTTGCTGAATCTGCAAGTACATCCTGTCAGTCATAGCTTTCCCTCTTACTGTGTGATTTCTGTAATTACTTCTGACTTATTTGGTCTTCAAGCATGAACATTTCAAAGCCCTGAGCAAAATGACCTGCAAGCTAGATGTGATTATATGCTCTAGTATTTATGGTCTGTGTTCAATGATTAATTGGCACTGTTATTATGCTGCTCAGATTCTCAAGACTGAGATCTACAGTAGTTGCTCACAATTGTAGAGCATGCTTGAGAGATTATTAGTGAATGTAAAATCTCCGATTTTGTTTTTAAAATAACAAACTTGTTGTACTTTTTAGGGTGTGTACGTATCTTCCATTTTTTTTTTTCTTTTATTTTTTTTCCTTTTGGGTGTTGCACTTGCCTGCTCTGTGCAAAAGTTTTTCACGGAGGGACCCGAAGCCTCCTCTTCTGGGGTCCCTCCCCGGCACTCCTTCTCTTTATGCACCATCATAGAAAAATAGTTTCCCATGTGCATGCTCGGGCTTGCTCCTGAGCCAGGCAGTGTGCGTCTCTAACCTACTCTGCTCACATGATTTCATTAAAGCGGAGGTTCACCCAAAAATCAACTTTCTGTCACTAGATCCAGCATACTGCTGACATCTGCAGTATGCTGGATTTTTTTTTTTTATTTGTACTTATCGTTTTAGCGGTCTTTCTTCTCCGGCTCTGAGTGGGAAAGAAAGTTGATTTTTGGGTGAACCCCCGCTTTAACAGCAGCAGGAGTGAATAGCTCACATTGCTGCCTCTGTCCTGTGAATGCAGGGAGACAGGAGAGAACTGCTAGAGATGGGTATAGTGCTGGATTGAGTGAGGACTCGGGCAAGGATTAGAGGGTGGGTACAAATACTGGGACATTTTACCTTAATGCCGACAGCGAAATTCTGAGCGTTTTGAGTATAAACTTACAAGCCAACCTCAATGCACTGTTTAGTTGGGTGACTTTGACAAATGAGAGAGAAAAGAGAAATATAATTTTGCCCCTGTACAAAATTAAGACCTCATCTGGAATATGCAGTTCAGGTTTGGGCAAAAAAAAGGAAATATGTTAACCACTTAAGGACCGCCTCCTGCACATATACGTCGGCAGAATGGCACGGCTTGGCACATGTACGTCCTGTACTAGTACCCAGCCGTGGGTCGCGGGCGCGTGCCCCCGGCTCGCTTCCGCGACCCGGTCTGAAGCTCCGGGACCGCTGGACCCGCGGACCCGATCGCCGCTGGAGTAACGCGATCGGTCCCTGGAGCTGAAGAATGGGGCGAGCCGTGTGTAAACACGGCTTCCCCGTTCTTCACTGTGGCGGCAGCATCGATCGTGTCATCCCTTTTTATAGGGGGACACAATCGATGATGTCACAGCTACACCCCCCTACAGTTGTAAACACACTTCAGGTCACACATAACCCTATCAGCGCCCCCTGTGAAAATGACAATGGTCCTAAAAATGTGTCAAAATTGTCCGAAGTGTCCGCCATAATGTCGCAGTCACGAAAAAAATCGCTGATCTCCGCCATTAGTAGTAAAAAAATATAGAATTAATAAAAATTTAATAAAACTATCCCCTATTTTGTAAACGCTTTAAATTTTGTGCAAACCAACCGATAAACGCTTATTGCAATTTTTTTTTTTGTTTTTTTTTTTTTTTTTACCAATAATTTTTTTTTTTTATATATATTTTTGGGGGATATTTATTATAGCAAAAAGTAAAAAATATTGCATTTTTTTTTTCAAAATTGTCGCTCTATTTTTGTTTTTATAGTGCAAACAATTAAAACCGCAGAGGTGATCAAATACCACCAAAAGAAAGCTCTATTTGTGGGAAAAAAAGGATGCCAATTTTGTTTGGGAGCCATGTCGCACGACCGCGCAATTGTCAGTTAAAGCGACGCAGTCCCGAATCGCAAAAAGGGGCAAGGTCCTTTAGCTGCATGTTGGTCCGGGTCGTAAGTGGTTAAGATGATAACCTGTTAATTCTACTCCATGTTAGCCTATGTGTCAATGCACACTTTTTTTTTTTTTTTTTTTCCTGCCTGTAAACTTAGGCCCCTTTCACACGGACAGACCGTTCGGGTCCGCCTGTCAGTTTTGATGGCGGACCTGAACGGCCACTCCATGCATCCCTATGGAGCGTCAGATGTCAGCGGAGACATGTCCGCTGACATCCGATCCGCTAAAAACAGACGTATGGGGGCACATCCCCATCCGTCCATGACGGATCGGATAGGGTAAGATCTGATGAAAACGGACATGCTGTCCGTTTTCATTCGATCGCTCCATAAGAGACAGCGGTGCCCGACAAGCAGAGAGGAGCTTGTCATCCGTCGGCTCAGCGGAGATCTGCGGACTGATCTCCCGCTGAGCTGGCGGGAGCAGGCGAACTCCGTAGCAACAGAGTCCGCCTCGTGTGAATGAAGCCTTAGGCCTCATGCACACTGGACGTTAAAATAATGTTATAAAAAAGCCAGTAGCTTACCAGTGAGTTTTTCAACTTTTTTCAAGCGTGTTAGCATTTGTTTGCTTTTTTTTTTTTTTTTTTTAACCACTTCAATACATAGACATATGACGTCCACAAAGGGGATCTCCCATCCCGGGTGGACGTCTTTTGACGTCCTGTACTTTGTGCGGTGATATCTGAATGATGCCTGCAGCTAGAGGCATCATTCAGATATCATTGTGTTTCGGCGGTGATCCTGCGCACCATAAGAACAATCATAGCGGCGGTTCCACTGCTTGATCGTTCTTATAGACATCCCCCGCCGCCACCCGGTGCTTCTCCGGGCTCTCCCGGAGAAAGAATCGCCCAACGCCGGATAGGAAGCATAGAGATGACTGGTGACCAGATGGTCACCAGTCATCTCTATGACCGTCGGAGGCCCGGGCGCGATGTGATAATGTCACGCCCGGGTACCGGAATGTAAACAAAGTCGCAATTGCGGCTAGTAAGCATGAGATCGTGAATTTTTTTTCACAATCTCATGTTTTCCAGCCTGGATGAGAGATGTGGGGTCTTGTTGACCCCGCATCTCTCCTTAACCACTTACCCCCCGGACCATATTGCTGCCCAAAGACCAGAGTACTTTTTGCGATTCGGGACTGCGTCGCTTTAACAGACAATTGCGCGGTCGTGCGACGTGGCTCCCAAACAAAATTGGCGTCCTTTTTTTCCCACAAATAGAGCTTTCTTTTGGTGGTATTTGATCACCTTTGCGTTTTTTATTTTTTGCGCTATAAACAAAAATAGAGCGACAATTTTGAAAAAAATGAATATTTTTTACTTTTTGCTGTAATAAATATCCCCCAAAAATATATAAAAAAACATTTTTTTTCCTCAGTTTAGGCCGATACGTATTCTTCTACATATTTTTCGTAAAAAAAAAATCGCAATAAGCGTTTATTGATTGGTTTGCGCAAAAGTTATAGCGTTTACAAAATAGGGGGTATTTTTATGGCATTTTTATTAATATTTTTTTTTTTACTAGTAATGGCGGCGATCAGCGATTTTTTTTTTCGGTATTGCGACATTATGGCGGACATTTTTGACACATTTTTGGGACCATTGGCATTTTTATAGCGATCAGTGCTATAAAAATGCATTGGATTACTATAAAAATGCCACTGGCAGTGAAGGGGTTAACACTAGGGGCGGGGAAGGGGTTAAGTATGCCTGGGTGTGTTCTTACCTTACTGTGGGGGGGGGGGGGGGGTGGCCTCACTAGGGGAAACACTGATCTTCTGTTCATACATTGTATGAACAGAAAATCAGCATTTCCCCTGCTGACAGGAACGAGAGCTGTGTGTTTACACACACAGCTCCCGTTCCCCGCTCTGTACCGAGCGATCGCGTGTGCCACCTTGTGGACGTATTATGACGGTGCGGCGACGGCAAGTGGTTAAGGAGGACCTGTCACACACTATTCCTATAACAATGGATGTTTACATTACTTGTAATAGGAATAAAAGTGATCAAAAAAAAAGTGTAAAAAAAAATGTAAAACGCCCCTGTCAGAAGCGAACGCACATGTAAGTCCCGCCCACGTATGTAAACGTCATTCAAACCACATATGTGAGGTGTCGCCGCGTGCGTTAGAGCATGTGCAACAATTCTAGCACTAGACCTCCTCTGTAATTCTAAACTGGTAACCTGTAAATTATTTCAAAGCGTCGCCTATGGGGATTTTAAAGTAACGAAGTTTGGCGCCATTTCATGAGTGTGCGCAATTTTAAAGCGTGGCATGTTAGGTATCTTATTTACTCGGCGTAACATCATCTTTCATATTTTACAAAAAAATTGGGCTAACTTTACTGTTTTGTTGTTCTTTTAATTAATGAAACCATTTTTTTCCAAAAAGAAGGCGTTTGAAAAATGATTGCGCAAATACCGCCATTTTATTCCCTATGGTGTCTGCTAAAAAAAAATATATATATAATGTTTGGGGGTTTTGAGTAATTTTCTAGCAAAATAATGAGGATTTGTACATGTAGGAGAGAAGTGCCAGAATAGGCCCGGTATGGAGGTGGGTATAAAAGCCCTGTATTAAAGGGGTTAAGAAATATATATTTTGTTTCAATGGATCAAAAACGCTAAGCGCCGGTGAGTGAAGTTTTTGAGCGTTTATCGATGTTGGAGCATTTTTACAGCTGAAAAAAATCTCAGAACCCACTATTTTTTTTTTTTTTTTACTGCTCAAAAACGCCACTGCCCAAAACTGCTGATTACAGCCTGCATGGACACAGGATAACATGGAGAGTTTAACGACTGTAGAAAAAAACGTCTACAGCCAAAAACAGCTGCTGTAAAAATTTAAAAAAATGTTACGCGAGCCCTGCGTACGCAGTTTACGTAGTTTGCGTACGGCGCAGCCAATGTTGCGTATACCCGTCGTTCCCGCGTCGCGAAATTTGAACTTTACGTAGTTTGCGTAAGTGAATCGTGAATGGCGCTGGACGCCATTCACGTTCACTTTGAAGCAAATGACATCCTTGCGACGTCATTTGCCGCAATTCACGTCAGGAAAGTTTCCCGACGGAGCATGCGCTCTACGATCGGCGCGGGAACGCACCTAATTTAAATGATTCCCGCCCCCTACGGGATCATTTAAATTGCGCGCGCTTACGCCGGGCATTTTGCCGGAGCGCCCACGCAATTTACGGAGCTACTGCTCTGTAAATCGCGGGTAGCGCATAAAATTTGCGGGGGCGCAGGGCAAAAACGTTGCCCTGCGCCTCCGTAAAAAATGCGCAAAGGTACCTGAATCTACCCCACTGAGTGTATCTCTTGTTGGTGAGGTAACACTAATGCACAGTTTCTTTACAACACATTGATGGAAGATTTGATATTTAGGACTGCATTGGAAGAGTTTCAAGCTAGCCATACATGGATCAAAATTCAGCTGTTTTAGCAGAAACCAGGCAAATTTCAATTTATGTATGGGCAGGGAGGTTGTACTGAAGTCGTTCTACTGCCTTGTCCAACTTTCCCTGCTTAATCGGCCTGCAATGCTGATCAGTGTATTCTGATGGTGGGGAAGTCTAACTTAACTTACAGCGCTGCAGTGTTTTACACAAGAAAGAAGAATACTTGCTTATGAGTCCTTACTAAACATACCTTTTGCTTATCTGACTCTAACAAACGTAATGAAGAATATGTTTTTTCAAGCTGGCCATAGATTGGTAGAATTTCAAATGCAAATTCTTATGAAAATGTTCTAAGTTTTTTTTTTTTCTTATCGTTGGTGAGACAAAACGACTTTTTGACTGCAGTGACAAGAACAAAAAGGCGCAGGACGGAAAATGTATCTCGACTAAACAGTGTAAATGGTCTTCGTTCAGTAAGTCAATTATTTACAAAATCAGCAGCTATTGTCGGCAATGGCACCATCCAAATGGGTGCGACACCGCGCCGATTCCCAAAAGTAGTTCCTGTACTACTTTTGGCGACTTGGGGGACGATTTGAATGCACAGGTGTCTGTTAAATCGCCCCCGAAGTCGGACTGTATTGCCGGTTTCAAATTGCGTGAGTTCAGTTGAACTTGCACGATTTCTAACCCGTGATAAAGGGTGAAAACTCCGTGCCAATTGAATAAATATATAGTAGTAAATAAAATAAGCTGCTCCCCTCAAAGAGTGAATGCTCCTAGTGATATGGGTAAAAGATAGGGGGGGCTAATAATTAATAAAAATAACAATGAAAATCATAAGACTGCACTCCTGAAGTCACTAATCCATATCAAATAAACAAATGTGCACAAAACATTATCAAACAACATATGATTAAAAAATATTGTGAAATATCAATTAGTGCAAATAATATTCAGTCCCAATCTTAAGCACAAAAAAATATTATGATAATAAATCAAAGTCCATAAAACACCAAACGTCCATTCCGTGCTTGCTGTGATATACTGATAGAGAAGTGATCCTTCACCAAACTTGAATAAACCAAAGTGACTGGATAAGTAATCTGCATACCAGAGCACATTGACTCCTTTACTCAAAAAGAGAGTCAATGGAGTTGAGGCCATTTTTTGCGATACGGCACTGCGTCGCTTTAACTGACAATTGTGCGGTCGCTGGACATTGTACCCAAACAAAATTGATGTCCTTTTTTCCCACAAATAGAGCTTTCTTTTTGGTGGGATTTGATTACATGTGGTTTTTATTTTTTTGCGTTATAAACAAAAAAAGACTGACTATTTTGGAAAAAATATATATTTTTTTTTTCTGTAATAAATATCCAGTTTAGACCAATATGTATTCTTCTATATTTTAAATATATATAATATTTTTGGTAAGAAAAAAAAAATTCCCAATAAGTGTTTATTGATTGGTTTGCGCAGATTTTATAGCATCTACATGGAACAAATAGTGATAGATGCCAGTTTTGTTTTACATTATTTTACAGAAAATTGTAGGTTCTTCCTGTATTCTGTGTAAATCGCCCCCACCTTACCACCTCCGTTCAGACCTATTTCTGAGCAATGCTCGACAAGATACCAAGCACTCCTCAAGCAGCCTGTCATTGGCATATATGGACCAGTGTCAATGGGCATTTGTTCGCTTCCAGGGAGTTTTGCATTCCCATAAAGTTCTAAGAGAACGTAAATCCGCTCAAGTCAGGTCAAATGGAGGTTAAATTCATCTGTCAATGCTCTTAAAAACCTCTCAAGCTGTGATGCCAGGAATACAAGCCCAAAACCCGTTTAATAAAGGCCCTAATACATTTTTTTTTTTTTTTTTTTTTTTTTTTTATCTTCCATCCATTGTATGTTCTTTGTAAAAAAAAAAAAAAAAAAACTTCAAACCGTCACTTCCGCCCATGTCCCTTAAAGGGACATTTATATATAGTTTATTTTTTTCAAATGACAATTTTTTTTTTTATTGCATTGTAGTATATGTTTACATTCCTTGTAATAGAAATAGAAATAAAAGTGAAAGTTTTCCTTTTTTTTAAAGAAACAGTGTAAATATATAAGAAATAAAATTAATTTTAAGGTGCCCCGTCCCGCCGAGCTTGCATGCAGAAGCGAATGCATACATGAGTAATGCCCGCTACTGTGTGTGGTTTGAATGCTGTTCAAACCACACACATGTGAGGTAGGTATCGCCGTGATCGTTAGAGCGAGAGCAATAATTTTAGCACTAGACCTCCTCTGTAACTAACATGCAACCTGTAGAATTTCTTAACCGGTTAAGATCCGGACCAATATGCAGGTTAAGGACCTGGCCCCTTTTTGCAATTCGGCACTGCGTTGCTTTAACTGACAATTGCGCGGTCGTGCAACGTGGCTCCCAAACAAAATTGGCGTCCTTTTTTTTCCCACAAATAGAGCTTTCTTTTGGTTATTTGATCTGCGGTTTTTATTCTTTGCGCTATAAACAAAAATAGAGCGACAATTTTGAAAAAATCTATATTTTTTACTTTTTGCTATAATAAATATCCCCCAAAAAGATATACATTTTATTTTTTTCCCCTCAGTTTAGGCCGATACCGCAAAATTTATAGCGTTTACAAAATAGGGGATAGTTTTATAGCATTTTTATAATAAAAAAAATTTTTTTTACTAGTGATGGCGACGATCAGTGATTTTTTTTTTTTTCGTGACTGCGACATTATGGCGGACACATCGGACACTTTTGACACATTTTTGGAACTATTGTCATTTTCAGAGCGAAAAGTGCTATAAAAAATGCTCTGATTACTGTGAAAATGACATGGGCAGTAAAGGGGTTAACCACTAGGGGGCACTAAAGGGTTAAGTGTGTACTAATTTTTTTTTTCTAACTGTAGGGGGCATGCCTGGACGTGTGATGTCACTGATCGTCACTGATCGTCGTTCCCTATGACCAGGAACAGACGATCGGTGATAAGCCACAGAGAATAACAGGGAAGGTGTGTTTACACTAGGGGTGTGACGGATCAAAAAACTCACGGATCGGATCGATCCTCGGATCAGGAGTCACGGATCAGATCATTTTCGGATCAGCAAAAAAAAAAAAAAATAATCTTGTTACCCCCACCAGAGTTTTATATTTCATAGTTATTTTCAACACAAAATGGAGCTTAAATACAGTATATGTAAATCCGACGGACTGTTTACATGTTACATTTTAAAAGCCACAGCAAACCTGCTGACCTCACATGCTTGCTAATGTGAGAGAACACCTCTGATTTTCACATTTAACTAAACTGAAAATCAGAGGTGTTCTGTCACATTAGCAAGCATGTACAGTTTGCTGTTGCTTTTAAAACGAAACAGTCCGTTGGATTTCTAAATACTGTATTTACGCACATAAGCTCAGTTTTGTGTTGAAAATAACTATGAAATATATGATCGGACACACACAGCAGGGCTCTTCCTCCACCTGTCAGTGATTATTGTGGGGTATGATGGTGTCCCCCATAGTGAGTGTGTGATGACAGGGTACACGGTGTGGAGGGGAGGGATGTGTCAGGCTCATACTCGCAATCTATTCACTACCGTATGTCTTCTGCTCTCTGATGGTCACCTCGTCCTCCCCCGTCCAGGAATACAATAACAAACACTCGGCCTCCCCCTCCTTCCCTCCCCTCGGGCTCCGCAGCACTCCTTTTCCCTTCACACATGGCTCCGGCCAAAACACTGACACACACGCCGCACACACGCTGTCTGCTTGTAATGCGCCTGCTGATTGGTTTGGAGGCAGGGCAGCTCTGGGTCGTTGCTTCTGTCCTGCATCCTAAATGGCCGAGTGCTAGTGTTTTGTTTGCTGAGGGAGCTCACAATCTACGGATCACATGTGTGCCGATCCGAATAGGTTCATCCGTGCGGATCACGGATCAGTGACGATCCGTTGCACCCCTAGTTTACACTCGCCTCTCCCCGTTCTTCAGCTCCTGTGACCTGATCGCGGGACACTGGAGGCGATCGGGTCCACAGGCCCCGCAACCGCGGTCACAGAGCTTCGAACCAGGTCGCGAGCACGGCTCGTCGCGCCCGCGACCCACGGCTGGGCTCTTAAAGTGGACTTACCTGTACGTCCATGTGCCCAACCGTGCCATTCTGCCGAAGTATATCGTCGTGCGGCGGTCCTTAGGTGGTTAAATATCGCCTATGGAGATTTTTAAGGGTAAAAGTTTGTCGCCAAATTCCACGAGCGGGTGCAATTTTGAAGCGCGACATGTTGAGTATCGATTTGCTTGGCGTAACATCATCTTCCACAATATAAATAATTGGCTAACTTTACTGTTGTTAAGGGTATTTTTCCCCCCCAAAAAAGTGCGCTTGTAAGACCACTGCGCAAATACAGTGTGACGGAAAGTATTGCAACGACCGCCGTTTTATTCTCTAGGGTGTTGGAACCCCCAAACATTGTTTTTTTTTTTCTAAGTAATTTTCTAGCAAAAAAAAAATGTTTTAAACTTGTAAACACCAAATCTCAGAAAGAAGCTCGGTCCTTAAATGGTTAAAGTGGAAGTAAACATCCATAAAACTGTTTCATTTCTGGCACGTAACACTATTGGTTGTGCTCTCAACCAAACTGTCAAACCATCCAATGGCTGGTGTCATAACTGATCACATGTGCAGCATCATGGCAGTTGTAGATTAAACAGAGGGAAAGATGGCAGCCTCCCTGGCTGAAAATTACCACTTTAAGTGGTTAATGCATTAAAGGGTCAGTAAAGGAATTTGTTTTATTTTTTTAAAATAACAAACCTGTTATACTTGCCTCCACTGTGCTGTTTGTTTTGCACACAGTGGCCCCAATCCTAGTCTTCTGGGGTCCCTCGGCGGCTGTCTCGGCTCCTCCCCACAACAACTCCACACAGATATGCGAGCGAGCTTGCATAGTGTGGAGCTGTTTGCGGGCGCACTCCCGTGAACCAGCGGCTGCCATAGCCGCCGCTGTATCACTTGGCCCCGCCCCCCGGCAAGCCGCGTCATTGGATGTGATTGACAGCGGCGCCAGCCAATTGCTGCGCTGCTTTCAATCCATCCACTGCAGCCAATTAACGGCCAGGCTTCGACTCAAGGAGGATGACGGGGGCGAGTGTGGGACTTTCGAAGGGTCAGGTAAGTAAAACGGGGGCTGGGGGGGGCCGGCATCATCTGATGTTTTTTCACCTTACTGCATAGAATGGTGAATTTTTTTTTTTTTTACCTTTCCAACCCCTTTAAGGTAAAAAACATTGAGACATTACAACTACCCGTACAGTAAAACCTTGGTTTGAGAGTAACTTGGTTTGAGAGTGTTTGGCAAGACAAGCAAAATGTTTTAATATATTTTGACTTGATATACAAGCGATGTCTTGATATAAGAGTAGTGTCATGTCACAACTGAGTATAAAAGAGAAGAGAGGCACCTCCTAAGGCCCTGTACACACTGATGAAAACGGACTAAAGTTCAGTTTCATCGGTTCACCGATGAAGCAAACTGATGGTCTGATGTGCCTACACACCATCAGTTCAAAAACTGATCGAGTCCAACGCGGTGACGTAAAACACAACGACGTGCTGAAAAAAAATGAAGTTCAATGCTTCCAAGTATGCGTCGACTTGATTCTGAGCATGCCCGGGTTTGGAACCGATGCTTTTGCGTACTAACCATCGGTTTTGACCTATCGGTCAGGCGTCCATCGGTCCAATTTTAAAGCAAGTTCTCTGTTTTTGGACTGAAGGACAACAGCCCGATGGGGCGTACCCACGGTCGGTTTGGGCTGATAAAACAGAACTTCAATTTGTTTTTATCGGTTTGGACTGATAGTGTGTACGAGGCCTAAGTGTAGCAATATGGTTACATTTAATGAACATTTAGAAACATATTGCTACACTTACGAGGTGCTTCTCTTCTCATTTATACGCTGTAGCTCCTGCTGGATTTTCCTTCTAATCCCCTTGGGGAGGCTTCCATTTGTGGATGGACATTTTATGGTTACACAGCCGATCACATTGCTATAATCTTTTTATATGGACTATAAACTGAAGAACCTATGAGTAAATGGTTGTGGAGCGAATCCTCGCGTTTCCATTATTTCTTATGGGGAAATTCGCTTTGATATACAAGTGCCTTGGATTACAAAAATGTTTCCTGAACAAATTATGTTTGCAATCCAAGGTTTTTCTTTACTTTAATCCTGTTGTGGGATAATGTACAGCATTTTTGTAGACTGAGCGGTATCTGCCTTGCTCAGTGGTGTTTTGCTTGGCTACTTATTCTTGGTTATTTTTTCAGTTCTTTATTCTAGCAATGCTCTGAAAGTACAGAAAATAGAATGTGATACAGAGCATCAAGGCAAGATTAAACGTAAATTAGAGTTGACTTTTCATGTCATAAAAAAATAAAGTTGACCCTGAACAGTTTGCATTTGTCTCTTGTGAATAAGTGAAATATGCATAGTGTCTTGTTCAGGGGTGTACAGTGTGTCCTTTCTCCCAGAGCACTTATGCCCTATTTTCCAGTAGGGAGGAGGTGTGTGTGTGTGTGTGTGTGTGTGTGTGTGTGTGTGTGTGTGTGTGTGTTTAAAAGAGCCTGATTAAGATTTTTTTGTTGCCAATAGTTGTTTCTCTATTCAAAACTGATCCATTAGTGCCACACAGTCTTAAACTAAAACAGGTGGGTATCTGCGCTACTGGGCCTAGTATAAGCAGCCATCACAATTTGTTGATGAGCAAATAATAAAGATGAAAAGTCCACATGCGGAGCGATTCTAATAGTCTCATTTGTAAAAGGAAGGAGAGATGTAGTCCCTTCAGCAACTTCAGTGTGTAGAAAGATGCACACCATGTGTGGTGTAAAGAGTGACAGAGGACACTACTATGACACACTCTGTTCTTCATGCTGTCTTTTTATTGGGAGCTTTGACGGTATGTGTGTGTGTGTGTGTGTGTGTTTGTGTGTGTGTGTATATCTATATCTCTCTCACTCACACACACACACACACACCATTGTGTTCAAAAGTTTACACACCCTGGCAGAATTTGGGATTTCTTGGCCATTTTTCAGAGATAGTGAATGATAACACAAACTTTTCTTTCAATCATGGTTGTTTGGCCGAAGCCATTTATTCAATTGTGTTTACTCTTTTTAAATCATAATCACAACAAAAATGACCCAAATGGTCCTGATCAAAAGTTTACATACCCTGGTGATTTTGGCCTGATAGCATGCACACAAGTTGACACAAAGGGGTTTGAATGGCAATTAAAGGTTACTATCCTCACCTGTGATCTGTTTTCTTGTAATTAGTGTGTGTGCGTATAAACGGTCAACCAGTTTCTGGACTCCTGACAGACCTTTGCATCTTTCATCCAGTGCTGCACTGACGTTTCTGGATTCTGAGTCATGGGGAAAGCAAAATAATTGTCAAAGGATCTGTGGGAAAAGGTAGTTGAACTGTATAAAACAGGAAAGGGATATAAAAAGATATCCAAGGAATTGAAAATACCAATCAGCAGTATTCAAACTTTAATCACAAAGTGGAAAATTAGGAAACCACAGTCGGGTAGACCAACTACAATTTCAGCCACAATTGCCAGGAAAATTTGTTCGGGATGCAAAGAAAAACCCACAAATAACTTCAGGTGAAATACAGAACTCTCTGAAAACGTGGTGTAGCTGTTTCAAGATGCACAATAAGGAGGCACTTGAAGAAATGTGGGCTGCATGTTTGAGTCGCCAGAAGAATGCCATTACTACGCAAATGCCTCAAAGTATCCCACTTACAGAGATGCGCCTCAAACCTTCTGGCACAAAGTCATTTGGAGTAATGAAACCAAAATTGAGCTTTTTGGCCACAACCATAAATACTACATTTGAAAAAGTCAAAGCTTATGATGAAAGGTACACCATTCCTACTGTGAAACACGGAGGTGGATCGCTTATGTTTTGGGATGTGTGAGCTACAAAGGCACATGAAATGTGGTCACAGTCGATGGCAAGATGAATGCAGTATGTTACCAAACAAAACTGGAGGAACATTTGCATTCATCAGCCAGGAAGCTGCGCATGAGACGTTCTTGGACATTCCAACATGGCAATGATCCACTGGAGGCTTTTTGCCAGGAGGAATGGGCAACTTTACCATCTGAGGAGATAGAGCCTCATCCACAAAAGACTTCAAGCTGTCATTGATTTTAAAGTTGGCAATACACAGTATTAAGAACTGTTAATGATTGATAGTAAATGGCTTCAGCGAAACACTAACCATGAGTGAAAAAGTTTGTTATTCATATTCTCTGAAAAATTGCCTTATTATAGGCTAACCTATAGGTAAAAGTGAGAATAAGAGGTATATACTTTAAATGTTTCCAGGGATTTGAAATGTCTTGTTCGTGTTCTAACTTTTGTATTCCAAAGATATAGATACAGTTATTGGGACACGATTAAATCAAGTACCGTATTTATTCGAGTATAACGCGCAAAATTTTATACCCAAAAAAAAATCAAAGTTTTGGGTGCGTGTTATACACGAGGACTGGGGTGGGATGACAGTGGCGGGACCGAAACCGAGTATTAGCGGGAGTACTCGTACTCCCGCTAATACCGCCGATACTAGAATACTTCCCCCCTCCCCCCGCCGCCGCCACCAACGCCGCTACAACGTTAATCCCCGCGGCGCGGGGAACATTACAGACAGCTTTCGTTTGAATAGCTGTTTTCCCCGCCGCGCATAGACACTCCACCTTGGACGGATCTGTCCAATCGCGAGCAAGGTGGAGTGTCTATGCGCGGCAGGGAAAACAGCTGTTCAAACTAACGCTGTCTGTAATGTTCCCGCGCCGCGGTGATTAACAGTAGGTGGCTGCATATACAGGGGACATGGCTGCACATACAGGGGACATGGCTGGTTATATAGGGGACATGGCTGCACATACGGGGGACATGGCTGCACATACGGGGGACATGGCTGCACATACGGGGGACATGGCTGCACATACGGGGACATGGCTGGACATACAGGGGACATGGCTGGACATACAATAAATGGTTTTTGGCAATTACAATGATTTTATACCGATTTTTAATCGAAAATTAGGGGTGCGCGTTATACACGTGTGCACGTTATACTCAAATAAATACGGTAAATCCCAGCATTTCTGATTACATAGTTACATATACATAGTTACATACTATGGTCCGAGATATGTCTTTGTGTTCTTACTAGGACATAGAAAATGGAGTACTGTCCATGACAATCACGTCAAGTATTGCTAGGACATAAAAGAAATGTGGGAATGTTATATGAGGGGAAAAATAGGAAGTATGGTCCTGGGTCTTTAACCACTTAAGGACCGCCTCATGTACATATACGTCAGCAGAATGGCACAGGCAGGCACATCAACGTATATATACGTCCTCTGCTTGACGTGGGTCGGGGGTCCGATCGGGACCCCCCCGGTACATGCGGCGGTCCCCGTGGCTTCAGGAGCGATCCGGGACGACGGTGCGGCTATTCGTTTATAGCCGCTCCGTCGCGATCGCTCCCCGGAGCTGAAGAACGGGGAGAGCCGTGTGTAAACACGGCTTCCCTGTGCTTCACTGTGTCGGCGCATCGATCGCGTCATCCCCTTTATAGGGAAGACACGATCGATGACGTCATTCCTACAGCCACACCCCCCTACACTAGTAAACACATACACAGTGATCCCTAAATGTTACAGCGCCCCCTGTGTTTAACTGCCAAACTGCAACTGTCCTTTTCACAATAAAGAATGCAATTTAAATGCATTTTTTGCTGTGAAAATGACAATTGTCCCAAAAATGTGTCAAAATTGTCCGAAGTGTCCGCCATAATGTCGCAGTCACAAAAAAAATCGCTGATCGCCACCATTAGTAGTAAAAAAAAAAAAAAAATAAAAATGCAAAAAAACTATCCCCTATTTTGTAAACACTATAAATTTTGCGCAAACCAACCGATAAACGATTATTGCGACTTTTTTTTTTTTTTACCAAAAATAGGTAGAAGAATACGTATCGGCCTAAACTGAGGAAAAAAAAATGTTTATATATGTTTTTGGGGGATATTTATTATAGCAAAAAGTAAAAAATATTGCATTTTTTTCAAAATTGTCGCTCTATTTTTGTTTATAGCGCAAAAAATAAAAACCGCTGAGGTGATCAAATACCACCAAAAGAAAGCTCTATTTGTGGGGAAAAAAAGACGCCAATTTTGTTTGGGAGCCACGTCGCACGACCACGCAATTGTCTGTTAAAGCGACGCAGTCCCGAACTGTAAAAACCCCTTGGGTCTTTAGGCAGCATTTTGGTCCGGGGCTTAAGTGGTTAAAGGGGTAGTAAAGGTAAACAAAAATTCCCCTAAATAGCTTCCTTTACCTTAGTTCAGTCCTCTTTCACTTACCTCATCCTTCGATTTCGACTGACTAAAATTGCTTCACTTACAATTTAAATCAATATACAAATACTAGACAAGGGATACGGATTGTAGAGATTGGCCTGACAGAACATTGGTAGATATTGTTGTGTAGAGTTCAGTCAATGAATCCTCACACCCACGCTTTTTTTTTTTCATGTGCTGATGCTCTGCACTCTCTAGTTTAAGACTCATCCCAGTAATTGCCTAATAAACAAGACTTAAACAATAGGATCTCTATTTGTGCCTGTACAGTAAGGGATTCTCGCCTGCTGCACAACTCACATGATCATGATGTCACGAAGACAGGCTGGGATCTGGGAAATCACAAGGTCCTCTTATATTGTTTTTGTCTCTGAAACGTGGGCAAATGTAAGAGGCGGCATCCGCTAAACATACCGTAATAAGACTGATTCCTAAAGCCTCGGTCCTTTGTCTACTAATTTCTTCCCAGATGACCTATTTCTAATGTGGAATTCTAGTCAGACTATTTTTAGGTAAATGTGATCATTTCTAGTTTTAACCACCATAGTTAATGATTCATATAGTGGAGATCATGACCTAAACATTTGTCTTGTGGACTAATACCGTTAGGTTAACAGGCAGCCTTTTAATGTAATGAAATCTATTTAAACAAATACTGATCCGTTTTTATTCATTTCTTGATCTTTCATTCTCAACAATTTACACATGGATTCTCTCTGGCATAGATACAGTGCCTTGCGAAAGTATTCGGCCCCCTTGAACTTTGCGACCTTTTGCCACATTTCAGGCTTCAAACATAAAGATATAAAACTGTAATTTTTTTGAAGAATCAACAAGTGGGACACAATCATGAAGTGGAACAAAATTTATTGGATATTTCAAACTTTTTTTTAACAAAAAACTGAAAAATTGGGCGTGCAAAATTATTCAGCCCCCTTAAGTTAATGCTTTGTAGCGCCACCTTTTGCTGCGATTACAGCTGTAAGTCGCTTGGGGTATGTCTCTATCAGTTTTGCACATCGAGAGACTGACATTTTTGCCCATTCCTCCTTGCAAAACCGCTCAAGCCCAGTGAGGTTGGATGGAGAGCGTTTGTGAACAGCAGTTTTCAGTTCTTTCCACAGATTCTCGATTGGATTCAGGTCTGGACTTTGACTTGGCCATTCTAACACCTGGATTTGTTTGTGAATCATTCCATTGTAGATTTTGCTTTATGTTTTGGATCATTGTCTTGTTGGAAGACAAATCTCCGTCCCAGTCTCAGGTCTTTTGCAGACTCTTTCAGGTTTTCTTCCAGAATGGTCCTGTATTTGGCTCCATCCATCTTCCGATCAATTTTAACCATCTTCCCTGTCCCTGCCGAAGAAAAGCAGGCCCAAACCATGATGCTGCCACCACCATGTTTGACAGTGGGGATGGTGTGTTCAGGGTGATGAGCTGTGTTGCTTTTACGCCAAACATAACGTTTTGCATTGTTGCCAAAAAGTTTGATTTTGGTTTCATCTGACCAGAGCACCTTCTTCCACATGTTTGGTGTGTCTCCCAGGTGGCTTGTGGCAAACTTTAAACAACACTTTTTATGGATATCTTTAAGAAATGGCTTTCTTCTTGCCACTCTTCCATAAAGGCCAGATTTGTGCAGTATACGACTGATTGTCCTATGGACAGAGTCTCCCACCTCAGCTGTAGATCTCTGCAGTTCATCCAGAGTAATCATGGGCCTCTTGGCTGCATCTCTGATCAGTCTTCTCCTTGTATGAGCTGAAAGTTTAGAGGGACGGCCAGGTCTTCGTAGATTTGCAGTGGTCTGATACTTCTTCCATTTCAATATTATCGCTTGCACAGTGCTCCTTAGGATGTTTAAAGATTGGGAAATCTTTTTGTATCCAAATCCGGCCTTAAACTTCTCCAACAGTATCTCGGACCTGCCTGGTGTGTTCCTTGTTCTTCATGATGCTCTCTTCGCTTTAAACGGACCTCTGAGACTATCACAGTGCAGGTGCATTTATACGGAGACTTGATTACACACATGTGGATTCTATTTATCATCATTAGTCATTTAGGTCAACATTGGATCATTCAGAGATCCTCACTGAACTTCTGGAGTGAGTTTGCTGCACTGAAAGTAAAGGGGCTGAATAATTTTGCACGCCCAATTTTTCATTTTTTTTGTTAAAGTTTTAAATATCCAATAAATTCCGTTCCACTTCATGATTGTGTCCCACTTGTTGATTTTTCAAAAAAAAATGACAGTTTTATATCTTTATGTTTGAAGCCTGAAATGTGGCAAAAGGTCGCAAAGTTCAAGGTGGCCGAATACTTTCGCAAGGCACTGTAGGTTTAATAGCTAAGTGAGTTAACATAAAACAAACATTATGGAATGGTTCCCAGTCAACCACTTACAGGTTTGGGCAGCAACATTAGTGAAGTATTTAACCTAAAGTTGTAAATAAAATTGTGAGATTACAATCCTTACATACATGGTTGCATAGTCTGCTTGAAAAGACACAAGCCCATCTAGTTCAACCAATAGAAGGGAAAAATAAAAAATATTATATAATCCTATGTATAAAATCCTATACCCACAATTGATCTAGAGGAAGGCAAAAAAAAAAAAAAAACAATAAAACATGATCCAATTTGCTACAGCAGGGGAAAAAAAATCCTTCTTGAAATATATATATATATATATATATATATATATATATATATATATATATATATATATAATATATATCTCTATATATATATATATATCTATATATATATATATATATCTATCCACACTAGGTCACCAAAAAATAAATAAGCAGCCACTTGTGCAATTATGATTCCAGTCCATAACAAGAATAAGAAAAAAAACAGCACGAAAATACAAGTATTTGACCAACATACAAATAGTTATTTTCAACATAAAAAAAAACACATATAAAGAGCAAATATACAGGAAAGTTTATCAACAAGGCCTATACATGCATAGATCGAATTGAAACGTGCAAAACGTTAAGGGGGTTGTAAAGGTAAAAAAAAAAATCCCTAAATAGCTTCCTTTACCTTAGTGCAGTCCTCCTTCACTTCATCCTTCTATTTTGCTTTTAAATGTCTTTATTTCTTCTGCGAAATCCTCACTTCCTGTTCTTCTGTCTGTAACTCACCACCGTAATGCCAGGCTTTCTCCCTGGTGTGGAGAAAGCCTCTTGAGGGGGGAGGGGGCGAGCAGGAGGATCAGGACACTCTCTACTTTGCAGGTAGAGCAAGGAGCTGTGTTAGTGGGCGTCCTGGAGGATCAGGACACTCTCTACTTTGCAGATAGAGCAAGGAGCTGTGTGTTAGTGGGTGTCCTGAACGACAAGCAAGTAAACTGCACTTCTAGGGTAAAGACTCACTTATAAATGTAGCTATTATTGTAGCATCATTTTTAATAAGTATTTTTGGCCCACGTCTGTCATAGAAAAATCCTAACTGGTCTCTAGTATACCATTGGGTTGCATTGTTCGAGGAGTGAAACTGGTTTCAATAGTGCCATTTGAAAGTCTGCTATAAACAAAGCTGCCTTTAAAATGTATTCTGAGAAGTACAATTTAAAGTGTTACTCTGTGTGTGTGTATATTCAATAAAGTATGCTTGTTATACTCAGTGTGAAAGTTAAGGGGTTAATCATATGCATTGTGTATAAAGGCTTTGTGATTTAGTCTTCTCTGATCCTCCTCCTTTTTAACTGACTCCAACCCATCTCTCTATAGAACAGAGCATTAGTCAGGCTGCACATGCTCAGTTTAATGTGTATTGCTAGTTTGTTTTTTCTTGGGAGAGTGCGTGTGATCAACACAGGGCCAATTGGCACTGTCCAGACAGAGGGGGAAAATAAAAACTACAGGCTTAAAGTGTTTGTAAAGCCATTGTATCCTAATCATACCATCCCCTCTGTTAAATAAAATTGTGTCCCATTGTCTGTGCTTTATAAAACAAAATTTAAGATTTCTACCTTATTTCATATCGCTGCTCCCGTGACCTGACGCCTCTCTCCCAGACTAAAAAAATTCAGCGGGAGGAACCGCAAACTCGAGCTGACGCTGGCCAGGAGGAGAGAGAGCTGGGGGATCATGTAAGCGGCGATATGAAATAAGGTAGAAATCTGCATATTTTTTTATAAAGCACAGACACTGGGACACATAATGTTATCCTAACAGAAGGGATTGTATGATTATGATAAACTTTTATAATAGCAGCAAGAAGGAACGCGGTGCGGAGCAGAGTGGCACTATCACTAGGTAGCAGGGAGATGAGGGAGAGGAGGACAAAAGAGCTGTGAATAACGGAGGCACAAAAACTGACTACAGTGTTGGGGCTCAGCAGCCATGATAAACCGTGGTCAGTTTACAGGGGGGGGGCAGGATCAGGCAGGTATTTTATGATACAAGAGGCCAAATTACACAGAACAAGCACTGTGCTATTATTCATACTTTAGACCATACAGTATGTCGCACACTACAACAAATTGGGGTCTGCATGGCTATCATCCCAGAAGGAAGCCTCTTCTAAAGATCTCTCCAGACCTAAACCCTATTGAGCATCTGTGGGGCATCCTCAAATGGAAGGTGGAGGAGCGCAAGGCCTCTAACATCCACCAGCTCCATAATGTCATCATGGAGGAGTGGAAGGGGACTCCAGTGGCAACCTGTAACGCTCTAGTGAACTCCAAACCCAAAGAGGGTTAAGGCAATGCTGGAAAATAAAGGTGGTCACACAAAATGTTGACACTTTGGGCCCAATTTGGACTTTTTTACTTGGGGGTGTACTCACCTTTGTTGCCAGCGATCTAGACATTAATGGCTGTGTTGGGTTATTTTGAGGGGACAGCAAATGTGACATGTTATACAAGCTGTACACTGACTACTTTACATTGTAGCGAAGTGCCATTTCTTCAGTGTTGTCACATGAAAAGATATAATAAAATATTTAAAAACATGTGAAGGGTGTATATCTATCTATCTTCTTGAACTAGAGTTAGTGATTTTCCTTGGGATGGGATGATGTTGGCCTGCAGCAAGCAGGAAGAAATAAGGCGACAGGCTGCAGCAGGGACTGATCTGCCTCAGATGTTTGTGAACAAAGCAAGAACTGCATAGGCACCAAGCATAAGTTCACTTTAGGATGCTAGACCTAAAAACTGGCGATTTAAACAGTGCTATGCATGTACACTACTGTGACATTTGCAGTTTTGATTGAACTTGCTACAGGACTGATACACTTTCAGGATTTTATAGCAGATCTCCAGCCACCCCAACCCCCCTCTCCAAGAATTAACAGTCAGTAGCTACAAATACTTTAGCTGCTGAATTTTATTATTAGGACACTTGCCTGTCCAGGGATCCCACTATGTTTTTTTTAAACTATACAGTGTTGTATTTGCCCCTTCCTGATTTTTTTTTTTTTTATTTGCATATTTGTTACTTAGGCCCCTTTCACACGGACGCCTCCGTTGGACTGATTCTGCTTGATCAGCAGGGGAGCACTCTCCCCTATGAGCAGGTGGATTACAGGTCTGTCTCTGCTCACTCAGACGGACCCAGTCCGCTCTCCTCTATGGGGAGAGCGGGTGAAAACGGACCACTTGTCCATTTTCATCTGCTTATATCTGATCCGATTCGCCAGACGGGTGGAAAATGGGACCACCATCCATCTGGTTTATGCAGACCGGATCGGATTGGATAGCAGCGGGTGTCAGTGGATATGTCACTGTTGAGATCCGCCGATCCATAGGGGTGAATTGAGGGTCCGATCGGGTCCGCCTGTAAAACTGACAGGCAGACCTGATCGGACAGCCCGTGTGAAAGGGCCCTTAACAATTTGTCTACTGATCACGTTTACCCTCTTTCTGCCCAGGCCAATTTTCAGCCTTCAGTGCCTTAACGCTTTGAATGACAATTGCGCGATCATGCAACGCTATACCCATTTGAAATTTGTTCCTATTTGAAATTCCTTTTTTTTCCCACACAAATAGAGCTTTCTTTTGGTGGTATTTATTATTTCTGTATTTTTGTGCTATAATTAAAAAAAAAAAAAAATGCATTTTATTGTTCTGTTTATAAAATTTTGCAAATTGGTAATTCTTTAAAAAATGTGGCCAACATGTATACCGCTACATATTTTTGGTAAGAATAACCCAAATCTGTGTATTTTTTGGTCTTTGTGAAAGTTAGAGTCTACAACAAGGAGCTCAAACTGTCGGCCCTCCAGCTGTAGTTTTGCAACAGCTTGAGGGCCGCCAGTTTTAGACCCCTGGTATACAAGCTATGGGGCCAATCATTTGAAATTTTACCACACCTTATGTACTTGAGACACTAACAAGCCAAGAAAGTACAAATTACCGCTTTTTGGAAAGTAAACAATCCAAGATATTTAGTAACAGTCATGGTGAGTTTTTTGAAGTTGTAATTTGTCCCACAGTTTTTTTTTTTTTCCAAAATTGGCATATTAACAGGTTATTTCGCTCACATGGCATATGCATACTTGCAACTGCACCCCAAAACACATTCTGCTATGCCTGAGTATGACGGTACCATGTGTGAGAACTTTACATAGCCTGGCCAAATACAGAGGCCCAACATTCAAATAGCACCTTCTAGGAGCATAAGTTTAAAGGGTCACTAAAAGAAAATATATATATTTTTTTTTTAAATAACAAACATGTTATACTTACCTCCACTGTGCAGTTCGTTCGTGAGTTCCCCCGATCCACGTCTTCTGGGTCCCTCGGCGGCTGTCTCTGGTCCTCCCCGCAATTAGTAAACACAGTCATGCGAGAGCTCGCATGGTGGTCACTAATTGCGGGAGCGCTCCCGTGATACAGCGAGCGGCCATAGCCGCTCACTGTATCACTCGGCCCGCCCCTCGGTGCGCCGCGTCACTGAATGTGATTGACGGCAGCGCCAGCCAATGGCTGTGCTGCTCTCAATCCATCCGCTCTAGCCAATCAGCGGCCAGGCTGAGCGGCGAAGAGGATATCGGGACTTTCGAGGGGTCAGGTAAGTATAACGGGGGGGGGGGGGGCGGCAGCAGCAGCAGATGTTTTTTCACCTTAATGCATAGATTGCATTAAGGTGAAAAAACATTTTCCTTTACAACTCCTTTAACATCTAATGTCATGAGGACCTATCACAGTTTGAAGGCCCTGAAGCACCAGGACAATGGAAACACCACAAAATGACCCCGTTTTGAAAAGCAAACACCCCTAGTCTACGAAAATGACCCCGTTTTGAAAAGAAAACCCCTAGTCTAAGAGTCACAAGTCTTTTGAACATGTCCTTGTTTTTCACAAGTTTTTGGAAAATGTCGAAAGAAAATTTAAATGCTTTTTTTTTTTTTACCACACAAAGCACTTAGCAAAAATTGCACCCCAAAATACATTCTGCTACTACTCCTGAGTATCATGTCACCATACCACATGTGCAAGACCTTTACACAGCCTGGCCACATGCAGAGGCCCAGCATTCAAGTAGCACCTTCAGGCATACATTACACATTTAATGTCATGACCTATTGCACTTTTGAAGGCCCTTCATATTTCTAGCACATGGCATGTACATACTAAGAATTACACTCCAAAATAAATTCAGTTGAGGAAAGAGTAAAATAAAATAATGTTACCTGTGGTGGTTTTAGTGGTGAAGTTGTCCAGGCAGCAGGCACAGATGTGCCTAGCGACATCAAAAGTATTTATTCAAGCAGCAGGCAGAAATATTGTCTATAGTCAATACAGGGATATTGTCAGCACAGCAAAAGCATTTGTCCAAAGGAATTGTCCCGGCAAAAACATGGTCAGCACAGCCAAAATATTGGTCCTGATGCACTGTTACCTACAGTAACTCATTATTGTACCACTCTCCAGCCCTTCATAAACATACTGCCTCTTGCTACAACTAAATATTTCCATAGCACAGGCAGAGGCATGTTGGCAGCGGGCTGAGGGCCAAATCTCTTTGAAGCATCTAGACCCTAATCCAGAAATGACCAAACCCAGAGAAAACCCAAAAATTGTTTTTCTCCATCTGGAAAAACAATTCTGTGAAACCCCTGTGTACTACAGTAGCAAGACAACAGTTCACTCCAAGCGGTAGGCAGATTATAGTCTATTAAACAGGCAAGGGTCAGTTCACATGGAAGCAGTCCAAGCGGTAGGCAGAAGCATAGTGGATAAAACTGACCAGGGGCAGTTCATGTAGAAGGCAGTGGCATGATTTGAGCAAGCATGGAAAATTGTCATCACAGATGATGAAAATAGGGGAAATGGTTATAAATATGGGCTAATGTTTTAGGGATGTATGAGAACGTCGGAAGCATTCTTCAATGCATAGGCCGAGTTGGGAGGGAAACTGGTATCTCTTCAAACCCCCCATTTGCTGCATACGCAACATCTTTTTTGGCATCTTTGGCCTGCTTCAAATGGAATGCTGTCTGTGAAGTCGGCTAACCACATCAGAGAGATTGTCTGGGAGCGGGGGGGTCTGATTAGATGAGGGATGTCACTATTTCCTCTATGAATTTTAGGAAGGGGGTGGGGCTTTCTGTGAATTTGGTGTAGGTGATGTATGCATTGTAAATGACCAATTGAAAAAGATAAATCGCAACTTTCTTATACCAGAAACAGGACCTTCTTGTCGCCAAATAGGGCTGAATCACTTGGTCATTGAACAACCCCCCCCCCCCCCCCATGTAAAGATTAAATTCTTGGACCCATGTTGATTTTTGAATGGGACTTCGTCTTCTGGTACCAGTAGGTGTGTCCTTTCTTTCTTTTTTTCTTTTTTTTTTTTGTAAGCCCCATGTTAAAAGAGAAGTATGGGTTATTTATTTTTTATTCATACTTGCCTCGGTAGAATAAGCTTAGGCTGGACTTCTCCTTTTAAGGGTGAGGCCCATAAACAACTTGAATTCCTCTAAAGTCAAATTTCACCACTCATGCGGATGGGCATAGGATGATTGGGGGTTGTTGGAAATGTACTGCTGGACTGTCTGGTCCCCAATAAATGTACCCAAAGTGTCGGGCAAAAATATATTTAGAGAAATTCTCGGTATTGGCTGTGCGGTGAAAGGGGAAATGCTTGTTTTTTCCGAGTTAGAAGGCAGCAATGTTGGGTTGGCAAGAGCACCTGGGAGGTATGTAGTGGCCCTGACTCTTGGGGATGTGACACTCCAGTGCTGGTACTTGGGGGTGATACTGCAGCACTGGTACTGGGCATGGGCATTTCATCCTGGGGTCTATGGCTGGTGGCTGCCCGGTTGTCAGATCACTGTACCCTTTTAGGTGAGACCCTTTCTTCCTTTGATTCGGTCGCCGATCCACTGCTTTCAATCAGTTCAAACTCTGAATCTGAATTGGAATCTGACTGAGAACGTCCCGCTGCTCTCATCAGTCATGCTGAGCATCTGAAGTGCCTTCTCACTGCTGTAAATGTTTTTGGACATGGCTGGTACTGAACTGCTGATTGTGGCTGTGCGACAGGTACTTTGGTGATGGGGCGTGTGACAGATGACTGCTGGCGGTCACTTATGGGTGGCAGGTGCACCATGACTGATAGGTGACTGGTGCACGTGGGGGACAGTAACACTGCTGGGCACTGATGAGGACTGTTACATTGCTGATGGGGCGATGTTACGGGTTCTCTTTATTCAGATGCTTTGGTGCAGTACAATACAGACACATATTGGTAACTCGCTGATCCTGGCTCTTCTTTCCTCACACTGGAAAGGTATATTAATTTTTTTAGCCATTCAGAGCTGAACTTGCTGGTGGCAAGGAGGCAAATACTTTTTCACAGCACGTAGCTTACTACTGCCTACCTTTTTTCATAGTAAGGTTTACATCCAGTGATTCCGGTTTTCCTTTTGCCAGACCATTTTGTAGAAATATGCCCTTTTCAAATCATAACGTTGCGCATGCATGCCAACGGACATCAAAATGTAAGTGAAAGAACTTCAGCGAGTGTTAAAATGGATGGAAATGTACATGCATTTTCCATACATTTTAGCGCAAGTCTGTGTGAATTGGCCTTAAAGTTTTACTTTTTTTAGCGTTTTTGTGTAGTAAAGAAGGGAAATTATATTTTTAATATACAGTACTAACTGTGTATTATCCTTATTGAAGTATCGTAGTTGGTATTTATCTCTAAAATGTGCGTAAATGTATTTATATCCATCTTCTATTCAAGGTTCACATGAACATCATAAATATCTACTCACGTGTAGTGCCAAGGGAGTAATCGGTTTATTTGGAATTGAGGTGTAGCTGCTGTGTAACACAGAACTATGTGTGGAATTCAAATCCAGCATAGGACATCTTTTTAAAAGTTGCTTCCTGTCATTAGGATGAAATTAAACTTGAAAGAGAAAGCATACATGACAATAGCATTCTGTCTTTTCAGCATAGATAATTATATCTAGGTGCTGATTCTTCTGAAGGTCTAGCATGTCCCGGCAAGCCTTCTCGTTATTAACTTCTTTGCATGCAAATTACCAAAAGCAGTGCTCACTACATAAAAAAATTAAATTTGTTTTGAATTCCAATAGAAATATTTTTTCGTTATTTTTTTTCCCACACCCTGTCTGTGCAAAATTTTGATTGTGGCAGTACATGCATACCTTATATAATTTATTTTTCTGAAGAAAGCACCACAGAAGAGTAGTTAAAAAAAACAAAAAAAACTCAATCTGCAAATCACACACTTGTTCACTAACCGCCCTTGTACCACACACTCCTCCACTGCATATTTACACTTCTGCTCTGATTGGGAATGTAATGCCAGATTTGTTAACTTACTGTCATGTGTAACTGTACACACAGGACACACTGACTGCACCTGTACCAGAGCACTTCTCAACTGACCACCACTATACTAACACAGCTTTTTACTGACTGCCACTGTACCAACACATTTCTCCATCAACTGCCCCTTTATATTGGTTCACTAGCCCAATGTAGCATCATGCTTTCCTACTCTTTACTGACTGCAACCGTAGTAGCACACTTCCTTCTCCACTGATCACCACTGTTCTGGAGCATTTCTTCTAGCCCAACTAGCAGAAGGGAGTTTAACAAGACACGTGGACACTCGTTAAAATTAGAAGAAAATAGGTTTAACCTTAAACTACGTAGAGGGTTCTTTACTGTAAGAGCGGCAAGGATGTGGAATTCCCTTCCACAGGCGGTGGTCTCAGCGGGGAGCATCGATGGTTTCAGGCTTTTAGATAAGCACCTGAACGACCACAACATACAGGGATATACAATGTAATACTGACATATAATCAAACACATAGTTTGGACTTGTGTCTTTTTTTTTTTTTCTCAACCTCACCTACTATTACATAGTTTTGTATTACCGTAATGCAGTCTGGCTGCATATACAGTAATAAATACTCCTTTTCGTTTTATTTTATTTTATTATTAATTGCTATGTTCTTTACTGTAGTAAGGGTTGATAATACTGGCAGTTTGTTGGAGAGTTGAACCACAGTGAGCACTGTTGAATGAAGTAGTGTGCACAGGGGCACTTCAGACCCTCGGACGTCCCAATACAATGTGTTGTTTGTGAGAGCAGGGATTGTTGGTTGTGATGCCAGGCCTGGGGTATGTTAACACTTTCTCCAGCACATAGTAAGTAAACAGAAAATCGTATGGAAAAATGCTGCTTTCAAATCGATTGAACGATAATCTGATCATTTGTACAAAGCTTTTTCAAGACCCGATCACAGTTCATTAGAAATTATCTGAAGAGACAAACACAATTTTTTTTTTCTCGTACGATACCAAATGGCACGATTTTACTTTATTCGGTAGAGGTTTCATCAGAAATACAATAATAAGTGTTGTCGTACGAGAATTTTCAAACATTGTGTACTGAAATGTTTTTTTCTTGGGGCGCAGTCAGCAAAATTTTATATACTGGTAATAACATGTGTGATGCAAGTGGAGGCATGCTTTTATAAGTGACCCTCTTAGAAAAGTTACCTATAAAGTGTGTTGGTACATTTCAATTTAAAGCAGTCCCTCTATTCAAAAACAATAGAAGTACTATTTAATCTAGTGTGTTGAGGCCAAATTGTGAAGGTTGTCAATGTTTTATAAAACATTCCATTTGTAGACTACATGAAAGTAGGGGCTATACAATATAGACTGTTATATAAATATTTGAAGCAGAATCGCTGTCTTGCTGGCATACCTGTGGCCAAATTGGAAAGTTAAGAGGTGTAAAGGCAGAAGGTTTTTTATCTTAATGTATTATATGCATTAAGATAAAAAAAACTGTGTAGGAGCCCCCCAGCACCCCCTAATTACTTACCTGAGCCCCATTTCTCTCCAGCGATGTCCATGAGTGTTTTAGCCATCTGGGACTCTCCTCTTGATTGGCTGAGACACAGCAGCAGTGCCATTGGCACCCGTGGCTGTAAATCAAAGTCAGTTAGCCTATCATGGGAGAGAGGGGTGGGGCTAGGTCTGGGCTTCATGTCTGAATGGACACACAGAGCTGTGACTCGGCTCGGTTGCTCCCATAGCAAGCTGCTGGCTGTGGGGACACTCGACAGGAGGGAGGGGCCAGGAGCAGAAGAGGGACCGGAGAAGAGGAATATCCAGGCTACTCCAACTGCACAGAGGAGGTAAGTGTACCATGTTTGTTTTAAACACGACTTTACAATTACTTTTAATGCTATGGGAATGCAAAAATTTAACTAGTTTCTTGAAGGCATTTTTTTTTCCTAATTTCTCAAGTTATTGGTATTGTTTTTAAACCATACACCAGATAGCATTATTTGGTCTTTCCATCCACACTTTTCCCAAGCAATCTAGAACTTTAATTCATCATATCTGGTTTACAGCAAGCTTTACAATCCCAAATGTATCTAAAGTGATCCACAAAGTTAACAAGTTTTTCCTGTGAAAGAGCCTTTGCTTTCATTGATAATAAGCCCACTATATTTTATAATACTTGAGATCAATGTTTACAATTGTAGGGCAAATCTTTGGCGTAAGCTATATCATCTACCAAATCACTGATCAATTCCAATTGCACAATTTATTTCTACAATTGTGTATTATTGAGTAATTTCTGCTGAAATGTTATATTGATTTCTTTATTTCACTATATTGCCTCTTTTACCTCTTATCCTCATATAAGGTTGTACTCAGCTTTTATATTTTTTCACTATATTGTTGGGTCGAAAATATTAGGATTTGCCCCCTTAATGACCAGAAGGATTTGCTCCCTTAATGACAAGGCCATTCTTTGCCATACGGCACTGCGTTACTTTAACTGACAATTGCGAGGTCGAAGAACACTGTACCCAAATAAAATTGATGTCCTTTTTTTCTAAATAGAGCTTTCTTTTGGTGGTTATTGATCACCTCTTCGGGTTTTTATTTTTTTGCGCTATACACAAATATAAAACCTACCCATTAAAAAAGTTGAAATATCAAATTTCTTCATCAGTTTAGGCTAATATGTATTCTGCTACATATTTTTGATCAAAGAAATCTCAATAAGCGTATATTGGTTTCCACAAAAGTTATAGCATGTACAAAATAGGGGATAGATTTATGGGATTTTTTTTTTTTTTGCGGGGCTGCGACAATGCGTTGGACAGATTGGACACTTTTGACACTTTTTTTGGGACCAGTGACATTATTACAGTGATCGGTGCTAAAACATATACACGGATCACTGTATAAATGACACTGGCAGGGAAGGGGTTAACATCAGGGACCATCAAAGGGTTAATTGTGTTTCCTGGGTGTGTTTACTAACTGAATGGGGACAGTCTGACTGGGGAAATGCACAGATTCTTTTTCCTGCATAACAGGAATCATCCCCTGTCAGAACAGAAATCTACCTTGTTTAGTTGATTCTCTCTGCATGGAATGATTGCGGGTGGGCGATTGTGGACCTGCTGATTGGCTCCCACGCTGACCAATTGGCACGCACACACACCCACACATGCTAGTGCGCGAACCAATGTACACCTACGGCGATTCACGTACCCAAGCAACCTTTTTGCAGTATAACTGCGGCAGATGGTCGAAAAGTGGTTAAGCATTGGAAATATTGAATGTCTCCCACAATAGTGAAATTGACATTATGATCCGCTGTATATGTGGTTTAAATTGTCATATTCTCATTTATTACTAATCATATTTTTATATAGGTGTCCTGCGTCTTAGCCTTTTAAATAGCATCCTTCACTTGTATTGTCATACATTGTTTAACCTTCAATAAGAAAGATTTCACCGCCAAATACGGAAAGGTTTCTTCACAGTAAGAGCTGTGAAAATGTGGAATAGACTCCCTCCAGAGGTGGTTCTGACCAGCTCAGTAAAGTGCTTTAAGAAAGGCCTGGATACTTTCCTAAATGTACATAATATAACTGGGTACTAACAATTATAGGTAAAGTTAATCCAGGGAATATCCGATTGCCTCATGGGGGATCAGGAAGGAATTTTTCCCCCTGATGTAGCAAATTGGATCATGCTTTGCTGTGTTTTTTTTTTTTGCCTTTTTCCGGATCAACTGTGGGTATAGAATTGGGTATATGTGATTGTACGATATTATTATTGTTTTATTTCTTGTGGTTGAACTTGATGGACTTGTGTCTTTTTTCAACCTGACTAACTATTGAAACAGAAGTGGGGGCTACATATTCTGTAGCCACTGCTTTCAAGTTAATCCCTAGCCAAACTAAAGGATGCCTGTCAGTGAAAGGAGGCAGAGCTGTCCTGTCTCTGTCTTGAAGGGGTTGTAAAGGTTTGTTTTTTATTCTCTAAATAGGTTCCTTTAAGCTGGTGCATTGTTGGTTCCCTTACCTTTTCCTTCAAATTGCCTTCTAAATGTTTTTTTTCTTTGTCTGAATTTCTCACTTCCTGTTTCTCCTCAGTAAGCTTGTCCCCATCATCTGTGTCAGCCCGAACAGCTTACTGAGGAGGAACAGGAAGTGAGAAATTCAGACAAAGAAAACTTCAGACAAAAAAAAAATTGTAGGGGAAATCGAAGGAAAAGGTAAGTGAACCAACAATGCACTAGCTTAAAGGAACCTATTTAGAAAAACAAAACCTATACAACCCCTTTAAAGCGGGGGTTCACCCTATAAAAAAAAAAAAAATTTTTTTTTTCTTCTAGCATAAAATTAGGCATAGTAGCGCGAGCTACAGTATGCCTGTCTTAATTTTTTTATCCCTGTACTCACTGTGTAATCGTACATAGAAGATTTTAACCTATTTATAATTTAATATATATATATATATATATATATATATATATATATATATATATATATATATATATATATATATATATATATATATATATATATATATATATATAATTTGTAAGGGGGTTAGCTCGGTAGCGGGGTGTGTGACCCCTTGGATGGGTTCACTACACACTGAATTTATACAGACACGCAGTCGAAGACGGTTGAAAACAAAGATTTTGGTTTATTCTTCCATCTTGCTGGAAACAAGTGCAAGCATCCAAACGGCATAAACAAAATCAAACATAAAATAAACCCTGGCCACTTGGGGCGTCTATCTTCACCACACAGGAACCTATCTAATGAAGTCTGGCACAGCCTAGTGCTGGGCAGACACTGCTGGTCATACAACAGAAAAACAATAGTCTTTTGATTTTTATCACACAGAAAAATCAATTTCCTCCTCACCTCCTCAGAAGACTTTCAGCTACTGCTCTCTTTCACTCTGAAAGCCTCAGGATGCAGCAAATCGGTGGTAATCCTCTGGATTACTTATAGAGGCCTTAATTGCCTCATTCTGAACAGCTGAAGTTTTCCAACGGCCTTTAGCCTTTTCTGGCACTAATAACAATTGGTGTATTGTCTAAACAAGGCAGAAATGTATATCCCGTCTGTGACAACACCCACAGATTTACCTGACTTCCTGTCACATACCCCCCCTCTTGTTTCAACCCTAGGGTTGGGACACAGGTTGCCAGGCAGGCATGCACTCGGGACAACCCATCTGCATTCCCCATTTTAGCACCGGGGCGATGCGTTACCACAAAACTAAATTCCTGGAGGGCAAGGAACCACCTATTTATTCTCCTATTGGTCTCTTTGTTCTGTGCCATCCACTTCAATGGGGCATGATCCGTCACCAGTTCAGTTCAAACTGTCTACCCACGAGGTAGTACCGGAGAGAATCCAAAGCCCATTTCACCGCCAAACATTCTTTCTCAATGGTGGCATAATTTTCCTCATGGGCCTTCAACTTTCGGCTGAGGTACATAACAGGGTGTTCCTCCCCCCTTGATAATCTGAGACAGTACAGCTCCTAAGCCCACATTTGACGCATCTGTCTGAACCACAAAGTCCCGTGAAAAATCAGGCGAATTTAAAACTGGCTGACTACATAAGGCCTGTTTTAAAGCCTGAAAAGCTGTTTCTGCTTCGGGAGTCCATTTGGTCATTACAGACTCCTCCCCTTTGGTCAAATTGGTCAGGGGAACAGCCTGTGAGGCAAAATGGGTGATAAAGCAGCGATAGTAGCCCACGATCCCCAAAAATTCACAAACCTGTTTCTTGTTGGTGGGACGTGGCCAATCCTGAATAGCCTCAACTTTATTTATTTGGGGCTTGATTAGACCTCTTCCAATGGTATACCCCAGATACTTTGCCTCTTCTAGCCCAAGGGTACTTTTTTTTTCGGATTGGCTGTAAACCCGGCTTTCCAGATGGAATCCAACACAGCCTGAACTTTTGGCAAGTGTGATTCCCAATCCTCACTGTGGATGACAACGTCATCGAGGTATGCAGCAGCATAGGCTCGATGAGGCCGAAGGGTCTTATCCATGGTGCGTTGAAATGTGGCGGGAGCATTCTGTAACCCAAAAGGCATCCTCCGATATTGGAAAGATCCGTCTGGAGTTACAAATGCTGTTTTTTCGCTGGCCCGACTCCGAGAGAGGAATTTGCCAATAACCCTTGGTCAGGTCTAACGTTGTCATGTACCGGGCAGTGCCTAGGCGATCAATCAGTTAATCTATGCAGGGCATAGGATAGGTGTCAAACTTGGTGATTTTATTCAGGCGGCGAAAGTCCTTACAAAACCGCCAACTTCCATCTGGTTTGGGCACTAAGACAATGGGACTTGACCAATCACTATTTGACTCTTCTATCACCCCCAGCTCAAGCATTTGTTTTACTTCCTGGCAAATTGCCTCTCGCCGGGCTTCTGGAATTCTATAAGGCTTCAACTTAACCTTATCCCCTGGTGTGGTGATAATGTCATGTTCAACTCCGGAGACCCAACCTGGCAGGTCTGAAAACTTCTCCTTATTACGGAGCACAATTTTTTAATTTCCTGTTTCTGAGCTTTGGATAGATTCTCCGCTATCCCAACTTCAGGCACAGCCAGGTTAAATGGAGCAGAAAATCGGGTAGTCTTAGCGACCAAGGACTCTCTATCCTTCCATGGTTTCAGAAAGTTCACAGGATAGAGCTGCTCAGGTTTTCGTCTTCCCGGTTGGCTAATTTTATAATTCACCACTCCCATTTTTTCCAACACTTCATATGGACCCTGCCATTTGGCCAGGAATTTACTTTCGACCGTGGGGACCAGCACCAACACCCTATCACCAGGTGCAAAGGAACAGACCTGGGCCCCCACGATTGTAAATCCTTTGTTGAGCCAATTGGGCTAAATGTTCCTTCACAATCGGCATCACTTGGGCAATTCTGTCTTGCATTTGGGCCACATGTTCAATCACACTTCGATGAGGGGAACTCTCACTCTCCCATGTTTCCCTGGCAATGCCCAGTAGGCCCCGAGGGTGCCTCCCATACAGTAGCTCAAACGGAGAGAACTCTGTGGACGATTGGGGAACCTCTCTTAATGCAAACATCAGATAAGGGAGCAGATAATCCCAATTCTTTCAGTCTTTATCCACCACCTTCCTCAACATTTGTTTTAAACCTTTCCACTGTCTGAGGGTAATATACTGATGTACGTAATTGGGTCACTTTCAGGAGTTTACAAAGTTCTCTGGTCACCCTAGACATAAACGGGGTGCCCTGGTCAGTTAGGACTTCCTTAGGAAGACCCACACGGCTGAAAACCTGAAACAACTCTTTGGCAATGGTTTTAGCAGAGGTGTTTCGGAGAGGAATCGCTTCTGGGTACCGGGTGGCATAGTCCATTATTACCAAGATGTGCTGGTGCCCTCTAGTGGACTTCAGTAAGGGGCCAACCAAGTCCATGGCGATCCTCTCAAAAGGGACCTTGATAATGGGCAGGGGTACCAAACGGACTGCGGAAATGTGGCATGGGTGCAGTAATCTGACACTGGACAGGAAGAGCAGTACAATTCCTCTTCTTTAGTGATCCCAGGCCAATAAAACCTCTGGGTGATCCTCTCCCGGGTTTTTTCCGCTCCCAAATGTCCCCCAAGAATGTGCCCATGGGCCAGTTCCAAAACCATCTTGCGGTACGGTTTAGGTACTACCAGTTGCTCAATGGTGTCCTCTATCCTCTGTGACACTCGATATAACAGGTCCCTTTCAATAATGAAGTAAGGGAGGACAACCCTCTCATCAGGGTTAACTAACTCCCCATCTATTTTCACTACATTCTCCCGGGCTCTTAGCAATGTGGGGTCCCTCAATTGCTCAGTGACAAAATTTTCTCTGTGCACCTCAAGGGCATCAAACCCTATCGGCCGCTGTTCCTCTTCTGAGGTTGCTGGCTGCTCCCTAGGGACTGGTGTTTCCCCTGCTAATACTGAGAATGGAAACTCAGGAGAATCCTCAGTTATAGGTTTCTGAAGTAGATGGTTCAGACTCAGAAGAACCACCTACTGGGGAATCTGGGCAGTCCCAGAGTTCCCAGAATTTTGGGAAATCCCTTCCCACAATGGCGTCATGTGGCAGTTTGGGAACTAAACCCACCTGGTGACACAAGTTACCGAGGGAGGTTTCAAAGGAAACCGTAGTCACCGGATATTCTCGAGTGTCCCCATGTACACAAACTACAGCCATTTTCCTCAGATGTAAGGTTTTTCCCACCACTGGATCACTTGTCACTAAGGTGACCAGGCTACCTGAATCCAACAATACCACAACATTTTTACCATCTAAGCACATTCTATATAAAGGTTTCTCATTTCCCTTTACTGCAGTGCATGTGGTTGTAAAAAGGGACTGTCGTCTCTCTGTCAGAAAGTCACGCTGCATGGGTTCATCACCCGCTGGGAAAACCGCTGCTACATGTCCCTCTTCCCAGCAACAGTAACAAATCAACCTTCTGGTCCTCTCCTGTGGGATGGGTCTTCCAGGCCGCTCTCGCCAAACATTAGCAGTAGTCCCGATAATTCCTCTAGCTGCTCCTTGGTAACTCTCTCCACCCCCATCCCTTGATGCAGTCTTACCTATAGGTGGGGAGGGTCTGGTCTTGGGGTGAAAAGTCTGTGCGTCATACATCTGCGACCGCTGTGTTTTCCTCTGCTGATGACTCCAATTGTGGACCCGCTGAGCACGGACATTCAGGGTTACACTGAAACGTGCCAATATTTCTTCTTTTAATCAATCATAGTTTTTTGCGTCTGCCAGCTCCAAATCAAAATATGCCTTTTGGGCTTCTCCAGATAATAGGGGGGCCACTAGTCCAGCCCACTGTTCTTTAGGCCAACTCTCTTTTTCCGCTGCTCTCCCAAACGTGGTTAGAAACATCTCAGGGTCCTCATCTGCAGTCATCTTTGGCAATAAGTGTCGTACTCGAAAAGTCGGTATGTTACTGGCCTGACTCCCAGCCTTGGTCTGCTGTCTCTGAAGCTGTTTCACGATGGCCTCCATTTGCTGCTGGTGTCTCTGTTCCAAGCCTGAAATGCTCTCTCGGTGAGCTGCAAGGCTCTCTTGGTGAACCTGTTGTTGAACTGCCATGCTCTTTTGAAAAACCTGTTGTTGAGCTGCCATGCTCTCTTGGTGAGCCTGTTGTTGAGCTGCGTGAGCCTGTCGTTGAGCTGCAAGGCTCCGCTGCAAACCTGCATTCGTCTGCTGTTGATTTGCATTTGCTATAGCCAGCTGTTTCAGTATCTCCTCCATTTTGGGTTTACTTTAACTGCCCGCGGCACTCCACCATGTGTAAGGGGTTAGCACGGTAGCGGGGTGTGTGACCCCTTGGATGGGTTCACTACACACTGAATTTATACAGACAGGCAGTCGAAGACGGTTGAAAACAAAGATTTGGGTTTATTCTTCTATCTTGCTGGAAACAAGTGCAAGCATCCAAACAGCATAAACAAAATCAAACATAAAATAAACCCTGGCCACTTGGGGCGTCTATCTTCACCACACAGGAACCTGGCCACTTGGGGCGTCTATCTTCACCACACAGGAACCTATCTAATGAAGTCTGGCACAGCCTAGTGCTGGGCAGACACTGCTGGTCATACAACAGAAAAACAATAGTCTTTTGATTTTTATCACACAGAAAAATCAATTTCCTCCTCACCTCCTCAGAAGACTTTCAGCTACTGCTCTTTCACCCAGAAAGCCTCAGGATGCAGCAAATCAGTGGTAATTCTCTGGATTACTTATAGAGGCCTTAATTGCCTCATTCTGAACAGCTGAAGTTTTCCAACGGCCTTTAGCCTTTTCTGGCACTTTTGCAGCCGATGCCTAATAACAATTGGTGTATTGTCTAAACAAGGCAGAAATGTATGTCCCGTCTGTGACAACACCCACAGATGTACCTGACTTCCTGTCACAATAATATATATAATGGGCCAGATTCAGAAAGAATCGCGTATCTTTAGGCGGGCGTAGCGCATCTCATATGCGCTACGCCTCCGTAACTTAGTCAGGCGAGTAGTGTATTCAGAAAGAACTTGCGCCTGAAGTAACGGCGGCGTGTCGTATATGGGCCGGCGTAAGCCCGTGTAATTCAAAGTAGGCTGGTAGGAGGCGTGTTGTATGGAAATGAATCGTAACCCCACGTAAATGACGCGCCGGGCGTGTTGTATGGAAATGAATCGTGACCCCACGTAAATGACGCGCCTAATGAACGGCGCATGCTCAGTATCACGTCGAATTTTCTCCCTAAATTACGCCGGCTCAATGCTTAGTCGACGTGAACGTAACCTACGCCCATCCCCATTCACATCCGACTTACGCAAACAACGTTTCCGTACCATAGTCCATACCTTAACATGACTTACCCCTGCTTTATGAGGGGTAAAGTTACGCCGGACCGAAGTCTTACGTAAACGGCATATATAGATGCGCCGGACGGAACTACGTTTGTGAATCGGCGTATCTAGGTCATTTGCATATTCGACGCGTAAATCAACGGAAGCGCCCCTAGAGGCCAGCGTAAATATGCACCCAAGATACGACGGCGTACTAAGACTTGCGTCGGTCGGCTGAAGCCAAATTTCAGGCGTATCTAGCTTCAAGAATACCGCGCAGAGATACGACGGCGCATCTTTTAACTTACGTGGCGTATCAATATATAATATATATATATATATATGTGTGTGTGTGTGTGTATGTGTGTATATATATATGTATGTATGTATATATATATATATATATATATATATATATATATATACACACTTTTTAAATGACTACGTGGTTTGCATGTTTTCCCTGTGTCTGTGTTCCAGGTACTCATCCTGGTAGATATGTAATCTCTAACAGCAGGGCCCCCTGATTCCTCCTGTATTGTAACTGTACTTGTCTACCCTGTTGCAAAGTGCTGAGAAAACTGTTGGTGCTATCCTGTATAATCCTGTATAATTGGCTCATGTCTAAATTGGCCCTAGTATATGTATGTATGTATAAGTGTGAGTTAGAGACTTTAAATTGTAAGCTCCTTGAGGGCAGGGACTGATGTGAATGTGATAGATATATGTACACACACACACTATTTTACCAAAAGTATTGGGACACTTGCCTTTACATGAACTGTAATAGCATCCCAGTCTTGGTCCGTAGGGTTCAATATTGAGTTGACCCACCCTTTGAGGCTATAACAGCTTCAACTCTTCTAAGGCTGTCCACAAGGTTTATGAGTGTGTCTATGAAAATGTTTAACCATTCTTTCAGCAGTGAATTGAGGTCAGGTACATCTGCTTTGTTCTTTTGAAAAACACTTGCTGGCAGGATCACCTGCTAAAAGTAAGGGAAAAAAGTAAACAAAATAAATCCAAAATATCGTTACCTTATTGCTCTACTACGCTAGAAAAAGCATTATTCTTTTTTGGAAAAATCTCATGCTCTGACCATCACGGCCTGGAAAGCTCTAATAAATAAAGCCCTACCTCTGTATAAGGCTACATATGCCAGTAGAGGGGTTTTGCAAAATTTGACAAAGTGTGGGGAGGATGGGTGACTGATCTACTGCATCTGAGTGAGAACTGTCTTTCTTTATTATCAACATTGTTACTGCATGTAGCACTGTGTTACAATGTTATGAGGTTTGGTATCGAGGGTTGATTATATATCTGGATACCGTAGTCAGTTACATAAGATATTATTATGGGAAAATACTAATACTTTATCTGAAACTGTTGTGGGCCCTTACCCTGACATTATTATGCGTTGGGCCATGCTGACTACTTGTGCTGATGTATGACTCATTTATGTTTTTTTTTGTTTGTTTGTTGTTTTTGTTTGTTTTTTCTTTTGTGTTGTTTGTTACTTGACACATGTCATGCTTATACGATGTTAAATAAAAATAAAAAAAATAATAAGAAAGATAACTGATGCAGCCATCACATCTAAGAATTGGTAATCTGCAGTATATATTGCTTTTCAGTTTAATAACACTTTAATCATGACATAAATCTTGTTAAGTAACATTCTCTTCCTTTTACAGACATTTCTCCAGATTTTGTAGGAAGATTTATGGCCGATAATGTCAACCTCTAACAACATAGCACAAGCTCGGAAGCTGGTGGAACAGCTCCGCATCGAGGCTGGTTTTGAGAGAGTCAAGGTACTTAATTTCCCCCAGCTAACATTTCCCTATTTATTTCTTCCTTTGTTGCTTGCATGAGTTTTTTTCTACACAGCTTAAATTGTGTTGTGGCTATGTCTTATGCCAGGTAGACACGGGTCAAAAACGGTTGGTTCGACATGAACCGGGCTGACTTTTAATCCGTTTATAACTTCCTGCCTGAAAGAAGCCAGTTGTGATGTCAAATGGGCATGCTGGTAAACCAGCAACTGATCGGTGGGTCCTGGTGGGGAGGTAATCACCCTGTCAGAACACAAGAGCACAGCAAGAGTGATCGCTGTACTAACATTGCTCGTACAGCAATCTTTCATTTTTATTTTATTTTTGTTCAGCACGCTGTCCAATGACCATCTTCTGTCAAAGGGTTTTGCTAGACAGCCACCATTCAATCAACGCTTGCAGCCAATTGCTGGCTACGCCGACCAATGTATTCTAGTGGGGAAACCAAGAGGGAGATAATGGGGTGGGGGGAGGGCATGGGGAAGTGTTAGAATACAATAGCACAGCAGGAGAGATCCCTGCATCACACATCATTGTGTAAAGATCTGTTTTTTTCCCGTTTAACATGCTAGTTAACCGAAAGACGACTGTTGGTGTATACCCAGCTTAAACTTTTTTTCTAGTGTAAAAACAGTTGCGCTGTATGGTAAGGTTTGAAAGCGGTTCTTGATAGTTCTATCACCTATCACAGACTAGTAGGAACACTTTTAGTTGTTCCTGTCAGTCTGTACAGGGTTTGTAAGAACTGAAAATGTCCACGTAATGGGACACTTTTAAGGCTCCATTCACACCATGGCATTCCGTTTTGTGGACAGAATCACTGCGATTTGGAAACACCCTTGTCGTCCCCTGCTACTTTGGCCCCAAATTGCAATCGTCATCCAACGAATCGCGGAAAAGTTGCTCAAACAGAATCGTGGGATGCCCAACGCCAACAATCGTGGCAAAATCCCGCTGCAATTTGGTGCAATTCATATTAGCGGAGATTGCAAGGGTATCCCGCTATTTTGCAGTGTTTATGAATTGTGGCAGTTCTGCCCGTAAAAACTGATGTTTGTTGTGTAGTGAAATCAATTGTGTATACAGACTTTGATACAAGTCAGCTGATGCTTATTCTTCAATATATTAATGTGAAAGACTCCAGCTCTCTGGGATCAAATACAGTCAATGACTGCTATCTTGAATATTATTGAGGCGCTAGATGAATGAACTGACTATTATTCTGAGTGGAGGGTGATTTTCCCAAGGCGTCTTTCAGGACAGCACCTTGAGAGATAGTGACTCCACCCACAACCATAGGAAACACCTTCTTCCTCCAGATCTTTAAAGGGAGGCACCTCCCTAGCACACGTCAGTTTTTGTGTTTTCTCCGGCCTGGAGGGAACATCTTCTGTGAGGGGAGTCAATATCTCAGGTGTTCTTGGGCGACGGCTTCCCTCCTACCTTTCCTCCAGTGAGACCGTCTGTCCTCCCATGCTACCCGAACGGCAGCGGTAACTTTTGGGCTCCTTTTCCCCCTTGATACTCGGTGAGAGCCAGAGAAGCGCACGGTGGCCTGGAAGGAACAGCGGTCGCACGCGCGCCACCGCCATTTTGGCGTGGTCCAGGATGTAACAGCATGTCGCCGGGTCAGCGTGAGTGCCATTTCCGGCGCGACCACAGGGGGGAAGAGGCAGGACAGAGGCTGAGGCCTGTTTCCGGTCCAGTGCGGAGAGGCGCTGTGGGAGTCTGGAAACTGTGTGAGCCACTGTGAAGCGCTGTTCATCTGCAATTGAGGATGCAGAGGTTACAGCGGTGGGGAAAGGCGCAGGCACCAGCAAGGCCCAGGTAGGAGGCAGCAGTAGAAGTCTGCCTTTTTTCCTTACCTGTATCTTTTTTCTTCTTTTACGGTCACCTTTGTTTCAAAATCCCCCCTAGTGGCATGGGGTCTGTCTGGGCACTGGAATGGGCACATTTCTTTCCTAGTGCACCTATAGGGGGGGGGGGGGGTCCATTTACTGGGACTGGGGTCTCATTAAGGAATCCCCTGCTTTCTTTCTTCTCTCCAGGCCAAGACTTCTGACACAAAAAAGAAGTGTCCTTCATGTAGGACAAACATGGGCGAGAATTGGAAGGCGGCTCTATGCAGCACATGCATTTCTTCTTTAGTTCAGGAGGAATCAACCTCTGTACGGGAAGAGTTGATTGCCTCTGTAAAGAAAGAACTTTTTGCCATGATTCAAACTTTTCGTGACTCATTAGTTTCCCCTACCACGACCCAGGCCTCCACTTCACAGTCCTCTCAGGACTCTGTGGCTTTACCAGCATTAGAATCTTTAGCTGAAGAGCCTGTTCCAGGGAAGGTCACTCCCATGTTCCTTCTAGCGAGGATTCAGGGGAAGAGTCAGAAGTGACTCCTTCAAGATTTAAATTATCCCTGGAAGAGGTGGATGGGTTACTTAGGGCCATTTATGTTACTTTGGGTCGAAGTGAGGAAAGAAAGGATTTAAGTTTACATGACTGCATGTATGCAGGTCTAAGTGAACCCAAGGGTCGGACATTTCCGGTTCACTCAGTCATTTCTGAGGCCATAAAAAAGGAATGGCAGGATCGAGAGAAAAAGCCTTTCTCCTCAAAAGCCCATAAAATACATTTTCCTTTTGAGGAAGATCCCTCTGCAGTGTGGAATAAGGTCCCCAAACTGGATGTGGCCTTCTCTCAAGTGTCCAGGTCCACTGATCTGTCTTTTGAGGACATGAGGGTTCTAAAAGACCCGTTGGACAAACGCATGGATCTCCTACTCAAAAGGTCATGGCAGTCGATCATGAATAATTTGAAACCCGCTATGGCCACAACGTGTGTAGCCAGAAATTTCGAGTTTTGGACTAACCAGTTAAAATCCCATATAGTGGCGAATTCTCCTAAACAGGAAATTTTAGATTCTTTTTGCCACTTTATTTTCTGCAGTTGCTTACATAGCATATCCTTAAGCTGAAGCAATCAAGATGTCGGCGAGGTCCGCAGCCTTGACTAATACTGCAAGAAGGGCATTGTGGTTAAAGACCTGGCCAGGTGATGCAGCTTTAAAAAATAAGCTTTGCGGGATTCCTTTTTCGGGGGACCTTCTTTTTGGGCCTGAACTAGAAAGAATCCTAGACAGGAAAAAATCTTTCCCAGTTAAAAAGAAGAAACAACCCCCAAGAATTTTTTTTCGACCTCAAAGGGCTCAATAAAGACAACAAACCCCAAGGAGGCAGGAGGAATTGGGCTGCACAGAAGGCCAAAGGAAAAGGGGAATCCTTTTCCATCCTCCTACACAAGGAAAGAAAGGTTACTAAACAACCTATCCAGGGCGCGGAGTCACCTGGAATCACTGGGCTGGATTTGGATCCTTCAAAACTCATCCCTAGCTCCATCTCCGGAGATCTGTTTCTCGGGTTACCAGGTAGATTTGGTGAACCAGAAAATGTTTCTTCCACAGGAGAAAAAGGTCAGGGTTCAGGACGCGGTATTGCGGCTACAGTTCAACCAGCCTATAAGTATAAGGCAGGTAATGTCGGCATTGGGAGTTCTGACTTCAACAATGCTGTCCATTCAATGGGCAAGACTACATTTCAGATGCCTACAAGCCTTTCTCCTGAGGTCATGGGATCACAATCTCAGATCCCTGGACACTCAGATAAAAATCCCATTGCGAGTGAAGAGGTCACTATTAGTGGAAAGATCAGGAGGTCCTTTCAAGAGGTCTGGAGTGGTCCTTTCCAGTGGAAAAAAGACTAACTACAGACGCCAGTGCGTGGGGATGGGGAGCCCACTTAGGAAAAAATTTCATCCAACGGTTTTGGATGAAAGAAGAGTCAAAAAGATCCTCAAACTGGAGAGAACTAAAGGCGATTGCATTGGCCCTAATAAAGTTTGCTTCCGGACCTCCAAAATCACCATGTTCAGGTGTTAACGGACAACGCCACAGCAGTGGCATACCTAAACAAGCAAGGGGGCACAAGAAGCAGACCTCTGCAGATTCTTGCTGCAAAAATTCTTCTTTGGGCAGAAAAGAACTTGCGGCCCCTTTCAGCTATTCATTTAAAGGGGTCCCTGAACAGGGTGGCGGATTACCTGAACAGACATCAAGTATGGGAGTCAGTGGTCTCTAAACCCGGAGGTCTTTGTGGAAATTTCCAACAAGTGGGGTCAGCCAGAAGTGGACCTGTTTGCCTCAAGGGAAAAATTTCAAGTACCTCAATTATTTTCCCCAAACAGACTGGACAGGTCTCTAGGAATAGATGCTCTGGCGCATCCTTGGAGGTTTTGCCCGTGTTTCGTGTTCCCCCCGTTCCAGTTAATCCCTTTAGTACTAAGGAAGATTCAGAGGGAAAGGGTACCAGTCATCTTGATCACCCCTTACTGGCCCAAGAGAGCTTGGTTCTCAACGGTCCTAGGAATGGCGACCAAGCCATGTTGGCATCTACCTCTCAGGCAGGATCTGTTGGTACAGGGTCCCGTAAATCATCCAGATGTATCCAGTCTCTCCCTTGCAGCCTGGTATCTGAAAGGCAACTCTTAAAGAAAAAAGTTTTTTCAGACCGTTTAGTTTCTACACTGCTAGAAAGCAGGAAGAAAGTGACGAGGGTTATATACACAAAGGTGTGGAAAGTGTATACTTCCTGGTGTAATTTATCTGGTCAAGATCCAAACGATCTTGGGTCCATTTTAGAGTTTTTGCAAGAGGGAGCAGATAAGGGTCTGGCAATCAGTACTTTAAAGGTACAAGTATCTGCTTTGGCAGTGTTTCTGGAAAGATCCGTGGCCTCAGATCCATTAGTAGCTAGGTTCTTCAAAGCCCTTACAATGTCTAGACCGGTTCAAGTCAAGGGTTTCCTGAAATGGAATCTCTCGGTAGTGCTGCAATCCCTGGCAGGGAAGCCATTTGAACCTTTAGAAGACGCATCTCTTGGAGATCTTACCTTTTAAAAACTCTATTCTTGATCGCTATAACTTCAGCGCGCAGGATCCGTGAATTACATGCCCTGTCAATAAGGGAACCTTATTTATCTTTATTTTCGGATAGAATTGTTCTAAGAATAGATCCAACATTTTTGCCTAAGGGTAGCTTCAACATTTAATCGTTCCCAGGATATTGTGCTGCCTACTTTCTGTGCAAATCCCTCAGGGGAGAAAAACTTTTTTTCATATGTTAGATGTAAGAAGGACCTTGTTATGCTATCTTAAAATAACAAAGAGCTTCAGACGCACAGACTCTTTATTTGTTCTTTTTGAGGGCAACAAAAAGGGTTGCCAGGCTTCGAAAAGGAACCTTGGCTAGATGGTTGAAGTTATCTATTCGAAAAGCCTACTCTCACGCAGATGTGGTGCCACCAGTGGGAATCTGTGCTCATTCAACAAGAGCACTTGCGGCCACATGGGCAGAGAGAGCTGGTGCCACCCCTGAGCAAATCTGCAAAGCAGCAACGTGGTCCAGCTTCCGCACGTTTGTGCGGCATTACAGACTGGACCTCACATCTGCCAGTGACCAGGCGTTCGGCAGAAATGTCCTACAAGCTGTTATCCCGCCCTAAGGTGGTAAGTCTGTTATCCTCTCAAGGTGCTGTCCTGAAAGACGCCTTGGGAAAATTCAAGTTAGACTTACCGGTAACTTATTTTCCAGAAGTCTTTCAGGACAGCAACGACCCGCCATATTGGTTTAATGTACCATGCTGTGAATAACGTATGTGTTTATGTGTTCCAGCCGGGGCCGGAGGTTCTCTGAGACAACTGAGGTGTGCTAGGGAGGTGCCTCCCTTTAAAGATCTAGAGGAATAAGGTGTTTTCTATGGTTGTGGGTGGAGTCACTATCTCTCAAGGTGCTGTCCTGAAAGACTTCTGGAAAACAAGTTATTGGTAAGTCTAACTTGAATTTTTCTCCCTCCCTTTTGGGATCACATTCTCAGACTATGTGGCTTTTTCTCCATATATCTTGATTTTACAATATCAGATATCGGGTTGCTCCTTGATGACACTTGGTACACCATTCTCTAGAAGGCTCTTCTATATGATCTCTGTTTATAGTCAAAGAACTGCGGTCCTGAGGAAGCACAGATGTGAAACGCATTGACCTCTTGACAAAGTAGTAACAGATTTTTTTGCAATAATTATCAACTTGATCAAATTTATCTGAGCCAATGGTTCTTGGTTTTATTTAGCATGTGTTATCATTTTTTTTTTTTACTTTTTATAATAAAGACAAATATTTAGAATTATGTTGTAAGTCTCTTTCACTTGTACGGTAAAGTCCGTTCTATCTGTCCTATTTCTAATCATAGGACTCGACCTTCCGTGGGTTAAACTTTGTGTATGAGGAAAAATAAAGACATTGGCAAAGAAAGTTGAAACAGCCCATATAATTTCTCTCGCTCTCTGCAAGGCTCATTTGTTTGCTGCTGTCCTTAGGTGAGGGACAACCCCTCTCTACTGAGAGCAAGTTTCTGGTTTAAAATTTTGATTCTACCTGTAATATTGAGAAGTCTTCACTCTGTTCTTCACATGAAGAGTTCTGTGAATGCAAACCTGAAGCAGGTGAATCAAGAGGGTTCTCTCCAGAGGAGGAGCCACTGCCCTGGTGTGGTGAGTCCGGGACTGACCCATCTCATGTGAAGTCTGCCCATATCCTGTCTCACTCCAGCCTCACTTTCACTTCACCCCCAAGGACGAAGGGGCAGGCCAGCACACACTGAACACAGGGCCATAATTCGATAATTCAGAGTTCCACTGAAAACTCTACTTCTTGAACATTAAATGAAACTCTGAAGTGTGAAGACTGAAGTCCACTCGGGCATTCCTGTCATTGTCCGATTTGTCAATCACAACAGTGTTCCTGATAAAGATGGGGAGGAAGATTTGGAAGGGGAATGTGAATTCTTTGTCTGAGGTCTCCTCCTGGGAGGGTGTACAGTCTCCCTTGAGCTCTCTTAGGCTTAAAGACAGCATGAAAATGCACCATTAATGTTCTGGTGGATGAGGAATTCTCCTGTTTAAAACTAGAGGCATCCCTACCTACTGAACCGAAGGTCACCAGTATGGAATGCTATGCCAAGACCCCTGGTACAGGACATCTTTTACGAGGACTGGCCATAGGCAAAGTGTATATCCCTCCCAAAACGTTTGCGCACCTGTACAGAGTAGAGAGGGCGGGGGCTTACTCCAAAAATGCACAGTTCTTGTGGTGGACTCGGCTATTTCCTGCCTCAACAAATACCTGATGGTTCTTGTTGAGGAAGTCCTAATCTTCAAAGGCCCAGCAGAAAAAAGGTTTGATGCCCTCCTCCAAAAAGCCTCCTTAGCTCTGTCAAACTTTGCCATGAAACTATTGGTGGTGTCTTTCTGTCAAAATTTCTTGCCTTGCCATACATATGCTCAAAATTCTCTGGCTGTGATACTAGTCTGTAGATACGGTTTGTAAGAAATGTCTGTAAAGGAATCTGTTTGATGGAAAATGACTCTTCAGAAAGTCATTAGACCTCTTTTATTAAGGAGGTAATGGGTAGAAAGATCACTTTTTACTTTTTGAAGGAATAAAGGCTGTTGTCCTCTACAGTCAGCTGCTTCCAGTTTATGTGAGGGCTCTCTCACACTGCTGGCCAGGAGGCGGTTGAGGCACGGTTTTAGCACCCCCTGACCACCCATTTAAACAAGGAGATGCAGCCACTGCATCCACTCAGGGCTGTACATATGCCGTGACTGATGCTTGGCGGCTGTGGCAAAACTCAAATGCTGAATCGCGTTCGATGGGCAATACTGTTGCCCCAACGTGACCCATTCAAATAAATAGGGCCACACTGTCCACGCTACCATTGCTACCACGTGCAATGCGGTCAAACACCCTGTGAAAAGCCATCCATAATGAATCGCTTTTTAGAAGGGATGAATTGATAGCTGCACATCTGACTGAGCCATACGAGTTAATTTCTTCAATCCTAGACCTCTGCTTCAAAAGTATTTCTGGATATTCAAGCCAGTCAAGTTTGGCACCAAGTCCTTATCCCAGTGAAAGGGCCACTTTTGCAGTAGGGGAAAACATCTGTTGGCTTTTTCACCTGGGCTGAGGGCATCTCCCAGGGATAAAGGTTGAAATGTCGTTCCCTGCCTTCTCCCTGCTTAAACTCTGCTCTTTAAGAAATTTCCTTCAGTCCGATTGGCATCTCACATCAACAACAAGGTGGACATGTTCATGGCCAGTGGATACCCTTCATAAATAATTTCCACAGATATACACCTTCTCTCTGCAATGATTCCCTCCTTGACTGCTTTGCAGTATCAAGACTAGTGAGCATTATGGTGATCTTGGTGGCACCAAATTGGGCCAGATGGATTTTGTACAATCTGTCTCTAGGATACACTCCATGGGCAGTTCTAAATCATCTTTACCTGCTGTTTAAAAAAAAATAAAAAACACCCTGCTCCATGTGCCCTGGATTTCATTGCTTGGCTGTTGAAACCCAAGTCTGGAGAGATCAGGGTCCCTCTGACTTAATTTGCTTAAAGCTAGGGGGAATAAACCTCTGAGTAGTTCTTGCTATCACACATTGAAGGCTTACTTTGCATGGTGCGAGGCACAAAAGTTTCATCTGAGACAATACTTCATGAAACATATCTTTTGGCCTCCCCTTCTTGTTCAGAGATGGCTTCCCATCTCTCCCCTTGTTCATGCACCTGTTTCACCCTGGAATATTATTTTGGTCTGATTAGCTCTACGGAAGCCTCCCTTTGACCCTATTCAGGATATTCCTTTGGCCAACCTTTTTCTTAGTGTTACTAAACCCAGGACCATGCATTCACTATATTTGGTCTCCCACAGTACATGGAAATGCATTTATGTTAGTAAATATAAACTTCTAAATACCCTCTCACCAGCAGTATGTAGCAGTCTTGTGACCGTAAGTATCCGGCTGAGCACTGGTTAAAGCTTGTAGGAGGAGTTTTCATTCACCTCTGACAGTCCTATGAGGCTGCATGACCCCTGACCCTCTATCTGGACATTACTGATTGGCTCTGTGCTGATCACATGCACCCCCCCAATAAAACTCTAGCAATTCACCAAACTGAGCATGTGCTGTTTTATCAGCAGATGGAAGGGGAGGATAAAGAAGACAGGATCAAACAGTCTTTTTACACAATTCGCAGGATTATAGTGAGTATAATGAGCAGGCTTTACTACATATACAGACAGATTTTACTGTTGTGAGTTTAGTAACACTTTTTAAGGTCATTTCTTTCACGTGGCAAATATTACAGTCTGTTATGAGAACTGGCAGCCTTGCACAGAACCTTGCAATGTGGTTTTGAGGCCTTAGGGCCTCCTTTCTACCTAAGATCTACCTACTACTTTGATCGGGACATTATCCCGCCCTCTTTGTTCAGATTCAAAACCTCCCAAAGATTTTTCTACACTGTTTAGATATAGTACACTTAGTGTGAGTTTAACTCTCGGCCACTGCTTTCATCTGAGCCTTGAATTCTTTGTTTGTCCTGCCTGTGGGCCTTCACAAAGGGTGTCCTTTTTGGCTTGCCTGTAAAAAAAATCCTGAAGTACATTGCAGGACATAGGACACCCTCATCTCTGTTCTTGCATTTTCCTCTGACTGCTAGCACAGAACAGCTCTGAATTACTGATAAGATGAACAGGTAGTTTTTTGAAATTACAGATATAAAATGAATCAAATAAGAGTTCATTGGAAGCATATAGGAGCCAATTGTAGAGGGTTACATACTCTTTTAAAGAAAATCTATACTGATATAAACTCAGGAGATGGTTTACTGAAACTGGAGAGTGCAAAATCTGGTGTATCTGCATGATGGCCAATCAGCTCCTAATTTCAGCTTGTTCAATTATGATTTGATAGAAAAGCCTGGAATCCGATTGTTTTTCAATGCAGAGCTGCACCAGTTTTTGCGCACTCCAGTTTTAGTAACCCTAGGTTCACACCTATGCATTTTTTTTTGTGTGTTTTGCAGTTTGCAGAAACACTACAGTCCCTTTTTAACATGGTTTTTATGGTACACGTTTACATCTATGCGTTATTGGAAAGGGTCAGGGACTTTTTTCCCCGCAGCAGATTGTATTTTGGAGTCCATTACAGGCAAAGCACAGTCATCAGCCCAGCATGCCCCTGGCAGGTGGCCTGGTATGGTTCAGGAGGGGGGGGGGGGGTGCTCAAGCTGCATGCTCGGATAAGGGTCTGGTATGGATTGGGGGGGGGGGGGCGGCATGCTTTTTTTTTTTTTTTTTTTTCACTTTGGCATAGGGTTCCCCTCAAAATCTATACCAGATCCAAAGGGCCTAGTATTGTTTTGGATTGGAGTACCAAATGCTGTTTTGTTTCCCTATTTATCTATTTTTATTTATTTTATTCATTCAGCTGATGACTCATCAGTTGTTAAGGACGCGGCGGCCTGCTTTCCGGCCCCCTCCTTAACCAGACATTCACAGTTTGTTAAATAGAAAAAAGAAAAAAAAAACTCAATAAAACTGCATGCAAAAACACAGGTTCAAAAACAGAGCCGCATAGATATGAACTTAGGGTAACAACAACACAGAGTCTGCCATTACTGACCTGCTTAGAATTTTTTTTTTGTTGCATGGCCATCCCTACCCCTCCCTTTCTTTAAAGGTTTCTGACCTAGAACAAGCAGGTAGCTAATGTACGCAAGTGTTCAGAAACTCCTGATCTGTATATTCTGGGTCAGTGCAAAGTACTCAAGGATCGCATATGAGAAAGAGAATTTATCTTATAGTCCATGGACGGACACAGCCTTCACAAGTCTTGACATATGGTTTTATGTTCCTATTCATAGGAGAGGACTAGGCAGAACATGTTAGATATTTAAATACATATTACTTTAACAGAGTTGAACAGCCCCGCCCAGGGAGCGGTCCCTCCTGACTTAACCCTCCTCCTTGCAGCATGCAGCCTTAGTTTTTTTTTTTTGCCTAGCAGAGAAGGACATGGTTCCCTTTGGGCCCAGCACCCTGAAGAAATGTTTTGTTTTATTTTATTCTATTTGAGATTCTTCTATCAACTGCCAGCTGGGTGACAGGCTAGATATATAAATCTTTGTAGTCTCCTCAGTCCGGCCATTGAGCGTGAGCACATCTTAGCTAAGGGCTGGTTCTGCCACGCCATACCCCATGACTCCTGGGGTGGCCGGTGGGCTTGTTGCTCCAGGGTCCACACATGACTGGTCTGTTGTGTTGTCTCACTCACAGTGGACTGGGCCGACAGCTACTCCAACGCGGTTTTATGCCTGTCAGGAATGCGCCAGCAGGTCCTCGCATGGACGGGTAAGTACAGTCCCTCCTGCCTTGGTGGGTCGGAACGACTAGGCATTTCTGGGGTTAGGGAATTCTCCTATCCTCCCTTTCCCTGCTCTCTGTCACATTTCCCTCTGCTGCTCTACATGCTGCTACCGGGGTGGACCTGTGGGGGGCTCCATTTCCCACTGGGGGACTGTGGGGTGTCTGGGCTAATTTTTTTTTTTCTGTGGGGGTGTGCTCTGCCTCAGGGAAGCCCCATTTGGCCTTCTCATCCACATCACAGCGTTTCGCCGCCATTTTTTGCATGCCTGCTGGTTACAATGGAATTTCCCATTGGCGACCATTTTGTCGTGGCCTCGCTATGGCGCAGTTATTGTGGGCGGCCATTTTCTTATGGTTGCGCCCTGTTACCTCTGAGGCGCCTGGCAGCCATTTTGTGTGGGTTTTTGCCTCTAGTGCTGGCTTTCTAAATGGCGCGCAGCACAAATCTTACAGATTTTTACTTCATGGCTTTACCTCACAGCTTTTTCCTCACAATACACGCTGTGTACAGAGGGCGGGCAGTGGCGCTGAGCAGTCTCTGGCTAGGTTGGTGAGTCCCCTGGGTGACCCCCCCGGTCAGTGCAGCAAGGAGGGGGGACTTTCAGGTCTTGAATAGGTACCCGAGAGCTTCTGTGTTATGCAGTCAGTATCTGGTCCTTCTTCCCCAAACAGGCCAGAGGTGGCAACCGGTGCCAATGCACCTGCGGTTCCCATGGACACTTTGTTGGCAGTCTTGGAATCATTTGTTGCCAGAGTGGAAGGGGCATACGGGCGTAAGGGGGGTACAAAGCGCCCCCTCTCTGCCATCTCCTGGGGAATGCTCTGACTCAGACCCGGGCCAGGCTGCTGCACAGGACCCCGGTTCTGGGGTGTCAGAGGATACGGACCAGGACCTTCCTTGTGAGGAAGACCCCTCGCCTGGGTCAGTGCAGGACAGGGCACTTGTCAGTGTGCTTATCAGTGCTGTGAGGGACTCCCTTAAGCTGGATGGTGCAGCTGAGGCATCCACTGAGGGCTCAGTCTTTTTTGGGTCGCACAAGTCGGACTGCTCTGTAAAGGTTTTTTCTTATGTGTCTTTTTTGACAAGTTCATTGATAAGGAATGGGAAAAGCCGCAGAAGTCCTTTGTGGTCCCTCAGCGCCTGGCGGTCCGTTACCCCTTTGACGACAGCCTTTTGAAAAAATGGGCTTCTCCTCCGGTGGTTGACCCCCCGGTTGCTCGGTTAAACAAGGTAACCACTCTCCCTATAGAAGGCACCCCTGCTTTCAAGGACCATACTGATAGGAGGTCAGAGGCGGTGGCCCGCTCCATGTTTACCTGCTAGGGTCTGCATTGCGGCCTATTTTGGCTGCGACCTTGGTGTCTCGGACACTCTCTGAATGGGCAAAGGTTTTGCACCAGACTGTGGAGGAGCATCAGCTCACTCCTGAGTATATTAGACTGGCGACAAGTTGTTCCAGGGTCTGTGATGCTACCCTGGATGCAGCCCCCTTGATATCCAGAGCCTCTGTTTCTGCGGTGGTGTTGCGCCGCCTGATTTGGCTGAAATGTTGGTCAGCTGACCAAGCATTCAAAAAAACCCTGGCAGATTTATCCTTCAAAGGTGGGAGACTTTTTGGTACCTCACTGGATGACATTATTAAGGATGTCACTGGAGGTAAGAGCACTCTCCTCCCTCAGTCCACCAAGGGGAAGGAGCCGCACTGTAAGCCGGGTTCTTCTTTTGCCACACAGAAGCAGTATTTTCGTCAGTCAGGGCCAGTGGGTAGACCCTCCCAGGCTGACAAAGGCTCAGCTGAGGGACAGAAACGTCCCTGTGTCCGTAAGTCGAAAAAAACGGCATCCAAACCCGCCACCGCATGAAGTTTTGCCCCCGCCCAACTCATGGGTGGGGGGACGGCTTCGCAGGTTCACAGTTTGGTGGACCTCCCTGCTCTCCGACTAGTGGGTCTGCGAGGTGGTCTCTTCGGGGTACAAGATAGTTTCTTTCCAGTCCACCGAACAGATTATTTTCCTCAAATCTCCCTCTCCTTCCGGCTCGTCGGTCTGCCCTATTGGGAGCAGTGCAAGACTTGCTGAGTTGCGGGGTAATTTTACCCATTCCGCAGGACGAGAGGTTTCAGGGATTTTATTTGAATCTGTGGTTCCGGAGAAGGACGGGGTCCATCCAATCTTGAACCTCAAAGCCCTAAATGCCTTTGTGAGAGTACGGAAGTTCCACATTTAATCCATTTGCTCGGTGGTGGCTTAATCCGGGGGACTTTCTGGCGTCCTTGGACAGCAAGTACGCATACTTGCATGTCCCAATTTGCGCAGGACACCAGGGGTTTCTGCGCTTTGCAATTTGCGAAGACCACTATTGGTTTGTGGCTTTTCCCTTTGGCCTAGCGTCGGCACCAAGAGTTTTCACCAAGGTGCTCGCACCGATTCAAGCTTTGCTGAGACAGCGAGGCATTGCCATCATGGGCTACTTACACAATCTTCTTCTGAGAGCAGCTTCTGGCTCAGAATTAGAGGTGGATGTGTTTATAGCCAGCCAGACCCTCCAAAAATTCGGGTGGGTGTTAAACATCCAGAAGTCGTTCCTGGTACCGACTCAGTGTTTGGAATACCTGGGGTTGATTCTGGACGACTCGGAAGCGAAAGTCTGTCTTCCCCTGGAAAAATTGCAGACTCTTCGGTCTGCGGTGAAGCTGTTGGCATCCCACAAATGGTCGTCTCTCCATTTTTGCATGCGAGTCCTGGGTCTCATGGTAGCTTCCTTCGAGGCAGTACCGTATGCCCAGTTCCACACTTGAGTATTGCAGAAGGAGATCTTGTCCAAATGGAACAAATCTCTGTTGTCTCTGGATCGCCAGATTCAGGTAAGCCACCTAGTCAGTCTCTCTGAATTGGTGGCTGAGATCCCCGGCTCTTCGGTCAGGGAATCGTTTCTTCCCTTCCAGTGGACAGTAATTACGACGGATGCCAGCCTCACGGGTTGGGGGGCGTCTGGGGGGTCCAGTCAGCCCAGGGTCGCTGGACTCTAGAGGAATCCCGTCTGCCGATCAATGTCCTGGAACTTCAGGCCATCAGGCTGTGCCTCTCCTCGTGGTCAAGGAGGTTGCAAGATCGCCCAATCAGGATCCAGTCGGACAATGCCACGGTGGTGGCTTATGTCAACCAGCAGGGGGGAACACAGAGCTCGGCTGCAGCGTCCAAGGTCGCTCACATCCTAAGGTGGGTGGAAAGAAGCGTGTCGGCCGTCTACATTCCGGGCGTAGAAAACTGGCAGGCAGACTACCTGAGTCGCCAGATGCTGGACATGGGGGGGGGGGAATGGTCATTGCATCCGGAGGTGTTTCAACTCCTTTGCAGGAGGTGGGGCACACCGGACATGGATCTCCTGGCCTCTTGCCTCAACCGCAAAGTGTCGAGGTTCGTGGCCAGATCCAGAGATCCCTGGGCAGATGCGTGAGACCCGTTAGTGGCCCCGTGGGGTCTGTATCGGCTAATTTATGCTTTTCCCCCATTGAAGTTGCTTCCTCGGCTGCTCCGCAGAGTGGAGGCCGAAGGGATCCTGATGATTCTAATCGCTCCGGATTGGCCCCGGCATCCTTGGTACGCTGATCTCGTGCACCTGGTGGCGGATGCACCCTGGCGGCTGCCAATGCGGGAGGACCTTCTGTGTCAAGGTCCCATGCTTCATCCTGCTTTATAGTCGCTGGGTTTAACGGCATGGCTGTTGAAAGCCAGGTACTAAGGGACCGAGGTCTTTCTGACGCGGTCATCTCAACCATGCTGAGGGCACAGAAGTCTTCTTCCAGGAAGATCTACCATCGCACCTGGAAGGCCTACATCTCTATGTGCGAAGAGATGGGGTGGCGTCCATGGACGTATTGGTTTCCAGGGTCCTGCTGTTTTTACAGCGTGAAGTACATCAGAAACTTGCCTTAAGCACCATTAAGGGACAGGTTTCAGCCTTGGCTGTGTTCTTTCAACGGCCTTTGGTGGCACATTCTCTGGTGGGTACCTTTTGTGCAGGGGGTTCGCCATGTGCTTCCCCCTATTAACCCACCTCTTCCTCCATGGGATTTGAATCTGGTGCTCTCGGTTCTTCAGGAACCTCCCTTTGAAAACATCAGAGAGATTCCTCTCGACACTATCTCAGAAGGTGGACTCTTTAGTGGCCATTACATCTGTCAGATGTGTTTCTGAATTGGCGGCCTTGTCTTGCAAGTCATCATACTTGGTCCTCCATAAGGATAAGGCAGTGTTGTGCCCGCAACCTTCCTTTCTTCCGAAGGAGGTTTCGACCTTTCACCTTAACGAGGACGTTGTACTTTCGTCCTTGTGTCCTCGGCCGGCACATCCTAGAGAGGTTGCGCAACATACTTTAGAAGTGGTATGTGCTTTGCGGGTGTACCTGTCTGCTACGGCTCCGTTTCGGAGATCTGACTCACTTTTTGTGTCAGTATCTGGTCCACAAAAGAGCCTGGCGGTCTCTTTTTGGCCACCATTTCTTGGTGGATCAGGCAGACTGTCATTCAGGCCTATGCTCTTAAGGGGCGGGCGCCCCCATTTCTGGTCACGGCACATTTAACCAGGGCAATTGGTGCTTCCTGGGCTTTCCAACATCAAGTGTCTGTCTCACAGGTGTGTAAGGCAGCGACTTGGTCGTCCGTTCACACTTTTTCCAAATTTTACAAGGTTGATGTGAGTGCATCTTCAGATGCTTCCTTCTGCTGCAAGGTTTTGCAGGCGGCTGTTTAAAGTTGCAACTCCTCCGTTGAGGAGCTCTGCTTGTTTTGGGGGTGAAGTTGTTTGTTTTTACTAATACTGTTCCCACCCCTTGTTTTTTTGACACTTTTTGGGGACGTCCAATATATCAAGACTTGGGAAGGCTGTGTCCGTCCATGGACCATAAGAGAAAATAGGATTTTTTGTACTCATTGTAAAATCCCATTCTCGGTCGTCCATGGACAGACACGGCACCCACCCCTCCTTTTTAGGTTTGTACGGCTTGTTACGAACTGAGGCTGCATGCTGCAGGGAGGAGGGTTATGTCCGGAGCGACCGCCCCCCGGGCGGGGCTGTTCAACTCTGTTAAAGTAACATGTATTTAAATATCTAACATGTTCTGCCTAGTCCTCTCCTATGAACAGGAACATAACCCATATGTCAAGACTTGTGAAGGCTGTGTGCGTCAATGGACGACAGAGAAAAGGATTTTACATTGAGTACAAAAAATCCTGTTTTTCATGTTTTAAAGTAATATATGCAGGGTTTTCAGGTGTTAATCTATATTCTAAATTTCAGGTATCTAAAGCAGCATCAGACCTCATGAACTACTGTGAGCAGAATGCTAAAAATGACCCGCTGCTGGTTGGAATGCCAACTTCAGAAAATCCATTCAAGGACAAAAAGCCATGCTCCATTCTTTAAGTGTCTTGCAAGTATGACCACAGTTTCTTCATCAGCTCAAGGCTTCTAAGGGAGAAGGCTGGATACATTTCAAGCAAGCGTTGATCGTCCAGAGAAAGAGAGAAAAATGAAGAAAAAAAAGCCAATTTTATGAGAAAAAAAAATGATTTTAAATTTACTAATACATTTCAATGACTGCAGCAGTACTTTGTGCCGCTAAGTTTTCAGCAAGGATTTGCTGAATATTACCTGACTGTTCTGTGCTGTAAAGCTGTAGTTAGAATTATACACTGAACAGACAAACTAGACTGTATTTACAGACACTACATTCTTTGTTTTTGGGTTTTCTTTTTTTTTGTATTGCTTCACAAACTCAATGGAATTATTTCTGTAATGTATCCCTCATGATATTGATGTGATTATTTTTTGTACCTTTGTCCGCTGTCAAGGATTTCTCCCAGCAGACAATCCAAACTTGCAAGCATATTTTTTGTTTTTTTAGCATGGGTTACAAAACAATATGCCATATATTCTTTTTATCTTTGTCTGTTCCCATTGTTTTCATTACTGATGCATGCTAATGAAATTAGTGTCACAAGAATGTGAAGCTTTATAGACTTTATTCACTGCCAAAAAAAGTAGTCTCCATGATCATCAAACTGATCATTTTGACATGTTTCCATGGATTTGGTTCTGTGTATGCACCCTGTGAATTTACAACAGAACGATCAGTCCAGTCCAGTGTTATTCAAAAAAAAAAAGGTTACAATTCAAGATCACAACATTTTACAGGTGACTAGAGCTCCATATTAGAAGATTATTAGTAGACTTTTGTAGCTCTGCAATAAACCTGTGTAGAAGGCATCTGAAAACTTTTGCACTACTGCAAATGATACTGTTTAGACAAACTTGTAAATTGTGAAGTACAGTATTTTTTGGAAGCTTCAAGGTGCACCCTGGCTCCGGAAGCAAAAAGTTTAACATTTCTAGCGAGATTCTTACTATCTTTTAGAAGGTGTGTCATGTGTTGAAGAAAACCGCAGGCTTATAAAGTCTTAAAACAAACAGTGATTAATCCCTTTCTACTAGTTGAGATAAATGGAATATGCATTTGAGTTTTTATTCTATAACAATATTATGAAAAAAAAATTGGCTTTTGTCTGAACTGCTTTTCTCCCCCCAAAAAAATGGTAGTGCAAAAACAGCTTGATATGCAGCTTAAAAGGAGGTGCAGGTCAGGAGCATCTGTAAGGGAACTCAGAAAGATCAGACGTGTCTCAAACCAATCTCAGTTCAGGCTAAATGAACCTGAAATCATGCTGTATTTGCTCATATGCCTTTACCCTTCATTACCAAGTGCCAGTTCTCATTTATATAATTTTTTCTTGAAATTGATAACGTGCCATTCCCTGTATTTTAGCATTTTAAGCCACTATATATGTACATTAAACGTAGTACAACTAGATTTGCAGACACTTGAAAATAAAATTAGTTCACCTTAGTTCACCTTTAGGCTGGATTCACATCCAGGGCCGGATTCCAGACAAGGCCATGAGGCCAGGCCTCGGGGCGGCAGTGGGTGAAGGGGCGGGGGTGTACTCACAGGCCCAGCCCATCCTCTCTGCCCGACCAAGCAAAACCTAGCATGGAGGGGGAACCAACTGATCTGCGAGCGATCTGCAAGTGAGTGGCACTGATATCAATACCAACATTGCTACTGATTCCCCCCCACACCACCACTGCTGCCACTGATACCCCCCCACCACAATTACTGCCACTGATACCCCCCACCACAATTACTGCCACTGATACCCCCCACCACAATTACTGCCACTGATACCCCCCACCATCACCATTACTGCCACTGATGCCCCCCACCATCACCATTACTGCCACTGATGCCCCCCGCCCACCACCATTACTGCCACTGATACCCCCCATCATTACTGCCACTGATACCCCCACCACAATTACTGCCACTGATACCCCCCACCATCACCATTACTGCCACTGATACCCCCCACCACCATTACTGCCACTGATACCCCCCACCACCATTACTGCCACTGATATCCCCCACCACCATTACTGCCACTGATTTCCCCCCCTCACCACCACCATCACCACTAGTGCGACTAAAACCCCACCCCACTAGTACCACTGATAACACCCCCACTACTGATACCCTCCCCCCACACCACCACCACTGATCCCATCCAGCAACCACCATCCTTGCCACTGATCCCACCCCCCACCACTACCACTCATCCCATCTTCCCCAACCACCACCCTCACCACTCATCCCATCCTCCCACCACCGCTGCCACTCATTTTATCCAATGCCCCCCAACCACCACCCTTGCCACTGATCCTATTCCCCCCACCACCTCTGCCACTCATCCCATTCAATCCCCCCTACAACTGATCCCACCACCCTTGCCACTCATCCAATCCCCCCACCACCGCTGCCACTCATCCCATCTCTCCCTCACCGCTGCCACTGATCCTATCCCCACCTAACCACCACTGCTGCAAATCACAAGTAACTTTTTTTTTTTTTTTGGCGGGGGGGGGGGGGGGGGCATTAATATATATTTCCTCATTTCTATCACATGGGGGGGGGTGTCAGAAGCCCCCTATGTGATGGTGTGTGTGTGTGTGGGGGGGGGGAGACAGCTTTAAAGGACCCAGCCTTGGGGCGGCAAAGGGAGTAAATCCGGGCCTGTTCACACCTATGCCAATTGGATGCGGGTTTCACTGCATCCAATTTGCATGGTAGGAGATTGTGACTGGCTCTCTATGGAGTCGGTTTTCATATATCCACTGCAGCTCTTGTGCGAATTTGCACAGGTGTCATGTGTGTCTTTTGGTCCCTTTCAGGTTCAAATTCGGACCAAAAATTTGGGCCGGACCCCTGCTGTGAGCCACATGCGGCAATAGTGTGAACCCAGCCTTTAGTCATTTTGCTTCCTATAATTAGATTTAAAGTAGAACTTTAGTCGTCTTTTCAACTTTGCACCATGTAAGATGTCACTTTGTTTTGTAATAGGCCAGCAGACTCCATATCTCTAAAGTGCTTTCAAATCGGCAATCACGCACAGCCGCAAAGTGTTCCTGGCTTACTAGACAGATGCCAGAATGTAAAGTCTCATTCTCCTGCTTTCATGATGCCTTTGCTTCCCATGGGACAGTACACTGAAAATTAAAACTTGTAATAAAGATCGTCAGCAGGGCTTGATGCAGACATGAACAGGTGGCAGATCTCTAAGATTTTCTTTGGCTTCCAAGCTGCATGAAAGCTATAAGTGAAGTGTATTTTATGCGTCGGCGCCACCATGACAACCCAGGGGTGGACTTGCTTTTGTAAAGTGTGGGCAGTGAGTTGTCCAGCAAGAATAATAAACAGTAGGGCTAAACATGGCGCCAGATTCGACATATGAGGGGTGAAAAAAGGACATTACAGATTCTAACAAAGGAGGAAAATCAAAGTTCATTATAGTTTTACTTTAGAACTGAACAGCTTTGGCAGTGATTGGAACTTTGTACTTGACTACGGTTCTGCTTTAGGTATGTATTTTACTTGAACATCGGCACTTACAATCGGTTTCCATTGTTGTCTAATGTATAAAAAGTGCACAAATTATATAATTTAGCATGTATATGGCTAGGTGAGATTTAAGTATTTACGTCTTTATAATATGTCAAACGTCCTATGTCTGAGGTCTTATGTCTTTTTTTTATAGTGATCTAAATCATTGTCCATGCTGGTGTCATCTGGACAAAGGCACTAAATACATTTACTGCTTTCTGAACTTGTAGTGTTTTTAGGTATCATGCATGAGTTTTGAAAGCTGAAGCAAAGAACATTTGGCTTTGTGTTGGGAATGAAAACTCATTTTTTTTAACTTAACTTTTAACAGTTCTTAAACTAATGAGATTTTACCACCAGAGACTAACTCATGCTGATCCTGGAAATAACGTCCATAAACCTGAGGGAACCACTGTGCCTGCATCTTAATCACTGCAACAGGTCAAAAGTTATATTTATATTGAGACTGATAACTCAGAATAGTATTAATTGCCTGTGTATTCATTCTGATAGTACAGTTGAGATAAAAAAAAATGGTTCCAGATTGACTCACTTACTTACATGCATCATTCTTAAATTACATAATTTCATTATCATTTGGTGTTTTTTCTTGAATCAACAGTATTCTGATACAGAATCTGTAATTAAAGTGATTCACTTTATAATGAACAATACATGTTGTAAGATGTAGATGTGGTATTTTAAGCTATATTTTATAAAATTATAGTATGCTATGGCTGTTTTATAGATTCGCTATGTGTTTAAACGTGTTTCAAGCTAATTTATTTACATTCATTGATGTGCACAATATTTTCTCACCTCTGTGATTTCAGCCTGTACACCTTGCACATTGATATAATTTTTAAAAACAAATCTTTACATAATTATTAACCTCTTCATGTGCCAAATCTTTTTGCACTGTAATTTATATATTTTTGTGGTGAAGCTGTTACAGTGTCAAATAAAAAACTACACTTTTAAAAAAAACGACTGAATTGTTTTTTAATGTTTGTTAAAATGTAATCCCCCCCCCTTTTTTTTTTTTTTAGCTTAACCATATTGAGTACAATAAAATAAACATTTTGTTAAAAGTTTCTATTGATGCACACAGTGTATGGAGACACAACTTGAGTCCCTGCATGCAAGGGCGACTCCATAGGATGCTGAAAAAGGTAAGGGTTAAAAGATAGATAATGCATACTCAGTGATTAAATCCGCTGCTAAAATGTTTTAAAACAACGGAGGGTTTTAAATTACTTTAAAGTATATATAAAGTCCAGACTAAATTTGTTTATTCGAATTGGGTGGTAAAGAGGTTATAATCGCTTAAGTGCTCAAGTTTTTATTGCTATAAAAGGGAAGTATAACATTTTTGTGTTGCAACTTTTACATTTATTAAAAATAAAGCTTCAGTTGCCCTCAAACTAGGCAAGAAATACTTTCAACAGGATAGACCAAGGGTGGTACTGTGGAGTCCCACTCTTTGGATGGATCAGAGTGGTGTCCTCACCACGAGAGTTTGCTGGTCATAGGCTTCACCCTAGGTGAACACGGAAGTCTATTCTGCAATGTGTGGGTATAGCTGCTGCCTTAGACAGGATGTAAATTCAATAGGGCAATTCTCCATCTAGTGGCTATATACCATGGAAAATAGGCTCAGTTTAACTTGGTCACTTGAGAAAGTATGACTTCTTACCAACCCTGCTGGATCTTGATCTTGCTACCGAAATGTTTTAACCTTTTATATCAAGCAGCTGCAGACCGATTCTGGTTGGTCCACCTGGATATTGACCCCTGCAGCCAATGATTTAGTGTCGTCCTGGACCACAAAATGTGGTATTTAGCTTTGACTGCCTACCATTAGTACAGGAGCCATACCATGCTCATAATTACACACTTTTTGCTACCTTGTTGCTTGTGTGATGTTTTGACAGACCTCTAGATCTGGAAATTCAATGCCTCGGTTTTACCCTGTCCCCTTGCTTGGTCAGATATCGTACACAGAGTGCCACTGAAGACTCGCCAGATCAATGCTGCTCTGTACTTAGAGTGTTTTCTAACTATGAAAGAGTCTTTTTTAATTGTGCACTGGGTCCTTTACACTGGCTCTCCTAAGATGTTTTCCATTGCCATTGTAATGTGGAAAGCTCCCCTTATTTTAGGACTCCTCCTCTGGCCTCTCCCCATGGAACTTTTTATTCTGATGCACATCACAGGGAGAAGGTGGGCCCTGCTTAGATGCGAAGTACAGCTCTGAGCTGTTGCACATATATCCTGCTCTAGACTCCACTCCTCACGTCGCACACATTTTGTCCGTAAAGGAAAACTGCAAAGCTGTATTCTTCAGCGCCACAGTGTCTGCCAGGACCACAATGTGTACTGTGAGCCTAGAGGCCTAGTATCTCTCCAAGGCTAAAGGGCTTGTCAATTCTTCACCTGTGAAGCACTCCTCAGCCCTCAAGAACACAGCTGTAGCACTTGCAGTTTGGAACTGTGCTGTATGACACTAAAAAGGACTGGTTGCCACACATATGCTGGAAAACACTCACAGCAGACAGTTTTTTTTTTTTTTTTTCTGTTTTTGCTTTGCTTTTTGTATTCAATCAGGCCCTTGCACTACATAGTTGAAGTTAAATTTCAAATGAGATTTAATAAAGTTAAGCTGGCCATACCTTATACAATTTTCTTAAAGGATCGGTTCACCTTTCATAAACATGGCACACCCATATTCAGGGAGGAACATGTTACAAACGGACCGGCCCTCGTACCTACCTGATCCCCATTATGACAGCTAGCGGGGCTTCTTCTCCCTCCCTGCTTGCTGCCACAGTTTAAAAAAAAAATGTGGCAGAGTGATTGACAGGACTCTGTGCATGGGAAAACTACAAGGTCTGGTAGCCTTTGCGGCTGTCGGCTAGTTTTTAATGAACTACCCCAGCGCTGTGGAGTACTGTGGTAGATTATTCATGCTTCCTGTCAGATTGTATCTGCTTACCCATACAGGATGGAGGGGCATGCAGATCTGCTGGAGACCTGCATGGCACCAGCTATTTACTGATTTACTGATTGCTGGTGCAATGCTTTATAGCAGGGATCCTCAAACTACGGCCCTCCAGCTGTTGTAGAACTACACATCCAATGAGGCATTGTAACACGCTGATATTAACAGACATGACTAGGCATGATGGGAATTGTAGTTCCTGAACAACTGGAGGGCCGTAGTTTGAAGACCCATGCTTTACAGCAGGGGTGCCCAACCAGTGGCCGGGGGCCACATGTGGCCCGCGGAGCCCTCTGATGTGGCCCTCTGCCTCCTGCTCTGGGATGGCAGGTTGGCAAGCCCAGTTCACGGGTTGCCGAACTGCCATCCCAGAGCAGCAGTTTTGTGAATGAAGCTGCTGGTAAAGGAAACAAGCACTGAGCCATAGACTTCTGTTATTACCTGCGGGCTTGTTGCACTTTCAGAAAGTGTGCCACACCTGCAGGATATAATAGAAGTTTACCCGCAGAAAATCAACAGGTGCACTGCGCTGTAACCGCGGTTTGGGGCAATCACAGTGCATCAGTGTGAAAGCAGCCTTAGGCCCCTTTCACATGATCGTTCAGACCCAATCGGACTTAATATTCACCTCTATGGAGCAGCAGACGTAAACAGACTTGTGTCTGTTTACATCTGCCTACCTAAAAAAAATAGAAAAGGTATCTGCCTCCTTCCGTCTGGGCGAATTGGATTGGACCAGAGGGCCTATAGAGTAGAGTGGGCTGTGTCCGTGGACACTGACTTGTCATGCTCCCGCTCCGCTCATTGTGGCCCGCGACCATTTACCAATTCGCTTAAGTGGCCCTCGCTCTTAAAAAGGTTGGGCACCCCTGCTTTACAGGCTCCATATAAAATAAATAAAAGCATTTTTTTTTTTTTACCTTCAAAAAAAATGTGCATTTATTATTATTTTTTTACAAAAAGAGAACTTGTCCTTTAGGATTGAAAGCACTAGGGTGGAATCACTATGCTCAGAGCAACTCCTTTCTCCTGCATTCACCCCCGACTCTAGAGCCTTCAGTTTTGACTGTAGCTATTGGTTTAAAATAGCTGCTTAGGTGATGGCAAGCTTTGTGGCTATGCCCCCCAGAGTGTTAAACCAGGCCTCAGCTACCTACCCAGCTACCTAGGTGGGGGTCACATGAAATCCTATCCTCCTATTTCACAATTTGAGTTCAAAGTATGTAGTCTATATAATTTAGAGGCTGAATCTCACAATTTTAATGTGTTTTTTTTTTTTTCTTTTTTTCTTTTTACCTTTCTAATCGAAGAGGAACTCTGAGGATTACTCCTCTTGACAGAAAGAAGCCATAGAAGAAATTTAGACGCTTAAAGGAGTTCTCCAAGCTAAAACTTTTAACCCCCGCTGTGCCCGGGCTGTAAAACTATACAAAATAAACTTTCACTTACCTGCCTATGATCCCCCGTTGTTCCGATATCGCCGTCCCGTTCTCCGGTCCCGGTCTCTTCCGCTTCCTGCGGGTCGGTGACTCACAGTGCGCTCAGCCTATCAGCGGCTGCGACGGGACATTGCTGCGGCCGCTGATAGGCTGATAGGCTGCTTCACGCATTTATACATCGGCAGAATGGCTTGGCTGGGCAAAGCAACGTACTCGTGCGTTGGTTTGAAAAGCCTGTCGTGCGGGCGTGCACCTACCGCAAGCTCCGTGACCGTGCCCGCGGGACTCGCAGACTCTGTCTGTCTGCTGTTATCGGGAACAGTGATCAATGTCATGTCACATGTAGCCCAGCCCCCACACAGTTAGAATGACTCCCTAGAACACACTTAACCCCTTCCTCACCCCCTACTGGTTAACCCCTTTCCTGCCAGTGTCATTTACACAGTAATCAGTGCATTTTTATGGAACTGATCGCTGTATTAATGACAATGGTCCCAAAATAGCGTCAAAAGTGTAGGCCATAATATCGCAGTCATGATAAAAATAGCAGATCGCCACCATTTCGAATAAAAAAAATTATAATTTTTTTTTTTTTACCAAAAATATGTAGAATACATATCAGCCTAAACTGAGGGAATTTTTTTTTTATATATTTATTGGGGGTATTTATAATAGCAAAAAATTAGGAAATATTGCTTCGTTTTTTTTTTTTCAAACTTGGTGCTCTATTTTTGTTTATAGCGCAAAAAATAGAAACTGCACAGATGATCAAATACCACCAAAAGAAAGCTCTGTTTGTGGGGAAAAAGAGATGTCAATTTTGTTTGAGCCACATCGCACAATGATGAATTGTCAGTTAACCCCTTAAGGACCCCACACTGTATATATATATGTCATTTTTTTAAAGATGGATATCTCCGTAACGGCAGCAGCCGCTACCACAACCAAGATATCCATCTTTTCAGTGAGCGGTCCTCTAAACGATAACGGTGGTCTCCGTGGCGGATTCGCTGCAAGATCATCGTTATCGGCGGTGGGAGAGGGTACCCCCACTCTCCCGTGGAGCCGTCGGCAGCGGTGGAGGCGATCGGGTCCTTCCTCCTGCTCGGCTGGGATACGAGTGAGGGCAAGATGGCCCCTACCCGTCTCCGTAGCAGGGCGGAAGCGACGTCAAAACGTCACTTCTGCCCATGCTTCTTAAAGGGACATTTTCTTGTTGTCATTTTTTCAAATGACAATTTTTATTTTATTTTTTGCATTTTAGTCTAAATATGGCATCTGAGGTCTTTTTGACCCCAGATCTCATATTTAAGAGGACTTGTCATGCTTTTTTCTATTACAAGAGATGTTTACATTCCTTGTAATAGGAATAAAAGTGACCCATTTTTTTATTTATTTTTTGTGTGTGTAAAAATGTATAAAATAAAAATAAATAAGAAAACAAAAAAAATGTTTTTTAAAGCGCCCCGTCCCGACGAGCTCGCGCGCAGAAGCGAATGCATACGTGAGTAGTGCCCACATATGTTCAAACTACACAAGTGAGGTATCAATGCGATCGTTGGAGCAAGAGCAATAATTCTAGCCCTAGACCTCTGTAACTCAAAGGATGCAACCTATAGAATTTTTTGAACGTCGCCTATGGAGATTTTTAAGGGTAAAAATTTGACGCCATTCCACGAGCGGGCGCAATTTTGAAGCGTGACATGTTGGTTATCATTTTACTCTGCGTAACATTATCTTTCACAATATAAAACAAAATTGGGCTAACTTTACTGTTGTCTTATTTTTTAATTCAAAAAGTGATTTTTTTCCAAAAAATTTGCGCTTGTAAGACCGCTACGCAAATACGGTGTGACAAAAAGTATTGCAGTGACCGCCATTTTATTCTCTAGGGTGTTAGAAAAAAATATATAATGTTTGGGGGTTTTAAGTAATTTTCTAGCAAAAAAAATGTTTTAATCTTGTAAACACCAAATCTGAAAAACAGGCAAGGTCCTTAAGTGGTTAAAGTTACGCAGTGCCAAATCTCAAAAAATGGCCCGGTCATTGGGCAGCCAAATCCTCCGGGGCTGAAGTGGTTAAAATCATCGAACACTGCCCTAGTCTCATCAGTAAGAATGATGAGGCGTAAAGGCTTTTAAGTATGCAACATCTTGTAAGGGAGACTATAGAGACCTGTAAAATTCCAACAATGCCTGGAGAACGCCCTTACCTGAGGTCTGGAGAATACCATTAGGGCAGTAGACACAAGGAATGACCGTGGGGGGCATGTATATCTGCCAGTAGTTTTCCTATTTTTGTCACTCTTTTCAAATGGGTTTTCAACACGCTTCTGGACAATACATTGAGTTTGGTTATGGTACTGTAGAGATAAATCCCTCCTAGCTTGTAATGTCTGGATTGTACTATTCTGGTTAACTCTCATGGCCTTAATGGCCAAAATAAACTCTCCCCGTGTGACAGCCTTGAAGGAGTCCCAAACAATTTGGGGGGTGGTGAAGTCCGCATTGGCCAACCAGTAAGCAGCTAACCACGCCGTCACCACTGGTTCAACCTTGGGCTCCGATACCCAACCGGGTTGTGCGAGATTTGATATCGGACAGGTGTAGCATAATCTGAAGAGGCGTGTGGTCTGAAATACCCCCAGTAAAATGCGTGGCTTCAAGTACCCAGGGTAAGAGGGCCGAGTTGGCAAAAGCCATATCTATTCTGAATGAGGAATGAAAAACAGCAGAGAGATGTGAGTATGTGAGTATTACCTCATAGCAGGGTGTTTCTACCTCCAGAGCTCAGTTAACGTGGCCGAGTCTACCCAGGTAGAAAGTTTTCAATTTGGAGTGTTAGAGGTAGCTAGAGAGAAATCCAGGATATTATTAAAATCCCCTGCTATTAGGACTTCCAATGCCATAAGGGGGGCCTGTGTATCTAAAATCACATAAAGAATGGTTCTATGAAATGGGGGGGGGGGGGGCATAAACACTAATCACTGCGAATTTATAAGAGTAAATTTCTATAATAACAGCCACGTATCTCCCCTTAGGGTCAGAGAACACTTGTTGCACAACACATCTTAAACATGTATGCACTAAAATAGAGGATCCTCTTGCATAAGAGGAAAACGTAGCGTGAAGTGCTCTCTGGATCCAGTTCCTTTTCACAGAAAATATTGTTTCCAAGTAAATAAGTCTCCTGTAATAGGACAATATGGGGGTTGTGATTTCAGGTATTGTAGGACTAATGCCCTTTTAAACTTTATATTCAAGCCCCTGACCTTCCATTAGATGATACGTAGGTTAGATGTCATGGTATCAGAAATATGGAATGACCGTGAGTCGTACCGAGGCCCAAAGGCAGTTCAGAGCCATACTATATCTGCCACAGGTAAGGAGAACAGAGAAAAAAGTCATAAAAAGGAAAAAACACACCAAAGACAGATTCTCTCTCTGGCAACAAAACTGACAAAAAAGGCCAGAGAGAATTTATAGTCCAAAACTGGAAAACACGAGAGTGTTAGTCACTCAAATAATAAGGGGGAGCCTGGAGAAAAAATATTGTTGCATCTTCCTAACAGTGGCAAAACTCGATCAGTGATGCAGGGGAGCATCTAGGAAGGAGTTTGAAGCATCATTAGCAAACAATAGACAATCATATTTCTGGTCCAGCACCTGAACACTAATTTTAAGGCAAGGAGTCCGGCCAATCTGCAGCTGAGTTGGGGTATCGAAATATTGAGCAGCTCCATTATGCAGAACTCTCAGCTTGCTGGGGTATAACATACTATATTTTCTCTGAATCTTCTCCATAAGATCCCTGTCCCTAAAATCCAGGAACTGGACAAGGAATGGACAAGGAGGGAGTCCTGCGCCCTTTCAACTTGGTACATCGGAGAGACCTGCTGAAAGTGCAGCATTTGTTTAAAGAATGTTTCAGCAAAGATGGCAGGCTGATCCCCTTCAGCTTCCTCCAGCAGGTCAACCACCCGTACATTATTGCGATGGAGTGTGTTTTTGGCATCATTCGAACACGCCATCAGGAGTTGCGCTGTATGCTCTAGCTCATTTAGGGTATGGGTATCCGAAATGCAGGTCAGCAGTACCCAGACAGCCCTGGATCATATCCAAGTCCTGCCTAATGAGCCCACACTCCAGTGCAAGGAAATCTATCTTGGACATAAGGGTGGTCTTATTCGCCTCAATAGCCACCAGGTTGGCCGATGTGGCAGATTCCTCCAGCGGTGTGGGAGCAGGAGTCTGCAGGGCTCCCTCTCCAGCCTCAGAAGCCTCTCCTATTGCTGCTGGACCTTAGTGCAGCCTTCGACACGATAGACCACAACATATTGCTCACGTGACTCAAAGAAGTGGCAGGAGTCTCTGACCGTACGCATTTTTCCTAGAAAATCGCACTCAGACCGTGAAACTTGGAGGTTTTACATCAGAAACACGGACCATTGCATGCGGAGTTCCTCAAGGATCACCCCTCTCACCTGTACTCTTCAACATCTACATCCGCACGCTCCTCAAAATCATCAGCAAACAGGACCTGCGCTACCACTCCTATGCGGATGACACGCAGCTGTACCGTCGAATCACCAACAAAAAAAAAACAATTTCATGAACTAGGAAAGTGCCTAGATGACTGAAAGCTCCCTCAAACTGAACGGATCCAAAACAGAGCTACTCACCCTTCACGCAAATAGGAAATCCTTTTCCAGGACCACATGGACACCACCCACCATCCTCGGACAAACCATCGCGCTAAGCAATAAAGTCAAAAGTCTCGGAGTCATCTTTGACGCAGACATGACGACGGATGCACAAATAGGATCAGTCGTCAGCGGTTCTCACCATATATATATGGGCTAGACAGATGGATAGATACTGTAGATAGATAAAATACCAACTGTTTCAGGACACAGATTCGGTTGGCAGGTCACTAGCAGAAGCACAACCCGTTTCAAATCATGCGGGACCAGTTTCTGTGTTTCTGGTATGTTTTTCCTCCATGTTCTTGATGCATATTTCCACAGCATGTTAAACGTATCTGTCAACGCCAGCAACATATCTATCAGGTATCCAGCATTTCAGACCCCTGCAAACTCCTGTCATTCGTCCATTTTTTGCAGCTTAACCTCTCATACTTCCCCGTACCATGTATAGACCGTCAGGTCAGGAGTTTGTGGGTAATTCACAGAACTACTCCGGTTGGAAGTGTTTGCAATTACTTTGCAGGGGCTCCTCGGGTCAGCCCTTGCCCCTGTTTTCCCCCCACGTATCCTCTCACTACAAGCAGGTTGTTCCATACCTGTGTTTTCTTGGTAATTACGCTTAATCCAGATCGTTCACGGGTCATTGTATTTTGGTTCTGGGCAGTTTTGCAGGTTTCAAGAGAGGGGTTTCCTTCTTATCGTCATTTCATAGGACTCTGGTTTCCTCCTGTCATAGCTGATACATACCAGATCCATACACTGTTGACATCCGGGTGTGCGCTGCTCAAGTAGTCGGATTGTTACCTACCCTTCATCAAGCTTTCTCACCACACCAACTTTTGTGTCTTTTTGCCCTCTTTTAGGCATACTGACCAGCTAGGCCAAGGCACACCTCAGGCCTTGGTAGTTAGGGTATCGCATTTCCAGTGAAGACGCTGACCATAAATATGAGTATGATAACAGTGGTTAAGCATTTGATGTATTCATTGATATGAGTTTAACACTAAGTTTGAATATCGGGTAGCGCCCTGTGAAATATACTTTATAGAATTAGTGGGAATTAAAGTAAGTGATCAATTGAAGTCCAACTGCAACTTTGAAGCAGTAACAGCAGTTTCTTTTATCTTTTTGAAAAAAAGGTTCAGCCCGGGTTCACATTTGTGCGATGTCAAACATTGTATGTGATTCACACCCACACTGCAATTCCAATAACATGCAATGTCTGTGCAGTGTTAGTTCTGCCATACAGTTGTATGGCTGAACTCGCAATGGAATCTCATAAAAAAGTTTCAGGGACTTTTTCTGCGATTCCTGTCCGAATTCACAGTTCGTACTGTGAACCGATCTGGGGGTGTCATTAACATTGTATTGACACTTGCAGCAGTCAGCAGAGAGTAGTGCAAACTGCCTGCGGGAGAGAGGCTCTGGAATTGCACCGGTTCCTGCATCGCATATGTGTGAACCTAAGCTTAAACCATATACAGTGGGGCAAAAAAGTATTTAGTCAGCCACCAATTGTGCAAGTTCTTCCGATTAAAAAGATGAGAGAGGCCTGTAATTGTCATCATAGGTATACCACAACTATGAGAGACAAAATGTGGAAACAAATCCAGACAATCACATTGTCTGTCTGATTTGGAAAGAGTTTATTTGCAAATTATGGTGGAAAATAGGTATTTGGTCACCTACAAACAAGCAAGATTTCTGGCTCTCACAGACCTGTATCTTCTTCTTTAAGAGGCTCCTCTGTCTTCCACTCATTACCTGTATTAATGGCACCTGTTTGAACTTGTTATGAGTATAAAAGACATCTGTCCACAACCTCAAACAGTCACACTCCAAACGCCACTATGGTGAAGACCAAAAAACTGTCTAAGGACACCAGAAACAAAATTGTAGACCTGCACCAGGCTGGGAAGACTGAATCTGCAATAGGCAAGCAGCTCGGTGTGAAGAAATCAACTGTGGGAGCAATAATTAGAAAATGGAAGACATATAAGACCACTAATAATCTCCCTCGATCTGGGGCTCCAAGCGAGATCTCACCCTGTGGGTTCAAAATTATCACAAGAACGGTAAGCAAAAATCCCAGAACCACACGGGGGGACCAAGTGAATGACCTGCAGAGAGCTGGGACCAACGTAAAATGCTGAGTTGCAAACAAAGAACACCATACCTACTGTGAAGCATGGGGGTGGCAACATCATGCTTTGGGGCTGTTTCTCTGCAAAGGGAACAGGACGACTGATCCGTGTACATGAAAGAATGAATGGGGCCATGTATCGTGAGATTTTGAGTGCAAACCTCCTCCCATCAGCAAGGGCATTGAAGATGAAACATGGCTGGGTCTTTTGGGATCATGACAATGATCCCAAACACACCGCCCGGGCAATGAAGGAGTGGCTTCGTAAAAAGTATTTGGTCCTGCAGTGGCCTAGCCAGTCTCCAGATCCCAATCCCATAGAAAACCTTTGGAGAGAGTTGAAAGTCCGTGTTGCCCAGCGACAACCCCAAAACATCACTGCTCTAGAGGAGATCTGTATGGAGGCATGGGCCAACATACCAGCAACAGTGTGTTACAACCTTGTGAAGACTTACAGAAAACGTTTGACCTCTGTCATTGCAAACAAAGGATATATAACAAAGTATTGAGATGAACTTTTGATATTGACCAAATACTTATTTTCCACCATAATTTGCAAATAAATTCTTTCCAAATCAGACAATGTGATTTCCACATTTTGTCTCTCATAGTTGAGGTATACCTATGATGACAATTGCAGGCCTCTCTCATCTTTTTAAGTGGGAGCACTTGCACAATTGGTGGCTGACTAAATACTTTTTTGCCCCACTGTAAATAAAAGATAACCATTGTACAGTGCATCTGGAAAGTATTCACAGTGCTTCACTTTTTTCACATTTTGTTATGCTACAGCCTTATTCCAAAATGGATTAAATTCATTATTTTCATCAAAATTCTACAAACAATACCCCATAATGACAACGTGAAAGAAGTTTGTTTGAAATCTTTTTCAATTTACTAAAAATAAAAAACATGTGCATAAGTATTTATAGCCTTTGCTTAATACTTTGTTAAAGCACATTTGGCACCAAGGCCTTGGTTTTTTTTGAGTATGATGCTACAAGCTTGGAAGACCTATTTTTGGACAGTTTCTCCCATTCTTCTTTGCAGGACCTCTCAAGCTCCAGAGATGTTCAATTAGGTTCTGGGCTCTGGCTGGGCCACTCAAGGACATTCACAGGGTTGTCCTGTAGCCACTAATTTGTTATCTTGGCTGTATCCTGTTGGAAGATAAACTTTTGCCCCAGTCTGCAGTCCAGAGCGCTCTGGAGCAGGTTTTCATCAAGGATGTCTCTGTACATTGCTGCATTCATCTTTCCCTCGATCCTGACTAGTCCCCCACTTCCTGCCGCTGAAAAACATCCCCACCGCATTGATGCAGCCACCACCGTGCTTCACTGTAGGGATGGTATTGGCCAGTTGATGAGCGATGCATGGTTTCCTCCAGACATGACGCTTGCCTTTCAGGTCAAAGACTTCAATCTTTGTTCCATCAGACCAGAGAATTTTGTTTATCAAGGTCTGAGAGTCATTCAGGTGCCTTTTGGCAAACTCCAGGCAGGCTGGCATGTGCCTTTTACTGAGGAGTGACTTCTGTCTAGCCACTCTACCACAGGCCTGATTAGTGGAGTGCTGCAGAGATGGTTGTTCTTCTGGAAGGTTCTCCTCTCTCCACAGAGAAACGCTGGAGCTCTGTCAGAGTGACCATCGGGTTCTTTCTCACCTGCCTGACTAAGGCCCTTCTCCCACGATCACTCAGTTTGGCTGGGCGGCCCTCTCTAGGAAGAGTCCTGGTGGTTCCAAACTTCCATTTACGGATGATGGAGGACACTGTGCTCATTGGGACTTTCAATGCTGCAGACATTTTCCTGAAATCTGTGCCTCGATACAATTCTGTGTCAGGAGGTCTACAGACAATTCCTTGGACTTTGTGGCTTGGTTTGTGCTCTGACATGCACTGTTAACTGTGGGACTTTATATAGACCGGTGTGTGCCTTTCCAATCCATTGAATTTACCACAGATAGACTCCAATCAAGTTGTAGAAACAACTCAAGGATGATCAGTGGAAACAGGATGCACCTGAGCTAAATTTTGAGTGTCATGGCAAAGGCTGTGAATACTCTCGTACATGTGATTTTTTTTTTATATATAAATTTGCAAAGATTTCAAACAAACTTCTTTCACATTGTCATTATGGGTTATTGTTTGTAGAATTTTGAGGAAAATAAGGAATTTAATCTATTTTGGAATAAGGCTGTAACATAACAAAATGTGGAAAAAGTAAAGCTCTGTAAATACTTTCCAGATGCACTGTATGCACCTTTGCCAATAAAGTGGTTCTCAACTGTCACTTTTGCTGGACAGCTTGGCCTGCATGTAAATGTGGAACAAAATGTATTATTCCTATACAGTTACATGTGGAGGAAAATTAAAAGTGATGGCATGTTAAAAAACAAAAAAACAAACAATGATTTCACAGACTGGAGACTATATTTACAAGTATTATTGATATGCAATTAACACAATAATTTTTATCAGCTATAGTGGCTCTTTAAGACAAGGCTATTGACCAACAGAAGCATCTATTGCAAGGTGTTTGGGCTTGTAGGCTGCAATGTGGTCTTTGCATATTGAGCACCATATGGTCCAGACTCTAGAGCTATAGCTTTGCTATGGAGAACTGTTGCCAGAAAACAAAAGGTTAGTGTCTTAGTGTCTGCTATTCCGTGGTTATGTTCACTTCACAGGCTTACATTTGAGAAATATTTATTGGAACTGAGGGGTGGATTGGAGAGTAGTTAGACAGCTCTTCTGGAAAGTAGCTTTGATTAAACATTAAAAACAATATCCTGGAAAACAAAAGACAATGTTGACAAATCTGTCTTTATTTTGATCGTGTTAGTGTTTTAGATAAAAGATCCTCACGTTTTCACAGAGGTGTAACCAAACGGCAGGGAAATGTTCATTCCATTTACTGTTATTATGTCATTAAATAAATTCCTAAATTTGCCTCCACCTTTTCAGTTATGCGAGGAATGTTGTGAGATGACTCTTGTTTATCATCATGTTGAACCAATTGCCTAATGATTGTGTGGATCACTTGTAGGTGAAAACACTAAGATGTACTGTATATACATATGTGCCAATTTTACATAGAGAATTGTTGTAGGGAGGCAGTGACACATTCTGGAAATACTGGTTTGCAATGTGTGCCTTTCCCAAATTAGTTGCTTTATAAGCATTGGATATATTTACATAAATGTGTCCTTTTTGTATAGTTATTTATTTCTTTACATTAGCCCCTTTGCTATAACTCTGGCCATCCTAGGGGGGTAGGCTGTTACATTTTTTGTCTTACACCCCAAAACTGGCATGGCAGTGTTTTGCCATTGTTTGTTGAGTAGGTGTTTGAAAGTATCTTGCTACTTGCAGGACCAACACCGATGGCTGTTTGCAGCCATATGACCTCCTCCAAAATATCTAACAAAGAGTGGTATTGATATTCAGTAGGGGGAGCTAATTTTACTGTAATGCTAAATTACCAACATTTTAGGGATCATTGTCTTTTGATGGCTTCTTAAAATTCTGCAGTGCACACTGGAATGTCCTTAAAGTTATTCTAAAGGAACGGTCCTCCTGCTGCTGTCTGTCAAATAGTCTGAGTAGGCGGACCTCGGCCTGAGCCGAGCTGTGTGTGTCATGGACACACACAGCTCTGCTCAGGATCGAGCCTGCACCGGCCCTCATAGCAAGCCCACAGACACAGAAGAGGAGGAGTCAAGATTGCGGCAGGGGACCCCAGAAAAAGTGTTTTGGGCTGCTCTGTGCAACACTTTTGCACAGAGCAGCTGAGTAGATGCATGTTTAATATTTTACTTTCAAAATTGCCTCTACAAGCGCATTAAATATGTTCTATAGCTTTGTATTTGAAGAGTACGATTTGCCAAACATGCTGCAATTAGTACAAAGATTCAATAAACAGGTAACTCAGCAGGTAAGTTAGTGGATATACAAAAAGGAATGAGTGAAAGTATTTTTTACACTACTCGAAATATTTCAGTTTAGACAGAGCTCACCGTGAATACTCCATGCAGACTTAACCTATTTCATATACAAGAAAGAAAAACCGCTCAGGTGTGGAAATCTTCAGAATAAATGTTTCCCCAGGACCACAGGTGCAGGCAATGCATATGAGATTGCAAAACAAAAGAAAGGATTCATCTGGACAGCCGCACTCCGAACAAAAGTTGCCTTTATTGTAAAAATCCAAGATAGAAAAACAGCACTACATGTCACAGCATACCCGCAGAGCTGACGCGTTTCACACTATATTTAGTGTTTAATCATAGCTCAAATCAAATCAAGCTATGATTAAACACTTAATACAGTGTGAAATGCGTCAGCTCTGCCGGTATCCTGTGACATGTAGTGCTGTTTTTCTATCTTGGATTTTTACAATAAAGGCAACTTTTGTTCGGAGTGCGGCTGTCCAGAAGAATCCTTTCTTTTGTTTTGCTATTCCATATACAGTGAGGGGAAAAAAGTATTTGATCCCCTGCTGATTTTGTACATTTGCCCACTGGCAAAGAAATGATCAGTGTATAATTTTAATGGTAGGTTTATTTTAACAGTGAGACACAGAATAAAAACAAATAAATCCAGAAAAACGCATTTAAAAAAAGTTATAAATTGATTTGCTGTCAGGAAGGGCACGCCAGCAATCAAGATGGCGGCTATGGTTGTTCCTCTGTCCCACCCCAATAGGCTATTTAAACGGCATTACTTCCTTGAATTGGTGCTGTCCGGTCTACAGCGTTACCTGAGACCTCTGATTGTTGTTTACCTGCACTCTGCTCCAGCTGACCCTACCCAGCTTGCTCTGACTACCCTGTTTATCTGCCTGCATCTGACCTCGGCCTGTGTTGACTACGTCCCTGCCTGTTCCTCCTGCTACCTTGCTGCCAGCCTGTTGCCGAACCTGCTTGTATCTAACCCTGCTCCAGTGTTCACCTGCTTGGGACTTGTGTGTCTACTGCTCCAGTCCATCTGCCTAAGCTCCTAGTTCCAGTCCAGCTGAACGGTTCCAGTCTGTTCCTAGTTCCAGTCCAGTCTGCTGAACAGATCCAGTCTCTTCCTAGTTCCAGTCCAGTCTGCTGAACAGATCCAGTCTGTTCCTAGTTCCAGTCCAGCTGAACGGTTCCAGTCTGTTCCTAATTCCAGTCCAGCTGAACAGTTCCAGTCTGTTCCTAATTCCAGTCCAGCTGAACGGTTCCAGTCTGTTCCTAGTTCCAGTCCAGTCTGCTGAACAGGTCCAGTCTGTTCCTAGTTTCAGTCCAGCTGAACGGTTCCAGTCTGTTCCTAGTTCCAGTCCAGCTGAACGGTTCCAGTCTGTTCCTAGTTCCAGTTCAGCTGAACGGTTCCAGTCTGTTCCTAGTTCCAGTCCAGTCTGCTGAACGGTTCCAGTCTGTTTCTAGTTCCAGTCCAGTCTGATGAACGATTCCTGTCTGTCCTGGTTCCAGTCCAAGCTGTTCCAGTCTGCTGAATTGAGCCTGTTTGTTCCTGGTTCCGGTCCAGCTCGTCTACCAGCAAGTTTGCCAGGCTCTCGTGCGACTCTGCACTCCTGCGCCTCCTGTCTTCCCATATTTTTCATGGTATAGAGGTCTGGAGACTTGCTATGCCACTCCAGGACCTTAATGTGCTTCTTCTTAAGCCACTCGTTTGTTGCCTTGACTGTGTGTTTTGGGTCATTGTCCTGCCGCAATACCTATCCACGACCCATTTTTAATGCCCTGGCTGAGGGAAGGAGGTTTTCAGATAGGATTTGACAGTACATGGCCCCGTTCATCGTCCCTTTGATACAGTGAAGTTGTCCTGTCCTCATAGCAGAAAAACTAAATACAAAGCATGTTTCCACCTCCATTTTTGACAGTGGGGATGGTGTTCTTGGGGTCATAGGCAGCATTCTTCCTCCTCCAAACACAGCGAGTTGAGTTGATGCCAAAGAGCTAAATTTTGGTCTCATCTGACCACAACACTTTCACCCAGTTCTCCTCTGAATCATTCAGATGTTCATTAGCAAACTTCAGACGGGCCTGTACATGTGCTTTCTTGAGCAGGATTTCAGTCCTTCATGGCATAGTTTATTACCAATTGTTTTTTTTTTTTAAAGGTTAACTTTTTTTTTTATTGTTTTTATAAACATAACAAATAATGGTTACACAGGTGTATAATCATAGCGAACATCAATTCAGTCAAAGTGCAATACAATAATCAGGTATACAGGTAAAGATTGTGAAACAGCATATAGAAAAGTAATCACGTAGCACAATCTACTCTAGTCAGGGCCTAGGCACTGGCCGTTTTGGAACCATAATATCCCCATTAAAAGCTGTACCCTAGGGGGCAGGTGGTATGGTACTCTCTGAGCTAACCCAGGAGTTCCATATTTTGGAGAACTTTTTGGGGCATCCTCTAGCTTCGTATGTTAACTTATATAGTGGTATCGCTTGGTTGACAATGGTAAGCCAAAACTTTATATTTGGTGTGGACTGAGATTTCCAGTGCATGGTAATCGTTTTTTTAGCGTAAAACAGCACGATGCGTAGGAAGGATTGTACATTTTTAGATAAAGCTTCATCATCAATGTATCCCAGCAGACATCTAAGAGGATTGCAAATATTAGGAATCTCAGCTACAGAGCTTATGAAAGCAGTAACATCCGACCAGAACTTCCTTATCGGGGCACATTCCCACATCAGATGGAAGAACGTGCCATCGGCCATTCCACATCAATTGCATAAAGGAGAGGATAATCTCTTTAGCTATATAACAAATATGGTGTAAAATATGATATATACAATAGTTTGGTCTGGATCACCTTGTGCCTTGAGGAAATGACGGAGGGCACCTGCAGGGGAAGAATCTCTCACCAGATCTCCTCCGTCAGCTCAGGTATGTCTGTGCGCCATCTCTGTTCAATGATGGTAAGCCTAGTAGTCATGGAGTGGAGTAGAGACTTATAGTAAGATAAAACTATTTTGGTGTGGGAGGGGTTAGTCAGTAAGTTTTCAAGTGGGGAAGTTTGCATTTCTATAGTTCGTAGTCCGAACTGTGCAGCAGCGATATGTCGTATCTGTAGATATTGAAAGTAGGCCGTGCGTGGGAGTCCAAAGTCTCTCTGGAATTCTGCAAAGGAGCGGAACGTAGTGTCTGTAAATAAGTATGATATTGTTTTTGCCCCTTTTGTGAACCAGTATCCCCCGTCAGTTCTCTGATGAAATTTTGGCAGGCATGGGTTTCCCCATAGCGGGGCATTGGGAGAATATATACAGTAGCTGGGGTACTGGGTGGTAACAGTAACCCCTTCCCTCCCGCTAAGCGACAGACGGTGTATTAGGTTCTGGAGAGATTCATATGAGGTGAGGATGGCCGTCTCTAGGGCAGCAGCTGCATTGTTGCCTCAGAATAGACATGTGCACAGAATTTTTTTTCGTTTTTTTTGTTCTGTTTCGTATCGTTCCGTAGGTTCGTTCCCGTTCGTTTTTCGTAAGACACCCGTTTTCCTGTTCGTTCCTGTTTGTTTTTCGTACGACGCGATTTTTTCGTATTCCGAACGTTTCGTATTTTGGTTACCGTTTTATTTTCGTACATGCAGGATGGTTCGTTATTCTGTTTAATTCATGTTCGTTACTTGTTAGACAATAATTTTTGTGAATTTTCGTCATTTTGTACTTTCGTAAATATATCACGGGATTCGCGGCACTTTCAACACGCGGCTCATCCATATTAACTATTGTTAAGCCCCATACACTTGGTCAGACTTTTTTAACAACAAACATAAAAACGATCGTTTTACCAAACGTTCGTTCGTTTTTAAACTCCATCAGAAAACCATTTTTGGGTTCCAGGTTCAAAAGTCTAGCCAACTGATCTCTCCCTTCAGACGAAAATCCACAGAAAAGTTTATTATACACTACTGTACTCAGCACAAAAGAGAAGCTGCTTAACTAACTAACTACACTCACTGTCCATTCAAAATAACGAAAATGACATCTTATAACAAAAGATTTGCATTCTGTATTTTGAAACCAAATTACGAACAGAAAAAAGGAATTCAGAATACAGAATACAAATCTTTTGTTATAAGATGTCATATGAACATACAAACAGAAAAAGGAATCAAACAAAATACAGAATGAAAATCTTTTGTTATAGATGTCATATGAACATACAAACAGAAAAAGGATTCAAACAAAATACAGAATGAAAATCTTTTGTTAGATGTCATATGAACATACGACTGAAAATCAAAATACGAACAGAACAAGGATTCAAACAAAATACAGAATGCAAGTCTTTTGTTATAGATGTCATATTCGTTCTTTTGCCCTTTTTGTTTTGTCGTATTTTCGTCGGATCGTTCGTTCGTATTTGCGGTTGTTCGTTATGCGACTCATTCGTAATCCCGTCGTTTTCGTATTTTGGTGCTTAAATTTTTTCGCATGTACACATTATTCTGCGGGTACGAAAATGAACATTTTCGTACGAAAATAACATTCGTACGAACGGGAATGCACATATCTACCTCAGAATGAAACCACCAATGGGCATGCGCCAGTTGCGAGTCAATATACGTTTGGAGACAGGGGAGTGCCAGGCCCCCCTCCAAAGTACGTAGCTGTAAAGTTTGCTTAGCGATCCTCACCACACCGCCCCTCCAAACAAAATTGGTGATTATGGAGTCTATCTCTTTTAAATGTTGCTTTGGTTATATATATTGATGTATTGCTCAGAACGTACAGGAATCGCGGGAGATAGATCATTTTGAAAATATTTATTCTTACTAACAGTGTGAGAGGGAGATTGTTCCATGTTTTCAAGGTATTTTTAAATCTACTGATAAGGGGGTCTAAATTGATCTTGGCATAGGAGGAGACAGGGAGTTTTATCAAGACCCCGAGATAACGAAAAGTGCGAACTATTTGCAATGGGCACGCGGGGGGTATCGTTATTGGTGTCTCCTGGTCAATTTGAAACAGAAGGGACTTGTCCCAATTGACCCGGAACCCTGAAAAGTGGCCAAACCGTCGGATAATCTCCAGCAGGGCTGGGAGTGACGACTGGGGGTCCTCCAGATATATCAGCATATCATCCGCATATAAGAACACTTTTTCCTCTAGACCCCTAATCGTCAGTCCCTTAACCTCCCCACTGGACCTTATCATTGATGCTAGGGGCTCTATCGCCAGCGCAAACATGAGCGGCGACAGCGGACACTCCTGTCTGGTGCCGCTCTTTATAGGAAAGGCATCCAATATGAATGCATTGACCCTCAGTCTCGCAATGGGTTTGGAGTATAGGAGTTGCACCCACTTTATAAAGGTAGTGCCAAATCCGAATTTAGCTAGGACCTCAAAAAGATAGGGTCATTCGACTGAGTCGAAGGCCTTGTGAGCGTCCAAAGACAGTACGAGTCGTGTCATGAACCGCTTGTATATTGGTAAAGAGTCTATGTGAATTAATAGATGTCGATCGTCCAGGCATAAATCCAGTTTGGTCAGCCCCTATAATGGTAGTAGTTACTTTATTTAATCGTTGGGCAAGCACCTTTGCCAAAATTTTAACATCAGAGTTAATAAGCGAAATCGGTCTATACGATTCGCAGAGGAAGTGGTCCTTATGCGGTTTGGGAATCAAAACTTTTAGCGATTCCGACATGGAGGGTGGTAACTGTCCCGTTCTAAGGGCATAATTGTACATTCGCAGCAAGTGAGGGATTAACAGTTCCAAAAATTGCATGTACCACTCAATAGGCAATCCATCTAGGCCTGGAGTTTTATGTCTGGCGAATGACTGTATAGCCTCCCCTATTTCTTCCGTTGTCAAAGGAGCATCAAGTCCGGAGGCCTGATGATCCGTTAGTCTATGGAGTGAAATATCTGCAAGATAATCAGCTAGTTCCACTATTGTATAGTGAGCTCTAGTAGTATAGAGCGTGGAGTAAAAAGTGACAAACGCTTTCATAATGTCATCGTTTTGCTCTACTAATAAGCCCGCCGAGTTTGTTATTCTAGGGCTAGTACAGGGCTGATAGTCGGGACTGGCCAAATAGGCCAGTAAGCGGCTATTTTTATCCTCAAATCCAAATATTCGTTGATTCTGATAGAGTCGTTTATTTTGCGTGCGTTCCAGAAGTACCAGTTCCAACTCTCTGGCCCTGTGTCGCAAGGTAGCATGTGTGTCGGAGGTAGAGTTTGCAGAATAAGCAGTTTCCGCATCACTAAGTCTTCCATCAATCTGGACTGCGACGCCTTACGGGCCCCCCCCGATCACAGCAGCAAATGAGCCACGGGCAGTGGCCTTAAAGGCATCCCAGACCACAGGGACAGACTTTGACTGGGCCATTCTAATAAATAAATATGTTTTGATCTAAACAATTCCATTGTAGCTCTGGCTGTATGTTTAGGGTTGTTGTCCTGCTGGAAGGTGAACCTCTGCCCCAGTCTCAAGTCTTTTTGCACATGCAAACAGATTTTCTTCTAATGTATTTCGCTCCATTATTTTCCCATCAACACTGACCGGCCTCCATATCCCTGCTGAAGAAAAGCATCCCCACAACATGATGCTGCCACCACCATGCTTTACAGTGATGATGATGTGTTCAGGGTGGTGTGCAGTGTTATGCCACGTACTTGATCGGTTCATCCGATGAAAACGGGCCGATTTATTTTTTCATCAGATATCCGATGAAGCTGATATTCATCAGTCTTGCCTACACACCATCAGTTAAAAATCTGATCATGTCCAACACGGTGACGTAAAACACAACGACGTGCAGAGAAAAATTAAGTTCAATGGGAATGGAGTTGGGTGTATAGGATTTTACTGTGTTTTTTATTTTTGTTTTTTTATTTTTTGTGGTTGAACTGGATGGACTTGTGTCTTTTTTCAACCTGACTAACTATGTAACTATGTAACTATGTAATGCTTCCGAGCATGCGTCGACCTGATTCTGAGCATGCATGGATTTTTGACCGATGGATTTCCCCACAGGCGATCGTTTTTTTTCTATTGGTTTTTTAACCATCAGAAGATTTTAAAACGGGTTCTATTTTTTTTCACCGATGGGGAAAAAAAACGATAGGGCCCACACACGATCGGTTCGTCCTGTGAAAACGGTCCATCGGACCGTTTTATTTTAGACGAACTGATCATGTGTACAGGGCTTCAGTTTTCCGCCACACATAAGCCCAGATTCTTAGAGGAGATACGACGGCGTATCTCCAGATACGCCGTCGTATCTCTGCGTCCGGCCGGTCGTATCTATGCGCCTGATTCTTAGAATAAGTTACGCATAGTAAGCTGTTAGATCCGACAGGCGTAAGTCTCTTACGCCGTCGGATCGTAACTGCATTTTTACGCTGACCGCTAGGTGGCGCTTTCGTCGAATTCCACGTAGAGTATGCAAATTAGGTAGATACGCCAATTCCCAAACGTACGCCCGGCCGACGCAGTAAAGTTACGCCGTTTACGTTAGGCTTTTCCCGGCGTAATAGTTACCCCTGCTATATGGTGGCATTAGTGCGGCGTAACAATGTTAAGTATGGCCGTCGTTCCCGCGTCGAAGTTTGAAAAAGTTACGTCGTTTGCGTAAGTCGTCCGTGAATGGGGCTGGACGTTATTTACGTTCACGTCTAAACCAATGACGTCCTTGCGGCGTACTTTGGAGCAATGCACACTGGGAAATTCCACAGACGGCGCATGCGCCGTTCGGGAAAAACGTCAATCACGTCTGGTCACAGTACATTTACATAAAACACGCCACCCTGATCCAAATTTGAATTAGGCGGGCTTACGCCGGCCGATTTACGCTACGCCGCCGCAACTTACGGAGCAAGTGCTTTGAGACTACAGCACTTGCCCGTCTAAGTTGCGTCGGCGTAACGTAAATTGGATACGTTACGCCGCCGCAAAGATACGCCGCTGGAGGAGAATCTGGCCCATAGTGTTTTGCTTTTAGACCAAAAAGTAAAACTTTGGTCTCATCTGACCAGAGCACTTTCTTCCACATGTTTTCTGTGTCCCCCACATGGCTTCTTGCAAACTGCAAACGGGACTTCTTATGGCTTTCTTTCAACAATGGCTTTCTTCTTGCCATTCTTCCATAAAGGCCAGATTTGTGGATTACACGACTAATAGTTGTCCTGTGGACAGTTTCTGCAAGCTGTGAATCTTTGCAGCTCCTCCAGAGTTACAGTGAGCCTCTTGGCTACTTCTCTGATTAATGCTCTCCTTGCCCAGCTTGTCAGTTTAGGTGGACGGCCATGTCTTGGTAGGTTTGCAGTTGTGCCATACTCTTTCCATTTTCAGATGATGAATTGAACAGTGCTTTGTGAGATGTTCAAAGCTTGGGATATTTTTTTATTACCTAACCATGCTTTAAACTTCTCCACAACTTTATTCCTGACCTGTCTGGTGTGTTCCTTGGCCTTCATGATGCTGTTTGTTCACTAAGGTTCTCCAACAAACCTCTGAGGGCTTTTCACAGAACAGCTGTATTTATACTGATATGAAATGCACACCACACATTTCAGCTATTTATTTGTAAAAAAAAAATTGAGAACCATTTATCATTTTCCTTCCACTTCACAATTATGTGCCACTTTGTGTTGGTCTATTACATAAAATCCCAATAAAGTAAATTTAAGTTTTTGGTTGTAACATGACAAAATGTGAAAAATTTCAAGGGGTATGAATACTTTTCTTAGGCACTATTAGGTAGATTCAGGTAGATTGGAATATCTTTAGGGCGGCGTAGCCTAGCCTGTTTAGGCTACACCGCCGTAAATTAACTAGGCTAGTAGTGATTTTCAATCTACTTACCTGCTAATCTATGGCCGCGAGCGGGCGTAAGGGCGCCTAATTCAAATGACTTGGAGGTGTGTATCATGGTAATGAGGCTTGACCTCACGTTTTTGACGTTTTTGTACACTGCGCATGCGCCGGCCGACTACATTTCCCAGTGCGCATTGCGGCTAAGTACGCCGTACGGGCCTATTGATTTAGACGTGGACGTAAACAACGTAAATCCCGATTCGCGGACGACTTACGCAAACAACGTAAAAATTTCGAATTTCGCGGCGGGAACGGCGGCCATACTTAACATTACTATTCCACTAGATAGAGCATAGCTCTAACTTTAGGCGGCCTATCTCTTACGGAAACGACGTAATTCGACTGCCTCGGCCTGCCGTTCGTTCGTGAATCAGCGTATCCCCTCATTTACATAATCTACGCCGGCCGCAATGGAAGCGCCATCTAGCGGCCATCAACAACATTGCAATCTAAGATAGGACGGCGCAAGCCGTCATATCTTATATATGTTTAAGTGTATCTCTGTTAGAGAATACACTTAAACATAGGTCGGTGCAGATTCAGATTCAGAGTTAGGTCGGCTTATCTGTAGATAAGCCGGCCTAACTCTTTCTGAATCTACCTATATATAATCTAGTCAGCTACTGTAGAAACTGTATTAACACCCACCTCTTATATAGATTACCAGTAGCTGATAACTATGGTAAGTCACTTTAATATATAGCAACTCCTCTGCCAACGGCAAATAAATAAGAAGATTTCCTAATATTTAACTGCCATGTGCATCATTGCAAGCTCAAAAGCCCTCAGGTGTTTCTAGTATACACAGTATATATATTCGATTGTGATCACCTAAAGCAGTGGTTCTCAACCTTTCTAGTGCCGTGACCCCTTGAAAAAATTTACCAAGTTGTGGGGACCCCTAACAGTAAAATTATTTTCGTAGCGTGGGTTGTCAGCACCCAAGGCAAGACAAGTAATTTGCGCCCCTAACCCACAGGCATTTAGTGCTCCCTGAGTCCCTTCCACTCCTATTCCACTCCTATTAAAATTCATTATGGTACATTTTAGGATGTACCACTCTTTCTCTTTGTTCTCCTTTCTTTCAATTTTAACTCTCTCTCTATCCTAATTTCTTGTTTTTGTTCCCCCTTTTTTCTTTGTTCCTCCCCCTCTTTTCCTCTCCCTTCCATGTATTCTCTATTTTTTTCCCTTCTCCTTGGTGGAGGTGGGGAGTGAGTGGCAGTGCTGGCGGCGAGTTGGAATGAGTGGCAATGCTGGGAGAGTTCTGATCAGCCAACTTAGGTCTCTTGATCAAGGTCCTCTGCTTATCTGAGCACTGTATTGGGGACTTTTAATGGCAACTATAATAGGTAGTTACTCACTGTGTCTCTGACTTTGTAGTGTCTCGTAGTGGTGACACCTATGCCAGAATCAGGAGATAGGGGCTCCTCCAGCCCCTCCCACTTCACATTTCTCACCAGTCAGCTGACCTCTGCCCTCTGCCCTCCAGCCATGCCGTGAACTGAATGGGCAGCTATGAAGAGGCTGAGTGGGTGGCCGCAGGCTCCAGGAGCAGCCCGGCTGGGCAGACAAAGGCTCCAGGGACAGCCCTGCTGGTCGGTCGTAAAGAGGCTGGGAAAGCAGTACAGGCTTCAGGAACAGCCCAGGATTCGGTGACCCCTGGCAAATCATCATTCGACCCCCAGGTTGAGAACCACTGACCTAAAGGCCTTCAGGAAAGTCTTACTACCTACCTTCTAAATGTAGCTGACCATCTCAGTCTCTCTTGTATCTGCACCATCCCTACACAGATGGTAGCTAGGTAGTTGTCCTGCAATTTTCACTCAACTGGTGTTTTCCTTTCAGCCAGGGTACTTACAGCCTGCCTGGCTCCCTTCACGTGTCTCCACTGCACCTCTCCCAACATGGGGTCTCGTCACACAGTGGAGAGTTCCTCCCCTTTCACTCTACAGACAGTTTCAGGCTCCCGACATGGCATCTGTCTCTCTGTAGCTGAGAACTCAGATAAGAGGTCCGCTTTGATGATAGGACAGGACAGTCAAAACTAGAAGCGCCCCCCACACATTTGCGGAATACCAACAACAACTCATCGGTTGGAGACCACCACTTGGGCCCCCACATATGTATGGTGGCCCACCTGGTATTATCATACCGTCAGCAGTGCGGCCGCTTTATGGGGTCGCCATACCAATTTGCCTCCTGGCCCAGTCCGCCGTATAAGACTGGCGCTACACTAAAGCCTCGTACACACGATCAGTCCATCCGATGAGAATAGTCCGAAGGACCGTTGTCATCAGTTAACCGATGAGGCTGACTGATGGTCCGTCGTGCGTATACACCATCAGTTAAAAAAACGATCGTGTCAGAACGCGGTGACGTGCTGCAAAAAAACGAAGTTCAATGCTTCCAAGCATGCGTCGACTTGATTCTGAGCATGCGCAGGTTTTTAACCGATGCTTTTGCATACTAACGATCGGTTTTAAACTATCAGTTACCAGTCCATCGGTTAAATTTTAAAGCAAGTTCTCATTTTTTTGACCGAAGGTTAAATAACCTATGGGGCCTACACACGTTCGGTTTGGACGGATGAAAACGGTCCTTCAGACCGTTGTCCTCTGCATATATTTGGGTCTGACTAACTCACCACTGTTCACATTAGCTGCAACAATTGGTCACCAGCCAGTTTACAAGATTCTATATGCTAGTGTTTGGAATGAAGATTTCAATGAATATTGCCTATATTTATACTCAAACAACATGACATATGGGCTTGTTTTTCAACCTGCTGCTTCATTTGACACATGCATATTGTTTATCATGCTGGCCATATTCTTTTTTTTTTTTTTTTTTTCAAAGTTAAATGTTTACACTTCTGCCCTGGTGCACGTTTTGGGAACAGAAAACATACCTCCCAACTTTTTGAGATGGGAATGAGGGACACTTATTGGCAAAAGTATGTAAGCATAGGACACACACCCTGCCACGCCCCCTTAAAGGAGAATTATATAGAAAAAATTATTAAGTAAACCTACAAGTTTTTTTTTTTTTACCACTACTATTCCTTTATACTGGCTTTTTAAATGTACACATGCAGCAATTTAGAACTTGGATGAAAGATTTAGCACTGGGAAACACTTTTTGAAAGACAAATCATGCTTTTTATATGCAACTATATAGATCAGACCAAAATGAGGGACAAATGAGGAGGAAAGAGGGACAGAGGGACTTTTTTCGAAATCAGGGACAGTTGGACGCTATGAGAAAGCACAAAGTCAGCATTATTTTTGTGTTTAATGCACACAGAAAACTAAGACCACTCCATAAACCCTGTACACCAATGTATTATCAGCTAGATTCCGTGATTGCAATTGCTGCATGAGCATACATTCTCATGCACATATTCTATACAAGTAGCAATGTTTTGTCCTATGTTACCCTTACAAAACAACACAGACTCTCACTTTAAAATTGATTTCTAGTAGTTACTGTAGTTCATAGTCGTAACTTGCAAGGTTCAATTTAATAGGCTATAATAATTATTTGCCACAACAGCCATAATTTTCATACATGAAAGAGGAAAATAAAATCAATGACTGCAAAAAATGATCATTATAGCAAATTGTACATCTGGTTAAATTAGTAAAGTGAGCCTAAAGATCTATTACCATAGCATCCTTATATACACCCAGGGCTGGCACTACCACTAGGCAGTTGCTAGTTTCCCTACTCTCCGTCTCCCGCCAGTCTCCGCTCCATCTCCCAAGTTTATGGTGCGGTGCTGACTGTATGCAGTAAAGCAGGTGATGCCTCTGTCTGCAGCATGTAACTAACTCAGGTGGCAGCCGGGCGTCCGTAAGTAGCGTCAGAGGCACAGAGCAGCGCTGAAGGATTGTGTCCTGATGGAACGGAAGCACACATCTCCTGGGCGCCGCCACCTCTATGATCAGTGGGCTACCTGTCTCCCGCTTTCCGAGTCTCTGGTAATTGATGTGCCAGTACGGTCAGCTCTGATTCTGCCAATACGTGATTCCTATACTGAGTCATGTGACCCCCCCCCCTGCCATGTCAGCACCATTCGTAGAGGCCGCTCTTCTTCCCTGTCCTGTACAGCGGCACGTGCTTTAGCCTAATCGGATCAGAGTAGTAGGCCCTCCAGTAGTGGTTGTTCCTGGCACTGGCTGGGTCATCGGATGCATGCAGAGCCCTGGTAAATGAAGAACACTAACATTGTATTAGGAATGAGGTAGGACAGTGTTGGCGTCAGGTCGGTAAGTGTAAGGAACAGGTAGGTTACATGGGCAGGACAAAGGGGGTGCAGTCAGGGGCAGAGCCAAGGGGGGGCAGCAAAATCCTTACACCAAACTTTTGTAATTGTTAAAACTCCACTAACAGTTGATTTACACAAGTACCTAATATTTTCTGAAAAGACCAGTACCACAATCCAAACAAACCTACAAAAAGCAGTTTAGCCTCGTAATAGTCACAAATAATGATGGACAATACAAATGGATGTCGTCAAACTTAACTGTCAGTGGTTTCTATTAAAAAAAAAAAAAAAGTGTTTTGGAAAACTGGGACATTGAGTTACTTTGGTCATGATCTAGAATTTTATAGTATTCATATTGCAACAAAGATCTGAATATCAGCCGATACATACAATTCATGACTCATTTAGAACTTGTCACTCGATAATGTAATCCTGTATAGAATGGATGACCAAATCATTTATTGGTCAAAACATACTGTTCCAACTGTAATGGTAGGCATAGGGGTAAGCTACTTAACAGTGTGTAAAAAGGAGTAGACTCAGACATCAAACGACAGAACGTACATTTATTGAGTTACATAAGAAAATAAAACATGTGGCTGTGGTTGAGTCTTCTGGACAAGCTGTGGTGAAACTGGTTGCAGATTTCTGCATTTAGCATCAATGACCTCAGCCCTCATTCACACTGAACACGGGTTTAAAATCTTGCGACTTCATCTGAAGCCATACAATTTCAAAGCAGCATGTCTATGCAACTTGATAGACATTGGTGCGGCTTCATGCACAGATGTCTATTGAAGTCGCACCCAAAATTACTGCAGAAACTGCTTTTGCAAATCGGTGCGGCACCCTAAAGGATTGGAACTGTGCCATTGCTGGCAATAAGCTGCAACTTGTCAAAAATCTGTTCAGTGTGAACAAGGGCTCAGGCACATACTATATCCTACTGTAGTCCTAGCATGAGGGTAAAAAAAAAAAAAAAAAAGCATAGTACCCATCATATACCTTGCAGAAAACATGTACTTTAAATACTCAATTCCTTTAGGACTGCGTGGGCTTTAAACTTGAGAAAATATGCGTTCTTGTGTTTGTGCTGGGAGCGCTCTCGATCGCACACTCCCAGTACTGAGATTGGTCCGTCGGTGACAGCCCCGGGTCTGATCAGGACCCCGATCACATGGTCGCTGTTATAGCCTCTGATCAGTGATCACTCACTTTGTAGCCCTTCCCTGTGTTGTCTCTGTAAATAAGAGAAAACAGACTTGTCTGCTAGCGAGGAGAAAACAATCACCTATTGCATCCATTTCTCCTCGCTAAGAATAAGTCTGTAAAGGAAAAAAAAAAAAATATGAAGATTTAACTTTGTTAGAGTAGGTGTCAGTTAGTGGCAGTGTGTGTTACGGTAGGACGAAAAAAATAAAAACTACAAAAGTACCATTGGTTCTTGGCTCTACTACAGGTACAAAGCACAAATGACAAACACATATATGGTATTCCCGCAATCGTCAGGAGTAGAAGAATTTACTTTTTTGTAGTACATAATGGCATAAAAACACAGGATATCAGGAGATATCCATTACCATTTCCCACTATATAAAAGCCCAATCTGTCCTGAAAAAAACCAAGATACAATCCACCTGGATACACCAAGTAGTTGTGGTGAGATCTACAGTTATACTGACACCTGTCCAAATTGCAAATTTGGGCTTGGGCGTTAAGGTTTGTTTTGACCCTGGTCATAAAGGGCTTAACCAAGCGCAACTGTGCCATTATGACCAAGTCTGTATACCATCAAAAAGGTAAATAATCTTCAGGGTACTACACTCATACTGTACAAAACTACACTAGAACGCTTCCGTTATATTGCTCTAGCAAAGCGCGGTGATGTACAATGGCACTAGAAAGGAGAAGTTCCATGTAGATGAAGCCATCCTTGGGGCTGCTTTAGCCAATTTCGTGTTAGTAAAAGACGATTCGCGCTTCTGTTACAGCATGATGAATGTGCTTACTCCATTATAGTTTTACCAGAACAAGCGCTCCAGTCTCATAACTTGCTTCTGAGCAAACACTGGTTTTTCCACGTCGTTTTAGCCCACACACAATCCATTTTTGTACAACCCGAAAACTACATAGTTTAAATCGACGTTAAAAAATGCAGCATGTTCGAATTTTTTTTTTGTCGTTTTTCAGAAGCCGAAAAATGATGTGATCCCACACGATCATTTTAAATACGTTGTTTTTTACAAGCCGAAAAATGATCGTGTATACGCAGCATCAAAGTTATTAAGACTACAGTAAAGTTAAAGTATGCAATCTTATACCAAAATCCTTTACCATTACCTACTTTAACACAGTAATTGTTTAAACCCCGTTAGAGAAACTCACATGGTCTCTGGACTAATTGAAGTATCTTAAATTTTTGTGAAGTGTGTGAAAGCACAGTGGGCCTCATGTGCTCCACTGAGCTATAGTACACAGTTAAACTGAGGAGCCCTGAAGGATGAATTGGGCCCTTTAAGTTGGACACGACTGCCTTATATGCAAAACCAAGTGAATATTTATTTAAAATGTAAACAACACTTTATACCTTTAGTAAATATTAACCCCAAAATGTCCATGCAACCAAAAATACTCTTGCAACTGTACAGATTGGTAGAGCAACACCATGCCCTGAACAGGACATATTTTTTTTATTTTAAAGAGTGTATAGTGGGTTTGTATACACTATATTTTCCCAGCAGTACAGAGCAAGTTTTTTATTTTGGATATAGTGTAGAGCAGGGATCTCCAAACTATGGCCCTCTAGCTGTTGCAGAACTACACATCCCATGAAGTATTGCAAAACTGACATTCAGACATGACTAGGCACAATGGGGATTGTAGTTTCTGAACTGGAGGGCCATAGTGACCTGGAAAATGTTTGTGTGCTGCTCAGGTTCAATGGAAGGGGAATGTGAAAAAATGTGTCTAACTGCTGCTAGAGTGCTGGCAAGGGATGGAGCCAGTCCTGGCTCCTGTGGTAGCTGGAGGAAAGGAGGATAGCCCCCTGGAAGCTGTCTTGAGGGCTGTAGTTTGAAGACCCCTGGTGTAGGAGGATTAGAACGCTTGTCCGTATCTTATTTACCTTCATCATTGAAAGTTAAAAGTAAAAGAAACGCTACAATTTTAGGTAACATAGTAGACGAGGTTGAAAAAGACACAAGTTCAACCTGTGTGTGATTATTTGTTAGCATTATATTGTACATCCATGTATGTTGGTTGTTCAGGTGCTTAAATAATTTTTTTTTAAACCATCAATGCTCCCCCCGAAAACACCGCCTGTGGAAGTGAATTCCACATCCTGGCCGCTCTTACACTAAAGAACCCCCTACGCAGTGTAAGGTTAAACCTCTTTTCTTCTAATCTTAATGAGTGGCCAGGTTTCTTATTAAACTCACGGAAAAGTTTTATCCCTATTGTGGGGTCACCAGTGTCGCATTAGTAAATTAAAATCATATCCCCTCTCAAGTGTCTCTTCCCCAGAGAGAATAAGTTTAGTGCTCGTAACCTTTCTTCATAACCATTATCCTCCAGTCACTTTATTAGCTTTGTTGTCCTCTGTACTCGCTCCATTTCCAGTACATCCTTCCTGAGGATTGGTGCCCAGAACTGGACAGCATACTCCAGGTGCGGCCGGACCAGAGTCTTGTAGAGTGGAAGAATTTTCGCTTTATCTCTGGAGTTAATCACCTTTTTAGTGCATGCCAATATTCTGTTTTCATTTGTTAGCAGCAGCTTGGCATTGCATGCCATTGCGGAGCCTATCATCTACTAGGACCCCCAGGTCCTTTTCCATCCTTGATTTCCCCAGAAGTTCTCCACCCCCAGTGAGTAGATTGCATTCATATTTTTGCATTCATATTTTTGCCTCCCAAATGCATTTAATTTCCACATTAAACCTCATTTGCCATGTAGTTGGCCACCCCATTATCTGCGGAGAAGTTATTGCCCTGCTTAGCTTGGCATCATCCACAAATACAAAGATTGAACTCTTTACCCATCCTCCAGGTCGTCCACATAATGGCATTGTTATAAGAGACTGAATCCCCACAGAGAAAAGAAAATAAAAAAGACTCAATGTACACAATCTTATAACCACAGTTGATCCATAGGAAGGCAAAAAAGCCCCAATAAAGCATGATCCCATGTGCTCCATTAAGGGAAACAAAATCCCTTCCTAATCCCCCAGGAGGCAATCTGATATTCTCTGGATCAACTCAATAGTTAAACTCTATTATGAAACCAATTTAATTTCACAAAAAAAAAAAAAAAAAGTCAAACATAGCATACAGGAAACCACCAACTCAAAAACAATTGCAAACATTTATTGGAGCAATTAAACATGGAAGCGGCTTACATCCATTTTTGCATTAAAATTGAAATTTGGCAAAACAGTGTAATGCATTCCTACAAAAAATGTATCCAGTCTAAACAGTTTGTAAAGCAGTGCCAAAGGAGGCAATTGCTAATCAGATGTAAGACTAAAAATAATCTGTTAACAACTTTGAGGTTAAATGGCGAGATCCAAGGAATGTATCCATCACAAAGGCACCACTAGTGGCCGAAAAGGCTTGCCCAAAAAATAGCTTGCAAATTTTTAATGTATAAAATAAATTCAATTTTGTATAGTTTTTTTACATGGTAAAATTGGGTAAAACTGCTTGCAGATCCAGCTGCTTCTTTACTTCAAAATAAAAATTGTTCAGAGTATCAAGTTAAGTGTCAGTTTTTTGCCATTGACTGGACATTAAGATTCCATAACACCAAGCATGGCACAGCTTGAGAACAATCCACGCAGCCAGTACGCTCTACTTTTGCACATGTCAAGTTCACAATGTTAAGGGCATGGAATGGACTGAGTAATATCACCGGTCCATTAGTGACATAAAAGGAATCCACTGGTTCCTGGACCTGCATTCAGCACAGTAATTGAAGACCTCATCCAAACTTGAACATTTCCAGGGATTGTTGTGATGAATCTGTATAAAGAAAAAAAAAAAACGTTGTAAGAAATCAGCAGTAATCTAAAAATGGTCATAGATAGGTAGTTTTGTTTATTTTCCCACTCATTGAGCAGGGACTGTCACACAAAATGATCAAAAACCTGGCTGCCCCCTACCGACCCCACTGAATTCATGTATGAACAGCTCTAGCTAAAGACTTGGGCTGGCCATACATGGATTTCAGATAAATCTTGCCGGAAAAAAAAAATCCCCAAAAATTTGATCGTGGGTGGCCCTATGGGCACCATTTGGCTCGACAAAAGTCTAACCAGGCAGTAATATATTGTTCCAATCAGATGCAAGAACTGTTCAGGAATTCTGACAGCCATTGGGAACTGGCCATCAGAATACAATAGCAATCACTACAGTCAAGACTTTATTTTTATGTATGGCCAAACTTAAAGTATAACTAAACACAGTCAGGTCCACAAAATATTGGGACATCAACACAATTCTAGTCTTTTTGGCTCTATACACCACCACAATGGATTTGAAATGAAACAAACAAGATGTGCTTTAACTGCAGACTTCCAGCTTTAATTTGAGGGTATTTACATCCAAATCAGGTGAACAGTGTAGGAATGTTTGTATATGTGCCTCACACTTTTTAAGGGACCAAAAGTAATGGGACAATTGGCTGCTCAGCCGTGCCATGGCCAGGTGTGTGTTATTCCCTCATTATCCCATTTACAAGGATTTACCTTTCGTTTCAAATTAAAAAAAAATGGGGGAGGTTGGGACTTTATATGAGATGCGATTTTAGCCACATGGTAACATTTTTTTACATGTTTATATTTAATCTCATATAAAGTCCCAACCTCCCCCATTTTTTTATCTATTTACAGGGATGGAGGCCTATGGTAGTATCTATATGCCTCATTTAAAGTCCCACCCCTATCCCCCTCTTTTTTGTACCTTTCGTTTCATTTCAAATCTATTGTGGTGGTGTATAGAGCCAAAAAGATTAGAATTGTGTCGATGTCCCAATATTTATGGACCCGACTGTGTATATATAAAAAAAAATGTATGGAGCGGAGAAGGATTTGAACACCAGTCAGTTTTTTATTGCCATTTGTGTCCCCGTTAGGGAGATTCCCCCTCTCCATTTGTCCCATTTACCATTATCACCTAGAGTGAAAGTAAATTTCAAATTTTAAGTTGTCAACAGAACAGGAATAGAGGGGAAATCTTCCAATGAGGACACCAATTCTGGTGACAAGCAGGGATTCCCTACTTTGGAGAGATTCCTCTCGCTCTGTTTTGGCTATGGACAGGAAGTGAGGGGAAATTCCCCTATTGGGACACATATGGCAAAATAAGACAGACAGACGTTATAACCCTCCCTTACTCGATCCAAAATAAAATTCAGTTTTTAGCTCTGCTTTAAGTATACACATCGCTTTACCGCCTAAGGTTTGTGTGGGATGTACATTAAAGATTACACTACATTTACAAAACAATCTGTGTGTGTGTATATATATATAATAAAATAAATGAGAATAGTGCTTTCTAATATACAAAGAAAAATATTCTTGGAAAAAAGGGTACTGCAAAAAAAAAAAAAAAAAGCTCTGACATACTTTAACATTTATCTGCCATAGTATCAGCATTTTCTATTATAATTTTCATGATTTGCTATTCCACACTGCGTAATGGTTTGATTCTTGTAATAGTTATAAAATCATGACCAAAGGGTTTACTGAACAGAAAGTCCATTGTGTGTAGAAAATTGCTGCTTACCCCCACCACCTCCCAAATGACAGCTTTACATCATGCTACTTTGAATAGGCCTATGAATATGTTACTATTTATCATTAAGCTACGTCTAGCTTTTTAATGGTTTGTAGTTCTCAAAAACTTCTAAAAAGAAATGACAATCCTGGTCCCTATTAAATTGGAGTAAGATCTATTTCTGCTAAGGAAAAAAAATAAAATAGTAACATCAGAAATGTTGACTTTTTTGCATTGCTACAAATGTGATGTTTTTTGCATTGCTACAAATGTGATGTTGTAAAACCTTGGTTTGAGAGCATAATTTGTTCCAGAAACATGCTTGTAATCCAAAGCACTTGTATTTTTTACAGGGTATAAAAGAGGAGAGGCACCTCTAAGTGTAGCAATAAGTTGCTAAATGTTGACCCTTCATTAAATGTAACCATATTGCTACACTAAGAGGCTTCTATATTATTTTTTTATATACTCAGTTTTGACATGACGCTACTCTTATATCAAGACATCGCTTGTATATCAAGGCAAAATTTCATTAAAACATTTTGCTTGTCTGGCAAAACGCTCTCAAACCAAGTTACTCTTAAACCAAGGTTTTACTGTATTTAAAAAAAAAATAATAATAAACAGCATTTGCTTTATTGGGGAGCCTTACCGAAATTAGAATACAGTGAAGGTCCAAGGGCTCTGAGCTTGGTCCAATCATCGGCTCAACGATTTCTGACAAGCGTTGTAAGCCGGACACTCGTAAAATGTTAATGTCATTGTCACGGCAGAAGGCCTGTATCAGTGTAAAATGGATGTTTAAAGCCACATCATCCACTTCTGGATCTGCTGCTAGAAGACACAGTACCACACTGTCAGGGTCTCTGTTGAGAAAACATAAAAAGAAGTTATAAAACACATTTTTTAAAGACCATATCAAATTAGCATTCCAATCCTTTTTAAAAAATGGTAGCTAAATGAACAGGTACCCTGCTTAGTTTTTATCAGTTCGAAATATGCTATAGCCCCAGGGTCAGGTTTTAAAAGGGAAACGATGAGAAGAACCATAACCTTGTTTTACATGCAGTATAATGGCTGCATGTAAAATTGTATCGTATAACAGCATTTAATAATGCTTTTCTTGATTTCCAGCACATTTTCGTAGCTTTTCTGTTTGAAACGCACATTAACATTATTGTATTATTTTCATTTATAATTTATATAGTGCCAACAGTTTTGTTTTTCAGCGCTTTAAAATATTTTATCTAAATATATACATTTGATTTTTATTTATTTTTTTAACTACGATACTGTGTTTTCACGAAAATAAGACCTACCCCAAATTTGCTAGGAGCGCTGCAATATAAGCCCTACCCCAAAATTAATCCCTAGTTAAAGTCCTTGAAAAATCATGTAATCCACGCTGTAAAAATGATTATACAATACCCAGTTGTGTCTTTATGCAACATTTTTGTAGAAGATACCTTTTCCACAGAGCTGATGGGCGCTCATGTGAACCGCCGGAGCTCACCTCTTGTCCTCCCTGCTGATTTCAGTGGGGATCTCTACATTTCTCTCAGCAATGCTCGCAGCAGGGAAGAAGAGCCCCGAAGGGTCATGTGAGCGCCCAGCGGTGCTGTAAATAAGGTATTTTCTACAATGTTACATAAAAGACACACAATTATATAATCTATTTACAGAGCAGATTCAATTATTTTACAAGGACTTTAAACAGGGTTTATTTTGGGGATTACAGAGATGCTGACAGGGAGGGAGAGGGGGACAATCGTCCTGCCACAAACACAACCGTAGTGACGTACTACATGGTATTTCAGCTCTTGAGCCCTTTGGGCCCCTTCTGCTAATTTTGTGTTTGGTGAGCATTGATTCCGAGCATGCGTGTTTGTACTTTCGACTTGTGTGATGGATTTGTGTACTGACCATATGATAATCAGACAAGCCGTTGTCCGCCGAAAATGTACTAGCCTGCCATCCAACATTTGTTGGCCGACAATTCGGCAACAATTATCAAAAGCAGCATACTAATGGTCGGATTTTAGGACAACAGTCTAACAGACAATCCCCTTACAACAATCGTACTGTGTGCCAATTCATTTTTGTGATAAGCTGGGCTTCTTAGCCGCTGCTCAGCATCTACCTTGTTATGGGACCGACTATCCTTGTGCATAGGCTTTGACTTGTTTACCCCTATTAATCTTCTCAGTTTCAGCTTTTCTAGGTTTGATATACTGCATGCTGTCATTTTCCAGACTGCTCACCTGGAAAAGTGAAATCATTTCGAAGTTCACGTGACTAATGCAATGTCTGTGTGGCCTCCGTGGAATGTTGTAGTTGCCTTATGATGTTCTGAGAACTCACAGTGCTAACTGTTACACTTTAACAGACACCTGATTGTGTTTTGGTGATGTATGCACCCCAACACATGTTTATTTGTACATTGTTGTGTGATACATTAACATGTCCCATTCATTTTGATTCAGTACAGTTCACTTCTACTCCATTGCCTTAAAAAAAAAAATAACGGCACTGCAAAAGAACAGTGGTGTAAATAAACCAGAACCGTTGTGTTTTAGTAACCAAAATGATTTGTTTTCAATGTTGCGTTACCATTATTATTATTATTTTTTTTTTTATTCCCTGTATCCTGAGCAAAGGTTTAGGTCCCTTTCACACGGGCTTTCCGATCAGGTCTGCCTGTCAGTTTCAGGCCGACCTGATCGGACGCTCCATGCACCCCTGTGGGCAGCGGATGTCAGTGGTGAGATGTGCGCTGACGCCTGCTGCTATCCAATCCGATCCTGATTGTGAAATACAGACGGATGGAGACTATCTTCCATCCATCTAGCGGAGTGTATGAAAACGGACAGGCTTTCCATTTTCATCTGATCTCCCTTTAGAGGAGAGCCAAGCTCTGACAGGTCTGTCTCAGCGGGGATTAACGAAGCGATCCCCCACTGAGCAAAAGGAGTCAATCGGGCAGAAAGCCCATGTAAAAGGACCCCAAAGGTGGTCTTGATTGTAGCCATAATATACAACAACGATTGAGGTGCCGAGTACCAGCAAGGGGCATTATCTAGATCAGTATTTCTCAAACTTTACAGCCAATGCACCCTTAAGGCTGCATCCACACCTGAGCGTTTTGTCGCCTGAAGCACGACGCTCAAAAACGCTAGAGGGGAAAAAATACATTCCCTATGGAGATGGTTCACATCTCCACTCCAAAACGCCTGAAGCTCAAACAAGTTCCATACCTTTTTTTGTCGGGCGAATCGGGCGGTTTGGGCGTTTGAGCATTTATTTGCCATAGAAAGTAATGGAAAAGCTTGATTCAAGCGACTAGCGCGACTACGGGCGTTTTGTCGCTTTAATCATTCGAACATTTCACCCAGGCAGAAGATAAAAAAAATCTACCAACATAGCAATAAGTGATGAAAAGATGATAATTTTTCCTATTGGCTAAAATACAAAAACGTCGGAGTACAAAAACGTCGGAGTACAAAAACGTCGGAGTACAAAAACGTCGGAGTACAAAAACGTCGGAGTACAAAAACGTCGGAGTACAAAAACGTCGGAGTACAAAAACGTCGGAGTACAAAAACGTCGGAGTACAAAAACGTCGGAGTACAAAAACGTCGGAGTACAAAAACGTCGGACGACGCTGTATGCAAATAAGCATGACTACGCGCGACAAAACGCCGGAAAAACAACCTACGCTCAGGTGTGAATGCAGCCTTAAAATTAAGCACACTTTTGGGGCACCCCATTCTAAAATGTAAAAAAAAAGTTTACATAACCCAGCAACATCTACACACCCAACATTAGAGGTAATGTATTCTTCAAAATGTTGCAATGTTTCTCTTCTCCCTCCCTCAGCTAAAATGACCCCAGTGCTGATAGATAAGGGCATGGAAGGGGGTAAACAAGGATGCTGTAAAGGTACCCAACAGCTGAAAGGTTGTCATGGTGCACAATGAAAACCTGTGGCAGGCTTGAATACAATTCTTAGGCATTTTGCGAAGGCACCCCTGAAAAAACTTGTAGGCACCCTGGTTGAAAAAGGCTAATTTATAGAATGGTGGCCATAGACGCAGGAATTTTTTATTATTATTTAATAATCGATGTGTGATTCAATCAAATCTGCAAACAAAGACTAGCCATTTGGATTGAATATTCAAACTGCCAATTTGCCAGGTCAGAAAATGATTGATTGCTTTACATTGATTGGCAACACGGAGATACTTTGGTCAGGAATACAATCATATTGATCAGATTATGAGATTACGCGGTGGAAACAGATGTGATCAATGATCATATCTTAAGCCCCGTACACACGACCAGTTTCCTCGGCAGAATTCAGCTTCCGACCGAGTTTCTGGCTGAATTCTGCCGAGAAACCCGGCCGTGTGTACAATTTCGCCGAGGAAGCCGACGAGGAGCTCGGCGAGGAAATAGAGAACATGTTCTCTATTTCCTCGTTGTTCTATGGGAGCTCTCGGCCCGCCGAGCTCCTCGGCGGCTTCAGGGCTGAACTGGCCGAGGAACTCGATGTGTTTGGCAAGTCGAGTTCCTCGGCCGTGTGTGTACGGGGCCTTACAATACTTTCTTTACTTAAATTAGTTGTAAACTCTGTTACACCACTTTTACCTACAGGCGAGCCTATAACAAGACTTACCGGTAGGTACCTTGAATATCTCCTAAACTTGCACCGTTCAATAGATATTCAGGATATGTGCTGCTGCCGACGTCATCGGCGCAAGCGCACTGAAGAAACGGGCTGCTGGTGCCGTTTCTTCAGGAGCTGTGCCGCGACCGGCAGCTCCTGCGTCAACGCAGCTCCAGCCAATCCCAGCGACAAAGCCGTAACCCGGAAGTAGTGCCAATGAAAGATGTCCACGCTGTACTTAGGAGGGCCGGCGCCAATCCAGGGCATCGTTAAGGTAAGTATTTCATAATGAGTATGCGATACAAACTAGCTCATTATGCCTTTGTCTTTTGTCGTCGTTCCCCCCCCCCTGGAGGTTTACAACCTCTTTACTGCTTCCACATATGTGGCATATTGATTACATTTGGTTGTGGACTGTAGATCAACTATTCCTATCAGGAGAGATAGAAAAAGTGATCATTTATTGAAGTTTGTATGGCCACAATTAGGATCACCATACACTATACAATCTCCTTTAGCTCTACCATCAACTATGTAATACTAGGGCCTGCCTGATTTGATACAGTTTAAATTGGTTGCTTAAGCTGGCCATACACCATACAATTTTCTTATTTAATTTCCTTTAGCTTTACCCTCAACTGTGTAGTATAAGGGCCTGCCTGGTTGGAAATAAATTGAAAGTGTTATGATTTGACTTCATATTATATGGTTTTGGTAAATCTATAGAAGAAAATTGCATAATGTATGGCCAGCCGAAGGCTTCTCCTATCACATTTTGGTAAATCTAAAGAGAAATCTTTCACAAATCAGATTGTATAGTGTATGAACCCCAATTCCCTTCACCTGATCATTTTATAAATTACATTCTCAATAGAGACAATGCTACATCTGGTTTCATGACATTACCATAGTGCACAATAAAAAGAAATCACCATGCAACTTACCGGTCCATACACTTGGCAGATTCATACACCCCAACAGTGAGTGAGCCCCGACTATGGGCCACGTCCAGGACCTGCTCCACGGCAGAAGCGACAGGGTGCATCCTGCAAGGACACAGACAGCAGGTGACAAGCCGATCATATATACAGCAGGTGGAGGACACAGGAGCAGCTCCATTGTACTGACAGAAGCACGGCCATACTACAATGCAGCAGGGATGGTAATGCCACTTACTTGTGGGTCTGATTATCACAGATGTCCGAGTCCTCCAGTGTCATGATCACCAAGCAATCCTCCAGCAGCCGGGTATGTATAGTCCGTCCTGTAATCTGACAGATGCGATCACTGAGCTTTGTGCATTCCATCATCTGCTCCTTATAAGGTATGCCGGCCGGTGGGCGGCGCTTCTACTGACTTCCCGCCCGTGGATTGGCTGACACTACTTCCCGGTTATGACAAGCTCAGCACGCTTATGTATTGCTCACGCTGGATGAAAACATCTGGTGCAGACAGCTGTCATCACAGCGATCAGATTTATGACAGTCTGTATACTGACACTTACTGGAAATATACATACACTCTATCTGAGGGTCTTCTACACACTTTCCCCACCTTATACCCCACAGGTAAAAAAAAAACACTATATATATATATATATATATATATATATATATATATATATATAGAGTATCTCAGGGTCTTTTACAGTCTCATAGATCCCAGGGAACATTCACACCGGCAATTAAAGGGGTTGTAAACCTGCGTTTTGCACAGAGTGGCTCCGAACACCGACTTCTGGGGTCCCCCGGCAGGGCTTGCGGCTCCTCCCCTCATTAAGTACCCACGTTAGCACTCCTAAGGTAGGACGCGCTCTTGCGTCCTACTTTCGTGTCCATTCACACAGGATGCAGGACCCATCTGCTGCGCTGCTATCAATCTATCCAATCAAGGGCCGAAATAATGGGCAGAGAGGAAAAGCGTGTCTCCACCGTGGGATCGAAGGGTTTAGGTAAGTAAAATAGGCTGGGGGGCTGGTCAGTGTTAGAAGGATGCATTAAGGTGAAAAGACACAAGGGTTTACAACCCCTTTAAGGTTGATGTATATCGTTCAGGTCGCTGGCGGCCAGCGATTAGCTGTGGTGATCACTGTTGGACGCACTTTGTGTTGCAGGTAATCGCTGATTGTGACTTTATAGTGAAGATTACTGCCGCTATAATTCACACTGGCCTTAAAGTAATACTAAAGTCTTGTTTTTTTTTTAATTTAAAAACAACAAACATGTTATACTTACCTGCCCTGTGTAATGATTTTAGAAAGGACCCTTACATTGATGTTCAGTGGGGAGAATGCCCCCCTTACATTGGTGGTCAGAGGGAAAAATGCCCCAACATTGGTGGTAAATGGAGAAAAATGCCTCTTACATTGGTGGTCAGTGTGAAGAATACTCCTAACAATAATGGTTAGTGGAAAATTCCCCTAACATTTATGGTCAGTGTGAAAATGCCCCTAACTTTGGTGGTCAGTGGAAAGAATGCCACCCTTACATTGGTGGTCAGGGTAAAAATTCCCCAACCTTGGTGGTAAGTGAGAAGAATGCCTCTTACATAGGGGCATTCTTCTCACTGACAACCTATGTAAGAGGCATTCTTCTCACTTACCACCAAGGTTGGGAAATTTTTACCCTGACCACCAATGTAAGGGTGGCATTCTTTCCACTGACCACCAAAGTTAGGGGCATTTTCACACTGACCATAAATGTTAGGGGCATTCTTCTCACTGACAACCTAACAATAATGGTTAGTGGAAAATGCCACTAACATTGGTGGTCAGTGGGAAGAATGCCCCCCTTACATTGGTGGTCAAGAGAAAAAATGCCCTGAGGGGTGTGCTTACTTTCTTCTTCGTGATTCCCTTTTCTTTGGTTTCCTACTTGTATTATCCCTCTTATTCTTTTCTTTCTTCAGTCTTTCTTCTTTATCTCTTACTTTTGGTCATTTACTACCAGATGCCAGTGTGCGAAGTCTGTCAATCACTCCCTGGTCACATTTTTGGGAGGTCCTGGACTTTTTTTTTTATATACGAACATAGGTATAGCTCAGGTATTGCATAATATTTATTATATGATAGTTACTAAAATACTGCTTGCTTATCATACTTCTAGGCTTGAACATTGGGAATTACATGGCTCATTAAAATTGGCGTCCTTTTTTCCCCACAAATAGAGCTTTCTTTTGGTGGTATTTGATCACCTCTGCGTTTTTAATTTTTTGCGCTATAAACAAAAATAGAGCGACAATTTTGAAAAAAATTCAATATTTTTAACTTTTTGCTATAATAAATATCCCCCCAAAAAAATATAAAAAAAATGTTTTTTCCTCAGTTTAGGCCGATACGTATTCTTCTACATTTTTTGGTAAAACAAATCGCAATAAGAGTTTATCGGTTGGTTTGCGCACAATTTATAGCGTTTACAAAATAGGGGATAGTTTTATTGCATTTTTATAAAAAAAACATTTTTTACTACTAATGGCGGCGATCAGCGATTTTTATTGTGACTGCGACATTATGGCGGACACTTCAGACACTTTTGACACAATTTTGGGACCATTGTCATTTTCACAGCAAAAAATGCATTTAAAATGCATTGTTTATTGTGAAAATGACAGTTGCAGTTTTGGAGTTAACCACAGGGGGCGCTGATGGGGTTATGCGTTCCCTGAAGTGTGTTTACAACTGTAGGGGGGTGTGGCTGTAGGTGTGACGTCATCGATTGTGTCCCCCTATAAAAGGGATGACACGATCGATGCTGCCACCACAGTGAAGAACGGGGAAGCCGTGTTTACATACGGCTCTCCCGTTCTTCAGCTCCGGAGACCGATCGCGGGTCTCCAGTGGCGATCGGGTCCGGCAGTCCCGGTCACGGAGCTTCGGACTGGGTCCCGGGAGCGCGCCACGGGCGTGCGCCCGCGACCCACGGCTGGGTACTAGTACAGTACGTACCTGTGCCCAGCCGTGCCATTCTGCCAACGTATATGTGCAGGAGGCGGTCCTTAAGTGGTTAAGCTAGTGCATTGTTGCTTCACTTACCTTTTCCTTCGATTTCTCTTCTAAATGTTTTTTTTCTTTGTTTGAATTTCTCACTTCCTGTTTCTACTCAGTAAGCTTTCCACCATCATCTGAGCAGTGGAAAGTCTAGAACAGAAAGTTTAGAACAGCTTACTGAACACCTTAGGAACAGGAAGTGAGAAATTCAGACAAAAAAAACAAACATTTAGAGAAAAAATTCCCTGACATTGGTGGCCAGTGTGAAGAATGCCCCCAAACAATAATGGTTAGTGGAAAATTCCCCATATAATGATGATCAATGGGAAAATGCCCCTTAAATTGGTGATCAGCGAGAAGAATATCACTCTTACATCGGTGGTCAGTGGGAGGAGGGCTCCCTACATTGGAGATCAGTGGAAATAATGTTTCTTACCATGGTAGTCAGAATGCCCCGGCAATTAAAGAGAGCTTAAAGGGTAAAGGTAGAAAAACAATTCCCTAAATAGCTTTCTTTACCTTAGGCCGCGTACACACAGTCGTTCCAAACTGATGAGAATGGTCTGACGGGCCATTTCCATCGGTTCACCGCTGAAGTGGCCTGATGGTCTGATGTGCGTACACACCATATTTCCAAAAACCGATCGGGTCAGAATGCGGTGACGTCAAACACACGACGTGCTGAATAAAACTAAGTTCAATGCTTCCAAGCATGCGTCGACTTGATTCTGAGCATGCGCGGGTTTTAAACCGATGCTTTCTGTACTAACCATCGCTTTGGACCGATCGGGCAGCGGTCCATCGGTTCGATTTTGAAGCATGTTTTAAAATTTTGGACCGAAGGAAAACAGACCGATGGGCTATACACACGGTCGGTTTGGACCGATGAAACTGAACCTCGGTCCATTCTCATCGGTTTTGTCCGACCGTGTGTACGGGGCCTTAGTGCAGTCCTCCTTCACTTACCTCATCCCTGGTGCGGAGAAAGCCTCTTAAGGGCCGAGCAGGAGTGTCAGGACGCCCACTAACACACAGCTCCTTTCTCTATCTGCAAAGTAGAGAGTGTCCTGACCCTCCTGCTCGCCCCCTCCCCCTCAAGAGGCTTTTTCCACACCAGGGAGAAAGCCTTGCATTAGTGTGTATAGTTTTAGACAGAAGAACAGGAAGTGAGGATTTCTCAGAAGAAATAAGGACATTTAAAAGCAAAATGGAAGGATGAGGTAAGTGAAGGAGGACTGCACTAAGGTAAAGGAAGCTATTTAGGGGGGGGGGGAAATGACCTTTACAACCCCTTTAAACAAAATTGTATCATGCTGCTGGCCCTGGAATTATGCAGGCACCATCAGATGGGAAGTCAATCAGCTACAGCTCTAGAAACCCCCATCAATATCTCAAAGAAGCCTGATTGAGAATAACTTTTCTAGTAGTGGCTGGCAACATGTATTTATTACAATGCATGTGTAAGTTAAAGCTTTCCATTCTCACTGACTTTGCCTAATAAGGGACCATAACAGAGCCAAATTCAATTTAGCCTGGAAATTTAATGGTATAGCAAAATGTAATGCATTCAGTGTTGGCATCTCTGGTAAGAAAACATAAATTACTTAAATAACAATTTACTTGTGTTGGTTTCAGGTTGCGATATAACATGGCTGTTGGTATGTCAGTGTTCATGCAACAATATAAATATCTGCTAGGTTTCCCTGCAGTGGTTGCACATGGGGGCTGTGCTCAGGGGCGGATTGACCATTGTGACACTCGGGCACTGCCCGAGGGCCCCATGCCACTAGGGCCCCATCAGGGTTGCAAAGCTAAGTAAAACCAGGGTCAGTATGTAAAAATCTGTGTTTTTTTTTTACATCTGTCCCTGATATGTCTCAAAACGACATGCTTTTGATGTAAAATTCCTCAGATTTTAGCTGTCCCGCCTCTGCACTGCCTCCTGGCGTGGTGGCTATCTGTAAGCCCGGGGGCCCCATAATCTTCTATTGCCCGGGGGCCCCATGAGTTGTCAGTCTGCCCCTGGCTGTGCTATTATACTATATCCTTGGTCCAAATCCCACAGGCCTAATACAGACTATGGCCCAGATTCACAGAGACTTACGCCGACGTATCAGTAGATACGCCGTCGTAAGTCTGAAAATGCGCCGTCGTATCTATGCGCTCATTCTTAAAATGAGCTACGCCTGAATGTTGCCAAGATACGACCGACGTAAGTCTCCTACGCCGTCGTATCTTGGGTGCATATTTACGCTGGCCGCTAGGGGCGCTTCCGCTGATTTACGCGTCAAATATGTAAATGAGCTAGATACGCCGATTCACGAACGTACGTCCGTCGCAGTAAGCAACGCCGTTTACGTAAGACATAAAGATAAAACACCTCTATAAGTGGCGCAGCCCATGCAAGGTATGGACGTCGGAACTGCCGTCAGCTTTTACGTTGTTTACGTAAGTCGTACGTGAATGGGGCTGGGCGTAAGTTAGGTTCACGTCGTACGCATTGAGCCGTCGTATCGTAGGGAGTATTTGCGACGTGATTCTGAGCATGCGCGCGCCTGCGCCGTACCAACGGCCCTTCATTTACATGGGGTCATGGTTAATTTACATGTAGTACGCCCACTACCTGCCTAATTTGAATTAGGCGGGCTTACGCCGGCCCATTTTCGCTACGCCGACGTAACTTTGGGAGCAAGTGCTTTGTGAATACAGCTCTTTCTCTCAGAGTTACGCCGGCGTAGCGCATATGAGATGCGATACGCCGTAACATAGAAGCGCCGCTCTACCTGAATCCGGCTATATGTGGTCACTGGTCAACTGCCTTTTGAGCAGCCTGGCACAGAAGTGTAGACAGATGCTAGAGTGGCTACGGTTGGTTCATTACACTGTAATCTCCCCTTGGGGCACAGATTGGAGCCAATGGCTGGTTGTTCTATGAAAAGTATGTTGTCATACAAAAATAATAATGAAGTAACATGGTTGTTTACTACAACTATTTTTGTGCAAATTGTTCTCTCTCATTCATATATATATATATATATATATATATATATATATATATATATATATATATGAAAACCAGTCACATCTGATAGCACCAGCCGGGCATTGCCCTATGACTAACCATTGACTAAACAGACTAAAATCTTTGTCCGCCTCCCTGTAGTTCTCTCAGCTGACATCACATTCATGGTCAACTTGGAGCTTCTCTGATGAACATGTAAAATAAATTTTGCAAAAATAAATACATTTTATTTTCTACTATAAAGCCGCGTACACACAAACATTTTTCATGTCATGGGAAAAACAATGTTTTTCTCTACGTGATTCTTGTCAAGCCTGCCTTGCATACACACGATCGTGAAAAAATAAATGCTCGAGCAAAGCGCGGTGATGTACAACACGTACGATGGCACTATAAAGGGGAAGTTTCATTCGTATAGCGCCACCCTTTGGGCTGCTTTTTCTGATTTCATGTTTGGTGAGAGACGATTCGCGCTTTTCAGTCTTCGTGCTTTTCTGTCTGTTACAGCTTGATGAATGTGCTATCTCCATTACGAACGCTAGTTTTACCAGAATGAGTGCTCTGTCTCATAACTTGCTTCTGAGCATGCGCGTTTTTTTCCCTTCGCTAAAGCCTACACACGGCCATTTTTCACGACGTGAAAAATTACGATGTGAAAAACGACGAGAAAAATTAGAGCATGTTCTAAATTTTTAATGGCCATTTTTTCACGACAAGAAAAATGCTCTGGAGCCTACACACGGTCGTTTTTAGTGACCAATTTAAAAAATTGAATTTTTCTCGTCATGAAAAACGGTCGTGTGTACGCGGCATTAGACATATTTAATAAAAAATGTAAATCATTAAATTTCTTCATGAATTCATGAATGTCTCTGGTAAAAAGAAAAAATCCCAATCAGTGTATATTATTTGGTTTGCGTGAAAGTTATAGCATCTAGTATAGATACTGGATTTTTTTTTTATACTAGTAATGGTGGTGATTAGTTACATAGTAGATGAGGTTGAAAAAAGACACAAATCCAACCTATGTGTGTGATTATATGTCAGTATTACATTGTATATCCCTGTCCTGTATGTTGTGATTGTTCAGGTGCTTATCTAATATTTTCTTGAAACCATTGATGCCCCCCGCTAAGACCACCACCTGTGAAAGGGAATTCCACATCTTTGCCACTCTTACAGTAACAAACCCTCTATGCCAGGCATGTCCAAAGTCAGGCCCGGGGGCCAAATGCGGCCCCCCTGTTGATTTAATATGGCCCCCTGGGGATTTGGATATATATATATTGTTTGTGGCCCCCAGGGCCACAAAAGATATATATATATATATTGTATTTATTGGCGCTGCCTTGGAGGGGACAGGGAGGGGGCAGGACGAACGCCATCAGATTACATGAAGAGAATCTCCTGTTTACTGAGCAGCATCTCTATTGGAAGTCCCATCTCCTGGGATGCCATTGGATGACTCATAGGAGGCAGGACTTTGTATTTAGGAGGCCACAGGGTAAACAAGACATTCTCCTGTTTGTAATCTGTCGGTACTCGTCCGAGGCTGCAGATGGGCATCGTTCAGGCTGCACTGATGGCAATGGTAAGGCTGCATTTATGGCACATGTGAGGCTGCATTGGTTGCAATGGTGAGGTTGCAATAGTAAGGCTGCATTGGTTGCAATGGTAAGGCTGCATTCATGGCAATTCTAAGGCAATGGCAATGGTGAGGCTGCATTCATGGCAATGGTGAGGCTGCATTCATGGCAATGGTGAGGCTGCATTCATGGCAATGGTAAGCCTGTGCGTGTTATACGCCGATAAATACGGTATATCCAAATAACACGCCCAAGCTCATCCTTAGTCCTAAGCAGCGCTCTGGGATTCGTTGGGGCCACAAATAAAAAATATATACAGTATATCCAAATACTACGCCCAAGCTCACAGCCACAAAGGCAAGAGAATTCTTGTTGGGCCATGTATTAGTGCTTAGACGAACACATTTAGACAGAATTTTAATGGTTCAAAGAATGTCAGGCAAAATAGTCGGCCCTCACGCATGTTCACTTAATCAAATCTGGCCCTCTTTGAAAAAAGTTTGGACACCCCTGCTCTATGCAGTTTAAGGTTAAACCTATTTTCTTCTGAGTGGCAACATGTCTTGTTAAACTCCCTTCCACGAAAAAGTTGTATTCCTTTTGTGGGGTCACCAGTATGGTATTTGTAAATTGAAATCATATCCCCTCTCAAATGCATGCCAATATTCTGTTTGCTCTGTTAGCAGCAGCTTGGCATTGCATGCCATTGCTGAGCCTATCATCTACCAGGTACTTTTCCATCAGATTCCCCCAGAGGTTCTCCCCCCAGTGTATAGATTGCATTCGTATTTTTGCCACCCAAATGCATTATTTTACATTTTTATACATTGAACCTAATTTGCCATGTAGTTGCCCACTCCATTAATTTGTTTAGATCTTCTTGCAAGGTTTCCACATCCTGCGGAGAAGTTATTGCCTTGCTTAGCTTAGTATCATCCGCAAATTCAGAGATTGCACTGTTTACCCCATCATCCAGGTCGTTTATGAACAAATTAACCACTTGGGATCCGCCTGCCGTCAATTGACGGCTACAGTGCGGATCCCAATTTCCAAACTGCCGTCAATTGACGGCCGCCCCTTAGGGCGGTCCCCGCGCGCGCTCCAGAGCGCGCTGCGGGGAAAATCTGTGTTGGCCGTGTCCCTCGGACACAGCCAATTACAGATCGCCGCGAACGGCCAATCAGAGTGGCCGTTCGCGAGGCGATCTGTGCGGCCAATGAGAGAGGATCTCATATGTAAACATATGAGATCATCTCTCATTGCCGTTTTACACAGAGACAGCGGTGCTGTCTCTGGAGAGGAGACGGATCTGTGTCTCTTGTACATAGAGACACAGATCGGTCACCCCCCCAGTCACCCCCCCCTCCCCCACAGTTAGAACACTAAGCAGGGATACATTTAACCCCTTCCTCACCCCCTAGTGTTAACCCCTTCAATGCCAGTCACATTTATACTGTAATTAGTGCATATTTATAGCACTGATCGCAGTATAAATGTGAATGGCGCCAAAAATGTGTCCGATGTGTCCGCCATAACGTCGCAGTCCCATTAAAAATCGCAGATCGCCGCCATTTCTAGTAAAAAAAAATAATTAAAAAATAATAATTCTGTCCCCTATTTTGTAAGCGCTATAACTTTTGCGCAAACCAGTCGCTTATTGCGATTTTTTTTTTTTTTTTACCAAAAATATGTAGAAGAATACGTGTCGGCCTAAACTGAGAAAAAAAATGTTTTTTTTTTTTTAAATTGGGATATTTATTATAGCAAGAAGTAAAAAATATTGTATTTTTTTCAAAATTGTCTCACTTTTTTGTTTATAGCGCAAAAAATAAAAACCGCACAGGCGATCAAATACCACCAAAAGAAAGCTCTACTTGTGGGGAAAAAAGGACGTCAATTTTGTTTGGGAGCCACGTCGCACGACCGCGCAATTGTTAGTTAAAGCGATGCAGTGCCGAAAGCTGAAATTTCACCTGGGCAGGAGGGGGGTATATGTGCCCAGTAAGCAAGTGGTTAAACAGGACTGGTCCCAGCACAGAACCCTGGGGGACCCCACTACCCACCCCTGACCATTCCGATTACTCCCCGTTTATCACCAGCCTCCGAACTTGCCCTTGTAGAAAGTTTTCAATCCATGTACTCACCCTATGGTGCATGCCAACGGACCTTACTTTATACAGTAAAAGTTTATGGGGAACTGTGGCAAATGCTTTTGCAAAATCCAGATACACCACATCTACAGATCTTCCTTTATCTAGATGGCAACTCACCTCCTCATAGAAGGTTAATACGTTGGTTTGGCAAGAATGATTCTTCATGAATCCATGCTGATTACTACTACTGATACCGTTCTCAAAAAATCTTGTATATAGTTTCTTATCATCCCCTCCAAGACCTTACATACTATTGATGTTAGGCTAACTGGTCTGTAATTCCCAGGAATGTATTTTGGCCCATTTTTTAATATTGGTGCTACATTGGCTTTTCTCCAATCAGCTGGTACCATTCCAGTCAGTAGACTGTCAGTAAAAATTAGGAACAATGGTCCCGTGATCAGTGACTTATAATGGGACTGTGATATTATGGCAATCTGACAATCTGGCACTGGCTGAAGGGTAAACTAACTGACTAACTGATATCAATAGTGACACTAATACAGTGATCAGTGCTAATACTTTACACTGTCACTGTACTAATGACACTGGCTGGGAAGGAATTAGCATCTAAAGGCGATCAAGGGGTTAAATGTGTGCCTAACAAGGTTTACTGTGTGTGTTATTCTGCTTTTACTAAGTGATCTTGCTGTTTTTTTTCACTGCCTTACAGGGAATAAAAAACAGCAAGATCACCTGTCAGTGTTCTGAGCTCTGTGTTGTTTACAACACAGAACTCCCTTCCCTGAATGACAGTGACGATCAGTGGGTCCCAGCAATTAATCATTGGCTGGCACCCGCTGATCAGCTTGCGCTGTAACCAGGGGCGTACCAATAGCGGTGCGGGGGGGCGGACCGCCCCAGGTACCACACATTGGGGGGTATCAGTGGCCGAGTTACTTCGCTATATGGGGTGCGCTCCGCACCCGAGTCGGGTCACACTGTCCAATCATCCCAAGGGCATCCCTGCTGGCTCTGGCTGCTCCATTTTACTTTAGGTGTTTTTTAGAACACCCCCATCGCCGCGGCCGCAATGGACTAGTCCAGATCGTCCACTCATTCATTGACTGAATTCCCTCCTGATAGCTCCGCCTCCACCCACCACTGCGGCCTCAGCCTGTGTCTGTCATCTCTCTCCGCTGGGGCGGCTCAGCTGCTGCTATCACACACAGAGACACAGGCAGGATCAGGGATCTAATCCGGACCTCCCAAGTTACTCCCTAGCAGAGGCAGAGTCTGAGAGCCTGAGGCACAACAGTGGTGAGGGGGGGGGGGGGGTTGTAAGAAGAAAAGCCTGGAGGAGTGTGTGTGTCTGTCTGCTCTGCCACCATGTGCTGACCTGATTTGAGGGGGGGGGGGGGATTGCTGTGTCCACCACCCCCTGCCATGTGTACTAGCACTGTATGTAGCTGACCTGATTTGGGGGGGGGGGGGGGGTGATTACTGTTTCTGCCACCCCCTGCCATGTGTACTAGCACTGTATGTAGCTGACCTGATTGGGGGGGGGGGTGATTACTGTTTCTGCCACCCCCTGCCATGTGTACTAGCACTGTATGTAGCTGACCTGATTGGGGGGGGGGTGATTACTGTTTCTGCCACCCCCTGCCATGTGTACTAGCACTGTATGTAGCTGACCTGATTGGGGGGGGGGGTGATTACTGTTTCTGCCACCCCCTGCCATGTGTACTAGCACTGTATGTAGCTGACCTGATTGGGGGGGGGGGGTGATTACTGTTTCTGCCACCCCCTGCCATGTGTACTAGCACTGTATGTAGCTGACCTGATTTGGGGGGGTGGGGGTGATTACTGTGTCTGCCACCCCCTGCCATGTGTACTAGCACTGTATGTAGCTGACCTGATTGGGGGGGGGTGATTACTGTTTCTGCCACCCCCTGCCATGTGTACTAGCACTGTATGTAGCTGACCTGATTGGGGGGGTGGGGGTGATTACTGTGTCCGCCACCCCCTGCCATGTGTACTAGCACTGTATGTAGCTGACCTGATTGGGGGGGGGGGGTGATTACTGTTTCTGCCACCCCCTGCCATGTGTACTAGCACTGTATGCAGCTGACCTGATTGGGGGGGGGGGGGTGATTACTGTTTCTGCCACCCCCTGCCATGTGTACTAGCACTGTATGCAGCTGACCTGATTGGGGGGGGGGGGGTGATTACTGTTTCTGCCACCCCCTGCCATGTGTACTAGCACTGTATGTAGCTGACCTGATTTGAGGGGGGGGGGGTGATTACTGTTTCTGCCACCCCCTGCCATGTGTACTAGCACTGTATGTAGCTGACCTGATTGGGGGGGGGGGTGATTACTGTTTCTGCCACCCCCTGCCATGTGTACTAGCACTGTATGTAGCTGACCTGATTGGGGGGGGGGGTGATTACTGTTTCTGCCACCCCCTGCCATGTGTACTAGCACTGTATGTAGCTGACCTGATTTGGGGGGGTGGGGGTGATTACTGTGTCTGCCACCCCCTGCCATGTGTACTAGCACTGTATGTAGCTGACCTGATTGGGGGGGGGGGGTGATTACTGTTTCTGCCACCCCCTGCCATGTGTACTAGCACTGTATGCAGCTGACCTGATTTGGGGGGGGGGGGTGATTACTGTTTCTGCCACCCCCTGCCATGTGTACTAGCACTGTATGCAGCTGACCTGATTTGGGGGGGGGGGGGTTGGGGTGGGGGTGATTACTGTGTCTGCCACCCCCTGCCATGTGTACTAGCACTGTATGCAGCTGACCTGATTTGGGGGGGGGGGGGGTTGGGGTGGGGGTGATTACTGTGTCTGCCACCCCCTGCCATGTGTACTAGCACTGTATGTAGCTGACCTGATTGGGGGGGTGGGGGTGATTACTGTGTCCGCCACCCCCTGCCATGTGTATAGTGTAACACTGTAGCTGACCTGATTGGGAGGGTTGCAGAATGTAGGCATGTGCGACTTAGTGTGCAGAATTTAGACACATGCGACTTACAGTGTGCAGAATTTAGACACGTGCGATTTACAGTGTGCAAAATGTAGACATGTGCGATTTAGTGTGCAAAATGTAGACACGTGCGACTTAGTGTGCAGAATGTAGACATGTGCGATTTACAGTGTGCAGAATGTAGACATGTATTATCTGTTCAGTAAATGTTATAAATAATTGAAATAGGTTTAAGTAAGTTAATAACTTATTTTCCAATGTTTTTTTCAGGGTTTTTTCAGGTAAACGTTGGGGGGGGGGGGGTGCCAGATGTAGGATCCGCCCCGGGTGCCAAATGCTCTAGGTACGCCCCTGGCTGTAACAAATCACAGAACAGCTGTACCTGTACCCACAGGTGCTAACCACATATCAGATACACGATCTAGCACAGGGCAGCCACCCTGCCGCAGTATATCTGCGTGAGGCAATCAGCAAATGGTTAATAAACCCTGCTCGTTCTGACTTTCGAGAACAGAACTGTTATGTTGTAGACACAAGGAAAGTGGAAAGGTTTGACTTGTTTGGCAAAAGACAACTGGGTGGGTTGATACCACTCCATTCACAAAAATGCTGTGTATTGTCAGCCCACAACAGGATTTAGGAGCTGAATGTGTTTTTAGCACATCAGCAGGTTTTTTTTTTTTAGGATAAAGCATGGGGAAATGTGCATATTTTGCAGTGATGTAATCAGTGGCGTTGCTAGGGGTGGCTATTGGGGCCACGGGTCTGGGGCCCATAGCCCAGAGTCTCTTACCGGGTGGGTGCATTCCCTGCAATTAGCAGGTATGTCCCGGTCTGGAATGCAGGGGACAGGGGTGAACTGAGCCGCGGTAGCGTTGGCTCCGGCTTCACCTGGTTCTACTCTTGGCCACTGGTTGCTAGAGCCGCCTAGCATCTAGCAACCAGTGACGTCATGGCCTCAACTCCCTCCCTGCCCAGCATTTAAAGCAGATCAGGATTCCACTTGCTCTTCCTCCACGCTAGTGCTCATGGGGACTAAAAAGTCCCCTTGTCATGGTCCTGAGCTGGATCGCCCTGCCGCTGGTCCGATGGCGGTGGGGTGCAGGGTAGCGGCATATTCAAACATGGAGAGGGTGGCCTGGGCAGCCGGAAAGAGCCCGGGAGGGAGGGAGAGAACACGAGGCCTCACTGCCACCCTGAGCAGCATCCCCAGTGCCTCCCAGAGCCTGCACTTCTTCTCCAACCTCCTCTCCTAGCTGTGACCGTCAGGACTGGAACAGAAAGAAAACAGGTTGACCGAGGACAGGCGGGAGGTAGGTGGATCACACACGCCTACCCATACAGACAGGGGCTGGGACAGTAGGGACTGCAGGCAGGGCTAGGGGGTCTCTCTTTCCCACCCCCCTCTCTCTATCACCCCCTCTCATCCACCCCCCATCTCTCACCCTACCTTGCCCCCCCCTCACCCACCCCCTGTCTCTCTTTCACCCTGATGTAAGGAAGGGGCTCTCTGGGGACCCTGATGTATGGGGAGGTTCTCTGGGGACCCTGATGTAAAGGGAGGCTCTGTGGGGACCCAGATGTAAGGGGGGCTCTCTGGGGACTCTGATGTATGGGGAGGCTCTCTGGGGACCCTGATGTAAGGAAGGGGCTCTCTGGAGACCCTGATGTATGGGGAGGCTATCTGGGGACCCTGATGTAAGGAAGGGGCTCTTTGGGGACCCTGATGTATGGGGGTCTCTTTGGGGACCCAGATGTAAGTGGGCTCTCTGGGGACCCAGATGTAAGGGAGGCTCTCTGGGGACCCTGATGTAAGGGAGGCTCTCTGGGGACCCTGATGAAAGGGAGGCTCTCTGGGGACCCTGATGTATGGGGAGGCTCTCTGGAGACCCTGATGTAAGGAAGGCTCTCTGGGGGCCCTGATGAAAGGAAGGGGCTCTATGTAGACCCTGATGTATGGAGAGGCTCTCTGAGAACCCTGATGTAAGGGAGGCTCTCTGGGGACCCTGATGTATGGGGAGGGCCTCTGGGGACCCTGATGTAAGGAAGGCTCTCTGGGGACCCTGATGTAAGATAGGGGCTCTATGTAAACCCTGATGTATGGGGCTGGCTCTCTGGGAACCCCCCTCTCTCTATCACCCCCTCTCATCCACCCCCCTCTCTCACCCTACCTCGCCCCCTCTCACCCACCCCTCTCTCTCTTTCACCCTGATGTAAGGAAGGGGCTCTCTGGGGACCCTGATGTATGGGGAGGTTCTCTGGGGACCCTGATGTATGGGGAGGCTCTGTGGGGACCCTGATGTAAGGGAGGCTCTCTGGGGACTCTGATGTATGGGGAGGCTCTCTGGGGACCCTGATGTAAGGAAGGGGCTCTCTGGAGACCCTGATGTATGGGGAGGCTCTCTGGGGACCCTGATGTAAGGAAGGGGCTCTTTGGGGACCCTGATGTATGGGGGGCTCTTTGGGGACCCAGATGTAAGGGAGGCTCTCTGGGGACCCTGATGTAAGGGAGGCTCTCTGGGGACCCTGATGTAAGGAAGGCTCTCTGGGGGCCCTGATGTAAGGAAGGGGCTCTATGTAGACCCTGATGTATGGAGAGGCTCTCTGAGAACCTTGATGTAAGGGAGGCTCTCTGGGGACCCTGATGTATGGGGAGGCTCTGTGGGGACCCTGATGTAAGGAAGGCTCTCTGGGGACCCTGATGTAAGATAGGGACTCTATGTAAACCCTGATGTATGGTGCTAGCTCTCTGGGAACCCTGATGTAAGGGGAAGCTCTCTGGGGACTCTAATGTAAGGGGGGCTCTCTGGGGATCCTGATGTAAGGAAGGCTCTCTGGGGACCCTGATGTAAGGAAGGGGCTCTATGTAGACCCTGATGTATGGGGAGGCTCTTTGGGGACCCTGATGTAAGAGGAAGCTCTCTGGGGACCCTGATTTAAGGGGGGCTCTCTGGGGACCCTGAAGAAAAGGGGGGCTCTCTGTGGACACTGATGTAGAGGGGCTCTCTGTAAACCCTGATGTATGGGAAGGCTCTCTGGGGACCCTGATGTAAGGAAGGGGCTCTCTGTGAACCCTGATATAAGGAAGGGGCTCTCTGGGGAGTCTGATGTTACGGGGGATTCGCACTCAGATATGCAACAATATTTTTATATATATACTGTATAAATATATATATACACACACACACACACACACATGTATATTATATACATGTGTATGCCCACCCAAGCATATGACCTTCTCTTTCTTTACTTCACTGCTATGGGCTCTAGCCCCAGATCTTGAAATATGAGCTCAGTTTTGGATAGATTGAGTCTGAGAAAGTGTTGTGACATCCATACTGATATGTCGGTTAGTAAATTTGTTATGCGTGAAGAGACTAATGGGGGGGGGAGCGGAAGGGTAGATAGAAAGATAGATTTGTCAGTGTTCAGAATAGAAATGGTATTAAAAGCCTTGGGAGGCATATGTCCTTTTACTTTACCTTGACACACACTGTAAGCTTGCATGTCTACATGAAACATGTTATCGCAATAAAAGGCTGCCACTCTCTTGATCATGTGTTTTGTGTAGTTTTTATACAAATCTGGGTGGTTTATACGCTCATTAGGACAACATGATCTTTCATGAGTTTGAAGGTACAGTGCCTTGAAAAAGTATTCATACCCCTTGAAATTTGACTCATTTTGTCATGTTACAACCAATTATGTAAATGTATTTTATTGGGATTTTATGTGACGGACCAACACAAAGTGGCACATAATTGTGAAGTGGAAGGAAAATGATAAATGTTTTTTATTTATTTTTTACAAATAAATATCTGAAAAGTGTGATGGATTGAATAGTTCTCCGTGAGATGTCCAAAGCTTGGGACATTTTTTTTATAACCTAACCCTGCTTTAAACTTCTCCACAATGTTATCCCTGACCTGTCTGGTGTGTTCCTTGGCCTTTATGATGCTGTTTATTCACTACGGTTCTCTAACAAACCTCTGAGGGCTATACTGCGATTAAATAACACAGGTGCACTTTATTTACTATACTCTATTAGGTGACTTCTGAAGGCAATTGGTTGCAGTAGATTTTAGTTAGAGGTATCAGAGTAAAGGCGGCTGAATACAAATGCATGCCCCACTTTTCAGATATTTATTTGTAAAACATTGTGAAAACCATTTATCATTTTTGTTCCACTTCACAATTATGTGCCACTTTGTGTTGGTCAATCACATAAAATCCAAATAAAATACATTTACATAATTGGCTGTAACATGACAAAATGTGGAAAATTTCAAGGGGTATGAATACTTTTTCAAGGCACTGTACCTAATCAAATGATCAACCTTTAAAATGCTTTACAAATGTGCCTTCCACTTTGCTTGCTTTGAGAATCAAAACATACAGAAAACTTTGCAAAACACAACTATTAATTATCTGCATACTATACATTCTTCATATAGAGAGTGAAATAGGTGTGTTCTCTGTGATGCATGCCGATAATTAATATACAAAACAAATGAACACTTACTCACATTCTGATTATGAGCAGCTATTAAGATATCACATTGACCACAATTTCACAATACAAAAGAAGTTGCACTGTGCAGTATCCACACGGTAATCATATCACATACTAAGTCTGACACAGACTAAGCCCCTTATAAAATCAAAAGGTCCAGATTTGTGCTCTCTACAGCCACCTTAGAAGTTAGTTGCGTCATATTTCATTTTTATAGCTTAAAGATCTGTTTTAAAAACATTTAAAGTATAACTAAAGGAATTTTTTTTTAGCTCTTGGATAGAGTGGAGAGGGATTAGAACACCTGTCAAGTTTTTATTGCTGGCAGTGCCCCCGTTAGGCCCCGTACAGACGAGCGGACAGTCCGATGAAAACGGTCCGCCGGACCGTTTTCATCGGACATGTCCGCTGGGAGATTTCGGTCTGATGGCTGTACACACCATCAAACCGAAATCCGCGCGGACGTAGACGACACCGACGTTCTCTATCGCGCGAGTTCAATGCTTCCACGCATGCGTCGAATCAATTCGACGCATGCGCAGGATTTCTGTCCGCTAGTTAGACGTACTAACCAGCAGACATGTCCGCCGGACAGCTTCCCAGCAGGCATGTTTCTTAGCATGCTAAGAAACATTTGTCCGCTGGAAATCTGTCGGCTAGCCTGTACACACGATCGGATCTGTCCGCTGACACTGGTCGGCGGACCAGTTTCAGCGGACATGTCCGGTCGTGTGTACGAGGCCTTACAGATATTTGCCCTCTTTAGTTGTCCTGTTAACTGTTATCACTGAGAGTGCAGATGAAAGTGTTTCCACCAGAACTGGAATAGGGGGAGAAATCATCCAATGGGGCAGAGGTGTAGCTTGAAGCTTGTGGGCCCCGATGCAAAAGTTGACCTGGCCCCTGGGCTGTTCTCACCCTGTGCTCCTCTCCATTCAGGAAATGTCTCACAGCTTGTCCCCAGCCAATGAGAATGGAGGGGTGTGGATTGTGGAAGCCCAGTACTGGAGCGTGGCTGTGGGGTCCTTAGGCAGATCGAAGCTGGACTTTGTTGAGGATATGATAATAAGACAGGGAGGCTGCAGGGGCCCCCTGGCGCTAGGGGTGGGGTTGCAATTGTGACCCCTGCAACCCCTTATGCTACGCCCATGCAATGGGGACACTAGTTTTTTAGACAACCAGGGGATTCCCTCACTTCGGATGAATTTCCTCTCACTTCCAATGGGGACACTAGTTCTTTAGACAACCAGGGGATTCCTCTCACTTTCAGATATGGCATAGGAAGGGAAGGAAAGTCTACTCACAGGTGGCAAAAAAAAAACTGACAGGGGTTATAACCCTCCTATGCAATATGAAAAAAAAAGTTTTGCATTTAGTTCTACTTTAACCACTTGCAATTTCTAAGAGGGCTTCATATGACATCCACCCGCTGTGGAGTGTGGGCGCCGCGCTCTGTGATCGCTGTGTCCTCCAGACACAGCTGATCACAAATCGGGCTAGAGAGCCAATCAGCAGCTCTTTACCACATAATCAGCTGTGTCCAATCACAGCTGATCAAGATGTAAACACAAGATGGTTATCAGCATTAATTTCCTCACGCTGTGAGCGCGAGGAGACGAGAGCTGAAAACCGACTTGTGTGAAAGTGACATCTACTAATCAGGGCACTGATTATCAAATGCAGTCCCAACAGTGCTCACCAGTGCTGCCTATCAATGCCCATCAGTGGTGCTGATCGGTGCCGGCCATCAGTGCTCACTAGTGCCGCCTCATCAGGGCCGCCTACCAGTGCCCATCAGTAGTGCCGATCAGTGCCGATCATCAGTGCTCACTAGTGCCGTCTATCAGTGCAGCCTACCAGTGCCCATCAGTGGTGCCGACCATCACTGCTCACTAGTGCCACCTTATCAGCACACATCAGTGAAGGAGAAAAATTACCATACCTATTTGCTAAATTTTATAACATACTATGAAAAACAAATTTTTTCATTTATTTTGCAACAAAAAAAAACCCAGGAGGTGATAAAATACCATTAAAAGAAAGTTCTATTTGTGTGAAAAAAATTCTAAAAATGTCACATGGGTACAGTGTAGCATGACTGCGCAATTGTAATTCAAAGTGTGACACCTGTGACGCTGAAAAACTGAAAATTGGCCTGGGCAGGAAAGGGGTAAAAGTGCCCAGTAGGCAAGTGGTTAAAAGAGAAAAAGTTTGAATAACCGAAACATTGAGTAGTGAAGAAATATATTAAAACATTTATCTACCAGAAGCCAATCAAAATAGTATTTTTCCTTAACTGGCTTACGCAAACACCAAAAAACAGACTACTGTCCGCAGGGGCCCCTGAGGGCAACACAATAAGTTCCAGGAGGCCACGGGTTTTACACCATCTGCACAAGAAAAATGAAACCTGGATTATTGTTCCAAAGTTTGTTCACCTAAACATAATGGGAACTACCTTTTCCTCCAGTTCTTAATTTATTATATATACATATCAATCTGTAAATGTTAGAAGTAAAGAAGATAACATGGAATCTTATACCCAATACTGTAGTGTACTCAAAAAATGATAAGTGACATGATCTCAGAAAATTGTGATTACTGTACAGCAGGTATGTACTGCATATTGTACAACATACCGTTCTACCATCTGCAGAACACAAAGGTACAATTAGTAGCATCTTACTCACTGCATGCTCAGAGCCATTGCCTTCCAGAACAGAATTATGTGTGCTTATATAACAAATATACTGTACATATACATAGTGTTCTATTATTCCTCATCTCGTGATCCTTCTTTTCTGTATATTACAAAATCACAACAGTTGTTTAACTGCTTGCCGACCAGCCGCTGCAGTTATACTGTGGCATTTTGGCTCTGCTGTGCAAACTGCCATACTGGCACAGCGGTCTCTTTTAATGGTTATAGCAGGCGCTCCGCCGAAAACGATGCGCGTGGCCGGCGACCACGATGTCTGCCGGCCACCCGGGATCGTTTCACAGAGAGCCAGAATGGGCAGATCCCTTTTCTGTCAGGGGAGTACGGTTTGATTGTTTGTTCCTAGTGACCAGGAATAGCGATCTCTCTTCTCCTCCAGTCAGTCCACTCCCCCCCACAGTTAGAAACACCTCCCTAGGGAACACTCAACCCCTTGATCGCCCCCTAGTGTTAACCCCTTCCCTGCCAATGTCATTTATACAGCGATCAGTGGCTATTTTTAGCTCTGATCACTGTAATAATATCACTGGTCCCAAAAAAGTGTCCAATGTGTCCGCCTTAATGACGCAGTCCCTCTAAAAATCGCTACTCATCCGCCATTAGTAGTAAAAAAAAAGAATAATAATAAAAATGCCATAAATATATCCCCTATTTTGTAGACGCTATAACTTTTGCGCAAACCAATCAATATACACTCATTGCGATTTTTTTTTTACCAAAAATATGTAGAAGAATACATATTGGCCTAAACTGGTGAAGAATTTATTTATTATAGAAAAAAGTAAAAAATATATACACAGAGGATCAAACACCACCAAAAGAAAGCTCTATTTGTGGGGGGGGGGAAATTACCTCAATTTTGTTTGGGTACAACGTCGCACGACCACGCAATTTTCAGTTAAAGCGACGCAGTGCCGTATCACATAAAATGGCCTGGTCATTAAGGGGGCAAATCCTTCTGGGGGTGAAGTGGTTAAAGGAAGTGGATATCTTTAAAAAAGACATCAACATGGGGACAAGGTGCTTTGGGGTGGGGGGGCCGCCTGCCCGAAAGCACCCATGTTGAGGGCATGCCGCCTGGTATAGTTCAGGAGGGGGGGGCTCGGTCGTCCCCACCCCCTTTCCTGACCGGGCCGGTCTGCGTGCTCGGATAAGGGTCTGGTATGGATTTGGGAGGGGACCACCATGCCGTTTTTTAGGCATGGGGGTTCCCCTTGAAATCCATACCAGACCAGGGGGAACCCATGCTGTTTTTTTATTTAAAATTTGGCGTCAAGTTCCCCCTCCTGGAGGCGACTTCAAGTCGTGTTGTAAGTCGCGCTGAAGTCGCTCCAAGTCGCGTTGTGATTCATACTCAAATCGTGTTCAAGTTGCCTCCCATCGTCGCGCTGAAATGCCCCTGTGTGAATGGGCTCTAAATGTTTATAAATAAGGTGAAGCTCTGTTCAAGTGTAAATATAAAAACAAAACAAAAAAAACAAACATAAACAAAACAAAAAACATCCCAGTGAACATATGCTTTTCTTTTTTTTTTTTAAAGCCTGACTCCAGGCAAAACAAAATAAGTATTCCCATGCAGTGCGTGTTCGCACTGCACAGGTCAACTGTTTGTTTTTTTGTCTAGGGGATTGGAGAAAGCTTATACTCACCTAATCTTCTGCTCCACCTGCAAATGGTGTTCCCCCACTATCCAGTGGTTGGACTGTTCCTTACATCCTCACATTATGTATTGCAGTTTACTAATCATTGGTATGGTGGCTGCTTTAGTTTTCCTTTTTCAAGCTTATTTTGCTTTATTTTCACCTGGAAATCTTGCAAATATCACACTTCTTGTACCTGGGTGGCTACATTACTCCTCCACTGATCTATGGAGGGAGTCATAGTTGTCACTCTAGGCTGCTCTCTTGATATTGACTACAAACATGTCCGTATCGCTTCATCTCCATTACATGGAGGGCAATTGGTTACAGATGGCAGAAAGTGACAAGGGCTTTGCATTTCTGACAAGATACACATGCATTCTCTGTATTTGCTGAAAGAAAACAAAGCCACCACATCTAAGGAACGTAAACTGGCAATATATTACATTTTATTCTTCGGTTTAGTTATACTTTAAATGAGACGTTTCTACTCTTTTAGTAAATCAAACTAGAGTCACTGATGAACAAATATACGAACAACTGTAATTTTTCTGACGTTCTTTATTTGCATATTGGCTCTAGGGCAGGAAAGGACTGCAGCCTGTGGATCAGCATATCAACCAAGCAACTAACAACAAGGGTAGAATCTTTCTCTTATGAAAGGTTTACTTTAAAGGAGTTGTAAAGTCTTGAGGTTTTTCACCTTAAAGGGGTTGTAAAGGTTCGTTTTTATTTTCCAAATAGGTTCCTTTAAGCTAGTGCATTGTTGGTTCACCTACCTTTTCCTTCCATTTCCCTTCTAAAGGTTTTTTTTCTTTATCTGAATTTCTCACTTCCTGTTTCTCCTCAGTAAGCTTGCCCCCATCATCTGGCTGGGGGTTAGTCAGCCAGAACAGCTTACTGAAGTGAGAAATTCAGACAAAGAAAAAAACATTTAGAAGGGAAATCGAAGGAAAAGGTAAGTGAACCAACAATGCACTAGCTTAACCACTGCAGTACCGCACACCATCATATGACGTCCAAAAAGGGCATCTCTTATGCCGGGTGGACGTCATATGACGTCCTGTACTTTGTGCGGGGATATCTGAATAATGCCTGCACCTAGAGGCATCATTCAGATATAATTGTGTTCCGGCGGCGATCCTGCACAACATAAGAACTATCATAGTGGCGGTTCCACCGCTTGATCGTTCTTATAGACGGCGGGAGGGGACATCCCCCCCTCCCATCGCCGTCCGGTGCTTCTCCAGCTCTCCGGTGCCATCAGGGGCCCGAGAGATGATCGCCGTGTGTCGGATGGGAGGCATAGAGATGACTGGTGACCAGATGGTCACCAGTCATCTCTATGACCGTCGGAGGCCCGGGCGCAATGTGATGACGTCACGCCCGGGTACCCGTAAGTAAACAAACCGCAATTGCGGCTAGTAAGAATGAGATCTGTGAATTTTTTTTCACAATCTCATTCTTTTCAGCCTGGGGGAGAGATGTAGGGTCTTGATAACCCCACATCTCTCCTTAAAGAGGACCTGTCACACACTATTCCTATTACAAGGGATATTTACATTCCTTGTAATAGGAATAAAAGCGATCAAAAAAAATAAATGTAAAAAATAAATAAATAAGTAAAAAAAAAAGCCCCTGTCCCTGGTAGCGAACGCTCAGAAGCGAACGCACACGTAGGTCCCGCCCACGTATGTAAACGTCGTTCAAACCACACATGTGAGGTGTCGCCGCGTGCATTAGACTGTGTGCAACAATTCTAGACCTCCTCTGTAACGCTAAACTGGTAACTTGTAAAAATTTTAAAGCGTCGCCTATGGAGATTTTTAAGTAACGAAGTTTGGCGCCATTCCATGAGTGTGCGAAATTTTAAAGCATGACATGTTAGGTATCTATTTACTCAGCGTAACATCATCTTTCATATGTTACAAAAAAATTGGGCTAACTTTACTGTTTTGTTATTTTTAATAAAAAGATAAAAAGTTGCAATGACCGCCATTTTATTCCCTATGGTGTCTGCTAAAAAAACATATATAATGTTTGGGGGTTCTGAGTAATTTTCTAGCAAAAGAATGATGATTTGTACATGTAGGAGAGAAGTGCCAGAATAGGAATATGGAGTTGGGTTTTAAAGCCCTGTATTGAAGGGGTTAAAGAAACCTATTTAGAAAATAAAAAACAAACCTTTACAACCCCTTTAATGCATTCTATGCATTAAGGTGAAAAACCTTCTGTGGGGCAGCTGTCCCCCACAGCCCCCCTCCCCCTGAAATATAATTTTTTTTTTATCTGCCACTTCCTATCCCTATCTGATTTAAAACAGGTATGGTGTGTAGACAAAGAACATTTTGCAAAAGGCAATTGTTTTTATATATATATATATATATATATATATATATATATATATATATATATATATATATATATATATATATATATATATATATATATATATACACACACAGCTGTGCTCATAAGTTGACATACCCTAGCAAAATGTATGATTTCTCAGTTGATTAATAATAAATGGCTTCAGCCAAACATTAACCATTAGTGAAAGAAATGTTTTTGTGTAATCATTTATACTCACTGAAAAATGGCCAGGAAATAATAAATCCTGGCAGGGTATGTAAACTTATGAGCACAACTGTATATATATACTGTGCTCAAAAGTTGGCATTCCCTGGCAGAAATTTTGACACTTTGGCATTAATACTGAAAAAAAACTGTCTTTTATTTAAGGATAGCAATCACATGAAGCCATTTATTATCACATACTTTTTTGGATCCTTTTTTAATCATAATAACATAAATCATCCAAATTGCAAATCATATTCCTGATAAATGGAATGTTTGGCCTTGGAACAGACACAGAAGTTGGCACACACGGGTTAAAATGACAATTAAAGGTTAAATTCACATATTTGTGGTTTTTATTAGTGTTTGTGTATAAATAGTCAATGATTTTGTTTGCTTTCACATGGATGCACTAAGTAGTCTAGACACTGAGCCATGAGGAGGTAGAAAAGAACAGTCAAAAGACCTGCGTTACAAGGTAATGAAACTTTACAAAGATGGAAAAGGATATAAAAAAACAAAGCTTTGAATATGCCAGTCAGTACTGTTTAATCACTTATTAAGAAGTGGAAAATTAGGGGCTTGATACCAAGCCAAGGTCAGGTACACCAAGAAAGATTGCAGCCACAACTGGCAGGAGAATTGCTCAGGATACAAAGAAAAACCCACAGGTAACCACAGGAGAAATACAGGCTGCTCTCCAAAAACACTGTGTGGTTGTTTTTAAGGAGCACAATTCAATGATACTTGAACAAAAAAGAGCTGCATGGTTGAGCTGCCAGAAGGAAGTCTTTACTGTGCCAATGCCACAAAAAGGCCAATGAGGCATGTCAAGGTGGTGTTGGTCATATTGTAACCAGGCTTTTTTGTGGAACTTATACAGTAAAGGCTTCTTTCTGGCAACTGTTTTGTTCAAGTATGATCGTATTGTGCTCCTTCAAAACAACCACACCATCTTTTTCCAGAGCAGCCTATATTTCTCCTGAGGTTACCTGTTGGGTTCTTTGTATCCCGAACAATTCCTGTGGCAGTTGTGGCTGAAATCGTTCTTGATCTGGTATCAAGAGATCCCCAAATTTTCCACTTCTTATTAAATGATTGAACAGTACTGACTGGCATATTCAAGCCTTTGGATATCTTTTTATAGCCTTTTCCATCTTTGTAAAGTTTCATTACCTTGTTACGCAGGTCTTTTGACTGTTCTTTTCTATCCTGCTTAGTGCATCCATGTGAGAGCTAACAAACTCATTGACTATTTATACACAGACACTAATTGCGATTTAAAAAGCCACAAATGTGGGAAATTAACCTTTAATTGTCATTTTAATCTGTGTGTGTGCCACCTTCTGTGACTGTACCAAGGCCAAACATTCCAGGGTATGGAAACTTGTTATCAGGGCCATTTGGGTGATTTCTGTTATCATTATGATTTAAAAAGGATCCAAAAAACAATGTGATAATAAATGGCTTCATGCAACTGCTATCCTTTTTTTTTTTTGATAACATACTGCATTCATCTTGCCAACAATTTTCAATATTAATGCTAAAATTTCACAATTTCTGCCAGGGTATGCAAACTTTTGAGCATGACTGTGTATGTATATATATATATATATATATATATATATACACACACACACATACACACAGTATCTAACAAAAGTGAGTACACCCTTCACATTTTTGTAAATATTTAATTATATCTTTTCATATGACAACACTGAAGAAATTATACTTTGCTACAATGTAAAGTAGTGAGTGTACAGCTTGTATAACAGTATACATTTGCTGTCCCCTCAAAACAATTTAACACACAGCTATTAATGTCTAAACCGCTGGCAACAAAAGTAAGTACACCCTTAAGTGAAAATGTCCACATTGGGCCCAATGTGTCAATATTTTGTGTGGCCACCATGATTTTTTCAGCACTGCATTAAACCTATTGGGCACAGAGTTTACCAAAGCTTCACATGTTACCACTGGAGTCCTCTTCCACTCCTCCATAATGACATCACAGAGTTGGTGGATGTTAGGGAACCTGCGCTCCTCCACCTTCCATTTGAGGATGCCCCACAGACGCTAAATAGGGTTTAGGCCTGGAGACATGCTTGGCCAGTCCAGTACCTTTACCCTCAGCTTCTATAGCAAGGCAGTGGTTGTCTTGGAGGTGTGTTTGGGGTCATTATCATGTTGTAATACTGACCTGCGGCCAAATCTACAAAGGGAGGGGGGGATCATGCTCTGCTTCAATATGTCACAGTACATGTTGGCATTCATGGTTCTCTCAATGAACTGTAGCTCCCAGTGGTGGCAGCACTCATGCAGCCCCAGACCATGACACTCCCACAATCCATGCTTGACTGTAGGCAAGACACACTTGTCTTTGTACTCCTCACCTGGTTGCTGCCACAGATACTTGACACCATTTGAACCAAATAAGTTTATCTTGGTCTCATCAGACCACAGGACATGGTTCCAGTAATCCATGCCCTTAGTCTGCTTGTCTTCAGCAAACTGTTTCTTGTGCATCATCTTTTGAAGAGACTTTCTTCTGGGAGGACAATGTGGGATTGTATTATTATTTTTTTGATTGAGCTAGATGACTTTTTTCAACCTATCTATGTAACTATATGACAGCTATGCAGACCAATTTGATGCAGTGTATGGTCTGAGCACTGACAGGCTGACCCCCCACCCCTTCAACCTCTGCAGCAATGCTGGCAGAACTCATACATCTTTTTCCCAAAGATCTTGATATGATGCTGAGCATGTGCGCGCAACTTCTTTGGTCAACCATGGCGAGGCCTGTTCTGAGTGACTCTTGTCCTGTTAAACCGCTGTATGGTCTTGGCCACTGTGCTGCCACGTGCGCGCAACTTCTTTGGTCAACTATGGCGAGGCCTGTTCTGAGTGGAACCTGTCCTGTTAAACCGCTGTATGGTCTTGGCCACCGTGCTGCAGCTCAGTTTCAGGGTCTTGGCAATCTTCTTATAGCCCAGGCCATCTTTATGTAGATCAGATCCTCAGAGAGTTCTTTGCCACGAGGTGTCATGTTGGACTTCCAGCTGATAATGCAAACTGTATCAAAGCAAAAGCCATGAGGTCAAAGGTACTGCCTGCAGTTCTGGGGAAGGCTACAAAAAAATTCTGTTGCACTGAAGGTTCCCAAGAGCACAGTGGCCTCCATATTTCTCAAATGGAAGAAGCTTGGTACAATCAGGCCTCTTCCAGGATCTGGTTGCCTGGCCAAACTGAGCAATTGGGGGAGAAGGGCCTTAAAGTGGGAGTAAACTCCCATCTTTGATTTGTACCCATAGGTAAGCCTGTAATAAGACTTACCTATAGGTAAATATCTCCTAAACATGCACTGCCTAGGAGATATTTACTGTATATGCACCCGTATCTGTAAACAGTCCTGTGCTGTAAATGGCAGCTCCCCTGTGTATGCGTGGGAGTGACATCATTGCGGCTCTGGCCAGTCACACAGTCGGAGTCCGCGGACCCGAAAGGTAGACAGGTGAAGATGGAAGCGGCCTCCAGCAGTGACAGCACATCTCTGGAATGCTTAGTTTTTAGGTAAGTTTCACATAATGTGCTAGTATAAATTACATTATTAGCCAGATTCAGAAAGACTGGCTTAATTTTGAGCCGGCGTAGCGTATCGCATATATGCTACGCCGCCGTAAGTCAGAGAGGCAAGTGCTGTATATATCACAAAGCACTTGCCTCCTAAGTTACGGCGGCGTAGCGTAAATGGGCCGGCCTAAGCGCGCCTAATTCAAATGAGGAACAGAGGGGCGTGTTTTATGTTAATGACTCGTGACCCGACGTGATTGACATTTTTAACGAACGGTGCATGCGCCGTCCGTGTACATATCCCAGTGTGCATTGCTCCAAAGTACGCCGCAAGGACGTATTGGTTTAGACGTGAACGTAAATTACGTCCAGCCCCATTCACGGACGACTTACGCAAACGACGTAAAATTTTCAAAATTCGACGCGGGAACGACGTCCATACTTAACATTGGCTAGGCCAGCTTTTTGTTCGACTAACTTTACACCTGAAAACCCCTTACGTAAACGGCGTATCTTTACTGCGACGGGCAAGCGTACGTTCGTGAATAGGCGTATCTCGCTGATTTACGCCTTCTAGTCGTAAATCAGCGTTCACGCCCCTAGCGGCTGGCGGAACTAGACAGCTAAGATATGACGGCACAGGCAGTCGTATCTTAGCTACATTTTAGTGTATCTCAATTTGAGAATACACTTAAATGTACGACGGCGCAGATTCAGAGTTACGACGGTGTATCTACTGTGGAGTGCAGAGAAATCTTGTTCTGTAGCGCTCAGCACCTCAGACTGGACCGAAGATTCACCTTCCAACATGACAATGATCCTAAGCACACAGAGTGGCCCAGTCAGAGCCCTGACTTGAACCCTATTGAACATCCGTGGAGAGACCTGACAAGGGCTGTCCTCCGACCGCCCCAAACAACCTGACTAAGCTTCAGAGGATTTTCCCAGAAAATCATCCAATCCAGGTGTGCAAAGCTAGTCATGTCATACCCAAAAAGACTCGAGGCTGTAATTGCTACCAAAGGTGCTTCAATAGAGTACTGAGTAAAGGGCCTGATTATTTACAGTAAGAACATGTGATATTTCAGTTTTTTCTTTTTAATAAATTCACAGATATTCCTAAAATTCAGTTTTCGCTTTGTCATTCTGAGGTACTGAGTGTAGATCAATGAGAAAAAAATTGAACTTAAACAGCTGTAGCATCAGGCTGCAACATAACACAATTGAAAAAAGTGAAGGGGGTCCGAATATTTTATGAATGCACACATATATATATATATATATATATATATATATATTATACACACGCACACATCATCATTTTAACATAAAGTAAATGCTTAAAGTAGAACTATACCCTCCTTATCCTTTCTAGCCAAGGCAGGTTCCTGGGTAGCACAGTGGTGTAGTGAGTAGCACTCTCGCCTAGCAGTAAAAAGGGTTGCTGGTTCGAATCCCGACCACGACACTACCTGCCTAGAGTTTTCATGTTCTCCCTGTGCCTGCGTGGGTTTCCTCCGGGTACTCCGGTTTCCTCCCACACTCCAAAGACATGCTGGTAGGTTAAAATGAAAAAGAGAAATCAGCGCTCTGGGATACTAATCAGAAAGTTGCCTTTCCTCACCTGATCCAAAGCCACGGGTGCTGGCAATGCATGGAATGATGCAAAATGAAGGAAAAATGTTCTGGACAGCCGCACTCCAAAAATAAACTGCTTTTATTTTCAAATCAAAAAACACACAAAAAGCATGCCACAGCAAGCGGGGTAAAAAGCTGACGCGTTTCACACCAAACTTTAGTGCTTATTCATAGCTTACAACACTCACTATTTACACTCATACACATATACTCATTGGGACATATGTCCCCTGAATATATTTATTTACTTTTTCATGAATATTTATTTATGCTTGTTCTGTATTCACATATGTTTAAACATCTTCACTATTTTTATCACCATACACTATACAACCAAAGGGATTTCGTATCTGCAATGCTTTATATAGGGATTGTCCATGGATGTATTATATAAATAGGGGGCCAGATTCAAGAAGCAATTGCGCCTGTGTAACCATAGGTTACACAGCGCAATTGCTTACTTGCTCCGGCGTAGCGAATGCTCCTGATTCAGGAACATCGCTACGCCGACTGCAGCCTAAAATCTGCGTGGCATAAGGCTCTTATGCCACGCAGATTTTAGGCTGCATTCTTGCGTTGGCCGATAGGGGGCGCTCCCATTGTGATCTGTGTATAGTATGCAAATTGCATACTAACAACGATTCACAACGTTGCGCGAGCCCTGCGTACGCAAATTACGTAGTTTGCGTACGTCGGGTTTCGCGTAAGGTTACACATCCTAATAGCAGGCGCAGCCAATGCTATAGGATACCCACGTTCCCGCGTCGCGATATTTAAAATCTACGTCGTTTGCGTAAGTGAATCGTGAATGGCGCTGGACGCCATTCACGTTTACTTTGAAGCAAATGACGTCCTTGCGACGTCATTTGCCGCAATGCACGTCGGGAAAGTTTCCCGACGGAGCATGCGCTCTACGCTCGGCGCGGGAGCGCGCCTAATTTAAATGATTCCCGCCCCCGGCAGGATCATTTACATTGCGCGCGCTTACGCCGGGCAATTTTGCCGGCGCGCCCTCGCAATTTACGGAGTTACTGCTCCGTGAATCGAGGGCAGCGCAAAATATTTGCGCGGGAGCAGGGCAAAATCGTTGCCCTGTGCCTCCGCAAATAAAGCGCAAATGTACCTGAATCTGGGCCAGGGACTTTAGCATAATTTTTATTTTTGATTCACTCAATCTGTTTTTCTCATTCTCAGGACTATTTCTGGAATGAGAATAACTATATGTGTTTTGTGGTCTTTTTAAACTTCAAATTAAATGTTACATAGGAGTGTTTGCTCTCTCAACCATGCAATCTGGATTTGTCTAGGTTCACATCAGATACTAATTGGTAACTTGCTAATTGGATTGTTGATTGGGTTCCCAGCTGCTATCCTTTCTGTCATGTGACCTATAGTTATATATATATACCGGACATCCACTTTCTATGTTGTAAGCTATGAATAAGCACTAAAGTTTGGTGTGAAACGCGTCAGCTTTTTAACCTGCTTGCTGTGGCATACTGTTTGTGTGTTTTTTTATTTTAAAATAAAAGCAATTTATTTTTGGAGTGCGGCTGTCCAGAACGTTTTTCCTTCATTTTGCATCATTATGGTAGGTTAATTGGCTTCTGCCTAAAAATTGGCCCTAGTATATGAATGTGATTTAGGGACCTTAGATTGTAAGCTCCTTGAGGGTAGGGACTGATGTGAATGTACATTGTATAGGTAAAGCGCTGTGTAAATTGACAGCGCTATATAAGTACCTAAATAATAATAATCATAGACGGTTTGATCTGCAGTTGCCATGTTGCTACACATTTGATCAGTTACGATACCAGCAATTAGACAGCTTGACAGTTCAGCAGAGGACACAAGCAATGTAACAGTTATGAGTTATCATTCATGGCATGCTTTGAATGCAACTGTTTTGGGAAAACAGTTCAATTATTGGGTTTAGTTCCTCTTTCATTTACATTCGGCAATCATAAACAAAGGGATACAAAATCAATCGTCTTTGAAATATACAGAAATTATGAAACATTTTCTGCCACTGTACAAATGATTCAAGTATCATGCCAATTTAATGACTAAACAAACATATGACAACTTGTTATGTAAGGATTTGTGCCACCTGGAGGTAAAAGGAAGAGTTGCCATGTGCCATCTGGTGGTTATTGACTTTACTACAAAAGCATTTATTATCCAGCATTAGCTAGGCATAGAAAAGGTAAATGCGTGTCTACTCAGCAGCTAGATGCCTATGCTTGAAGGCTATGGCTTTGCAAGTGTATATATGTACTTTAAAGAAAACTGGAAACATGAGGAATAGGCAAGCTGTGACCTGTTGGCTCTGAAAATGATGGTTACCTGGCTATCATTCACTTTCTTCAATACGTTTTGAGTCGGCGACATAGAAAAAGCATCCAGATCTGGACTGCTGAAGGTCTGCAGTGGCATTTGCCATATGTCTTGGTTAACGTATAGTTAGATTGTTTCAATCAGCAGGGAGCACACGTTTTGCTGATTGCAAAGTCGCCAAAGGGTGTGTCAGACTTCTGCAGAAAGACCACTGCTTCCACATGAAGGTGGTGACAGGGGACAGGCAGCTGTGGCTGCTCTTTGACGAGAATGAATGGTAAAACTGCACACCTTTTGTATTTAGTAAGAGTTTAAAATGGAACTAAACCCTTCTCTCCTTCACAGCTAAGAAAGCTGCCATTTTAACCTCTGTTTGATCGGTTGATTTGATTTGTACATGTGATCAGTTATGACATCAGCAATTAAAAGCTTGACAGTTCAATTGAGAGCACAAGCAACTGTGACAAGATATAATTTATGGTATGCCTTGAATGTAACTGTTTTGGGAAACTGATGTTTTTTTGTAAGCTTTAAAGTGTATTTAAAACCCCAAAAAATCCCTGGTGTGGTGGCTGCATTAGTTTTATTTTTTTCCAAGCTTCCGTTGCTTTATTTTTACCTGGTATTCCTGCATACATCACACTTCCTGTACCTGGGTGGCTATGTTACTCCTCTACTGATCTATGGAGGAAGCCATGGTTGTCACCCTAGGCTGCTCTCTAGATATGAATTACAAACATGGGAGAGGAGCAGGGTGATTGGTAGATACCTAGGAAGGAAGATATTCTTCAATGTCACAGGATGTGACAAGGACACTGCATTTCTGGCAAGATTAACGGGTATTTTCAGTATTTGCTGAAAATGTTCTTAGCCCTAAAAAAAGAAAATGAATGCAGCCACCCTGTCATGGATCTGCCACTTAAGGGTTAATGGTGCAGACTGATTTCAGTGATTGACAGCAGGCTGCCCTATTTAAACACCTCAGCAGCACAATGTCATGGATCTGCCACTTAAGGGTTAATGGTGCAGACTGATTTCAGTGATTAACAGCAGGCTGCCCTATTTAAACACCTCAGCAGCACAGTGTCTTCGCTGCCTGATCTGCAGTTCTGACTTTGGATCCCTACCTGAGACCTGTTGTTCTCCTACCTGCCTGAAATCCTGATTGATCTCTGAACCCGGCTTGTCTGACTACTCTACCTCTCCAATCCCGACCCGGCTCCGTCCGACCATCCGCCTGCTGGACCTCTCAGTTGCCAGATCCACCTGCTTGTATTACCGACTACCCTTCTGCCATCTCCTTCCTGCCTAACCATTGTGACCCGGCTTGTCTGTTCCTGCTAACCAATATATCTGAACTGTCTCCTGTTGTGCCGCTGTAGTCGCAGCTTCCGTGCGGGTCGCTGACCCATCCTCCGCTCCTGAGTTCAGCATCGTCTATCAAGAGGGTTCCGTCCGTCTGCGATTTCTCTTCACCACCTCGGCACTCCTACCCCTCTGTGCTCCGAGTCCGCTGTTCTCATATTCAGTGGCTCGCGAACCAGAGCCGTAAGAGGGGCTACCCTGCATCAGACTCTGGTAACCAGGTACGTAACAGTATCAGGCAGCCATGACAGAGTCTGCAGGCGTAGTTCCGGCTATGGAAGAGGTGTGTAAACACTTAGCATCACTTACCCAGGCTGTTAAAAACCTACAAGATGGCTACCTGAGATTGGAGGGGCAGGTTCAGAACTTATCAGCTTCTGGGGACGCAACTTCAGAATCCACCGCTAGATCATCGTCATCTGCGGGTCCGTCAGTTGTGATGTTGCCACCTGAACCCAGGGTTCCCATGCCCGAACGATTCTCCGGGGATCGAACCAAGTTCCGGGACTTCCGAAACGCATGTCAGTTATACTTTGCTTTGCAACCCCGAACCTTTTCTTTGGAAGCCACTAAAGTGGGATTTGTCGTTTCCCTACTCCAAGGGGAACCCCAAAATTGGGCACATCGCTTGTTAGAGGAGAACGGTGTCCAGACAGAGACTTTGCTAAACTTCTTCCAGACTATGGCACAGCTCTACGACGACCCGCAAAGGACTGCTACTGCTGAAGCTGCTTTACTCACTCTCCAACAGGGGCGTAGAGCAGTGGAGGACTATGTTACTGATTTCCGCCGCTGGAGTGCGGACACCCAGTGGAATAGCGCAGCCTTGCGCCACCAATTTCGCTTAGGTCTGTCTGAAGCCTTAAAGGATGAATTGGCCCGCATTGGGGTACCTGACACCCTGGATGATCTGATTGACAAAGCCGTTCAGATCGACCGACGACTAAGGGAACGCCGAGCGGAACGATCCTCTCAACAGAGTCGCCCAGTCTGGGTCACCACCCAGGCTCCCTTGCCTCCTTCTCGTTTTCCACCACCTGTTTCTTCCAATTCTGCTGGTCCACCCATGGATACTTCAGAACCCATGCAAATAGGCGTGATGCGACCCACCTTGCCACCTGAAGAACGCACACGCCGCCGTCAGCTAAACCTGTGTCTATATTGCAGTGAGGCCGGTCACTACGTACACAATTGTCCCGTCAAAATACGTAAGTTCCGTTCTTCAGTTCCTGGTAACATTTCTGCTATTACTACCAACCCCAACCATCTTGCTCTCTTCCTTTCCTTACAGCTTCCGGGAAAGACGGTGTCGGTCAACGCTATCGTTGATTCAGGGGCATGCAGTTGTTTCATCGATTCCTCATTTGCCGATCTGCATAACATTCCCGTCCGCACAAAGGACTTTAGACTTTCCGTTTCTTTTGGCTGATGGCTCACACATCAAGTCTGGGCAAGTGACCCATGAGACCCTTTCTTTACCTGCTATTACTTCATCCAATCATAAGGAACTTTTAATTTTGGACGTCATTTCATCTCCTTTGTTTCCAGTAATCCTGGGTATACCCTGGCTTCAGGTACACAATCCTCAAATTGACTGGACATCTAAAAATCTTTCGTTCCCATCTCATTACTGTCAGGAACACTGTTTTCCCGAACGTCCTAAACCATCTTCTGCCCTGCTGTGCTTAAACACTGACCCAAGTTTGATTCAATCCATCCCCAAACCCTACCATTGATTTCTGGATGTCTTCAGTAAGAAAGGGGCAGATTCCCTTCCACCTCATCGGCCATACGATTGTCCGATTGATCTTCTTCCAGGGGCCGAGATCCCTTTCGGACGAATTTTCCCACTTTCTGAAAAAGAACAAGACGCGTTAAAAATCTACCTTGACGAGAATTTGGAAAAGGGATTTATCCGCCCGTTCACTTCACCAGCAGGTGCCGGAATATTTTTCGTCACAAAGAAGGACCAAACTCTCCGTCCCTGTATTGACTACCGGGAACTCAACAAAGTCACCGTGAAAAATCGTTACCCTCTACCTTTAATACCTGAACTTTTCCAAAAATTAAGATTTGCCGTTATCTTTACAAAATTAGACCTAAGGGGAGCGTATAATTTAATACGTATCAAGGATGGACATGAGTGGAAAACAGCATTCTGTACCCGCTATGGCCATTACGAATATTTGGTCATGCCCTTCGGGCTATGTAACGCGCCCGCTACTTTTCAGCACTTCGTCAACGACGTATTCCGAGATTTTTTTGGACATTTTTGTAATCGTGTATCTAGATCAGTGTTTCTCAACTCCAGTCCTCGGGGCGCACCAACAGGTCTTGTTTTCAGGCTTTCCATTATTGTGCACAGGTGATTTTATCAGTTTCACTGCCTTAGTAATTACCACAGCAGTTTGATCTGAGGGAAATCCTGAAAACATGACCTGTTGGTGCGCCCCGAGGACTGGAGTTGAGAAACACTGATCTAGATGACATACTGATTTTCTCCCGTTCCTTGGAGGAGCACCGAGGACATGTCTGTAAGGTTCTGGATTGCCTCCGTCAGCACAGTTTATATGCGAAAGCTGAAAAATGCGAGTTTGAACAGCAAACCATCCAATTCTTAGGCCTGGTAATTTCCCCTACAGGAATTGAGATGGATCAAAAGAAGGTATCTACAATCTTAGACTGGCCAACACCCTTGGATAAAAAAGGGGTGCAGCGTTTCATTGGATTCGCAAACTTCTATAGAAAATTTATTAGAGGGTTTTCGGCTATTGTGGCCCCTATCACACAACTCACGAAACAAAATCTTTGTTTCTGTTGGAACCCTGAAGCGCAGAAGGCCTTTGACATTTTAAAAAGACTCTTTACTTCTGCTCCGATCCTTAGACATCCTAATCCAACGTTACCTTCCCTTCTTGAGGTTGATGCCTCCGAAGTTGCGGTAGGAGCCGTTCTCTCTCAGCGCTTGGGGGACAAAGATTTAATACACCCAGTGGGATTCTTCTCTCGAAAACTTCCCCCCACAGAAAAGAACTATGATGTAGGAGATCGAGAACTACTGGCCATTAAGACAGCTCTAGAGGAATGGAGATATCTATTGGAGGGCGCCATTCATCCTGTACTGATCTACACAGATCATAAGAATTTGGAGTATTTGAAATCTGCCAGACGTCTTAAACCTCGACAAGCCCTTTGGCAACTTCCTGCTCCTACACACTGACCTAATCTCCATGATCCGAGGAGCATCTTCCGATTCATCCAAACCCTCTAATGTCTCACTAACTTCCAGAAACGGGCTGTTTTGGAGAGGAAGTCAGGTTTTTGTCCCAGAAAACATTAGAGTGGAAGTCTTGAAACTTCTTCATGATCACCCACTTGCAAGTCACTTTGGAGTTAATAAGACTCTTGAATTGGTACGACGTACCTTCTGGTGGCCCAATTTGGAGGAATTTTGCAAGTCTTACATCAGTTCTTGTCCGATATGCAACCGAAATAAAACACCCCGAAAACTAGCCTGGGGTTTACTAAAACTCTTACCAGTACCTAACCGACCATGGGAGATGATCGCAATGGATTTTATTGTTGAACTTCCTCGTTCCGAGGGATGTACCGCAATTTTTGTTGTCGTGGACCGTTTTACTAAAATGGCTCATTTCCTGCCTTTAAAAAACACACCTTCTGCTGCAGAAACGGCCCGCGTGTTTATCAAGGAAATCATTAGACTACATGGGGTACCTTCCAACATAGTTTCGGACAGGGGAGTCCAATTTACTTCTCGTTTCTGGAGAGCCCTCTGTGAAACACTACAGATTCAACTTTCCTTGTCCTCAGCCTACCACCCCCAGTCTAATGGGCAAACAGAGAGGACGAATCAAACCCTGGAACAATATATTAGGTGTTTCACAGCCTTCTCTCAAGACGACTGGGTCTCTCTGGTGCCTTTGGCAGAATTTGCATATAATAACACCAATCACTCAGCTACTGGGCAATCCCCTTTTTTCTCTAATTATGGCTTTAATTTAAAATTTTTACCAGATTTATTTTCAGAGTCAGCAGTTCCAGCTGTGTAGAGTACTATGGACTTTCTCCAACGCAACAATCAGTTATTGCACGACGCAGTAACTAAAGCCCAGGCCGATAGCAAGAGATTTTTTGACAAGAAAAGAAGGGGTGACTTGGACCTTCTGAAACCAGACGATCAGGTATGGCTGTCTACAAGTAATCTCAAATTACCTTGCCCATCCAAAAAGTTGGCACCTAGGTTTTTGGGTCCATTTTCAGTTAAAAGAAAAATCAACTTAGCTTCTTACGAACTGTTTTTGCCTGACTCATTGAAAATTCACCCTGTGTTGCACGTTTCTCTACTCAAGCCTGCAGTGGCCGATCCTTTTCCCAACAGAGGATCCAGACCTCCCGAACCCATCCAGGTTGACGGTTGGGAAGAATACGTGGTGGAAGCTATCTTGGACTGTAGGAAGCGACAAGGCCAGAATCAATTCCTAGTCAAATGGAAGGGGTACGGCCCAGAGGATAATTCTTGGGAGCCAGAAGGTAATATACATGCCAAGAGGTTGTTGCGTGCTTTTTTCCTTGCTCATCCTGACAAAGAAGCCCGACTGGGCATCCGGAGGCTGCCCCTTGGGGGGGTCAATGTCATGGATCCGCCACTTAAGGGTTAATGGTGCAGACTGATTTCAGTTTAATAACAGCAGGCTGCCCTATTTAAACACCTCAGCAGCACAATGTCATGGATCTGCCACTTAAGGGTTAATGGTGCAGACTGATTTCAGTGATTAACAGCAGGCTGCCCTATTTAAACACCTCAGCAGCACAGTGTCTTCGCTGCCTGATCTGCAGTTCTGACTTTGGATCCCTACCTGAGACCTGTTGTTCTCCTACCTGCCTGAAATCCTGATTGATCTCTGAACCCGGCTTGTCTGACTACTCTACCTCTCCAATCCCGACCCGGCTCCGTCCGACCATCCGCCTGCTGGACCTCTCCGTTGCCAGATCCACCTGCTTGTATTACCGACTACCCTTCTGCCATCTCCTTCCTGCCTAACCATTGTGACCCGGCTTGTCTGTTCCTGCTAACCAATATATCTGAACTGTCTCCTGTTGTGCCGCTGTAGTCGCAGCTTCCGTGCGGGTCGCTGACCCATCCTCCGCTCCTGCGTTCAGCATCGTCTATCAAGAGGGTTCCGTCCGTCTGCGATTTCTCTTCACCACCTCGGCACTCCTACCCCTCTGTGCTCCGAGTCCGCTGTTCTCATATTCAGTGGCTCGCGAACCAGAGCCGTAAGAGGGGCTACCCTGCATCAGACTCTGGTAACCAGGTACGTAACACACCCCATCTAAGGAATGTAAACTGCAACATATTACATTTCTATTCTTGAGTTTAGTCATATTTCCAGGGACTGTCCCTGATTTGGAACAAAGTCCCTCTGCCCCTCTTTCCTCACCAACTTGGGTTTATCATTCTTTTTGTATAATTCTCCTTTAACCAGTTCCCGACCCCCGCATGTATATGTACGTCCACAATATGGCACGTACAGGCACATGGGCGTACACGTACGTCCTCGCCTATTAGCGGGTGGGGGGTCCGATCGGGACCCCCCCCGCTACATGCGGAGGTCGGGTCCGCTCGGGGAGCGATCCGGGACCACGGCGCGGCTATTTGTTTATAGCCGCTCCGTCGCGATCGCTCCCCGGAGCTGAAGAACGGAGAGAGCCGTGTGTAAACACGGCTTCCCCGTCCTTCACTATGGCGGCGCATCGATCGCGTCATTCCCTTTATAGGGAAGACACGATCGATGACGTCATTCCTACAGCCACACCCCCAAACAGTTGTAAACACATACTAGGTGCACCCCAACTCCTACAGCGCCACCTGTGGTTAACTCCCAAACTGCAACTGTCATTTTCACAATAAAGAATGCAATTTAAATGCATTTTTTGCTGTGAAAATGACAATGGTCCCAAAAATGTGTCACAATTGTCCGAAGTGTCCGCCATAATGTCGCAGTCACGAAAAAAAATTGCTGATCGCCGCCATTAGTAGTAAAAAAAAAAAAAAATAATAAAAATGCAATAAAACTATCCCCTATTTTGTAAACACTATAAATTTTGCGCAAACCAATCGATAAACGCTTATTGCGATTTTTTTTACTAAAAATAGGTAGAAGAATACGTATCGGCCTAAACTGAGGAAAAAAAATGTTTTTATATATGTTTTTGGGGGATATTTATTACAGCAAAAAGTAAAAAATATTGCTTTTTTTTCAAAATTGTCGCTCTATTTTTGTTTATAGCGCAAAAACTAAAAACCGCAGATGTGATCAAATACCACCAAAAGAAAGCTCTATTCGTGGGGAAAAAAGGACGCCAATTTTGTTTGGGAGCCACGTCGCACGACCGCGCAATTGTCTGTTAAAGCGACGCAGTCCCGAACTGTAAAAACACCTTGGGTCTTTAGGCTGCATATTGGTCCGGGGCTTAAGTGGTTAAGGGGGCGTGACATGGGGGCGTGTCCTATGCCTACATACTTTTGCTAATAGGTGTCCCTCATTTCCATTTCAAAAACTTGAGAGGTATAGTTAAGTTACCCTTTCATTTGAATATATTTAGCAAATTTAACTTGAAAATTTAATTGGGCTTTAAAGTGGAACTAAGTCCTACTAGATCGCTTTAGGCTTGCTCCTTTTGCAGGTATAGCTATGTAAAACATTAAAAATAAGTGCCCGTACTGTTTAAAATACAGTAATACTGTCTCACCTGCTCTACGCATGCTCAGTTGCCATCCTTTATAGGCAGTGTGCCAAATTTTAGAGACCGATCTGCTGACAGCCTAAAGATTTACTGCTGTTCAGGGCTCTGGGCATCAGCAAAATGGCAGCCTCCAGGAAGAAGAAACAGGAGGCAATTTACAGCACACACTAATGTTCAAGCATAATTATTAAAGCAGAGTTCTACCCAAAAGTGGAACTTGTGCTTTAAGGACTCCTCACCCCCTGGCATGTTCTGCTTAAGCCTACAGAATAAAAAAAAATATGGAACAAACAGGCTGGCAGGATTTTAACCTGACCTTTCTGGCTATCATTGAGCACAAAGCTTGTAGTAAGAGCTCATTTACACTTACTTCGGCTTCAACCCACATTAACGGCTTGTTTACACTTGCTTCAAAACAAGGCTTCGGACAGGCTTTGTTAAAGCTCTCTGAATGCTAGTCAAAGCCCCTTTCACTAAATAACATGGTTAGCTTACAGTCCTGTTTACATAAAATAATAATAGTGCAGCGCAAAGCAAAGAATTTTAAACTATACATACAGAAAGTTAAAACATATGATATATAATTAAAAATTATATAATAGAGTCCATATAAAGTGCTCAAGTGCAAAAAGATGATCCTTTGGATCATCTTTTTGCACTTGAGCACTTTATATGGACTCTATTATATAATTTTTAATTATATATCATATGTTTTAACTTTCTGTATGTATAGTTTAAAATTCTTTGCTTTGCGCTGCACTATTATTATTTTATGTTAATGTGAGGTGTTTTATTTGAATTTACCTTAGTGCTGGCTCGCATTTCTTTAGTTTATATTTACATTCCAGCGCTGAATACTTTTTCTTTATTAGTACAGTCCTGTTTACACCTTGCTTTTCTTTAAAAATGATACCCCATGTAGCTTTAGACCATGGTAAAGCTTGCTTAAAGCTCCACTGAAGCCTCACCAAAGCCTAATCGAAGCCTCATCATAGCACCAAGCAAGGTGTAAACAGGACTGTAAGCCAACCATGTTATTTAGTGACAGGAGCTTTGACTGACGTTCAGAGAGCTTTAACAAAGCCTGCCCAAAGCCTTGTTTTGAAGCACGTGTAAACTAGCCCTTAAAACTGCATGAATTTTGTTTTTGCATTTTTTTTTTACTTTTGTTCCCAATTAGCACCTAAAAACAAAACTAATTAATAAGAGTTCAAAACAAATGAAATTGCTGTCTGTGCAAAAATTCACGTTTTAGAATAAATTACAAAAGCATAAAATCAATGAATTTAGCCTAAACCCATGCATCTCAGAAATGGAAGAAAAAAAAAACCTACAAGATATGAAATGGTTAAAAGTGGCTGCAATGCAGAATGACAGAAGGTATCTGGCTTACAATGTTGTTGGCAAAGAAGATTTTTTTAAATATTGTCAGTACTGGCTGATAAAAGCAAGTGTGAGATCACAGCCCGCCTCTTCTCAGCAGTACATACATATTGGGAGATTGCTGTCATACCATGCATGAGAACACCACATATGCTGACGTTAGAAGTGGGAAGGAAGAGGAGAAGAAAACGAAATGGCTGGCTGCAATCCATAAAATACTAGGCAGAATATTTGTTTATTTTTTTCCCTTTCTTTCATTTTCTTTAAAGCGGAGTTCCGCCTGGGAAAAAAAATAAAATAATTAAAAGTCAGCAGTTACAAATATTGTAGCTGCTGACTTTTAATATAATGGACACTTACCTGTCCAGGGAGTCCGCAATGTTGGCACCCAAAGCCGATCTTTGGATCGACCCACGGGTGCTGCCGCCACCATTACTGGTGAAGGAACCAGGCAGTGAAGACTATCGACCTCACTCCTGGTTCCGTACTGCGCATGCACATTCTGAAGGGTCCCTGCTGTCCCCTGAGACCTGTGTGTCTCCCAGAAGACAGCAGTGGGAAGGAGGAGGGGCCAGACGTTGCGTAGTTCAACAGAAGTGAGAGCACATACCTGGATTAGACAGGTATCTGCTACCCCCCGAAAGGTGCCAAATGTGACACCGGACGGGGGGGAGGAATCCGATCAGCAGAAGTTCCATTGCTGGGTGGAACTCTGCTTTAATGCTTATATAAATCATAAAAAGCATCTTGCAGTTAAAGTGGAAGCCAAAAAGGAGCCCAGGCCAGGTTTTGCGATTCGGCACTGCGTCACTTTAACAGACAATTGCGCGATCATGCGACGTGGCTCCCAAACAAAATTGATGTTTTTTTCCCCCACAAATAGAGCTTTCTTTTGGTGGTATTTGATCACCTCTGCGTTTTAATTTTTTTGTGCTATAAACAAAGATAGAGCGACAATTTTGAAAAAAGAATCAATATTTTTTACTTTTTGCTATAATAAATATCCCCCAAAAATATATAAAAAAAAATGTTTTCCTCAGTTTAGGCCGATACGTATTCTTCTACACATTTTTGGTAAAAAAAAAATCACAATAAGCGTTTATCGGTTGGTTTGCGCAAAGTTTATAGCGTTTACAAAATAGGGGATAGTTTTATAAAATTTTTTACTACTAATGGCGGCGATCAGCGATTTTTTTTGTGACTGCGACATTATGGCGGACACTTCGCACAATTTTGACACATTTTTGGGACCATTGTCATTTTCACAGCAAAAAATGCATTTAAAATGCATTCTTTATTGTGGAAATGAGTTGCAGTTTGGGAGTTAACCACAGGGGGCGCTGAAGGGGTTATGTTTCACCTAGTGTGTGTTTACAACTGTAGGGGGGGTGTGGCTGTAGGAGTGACGTCATCGATTGTGTCTCCCTATAAAAGGGATCACTCGATCGATGCAGCCGCCACAGTGAAGCACGGGGAAGCCGTGTTTACACACGGCTCTTTCCCGTTCTTCAGCTCCGGGGACCGATCGCGGGACCCCATCGGCGATCGGGTCCGCAGGCCCCGGAGCTTCGGACCGGGGGGCGCGCTCCCGCGACCCATGGCTGGGTAGATGTGCAGGTATGTCCATCTGCCCAGCCGTGCCATTCTGTGGACGTATATAAACAGTGGGCGGTCCTTAAGTGGTTAAAGGGTAACTCCACTTTTGTGAAAAAAGAATATAGCGTATACAATTGTGACTCAAGTCATATTTTTTATTAAAAATGACCTTTCCCTTTCTAACTGCAGCACTGTCATTTTCTTCCAAATGCAATATGGCGACCTGGAGGTGTTCTGTACAAAGATGGTGTGTACAGAATACCCCCCAAAGATGTAATTTCCTGCTTGTGTGATTGGCCAACTTATTTTCCCAGAAGTCTGCACCAAGTTACAAATTAGATTTTTGGCATCCCCTGCAACAAAAATTTAATTTTTGGTGAGATACTCCCAAAGGGAAATGACATTTAAGGCTTAGTTTACACTGGTGCAATGTGGGAACCACTACCATTCCTGTGCGAGTTCCCGCATCGTTCACGCTGCTCTCTGCGAACCACTGCAAGGGTCAAAATAATGTTAATGACACCCCCAAATCGGTTTGCAGAACGTAGTGTGAACTGTGAAATCGGATGGAATCAGATCACATGGGTCTGAACCAACATGCGATCTGATTCTGGTGCAGTCCTGCATCATTATGGTGTGAATGCTATGCTTTTTCAGCCATACAAACTGGCTGAATTTGCATCACACAGACTTCGCATGCAGTGCACATCACATGCCATGTCTGGCATTGCATACATGTGAACCCAGACTCTTTAGGATGCAGACCTTGCAGCTTAGAGCCTTGCAGGCAAAGCAGCGGATTCATGATTATAAAATCACTCACCCCCATACAGATTCACTTGGACACAGACATTTCTTTAGAATAACATAAGGTAGGAATCTGCAACAATTTTTTTTTTTAAATCCTTGTCATGTACATCACCCAGAGGGGAATGTTTTTTCAAAAAATAAATAAAGTGGAGTAACTCTTTACATCTACTCCCACCCACCTTCTAAGCCTAGTCTATCCACCATGTATAAAAGGAAAGATGCCTATACTTACCCATTCAGAAATTGCTCTGGTCTAGTCACATGATCTCTCTAGGGCCAACTTAAGTGTACAGGAGAGATCTCTGACAATGATTGCAGAGCCTGGGTGATGACATCATCCATAGGCTTACTATGGGACATCTGTTGTCAGCTGCCACTGGACCAGAGTGACTTCAGAATAGGCATTTTTCCTTTTTACAGGGTAGATAGAATAAGCTTGGAATAGGGGTGGGCGTAGATTTCGAGTAGAATAGTGTTTGACTGAACTTCCACTAACCTTTCAAGCCTGCCCGTCCGCATTGTACTGCAGAAGGATGGCTCCTACAGGCCTCTTCCGGGTACAGGGCATGCCTATGAGCCCTCACCTGCCGACTCCCGCTGTGATTAGACACAATGGGATTTTGTCAGCAGGTCCCCACCAATTATTCATGGCTGGGAACTGATGATCGGCTGCGTCCAATCAAAGCCAAGAAACCTGTGTTGATAATCAACACAGGGCTCTGTACAGAGGAAACAGTTTCTTTACAGGCAGAAGGAACAAAGATTTTTTAGTAAAAGCAGCACATAATACACACATTACACTTGTTACTTAGTTAGTGTGGTTGAAAAAAACACATACTGTATATACTCGAGTATAAGCTGACCCGAATATAAGCCAAGGTACCCAATATTACCACAACCACAGGGAAAACTTTTTGACTCAAGTATAAGCCTAGGGTGCCCATTTGCAGCTTTACTGTGCCGATCTGCATGCCTCACTGTGCCATAGACCAAGTGACCTAGACTGCCTGCATTCCCTTTACTGTGCCGATCTGCATGCCTCACTGTGCCATAGACCAAGTGACCTAGACTGCCTGCATGCCTCATTGTGCCTCATGTACCTGATCTCCCACTGTGTCGCACAGTCTCCCGATCTCCCGCTGTGTCGCGCAGTCGGCCAGCGTCTAGTGCAGGGATATGCAATTAGCGGACCACCAGCTGTTGCAGAACTACAAGTCCCATGAGGCATAGCAAGACTGACAGCCACAAGCATGCACCCAGAGGCAGAGGCATGATGGGACTTGTAGTTTTGCAACATCTGGAGGTCCGCTAATTGCATATCCCTGGTCTAGTGTAACAAAGCCCCGCCTCCTCCTCGTACTCGTCCGTGATAGGCAGAACACAGATTCCCAGCAGTGAGAACGAGGAGGCGGCGGGGCTTTGTTACAGTGGACGGCCGCCGACCGATTGCATGACACAGCGGAGAGACTCAAGTGTAAACCGAAAAGGGCCTTTTCAGCACCAAAAAAATGTGCTGAAAAACTTGTCTTATACTCGGCTATATATACGGTAAGTCCATCCAGTTCAACCAAAAAAAAAATAATTTAAAAAAAAGTCATACAATCCTATATACACAATCCTTTACCCACATTTGATCCAAAGGAAGGCAAACAAGAAAAAAACAACAGCACAGCACTAAGGCCTGGTTTACACCTTTGCATTTTTTAGTGTGCTTTCAGTTTTGCAGAAAAATATTACAGTCTATTTGACATGTTTTCATCTGGGTCATGTTCACATCTGTGCATTTTATGGAAGGGGCCGGGGACTCTTTTTCTGGTTCCACAGACTTCAATGGATCAAAAACAAGCATTGAAAACCCCAAAATGCACCCCCAATATGCAAACTCCAAATTGCATAAGTTGAATCAGGCCTCAATCCCTTGATTACCCAGTGGTGTTAAAGTGGTTGTAAAAAAAACCAAAAAAAAAAAAACCTGCAAGACAAAAGGCATAATGAGCTAGAATGCATAGCACACTAGCTTATTATGTATTACTTACCTTAGATCGAAGCCCCCGCAGCTGTCCTCGACCCCCCCGTCGGCCACCTCTCCCGAAGCTTACTTCTGGGTATCAAGTCTCCGGCGCTGCGATTGGCCGGAGCCGCTGGTAACGGCACATCTAATTGAAGCAACGGCATGATGTGCCGTTGCATCAGTGCCCATCACTTCGGCACATGCAGACACAGGGGGGATATCCTTAATATAGGCTTACCTGAAGCATAAAGTTGTTATAATGGGTTTACAATCACTTTAACCCCTTCTCAGCCAGTGTCATTAATACAGTGAGAGTACAGTATTATTACTGATCACTATTAGTGTCACTGGTGATGTCAATATCAGTTCCCACCCAGTGTTAGCTTCCCCGCCTCACTATCGCAGTCCCACTATAAATCGCTAATCACCATTACTAGTATAAAAAATTCCTATATATATACACACACCATATTTTGCAGATGCTACAACTTTCAAGTAAAGCAATCAATATACACTTATTACATGCAGTTGTGCAAGGACATGCACGGAGAGCAATAACCCCCACTGCCAGGCACCCAGCCCCCTCTGCAGCAGTGCTTTTTACCGCCCACATATACTTTTCACTCACCACACCGAACTGTAACACCCAAAGTCAGGTCCTGGTATCTCTCAGGCACCTCCCACAGGGTCTTATTCAGTTCCTGCCAGTAGAATCCTGGGGGCATGTTGGAGGACATTGCTGCTGCAAACTCTGGCTCTCACAAACACTTGTTATTGGTTGTCAAGGATGCGGGTAGCCCGCTCCTTAACCAATAATTGCCGGCATTCTTTTCTTCACATTTCAGCTGTTAGCAGGGAACTCCTACTGACAGCTGAAAGAATCGAGACAGAAGGTATCGGTTCCGGAGCATTTAACCGAGAATCGTTTTACGGCATAGATACCAGTATTGGTGCAACCCTAGTACAAAGTAGATATAGCACTTTAATTCAGTACATAACACATTATGCTCCACAAGGACAAGTCAATACACACTTGGCAATACAGGGGTGCTCACAGCGACACTTTACCTGTGTGGCTCACACACGCGGTGTCTGTTTATAAGCTGGGCGTCAGCTCTACTTTACAAATGAATAATTTCTAAGATTTACAAACTCTAATCACCTCCTTTGATTAATCCATCACTGGTGGCTTATTGGTATTTCGTTTTATTCTCTGGCCATTTTGTGTCCTGAGTCTGGGAGGCAGAGTAGTTAGTGTTTTATTAAGAAGTTCAGGCATCCATAAAAACAAAGTAAAATCTTTTATGTGTCATTACATAAACAGGAGCTGGAACTAACTTGTATGGGAGTATAGAAAATACTATACATGTAATAAGTTTAAATTTGGATGTCTACAGACCAGATATGATATTTCCCCCCCCATAGTGCAAAATGTTTGTCAGATGAAACTTCTGTACAATCCTGCCTAATAGGCACAAGATGACTAGCCTCCATCACACAGTTCGTGAGTAAGGTCCTCACTGACTTGTCACTTTAACCACTTAAGACTCGGACCATTATGCAGGTTAAGGACCTTGCCCCTTTTTGCGATTCCGCACTGCGTCACTTTAACTGACAATTGCGCGGTCACGCGACGTGGCTCCCAAACAAAATTGGCATCCCACAAATCGAGCTTTCTTTTGGTGGTATTTGATCACCTCTGCGGTTTTTATTTTTTTGCGCTATAAACAAAAATAGAGCGACATTTTTGAAAAAAAATAAAAATATTCTTTTACTTTTTGCTATAATAAATATCCCCCCCCCCCCCAAAAAAAAAATATATATATATATATATATATATATATATAAAAAAAGATTTTTCCTCAGTTTAGGCCAGTGTTTCTCAATTCCAGTCCTCAGGCCCCCCCAACAGGTCAGGTTTTCCCTCAGATGAAAAGGCTGTGGTGATTACTAAGGCAGTGAAACTGATCAAATCACCTGTGCAAAATAATGGAAATCCTGAAAACCTGACCTGTTGGGGGGGCCTGAGGACTGGAATTGAGAAACACTGGTTTAGGCCGATACGTATTCTTCTACTTATTTTTGGTAAAAATAAAAAACGCAATAAGTGTTTATTGATTGGTTTGCGCAAAAGTTATAGTGTTTACAAAATAGGGGATAGTTATGGCATTTTTATTAATAATTTTTTTATTTTTTACTGGTAATGGCGGCCAGCAGCGTTTTTCTCGTGACTGCAACATTATGGCGGACACTTGACACATTTTTCGGACCATTGCCATTTTCACAGCGAAAAGTGCTATAAAAATGCACCGATTACTGTGAAAATTACAATGGAAGTGAAGGGGTTAAGTGTGCCCTAAGGGAGTGATTCTTACTGTAGGGGGGTGTGGTTGTAGGCGTGATGTCACAGATAGTCATTCCCTATATTAGGGAACAGACGATCAGTGTCACTGCCACAGAGAAGAACGGGGAAGGTGCGTTTACACACATCTCTTCCCGTTCTTCAGCTCCTGTGACCGATCGCGGGACACCGGCAGCGATCGAGTCCGCGGAGCTTCAGGCCGGGTCGCGTGCGACCCACGGCAGGGCTCTTAAAGGCAACGTACAGGTACATGCCTGTGCCCAGCCGTGCCATTCTGCCGACGTATATGTGCAGGAGGCGGTCCTTAAGTGGTTAAGATCCCTTTCACACTGAGGAGGTTCTCACAAGGAAGAGGCTTCCTCCTGGGACGACAGCCATGCAGACCAATTTGATGCAGTGTGCGGAGTATGGTCTGAGCACTGACAGGCTGCTCCCCCACCCCTTCAGCCTCTGAAGCAATGCTGGCAGCACCGATACATCCAGTTCCCAAAGACAACCTCTAAATACGACGCTGAGCACGTGCAATCAACTTCTTTGGTCGACCATGGCGAGGCCTGTTCTGAGTAGAACCTGTCCTGTTAAACTGCTGTATGATCTTGGCCGCCGTGCTGTAGCTCAGTTTCAGGGTCTTGGCAATCTTCTTGTAGCCTAGGCCATCTTTATGTAGAGCAACAAAAATTTTTTCAGCTCCTCACAGTTCTTTGCCATAAGGTTCCATGATGAACTTCCAGTGAACAGTGTAAGAGCAATAACACCAAAAATTTAACACACCTACAAACTTGAAACACTAAACAAGTCACATGACACCGGGGACGGAAAAGTGGGCATTTGTGCCCAATTTGGACACTTGCATTTAGGAGGTGTACTCAATTTTGTTGCCAAAGCATTAGTGCAGGGATCCTCAAACTACGGCCCTCCAGCTGTTGCGGAACTACACATCCCATGAGACATTGTAAAACTCTGACATGACTAGGCATGATGGGAATTGTAGTTCCTTAACTGGAGGGCCATAGTTTGAAGACCCCTGCTAGTGGCTGTGTTTTGAGGTTATTTTGAGGGGACAGCAAATTTACATTTATACAGTGGGTATAATAAAGATGTAAAGATAAAATATTTACAAAAATGTAAAGGGTGTACTCACTTTTGCGAGATACTGTCTATCTAGATTCCCACATTCACACTTCATGGGGATAGGGGAATCCTCCCCACATTCTGACAAAGGGGAGACTTCCCCGCCGTCAGAATACACTTATCAGCACTGCCAGCTATAGCCAGGAAAACCCGACAGGGTGGTTGTACAACTACATTTCCCATACAGGGATCAAAAATTCAGTCAATCCCTGCTGAGACAGATGAATCGATCCATGTATGGCCAAAACAGTTACTCAAGTGTCCATTATAATAGTCAGGCTGCATATACAGTAAAATATTGGCCTTTATTTTGGCACCTGGTTGACGGATAATCCTCTTATTGATCTTTGCATAAACTGACTAAATTAGGAACAGGCTGCGAGACCTCATAATCAATAGGGACCAGTGCTTAAACCAGAACTCCATGTTTCTAGTGACTTAAAAATTTAGTTTGGGTCAGAGTGGTTGAAATAATTACTTACTGTGCCAGTACTGTACACCGTAAGCTGTGCTCTCCCCCCCCCCCCCCCCCCCAAAGCACTGAGCCTGCTTCTAACCCCCTGCAGTCTTCCTCAAATAAATATAATAAATATATATATATATATATATATATATATATATATATATATATATATATATATATATACACATACACACACACCTCTCTAACACACACACACACACACACACACACACACACTTTTAGAAGAGGCAGACTTGTTTTGGGAAATGTGGCAAAGAAAGAGAGCTGGGAACAGCTTTTCTCTTACTCAAGTCACATCTCCCCCTTCAAAAACTGCCACCATAGCACTTGGAATATCTCCATCTCCATCCTTACAAGCAGGCCATGTTGCGAGGTGCACTGATATGTTAAAGCACAAAAACATGTCTCATTTTCATAGCCAATAAGAGCTGCAGATACATTTTTGAAACCTATTTTCACAACCATTGTTTAGCTACACATTTTTAGGTTTGCAGAACAATTACAAAAACAAGTCTTCAATTACTCAAACGATCATGGAAAGTTTCAGATTTTATTGTTGTTAAATATACTGTTAACGTACATATATTTCAAATGTACAAACCAGTCCACAAAAACATTTTTAAATGATTTAGAAGACGGTCAGAATAGCTATACATTGTAGAATCCCCAGAAGACATTCTCTGATGACAAAAAAACTCATTTCAAGATGGTATCTTCTTGCTCTGCAACAAAATAAACACAATTACCAGATATTATGACAATTTGGTTACAATTTTGCTTCAACAAAAAACATGTGCTAAAATCAACAAAAGCAGATTTTACTTGCCAAGCAAAAATAAATAAAAAAATAAATAAATGCTGGCTGGAAGGCTTATTATTGCAGGAGAGACACGATAGTGAGGGAGCCTATAGACATCACCTCACTGGAGCAGAGGTATGTTTTGTTCCTCTTTCAAAGCTGAACTCCAAAAAACATTTAGACACATTAGTCTTTGAAGACCTAACTGCAACGCTGTATCTGTTTCTACTACCACTAATGAATGCAAAATACTACCTTTCCCTCAATATACATCTCTCTTAATTGGGTGAAGTGAACTGTTCCAAAAGGCTACATGAAAGCCAATATCTTGGCTCACTGGATTACTTTGAGTCAATGCTCTGCAACTCAGAATCTGCATTCCAATTCTGGGGTTTGTGACCTAGATCTTGGATTACCAATCCAAAATAGATTTTCCTGGATGATGGCTTTAGATCCTCCAAGATATAATGGGCACCATAATGCATAAACCAATAGTCAATATTTATGCCAAAAATGTGCACGCATTGTATTTTCCCATCTTTTTGGGGTCATTTTATTGGATCTGTCTTCATTGTTTATCATTTTGTGAAACAAAACACCTCTTGTGATGCTGGAAGAAACTAACCCTCATAATGCAACATTTTGGAGTACAGTTGAGTGGTAAACAACAAGGCCCAAAAGCCTAATTATAGGAAGAGGGAGAGGAGGAGCAAAACAACCAACTTGCTACTGCTCCTCAGAGAAATAAAAAAATCAAACAGTAGATTGAGGTTAAAAGAAAATGTACATGCAAGAACAGTATTATGATCTTGTTTTAGTGCTACATGTTCTGGGGCTTGCTTTATTATCTAGCAAGTTAATAACCTGGCCAAGTACGCTAGTGGAGTATGGAAAGGTCTGTACTTTCCTGCATGCTTCCCCTATATCATTAACTTACCATATAGAGAAACCTGGATGGGCATAATATCCAAGAGCCTGCATCAGCAATGGCAGCTCCCATATTTTAAGTTTTCAGTAAAAAATCTCTAGCTAGCTGATCTTAGCGTGGTGCCTGGTTAGATTTGGATTACAATTTCTGCACAAGTATCTATTACACACAACCAACCTGCCAACTCCCTTGCAATGCGTGCAGCTTCATCTTGTTTCTTTTTCTCTTCTGCCTCAATCCTTCGGTCTTCTTCAGCTCTTGGCTTTAAATATGCTGTAAAAAGAGAGAGTGTTTGGTAAGAAATCTCAGAAAACATTTAGCTATTTCTTTACCAAATCTCCAGATTAAGTAAACTAATGATTGCAGAGTTTAGATTTATATAAACTCTGCAAAACACTTTAGTACAGTGTTATTAAGCGGTGTGCGACACATCAACTCTTTCAGACTAGGTGAGCACAGCAGTTTTTACTGCTAAAATATATGTAATATAACATTATGCAATGATGAAATCCTGTAAAAAAAAAATCTTTACTGGTTTGAGATTAACGACATATGTTAATGTCCTGTACAGACCAGAGAAAACTAAAGATGAGTGCAAGGCCCTGATTAAGCACAACTGTGTGAAACATGTTGGCTAGATGCACAACCCAGTATCTTTTTTCCCCCCAAACGCTTTTACGGTCTATGTAAATTAATGTATTGTGTATTTTTATATGATGTATTAAAATTTATATTTTTCAAAATAATTTAGTTTTTTGTGCTTACCTTAAAAAAAAAAACAGTACTGGTGTCTCCCTTTAAAATCCCATTTGATTTGAAAACCCTGTTCTCCCTTGACCTTTCTTGTCTCTTTAGCACAGTTGTTGAGGGCATCTTGTAGTTTATGGCCACTAAAAGACCTTCTATGCAGAAGAAAGCAGCAGAAACACGTTCCAATGCTCCTGCCAGCCACCAACTTGTAAATGCTTACAACTAGAATTTACTGGTATAACTTATGATGTGAAACTTGTGTGTCATATTCCAAGTTAGGGTGCAAAACCTTTGCTGTAGGTTTCCAAGCGATATATTGCATCACTGTACCAGGGAGAAGTAATGACCTTTAAAAGACACTGAAAACTACCCGGAAAGACCTAGAAGAAGTTGCTGCAACTATTAAATTAAACCCTCTATTGCAGATTTCACCAGAGCTGCCAGGATGGGAGCCAAGAAAATCTCTTTGTAAAAGTCTCTGGTAACATCATGGTCTAGATTTAGAGGCAGCTCCGAGTGTTCTGCATCAAGTACATATGTGTACGTTCTCCTTTATTATTGCCCCGGACATCATATTTGACGAATCGCTGGCATTCTGGTAAGCCTTTGGTGAGGTTTTTTGGCATCACCTCAGCTATCCTAGGAGCCTTTTCCATCTTCATCACAGAGTTTAGGACTTTATTCCATTTCATTTTCTCTCTGGAGGTTTATAATAGTTTCACAAGTTTTTAATTTGGGCGATTTATGGACACTTTTATGGATAATGTCCCTATTTTGCAACATTGTTTTGCCACGATTAAATTTATTGTATTTTACATATTATTTACGGGCACAGCGAACTATAAAATGTGCGGCACTGTTTTGAATGTTTATATGAGTGCCTGGTATCAAAAAGGTATAGAATAGTGTCCAGCAGCATTAACAATTTACTAAAAGCACAGATTTTCTTTGTTCTATGGAAAATATTGCTAGGCAAAACTATTCCCCTCACTTTGTATTACATGTCTGGGACAGAAAGTGAAGCGGAATCTCAGCCATATTAAAAAAAAAGAAGGTACATAAGTACATAAATATAGCGAGGACATTATTCAATTTTATTTAGAGCTGCACAGTTTGTTTTTATCTATAAAAACCCTTTACCTGCATAGACCATTTTTTGTAAAGGTGAATTAACCCTTAGATGCAAACATCAGAATGAACTGATGATGCAGCTGCATGATGAATCCCATTTCTTCCTACAGCTCAAATTAGATACAGTAACAATTTATGCTCAGGTCACTCTGCGATAAACAGAGAAGGTTAAATAAGACAGACCAATGATGTTACATAGACAGGTACTGCTTTCTTGACTTTTAACGCACTGTGACCAGAAACACTGGTAATTTTCAAAAGCATGCGACCAGTGATACTGCCATGTGCCAAGCATGACACTATCCATTTAGGCTAGGTTCACACTTTTGCCACCCATGTATAGCTCTGGCAAAAGAATAGGCTGCTGTGCCCGCATTTCCCGCAGAAAAAAAGGCACATGTACTTTTTTTAAAACATGGCTGCAGGGAAAACGCATGGTCTTTTTGACCATGCTATTTCTTTGCAGTTCATGCACCTGCAAATGCGCAGCGGACCAAGACGCCTGGGGGTGCCATTCAGGATTCAGTGCGATTTGACTGCGAGAACAAGTTGCAATTTTTGCACCTGCAAACTGCAAGCAAGTGTGAATCAAGCCTTAGAAATTATCAATAATATCTGCCTACACATGGCATTAGAAACCTGTATGTAAAGAAATGTTGCCATGCTGCTGGGATGAGATTAAAACTCTTGGGCCCTGGAAGATTGACTTCCAGCTGTACTGTATGATCAGACAGGAGAAAATCAATGTAATACCTATTCATTAATCCTGTCCTGCTGCTATCTGAGGAACGTCAACAAATAAAAAAAAGTAACAAACACAGCGTTGTGATCAGGTGTTTGTAATGCTAATCAATCCAAATATAATCATATTAGTGTCTCTCCAGTACTCCAATGCCCGTGAGGACATCTAATGACAAAACGTACGTAGGGTGTACTGTTGGAGGCATTGTTGTCACGCTACATTGGTTGCCTGCTCGTGGTATTGAGAGATTTGAAAAGACTCGTATTTAACCCACGCCTGTTTTATCAGTGTCGGGAGACACCTTTAAATGTAAGTACTATACGGTTTTAATAAAGAAATAAACTTTAAAAGGATTTTATGCTATGCTGCGCTTCTTTTCTTTATTTTGCTTTTTACCTCTGTGGAGAGATTGATTGCTTAATAGCGGAGGAGAGTCAGGATCGGCAGATTATTGCACCTTGTAAAAGGGAGGATAACTGCTTGCTGGATATGTCAATATCAATATCAATTTGATCAGCAACAACGGAGGCGGGTTGAGATCATAAATTACAGATCTGCAGACTATTACGCCCTGCTAAGGGAGAATGCTTGTTTGCAGGTTCCTCATCACCAGCCACTAAACATCGGTAAATGATCTTGATCATAAGTGGTGGAGGAGATACCACTTGGGATGGTGTTTATATTATGTAGAAGAATCGTTACTTGCACACGTGGGATTGAATAAGAATTTTGGACTTTTGACATATATACTTGCTATTTTGGCACTACATAATTTTGGGAAACATTTATGGAGTGTGTGTGAGTGTATTTTTATTTTTTTAAAGTAGGTGTACATGTGGGTTTATTTATCCACCCTTCTATTACATGTTGGTGTGGTCTTACAACACCAAATGTAGTCTTTTGCTACAATTTTTAAATACAAGCATCACTGCTATATTAGTAACGTATTGGAGAAACACTATACGATTCTGTTATGTTGTGATTTTTTTAATTAGATTTTTAGACTGATTAGCTTTACATACACCTGCGCAAGAACTATCAGACAGACACTCAGTAGGGTAAAAGCACAGGAGGAAGGTTTTGCCATTTTTAAATATATTGTTTAAAACTTACCATATCTTGAACTGCCATAGCCAATCCCAAGCAGTAGTGCAGAATATCTGGCAAACTAAAATATAAAAACAAAGTTAGAGTACTATTGCATTACATGTACAAGAATGACAGAGACAGACAGGTAGCTAGACAGATCTGTTTCAACTTTTCTTTGGCAAACACTAGACTGCAGGGCAATTTTCACCCCAGCAAAATACAATTCAGATCTAAGAATTGAAACAACCAAAGTCTATTTCCATCCTTCCCACATTCTAGAACTTACAGCATCTCACAAAAGTGAGTACACCCCCTCACATTTTTATAAATATAATATTATATCTTTTCATGTGACAACATTAAAGAAATTACACTTTGCTACAATGTAAAGTAGTGAGTGTGCAGCTTTTATAACAGTGTACATTTGCTGTCCCCTTTAAAATAACACAGCCATTAATGTCTAAACCGCCAGCAAAAGTGAGTACACCCCGAAGTGAAATTTCCAAATTAGGCCCAAAGTGTCAGTATTTTGTGTGGCCACCATTAATTTTCCAGCACTGCCTTAACCCTCTTGGGCATGGAGTTCACCAGAGCTTCACAGGTTGCCACTCTTCCACTCCTCCATGATGACATCACAAAGCTGGCGGATGTTGGAGACTTTGCGCGCCTCCACCTTCTGTATGAAGATGCCCCACAGATACTCAATAGAGTTTAGGTCTGGAGACATGCTTGGCCAGTCCATCTTTACCCTCAGCTTCTATAGCAAGGCAGTGGTCATCATGTTGGAATACTGCCCTGCGGCCCAGCCTCCGAAGGGAGGGGGATCATGCTTGGCTTCAGTTTGTGACATGTCGGCATTAGGGTTGTCCAGATACTAGTATCGGTTATCATTACCGATACCGAGCATTTGTCTTCAGCATCATCATTAGAAGAGGCTTCCTTCTCAGAAGACAGCCATGCAGACCGATTTGATGCAGGATGCGGCGTATGGTCTGAGCACCGAAAGGGTGACCTCCAACCCCTTCAACCTCTGCAGCAATGCTTTAAGCACGCATATGTCTATTTCCCAAAGATAACCTCTGGATACGACGCTGAGCACGTGCACTCAACTTCTTTGGTCGACCATGGCAATGCCTGTTCTGAGTGGAACCTGTCCTGTTAAACTGCTGTATGGTCTTGGCCACTGTGCTGCAGTTCAGTTTCAGGGTCTTGGCAATCTTCTTATAGCCCAGGCCATCTTTATGTAGACCAACAATCCCTTTTTTTCAGATCCTCAGAGTTCTGTGCCATGTTGAACTTCCAGTGACCAATAAGAGAGTGAGAGCGATAACACCAAAATTTAAAACACACCTGCCCCCCATTCATACCCAAGACCCTGTAACACTAATGAGTCACATGACACCGGGGGAGGGAAAATGGCCAATTAGGCCTTTCTCACTTCGGGGTGTACTTACTTTTGTTGCCAGAGGTTTAGACATGAATGGCTGTGTGTTGAGTTATTTTGAGGGGACAGCAAAAATACAAGCAGTACACTCAGTACTTTACATTGTAGCAAAGTGCAATTTCTTCAGTGTTGTCACATGGAAAGATATAACAACATATTCACAAAAATATGAGGGGTGTACTCACTTTTGTGAGATACTGTATATGCAGAAATCATCTCCTCTTAGGGTTCATGCACACTGCTGCTCCTAAACTGACGTTTGGGGTGTTTTTTGCCTGTGCCACTGAATTCCCCTCAAAGCCTATAGGGGTATTTACTAAAACTGGAGCGTGAAAAATTTGGTGCAGCCGTGTATGGAAACCAATTAACCCACATTGTGCAGATTTGGAATGCGATTTGACATGTCAATTTGGCGGCTATTGCTGGAAATGGTGACACACTGATTCCCAAAAGTAGTTCCTGTACTACTTTTGGGGACGACTTGAATAGACACCTGTTCATGAACCCGCACAGATGTCAGTCAATTGGCCGCCGAAGTCAGACTGCATTGCCGGTTTGAAATCGTCGAGTTCAGCTAAACTTGCACGATTTCTAACCCACAGCAGTGTGAACCTGGGCTTATTGTCAAAGCTTAATTGAATGAGCTGAAGTCAGAAGTCGATTGGCTACCATGCACAACTGCACCAGATTCTGAGTGCTCCAGTTTTAGTAAACCTCCCATTATGTGTCAATGCATACATAGGCTTTTAGAGGCAGCCAAAGCTGCCTCTAGAATAAATAAATTCTGGAGCCATTCAAATAAAATGCCTGAACGTGTCTAAACTAGGGGGTGGCCGATATTCCTTTTTTTAAAATATTGGTATAGGTCACAAACGTACCCCATATTACCGATACTGCTACAAGGAGTTTTACCGGTGTGATGCACGAATCACCCCAGTACCGTTCTTTAGAGCGGACAGATGGTTTTATTGTAATAACAGACCGATGCTCGGCTCGATGCTGTACAGAACATCGGCCTGAGAGGTGGCCGAAATATCGGTCGATTCCTAGTCTAAACATGGTTTAGGTGTGTTTTTAAATTGTAGTTCCACCCATAAATATAACATTACATCAGTAGTTTTAAAGAAATGTCATTAGTCCTTTACGAATTTTTTTTTTTTTTTTTTAGATGCCTTCAAAGTGTTGTTGCTAGGCAGAATAGTTAATCTTCCCACTTCCTGCACCTAGGTGCTTAATGCTTCCTAACCTACACCGCACAGACTCCTGGGAATGTAGTGGGTGTAACATTCCAGGAGTCTGTGCATTCCCCAGTCTCAAAGAATCATGTGACTTGGACAGCACAGGTGCTGAAACCTGATCTGACACTGCTTGTGCAGCACTGAGCACGTGCGAGATCTGCAAGGCTGAAATCCAGGAAGTCATACAGTCTGGCTTCATGATGCCCACACTTAAGATGGCCCCAGGCAATTTCTATTTTATAAAGTGTCTAAATGCTGTAACAACCCAACAAAACGGACCTTAGTTTACAGACTAACTTTACTAGAATACATTAAGCTTGTGTATTACAGGGGTATTTATATTTAAAAAGTGAAATTGTGGCCGGTTTTTACTGTCAGGAGAAACAGCATTTACAATAAACCAGTGTGCATGAACCTTTACCCGACAGAAGTGTTGGGCTCCAGGTCAGCAGTACACAGTGGCACATGCCCATATATGTGTGTAAAAAGTGCTAGTAATTGGTTCCAAGTGAGCCAATCCGCATCCTTATTGTAAACAGGTACCACAACACTGCTGCAGCAAACATTTGAAGCTTCATCAACACTGGGACCTGAGACAAGAGAGACACGAAACCACCATCAGGTAACTGTAAAGCTAATCTCTGTAAGGTCTCTAAAACAGGCGTACCATAAACAACAAAAAAATGTAATTGTATACAACCAGGCAGTGGTTAGTAGAGCTAAATGAAATTGTGCAATTAGAATGTAATGTATAAGGCCACGTTTAGGAGCAGGTGAATTCTGTATATTATGTTTAAAGGAAGAGTGGAAGAAGGAAGCAGGCTATAAGCTGGGAGGTTGAGATTAACCCCCGAGGACATGGGACAACAGGAACATGCCCCTGTGAGTGCAAAGGCATGTCCCTGAATGCAGACTGTGCGAGTTTGGGGATATGTATCCACAGGGGTGACAAACTGGGAGCAGCGGCTGTGTCCTAACTGACATGCATGGGACTGGCTGCACAAACACCTGTGTGTCCTATGCAGGCAAACTATGGCCCTTGCATGGTTGTTCACTCTAGTATCCCCAAAGTGAATGAGGTCCTAATGCTTTTTTTCTTGCAAAAGGTGGACTATACCTTTAAATGCATTTTCAGGATTATAGGATAATGTGAAGCTACTCTTTTATACTTTACTTTGGAAGTATCAATTATTGTATTAGCACCATTTTCTTAATGGAACAATTATGCTTACACCATGTGAAGGTGATCGACAGCCCCTTTTTTTGACACTTGTTTACAAGTTTGGATCAGTATTTTTTGCTAGAAAATGACTTGTGTATATTTTTAGCAGAGACACTAGGGAATAAAATGGCAATCATTGCTATTTTTTGTCACATGGTATTTGTGCAGCGGTTTTTCGAATGCAATTTTTTTTGGGGGGGATACACACAAAAACACAATATATACCCCAATTTTTGGTAAAATGTGAAAGATTATGTTATGCTGAGCAAATAGACACCCAACCTTTCACGGATTAACTTTTTAATCACATATGACGCCCTGGGCTTTATGATGGTATATCTGAATGATGCAGCTACAGGCATCATTCAGATATTGCCGTTTTCAGCCGGTGATTCCCTACGCCATAAGAATGATCATAGTGGCCACTTGATCGTTCTTACGGGCTGTGAAAGGGGATGTCCCCCCCCCCCCCCCGGTTCTTCTCCCGATTTACCGATGCGACCGGTGAGTTGGAGACAGAATCTGCCAGCCCCGTGTTGCGATCATAGAGATTTCAGTCAGACCAGATGGTCGCCGGAGGCCGAGCGCGATGTTATGACGGCACGTTTTGGCTTCCCGCCTAGGCGAGATTGTGGGGTCTTTTTGACCCCATATCTCACTGTAAAGAGGTCATGTCATATTCCTATTTTAATGGATGTTTACATTCCTTGTAATAGAAATAAAAGTGATCAATTTAAATTTTATTTTTTTAAGTGTCAAAAAAAAAAAAAAAAGTTAAATTAACAATAAAATGGCACGGTCTTTAGGTAGTTAAAACTGCATAAGCTTGTAGAATGGTGACAAACTGCGGTACTTAAAAATCTCCATATGTGACATTTTAACCGGTTAAGGACCGGCTCCTGTACATTTACGTCAGCAGAATGGCACAGTTGGGCAAAGTAACGTATATTTACGGCACTTTGAAACTCCCACCGTGCGGGGGCCCCTGCCGCGAGCTCCGTGACGGCGGAACCTGATGTCCGCTGGTGTCCCGCGATCGGGTCACAGAGCTGCAGAGCGGGGAAAGCCAAGTATAAACAAGCATCTCCCCATATTGCCTAGTGACACTGTTCCCTCTCATCAGGATCAGTGACGTGTCACTCGTAGCCACACCCCCTAACAGTTAGAATCACTCCCTAGTACACACTCAACCCCTTCAACGCCACCTAGTGATTGACCCCTTCACTGCCAGTGTCATTTTCACAGTAATCAGTGCATATTTATGGCACCGATCGCTGTAAAAATGACAAGGGTCCCAAAAATGTGTCCGATGTGTCCCCCATAAAGTCGCAGTCACGATTAAAAAAAAAAAAAAAAAAAACGCAGATTGCCACCATTACTAGTAAAACAAAAAAATTAATATATAAAAATGCCATTAAAACTATCTCCTATTTTGTAGATGCTATAACTTTTGTGCAAACCAATCAATAAACACTTATTGTGATTTTTTTTTTACCAAAAATATGTAGAAGAATACTTATCGGTCTAGACTGTGGAAATGTTTCATTTTTTATAATTTTTTGGGGATATTTATTATAGCAAAAAGTAAAAAATTTTGCTTTTTTTCTCCAAAATTGTCGCTCTATTCTTGTTTATAAAAACCGCAGATGTTATCAAATACCACCAAAAGAAAGCTCTATTTGTGGGAGGGGGGGGGGGGGGATGCCAATTTTGTTTGGGAGCCACGTCGCACGACCGCGCAATTGTCAGTTAAAGTGATGCAGTGTCGAATCGCAAAAAGCGTTCTGGTCTTCGGCCAGCGAAATGGTCCGGGGGTTATGGTTAAGCCCTTTTACAGGTTACTTGTTTAGAGTTACAGCGGAGGACAGATTCTCTATGGGGTTTAGGTCAGGCGAGTTTGCTGGCCAATCAAGCACACTGATATCATTAATCCGGGTATTGGTACTTTTGGCAGTGTGGGCAGGTGCCAAGTACTGCTGGAAAATTAAATCAGCATCTCCATAAAGCCCTTGAAAATCCTTTTTTTTTTTTATTTAACCAATTCAGCCCCGGACCACCTTTTTGCGATTCGGCACTGCGTCGCTTTAACTGACAATTGCGCGGTCATGCGACGTGGCTCCCAAACAAAATTGGTGTCCTTTTTCCCCCCCACAAATAGAGCTTTCTTTGGTGGTATTTGATCACCTCTGTGGTTTTTATTTTTTGCGCTATAAACAAAAATAGAGCGACAATTTGCTTTTTGCTGTAATAAATATCCCCAAAAAAAAAAAAATATATATATATAAAATTCTCATCAGTTTAGGCCGATACATATTCTACAAATGTTTCTACAAAAAAAAAATAATAATAATCGCAATAAGCATTTGATTGGTTTGCGCAAAAGTTATAGCGTTTACAAAATAGGGGATAGTTTTATGGCATTTTTATTAATTTTTTTTTTTACTAGTAATGGCGGCGATCAGCAATTTTTATCGGTACTGCGACATTATGGTGGACACTTCGGACACATTTTTAGGACCATTGGCATTTTTATAGCGATCAGTGCTATAAAAAATGCATTGATTACTATAAAAATGCCACTGGCAGGGAAGGGGTTAACACTAGGGGGCGAGGAAGGGGTGAATTATATTCCGTGTTTGTTCTAACAAGGGGAAATGACAGATCGCTGTTCATACATTGTATAAACAGACGAACGGTCATTTCTCCCCCTGACAGGACCGGGAGCTGTGTGTTTACACACACAGCTCCCAGTTCTCGCTCTGTAATGAGCGATCGCGGGTGCCCGGCAATGATCGCGCCTGCCGGACACGCGCATCGGCAACAGGGGCGAGCGCGCCCCTATTGGCTGAAACGCGAGATGACGTATAGCTACTCGCGCTGCCGCTGTATAACTGCGGCGGCTGGTCGGCAAGTAGTTAATTGGTCGTATGTAATATTCTAGTTTTCTGAGACACTGAATTTGGGGTTTTCGCTAGCTGGAAGCCATAATCATCAAAATTAAAAGAAACAAAATCTTTTAAATATATCACTCTGTGTGTAACACATCCTATATACACACACACACTTTTTAAAATTGAATTACTGAAAAAAATTAACTTTTTGATGACATTCTAATTTGATGAGATGCCCCTGTAATAGAAATAAGCATGACAGGTCCTCGTTATGGAGAGATTTGGGGTCAAAAAGACCCCAAAGCTCTTCTTTACCTATAAAAGCAATGTATATATTATGATCGGCAAGTTGATCTGGTTATTGTGATCGACAAGTGGATATGGTTCATCTCGTCCTGCCATTCTCAGAGGACTGTGGAGACATTTCTGTACTTACGTTCATACCTTTTATGTCCTGCTTTACTTTGGTGTGTTATATTGAAAATTGTGAGAAAAAAAAACATTTTGATAAAAGCTGTAAAGACGAATCCTCTGCTGTGTTTTATGTATTGTAGACAAACAGCTTCTGCTCATTTTCCTGTCCCCAATAAGGTTACTGATATTTGGTTGTGTTGGCACCCAGAGGGGAGATAAATCCAGGCTGCACCTCTAAACCTATAGGGGGTGTTTCCAAGTACATGGGTGCATAGCATACTTTGATGGGGGTAGAAATCTTGCACTGCTGTCATTCTGATTACAATGACATTGTGTGTTACAAAGTCTGCTATCCCACACTACACCATGACCTGACCCTCTCATGCCTGCAATGTCACCTTCAGCCAGAAGTCCGGGGATACAGGCTACCTCCGAGCCCTACAAACACCGCACACCGCCGGTAGGTCAGTCCACACCGCCCTCCACACTCACCTTGATGAGCGGGGACACTTGCACAGGAGGAACCATCTTCTCTTCACCAATAACACCGCTCACACAGCACACCGGGGAGAGCAGGAAGAAGCCTGACGTCACCGGAAGTGTCTGCAAAGCCCTTCCTATGTGCCAAGGTTAACAAAGCACGTGACTGGCAGAGTGTAGGTCTAGGGAGGCGGAAGGCGGAAGGAGGGAGGGAGATGTGGGCGGTATACGGCGTGTGAGGGAGTCGTATAGAATGGACGAGGTGAACGTTTGGTGCAGAGTCAGTGGGAGGAGTGTAATAATGCCTTCTTCATCTGCTTTCCATTGATATAAACCACTTCCCTGCTACAGCATTTATTCTTTTTTTAATACGTTAACCCCTTCAGGCCCAGGCCAATTCTGACACTTTGTTTCTACATGTAAAAATCATCATTTTTTTTGTTAGAAAATTGCATAGAACCCCCAAACACTATGAGCTAGATTCAGAAAGAATTTACGCCGGCGTATCTTCTTTCTGTATTCAGAAAGCAAGATACGCCAAAATTAGGCTAAGATCCGACTGGCGTAAGTTTCTTACGCCGTCGTATCTTAGGGTGCATTTTTACGCTGGCCGCTAGGTGGCGCTGCTGTCGATTTCAGCATAGAATATGCAAATGAGCTGGATACCCAGATTCAGAAACGTACGCGCGCCCAGCGGATTTTTTTTTTATGTCGTTTGCATAAGGCTTTTTCTGGCGTAAGGTTACTCCTGCTATATGAGGCATAGCCAATGTTAAGTATGGACGTTGTTCCCACGTCGAATTTTGATAATTTTACGTCGTTTGCGTAAGTCGTTCGCGAATAGGGCTTTGCGTAAATTACATTCACGTCGAAAGCATTGACTTTTTGCGACGTGATTAGGAGCATGCGCACTGGGATACGTTCACGGCCGGCACATGCGCCGTTCGCGAGAAACGTCATTTACCTGGGGTCATGTTTTATTTACATAAAACACGCCCACCTCTTGACAATTTGAATTCGGCGCACTTACGCCGGCAGTTTTACGCTACGCCGCCGCAACTTACGGAGCAAGTGCTTTGTGAATACTGCACTTGCCCGTCTAAGTTGCGGAGGCGTAGCGTAAATAGGATACGCTACGCCCGCACAAACTTGCGTCCCCCTACGTGAATCTAGCCACATATATATATATATATATATATATATATATATATATATATATATATAGCGCTACCCCCTCAGGAGCGGCTGGTTGATGAAGCAAGAGAGAGAACTTTGCAGTATCAGGCCTGGATATGAACCAAGCAATTCTGCTCTCAGTAGTATCAATTGCAGTTTGTCGCCACTCCAGCCAGAGTGGGTGAAGTGCCCCGGACAGACTCCTGCCACGAGCCTGGCAGCCGAAGTGTCACTTTAGGTTTTCTGGGAGGAACAGGTCTCTGCCACAGACCTGGCTCTGGGCCTCTGCCACAGGCCAATTACATAAATGAGCTAAATGAACAGATTGAAATTGAGCGAATCCTCCCAGTAGATTAAGCATATGTCACCGGATGACAGCAATAGTGTACCTGTCAGCATTCCGGTCACCAGATCCCTGATGGTTCGTTCAAGCCCTGTTGGACAACCTGCCTCCGGGTTCTCCTCAAGCCGACCCCCCATCGAACGGCATCCTGCCTGGGATCTCCTCAACAGAATTGGGAACCCAGTAAGTCACTGGGGCCCCTCTCAGGAACATGGAACTCCGCGTAGAATGTGACCCCGGCCTGGTAGGCCATCGCCAGGGTCCGTTGGATGCGCACACCCTAAAGGTAGGTGCCGCACCTGGAACCCGCGAAGAACACTAGGAAAATGGCGTCTGCCACAGATATACTCTCCCCCAGCATGCTCCACGAGGGAAAACTCCTCTAATTGGCTGCTGGGGAAAAGCGGCTCTGCCAGAACCCCTCAAGCGCCAACTGTCGCCCATGGGTGGTAACGACACCCCTGGAGCGCAGACTGACCTACAGGACAGTTCAGGAATGACAGCAGCCCAAATTTAACAAATTGCGAATGGGAGCAAAATAACTCTCCCATTCCCCACTAACTTTAGCGTAGTGCCCATACTGAAAGTAAGGGGGCGCTACATATATAAATATATTTTTAGCAGAGACCCTAGAGAATACAATGGCGGCCATTACAACTTTTTATCTCTCACGGTATTTGCGCAGCAATTTTTCAAACGCTTTTTTTGGGGGGGGAAAAAACTGTTTCATGCTTTAAAAAAAAACAGTAAAGTTAGCCCAAGTTTTTTGCATAATGTGAAAGATGAAATTTCGCTGAGTAAATAGATACCTTACATGTCACGCTTCAAAATTGCACGCGCTCGCGGAATGGCGCCAAACTTCAGTACCTAAAAAATCCCCATAGGCAACGTTTTATTTTTTTTTACTGGTTACATGTTTTTAGTTACAGAGGAGGTCTAGGGCTATAATTATTGCTCTCGCTCTAACGTTCGCGACGGCACCTCACATGTGTGGTTTGAACACCGTTTTCATATGTGGGCGGGATTAACATGTGTGTTCTCTTCTGCGTGCGAGCACACGGGGACAGGGGCACTTTAAAAAAAAAAAAATAATAATTATTATTGTTAATTTTCCTTTTTTTTTTTTTTTACACTTTTAAAAATAAATAAAAAAATGTATCACTTTTATTCCTATTACAAGGAATGTAAACATCCATTGTAATAGGAATAAAACCTGGTCGGTCCTCTATACAGTGAGATATGGTCCCCTCTAGACTGGGAAGCCTAAAAAAAAAAAAAAAAGGTCACAGCCGAAGCAACGCTGTCATAACATCGCGCCCGGCCTCCGACGATCATAGAGACTCCGGCGACTATCTGGTCCACCAGAAATCTCTATGATCAGCATCCGGGGCCGGCGGATCCTGTCACCGACTCACCGATCGCACAGGTGAGTCGGTAGGAGCACCGAAGGGAGGGTGGAGGGCGTCCCCTTTTGCCGCCCGTAGGAACGATCAAGCAGTGGAACAGCAGCTATGATCATTACTATGGTGTAGGGTATCGCAGGCTGAAAATGCAGATATCTGAGTGATGCCTGTAGCTCCACCCATCATTCAGATATAGCCCCACAAAGCCCAGGACGTCATATGACATCCTCTGGGCCTCATAGGATTTGCTTACATGATTTGTAATAAAAACATCTTTACCATTCTGGAGCTTCCCTCCAACCATTTTGCATATTATTTTATATATACGGACAGGGCTGGTGCAAGGATTTTTGACACCCTAGGGCAGTGATGGCGAACCTTGGCTCCCTAGATCTTTTGGAACTATATTTCCCATGATGCTTTGATGAAGTGCCCATCAAAGGTAGCCTCACCAGCACCCATCAAATGCACCCTCATCAGCGCCCATCAATGAATGCTCGCTTGCTTCCATTCATTCTGGAGTTGGGTCACAGTCCGCCGTGGCGCCGCCGCACCTCTGACACCATTAGGCAGCTGCCTACACTTGATAAAGGAGCGCGCAGGTCAGATCCTTTGCGCATGCTCTGAAACGCGTTGTGGTCCCTCTCAGCCTCCGTCCAAGCTGACGCTACGTTCCACCGGATGTATTCCATGCTGACAGTGCGATACCAACCACGGACATAGCCGGCTCTCCTCGGGTCCCAGCAGCCACATCTCATCTGGATACATATGGTTTACTGTCCGTGAGGCCTGGTACACACGATAGGATTTATCCGCGGATACGGTCAGCCGGACCGTATCCGCGGATAAATCCTCTGCGGATTTTAATTCGATGGAGTGTACACACCATCGGATTGAAATCCGCGCCGAATTCCCATCACGATGACGTGTCGCGCCGTCGCCGCGATGATGACGCGGCGACGTGCGCGATGCTGTCATATAAGGATATCCACGCATGCGTCGAATCATTACGACGCATGCGAGGGATGGGTTCGGACGGATCGATCCGGTGAGTCTATACAGACCACCGGATCGATCCGCTGGTTCCGATTCCAGCGGATAGATTTGTAAGCATGTCTACAAATTTTTATCTGCTGGAATTCGGAAATATTCGCGGACAAATATCCGCTGGAACGTACACACCAGGGGATCTATCCGCTGAAACCGATCCGCTGAGATTTTTCAGCGGATGGATCCTCTCGTGTGTATGGGGCCTCAGACTTGTGCCAGCTCCCCTGACTGCAGCATAGTAATTTATGATGTAAGCGCTGGATTATTTTATATGTTATATTAAAAACACAGTTTACTCAGTGGCGCTTCTCTCCTTACTCTTTTTTCAGGCAGCTGCCTGCTGATGCTGAGACTTAGTTACTTGCTGCAGAGAGGAGAGAGTAAGAACAACAGAGGCTGGGCACCCTAGGCAGCAGTGCGCCCTAGACGGCCACCTAGTTTGCCTAGTGGTAGATCCGGCCCTGTATACTAACCAATTATGCTGCAGAAATCTCCCTCCACTAAGTCTGGCTGCAGCCTGTTCACTTCCTGGATTTACACAGAGGCACACCTCCAGCTCTGCAGCTCTCATTGGCCCTTTAACACTTCCCACCCCCTCCCTTCCTGGCAAACTCTCATAAGAGTGAGAGAGAGAGCTGTGCATGATGTTATAAGCCTAGGCTTTATACCAGACAAGAAACAGGATGTGGGCTGTATAAGGTATTTACTGGCAAAAAAAATGTTTTACTATCAAAAGTTAAAACAATGACAGTCCCCATCCCTCACTGGTATCTTCTTCAGTGTGCCCATTTTCAGCCTTCTTCATTGGCTGCCACAGGTGATGTTATTCCTGCACATGTGCAGGGCACACAGAATCGGGTTGGCTACTGTAAGCTGAGCTGTGTACACGCAACTCCAATTACATGCCAGTGTTCCGTCAGAATAGACGCCCCGTCAGATTAGGTAACAAGTGATGTTCCGTCAGCTGAAAACTTACTGCGCATGCTAATCTGACGGAACGCCTGCAGTCAGAAGGCGGCAGCGGACATCTTACTACACCCAGCTAAGTCTTGAATTTCAGTCATTTTAGCGATAAACTGAGCGGATATAAATCAATATAGTATATTGATATCTGTGATGCTGTTTTTAAAGGGTAAGTTCACCTTTACAAAAAAATCTGTAAGGTGAACTTACACAGGACGCCCTCCCCATCCCCGCTGACCTGGAGCGTGGAGATCAACCGCTAGGAGACATCGGGTCGCCGCCTCACCAGTCTGGGGCTTAGAAATCCCCCGCAGCTTAATCTTCAAATTGTACCTTGTCAGGAGGTATGTTTAGGAGCACTTAAATTGGTTGGCGCCGTCCAATCAGAACCCACGCAGCCAATCCTGTCACCGTGAGCGAAGAGGAGAGGAAGCTGCGGGATTGTCAAACCCCCTGACCAGTACAATGTCAGTACGCTGTCAGTGCAGGGGATTGGCAGACTCCAGGTTAGCGGGACCGTGGGGGGGGGGGTATTGATGGTGGGTCCAGTGAGGCAGGGAAAGTGGGTCAGGATTATTAGAGCTCAAGACTGGATATCTCATGCTGGCAGCTCTCTGGTGCCTCCTCCTGTTTCTAGAATGTTGAAGAACGTTCTAAAAGATAGTGGGCAGAAGCAAGGAGGGGGTTGCCTTGAATATTTAGAAGACCCTCAGCCAATCCCAGGAAGTGGGCCTGGCAGGGGACTAAGGAGCCCTTAAAGGGGAATGGGCCATGCCAGTCAGGTGGAAGATGGAGAAGCAGTGCTGAGAGGAGTCTGTTGGTGACCCTGGAGAGGTTTTACCTCAGGTTTGAGCTTGGTAGGCTGGCCTGAAAGGATCCCACCACAAGAAGCAGTTAAAGGGACCCTAACCAGAGAGGCACAGGAGCAATGAGAGACAGTTAGTAGATCAGCACGGTGCAGGGACAGACAAGGGGAAGAGACTGCCAGCTGTAACAGGTCTGCCTTGAAGAGAATGGTGTGCCAAGTCTTCATGCAACATTGCCCCGGGGAGTCTCCATGTGTATGTCAGTCAGGGGGACTGGCAAAAGGAAGCAGCCAGGTGGGCTAGCATTTCTGCAAGCAGTAGAGCTGGAATCAAGCTGGTGTCTACTGGGAAGCACAAGGTGGTGAGAGATGCTGTTCATTCCACATGTGCTACTTTACCAAGGGACTGAGAGTTCCTAGCCTGTAATGGACTGTTGCTGAGCTAAGAAGAGACTGTTAGTTCCTCCAGGAGTGATGCAGCAGAAGCTGTACAAAAAGGAACTAAGTTTGTACAGGAGGAAGGAAGAAGAGGAGTCTGTACATAGGGAAGAAGTTGTTGGATTATTATAGATACCAAGCATGTCAAGTCCTAAACTTTAAAGGCATTTTCATTTTTGGTTTTGGCTATGGGACAGGAAGTGAAGGGAATTCTCCCCAATGGGACACAGATGGCAAAAATAATCTGACAGCCAAATGGGAAAAAGATTTGCCTTTAGTTCTACTTGAACAATGAATTAGGGCCCAATAATTATTGCTCTCACTCCTACATTATTTACAAAATGCTTTTTTTTCCTTCTGAGTTTAAAGACCCCTGGGCTAGAAAAATAAAGCAGTATTACATCCTCAGCATCTTTAAGTAAGGAGTAAAGAGAGAGAAGTATAGGTTGCTGGGAAACCCAGAATAAATGGTCACATTAATGTAGAACTGTGGCTCCCATAAAAAAAAAAGAAAAGTGCTACAGCATTTGCAATTCGTTTGCTGTTAGTTCCACAAATGCCTGATGAAATGCACCAAATGCAGTGTTCGTTGATGATGTGGCAACAATGCTGCACTGCTCCTGAATGCAGAGCAGAGTTTACATTGTGCCTGCTAGCACAATGGAGAAAGATGTTACAGAGGGTACTTTTCAGCCATACCATTGCTGCTTCACAAGCCTGTGGGTAGTGGCAACCAAATGTATTGTACTTTACTTCTGGCACCACTTGCAGGCTTCAGCCTAACATAGACCTACAATCCCAGTCCTCAGAACCATGTTATACACCCCACACACCTAAGGCTGTGGGGACTCAGGGACAAGAAAGCATCTCCCACATGTTCCAATATCTCCCTGGCTGAGCCAGGTACAAGTTGAGTCCAATTTTCTGTTTTCTTACTTCTCTTTACTGACATGCAACAACACTCCTAAATCATCAGGCAATATCCATTGTGGAACAATGATGTCCAGCTCTTGCCCACCTTCAAGGTATAATTTCTGCATCTTTGCTCTCCTTCCCCTTAGCCCACTACTAGTGAGATGGTTTTCATGGCCATAATTACTACATCTTTCCACAGAAGACTTCAGTCACCCCCATGTAGGGTGACCACATTTCCAAACTGCCATTCAGGGACACCCCCCCCCCCCTAAAAAATATGTTTTTTTACATATTTTTTGGTGTATTTTGGGGGCAGGGGCGTATCATGAAATCAGTGGGCCCGTGTGCAAGATCAAAAGAGGGCCCTAGGCCCCAACAAATGCTGCCACTGTTCCCCATCAAATGCAGCCACTGTTCCCTATCAAATGCCACTACTGTGCCCCATCAAATGCTGCCAGTGTGTCCAGCAATTGTTGCTACTGTGCCCAATCTGATGCTGCCAGTGTGCCCATGAAATGTTGCTACTGTGCCCCATCAGATGCTACCAGTGTGCCCATGAATTGTCGCTACTGTGCCCCCATCAGATGCTGCCAGTGTGCCCATGAATTGTCGCTACTGTGCCCCCATCAGATGCTGCCAGTGTGCCCATGAATTATCGTTACTGTGCCCATCAGATGCTGCCAGTGTGCCCATGAATTGTCGCAACTGTGCCCCATCAGATGCTGCCAGTGTGCCCATGAATTGTCGCTACTGTGCTCCCATCAGATGCTGCCAGTGTGCCCATGAATTGTCGCAACTGTGCCCCATCAGATGCTGCCAGTGTGCCCATGAATTGTCGCTACTGTGCCCCCATCAGATGCTGCCAATGTGCTGATCAATTGACGCTACTGTGCCCCATCAGATGCTGCCAGTGTGCCCATGATTTGTCGCTACTGTGCCCCCATCAGATGCTGCCAGTGTGCCCATGAATTGTCGCTACTGTGCCCCATCAAATGCTGCCAGTGTGCCCATGGATTGTCGCTACTGTGCCCCCATCAGATGCTGCCAGTGTGCCCAGCAATTGCCGACAGTGTGCCCCATCAGATGCTGCCAGTGTGCCGATCAATTGACGCTACTGTGCCCCCATCAGATGCTGCCAGTGTGCCCATGAATTGTCGTTACTGTGCCCCATCAGATTCTGCCAGTGTGCCTATCAATTGCCGCTACTGTGCCCATCAGATCAGATGCTGCCAGTGTGCCGATTAATTGTCACTACTGTGCCCCATCAAATGCTGCCAGTGTGCCCATGAATTGTCGCTACTGTGCCCCCATCAGATGCTGCCAGTGTGCCTAGCAATTGCCGACAGTGTGCCCCATCAGATGCTGCCAGTGTGCCGATCAATTGACGCTACGGTGCCCCATCAGATGCTGCCAGTGTGCCCATGATTTGTCGCTACTGTGCCCCCATCAGATGCTGCCAGTGTGCCCATGAATTGTCGCTACTGTGCCCCATCAGATTCTGCCAGTGTGCCTATCAATTGCCGCTACTGTGCCCATCAGATCAGATGCTGCCAGTGTGCCGATTAATTGTCACTACTGTGCCCCATCAAATGCTGCCAGTGTGCCCATGATTTGTCGCTACTGTGCCCTCATCAGATGCTGCCAGTGTGCCCATGATTTGTCGCTACTGTGCCCCCATCAGATGCTGCCAGTGTGCCCATGATTTGTCGCTACTGTGCCCCCATCAGATGCTGCCAGTGTGCCCATGAATTGTTGCTACTGTGCCCCATCAGATTCTGCCAGTGTGCCTATCAATTGCCGCTACTGTGCCCATCAGATCAGATGCTGCCAGTGTGCCGATTAATTGTCACTACGGTGCCCCATCAAATGCTGCCAGTGTGCCCATGAATTGTCGCTACTGTGCCCCCATCAGATGCTGCCAGTGTGCCCAGCAATTGCCAACAGTGTGCCCCATCAGATGCTGCCAGTGTGCCGATCAATTGACGCTACTGTGCCCCATCAGATGCTGCCAGTGTGCCCATGATTTGTCGCTACTGTGCCCCCATCAGATGATGCCAGTGTGCCCATGAATTGTCTCTACTGTGCCCCATCAGATGCTGCCAGTGTGCCCATGATTTGTCGCTACTGTGCCCCCATCAGATGATGCCAGTGTGCCCATGAATTGTCGCTACTGTGCCCCATCAGATTCTGCCAGTGTGCCTATCAATTGCCGCTACTGTGCCCATCAGATCAGATGCTGCCAGTGTGCCGATCAATTGTCACTACTGTGCCCCATCAAATGCTGCCAGTGTGCCAATGAATTGTCGCTACTGTGCCCCCATCAGATGCTGCCATTGTGCCGATCAATTGACGCTACTGTGCAACATCAGATGCTGCCAGTGTGCCCATGAATTGTCGCTACTGTGCCCCCATCAGATGCTGCCAGTGTACCCATGAATTGTCGCTACTGTGCCCCCATCAGATGCTGCCAGTGTGCCCATGAATTGTCGCTACTGTGCCCATCAGATGCTGCCAGTGTGCCCATGAAATGTTACTACTGTGCCCCATCAGATGCTGCCAGTGTGCCCATGAATTGTCGCTACTGTGCCCCCATCAGATGCTGCCAGTGTGCCCATGAATTGTCGCTACTGTGCCCCATCAGATTCTGCCAGTGTGCCTATCAATTGCCGCTACTGTGCCCATCAGATCAGATGCTGCCAGTGTGCCGATTAATTGTCACTACTGTGCCCCATCAAATGCTGCCAGTGTGCCCATGAATTGTCGCTACAGTGCCCAATCAAATGCTGCCAGTGTGCCCATGAATTGTCACTACTGTGCCCCATCAGATGCTGCCAGCCAGTGTCAATTGCCCCTATTTGCTCACCTTTTAAGATGATGATATGGATGAAGTCTGCATCTGTTGGTGGTGGGGCAGGGCAGTCTTCAGCCAGCGCTGGGCGGTCTTCTCTAACTCAGACAGGAGGGGACTCAGGAGACTCAGGAGGAGGCAGTAAGTCGGGCCGCTCGGGCGGGAGGAGGAGGAGCCAGGCCTGCAATTTACAACAGTGCACTGAGTTGCCCACTTGCCCTGCGGCAGCGGGAGGTCGCGGGACGGACGGTGGTGGCCTGCGCTGGGCTGGGCAGTGGGCTGGAGCCTGGAGCAGTGGAGGCGGAGCGTGGTGGAAGAGGTCGGAGCTCGGAGGGCTCGGTCTGCGCCGCGGTAGTGCTGAGCTGCTCTCTCTGTAAAGAACCGCGGCTGAAGGAAGAGAGGAGGTGGTGGTGGAGTCAGAGCCTCAGAGAGAGAGAGCTGGGCACGGTCACGGTGACGTCACTGGTTGCAACCAGTGACTAAGAATTATGTAATTACAGCGGCACTGACTGCGGCAGTGAGTGTGGCAGCCGGCAGGCAGTCCAACGTGTTTGATACTTTGATTCCGGGATACTCTATTGTCCCGGATTGAAGGCTACCGGGACACGGGACAACATTTTAAATTACGGGACGATCCCGGGCAAACCGGGACACGTGGTCACCCTACCCCCATGAGGGCCAGAAGATGAATTCTCCATGCCCTTGAATTCAGGACCACTTCTCACTGCTAATCCTGAGCCAGCTCTACTTATAACCTGTTTGAAAGGGAGACCTCCAGTGGCAAAACAGGGAACTGCATCTTGCCTATCAAACTAGGGAGAAGGATCATTAAAAAAAAAAAAATGATTTTGCCAACACCCCTTTTACATACAAGCACCTGGCCAGAACTAGCACTGTTAATTTTGTTTTTGTGACAGCACTGCATCTCTTGCTGGGAGTTGCAGCGTCTGGCAGGGGGGAGCATCATGTGAGAAGGGGGATTTGGCTCACTCAGGGGAAGTCCAGGAAGTTTACTTTATGAGGTTTGTACAACACATATAAAAACTAGTTTAGATTGTCATGTAGGAGCCTTTATTTGAACTTTAACCACCTCCCACCCAGCCTATAGTTATTTGACGACAGGGGGTGGGTGCATTCCCATTCTGACTGGACGTCATATGATGTCCTGTCAGGAAGCGCCGGCTGTGTCCACGAGACACAGCCAATGACTGATCAGTGTACCGGCTTGCTGCAGGTTCAATGTGATCGCTGTGACCAATCACAGCAGGTCACATGATAGTTATACACAATGGTTTCTTCTAATGGCATCTATTGTATTGCTAGCTGTGATTGGTCAGTTTGATCATATGGTACAGACAGGGCCAATCACAGCCCATCTGTACCATGTGATTACATTTGACCATTTACAGCTAATCACAACAAAACAAACTGAATGATTCAGTTTCATTCAGTAAAATGCTTGCTTATAACAATGTAATTCACTGTTATAAGCAATCATAATGTGTAGACAAAAAAAACATGATCACTTCCCCAGAGTAGTACAATGTTAGTGTGTTAAAGAAAAAATGTAATAATGTACCGTCACCATTCAGTGTCCCTGATCACCACCATATCAGTTATATGATAACACTATACTGCACTGGTGACAGTATGTAAAAAAAAAAACAATAACTTTTTTTTAAATTTAATCCTCAAAAAATGTATGCCAAAAATGTACAACTTCAAAAAACCCGCCATGCCTCCTACTAAATACATTGGACTGTCTACTTTCCAAAAAGGGGTAATTTGGGGAGTATTTATACTGTCCTTGCATTTTAGACTCTTAAGAACCCAAGAGATCGACCATTAGTACATCAGGATTGATCAATTTTCAAAAATATACCATAATTTATGAACTCTATAACTTTCCTGCAGACTAAATAATATACACTGTTTTGTGTTATTTTCAAAAAAATGTAACAGAATACATATTGGGCTAAATTTATGAAAAACAAATATTTATTTGCCAAATTTTATAACAGGAACAAAGAAAGACATTATTTTTCTTAAATTTTTATTTTTTTCTTATTTAGCACAAAAAAAAAAAACCCAGTGTGGTGATTAACCACTTCCCGCCCAGCCTCTAGTAAAATAATGGCCCGGGTGGTGGTTCAGTTATCCTGACTGGGCGTGATATGACGTCCGGCTATATAAGCCGCGATCGTGTGGCGGGGGGCACACAGCACAGTGATCGGTAGTGTAGTGTGTCAGTCTGACACACCGCAACACCGATCTAGGTAAAGAGCCTCATCAGTGCCCATTAGTGGTGCAACGGATCACCGTTGATCCGTTATCAGAACAGGTCACCCCCTTCGGATCCGCACTTGATGTGATCCGCGGATTGCCGCCGCAGCCATAGCATTAGGAAAGGCAGCGACATCGGCCTAGCTCCGGAGCCGCGGCCATCTTGGTACACCCGGCAGCGGCCCTCCTCTCTGTTTACACCCACAGAGGAGGAGGAGCCCGCGTTCGAGGACACACACCTCTGTCTGAGGTCTGTAAGGGGGATGAGGGGTCTGCACTGAGGTGTTACTGGCGACACAAATTCTTTTGCACCAGGTGACACCAACCCTCGTAACACCACTGCAATGGGGGAGATGTGGATATTACAGTGGGGTGGTGGGAGATGTGGATATTACAGTGGGGTGGTGGGAGATGTGGATATTACAGTGGGGTGGGGGGAGATGTGGATATTACCGTGGGGGGGGGGAGATGTGGATATTACAGTGGGGGGGGTAAGAGATGTGGGTTTTTTTTTTTTTTGCTGATCCGAAAAATTATCCGATCCGTAACTCTGATCCGAGGAACGATCCGAACCGTGAGTTTTTTGATCTGTTGCACCCCTAGTGCCCATCATTGAAGGAGAAAACGTACTTATTTACAAAATCATATGTAGCGCCTATGTACTTTATGGTACCGGTGCTAGTTAAATTTAGAGGGAGATCAAAGTGTAGTTAGACTCTGATCCAGATTAAGTGCAAAACAGGGTCTCGGTCTCAGCCTGGCTGTGCTGTGGGCTTATTCTGTTGTACTGGGGTGTTCAATCCAGCCCCGGTGCTGCAGGTGGCAGCAGTGGAGTCAAGGTTTGGGTGCTCTTTGCCAGCAGCCATTCAGGAGGGTTTGACCTCGCTGTGCATGCTGGGAAGGGGTACTTATGTGGCAGACGTCATTAGTTCTGGGTCTTCTTCGTCCAGTGTGGCACCTACCTTTAGGGGTGGCCACATCACGGCGCCCCGGCGTTATGGCCTACCTGTCCGGGGCATGCGTGCCACACGGTGTTCCTGGCCTGGAGCATCTGAACAGCGACTGGGGACCCAGTGAGTGACTGGGTTCCCACATTTGAGGATCCCAAGCTGTACTGCTGTTCGATGGGGAGTCAGTCTGAGGAGCGCCATTGAGAGGCTGTCGGTCCAAAAGGGCCTGGACAAACCACCGGGGATCGAGGTAGCCGTACACCGAGGGATTAATTACCTGTCAGTCGGTACCTGGGCGACAAGTTGAAGGTGATCCAGGCGTAACTCATCTAAGGAGGGATATCTCCAAGAATTCAATCCAGAGAAGGCCTGTGGCAGAGGTATCTTTCTGAGGCTCACCGAGGAGGGTCTGTGGCAGAGACTTTTCCTGAAGTTCAAGTTCACCAAGGAGGGTCCGTGGCAGAGACTTTATCCTACAATTGTCCGAGTGATACTCCGGGTGCCAGGTCAGTGAGAGAGACCCGAGAGAGAGACCTGTCCGGGTACACTAAACCCACTCTGGCAGGAGTGGCGCAGAGAAGTGTTACGCTTGGGAGCAGGACTGTTTCCCTATAATCACGCCTGAATCTGCTATCCTTCTTCAACTTTACTTTCCTCACCACAAGTTTACTGTTTTTACCCGGCTGGGTAATAAAGAGCACCTGTTGTGGACATTCCTTTACTTCTACTATATGCAATACGCATCACTCACCCCTAGGAATTCGGAGGAGCCATAAGGTAATGTGCCGCCCAAACATCCAGCAGCTCCTCTGGGGGTAATGCTACACTTATAACCGAAATAAAGAAAAACTGAAATGAAAAAAAGTAGATTTTAGACACCTTGGGGGGGGGGGGGATAACTGTCTCAACTGGAGAACCAACCACGAGCATCTAAATTTACTTTTATAAACTGTGTGCAAAAGAATGAAAGATAGAAGCTGATTGGTTGCTATTGGGTCAACAACAGTTGATAGAGAATTTCTTGCAGACACTTTATATTCCCTTTATTCCACCCCCATGTGTATCTGTTATAAAGAGGCAAGATTTGGGGTGGGCACAAACATCCGGCATGTTTCTCTGTTGCCTAAGCCTAGTTCTAGGCTCCCCATGAGGACAGCACAATTCTTCCGGTGAGATCTCGATTGTTGAAAGACGCTCCTGCACAGTGCAAGAGTGCATTCTTACCAGAATTGAGATATTCAGCACTCTAAAGTTCTCATTGAAAGGATTGTGGCATCACCTCCTCCAACATGGAGGCCAAGTGTAAGTATATTTTCAAAATTTTCTCCATTTGTTTTTAGAGTCAAATATATTTTTATTGCGTAATAAATGTACTAAGTGGAGCTCCTGCGCTGTATGGGATATAGGTGAGAGGGAGTGGGCCGGGAAAGGGGGAAGGGGGGTGAGTGAACGTGAATACTGCAGCAAACAAAAAGGATATTGTCCTCTCAAGACAAGGAATAATAATGCAAAAAATATGTGAAAGTGTCTGCGCTGTGAAATCCAGAAATGGGGAAGGGGAAAGGGAGGGGTGAGTGGGCAAAGATCCGTGGACCTGTGGGGTGGTGGGGTGTACAAACACAAATGGAAGTGACCTACAACCAGAAATTAAGTGAGTGCAGTCTATCCTAGACTGTATAGCAGTGAACACACAGAAAATCTTCCAATGTAAATGGTTAATAAACTACAACTCAAAAAATCTTGAATTGGAGATGGAAGTCAGAAAAAATAAAATAGATAAAACTAAGCAAAAATGAAATCCTACAAAAAATAATGGAGTGCAGTCCAAAATTCCAAACAAGTTCAAGGTGGAACTTGTTTGGAATTTTGGACTGCACTCCATTATTTTTTGTAGGATTTCATTTTTGCTTAGTTTTATCTATTTTATTTTTTCTGACTTCCATCTCCAATTCAAGATTTTTTGAGTTGTAGTTTATTAACCATTTACATTGGAAGATTTTCTGTGTGTTCACTGCTATACAGTCTAGGATAGACTGCACTCACTTAATTTCTGGTTGTAGGTCACTTCCATTTGTGTTTGTACACCCCACCACCCCACAGGTCCACGGATCTTTGCCCACTCACCCCTCCCTTTCCCCTTCCCCATTTCTGGATTTCACAGCGCAGACACTTTCACATATTTTTTGTATATTTTTATTGCGTTTAACAAAATAAAATAGTACGTTCAAATGTCCGCAACACAAGGAAATACAATGCAAATTCCACTGTCTGCATTTCGCAGGAAACACTATCAACATAAGACACCGCCGCCTTTAAGAAGCAGACAGTGCCATTCCATACAAAGGGCATTGAGGGCTAATAAGATTACATAGTATGACACTTGACTTATTAAAATTAAATTACAAACAGAGAGAAAAAGGAGGGAAAGAGAGCAATAGAGGATAGAGGAAGAAAGAAAAGAAAGAGAACAGAGAGAAAGGAGGGACCGAGCAGACGTCAGCATATCAGACCTACATGATGGAATCAGGGTAGGCGGCTGGATTGACCCAGAGGTGCCAATAACGTTTTCAGGGAGTCCAAGGCAGAGTAGTCGATCCAAAGGAGCCATAGGGTCTTGAATTTGTCAAAGGTGTAAGTATCAAGGGCCAGCATCTCTTCCAAGGCCAAGGGGGGAGTGGTAGTAGTTTTCCAGAACAGAGGGATAAGCTGCCTAGCGGCCGACAGGAAGTAACGCAGTAGAGTGCATTTCTGGGAGGCTATGGAACCAGGAAGCATGGATAATAGAGCTATCTCTGGGGAAGGCGTCAAAGGCCGGTCGTATAGACTGCTGTATATGGCAAAAACCTGTGACCAGAGGGGCTGAATGGACTGACAATCTCACCATATGTGGAGGTAGCTTCCATCTGCTGCGCCGCATTTCCAACACGAGGCATGTATGGATGGAAATATTTCATGTAGAGATTGAGGGTCCCTGTACCACTGGGAGATAAGTTTAACTTCTTGAGGCCCGCGCTATAGCTGAATGACGGCTACAGCGCGGACCTGAATATCCAACTGGACGTCAATTGACGTCCGCCCCTTTGGGCGGTCCCCGCGCGCGCTCCAGAGCATGCAGCGGGGAAACTCTGTGTTGGCCGTGTCCCTTGGTTACAGCCAATTACAGATCGCCGCGAACGGCCAATCAGAGTGGCCGTTTGCGATGCGATCTGTGCGGCCAATGAGAGATGATCTCATATGTAAACATATGAGATCATCCCTCATTGCCGTTTTACACAGAGACAGCGTCCTGTCAGAGGAGAGGAGACCGATCTGTGTCCCTTATACATAGGGACACAGATCGGTCACCTCCCCCAGTCACCCCCCTTCACCTACAGTTAGAACACTATGCAGGGAATACATTTAACCCCTTCCCCACCCCCTAGTGTTAACCCCTTCAATGCCAGTCACATTTATACAGTAATTAGTGCATATTTATAGCACCGATCGCAGTATAAATGTGAATGGCATCAAAAGTGTCTGATGTGTCCGCCATAACGTCGCAGTCCCAATAAAAATCGCAGATCGCCGCCATTTCTAGTAAAAAAAATAATAAAAATAATAATTCTGTCCCCTATTTTGTAGGCGCTATAACTTTTGCGCTTATTGCGATTTTTTTTTTTTTTTACCAAAAATATGTAGACAAATACGTATCGGCCTAAACTGAGAAAAAAACTTTTTTTTTTTAAATTGGCATATTTATTATAGCAACAAGTAAAAAATATTGTATTTTTTTTTCAAAATTGTCGCTCTTTTTTGTTTATAGCGCAAAAAATAAAAACCGCACAGGCGATCAAATACCACCAAAAGAAAGCTCTACTTGTGGGGAAAAAAAAGGACGTCAATTTTGTTTGGGAGCCACGTCGCACGACCGCGCAATTGTCAGTTAAAGCGACGTAGTGCCGGAAGCTGAAATTTCACCTGGGCAGGAGGGGGGTATATGTGCCCAGTAAGCAAGTGGTTAAAGTTTTTCTCCTGGGAACAACAGGAAATAGAGGATTTGTGTGTAAAGTGGTAGGACTATTGCCAGTCTACCAAGTGGGGGGGGAGGGGTTGATCATGTATCAGTGCGTGTTGTAGCGTGTAGATCAGGGGTGCCCAACCTGCTGAAGAGTGAGGGCCACTTAAGTGACTTGGTAACCGGTTGCGGGCCACAATATCCGTGTGCACTCTGTATATGCAGAAAGGACACGGACACAGCCCACTCTACACTTTGGGCCCTCTGATCCACCCAGAGGGAAGGGGATCCGTTTATTTTTTTTAGCAGTTGGCATCAAAGGTGAATGGGAGGGTCCGACTGGGTCAGACCGATTGCATGAAAAGGGGTTAAGGCTGCTTTCACACTGTTGCTCTGTGGTTTACCCACACCGTGGGTAAAGTGCACCCGTGGCTTTCCTGCAGGTTAGCTGCACTTTGTCATAGACTTCTATTATATCCTGCAGGTGTAGTGAACTTTCAAAAAGTGCACCAAACCTGCCGGTAATAACAGAAGTCTATGGCTCAGTGCAGGTAATCTGCAGGTGCACTGCACCTATGGATCAGTTTGAAAGCAGTCCAGATATGCCCTTTAAAAGTCTTCTAATCAGGTATTGCCGGCTGTTGCTGTATCAGGTGGAGTGCATTTGGTATCACTCTGCCTGTGACAGGAGCCAGCGCTATACAGGAAGCGGCGACTTATGCGGCTCTGCTCCGCAGCCACTTTCTTCATCTACTGCTGGCTTCATTCACAACCTTGATGCTCTGGGATGGTGGGTCAGCAACCTGTGATTTAGGCTTGCCAACCCCCATCCCAGAGCAGGAGGTTGGGTGCCACATCAGAGCGCTTCCCGGGCCACTGGTTGGGCACTCCTGGTGTAGATGGTAGAGAGTAAATGTCTGGGTGTTTCTGAGAGAGAGCACAGCTGTTTGTATTCTATCAGGGATCTATGAGTTTGGGAAGATAAAAAGAGGTCAGAACAAAAGGAAGATATACGGAGGGCTGTGAGCCAGTTGCCCTGGGAATTTGGCACTACAGGAGCGCCTGAAGTGTGGTCTACAAAAGAGCTTGCCACAGGCCATGCGGGGAGGGAGTAGGGGCCTACCGAATTGGAACCCAAGCCCTGAGGAAGAGCAGGGTTGTCAAATAAGGATGTGAGGGGTTAGGGGTGAGGGATCAGAGGACAATAACAAGATCATCCCTTTTTTGTACCATAAGTTTAGGGCAGCGATTGTCAATGGGGAAGTGGTAGAGAGTAAGTGTAGGTGTCGCCCATAGCCCCAGAGGTCATGGGTAGACAAGTCTTGTTCCACTATAGATGCTTTGGGAAAGGGATGAGGGAACCATTCCAGAACCCTAGATAGCAGGGCCGCCCTGTGATATAGTTCAAAATCAGGAAGATCTACCCCACCCTGTATTTTGGGATAAGTAAGCAGAGGGTGACGAATGCGGGACATGCCTTTGTGCCAGATGAAACATAGGGACATTGATCGCAGGGAGGTGAAAAAATGTTTAGGGATGGAGATAGGTACCGTTTGAAACAAATAGAGTAGTTTAGGGAGGGTGTTCATTTTCAATGTGTTAATACGACCAAACCAGGGTAGAGGGGAGGAGTTCCAGGCATCCAGTTCCTTCCGAAGTCGGGTCAGTAAGGGGAGATAATTGAGAGCGTAAAGCTCCGATAAATTGGAAGGGATCGTTATCCCCAAATATGAGATGCCCTTGGAGCTCCATTGGAAGGGGAAGTTAGCCTGTACTTGGGTAAGGGTCACGTGCGGTAGGGATAAGTTAAGGGCCTCAGTTTCAGACATAATCAATTTAAAGTTGCTAAAGTTTCCAAATCTACAGAATTCATTTATCAGAGAGGGGAGGGACGTGTGAGGTTGTTGAACATAGACCAGGAGGTCGTCCGCATAGAGTGAAAACTTATGGTCGGAGGAGGGTGTCTGGATACCTACTATAGATGCATTATGTCTAATGGCCTGGGCCAGGTGTTCCATTACCAAAACAAAAAGCAGGGGCAACAGGGGGCAGCCCTGGCGAGTGCCATTGGAGATCTGAAAGGGTATGGAGGAGGAGCCGTTGACCAGGACACATGCCGAGGGGCGAGAGTATAGTGCCATAACCTTGGAAACAAAGGTGGGGCCAAGGCCCACCTGCTCAAAGAAGAGGCGCAGTATTTGCCAGTTGACCCGGTCAAAGGCCTTCTCGGCGTCAAACGATAGTAGGCATGCCTTTAAGTTGTGATGTTGGATGTATGATATATGGATGGTTTTGGTGGTGTTGTCCCTGGCCTCCCGACCAGGGACAAATCCCACCTGGTCTCTATGGACAATCAAGGGTAATAGGTGGAGAGAGACGGCATGCTAAGACCTTTGCATAGAGTTTGACATCTAGGTTAAGGAGTGAAAGTGGCAGATGGCTACCGCATTGAGAGGGATCTTTGCCAGGCTTGGGTAGGACCGAAATATTAGCGGACAGAAGGTTATTAGAAGACAGGTGGGTATCGTCGATAGAGTTAAATGCTGTGGACATTAGTGGGGCTAGAGACTGGGAAAATTACTTAAAGAGCCTAGGGAAAAACCCGTCAGGGCCTGGGCACTTCCCACATTTCAACCCCTTAATAGCAGAAAGGAATTTCTCTGCCGTCAGGGGGTTATCCAAGTCAGTTGCCTGCTCAGGAGCCATCTGTGGCAGGGCCGTCTCTGAAATGTAATCCTTCATGTTGGAAAGGTGTAGGTCTCCCCTATGGGCCGGTGTAGTCTGTGGGGGTAGGTTGTATAAATTAGAGTAGCAACGCTGGAAGGCGTCTGAGATACTACGTATGATTTTTTTGTCGATCTGCAGTACAAATATGTTGGATGGGCCGACGTGGGGGGCGGGGGTGGAGGAGCCTCGCCAAGTGTTGCCCACATTTGTTGGCCAAAGTGTAGTGTCGGTTGCGTCCCCTATTCCTAGCTATGAGGGAGTTTGTATCTAGAATGCGAAGCAGTTCTCTGCGAGCGTTAGAGAAGTCAACATAGGTCGTTGGGTCTGAGTCATGTTTATGTGCTAATTCTAGCGTATGTATAGTGGACAACAGTTGGGTGATGTCAGCGGACCTGGCCTTCTTCAAGCGAGAGCCGTGTTGTATGAGAGTCCCCCCCGAAGTACGCACTTCAGGGCGTCCGATCTATGGTCTTATATAAAGTCTCGGATCGCCTGTTCAACATCCGCAACACACAGGGTATCTTTCAATAGGTTGTCGTTCAGACGCTACAAAAACGTTCTACATAATGTCAAAGGATGGGCTAGCCTAAGGTGCACAGGGGCATGGTCAGACCATAGCATGTTGCCTAGGGATGCCGTAAGTGGGATATCTAGTAGTGATTGGGAGACTAAGAAGTAGTCAATGCGACTATAAGAGTTGTGGGCCACGGAGTAACAGCTGTAGTCTCTCTCGAATGGGTGCTGCACTCGCCAGACATCCACCAATTGTGTGGAATGCAGGAGTGACTTTGTGTGTGAGAGTGGTGAGGGGAATGGAGGACTTACCCGAGGAAGTGTCCATGGCTGGAGAGAGGGCCACATTTAGATCACCACCTAGGATGAAACAGGGACCGCCAAAAGAGAGTAACTTGTTCAGTACCATGGACAGTAAGCTCCCCTGATCTTGGTTTGGTCCACTGTGAAGATAGAAGAGTTAGATTTCAGTTTAAGAAACAACGGCCCAGGGGGTCAACAAGGGAGTCTAATATTTCGGGATGGAATGATTTGTGGAAGGCTATGTATACTCCCTTGGATTTCACCTGCGGGTTAGTGCTATGATGCCATAGATGATAGTAAGGATTATTAAAGGATTGGGATAGCCGAACCCCTAAAATGGGTCTCCTGCAGAAGCAAAATTTTAGTCCTGGCCTTGTGAAAATGGTACAGTATCTGGCTGCGTTTCTCAGGAGTATTGAATCCTCTACAGTTAAAGGAGGATAAGGATATGTGATCATGTGGCATCATGGCAGCATGTTAAGAAAATTATATCAAATGGAGTCAGCATTAGTGCCAAGGTCTACTCAGACCAAGAGAAAATAGGAAAAGAGAAACGGAATGTAAGGGGAGGGGAAAGTGCCGAGAAGGGAGGAAAAAATAAAAAAATAAATGAGGGATAGAAGAGTAGATGAGAAGACTCAGGAAATCAAAGAGTTAGTGTAGCAGGGGACAGAAACTATCACATGAGACAGGAAAGGGAACAACAGGCCACTAGGTGGCAGCATTGAATCAGGAAATGAATAGCTTAACATTACTAAGCTGTGAAACAGGCTAAGAAAAGTACAGTGCTTACTCGAGCGCTATCGGGGGTCCTCCATTTGTTTTTAAAACAGGTATGATGCAGTGTGTTGGCTGACCGTTCTACCAAGAGTAGATCATCCAGATAAGCCGTCACCGTTATGCCCTACACCCTTAGCTTTGCTAGAAGCGGGGCCAGAACCACGCGAGGTGCCGTAGCCAAGCCAAAAGGTAGATTCAAAAACTGATAGTGGCGGTGTTCCACAGCAAACCTTAGGAACTTTTGGTAAGCGGGATAAATAGGCACGTGTAAATATGCATATTTGATGTCTATTGACGCCAATAATTCTCCGCCTTGTAGGGTGGAAACCACTGATCGAATTGTTTCCACTCGGAAATGACGAATGTTTAGAAACTGATTTAGAGCTTTTAGATCCAGAACGGGTCTGACGTCTCTGTTTGGTTTTGGAACCACAAAGAGATTTGAATAGAACCCAATAATACCGTGGAAATTACCCATTTGTCCTGGATCTCTGTCTGCCAAGCTGCTGAAAACTGCCAAAGCCATCCCCCCCACTCAGCCGAGCAGGAGCGCCCCTTCATAAGGAAGCTTTAGGGTTCTGTTTACCGTTTTTTGTACCCACGGCGTCTTGTGACCCAGGGACTTAGGTTTTGTGGTTGATTGAGAATGCCGTCGTCACTGCCTGGAGGCAGAGGTCCCTGGGACCGGAGAAAGGGTCCGTTTAAAACATGGGCTTTTATTTAGATTTTTCTCTGGCAATAGTGTAGTCTTACCACTTGAGATCTTCTGGATGTATTTATCCAGATCATCCCCAAAAAGTCGTTCCCCATGAAAGGGAAAACCAGCCAAAAGCTTTTTACATGGAGCTTCTGCTGACCAATGCTTCAACGAAAGGATTCTGCGCATGTGCACCAGTTGGAGCGTGAGGCGGGATGCCTGTTGAATAAAATCTCTCATGGCATTGACCGTAAAACATAAGGCCTTAAGCAGGTTCTCCCAAAGCTTGAGCTGGTCTGGAGGAAGATTCTTAAGCCCTTGTTTCACTTGTTCCTTTAGGACCTGACACATACCCACAGCAGGTTGGGTCACAGCGCCTGCCATCACAAAGGAAGATTTAAGTAAAGATTCTAACTTCTTTTCAGAAAAATCTTTAAATGCCTGAGCATTGTCAACTGGGCAGGTTAGGTTTTTGTTTACGCAAGAAATGGCTGCGTCTACCGCCGGCAGCTTCCATTTTTTTGTAAACATTTCCTCCATAGGATAGAGAACATCAAATGTCCTAGGAGGAGAGAAATGCTTATCTGGATGTTGCCAGTGGGCATAAATAAGATTCTCCAATAAAGGAACAAGTGAAACAAGGGCTTAAGGATCTTCCTCCAGACCAGCTCAAGCTTTGGGAGAACCGGCCTAAGGCCTTATGTTTTACGGTCGATGCCATGAAAGATTCTATTCAACAGGCATACCGCCTCACGCTCCAACTGGTGCACATGTGCAGAATCCTTTGGTTGAAGCATTGGTCAGCAGAAGCTCCATGTAAAAAGCTTTTGGCTGGAAAGGAGCATGCAGCTTGTGGGGATTTTATTGAACCCAGGGAAGAAACAGGCGATTCAGTTAACCCTGCAGAGGGCAACTTGAATGTGGAACGTACTGCTTCAGCAAAACATTGCACCTGCAATTTTAAAACCTGTGACGCAGAAAAGGGTTCCTCTGATCCATCCGACTGCTCATCATCCTTATCCTCTAAAGGCACCACATCATCCTCATCAGATTTTTCAGAAGAGGGATCTAAAACCACGGAAGGGGACCTGCTTCGCTTTTTATCCATTTTTACGGATTTAGTGATTAATGTAGCGATCCTACCTTCCAAGTTGTCTAGAGCTGCTGCCAAAAGTGTCTTCAGTGACATATGCAGGAGCTAGTACAACAGAAGAGGCTGCTATTCCTGACAAAGGTAATGGCTCATCCTGTATGGGTGCTTCTGGTTCCTCAGGCGAGGATACTACCCGGCTAGAACAGTTAGAGCCCCCTGTTTTAGGCCGAGTCTTTTTTAGTCCCTGAATTCCTTCTCTAGGTAGACATGTTCCTAAGCCAAAGCAGAGGTACAAACCAGTGCATTCACTATTGTGCTAGTTTAGCAATCTACATAAAGTAAGCAACGATCACACAGTCTGATGCTGAGTAGGTGCCTTTAAAGCGGCTGTAATCCAACCACCTAGAGCAGTGGTCATCAACCCTGCCCTACAGGGCCCACTAACAGGCCAGGTTTTATGTATTACCATGGGGAGATGCAGTCTAGAATACTGCAATCACTGAGCAGCAAATGATATCACCTGTGATGTATTTCAGTTATCTTGCAAACCTGGCCTGTTAGTGGGCCCTGTAGGGCAGGGTTACTGACCACTGACCTAGAGAACTCGCGTGCCCCCAAGCTGCTGCGTCTCTTCCTGTGGAGTCTGTCAGGTGTCTGAGGCGGATTTCAAAACGTTTCTACCTCGCGCATGCGCAGTAGAGCGGCGCGCACGCTGTCGTGCTCGCTCGTGTGACCATGCCCCCTTGCTCCTGCCGTAGCTCATGACGTGAAAAGCATGGGGAATAGCGGCTTGGGGGTAGAGAGGCAACATGACCTCCTGATGCAAGACATCCACCGCACCTCCGAAGACAGGTGCTGTCCTGGGAAGAGACACACATTTCTGCTTTGCAGAGCCTTGCTGCGAAGTGCTAATACACACTGAGCTTTCGTTCCTGACATGGTGAGTGAAACTAACTCTTTACTCCCTATAGTGGCAGTTTTCAGGCACGACAGTCCTACTAAAAAAAGGGGAAGTTTTTAAGTGTTTAAAACTTAGACTTTTTCCCACTCACCTTATCCACGCCGCAGGACTGCTGAGACCAGACAGTACCAATCTTCACCCCTCATGGCAGGTAGTGTTGTGCCAACTTTCAGGGGTATGGGTTCCTACTTAAAGGAGACCTCTTCCCTGGGTCTTGTAAAAGACTCTGCCAGTATACTTTTGCACGTTTTTAAATTTGCGAAAGTGCTGGTTTCCAGAGCCCAGTCGTCCAAAGAGAGACATTACAGGCACCCCCCTCCGTCTTCTGAAAGGCTTGGGTACCATCCATTTGGCGTAATTAGCACTTTGGATGAACCCGGTGGCGTAGCTCCTTAACCCCCGGAGGGAACCTTCAACTGAGCTCCTTCATAGCACATCCTTCTCATGCCCTTCACCTTAGACACTGGCGAAAAAACTGAGGTACTTCCCTTATGGGAGGGGCTATATAGAGGGGAGCCTGTCTTTATTGGTTGTGCCAGTGTCCAATCACCTTGGGTGAACTATACAACCCACCATGTAACGACTAAAGACTGTGTCCTGTGGTGTACGATAAAAAAAAAAAAATACACTTTAAAGAATTTTAATGCACAAAAACACAATATGATACCCAACTGTTTGGTAAAATATATGATGCCAAATAAATTGATACAAAACATGTCTATGGAACAGAAAACTAACTACATAAATAATTTTATCCATAGGCAACGCTTTAAAAAGCCTTTACAGGTTACCATTTAAGATTTACACAGGTCTGGTGCTAGAAGTATTGTTCTTGATCTGGTGTTTATGGTAGTACCTCAAGTGTGGTGCAATCGCTGTTTAAGTACGACACAGGACCGACGCATGCGTTCGCCTTTGTGTGTGAGCATGGGGGACTGGGGTTCTTTACTTTTTTATATTACACTGTACCTTTACAATTCCGTGTGATAACAAGAAATCATCTGAAAAAAGTGTAAATATCCCTTGTGATAGCAATAGGCAGCGATAGGTCATATTTACCGAGACACAATAAAAAAATATATATAAATAATATTGCGCTATAGTACAATGTGTTAAAAAAACGAAGTGTAAATCAATACATGTAAGGCTGCCAGCACAACATGGAAAAACTGTGGAACAAAATATAAAGAAAAAGTGCAGCGCCAATAAGAACAAATATACCCTGTTGGGCAATATCACGTGTAAACTCAACAAAGTCAGTGTTAGTGAACGGTGAGTACACAGGGAGCGACAAAAATATCCTCCTTAGTACTAGAGGTCAATAGGGTATATCCCTAGACCAATAAGATTTGTGAAAATCTAGGTATAACAACCCAAAGGACATCCCAGTCTAGCTGGAATGAGAAAAATCACAAAAAAGAAAAATACACACATATGAATAAAAACAAATGACTGTGATATTCTTAAAGTGCAAGTGATGTGTGAATGGACAAAGAATGTCATATAACACATAGTCCCATTTCAAGCATATAGGTGGCTTCTATTCTTATGGTTGTACAGTCCAAAAGGAACATCAATCCTTTGGTCAGTGGTATCTCCTTTCCAAACGTGATCAAATGGTAAAAATAGATTTTGCCCTTACCGGATGATGTAGACCCACATCTCACCATACGGCGGGGGGTCCTCAAGGCTTGTGTAGGCCGATTGCCTTACCAGGGTGACCCTCCGAACACTCCTGATGCACTTTCCAGCAGGGCCTCTCCACACTGATCAGACCAGAGACCAGGAACTTGTGATGAGAATGGTGATGTTCCTGGTAACGGTGGGAGTTCTCAGGGGATCCGGTGTACCAATATAAAAATAAAAATAAAAGGAGAGAAGAGACACCTCCTCATCGCGTAAAAAAATTATTTAAAACTTCATAAAACAGCATGTTCCCAAAAAAACTTTCAAAAATGGGACTCAGAAAAAACAATATCACACCAAAAATGGACAACACTGCAAAGCAATCACAGCATCAGGGCACACAAACTTCAGAGACGGTAAAGCAAACTGTGCGCAGATTAGGGTGGATAGGATCAGATGCCCGACCGGTTTCGTATCAAAATACTTCCACTGGGGTGCATATCGTATTTTGATACGAAACTGGTCGGGCATCTGATCCTATCCACCCTAATCTGCGCACAGTTTGCTTTACCGTCTCTGAAGTTTGTGTGCCCTGATGCTGTGATTGCTTTGCAGTGTTGTCCATTTTTGGTGTGATATTGTTTTTTCTGAGTCCCATTTTTGAAAGTTTTTTTGGGAACATGCTGTTTTATGAAGTTTTAAATAAATTTTTTACGCGATGAGGAGGTGTCTCTTCTCTCCTTTTATTTTTATATTGGTACACCGGATCCCCTGAGAACTCCCACCGTTACCAGGAACATCACCATTCTCATCACAAGTTCCTGGTCTCTGGTCTGATCAGTGTGGAGAGGCCCTGCTGGAAAGTGCATCAGGAGTGTTCGGAGGGTCACCCTGGTAAGGCAATCGGCCTACACAAGCCTTGAGGACCCCCCGCCGTATGGTGAGATGTGGGTCAACATCATCCGGTAAGGGCAAAATCTATTTTTACCATTTGATCACGTTTGGAAAGGAGATACCACTGACCAAAGGATTGATGTTCCTTTTGGACTGTACAACCATAAGAATAGAAGCCACCTATATGCTTGAAATGGGACTATGTGTTATATGACATTCTTTGTCCATTCACACATCACTTGCACTTTAAGAATATCACAGTCATTTGTTTTTATTCATATGTGTGTATTTTTCTTTTTTGTGATTTTTCTCATTCCAGCTAGACTGGGATGTCCTTTGGGTTGTTATACCTAGATTTTCACAAATCTTATTGGTCTAGGGATATACCCTATTGACCTCTAGTACCGAGGAGGATATTTTTGTCGCTCCCTGTGTACTCACCGTTCACTAACACTGACTTTGTTGAGTTTACACGTGATATTGCCCAACAGGGTATATTTGTTCTTATTGGCGCTGCACTTCTTTATATTTACCGAGACATCTGGGGTCCATTAAGCCCAAATGTCTCCTCTGTCCTTAAAAACTTTGAATCACAAATGGTTTGTTTACAACTGGTGAAGATGGAATTGACGAAATATTCATCGCTTCTGGTTTCGTAGACCACAGAGATGATTGGGGCCGTTCCCCGTTGGAATGGGAGAACCCCCTCCACTGCTTGTAAAAGCAATACAGCAGCTATTTAGCCGCTAGGATTGCTTTTACAAGAAAGTGTTCTATCGGCTGAAAAAAAAAACAGTACCAGGACGATGCCTGTGGTTGTAGGTATCATCCCGGTATAACCACTCAAAATCAGACGATGTATGGGTACATCGCCCGGCGCCAAGTGGTTAGTTACATCTGCTTTTAGACCGCTTTCACACCGAGGTGTCAGCGGTAAAACGGTGCCATTTTTAGCAGCGCTGTACCGTCGTTTTGCAGAGGAATTCGGCTAGCGGCCGAAAAAAGGTTAAAACCACCCGCAAAGCTTTGCCGGTATACAGCGCTCCCAAAACACCCTGCCCATTCATTTCCAAAACATGGGTGTTTTTAACCCCTTCTTTGGCCGCTAGCGGGGGTTAAAAGCACCCCGCTAGTGGCTGAAAAATGGCAACGCTTTACCACTAAAGGTCGTCACTTTCAGTGTGAAAGCAGCCATAGATCTACCAAGGTCCTGTCTGATTTGATATACTTTTAGTAAATGTAAAAAGGAAATTATACAAAGATTATACAAATCGGATTGCATAGTCGTACCTCCCAACTTTTGAACTTCAGAGGGACACTGGAGGAGTGAAAAGACCTGTGGCGCGCGCTACGTCGCAATAAATTGTGGGCGTAGTCAAGCGCCTATCCCTTAGATGTGGTTAAACAAAACCTGTGCTTCCTTGTACCTATAAAATATGCTTTGATTGCTTTTTTGTCAAAGCCAAACTTAAAAGATTTTCATTAAGTATGTCAGGGACTGCATAGCAGAGGTATGGACATAATACAGAAGATGGTCAGACTAAGACACTGCAGACATGATACAGGAGACTAGGATTGTCCCGATACCGAGCATTTGCGCGAGTATTCACACAAATGCTACCGATGCCTAATCCGATACCTGAGAATGAGGCGGTGTTACTCGCAACCGGAAGTCAGTGGGTGGTGCAGAGAGCGAGTCCTCAACAGTCTGGCAGCAGTGGAACTAGGTAAGCTGGCTAAGGCAGGGGTGCAGTACGCAGCCTCATCTTCCATTAGAATCGGTGACCGGAGCCGTCACATTTGGTAATGGAAGTGACGTTCGGCGTCTCCATCAGAGGTTGAACATCCCGAGGCCCATCCTGCACTCGGCCGCATTAAGCCAGCAGCAGACATCTTGTTACACCCAACCCATATAGTTTGGGCCGGGTGTGAAAAAGATATCCGCTGCCACTTACTGGGGCAGAGTGCAAGGTGTACCAAGATGGGCTTCGCACCATATACTATATGATAAATGACATGGATGAGAGGAAAGGAAGGAATTTGCAATGCTATATGCCATATAGCATTGCAAAATCCTTCCTTTCCTCTCATCATTCATTATACCAGGCCAGCAATTGTCAAAATCAGTGCTGCATTTCAGTGCTACCTATTAGTGCCCATAAGTGCCACCTAATCCTATCAGTGCTGCATAATCAGTGCCACCTATCAGTGATGCTTAATCAGTGCCAGAAGATATAATTAGTCTGTATCATGCTTTGAAAACTGTCACATGACCGGTAACTGGTATCAGCGAGTACTTTCGAAAAAAAAAAAAGTATCGGTACTTGGACTTGGCTTTTAAAAAAGTGGGATCGGAACAACCCTACAGGAGGCTGTCAGACTGATGAAATGATACAGGAGACACAGCAACAATTCTACCACCTGGCAAACTTGAAGAACATAACACGAAAGCACACCCCTCAGCACTCTCACAAAACATAAATTGCTTTTAAATTCCAGTTGAATTTGAAAATTATCCCTTGCAGTGATGTGCCAGCAGAACTAGGGTTACGTGTATTTTAACTTCACCGATCTTCTATCCTGACAGAGGATTGCGTTCAGGCAGCGTGGCGTGCCTCCTCCCCCTCCTCTGTGTACAGGAAATCACAGCAGAAGGAGGGACAAGTTCAGTGCACTCAGCAGGGTCCAATTTGCGGGATGGTCCCGGCGAATCAGGGACGGTTGGGAGGTATGCATAGTGTATGGCCTTCTTTATAGAAGTACATAGGGAGTCACTTGAATGGGCTGCCCTACAAGTGACAAACACACCAAAGAAACTTCGGAACTTTTTTTTGGAGTCGAGCGTGATGCATTTTTTACTGTGCCTTTTGGTGCATTTGCAACGCATTTATGCTACCCACACTTGGGGTGCCATTAACACTTAATGATCATGCAAACACGATGCACATTTGCAGCAGTGTGCAGTGTGGTTTGCCATGCTTTTGGAAATACCGATGTGAATGGAGCCTTATTGTTCTTGTATAAATACACCAATTTTACATTCAGGCCCCATTCACACCTAGCGCAGGAGGAGTGCATATTTTTGGCTCGTTATTTTCCACAACACGCATAGGGCGGCCCATTGATTTCAGCGCACTGCCCTATACATGGAAAAATAGTTCATGGAACATTTTGGCCAAAGCTAAATTACATGGTACAATTGGTCTGCGATTGGCTGTCTGTACCATGTGATCACTGTGACCAATCACAGCTAGCAACACAATTGTATGAAATGGATGGTATGAAAGGAAGCCATCCATTGTTTACAACTGGCATGTAATCTGCTGTGATTGGTCACAGCCATCACATGGTAAGGGCAGTGGGCCGGTACAGTGATCAGTCTTTGGCTGTGTCTGGTGGACACATCCAGTTACAGGTACGCGGCCCCGCAAGAAGCGCGTTCAGGGAGGACGCCATATGACGTCCTTCCAGAACAGTGCTCCCGCCTGGCTGTCTTTTTGCTATAGGCTGAGAAGGAAGGTGTTAAAAATCGGTCTCATTTTTCTGTACAACATATATAACAAAACAATACTTGGAAGAAAAGTGTTTTAATTATGTACACAATGCAACAGTAATGATTACATATTTACTGGGACTGAAACATTTACATCTGGTAAATCTTAGAAAAACAAATGCGTGAAGTAAATCCATCAATAAATTTGTCTTGAGTTCCTTGTTTTGATTGTAAACAGTAATAATGTTCCTACTCACCACCAGGCAAGTCCACTGGTTTGGTCTCATTGAGAGTATGGATAATGCCCTAAACACATGATGTCCATGGAATGCACTTACATGACAGAGAAAGGTGCATGTCAACAAAAATAATTAACTTTGTGGCTCTCCTAATTCTACACTCCTATGTACAATTATGCTGTATTGACGAGAACAGTTTAAAACCATAATAGAAGAGACTAAAACAATGCAGTTTCCACTCTGAAGTCTGTAGTTTAAAAAAGAGCTCTTGATCCTTGATTTTCAAATTCTGACCAGGCATCCTTTAATTCCATGAAAATCATTTTAGCATAATGTTCATAGGGTTTTCCAGTGGCCTAAAAATAAAATAAATATTGTGAATACTGAACAATGTATCCATTTTGTTACTAAAGGAATGACAAGCTACATTACTGCAGTTTTAAATCACATTATGGTTGTTTTTTTCCCTGTATAATATTTAAGCTTTGAATAGCGCTTTTCTGGTAGAATAACTTTTATTGAAACTCAGGGGAAATGGAATGCAGGGGTCACCCATGCATGGGGCCATGTATAAATCACATTAATTTCATGTACTTATATAGCACCATCAATTTACACACAGACATAAATACATTATTATATACACACACACACACACACACACACACACACGTCCCTGCCCTCAAGTAGCTTGCAATCCAAGATCAATAACTCACATTCATACATACACATACTAGGGCCAATTTAAACAGGATTCAACCTGTGATTGGCACTAGCGGGCTCACCCAAGGTCATCCTTGCAGTGAGAGACACTCAAGGATTTCTCAGGGGATAAGATAAGTTTACTATTGTAACGGATATAAAGCTAATATTTAAATATATAAGAATAAATACAAAAAAAACAAGCTCATGCTTGCCCTGATCGAAGCTTGGGCACCACAGAAGAGATAAGGGCAAATTACAAGTGGGGGCCAGAGAGAATATAAAATAAAAAACTAGCTCATGCTTGCCCGGAGTGGAGCTTGGGGGCCGCAAAAGAGATAACGGTCAGATTTCTCAGGGGATAAAGAAGAGAAATGTATGTTTTTCACAACCTGAGCTCATCCTTACCCTGAGCGGAGCTCTGGGATTTGTTGGGGGCCCAAAGAGGAGATGTATATATATCCACCACACACAGCCACAAAGATATGAGAATTATTGTTGGGCAGTGTATTAGTGCTCGGACGAACACACTTACACCAAATTTTAATAGTTCAAAGAATGTCAGGCAAAATGGTCGGCCCTCACGCACATTCACTTCATCAAATCTGGCCCTCTTTCAAAAAAGTTTGGACACCCCTGACTTAGCCACTGTGCTGCCATGTTGGTGAGAATCACATGTGAATGAGAATTGTTTACACCTTCAAACAGTAATTATCAAAAAAAGGTGGGTGCATGCATGGCAGTAGAATGAACGATGTTTTAAAGATTGAACAATATGGGCACAAAGCTGGACTGTCGCCCCAAACAACTGGCTGGGTCAAAATACTCGGGCATAAGAGAGTGTGAGGTGAATGCCAAGAAGAAGCCAGAAAGGGAGATCGGGAAGAGAGGCAAAGAGTAGGAAAAGGAGAAAAAAAAAAGAAAATGTAAACTCAACAAATTCATGTTGACACTATCGGTACCAGGTTTAATAGGATACATTTGCATTAAGACAGCTTTATGGAGCTTTCCAAGGTCCTATGTATATCTACCGTGTGTGGGTAAAAAAGACATAGCACACCAGAAAGATTGTGGCCCAGACACAGTTTTTTTTTTATTTGTCATAATAAAAAGGTTCTTAGAGTGGTTAAAAAAAACACAAAAAACAAACAAACAAAAAAAAAATGCTTTAGATGCAGACTTAATAAAAGCTGAACCTTTTCATTGGAAACAAATGGTTAGTCCCACATGGGTGTCTGATGGGGCTGGGTGCGATAAGGGTGGCGTTGGCTTTTCAAAGAAGCCAGTTCACATATGCAGGCTGGTTGCGGAGGCCGGTTTAGGAGATATCCCCTGTATATGCTGATGTCATCGGCACATGCGCACTGGGGCAAACTGAAGCAATGGCACCAATCTATTAGCATTCAGCTTCTCTGGGCTCAGATGCTCATTTTGCCTACAGAGAAACCTTAAAGCGATTGTGAATGTTTTTTTTTTTTTTAAGAAACATATAATACTTACCTGGTTTTGCACAGAGCAGCAATGATTCGCTTTTTCTGGGGTCCCCTGCCAGTGCTCATGTCTTCAGAGTGTCCCCATTGCAAGCAGCTTAAGTATCTCAGTACACCATTCATACAGGTCACCGTGCAACACACATATAGCTCCGTTCACTGTTCATACAGTAAAGGATTCTGTATGGCGGCCAACTGATCGGCTGACCAACTAATCTAAAATCAAAATTATTGACAACTATCATAATCGATTATGTTGATTAGCTGTTTCAGCCCTAGTTGATATCTGGATCTAAAAATAGATTGGACATTTAAGACCAGATCTATTTTTAGATTGCGGATCTATTTTTAGATTGCGGATCTATTTTTAGATTGCGGATCTATTTTTAGATTGCGGATCTATTTATAGATCGCTAATCTATTTATAGATCGCTAATCTATTTATAGATCGCTAATCTATTTATAGATACCGGTCTCCACTTGTCGATTTTTAGATCACAGATCTATTTTTAGATCCCAGTCTCAACTTGTTGATATATTTTTAGATCATGGATCCATTTTTAAAACCTGGTCTCAACTTGTTAATCTATTTTTAGACCACCAGATAATCTATTTTTAGACCACCAGATAATCTATTTTTAGACCACCAATCTAATCTATTTTTAGACCACCAAACTATTTTTAGATCCTGGTCTCAACTTGCAGGCAGTTCTGAATTCCTGTATTCCTCAATGAACGAGAAAGAAAAAGGGATTTTAGTACTTACAGTAAAATCCCTTTCCTGAAGTTCATTGAGGAACACTGGTCCCACACCTCTTAATATTCATACTGCTACTATAAACTGCTTACTATAAACTAAGGCATGCTGGGTAGAGAAGGGGATTATCCTGAGGCTAGGCTACTTTTTTGTTGTTGTTTGGTTGCCAGTGAAACCCAACAGTTGATATATACCCTTCCAGCTGCTGAACACTGACAGACACAGAAGTAACTGTAGTGGTCATCATATGGAACTATAGTACCCAGTGGAGGAAACCAGCAGCAAACACACAAAATGGTGTTGGATGCAGATTTTTCAGTCAGCTTAGCTCTGCAACAGTAAAAATCAGTGGTATGGCAATGGAAGTATAAACGGTTTTAATTTTTTTTTTATCTGGTAACATTTCACCTGTGTGGAAATGTCATGGCAATCTGGAACTCATATGCATACTTTAAATTATTAATCTGTGGTACCATTAGGAAACAGGGTCAATTCTCGGCTAAAGATGCTACCGAAAAGATGCAGGAGAACTAATTATTTTGATGTAGACAGCTATTCAATGACATTTGTTACAACAGTGCAAGATCTTACCTTATCAGGATGAACTACAAGCACCGCTTTCCTATAATATTTTTTCACTTGATCAGGGGTTACCAGCTCAGCCATGTTAACAGGCTTCCACTTTGTTTCTCCTTCCCAAAGTACAGTGTGAAGGGTCGATATCAAAGCTCTTATATTCCTTTCTTTACCTTCTATCCAGTCTAAAATCTACAAAGTAAATAAGTGTTTTTAATCTCTGCACAGCCAAAAGATCATTAGGCAGCCAATTTCTCTCCAAATCTCAAAATGCATTTCAAACATCTTCACCAATAGTAGAATAATTATAGTATTTCTTTAAGTAGTGTTCATTGTGACTTGCATGCAGGGGTCAAGTCGTGGGAAAAAAAGTGTGGGAACTCCCACCCAAGATCCACTCCCCCACCAAGAAAAAAAAATAAATAAATGATACGCTCATATGCATAATTACTAAACCGCATTTTTTTTCTAAAGCAAGTTCTTTCTAAATCCTGCGATAACTCGCGGCAGACCTCCGCAATGTCTCCTGGGAACAATGACAAAAGCTCCCAGGAGACATTGCGGCATTGAGGAAGTGACGGAATACCCGCACACTACCCGATGAATCCATATACAGGAAGCGGCCAGTAACAAAGGATTACTAAGGTTCGCCTGCCCCTGACAGTGACTCGAGCTGGCCATCGCCGCTTAGTGAAGGATTGGCTCGGCTGCTCTAGTCCTGCAAAGGGAACTGCGTTCCTGCTGTGAAAAAAGTGCAGGAACCCCGTTCCCACGCGTTCCCGCAGGACTTGAGCCCTGCTTGCATGTAAATGTTGTTGGCAGTGGATGCTTGAATTGTACTTCTACTGTTGATGATACAACATTGCCATCATCATATGGAAATCAGTTCATAGAGTACAGAGATCACAAAAGAAAAAAAAAAAAGGAAGGGGGGGAGCAAGCATCACCGCCAGCCATGATAGGCAGCCTTACCATGAGCAAAAGCCTACTACTGCCCACTGATAGCACTTCAAACCTCCTATACTTGTCAGTGGTTTTAATTCATTTGTTTGATAAATCACATACTGTATATACTACACCAGGCTGTTGCACTCTTCTCTTCCTTTTGTATGTCATTTTACAATAAAAAATTTTTTTCAAACTAAAAGCAATATTTCAACCAACACTAGGAGTGTCAAAACATTATATATATATATATATATATATATATATATATATATATTATATATTATATATATATATATTATATATATATATGAAAGTTTGAGGTTAAAGACGTGAAAGTTCTTGCACTCTAAATGAGGTCAGATACTACAAGTCTCTTAACTGGTTATGTGCATTCTTAGTATTTTCTGTTGTACACGTCACCATGTACTGTACATTATTTGCCAGTCATTCATATGTAACATTCTCCTGTTCATTAGTAGCTGGGCATAAACCCTTTGAAGCTCATCCGTCTTTTAGCAAAGGACAATGTCAGCTCTTAAAACAACGTAGGGAGGTGTTAAACAATCACTGCCACGTGAATGTTAAAAATAAAGAGGATTCTGTACTTTCTAAAAAAATCCTTCCCTTCAGTCGTTAATTGTGGCAAACAGCAGACTACTCTACTGTATATGTCCTGCCACTAGGCGGTTGGACACTAAGAAAGCAGGCTTGGGCCCTGCTACTGATCATAAATAGATTTAGGCAACCACAAACCTAACACTTGAAATAAGCCTAACCACTATGAAAAGTAATTCTGGGCGATATCTGCGTTTACCTATGAACTACTAAAGAAAAAGATTTTAGGACAAGTACAAAGATCCATTTTTTCCCCTAAGGCTCCTTACTCATTTGTGCAACCTGAATGTCGTGATTTTGCCACGATTTTTACCGCAATTTTTTGACGCATCTTGAAGCAATGCCTGCGTCTTTGGACCTCAAGTCGCTTCGAATTTGGACCAAAGTAGTGCAGTGCAGGGACTACTTTGAAGTCACACAGATATGAATGGTGCTCATTGGAAATCATAGGGTATGACTTGTCATGCAACTTTGAAGCCCCATGTCCCAGGACAAGTCGCACCAGTGTGAAAGGGGCCTTAGCATTTGCTGGAGTAAAAATTAGACTGAGACATCCAAAAGCAAATCCCACATAGGAATTGGAAATATTTCATACCTTACAGTGCTAGGGTCTAGCTGATCACACAGCCGCCAGACCTTCTGGGCAATGGAGGCCTTGCATGTCACTATCATTTCCACATTATGAAAGAAAGAGTGATTGTATGGAACAAAGTTCTAAGCCAATACAGTCAACAAGGATTCAGCAAGATAGGACACTGATCTGACACACATAAAAGAGTAAATACATTGATAGGTCACTGCATGCTCCCAGCAGAGAGACCGAGCTGTAGAGGACAGCTCTTTGTCCCAATTAATGATTGGTTATCACGGTGGTCCTGCCGGCCACCAATCACACAGTGACCACATGATGGCCAATCCATCCTGCCCCCATTGGCATACAGACCCTATTAAAACGGACACAGAGGCTGGAAAGGAAGGGGTTTAAAATATACATTCTCCTTCTACATACCTTAGTTAAAAGATAAGTATACTTACCTTTTTTAGTTTGCTGTGTCCATTCATGTGACCCTTCAGTTCTGGCTTTCCTGTGTCAGTGTGCAGCTGCTGCAGGGGAAGGGAGCGCCAACAGCTGGGCCGTGGGAGCCTATTGGTGACGTCACAGGTCCCGGAATTCCCAGCTGTTGTCAGCAGCTCCATGACAGAGGAGCCGGATCACATGACTGGACTCAAAAAAGGTAAGCATATAGATTTTTTTCACACAGGGTAGACAGAATAGGTAGGAGAAGAGAGGAGGGAACATTTTTAATAAAAAAAGATAGTGTTAGGGTTTAATTTCACTTTATAAATGGATATTTGTTTTTTCTTTTATTAACAGATAAATAGGTTTGTCAGAACCACCATCTGTGTTTCTAAAGAGTAAAATGAAAGAAAAACAAAACAAAAAAAACTCTAGAATGTTCCATGCCTACTTTCAGTTTTAATGGATCAATTTCTCGTGTCAATTCTTGTCTTCTCATTTCAGCAATAGTTCTTGGACCCTTCTTGTCAGTTCTAGCTGAAAACCCTTGGGTAGAAAGCAGGTCTCCAAAATCACTTTCTGAAACTTTTGGTTTTGGCCCTGAAATGAAATACAAGATTATAAATATGCTCGCACACGTTAACCCTCCTCTCCCTTTTGAACAGCAGGTATCTTACCAAAACCTGGAGCTCTGATGCCCCTTTCTTCTCTGCCTCCAATAACACTGAAATTTACACCGTAGTTAGGCTTGATGGCAATGCCAGCTTTAGGTTGGGACTGCCAAGAATTACTTGTGGTTTGAGGCTTTGGAGAAGGTTTGGGGGTACTTTTTTGAAAAGACTTTTCACTGGATTGTGACGAAGACTGGGATGATGATCCTGATAACAAGAACAATTATACAAGTATAATTAATAACATTCACTAGTAAAATACATCTTATATATGTAATACTACCAAGGCAGGCTCCCCACTTAAAAGTATAATTAAATGCAAAACTTTTGTTTTTTTTGGATAGAGTGGAGATGGATTAGAACACCTGTCAGTTTTTCAATTTCTGTCTGTGCCCTTGTTAAGGAGATTCACTCCCTCCATTTGTCCTGTTTACCATTATCATTGAAAGTGAATACAAGAAAATACCACATTTTGGGCTGTCCCCAGAGCAGTAATAGAGGGGTAATCTTCCAAAGGGGACACCAACTCTGGTGACCTGGGGGTCTCCAAGAAATGCTCTTAATTTACAGGGATTTCCTCTTCCTGTTTGGCTACACCTACAGGTCATCTTTCTTTCCCAGCCTGTGTATAGACAGTGAAAAAGGTAACCGGGCCTGGGCAGGGTGAGGCAGCTGCTCTCATAAGGTGGGAAGGGGCGCTACTCGTCACCCACCAGAACAGGCTGACAGGAAAGAGAAGACAGCATTGTAATCACTCACAGCAGATGGGCAATGGCATGTTAATTGGGCAGACTGGTCCTGGGGAAGGCGAGTTTCTCCCAGTGAGATGGGCTGGGCCAGACACAGTGGATCAGCTTCTTAAATATCGGCATAGTAATTGGGCTCATCATTGAGGTGGGCTTTTCCCCTCCCTAATGTGCTCCTCGTTGCAGCAATCTGTGTGGCTCAGGCTGGCACTGCTCGGAACCCCTCTCCACCAGAAGAATGTGGCACGGCATGAGGTGTCTATTCCTCATATGTTCAGCTACATTCCTCATTCCAAGCCGAGTGTCTCCAGAGTGCCCCCTGCTGGAGGGACAGCCAATTTCTATAGTTTTCAATTAAAATTTTTCATATTATCACAGTAATTTCTGCCTGCAAGTAACTCCTGGGCTATGAAAGACTTGAATTTTATAATAATCTCTTATGCCGCGTACACACGATTGGTTTTCCCTTCGGAAAAACCTTGGATGGTTTTTCCGACGAAATTCCACTCAAGCTCGTCTTGCATACACACGGTCACACCAAATTCCACCCGTCAAGAACACGGTGACGTACAACTAGCCAAGATCAATGAAGTTCAATAGGCAGTTCAGCTCTTCTGCTTGATTCTGAGCATGCGTGTTTCTTTGTGAGTCGGAATTCCATACAAATTTTTTTTACACTAGGATTTTTTTCCATCGGGAAAATAGAGAACATGCTCTCAAACTTTTGCTGGTGGAAATTCCAACAGAAAAAGTCAGACGAAGCATACACACAGTCAGAAATGCGCGTCCAAAAGCTCACATCTGACTTTTTCTGATGGGGAAACTGATCGTGTGTACGCCGCATGATTTTAAAGCCCAACTTCAGGAACTGCACCCACACTGCCAAGTGTATGCAGGTGCTGCTCTCTGCGGAGGCTGTTCTCTAGGAATTGCATGAAAATGCAGATGCCCATGTGTGAACCTAGCCTTATCTTACATAATATACTTTATTTTCTTGGCTAGGTCAGATCAATGTCAAATCAGCAAAGAGCCCACTACTAATTAAATTATTTCCATTCCATCCATGCCAATAAAGAGTAAGCCTTATCTATATGATACAATCTGATACGAAATGTGTATGTCAGAAAATCAGGCTTGCACACCGGGGGGTGCACAGGTTGGCATTTTTTTTACCCTGGGGACTGGTTGACCCTGTCCTTCCTGGCAATGTGGTAAAATTTGGATCACCAGCCACACGCTGGGGATTTGTATTTTTGAAATGCTTGCCTTCTTAATGATGCGCGTCCTATTTCCTACTGGGTGCATGGGGAATACATACCCACCCACCCATTTAGTGGCAGTGCAGTACAGCTCAAATTTCGATGCTGTGTGATGTCTCCTTCATGCTGTGCCACATTACATTATGGGCGCAATGTGAAAGACGGCACCTGTGACTGAGAGGGGGGGCAGCAAAACGCATCTTCACCTATGTAGACAAAAATCATTGCACCGGTCCTGCACTCAGCTTATTGTTTCCCCTGAACTCCGTTTCTCTACCCATCTTAACCACAGCTGGTTCCCTTGTCTATACTTTGCTTGTTCTCTCCCTCTCTGACAATCTGTTTATGCAGCTCTCCCCATTGTTTCAGCATGCAGTATCATAGCTCTGTTATTCTGCTGCACTACTTGAAGCTGTAAGCATCCTGAGTTACTAGGCAAGGACACAGCAGACTTTGGCAGAGCTTCTTGCAGGGAAACAAGCAGAGTGGCAGGTGGATGCTGCATTGTGGGTGCCGACAGGGGAGCAGAGAACTTCCCTGTCATCTATGAAGCAGTATGATAGCCCTGCTCAGGATAAAGACTAGTAGAGAAGCAGCTGATGGCAGAGTAATAAAGCTTGCGATGGTGCTGGGCCGGGAGAAGCTGCCTATATTACTGCTCTCAGTCTATGACAGACAAGGTGATGTTAGCATTTTCTAGTTTTAATCTCAATGGGTTGGTTAGATGACGAGTCGTCCTGAAAGGGTAGAGGGTCACCTTCACAGGAAATAGGGTTGAAAAAAACCCAAAAACAACACACAAGTGTGAAAGATATGCAAAACGCTAACTAAATATAATATAAAAATAAATATTTTGCCTGGAGTTCAGGTTTAATGAAGTAATTATTACAAAGCTGTTTTCATTTGTATCTTTTATAGCTAATTAAAGTACAGCCTTAATTTAAAACGTTGCAACCTGTCCCGGTCTTATAGACAATGCAGTAATTACTAGATATCAGGTGCCAAAAGTCACCTTTATTACCATTTACTGCCAAACCAGTTTCCTCTGTAAAGGAAATAAATGGTGTAACCCAAAAGGTATTCTGAAGCATAATACATATCATTACCTTTAGTCTGGAAAGAACCAAGATTGTCAAGATCAGCAAATGGGTCAAAACTTGAGGACTTTGCCTGATTAAAGGATGAGCTTGAAGATGTACTCATTTGACTGGCTGGCGTCAAGACAGGACCTACATATATACAAAGAAAGTCTTAACTTTGAGGGGAGATCAGTAAAAACAAAGTTCATTTGCATTTTTGATGTTTCCGAATGCAATTCTGAAACATATTAAAGCATTTTATGGTATTGTATAATTCAGAAAAATACCAGTTGTGACTACCAAAAAAATCAACGGGCCCCTAAATTCCTGTAGTGAGCTAAAACAATGTCTCTGAACTTCCAAGCAGCGTCATCAGCTTTGCCTAAACACCTCCTATGTTATGCAGATGAGGGGGTAGTGTATTGTAGTCCGTCAGAGAACTCAGGCAGAGCTTAGAATGCTGCTTGAGATTTCAGTGCAACAGAGGAGGGGTTTCGTCACATATGGCTACCCGCTGGAGTGCGCATGCGCGACGCCGCCATATGCGTTCCAACACTTGTGATGAGTAGCCAAATGTGACGAAGAATATAGCTAGAGAATTTAGCTGAAAGGAATTTGTGAACGTTTTAGTAATTGCTTTCCGATGAGAATTTAGCACTTGTAAAAGTGTTGGAACGCATATGGCGGCGTCGTGCACTCCAGCGGGTAGCCAAATGTGATGGGTCGTCATATGTGACGAAACAGACAAATTTATTTAGGAGCCAAAGGGATTTCTGGCCAGATCAACAGGTATATATATTTTTTTTTCTCAGTGTTATTTTATGAGGCAAAACATAAATTTGCATGCCTTGCGTGAATATACTGAATATAGGTTTGTTAATTTGTCCAGACATACCTTCAAATGCTGGTTTACTGAGTTTTGGAAGAAAGAGATTGTTGGTTTTAGAAGTCTCTTCCCATGAATTCCATCCTCCCAGAAGATCTGGATTGCTTGCAGATGAAACCATTTTTAATGGAGGTGTTGGTAAATGATCTAAAGGCAAAAAAATAAAAAACACGTTTGCACCACAGAAATTTAAATAATTACAAAAAATGCGACCAACTGTAGGCCTAGGAAACTCCCAAGATGTAGGAACCAGCACAAAAATGATAAAAGCAACAACCCAACTCTCACCCTTCACAGTGTCCATAAGTACAGTTCTCACCTCCCTTTGCAGCAGCCATATTCATCATTAACCCACATTCTCACCAACAAACAGAAGGAAAACAGCGCTGTGTACTCCTCCCTCTTGTAGAACAGCCTGTGCTGTGTTTCATGAAAGGAGTTGACCATGATGCAGAATGCAGGTAGAACCAGGTCATGCTTTAAGACAATGCGCAGCATTTGACAAGCCGGTATAAATGGGAAAAGCTTATGTGCAACATGTCCTCAGGTTATCCCCCCCCCCCCCCCCCCAGTCTCAAACGATAGGCAAAATTATCATTATTTTTTAATATGGATCAATAAAAAGTAATTTTAGTGTAGAATTCTGGCATTTTAACTACCGGTATATTATTTGTAACTATAAAATTTGTATAAAAGTTTAAAACCATTTAGCATACACACCTGCTTATGTATATCCATAATTCCTGAAATAAAGCTTTTCGATGTCTACTGGCCAGAACCTCAAAAGAGTTAAATAAATTTACGGGACATTTTCTAAACTCTCCCAGAAGCCTTTCCCCTGACAGCAGTGTTTTGTAAAAGTGTGTAATGCGTTTACCTATGTCAAATGTTTTGGTGTTGCTTAATTTGGCTGGCCAGTATAAATAATTTATTTTACCCATTGAAATGAATTAAGGCTTAAGTGCTAAACGCGCCTAGTGTTAAAAAGTGTTGAGACGTTTGCAAGTGTCAAGCGTTTTTTCCTGCTGCTTCTGGACACACTGGCAGTTTTTTTTTCTGCCTCTGCTAAAAGCCTATGTGTGCATTGACACATAGGCTAACATGCAGGGGAGTTTAGAGGCAGGAAAAGAGAAAAAAAAAACAAAAAAACGCAGGACACCTCTAGGAGCAGCTCTAAAAACATCCAGTGTGCATGAAGCCTAAATGTACAGTGTTCATAGGACTCACTGTCTGACTCTTACCTAGGTTTAAGAAGTCCATATTGGAGGTAGAGGTTGGAGCATTTTTTTCAGAAGGATATACATTAGGAGTGGAAGCAGAGTGTGGGCTCAAGAAACAATCAAATAGCTCAGGACCTCCTGACTTGCTTTCTGATGTATTTATGCCAAATGGGTCAAATAGATCTGTTAACAAAAAACATAATCCATCTACATTTCACACAGAACCCAACAAAACATGAATGTAAAATTATTATCCAGAAACCGTAAACATGCCAAATGAATAAATGATTTCCTTATTGCAAAGTTAGATTTTGAAATTTGCTGCTTTAATAAAACTACTGCAAAAAATCATAGTGCAGTTAACTTATACCAGTCATGTAGCAGCAGGGCTGTAGATAACAATTCCCCAAACATGTTTAGTATTTAAAGTGGATGTAAACCTGATTCATGAAATTTGAGCTGGACGCTTATCTGCAGTGCTTTCTTCTCGGTCTTCAAAGCACCAAGTGCTGTGGCTTTCTCCTGCTCTGTTATTCTGCTATCAGCCTGATTACTTCTGACAAATTCTCAGTCACAGGAAATAAAACCAGCCTGAATTTTGTGTCTAAACTATTCACAATACAGCTCTGCCTATGAAGAGAGGGAGTGTGCCTTTTCTCCAATCAGCTGTCTTGGCTGTGTGTCCAAACTTCACTCCCAGTGGTGAACAGGAGGAGAACATCTAACACATATGAACTTTCTAAAGAATATATAAAGTTGAAGACAGCAGATATACATGTAAAACTTATGTAGGGAGATTTATTTCATCCCTTTCTATCATCTGAGGCTGTTCACTTCACTGGGTATATGATGGTTTACATCCACTTTAGCCTCTTGCTGACCAGCCGCCGCATATACTGCAGCAAGGTGGCTCGCCTGCGCAATTCGCTGTAGCTGTACATCGGATTGTGCACGTGGTTCGTGGGAACGCGCGCCGAATTTAGCAAGTGCAAAAACTGAAGGCCAAATCCCAGCTACATCTAATCAGATGTAGCCGATGTTAAGGTATCCTGACAGCTAGCAGGCAAGGCTGTCAAAATACAATAGGCACAGTAGAAGGTAGGTCCATCCACACTGTATAAAGGAAGGCTGAAAAATAAAATAAAAAAGCCAACTAATCTCTCAGGTAGTACATTCTAAATATGTCAATTACCTGGTGCATTTTCCAACTAGTTTAAGTAAGCCGCGATAATAAAGAATAACTGAAGTAAACTCTTGCATACAAGTCTTCTAGATGTCAATTTAAAAATAAAAATCTAGCTACATAATCATTACATAAAAAACAAACACAATAGTACACCTACATACGAATAGTATAAACACCTGAATTTTTTTACATTACCTTTGATTGTACAACAGACTCGAAGAGAGGGGTCAGCACTCAACTACTCTGCAGTGCTCTTAGGTTTATGCTTCAAGAAGAGAATGCATGGGGTTCAACTCATCACTGTGCTGCAGCTTTTTTATTGCGCAGAAGTAATTTTATCTTATACATAGGTGGCTACTATGGCCAGGAGTTGAGGGGGTTGTTGAACATGGAGTGTATGGAATTTTATCTAACTTATCTCTTCATCTCTTCTACATGCATATCTAAAAGAACACATTAAAAAGACTACAAACATAATGCTGCTGCATACCAGAAGTAGAATTTGAGGCGTTGAATAAGGAACCAGACTCTGCTGAGGTTTGTTTGCTGAAGAAATAGTCCTCTCCAGATCCTAGTAAGTTATCAGTTTGGATGTCCGTTTTTAAATCATCCTTGAACAAATTGTCAGAGAAGAGATTGTCTAGTAAAACTGCATTGCTGGATGAACCCTTCATTTCTCCAGGTATAGTACTGGTTTCTGCAGTTACAGGGCCTAAATGAAGTCCCAACAAATCTGCTTCTTCTTCCTCTTCTGGCTCTGGAAGTTGTGTATTGTCAACCTCCAACATATCGTTAGTGTTTTCTTCATTTTCATTGTCTAATCCTCGTTCTTCACTTTCCAATGCACTGTGCACTTGGGAAAACTCAAAGAACTCCTCATCAGAGGGTTCACTTTTGTTATCACTTGTGCCTTCTTCAAGTTCCTCTCTAGAAGAACACTCCTGGGCTTCAATGTGAACATCCTGTCCTTCCATTTGATCTGAAACAATAGTCCAATAAATGTTTAAGACTTACAGCAAAATATACAAACACAATGCTCCAATTATGAAATTCAATTAAGGAATTCCATCAGTTCTATGAAAATGATAGTTTGTGTTGTGGTTACACTACCTGGAAGTATGCATACCCAGTAGAACACAGTTGAATTACTACAAGATGAATTAACCCTCCTGGCGGTGTTCCCGAGTCTGACTCGGGGTTAGATTTCTGTGCTGCGATCGGTAACTCCGAGTCAGACTCGGGCTCGCCTCGCAGCATCCACAGACAGTGTTTACTTACCTTGTCCCTGGATCCAGCGATGCCACCGCGCTGTGTGAGTGAGCGGGTGCTCGCTCGATTCACACAGCGTCCTCCTGTGCCGCCGATCTCCGTTCCCTGCGACGTTATGACGCACGGGAGCGGAGAACGGCGCCAAATTCAAAAACGTAAACAAACACAATACACACAGTATACTGTAATCTTATAGATTACAGTACTGTATGTAAAAAATACACACCCCCCTTGTCCCTAGTGGTCTGCCCAGTGTCATGCATGTTCTTTTATATAAGAACAACTGTTCTTTCTGCCTGGAAACTGGAGATTGTCCATAGCAACCAAAAGTGTCCCTTTATGTCAAAAATGGTTTTAGAGCAGCTAGAAAACAGCGATAATAAATTATAATCACTTGCAGAATTGTGCGATAGCGATTTGTGGGGAAATTCGTCATAAAAAAATAAAAGTAATGACAGCGACAATTCTGCAACTGAGCAAATTTCAGTGATTTTGAGTTGATTACATTATTGAATCATTTTTATTATAATTATATTATTATTTGTTATAATTATTTATTATATTATAATTTTTTTTTTTTTTTTAAATGTCATACCCAGGATGCCTACAAAAATTACAGGCCTACAGTATAAAACGCCAAATTTCCTTGCAAATAATGGTACCGCTTTCAGCACCTTTTTTCTGAAAGAATCATACCGCCAGGGAGGTTACGAGAGAAGTATGTTTTTTTTTTTTTAAGATTAATACTTACCTAGGTGGATGCAGCATTGGTCCGATGCTGCATCTGTCCCCCAGCGCCTCAACACTGAGAACCGAGCGATCTAACACCGCCAATCACTTGGTTCTCACAGCTCCGTGAGCAGAGAGCTGCAGACTATCACTCGCAGCTCTCTCCTCTGCCCCCTCCTCACTCACTGGAGCAATGGGCTGTGGAGAGGATGGCCGGCTCAGGCTTTCAGCAGTTCGCCGAGAGCCTGAGCTAGGTGTCGGTCCAGGGATCTAGTGGATTCCGACTCCATGGTCACGATGATGTGGAGCCTGGCCCGACTTCTGTGACGTCGACAGAGAGCGGACTTTAGCCTTTAAATTACCTACTTTGCTGCAGGGATATAAAGGGTCACCTAAAAGGACTATTAGGAATGCTAAGGTTTACACAGAATCTGTAAGTGTACCATGCGTAAGGCTAAATTAAAGCCAGACATGTCTCGTGCTCTGTACTCCAAGAAAAAGTCATTTTGTTTTTAATCTAGAGAGAAGACACTAGAAGCACCTCTCGGCTGAAACTGGGTGTCAGCACAGGCCTGAACATCAATCTGGTAAAACTTAACAAATATGATAACAGAAGACCAGATGGCAGCCTTGCAAATCTGAGAAACAGATGCCCAGTCGCGAAAAGCCCAAGAGGAACCAACTGAACAAGTCAAGTGGGCCTTAAAAAGGGAAAGCAGGGTTCCCATTCATCAAGGTGTAAATCTTAGTTATAACCTGCCTAATCCGCCTAGAGATAGTGGAACAAGATGCAGGACAGCCCCCTGTGAGAGCCCACAGGCAAGATGAGCAGAGAATCCAAAGTTTAGATGGAAGCCGTGGCCCAGAGATATACTTGTACTGTGCATACTACAGCGGGTATAGAAAATAAATCACCCCCTTTAAAATAATCAGTTTGTTGCTTTGTAGCCTGAAATGAAGACAGACACAGTTTTAGTTTAATCCAGCTGTATTTACTAGTGCAATTAAGAACATCCATGTGGAAGATAGAACACCAACATGTCAGAAAAATAATATCTAAAAATAGAAAAAAAAAAAAAAAAAAAAAAAGGATCACCCACCCTTATGTCAGTATTTTGCTGGACCACATTTTGCTTTAATTAGAGCCTTTAGTCCATTGGGTAATACAAACAGGGAATGCAATGAAGCAAAAGGCCTTTATCGCAGAATGAGAGGCCAGCGATCTCAGAAAGAATGGCCAATGCCAGGATATGCTCATTTAGGGTATTTAAAGTGTATGTAAACCCGAAAATTTGTATTTTTTTTTTTTTATGTCACAATGTACAGTATAAGATTTTTTTATCATCTGTGTCCAGTCTTGCCACACAGTTAATCCAGCTCTGAGCAATCCTCTTTTATTGTTCAGTGAAATAAAACGGACTTGCAGAGAAAAACCTTAGTCCGTTCTGCCCCCTTGCTGTGATTGACAGGTTATTTACATATCTCATGCACTAGCCTGGAGACGGGCATTATTTTTTAAATTCCCACCCCCACTCCTTTTCTGAAGTCATGTGGCTACTTTTCTGGATTTTGACTGGATGTTAATGATAACAGAATTTAGTGTAAGGTGAGTGTAGAGGTGGGTGTGGAGTCTACTCACATCACGACTCCACCCACCGAGCTCCAGACAACAGATCCACCCACAGAATCTGCAGTTTTTCAGTTGTTATAACAGACAGAGGGGAAACATTTGACAGGTACGGAAACATGCAGGAGGCATGTATATACTTATAGATCAGCACTATGGCAGTAGTTTAGAAAGGATGACAGTGGGTTTACATCCACTTTAAGGACAATTTTTGCTCCAGTCCAGACAAGAGAAAGGACACAATACATTCCACAAAGTATCTTCTAGGGTGAAATTGTCCAGCTCAATACCATGGAAAAAAAAAAATTAGACCTGCAAGAGGTAAATTTCTCATTTTTTAACGGAGAGCCCCCGATCTCTCAGTACTTGGATTTTAATAGACAAGCTGTCAAAACCAGCAACTTTAAAGCAGAACAGTACACCTGCGCTCCAGATAGTAGGACCGGAAGACCACCCCCCCCTCCACATCTTGATCCTGGGAAGCAGTCAACAAAGAATCTGTGGAGGACAGAAGGCATATCACCAATTAGAACAGATTCTAGGGGGTCACCAGTGTGTCCAACGCAAAGGCCTTTGGATCCTTCATCCTGGCCAGAAACCTTTCCACCTTGTCGTCAAAACAGGATACCAATAGATTTACTGCCAGAGTCCCCCAGCGGTGGCAACTGTCCTGGAACACCAAGAGGTGGAGGAATCATCTCCCCACATCCAGGCTGGCAACTAAGAAAGCCTGCTTACCATTTGTCTACTTCTGGAATGTGGACTGCGGACAAGGCTGGAACATGCCTTTTGGCCTAAGCCAGAACTAGATCTGCTTCTCTAAGGGCTGTGTTGCTTCTGGTGCCCCCGATTGGTGTAAGCCATGGGGCTTGAATGGGTGTTGTCCAACTGAACCCTCGGCAGTTGCCCCTAAAAGATGTTTGTTACAAAGCAGTAGGGGTAGATGAATGGTCCTTCGTTTAGGAATGCTGTTGGGAAGTCTGGACTTTGAGACCACATCCCCTGGACTGTGTTCTCTCCAGCCTGTAAAGCTGTAGAAAATTGGGAGAACCATCCAGGTTAACAGGGAGAAAGCTCTTCCCCGATTCTGGGCTGGTCAATCACCATAGAGAAACAGGCGCATGGGCCTCTCCAGAAATTAAGGGAGCTTGTCCAATGCAGTTACTACATTGAGGCTTGGATTTAAACTGGGTGATCACCTGAATTAGGCCACCATGAAGCTGAATACCCTCATGCAAAATTAGGAGGACTGGAAGCTTTTTGGAGCACAGATCCAAACATGAGCTTGGAGGTTCAACAAGAGTTCCCAGGGAAGAAACACCTAGGTTTGGGCCACGTCCAAGACTAGACCCTGGTACTCCAAGCCATGGGTTAGATCAAACAGACCTCTGTAGGTATCAGAGAATCTTTTTCCGTATCATCTGCCACACTTTGACAACAGCAATGTGAATCTTCAAGAGAATGTTGTTTAGATATCTGATAATGTGGATTCCCTAGAATGCAGCAGTGCAAGTTTGGGGCAAGCACCTAGCCGAAGACCTGAGGGGCTGTTGAAAGGCCAGAAGACACAAACTAAAAAACCAAGTGCTGGTAATCCACCACAAATCTCGACCACCGATGTGAGGGGAAAAATAGGAACACATAAATATGCATTCTTAAGTGGTTGTTAAGCCACTATAGTACAAGCATGCCATCCCCTCAGTTAAATAACATTGTGTGTCCCTGTGCTGTATAAAAATTTAATAAATGCAGATTATACCTTATATCAGAGCATCTCCCAGCACTAACATGACTCCTCGGCCCTCTCCTCTGCCCAACTATAGCAGGAGGGGCTGAGAACTCAGCCGGGGAAGTGAGAGGAGAGAGAGCAGATGAGTTACGCAAGTGTCGGGAGATGCTTTGATATAGGCAGAAATCTGCATTTTTTTTTATACAGCACAGGGACATACTGTAATTTAACAGAGGGAATGGAATGCTTATACTATAGATATTATAGCAGTAGGAGGAGAGGATCATGGAGTGGATGGAGCCGATAGGCAGGGAGGGGGACACAGGAGAGCAGAGAGGAGAGCTGCGGATGACGGTGGCATGTAAACTGATCACTGTGTCAGGGCTCAGCAGCCATGATAGCCAGGTAAGATCAGCCAGGTAACAAGGGGGGCCAAATTACACAGCACAAGCACTGTGCTTTTATTCATACTTGAAGGGAACAGGATCCATTTTTTTTATAGGTTAACAAACACTTTAATGTCTATCAATACTAGAGAATCCCCTTGACGCAATTACAAATTGGGCCAATTCCATTTTCATTCAGAACTTTTGGACCCACAGGAAGGTGTTGAGGACCTTCAAATATAGGATGGGGCAAACGCCATCATTGGGCTTTATGACCATAACCAGGTTTGAATTTAAGCCCCAAATTCATTCCTTGGCGGAAACTTGAACAATCACTCCCGAAGAGGGTAGGTGCTGCAAGGCAGTCTGAAGGGCCCATAATCTTGCCAGAGAGGGGATGAAGTGGGGGAGCACAAGAACTCACCCAAGCTCTACTGCAATAAAATGATGATGGGCTGTGTGTCGATGCTCTGGCTATACCATCCAACAGAAATCCATAGAAAATCGAAAGCCAGCACACAATCGCTCCTTCTTATGAAATTTTAGTTTGCACTGAAGCAGTTACAACAGCTTTGAAATGCCAACGTGGTTCAACCTAAGCCTTCCTCATAGCAAAAAAGTGGGGGAGGTATCAAGTAGTGGAACTTTAGCCTGTACTGCTAGAATACCATGTAAAGGACTTGGCTTTGAAGTGTAGGTATAGGATGGACAAAAGGAAATCTTCCAAAACCTGGAAGTTGCAGACTTTGCTGTAGGCATCTCGGATTTCTTCCTAGAAAGCAAGAGAGCTCTTTCTGCCTATGACTTCCTTTATAAAAGTTGTCTAGTGACTCTTGTTTCCCAAATGGAATCCTTTCGAATTACTTATTTCAATTCCACAACCAGGAAGATCCTGCGCATCTGTGCTGACAGGATCTCCAAAAGAACCCTTTGACACTGGGAGCTCGCCAAACAGTCTATGCAATAGCAAAAGGCTACTGGGAGGTGCGCCATCTTTTGGAACACTGACCTATCAAGTCAGGATCGATCTGGGGTTGTGCACCATGCACCTGGCCCAGACTGCCAGAATTTGGCATATGACCATTGATGCCATCAACAGTTGCATGGCCAAGCTCAGAGTAAAATGTGCAGCTTGTCCCCTAGCCTCTGTGCCATCAGGAGATGGATTGGGGACTGTGGAAGAAGGGGATCAAACAGCCTTTTTACACAATGCAGATTAACCCCTTAGGTTCCACAGTGAGTACAACAAGCATACTTTACTGCATATACAGGTTGATCTTACCGTTGTGGGTTTAGTAGCACTCTAAAATATTGCAGTTTACCAATTCTAAGATGTGAAGTCTGCATTCGTTTTCTTTTTTAGGCTTTTTTTTTTTTATATTTTAATCTGGTGAACCAGCCAATAAGCTCTCTTCCAGATGTATCAGCTTACATGGATACAACAAGCCATTTAACACTCCGCTCCCAGATTGACAAAACTGTCTGTTGTGCCCCCTGTGTGTCTCCATTCAGAGTAGGGGCACTCTAATACAGGAAGTGCGTTACTGGCCAGAGCACCAGCTGAAAACAGAGGGGAAAAAAATGGATAAAGAAAAAAGGAATGCAGCCACCACATTTAAGGATTGGTAATCTGCAATATATTATAATTTTGCTTTGAGGTTTAATATGGCTTTAAGGAGTGCCTCAAACCTTTTATCCACTGTGTGTTTGAAGCCTGGAACATCCTCAACAGGAGTTGTAAGAAATTTGTTGCGGCAGGAAAAAGCCTGAATCACCACAGGCCCTTTCCACTTCTTGTGGTATTGCTGGCGCGATGCATGAACCAGACAGACAATCATGAAGCAGGGGATGCCAACTGGCTGTGCTCATGCCTTATGCATCCCATGGTCTCTATTGAGGCAGAGACTTTCCACAGATCTGCCAATGTTTGGTATCAATTTACTTGGCATAAAATCATCTTTCACAATATAAAAAAAAAAATGTGCCAACTTTATGGTTTTATTTTTTAATTAAGAAGTGTATTTAATTGTTTTTTTTATATATATATATATATATATATATATATATATATATATATATATATATATATATATATTGGGGGTTCCAAGTAATTTTCTAGCAAAAAAAACTGAGCACCGCACAGGCCAGCCACTAGCATCCCGACAACCAATGATGTAATCGGTAGATAAGGAGGACATTAGGCGCCAGCACATCATCCTTGTTTGCCCCTCCCCCCGTCAGCACTGTGGTTACATTGGCAAAGAAAGGGAGAGAAACTGAGGGAGAAGAGAAATACTTTCCTACGTTACAGTTAGTCGTCTATCTTATTTCTCCCTTCTGCCTAGTTTCTGATATTTCTTAATGAATACAAAAGAAACTGCTTCAAAACAAACATGCTTCATTTAGTAATATCCTGAAATACAATATTTAAAACTACCATATAGAACATTTTTGTTTAGTTACCTTGCCAGTCAAGTGTTTGGAAGAAGTTCTTCTTTAACGCATCAGAGTTTGGTGGCTCGGGAGAAGGTTCTGCTGGGCATGTGTCAGAGTCATACTGTGCAGTTGATCCTGGCTGTCTGGGTAATTCAGGTTTTCCTAAAAGAGCAAGTTATATTGTTCACACTTATCTTTATTCACTGTCTGCTTCTTTCACATGCAGAGTATGTATTAATAATCAGTTATCCAATTCACTAATATCTTCAACAAAGAGCAAATTTAAAGTGTATTTTTCCTAATTCTAGATATAGTAGGGAGGAATTAAAATGCTGTCACGCTTTCATAGTTATCCGTGTCTGCTGATTCATCCACTATTTGTTCTGTAATCAACACAGAAAGTGATGAGAAATCAAAAAATTTACAGTTGTCACCAGAATGGGAGGTGAGACAAGGACACCCATTTGGATTGGAACTGAGAAATTCCCCTCACTTTTCAGCCATATCCGGTTGCATATCTGAGCGAGCAAGCGAAGGAAATCTAACAGGACACAGACAGCAAAAATAAACCGACAGGAGTTTAACCCTTTCCTACTCTATCCAAGTTGTATATAAGGTTTAGCTATACATAAAGTTCTGCAGCAACAAACAAGTCACACTGAGAAAGCAGAGTTCAGGAATGTTTTAGGTTTCAGAATATATGGTTTTAAAGAACCCTCTATTCCCGTGCCCCTTTACCAAATTTTGACAGGATTTCTTGTTGCTCTTCCCGGCTTGAAAACAGTATTTTAGGAGTCAATCTCTTGGTGTTGAGGTTTTCCCATGGTGGAGTGACACTTGCCGGTTTGTCTCTAGAAGACACTTCAACTTCCAGATTTACTTGAAATAAGTCTGGATATTTTTCTTGTATGTCACAGGCATCCAGATCATACCTACAGTAAAATCCAAATTGTAATTAAACATGTTGTTGTCAAACAAATACATTTCAGAAAAACTTTGAAACCAAAATTGGACATATCACATCCCATATAGAAATGTAAGATACCTGTCTTCCTCCTGTTCTTTATTCAGTCATAACTTTTGATGTTTAATGCAGATAAAGTAATATAATTCAAGAATAAAAACAGCAGATTTCAACTGTTATTGGTACACTGACGGAAAAAACAGGAAGAAAAAAAAAAAAAAAAAAAAAAAACGTTTGGGAAGTGCAAGGTCAGCAGTACGTGGGAAAAGTTAAAGTAGGAAATATTTAAACAACAGGATTAATGATCATATGACTACAAGTAAAATTTTGACAGGTTCTGGAATATTATACATGAAATGTATTTAAAGGGGAAACAAGTTATTTGGGCAAATTTAGAGAAGGCTTTGTCGGTGACCACGCCAATAAGGCAGGTGACATAGTACATAAAGAAAATAACTGCATGCAGGGATTGTATGTGCTTCGTAAAAGACTGAATACAAAACATAAGTGGTACACAGTTCTAAAACACAGCAATTAAACATATCTACATACTTTGAAAACTTCACAGTAGTGGCATTTCTAGGAACAAAGCCTGTGTGAAACTGAATCTGGAACATCTTCATTGAAGTCATCTGAAACAAACAAACATTTTCAATACATAGAGTTAAATCATTACACAAAACGTACATAATTAAAAGCAATGCGATAGATTATTGCATACAGGGACGCTGAAAGGTTATACAAATATTAAAACTTTGGAGGCCAGATTCTTCCAACCCTACCACTTTACTGTTTGTAAACAGCCCCTTCACACCAATGCGTTGCAGTATTGCAAAAAAAAAAGAAAAAAAAAAAAAAAAGAAACGACCCGCTCGGAGTCCGAAGCTGCATGTTCTGGGCGTTGGGCGATACAAATTGTGCATGCAACAGTGATTGGTTGACAAAAAAGAGATTTTTAATACAGCTTACCTGTAAAATCTTTTTCTTGGAGTACATCACGGGACACAGAGCGGCATATTCATTACTATATGGGTTATATGGAGTACCTTCAGGTGATGGACACTGGCAATCTCAAACAGGAAGTGCCCCTCCCTATATAACCCCCTCCCATAGGAGGAGTACCTCCTATGGGCAAGCCTTATTGTAGCAAGCCTTATGCCTCCCAAAATGGTCCCCAAAAGAGGGGTGGGAGCTCTGTGTCCCGTGATGTACTCCAAGAAAAAGATTTTACAGGTAAGCTGTATTAAAAATCTCTTTTTCTTTATCGTACATCACGGGACACAGAGCGGCATATTCATTACTATATGGGATGTCCCAAAGCAATGCTTACAATGAGGGGAGGGAGAACATCTTCCCAAGACAAAAGGATTTAATTTAGAGATATACTCAAATCATAATAAATCCAACTTAGTTGAGAATTTTTTTTTTAAATTTAACTCAAAAGGGAGCCCCCGGAATCCGAGGGTCTCAAACTGCAGCCTGCAGCACTGCCTGCCCAAAGGCTGTATCAGTATTCCTTCTTACGTCCAACTGGTAGAATTTTGTAAACGTGTGGACAGAAGACCAGGTTGCCACCTTGCAAACTTGAGCCATAGAGATCTGGTGGTGTGCTGCCCAGGAGGCGCCCATGGCCCTAGTAGAATGAGCCTTTAATGATAACGGAGGAGGCAACCCCTTCAAGCCGTAGGCCTGAGTGATTAACTGTTTAATCCATCTCGAGATGGTGGATTTTGCAGCTGCCTGCCCCTTCTTGGGCCCATCCGGTAAAATGAACAGCACATCTGTTTTCCGGATCTTCTCTGTAGCTTTAAGATAGGCCTTCATGGCCCTGACAATATCCAAGGTATGCAGCAACCCTTCCCTTCTGGAAGTAGGTTTAGGAAAGAAGGATGGTAATACCAAATCCTGGTTTAGATGAAAACTGGATATAATCTTTGGTAGGAAGGAAGGATGAGGGCGGAGAACGACCTTGTCCTTATGAAAAATAAGATATGGTTCCTTACAGGATAAGGCTGCCAGTTCCGATACTCTTCTGGCGGAAACTATGGCAACCAAAAATACTAACTTCCTTGTCAGTAAAACCAAAGGAATTTCAGCCAACGGCTCAAAAGGTTGTTTCTGTAAACTTGACAGAACAAGATTTAAATCCCACGGACAAAGCGGGGATTTAACTGGAGGATTAATACGTAAGACCCCTTGAATGAAGGTCTTAACTAGCGAGTGGGTGGCCAGCGGCCGCTGAAACCACACTGACAAAGCTGAAATCTGTCCCTTGATTGTGCTTAATGCCAGTCCTTTATCCACTCCTAGCTGGAGAAAACGTAATACTCTATCGATGGTAAATTTGCGAGAAAGCCATCGCTTGGACTCACACCAGCCTACATAGGCCTTCCAGACCCTGTAGTAAATCACCCTAGAGACCGGTTTCCTGGCTCTGATTAGGGTAGAGATTACTTTCTGAGACAGACCTCTACCCCTGAGAATCAGGGATTCAGCCTCCAGGCCGTCAAATTTAGATGCCGTAAGGCAGGGTGGAGGATCGGACCTTGCGATAGCAGGTCTGGCTGTAGAGGAAGAGTCCAAGGGTCTCCCACTACCATCTTCAGGATTAGTGAATACCATGCCCTTCTGGGCCATGCTGGAGCTACCAGGATAACTGGTATGTGCTCCACCCTGATCCTGCGCAGCAGGCGGGGTAGTAACTGGAGCGGGGGAAATGCATAAAGAAGTTTGAACTGATACCAAGGGCAAACCAGCGCATCGGTTCCGCAGGCCATCGGATCCCTTGAGCGGGATATGAACCTGTCTAGCTTCTTGTTGAGTCTCGATGCCATGACATCCACGTCCGGCACTCCCCATCTTTGGCAGAGTGTCTGAAAGACCTGTGGATGTAGAGACCATTCCCCCGGCAACAGAGTCTGGCGACTTAAGAAGTCCGCCTGAAGGTTGTCCACTCCTGGAATGAATATTGCCGATATGCAGGGCACATGAGCCTCTGCCCACAGGAGAATCAAGCTCACCTCTCTCTGAGCGGCTTGACTCTTGGTTCCCCCTTGGTGATTTATGTATGCCACGGCCGTGGCATTGTCCGATTGAATTCTCACCGGGAACCCCTGCAATTTGGACGTCCAAGCCCTGAGGGCTAGTCGAGCAGCTCTGAGCTCCAAGATGTTGATGGGCAACTGCTTCTCTGGCTTTGCCCAAGTACCCTGGCGAGTGCAACCGTCCAAAATTGCTCCCCAGCCTGTCAGGCTGGCGTCTGTGGTTACTATCTTCCAAGCCACTGGGCTGAAAGACTTCCCCTTCAGTAGATTCTGAGGGTCTAACCACCAACACAGACTTTGTCGGACTCTTGATGAGAGCGGCAAAGGGATATCCAAGTCCTGTGTCCTCCTGCTCCATGCTGACAGAATGGCTGCCTGCAGGATGCGAGTGTGGCTCTGGGCGTACGGTACCGCCTCGAATGTGGCCACCATCTTGCCTAGTAACCGCATACATAGGCGAATAGTTGGTTCTCTCTTGCTTAGAACCAATAGGATTAACTCCTTGATGGCTTCGACCTTTATCAGAGGTAGAAACACCCTTTGTTGTTCTGTGTCTAACCTCATGCCGAGATATTCCAACTGCCTTGTGGGCTGGAATACTGACTTTTCTCGATTTAGGACCCAGCCGAACCTCTCGAGGTATTGAACCGTGAGGGCCACTGCTCGTTCCAGGCCAGGAGACAAGTGATCTATGACTAGGAGGTCGTCCAGGTACGCTAGGATCGTGACCCCTTGGATCCTTAGCTTGGCTAGGATTGGGGCTAGGACCTTCGTGAACACCCGGGGGGCCGTAGCCAACCCAAAAGGAAGCGCCACGAATTGGTAATGACGCGAAGCCACCATAAAGCGTAGAAATCTTTGATGTGGCTGATATATTGGAACATGAAGATAGGCATCCTTTATGTCTATGGATGCCATGAAGTCGTCCTTCTGGAGTGTGGCAGCTGCTGACCGCACGGATTCCATCCGAAATGAGCGGACCTTTAGGTATGCATTTACCATTTTTAAGTCCAAGATTGGCCTGACATCGCCGTTGGGCTTTGGGATGATAAATAGGTTGGAGTAGAAACCCAGCCCTTGTTCTTGGACTGGTACCTCTACTATTACCTCCTGGGAGAGTAGAAGATTCAATGCCGCCATTAATGCGGCTCCCTTCCCCGGATCGTTTGGTACCCTTGACTCCTGGAAATGAGGAGGAGGAAACTTTAGGAAGTCTAGTTTGTAGCCTGTAGCCACGGAAGACCGTACCCATCTGTCGGGAATGCTGGCCTCCCAAACCTCTGAAAAGAGACGCAGCCTTCCCCCCACCCTCGGGGGTGGGGGCGCCCCTTCATAAGGCCGGCTTGGGGGCTGGTTTTGCTGGTTTGCGAAACCACTGCTTCTTGCCTCCAGCGGCCTGTCCCTGCGATTTGTTGTTAAAGTTTGATCTTGCAGGAGGCCGTCGATACTGTTTGGTATTAGAGGGCCCCTGCCCAGGGGAGTACTGTCGTTTAAACGCAGGTCCTCGAAACTTTTTCTTGGTTGGCAAAAGAGTACTTTTGCCGCTTGAAATGGTCTGAATGTATTTATCCAGGTCTTCTCCGAAGAGTCGTTCTCCATGGAAGGGGAACCCTACCAGGAGCTTCTTGCATGGGGGCTCTGCCTCCCAGCTCTTTAACCATAAGAGTCTTCTCATATGGATAAGGGATAACGATAAACGTGACGCTTGCTGGATAGAATTCTTAATTGCGTCTACCGTAAAGCGTATGGCCCTAGGGACATCCGAAAATTCTTCTGCCTGCTGGGCAGGAATAAGTTTAAGCATCTGCTTAGTTTGATCCGATAATGCTTGTGCAACCCCAATCGCAGCCACAGCTGGCTGCACTACTGCCCCTGCAGTGGTGAAGGAGTTTTTTAGTAGCGTTTCCAAGCGTTTATCAACCGGATCCTTGAACACCTGTATGTTTTCTACAGGGCATGTTAAAGATTTGTTAACACATGAGATGGCTGCGTCCACCGCCGGGGTTGCCCATCTCTTGGAAAATTTCTTTTCCATAGGATATAAGGCAGAGAATCTTTTAGGTGGTAAAAAGATTCTATCTGGCTTGGTCCAATCTTGGAACATAACTTCCTCTAGTAGAGGATGGATCGGAAAAACTGCTTTGTTTTGAGGCGTTCTTAGTGAGCCCAAAGCTGAAACCGTTGATACTTGGAGATCTGGTACTGGCAAGTTAAATGCTCTATGGACCAAGTCCGTTAAGGCTTGAACCCACCAGCTCTCCCCTTGGGAGGCTGCCTCCTCCGTATCCGGGTCCTCGATCCCCGAACCTGCTTGGTCCTTGTCCAAGAGGTCGTCCAATTCCCCTGCGGAAAGGACCTCCTCCTCTGAGGGTCCACGCTCGGGCGACGGAGATCTATTCCGTTTCCTGCCCCGCATAGCCTTGGCTATCATTTTTTCCATTCTCTTTTTCCATCTCCTTTAAGGAGGTGGACAGTACCTCGTCCGTGACCACCCTAGGGTTGGACTGACCCGTGCCAGCACCAGCCCTAGATCCCGATGGTCCCACCAAGGCTCCCTCTCGGGAAAGCAGCGGCATAACTTTGTCCGAGACCTCAGACTCTCTGGGGGAATCCCCACCTCTTGTACCCTCAGAACCAGATGCCATGGTACAATACCGAGGTACGCCCGCTAACTTAACGGTGTTTGGAATTTATAAATAAATTATTACCCAAAAACCCTTTTGGGGGGATAAAAAATGACTTCTCTGCTTTTAAGTTTTCTTTTTTTTTTTTTTTTAAACCAAAGAGAGAAAAAACATTCTGTCCCCCTTAGTAGTATTGCCAAAGAAAAAACTGCTGAGAAAAAAAGAACAGCCTATCTCTAGGCTTCAAGACAGTCTTTAAGGCTGTAGTATTCCTTTTTGGCCACTGTGTGTCCTCGGCGTCCCGTGCTGCCGCTCTGGTCTCTTCCTCTCTCAGTTCCAGCATACACTGAGCTGGGAACTAATGGAAGGGCCGCCCCTTCCTTAAACCTACTGGCCCGCCCTTCCCCCCTCAGCCAACGGCGCGAAATTGCGCCCTTAACACGGGGACGCGCGCGCGCCGACGGGGGGGGGGGTCTTGGGAAAGGGAGCCACACGAGGAGGCCAGCGTTTGCCTGTCATCCAGGCTAGGAGGAAGAACCTATGCAGCAATCGCCTGGAGGCTTGCAGGTAAGCACAGCTCTCTTGAACACACATACAGCTTCTCAATGCTTTTCAATACTACCAGGGAGGTCACCTTTATGGGGAAATAACACATAGAGCCATCCTATCTTTAAGATATGTGACTTACTTTGCCAGATGCAGCGCATAACTTTAGGCATGTCCCCTGTGAACCCCCCAGAAAAACCTGCTAAGAACCAAGTTCCGCAAGTTTCCCCTCACTTACCTGCTCCATGCCGCAGGACTTTGCACAGCAAGAGGCCCAATCTTCCCCTATCTCCGTGGGGCATTGACCTTCAGGCCCTGGGTTCCTATGAAGGATCCACTGTCCTGGGCCCATATAGCACTCTGGCAACAGAAACATTAGGCCCCCAAAGGTTTCTAAGTTCTGGGCCCAGGGTCCAGCTCTCTAAAAATAAAGCATTATGGGCTATACCCCATTGGTTTGGGGTCCGGTTACTGACCACTTTAGCGCTGAGGCCTTTGGACAGAACCGGTTAGCCCACCTTAATCCCAAGGATGTGGAGGCAAGCTAAACCATGACCAACACCTAAGACACTGGCGTAAAAACTGAGGTACTCCTCCTATGGGAGGGGGTTATATAGGGAGGGGCACTTCCTGTTTGAGATTGCCAGTGTCCATCACCTGAAGGTACTCCATATAACCCATATAGTAATGAATATGCCGCTCTGTGTCCCGTGATGTACGATAAAGAAAGCACAGGTGCCAGGACACAATTTCTAGTCGCCATGGCCTCATACACACGATCGGACATCCAATTGACTTCTCTGTGGATTTTGCTCCGAATGAGCGTTGGCTGTGAACTTGGTATGCATACACACGGCAGAACATTTTCACCCAAACACAAACATAGTGATGTAATAAACGTACTACGTGGTTTTTCTGCTCTTAACCGCCACCCTTTGGGCAACTTCTGCTATTGTTGTCTGATCTTTAGCATAGGTTCTGAGCATGCGTGTTTGTACTTCGGACTTTAGTTCGTTTGACTTGTGTACACATGATCGAATTAGGTGACGTAAGACATTTGTTGCGGGAAAGTTTGTCTGTTCTCACAGCGAACATTAATCCGATGAAAAAGCGAAAAAAAGTTGTTCGATGGAGCGTTCACATGGTTGGATTGTCCACTAAAACAGGTCCGTCCGACAATTGTTGTCAAAAAGTCAGATCGTGTGTATGGCCCTTTATACTCACCTAGGTGGATGCAGCATCTGTCCCCTGTCATCTCTGCAGTGAGAACTGAGCAATCAAACACCACTGATTGCTCCGCTCCGAGCAGAAAGATGTGAGTATCAGTCATCGGCTCTCTGCTCTGCCCCTCCAGTACTCACTGGAGCATTGGGCTGGGTAGGAAAGGGAGCGGCTGTCTCCCAGCAGTGCAGCCAAGAGGCTGAGCTAGCTGCCGATCCAGGTGTGTGGTTGGATCCCAACCATAAAGCCGGGATCTTTTCCCAGCCCGGAGTTGGTGAGCGATGTCAGCTGATAGTGGGCTTTAGCCTGCTAAAAACGGGGTCACAGGAGTGCAGAAAAAACTGCACACCTGTGATCCATAAGAGATGTACGGCCAAGCTTTGGCCATACTTCGCTTTTAAGCAATTATTACCTTATTTTGCTTACAAATCAAAAAATGTTTTTGGTACCAAATAAGGAATAGGCGAAAATCTTCTCAAAATAAAATTAATTACCTTGGCTTGCAGTCTTCCACCCAGTGTGGATCTGGCATGATAAATGACTATTAGGACATCACCCTGCGCTGTAACATCTAATGGAATTTCAGCTTTGCCATCTTCAGTTTTGAAATCACTGTAAACCAAACAAAAATTAAAAAACAAACAAATGCAACCTATTTCCAAATAAAATCTTTTAGAACTAATTCTATACAGTAATTTCAGAAAATAATAAAGCCTATTTTAAAAATGTTGTTAAATTGAGCACCAAACAAATAAGTAGAGAGTTGCATGTCAGATTCAAAACAATATGTTTGAAATGCACACTTACCTCATTTTATCATATTCCTGGGAGGTAGTAGCCACTCGCTCATCTCCAACATATACTTCACAGAAAGGCCGGCAACCACTGCGCAGTTTGCTGAACAGTGGCACTGGAGTCATAGATATAGACTTTATAAGAATTGGTTTACTGTGAGGAATGATTGGCTCCTCCGCCATCATGTCACACATGTATTCTATATACCTGAAATATAGAAGACTTTACATTTTAAAGAATATGCTAAAGCAATGATTCATCTGAACATCGGATTCATCTGGCAGAAGAAATTGTTGACTTGGCTATAATGTAATAAGGCAGAAGTAAAACAGTGACATTTCTGCTCTCTTATTTCATTAACTAAACTGCAGTTTACTATAGTAACCAAAAAGAAATAGTTATTCTAACTACTCTAATCTGAGGAAACCGAACATCTACATATTTTATAACGCATTAGGGAAAATAAAAGAGTACAACTGTAAGTATAAAGTAGAGTAATAGCTCGGATTGCGAGTAACGCGGTTAACAAGCATTTTCGCAATATGAGCTATTATTTTTTTACTTGGCTTGCAAGTGTTGTCTCGCAAAACAAGCAGGATTCAAGCCTCTGCAGTGTGCAGTACCGCATTTGACCAGAGGTGCGAGGGTGCCGGTGACACTCAGCCATTCAGATGCACTCGGAAATACTCTATTAGAGCCTTTCCGAGTGCATCCGAGCAGTCTGTGTATTTCCAAGTCTCTCTGGTGCCCCCTCCACCCCTGGCCACATGCGGTACTGCATACAATAGAAGTTAACGTGGAACAAATTATCTTTGTTTCCATTGACTTCTATGGGGAAAGGAGCTTTGACATACGAGTGCTTTGGATTACAAGCATTCTACTGGAACGGATTATGCTCGTAATCCAAGTTTCCACTGTATATAATTTTATCCGACAGTATCACTGCTTGGACGACAAAGTCTTTTGAAGACTTGTTCACACCAGAACGTAGTGTTGCAATGCGCATTTCCCACACTGCCTTCCAAACACACTGCAGTTGCAATCCACAGTGGGTGTTGTTAACTAAACGACACCCCAAACACAGGTCACAAATGCAGTGTGCACCAGATTGCATGGTATAGAAGTACTATGCGATCTAGCTACAGCGAGTTTCCAAAAGTGCGTTCAAAATGAATGGGCTGAAACTGCACTCCATGTGAATGGCACAGGAACACAGTGTTCCTGTACAATTACTAGTGTGAACTGGCCCTAAACGTCTACATGGTATTTAAGTAATCAATACAGTAGTATATGTTATACAAGACCTCCGAGCGATAATGTAAAACGTACCTTTTATAAGAAGGCCATATGCCAGGTGGACATCTCTTCATACTGAACATATACACTGCAGCTTCAGCAGTGGAAAACAGGCGGCAGAAGCATAAGAAAGAACATACCACCACAGCAGATGCAGCTCTTCCATCCTACAATGTAAGCACATGTTAAAAGTAACATAATTCATAAAAAACTAAGCATCAACATTTGCAATCTTTGTAAGATTAAAATCATTGCTGCATAGTCTGATGATAATCAACAAGCGGTAAAACAAACATTTAAACAAACACCATTGCAAACTTACATAGTAACAGACATATTTAGGAGAGGAAATGTAACATAAGGAAAACAGATATGAAACCAACTTGAGAAAATGATGAAAGTTTACTTACAAGGCAGTGTACAATGCAAACATTCTTCTGATCCTGTTTCAGCCATAAATGCATATTTTTACAGATGCTGTAAAGGTTCATGAGATTTGGAGCACGTCTTCCAGACCAACCACATTCAGACACCTGTGAGGAAAATACAGTCCTATAAATATTAAAAGCTGATATTCTGCCAGCATTACCTGCACATTTTCATAGCAAAGTGCACAGTTCACATCGCAGTGACCAGCCTGACAAAACTGTTACAGCACACAAAACGTTAAAAAATAATAGTAACTTTCCCCTTACAATTTTAAAAATAAATAAAGCAGGAAATCAGTCTGCCCTCTTTTTCTTGCCAAGCAGACAGGTCCCTAGCACACACATTATTACACGAGTACACTCGAGTAAAGAGATTCTTTCATTATCAGTCTACTCGCCAACTGCAATACACTTATCACACCCCTTTCTCCAATGTATGCAACTCGCTTCTGCTGCAGCCCATCCCACATGATTTGCACTACTTTCACGGACATTCAGGAATAATGTTATTTTCTGTAGACGTTCTCTGAATTCACTCCCCTCCCCATCTACATTATGTTTTTCTGTGCATCAAGAAATGCTACCCACACTCAAAATAAAGCTGTACAATTAATCGTTAAAGGACTGCAATCTCAATTTGACCCCCCTCACGATCTTAAGCCAGCATTTCCGCGATTCAGGTAAAAATTGCAGAGCAGTTCCCCTGCTCCCAAAAAAAGCAGCTGGCAATGTTTTTATAACAACATTGCTCAGTGCTGAAAGAGACATATAAAGAGAAACATTGTATCCGTTTATTCATTTACAGATTAAAGCGATGAACTTCGGTCTGCAAATTAAGTCAGTTTAAAGCAACCTTGTCAAGTAAAAAAAAAAAAAATTCTTGTTGGTTTTTATTAAATTGTTTTTCTGTTTAACCCACATTAACCTTTAATTTATGCTAATCAGTCTTAACTCCATTTAATTATTATTTTCCTGATGTTTTTTATTTACTTCTATTTTATAAACTATTTATAATTAATACTTTGTTTGCCCTGTTCATTAATATTTTTACATCTTTAACATATATTTACACGTTTCACATAAAAAAAAAAAAAAAAAAAAAAAAAAAAAGGCAGAAAAATGAAAATATTTAATTTGTAAAAATAACTTTTCAATGCTTTGCCCCATTGCGTACAGCTCAAGTGTAAACAAAAAAGTTGCGGTAGGTATCGGTAATTGGTATCGGCAAGTACTAAATACAAAAATAGCAACAAACTATGGTACCTAAAAATCTCCATAGGCGACACTTTAAAAAAATTAATGATTACCAGGTTAGAGTTAATGAGGAAGTCTAGTGTTAGAATTATTGCTCACCTCGCGTGTGATTTGAACACCATTTACATAGATGGGCACGACTTCCGTATGCGTTTTCTTTGCTGCGTGAGCGCTTCAAAAATAGGATTTTTCGTACTCACCGTAAAATCCCTCTCTGTCGTCCATGGACGGACACAGCTCCTTAAATCTTGACATTTGGGTTATGTTCCTGTTCATAGGAGAGGACTAGGCAGAACAATAGTTCTCTTAAAACATGTTACTTTAACAGAGTTGAACAGCCCCACCCAGGGGGCGGCCCCTCCGGTCATAACCCCTCACCCTGCAGCATGCAGCTCCGTTCGTCAAAAAGCAGTACAAACTTAAAAAAGGAAGGGTGGGTGCGGTGTCCGTCCATGGACGACAGAGAAAAGGAACGCCAGGCCCTTCTGCGGACCAGATAACGCCACAAACAGTCGGACCTCCGGAACGAAGCCGTGGCAGACAGGCACAAGCACGTACCACATCCAAGGTATGTAGCGCAGCCTCTTTGGGATGCAACGGTCAAGAACACAAGGACAGAAGTACAATGTCCTCCGTAGTTTCAGAAAAGCTGAAACTACCTTCGGAAGAAAAGAAGGTTGCGGGCGTAGCACCGCTTTATCCTTGTGGAGTACCAAGTATAGAGACTTGCAAGACAAGGCCGCCAACTCAGAAACACGTCTGACAGAAGTAATGGCTACTAGAAAAGCCACTTTCTGAGATGGCATCGAGAGGAATTTCTCTGATGTTCTCAAAAGGAGGCTCCTGAAGAGCCGAAAGCACCAGATTCAAATCCCACGGAGGAAGCGGTGGTCCAATCGTGAGAAGCACCTGCACAAAAGTACCTACCAGCGAGTGGGTCGCCAAGGGTCATTGAAAGAAATCAACCAAGGCTGAAATCTGACCCTTAATGATGCTTAAGGCAAGTTTTTGATCCACTCCACGCTGCAAAAACAGCAGGACCCTGGAAACCGAATACGTCCGTGGACGCCACTCCATCCCCTCACACAAGGAGATGTAGGCCTTCCAAGTGCGATGGTAGATCTTCCGCGCCCTTGGCATGGTTAAAATGACCGAATCTGACAGACCTCTGTCCCTTAGCACCTGGCTTTCAATAGCCATGCCGTTAAAGCCAGCGACTGTAAACGCAGGATGAAGTATGGGACCTTGACACAAAAGGTCCTCCCTCATTGGCAGCCGCCAGGGTGCATCCGCCACCAGACGCATGATACCGGGGCCAATCTGGAGAGATTAGAATCACCGGGATCCCCTCTGTGACCACTCTACGGAGCAAACGAGGAAGCAACTTTAGTGGGGGAAAGGCATAAATTAGCCGATACTGACCCCACAGGGCCACCAACGCGTCTGACGCTTCTGCCCAAGGATCTCTGGACCTGGTCACGAACCTCGACACTTTGCGATTGAGTCGAGAAGCCAGGAGATCCACGTCTGGTGTACCCTACCTCCAGCAAAGGATGCAACGACCATTCCCCCTGATCCGGCATCTGGCGACTTGGGTAGTCCGCCTGCCAGTTTTCTACACCCGGAATGTAAATGGCTGACAGAGCCGGCACGCTCCTTTCCTCCCCACTGCAGGATGTGAGCGACCTCTGATGCCGCAGCCGAGCTCCTTGTTCCCCCCTGATGGACATAAACCACTGCCGCGGCGTTGTCAGACTGGATCCTAAAACGGACGACCCTGTAGCCTCTGCAACCACGAGGAGAGGCATAGCCTGATCGCTCGAAGTTCTACTACATTAATCGGCAGGCGACCCTGGGCCGACTGGACCCCCCAGACTCCCTCCCAACCTGTGAGGCTGGCGTCCATCGTGATCACAGTCACATGGAAAGGAAGGAACGACTTCCCTGACTGAAGAGCCAGGGATCTCAGCCACCAACTCAGGGAAGCCCTGACCAGGTGACTTACCTGAATCCGACGATCCAGAGACAATGGACATCTGTTCCATTTTGACAGGATCTCCTTCTGCAAGACTTGAGTGTGGAATTGGGCATACGGTACTGCCTCGAATGAGGCCACCATGAGGCCCAGAACTCGCATGCAAAAAACGAAGAGACAACCATTTGCGAGATGCTAACAATTTCACCGCCGACTGAAGTGTCTGCAACTTCTCCAAAGGAAGGAAGACCTTCGCCCCTGAGAAGTCCAGGGTCAACCTTAGGTACTCCAGACGCTGAGTCGGTACCAAGACCGACTTCTGAACGTTCAGCACCCAACCAAATTCCCGGAGGGTCTGACTGGCCATAGACACATCCTCCTCTACTTCTGAGCCAGAAGCAGCTCTCAGAAGAAGATCGTCGTAGCCGAGTAGCCTACGACAGCAATGCCTTGCTGTCTCAGCAAAGCCAGAATCGGTTTAAGCACCTCGGTAAACACTCTTGGTTTTGATGCCAGACGCATCAGATAAAAGGGGCGTGGACCACAAGAAAATGGCCACCCGCAATACCGACCTGCGCAACAGAGCGGCCACGACAAAATGACCGCCAAAGGCAATTTCAATAGAAGTCTGCGCAGCAAAAAAATGGCGCCTGAGCCCTGCGATGTGGACGAGAAGGCCGTGCAGAGACAAACCCCCTCACAGAAAGCGGGCCCCGGCAACCCACAGGGACCCGGAGTCCCCCCCACAGGTACACCCTGGTCGCAGCGAGCCCTAGGGCAGGAGGGGAAAGGGCGACAGAGCAGGGAAAGGGAGGACAGGAGAACCCCTTCAACCCAGGAATGCCCAGCTGTTCCATCTCGCAGAGGCAGGAGGAACCGTACTTACCCATCCTTGTGTGGACTTGCTGGCGCGTCCCTGACAGATCTACAACCGAGTGGAACGGAGTAGCTGAGTAGCTGTCGGCCCGGTCCACTGTGAGTGAGACAGCAGCAGCCCAGTCATATGTGGCCCCCGGAGCATATGCTCACCGGCCACCCCTGGAGCCATAGGGTATGTTGTGGCCAACCCAGCCAAGGTCTGCTCATGCTCGATGGCCAGACAGGGGGTGGACTACAAGGATCTATAATATCCAGCCTGTCGCCCAGCCGGCAGTTGATCGAAGAATCACAAAAATAAAATAAATACAAATTTTACATTTGTTCAGGACTCTGGGCCCAAAGGGAGCCATGTCCTCCACCTCTGATAAGCATAAAAAAAAAAACTGAGCTGCATGCTGCAGGGTGAGGGGTTATGAACGGAGGGACCGCCCCCTGGGCGGGGCTGTTCAACTCTGTTAAAGTTACATGTTTTAAGACAGGGTTTGACAAATTTGCTTGGAATCTAGGAGCCAGCTAAAAAAAAAAGTTAGGAGACAGAAAACGCGCCCCGTCCCGACGAGCTCGCGCGCAGAAGTGAACACATACGTGAGTAGCGCCCGCATATGTAAACGGTATTCAAACCACACATGTGAGGTATCGCCGCGATCGTTAGAGCGAGACCTCCTCGCAATTGCAACCTGGCGCCCAGGTTTTGTCGAGCCCTGTTTTAAGATAACCAACATGTCAGCCTAGTCCTCTCCTAATAGACAGAACATAACCGACTTGTCAAGATTTAAGGAGCTGTTTCCGTCCATGGATTAAAAGAGAAATTATGCATTTGATCTGCGTTTTTTTTTTTACAAAACAAATACACTGGGGCACAGCATTTACTATAACAGAGGAAATTGTAGCAACAACACGAAGTGGCTTAACAACCACTTAAAGTATGAAGGGGGTCTGAATACTGTATGAATGCACTGTATAAGCACCAAATACGTAAAAGTCTTGGCAACAAAGTCTGGGCCTTCCAAGAGACTTCCAACAGAACGCAGAAACAGATCTGAACACACAGTTAAAGTGTTACTAAACCCAGGACCCTGCATTCACTATATCTGGTCTCCTACAGTACACAGAACATGGAAATGCAATTAGTAAATATAAACTGCTAAATACCTTTTCTGATCAGCAGTATATAGCATTCTAGACTTCCATCAGTGTCTGGTTAAAGCCAAGAGGAGGAGTTTTCATTCTACTTTGACTGTCCTATGAGGCTTTAGGACCTTTCGCCCTGTGCCAATCACATGCATCCCCCCCCCCCTCCCTAGCAAAACACACCAAACGAGCATATGCAGATTGGAGATGGAATGGGGACAGTGGAAGAAGAGGAGGATCCAAGAACACAGAATCAAACTTTTTGGACATTGCGCAGGATTAACCCCTTAGGTCCACAGTGAGTATAACAAGCATGCTTTACTGCATATACACACACTTTTTTTTACAATTTGGGGTTTTACATTTTAGTTGTGTATACACTGCAGCTTTACACATTTTTAAGGCCGTTACTAGATCACTTTGAAGCCCAAGTCCAGGGTAAAGTTAACTTTAAATAATTTGTTTGGTCCAAGTGAACTATTTCCTAGGTGATGTGACTGCAGTCAGCACTGTATCATACTATAGCAGCATCAGTTACATACAGTACACAGCACTGTGTTGTGTTCAGGAAGTGTCTCAGGAGACTTTATTGGCTGCCGAGTCCAGGACTTCTCAGCCCTTCTGAGGAAGGCTTGTATTTTTATAAGTGCATACAAGGCTTTCTCCGATTGGCTGAGGTGAAGAGGCAGAAAAACATCATAATTTCATTCACTTTCAACACATTTTTATAATACAGAATACAGGATGTATCCCATGTAAATATAGGATCCAAAACTTGTGTCGGTAAATGCCAGATTTGTGGTCAGCAAAATGTAGTAACTAATACTAATGGAAATCAATAAGTATTCTGGATTAGACACAGATATTACAAAGGAAAAAAATATTGTACATAAAAGCATAGACCGGCTTGGCTTTGCTGTGGGCCATGAGTCAGTACACATGATATGAATGAAATCAAGATATCGTCCTAAGAAACCAAGGATTCCTGTATAAGGACAGAAGCACAGCTCAAATTCTCCCAAGATGCTGGTGGCACACATTGCTGCATACAGTATGTAGCTGATGCTACTACAGTTTGATACGGCACTGACAGACGCACCACTTCATAAAAAATTGTTAGGGCCACAGTTTGACTCAACCACACTATTTAACCACTTGCCGACCAGCGCACGTTGATATACGCCAGCAAAATGGCATACAGGTACGTCCCCTTTAAATTGCCGCTGTGTGGTCGCACACGCCGGCACGCTCGCAACCATGCCCGCGGGACCCACGGACCCGATCGCCACCGGTGTCCCGCAATTGGGTCACAGAGCTCAAGAACGGGGAGATGTCTCCTCATTCTGCCTAGTAACACTGTCACTGATCGAGTTCCCTGTCATCGGGTGACGTGTCACGTATATCACTTCCTAGGGAACACTTCACCCCTACAGCGCAACCTAGTGATTAACCCCTTCACTGCCAGTGTCATTTTTACAGTAATCAGTGCATTTTTATAGCTCTGATCGCTGTAAAAATTACAATGGTGGCAAAATAGTGTCAAAAATGTGCGCCATAATGTCGCAGTCACAATAAAAATGGCTGATCGCTGCCATTACTAGCAAAAAACAAAATTATTAATAAAAATACCATAAAACTATCCCCTACTTTGTAGACGCTATAACTTTTGCGCAAACCGATCAATAAACACTTATTGCGACTTTTTTACCAAAAATATGCAGAAAAATCGGCTTAAACTGAGAAAAAAAAAAACACCTTAGATTTTTTGGGGATATTATAGCAAAAACTAAAAAATATTGCTTTTTATTTCAAAATTTTCGCTCTATTTTTGTTTATAGCGCAATATAAAAACCGCAGAGATGATCAAATACCACCAAAAAAAAGGTCCATTTGTGGGAAAAAAAAACAAAACGTAAATTTGGTTTGGGAGCCACGTCGCACGACCGCGCAATTGTCAGTTAAAGCGACTGAGTGCCGAATCGCAAAAAGTGGGCCGGTCATTTAGCAACAAAATGGTCCGGGGCTGAAGTGGTTGCAGTAAAGAATACGAAAATCAATCTGTACAGATCATCTCCAGCAGTCATTAGTTAGCTATAGCTCTCTCAATACACACATTTTGTATCTTTCAAGGTTTTTCACTAATAGATGATCTTGTTAAGAAAAGCCACATTAACACATAAAAAGGACACTGAAGAAATATCCACAAATTAAAACAACGCAAATCAAAATAACCATGTTCTATCTGGAGAAACGGCCAACTATACAAAAAAAAAAAAAAAAAAAAAAAAAAAAGCAGGATTTGGTGAGCAGGAACACTGTAGGAAAAAGCAAGCCACAATTGGCAACCATAAAAAGAGTACCCCAACTTACTACCATTTACGAAAAATTTTAACATTAACTGTGCTTAATGAGAGTTTAATTATTCTTACTCTGTTATGGAACCTGGCAGGTCTGTACTTCCTTAAACTTAGGTTATAAACTGCATAACTCCCAGGATGCTTGGCATCCAGATACAAGCGCACGTCTTCAATGTTATTTTTGATGGCAGATTCTACACCTTCTGCAGGAAAGGACATGACTAGGATATAAACAAAATAAATAAATCACTATTAAGTACATAAAACATTTTTTTGAACAGAAATGTTTTCATTTATAATGCATTACAAGATAAATCCATTACCCCCCCGCTTTTTTTTTTTCCTTTAAGCGAATCTGTACAAACTTCCTTTGGGCAGGACACCCCCCCACAATTAGTTGGGACAAACTTGTTCTACCGAAGCTGAAAGGTGGTATAGGCCTGCCTGAGCTGGCCCTCTACTACAGAGCAAGCCCGCTCACGAGAATTGTGGATTGACATAATCACAAACACAACAAAGACTGGGTGGAGGTCGAAGATGCTTTTCTCCAATTTCCCATCTCCCACCTCCCTTGGATCACCCCGACATCGATCCCTAGAGCATGTAGTGATCACCCTCTGATTGGCCCCACCATGGCCAATTTTAAGATGGCTTGTCGTTCCTTAGAGTTGGTCCCTTCACCCGGGCCAATGACGCCCATCACCCAAAACCCTGACTTCCCGCCTGACATAGATGCAGCCGGGGGTTCCCTTCTCCCCCTTTCAGAAATGTCCTCTAAGTTTCCGGACCTTCACATACCCTTCTTTAAATTCCTACAGATTAGGCACTTCTTTCAAAGTACCCCGATACTCTCACGATGGTACAGAGATCTCACCCCTTTTGAACTTGTGTAATGAGTCTGCTCCCCAAACTCACCTTATATATTCACTATACTCCCTTCTAGTGTCTAAGGTCCCTCCCAATGCTAACCTCCACCGAACGTGGAACACAGACTTATCACTTACCCTCTCCTCTGGCGATTGGGAACGCGTCTGGGAATTTAGTCACAAAGGATCCATCAACGTTTTGGCCCAGGAGAATAGATTTAAAATCTATTTAAGATGGTATCGAACACCCGATGAGCTCCATAAAATTTTCCCTGGGGTCCCACCTACGTGTTGGAGATGCAACGCGGAGGTGGGTTTGCTCCTGCACATCTGGTGGAGTTGCCCCCTGCTACGACCGTTTTGGGAAAGGGTGCACGACCTCATCACCCGGATAACCACCTTCGCCCCTGAGTTTACCCCAGCACAATACCTACTACACCACACATCCCTTTCGAGGAAGACATACAGCTAATCCCTTATGTTGCACCTCATAAATGCGGCCACCCAATGCATTCCTGTGAGATGGAAAACCACCTCCCCTCCCACGATAGCGGACTGGCATTCCTGGGTTAAAAAGGTTGAGGAAATGGAAAGGATTATCCACCAGGCCAAAGATGCACATGATAAGTTCAGAACCACTTGGGCCTGTTGGATACACTATAGAGAGTCCTTGAGCTCCCTGGATCCCGATACTCTTGTTACACCCACTCTGTGAAGGGTCTCTAGGGTTGACGCCTAGTTCATTTTGGATATCCGCCCCCCCTTCCTTTCCTTCTGTACCGCAACCTGTTTTAAGCTGCAATGCCTTGACGTTGGCATTGCAGCTTAAAACAGGTTCCGGTCCATGCCTTTGGCTGACATTATGAGGAATTGAATCAAAATCTCGCTCCCTGGTCTCCTTTGCTGATTTTATCTGCTCATTTGACCACCTGGTAACACAGTGGTCTATTGCTGAGGTGAGAGTACCCATCTTTACTGGTGGAGGGATCACATATTAGTTTGGTGTGTCTGTCACTTGGTGAAGATTCCTAAGAATTGGATCGTCGGATTTTCAATTTCTTTTGGACTTTATTGTTTGCGCTGCACTGTTTTCTATATATTTTTATACATCTCTACTGCCTAATATGCTATGACTTACTGTGGTGGGGCCCTAGGTGGTCCACTTTGGCTACCCTGTCTCACTTGTTGTTTTAGATTTCCTCCATTGAGGATCAGGGGTTTACAATAGTCTCAGGATATCATATAACCCTGATTTGAGATTCTTTTTCTGCACCGATCTATACATGTGATGTAACCGTTTATGTGCCCAATTGATAATTGTATTTGCAGAAAATTAATAAACAAACTTTAAAAAAAAAAATTTGTAGTAAAGCAGTAAACACAAAAATGTAATTAAAGAAAAAAGGAAAAAAAAATTCTAGCTGAAACTAGGTTAGCAGAGCTGAACAAATGGGTTCATACTTCTAGGACAGTGGCCCTAATTGAAGCATGCTGGTAGTAGGAAGGGTTATCCTGAGCTGTTTTACTATTTTTCGGTTTGCCAGTGTCTAGTCCTCATGAAGACAACAGTGTAACCTGTAACTTCCTGTGTTCCTCAATGAATGTGAAAAAAACAAAAAACAAAAAACACAAACTTTCTTTAATACACGTTTCAGTGAAACACAGTCTTTCCAAAAGGTGGGCTGCATCTCAAGAAATGTCAACTGTGATCGTTTTTTTTTTAAATTGACACAGCTTGTGCCAAGTTCTGGGAGTGCACTTTTAATAAAATATTTTATAGGAAGTCTAAGATTTCAAACAACTGGGCTAATGGTGAATTGCACCCACTTGTTGGACTGTGGATCTCAGTGGAAATTGTTAAAGTGCTCACTAAGTAAGGAACTAAAGCACTTGATTTTTTTCCTCCGATTTACATTCCACCATAGAAATGAAAGATCTCCATGATCTTCTCACTACTCCCGACATGGACATACACTACACCATTTAGCAGGCTCAGCTAAATGTATCCACCATTTTATAAGTCAATACTGAACATACCTGCAATTCTAGAAGTGATGTAAGACAAATCCAAATCTCCTTTTGCATAGCTGAAAGATAGAACAAAATAATACCACCTTCTGTTACATTCAAAGAAAAAAAAAAAAAATCACTTATTTATTTTTTTTATAATTTTTTTTTTAACCACTTCTGCTCCAATAAGGCTTTACCCCTTAATGACCAAGCCATTTTTTTTGCAATACGGCACTGTGTTACTTTGACAATTGCACAGGCGTGCAGCGCTGTACCCAAATAAAATGTATGTCCTTTTTTCCCCTGCAAAAATAGAGCTTTCTTTTGGTGGTATTTGATTACCTCTTCGTTTTTTGGAAGGAATGTAGCGCCAAAACTCTATGTGAAAATAGAGATATACATATACAGAAAAAATTTCAATAACCAGTGAGATCAATCAATCAAATGTGAAAGTCCAAAGTGTTAAAATTATCATTTACTGAAAAAAGTGTAAAGACAGTGTAACGTGATATAAAAAGGTAATCTTTTTTTTTTTTCTTATTTTTTTTTCTTTTTTTCCACCTCAGACATAACCATTTGCAAAGGAAGGTCGCGAGTTTTACCCGCCTTTCATTTGCCCGCCATATCTCCTTCCTGGTTTCGCATCATATGTGGAAATTTTTAGAAGTTTTTTTTTTTTTTTTTTTTTTGTACTTCTATCGTATGTATTTTATCATATCTTTAAACATTTCACCTTTAATTCTTGTAACCCTTATACCCCCATTTTCCACCCCCTCCCCACCCCATCCCCTGGGACTCCAGTTGCCTTTCTGACTTTTTTTTAGAACCTTAGAAATTCTAAGTTTTGAATATAATTCATTTTATTGCACCATTCTTTAATGGGAGGACTTTCCCTTTCTTGCCAATGACTGGCTATCAGGCTTTTAGCTGTGGTTAACATGTGGGGTAAGAGACTTTTCTGGTATTGTTTCGTAGATAATCTTATCCTCTGATGCAAACATCCCCAGGGGTCATCTGGAATCTCTGTGTTCGTTATTTCCGTAATTAATTGTCTAATTCTTCTCCAATACACTTTGATTTTTGGACACTGCCACCATATATGGGCCATATTTCCGATCTGCCCACATCCGCGCCAGCACATCTCTGAGGCTTCTTTCTTATATTTGTTAGCCTTGTCTGGAGTGATGTACCATCGGATTAGGCATTTATAGTTTAACTCAATTATTTTACTATTTGCTGATGAAGTGTACACTCTTCTCCATATTTGTTTTAATTCTTGAATATTTAACGAGGATCCCAATTCCTCCTCCCACTTTTTAATACATGGTGGAATGTCCAAACGATCAACTTCTATGAAATTCTTATAGATCTTGGAGATAACTCCTTTCCCTGTTTGTCCTTGACTAATTCTTTCGAGTGGGCGTACATTTTCTGCTGATCTATGCGGCTGTGGGAGAGCCTCAAAAAAATGTTTTAACTGAGCATACCGCCATTCGTTTATCTCTATTATCTCTCCTTTTTCCTTCAATTCTTCATAGGTATTTAATTTATCTCTCGTCATGACGTCCTTCAGCTGAGCATTCTTTTTTTTAATCCATTTACCGGATATCTTTTCTAACCCCGGTGTAAAATAATATGAATCTTTTATTGGCATTAGTGGTGAATTAAAATCCCATTTTTCCCTCTTATGAACTTTATCCCATATTTTTATAGCATGACGAGTGATGCTATGTGATTGTCTACCTAACTCCCTATATTTGTCTGGGATCCAGATGATGCTCCCTAAAAGGGCATTGCTCATCTGAAATTCCATGCTTACCCACCTTTTTTGCTTAGTGTCCCTAATCCAGTCTATCACTCTTGTGAGAATTACTGCTTCATAATAACCTCTTATATCTGGTGCTCCCCATCCCCCTTGTGTCTTATTTTTTTTCAGCGTTGCCCAACTAATACGAGCTTTTTTACCCTGCCAAACAAAATTTAGTAAGATCGTTTGTAAAGTCTTAAAGTACTTCTGGGGTAGAGCAATCGGCAGCATCTGTATCTTATACATGATTTTGGGCAGGATCACCATCTTAAAAATATTCATTCTCCCACCCCAGGATATCTGTCCTGTCGTGAGTCTACTGAGTTCTGTTTTGATATCTTCCAACATAGAAACAAAATTTACTTTATATATCCTCTCTTTAGAGATTGCTATTTTTACCCCTAAATATTTTATTTCTTTTTTCCCCCACACAAAAGGGAACTCCTTTTGATAAGTTATTTGATCTTTCTTAACTATGTTAATACATAAGGTTTCGGACTTGAATGGATTCATTTTATAGTTGGAGAGCTCTCCATATTGTTTCAATAGTTTTAATAAATTTGGTAACGTTGTTCTCGGGGATGTTAAGTAGAACAAGATATCATCCGCATATGCCGCAAGTTTGTGTTCCTCCCGTCCGGCTTCTATGCCCTTAATATCAGGATTCTTCCTTATTTTCCTTAGCAATGGTTCTAATGCTAGGATGAATAATAATGGGGAAAGGGGGCATCCCTGTCTTGTACCGTTGTGTAGTTCAAAGTCCCCTGAAAGGGTCCCATTAATTTTTACTCTTGCCCTAGGTTTATTATATAATACCTTAATCCAGGTCAACATTTTTTTGCCTAATCCAATTCTCTCTAAAGTCTTATATATGAAGCTCCAGTCTACTCAATCAAACGCTTTTTCTGCATCTACTGATAAGAGTAGACCTGGAGCTCCGCTATCGCTGATTTTCTGAATGGCTAGCAGTGTTCTGATCCCATTATCTCTCCCCTCCCGTCCTGGTACAAAACCAACCTGGTCGGGGTGGATCAGATCCTTCATTATTCCCTTCATCCGCTCTGCTATTATTTTGGAAAAAATCTTGGTATCGCAGTTCAAAAGAGAGATCGGTCTATAATTTGAACAAAGTGTGCTATCCTTCCCCTCTTTCAAGATTAAAGTAATAGTAGCTTCGATGGCTTCTTTACCCATGTTCCACTTCTCGCCTAGGCCATTCATATACGAACACATTTTCGGGGTCAAAATATCTATAAACTTTTTATAATAAAGAACAGTTAGGCCATCCGGTCCTGGACTTTTACCGTTTGGGGCATTTTTGATTGTTTCTCTAATTTAATCTTCTGAGATCGGGGCTTCGAGCTTATTAAGATTATCCTCGGATATTACCTCCCACTCTATTTCCTTTAAAAATGTATATATATTTTTTTCCCTTAATCCTAGTTCTTCCATTGTCTCCTGTTTCTTGATTGAGTATAGTTTTTCATAATATTCTTTAAAACTCTCTAATATTTCACTAGTTTTATGAACTACTTCCCCTCGACTTGTTTGTATTTTCTCAATATAGTTTAGACTTTTTTTTTTTTTTAATAAATTTGCTAAATGTTTCCCTGGTTTGTTGTCCCATAGATACCTCTCTTTCTTCACTTGATTAAACGTACTTCTTGTTTCTTGTTCTATTTGCTCTCTTAACTCCTCTCTTTTGATATTTAAATTTAATAAAATTTCTTTAGTTCTATCATGTTTATGTTGTTGTTCTAGCTTATGAATTTCTTTTATAAGTGTTGTTCTAAAATCCTTATCCTTCCTTTTTTTTTCCGCCCCCATCTTGATTAATACTCCACGCATAAACGCCTTGTGAGTCTCCCAGACTATGGCTTCCGAGACATCTTCTGTTGAGTTTATTTCGAAAAACTCCTCCAGTTCTGTTTTTATTCTAATTTCTACCTCTTTATCATGCAGGAGTTCTTCATTGAGCCTCCACTTCCTATTATTTTCCTGTCTCTCCCCAATTTTTAGTTGCAGTGAGACTGGCGCATGGTCAGAGAAGGTTACTATTCCTATGCTAGAGTTATTTATTTTTTCTAGGTACCTATGCTCCACTAAAAAAAAATCGATCCTCGAGTAGGTCTCGTGCACAGGGGAGCGGAATGTATAATCCCGCTGTTTATTATGTTGTATCCTCCATACATCTACTAATTGAGACTGGTGGAGTTTTTTTTTCCATAAATTCACAGTTCTTTATTAAAATTCTCTTTATAACACTCACATGACACTGTACTCTCCCCTGTTACCAACAGTTATGACATGTACAGAAGAAACCCAGAGTCATGAATACTTTTAGGTTTTCAACTTTGCAACCCAGTATTAGGTGGACAACAGTCCCATGAACTGATATAACTGGTAGCCTCATACTTTAGGAAACCAGAGCTGTAGGTCCCTGGCAATAAAAATGCTTAAGCATTACCCCCTTTCAAGTATAGACTGCAGCAAAAAAAATTCTAAAAATAAGCGTAGGGCTAACCAGGGGTTAACATTTTTTTTTTTTTTTATTAATAAAGTTTTTTATTTTCGTCCATCATACAGGATAAGTGCGGTTACAAGAACAATGTAACATTCAAACAATCAATATTCTTGCGGGCGCAGCCGCTTCCACATATGCAACATAAGCAAGTCATTAGAGTATACTTGGGCGTAACATGACCATAAGCTTAGTGGACAGAGCGGATGCCAGTGGGCTGTATTTCTAACATTAGGTAACTGACGCAAGTAGCGAAACTGTCGGGCCGCTGGTAGCCCTTAACTTCCCAGGTGTATCCCCGGGTGTGGCAATATCTGAAGTGTGTCTGGTGGGCAGACCTGGTTCCTGCTTAAGGGTACGAGGGTTAGGGGGGAGGGTCGGGGGGGGTCGAGCCGCCACAGCTCATCGACGTATGAGGTTGAGAGGGCATTGTGCGTTGATCTCCTGAGGTGATGGCTTTGTAATCATCCGACAGGGTAAAGTGCCGCCAGCAGGCCCAAGTCTCGTTGAACTTTGCCGGCGTGTCGTTGCTCTGGTGGATCAGTTCCTCCATCTCCATTATCTTTTGGAGGCGTTGAAACCAATCGGACATAGAGGGGGGTGTTGGGGAGAGCCAGAAAAGTGGGATGCACATCCGCGCGGCGTTTACCATGTGCATGGCCAAGGAGCGGCTGTATTTCCTCGGGCGCTTTTCGGCATGATGGAGAAGGAACTGGGCAGGCGCGAATTCTAGAGTATCGGTGGTGACATGTGTTATGTATTTATGGACCTTCGTCCAGTAGGGTTGGAGTTTGGGGCACGCCCACCATATGTGGAGGAAGGAGCACGTCTCCAGATGGCATCTCCAGCACACTTTAGGGAGTGCTGGGTTAATTCTGTGTAGTTTGAGTGGGGTTTTGTACCATCTGGAGAGGAGTTTGTAGGCGTTCTCCTGCGTCTGGACGTTAATCGACCCCTTGTGGGCGAGTCTATATATGTGTTCCCACTCCCTGTCCGAAAGTTCCAGCGAGAGGTCGTTTTCCCACTGCTGGTTGGCCCAGTGAAGTTTAGGAGGTGGAGTTTTTTTTTTCAATTTGTTTCTCCAGGCCATTCCAGTCCCCTGTGCACGAGACGTACTGTCCATGTCCGGATCCATATGGAAATTAAAGTCCCCTCCTATTATAGCTATTCCCCGTTTGAACTCCATAAAATCTGTTATCGTTTTTATTACATAGCGGATGGGATTCTTGTTTGGGCAGTATATATTTGCAAATGAGATTTCTGTTCCATTCAGTTTTCCTCTAAGGAACAAGTATCTACCCTCTGGATCTGCCTTTCTATCCTCTACTATAAACCTGGTCTCTTTGGAAAAGCCTATAGCGACCCCTTTCGCTCGACTAATTGGAGAATCCCCAAAATACCATAACGGGTGAAATTGCGTCATATTTTTGCGATTTGTCTCTACGGTGAGATGGGTCTCCTGTAACATGATCACATCACTCTTTAATAAACTGAGCTCCTTCATTACATTTGCGCGCTTTATGGGTGCGTTTAGTCCCCTAACATTATAAGATATTATGTTTATCACAGACATTTTTTTGTGAGTATCCTTCTAAATATTTTAGCGGCCTTCTGGAGTCCCCCCTTCCCTTCTACTATTCCCTCCCCCTCCCTATCTTCTCTACCCCCCTCTATCTCCTTCCCCCCCCCCTACCCCCCCTCCCTCCCCTCTCCCCTATCCCTTGGAGGAAATACTGGCCTCTCTGAGGCCCTTGGCTGTGGCCCTCCTTTCCTTTTCCCGGCCCCCAGCTCATCCTCCTTGAGGTTGAGCTCTGATGAATACAAAGATCGAGTGATCTGTCCACCCATTTTCACCCCATCCAGCTCTATCCCCCCCGAATCTCCCCTCATATCCGTCCCCTACCTTTTTCATCACTAACCGCGGGCAATATTCATTCATCCCCCTTTTTTTTTTTTTTTTTTTTATAAATTTTTTTTGTTTTACTTTCTTTGTCCCTTTCCTCCCTCTTGTTCTTTTCCCTCTTTTGCGACCTTCCCACTTCTCTTATGTACCTCCCCCCCTTTCGGTCTCTCTCTACCATTTCTTTCTTCCCGGTGGTCTTTTCCAGACCGGTTGCCAAGCCTGAGCTTCTTCTGGACTATCCATTTGCTCTAATCTCTCCCACCATCCTGGGATCTCGATTAGGTCTATGTCCAATCTTCTACAGAAATTTGGGGTCTCCTCTGGGAATCTTAGTGTTGCTGCGCGGCCATCTTTGCGGCCTGTCAAACAAGCCGGGAAGCCCCATGTATACTGGATATTTTGTGATTTAAGTACCTCCAGTAATGGCTTTAAAGTTCTTCTCCGAGATAACGTTTCCCCTGATAGATCTGGGAAGACCTGTAAAACTAGTCTCTCGATATTTGGTCGGTTGGTTAGCTTTCATATAGCTATTTATTAATTCCTTGTCTTGATAGTTATGAAATCTAGCTATAACATCTCTTGGAACCTCTGCCCCTACTTCTGGTGGTTTTCTAATCCGGTGTATCCTTTCGAACTTGATTTTATTTGTGACGTCTTTTGTACCCAACATATGACCAAATATCTCGTCCATTTGTTCTTGTAGGTTGTCTTCCCCTGATTGTTCCGGTAGACCTCTAATCCTTATGTTCTTTCTTCTGTTCCTATTCTCCTGGTCCTCCATTTTATACCTCATGTATCTCTGTTCTCTAGATATTTCTTCCACTTGTTTCTTTAATCCTTTTAATTCTAAACTATGGCAGTCCATTCTTTCTTCTACTTCCTCCACTCTTTTCAGCATGTGTTTCATGTCCTCCCTCAGGATATTTATTTCTCCTTTTATAGAGGACTCTAGTCTTAGTTCCATGCTTGCTAGCATTTCTGCTAGGTCCCCTTTCGTTAGTTGTTGCTTTTTTTGTCTTGTTTCCATTTCTCCTTCTTCCTCTAGTTCTTCTCTCAGTAGGCTGGTAGAGTCAGAATTTGTTTTAGTACTCGCTTTATTAATAGGGCTGGCTTTTCCTCCTTCCTGTATTATATATTTTCTTATGGATCCTGGACTTGCGCTTACTCTAGGTATATTTGCGGTCGCTCCTCTCCCCGATCTACCCTTCATCTTTGAGCTCATGGAAAGCAACTCCCGATATGTGCTCCTTCCCGGGGGGCCCGAGGTACAGCCGAGGGTGTGCTTACCTAGCGGGTAATATTAGTGTTGAACTAGATCAATCCTAGATGCGTTCTATACGCTCTACCTTCACATCAGAAACTGTCAGGGGCGTTTAAAGAGACATATATAGAACAATGGATTAAATTCCCAGCACCCCTCCAGGGGCCGGGTGACGTATTCCAGTATAGATGAGACGGTGGAAAATACCACTGATAATATCCGTGGTAGCGTCTCAACACTGTCGCAGGGAAATAGTTAGTATGCGCAAGCTGGATACCAGACGGACCACCCAACAATTTTATTCCCTCCGCCACTCACTGTTAGTTAGAGCTGAAACTAGCGAGACCGTCTCTTCCTCTTTAGCTGTTGTATCAATTGATCACCTGATATCCACCCAGATCCACCGCTTAACCGCTGCCCCGGTCAATGTCAGTGTATGCTAGTTTAGAGCAAGCAGTAACACTAGTGATGACAGTGTTTAAGCGGAGTTAATGTGGTTGAGAAGGTTAATAGTTGTTAGTCAAATTGTTAGTAATATCCTAAGACAATATTATAGCAAGTTTTAGTTATCACACAACCCCCAAAAAAAAAAAAAAAAAAAAAAAAAAAAAAAAACGAAGACAAAAGAAAGTCATGAACAGTACCAGCAGTCTGCATTTATAGTGCATTTATAGTGTTCTATAATGCTTTCCAAGTAGAAAAGATCTTCATGAGTAAGCAGGGTAAAGCTACAGCTGTCCCAGTGTAGCAGCGACCATGTAATAGAAATATAGTAGAAGAGCAAAAAAAAAATAAAGAATAAAAGATCACCAGGTATAATGAATATACAGCAGGTATTCCAGGATCCCCCATAGGGGGGAGAGAGTCCGTGTACCTGTTCCTTGCTATCCCCAGCCCGGCCCAATCAGTCCCCTCTCTACTGCGTTTTCTTTTGGGGTCTCAGGGAGAAGGTAGATAAGGTGGAGACCTATGGGTTCGATCGGGTCATGTAATGTGGGAGCGAGTAGGAATCAGAACCGGCGTGTAAGCTGTCTTCTGGCTGTTCTATGGCGGACCTAAAGCTGCCTGTGAGATCTGTCAATCAGTCAGTATTGATATAGCAGAGTGTGGCAGCATAACAGTGTGGCAACACAGGAGCCCTTCCAACATTCCAGCAACGTTCCAACATTCCAGCTCCCTAACACAAAAAATGGGGATACAGAGTACCTGATTCCTGCTTCGTTGTAACAGTGTGCGGTGTGCGGGGTGCTGGGATCTTACATACGGGCGGGCGGGCGGGCGGTGTGACGGCGGTCTCAGCGGGGACGGATCAATCACCACAATCGCATCGCGTGTCAGCCCCGTAGTGAGCGGACGCGGCTGCTGCGATACATCTCGGGGAGCTCGGGGAGCGGATGATGGCTGGACAGACTGGCGGCACTAGATCTCCATACCGCTGGGTGGTCAGAGCGGTTGGAACACGCTCAGCAGGAGCAGCTGCCGCGCGTCCACCCCCATCTCGAACTCTGCTCTCCCATCAGGCTCCTCCCTCCTCCCTCAGCTGGTGGTGCTGTTCTGTATCCTGCACTTTGGGGAAAGCCTAAAAAGGTAATCTAATCAAATAGCCAAGTCTTAAAAAACAGTATGGGTGGGGAGTTCACAGCATAGAAATGATGTTCCTCAAGTAAAAAGCCGGTGGGAAGATATCCAGAAGGGTGGACCCATATGCCAGCGACAACGGATCGTATGAGCATAGATAACCGAATCGGTGTAAACCCAGATGATAACCAGGAACCGAACTCTCCAATGGAAACATCCAATTGACCTTGTGGTACCCCAACCAGACTGGAAGTGCGAGACACTTGAATAGAGTTGTAACCCCAGCTTGTATAGTATGTGGAGAAAAAAGGAGAGGGGGGCTCCAATTGTGTAGCTCAAAAAACAAATGGGTTTATTAAAACCAACATACAAATGATAAAAAGTGATCACATAAAAATTAGGCAATGAGGGGAGCGATGAACCTTAGCCCTACGCATTTTGTCCTCAGGGACATCCAATTGCTTCTTCAGACCAATCACGGTCGATCAATATAATCAATTTTTTATTGACTCTCAGATGGAGGCTTGGAGACCCAGTTATCACATGACAGGCTCCCCTCCAATCAGAAGCCTTTTTATTATGTAGATTATATTGATCGACCGTGATTGGTCTGAAGAAGCAATTGGATGTCCCTGAGGACGAAATGCGTAGGGCTAAGGTTCATCGCTCCCCACATTGCCTTATTTTTATGTGATCACTTTTTATCATTTGTATGTTGGTTTTAATAAACCCATTCCTTTTTTGAGTTACACCATTGGAGCCCCCTTCTCCTTTTTTCTCCACATACTATACAAGCTGGGGTTACAACTCTATTCAAGTGTCTCGCACTTCCAGTCTGGTTGGGGTACCACAAGGTCTACTTGGAGGTTTTCATTGGAGATTCTTGGTCCCTCTCACTGTTGTGGTTACAGTGTGGTTCGAAAGCTACGAGGTCGATTGGAAGTTTTCATTGGAGAGTTCGGATCCTGGTTATCATCTGGGTTTACACCGATTCGGTTATCTATGCTCATACGTTCCGTTGACGCTGGCATACGAGTCCACCAGTTGCGGTTAGGGTACCCATTTCTATCGTTTTAGAGAAGATTCATTTCTGGATATTCTCACACCAGTTTTTCACTTCAGGAACATAATTTCTATGCTGTTTTTTTAAGACCGCTATTTGATCAGATTTCCTTTTATATCACGTTACACTGTCTTTACACTTTTTTCACTAAAAAGATAATTGACACTTTAAACTTTCACATTTGATTGTTTATTCTCACTGGTAATTTATATTTATTTTTTCTGTATCTCTATTTTCACATAGAGTTTTAGCGCTACATTCCTTCCATCATTGTATTTTGAATATTTGTCACATTCATGTGTAGCAGCTTTCTACACACATTTCCCCTCCCTGCACTTTTCATTAGTACTGTTTGCGCAATATTTTTCTACTCTTACTAAATACCTTTGCATGTCCACTTTCCAAAAAAGGAGTAATTTGGGGGATATTTGTATTGGCATGTTAGGGCTTCAAGAAATGACATCAGTACATCAGGTGTGACCAATTTTCAATTATTGGTACAGCATAGCTTGTAGACTCTATAACCTTCACACAGACCAAATAATATACACCGATAATTTGGGTTATTTTTTACCAAATAAATGTAGCAGTATAAATTTTGGTCAAATTTATGAATAAAAATTATTTATTTGCAAAAATTTGTAACATAAAACACCCAGCGGTGATTAAATACCACCAAAAGAAAGCTTAATTTGTGTGAATTTTTTTTTATAAACAATTTAATTTGGGTTACATAGTTGCATGACAACACTGGAAGCTGAAAATTGGCCTGGGGCAGGAAGGGGGTGAACGTTCCCAGTATTGAGGTGGTTAATGTTGCATTAGTAAACACACATTTTCCTGAATGATGGTCAATGAAAATACTGACCAGCATCCTCAGAGACAAACAAGCTAGATCTGAAAAAATGTGGACTCCCTGGATTAAAAACTTTTAAAGCCCCATAGCTTCTTGGGAATTCTGTGGTCGGGGGCCTGGGCTGAGGAAACCGACTCTTGTTCCTTTGCTTTCCTTTCATTTACTCTGGTCTGATCTCTTCTCATGATTTGCGCTATTAACTATATGGATGCAAATGGAGAGCCTTTCAGATTTCAACAACAATATGGGAGCAAGGTACCGTGCCTTGATGCGCTAGTTAAATTTTGGCTATAAGTGCTCCCATATCATTTCATGCTACTGCGTTAACACTTGACCATCTGTTGCAATAATGTTTTTCGAAGCACTGTCGTTGCTCTGTTTTTGCTATAAGAGTAATTCTATTTATCTTGCTTATGCCCTGAGCAAGCTGTAGCCTAATTTGGCGGCATCAACTTTTTAAACGTTGTTTTTGTATTTTTTTACAATGATCTAACCCTTAGAGGTGGCATCTTTTCATATCCGTTTGATACTGTTTGTATCTGAAGAATCTTGTAAACACTTTGAATAAAAATCTATTGAAGAAATGATGAAGTGAAGGCAGCCACCTCACAGGTAAAAGGCTTACCAGAATGTATGGACCCTAGAGAACCTACGATGTAGAAGGGCTGTGTCATATAATAGAAGAAAATAACAGTCACATAGCGTAACTATATATTACATATCAAAAGTTTAATGAAGTCAGAACACTTACATTTGAGATGATATTCAAGCGCTTTGTATAAAATGTGGCAACAATGGAGTTCATCTGACGAGTTTCGTCTGCTAGGACATCATCTGTGGTATCTCACCACCGGTTATTTATAAAAAATAATGACCCCAGTTATGAGAAACCAGCCCAGCAGCATTACCAGTGTGAATGCTCCTGGTGAACACTGGTAATGCTCCTGGGCTGGTTTCTCATAAATGGGGTCGGGAGAACTCCATTGTTGCCACATTTTATACAAAGCGCTTGAATATCATCACAAATGTAAGTGTTCTGATATGCAATATAGAGTTATGCTTTTGATATGCAATATAAAGTTATGCTATGTGGCCGCTTTTTTCTTCTATTATATGACACAACCCTTCTACATCTATTTGGGATTCCCTGGACCATCATTTTGTATGAGACAACCCACTAGGAAGTCACCTTTTCCTAAAATTCTCTCTATCCTGCTGGCGTTTTGTCATCTCTGGCACAGCATCCTGAAGTCCATAGGATCGGCCAAATTACATTGTGGTTCCACCATGCAAGCCTTTTTGACCCATTGAACATAGGTTCTCTAGGGTCCATACATTCTGGTAAGCCTTTTGAAGTCGTCACCATATTTTGAACTTCGAACTTCGATCAGTCCAAGGACAGATAGTCTTTGCCTTTTTGCACCCGTTTTGAATTTCCTGCATATAGACCTTTCACAGTGTGCTTATGGGAACATTTCTAATTACATTGTTCACTATCAATATTTGAGCACTTTATTCATCAAGGTTTTACGTATTTATTCATTTTAGTTTTTACGTATTTATTCATTTATATATTTTGATTAGCGCTACACTTTTTTTGTTTCCACATTTTTGCAATTTGTCTACTTGGTGTGTCAGCAGCTTACCCTTAAGGCAGCGCAAAATATATTCTGTTTACCAATAAAAATCTATTCCAAAGTAAAAAGTCGGAATTGATGTAATGTATTTTCAGATGAATACTGTACCGATTACAACAAACATCGTACGAGCTGGTATCTCGCATAAAAAAATTCAAGTTTGTTCCTTCGGATAATTTCAGACGAAAGCGGTGTACAAACGATCAGATTATTGTACGATTGTATAGAAAGCAGTATTTTTAGCACGATTTTATGATTGTGTGTACTAGGCCTTACAGAAGATGGCTTTATTGCAACATGGAGCCTACCATTTTGCTTCCTCCCAGATATAAATCTTCATTATTACTCCTTTTGTACACCAAAAACAGAGTACGAGGAAATATGTACAAATAATTATGCTGTTCTGCAGGAAATTAACATATTTAAAAAGTAATGAGAAGAAATTGGAATTATTTGACTTTCTTACTTGGTGACTGACTGAATAACCTTCGAAGACGTATCTTTAATATTACTAAAAAATCGCTCTGTGCCACCTTTCAAGATGTCAAAAAAACCTCCTGGATTTTGGTCATCATCTCCAAGAGGAACACCTGTAGTAAATTACAAATATACAAATATTTAAGTGGTTTTACAGGCAAGATAAAAATACACAATCATTATAATATTTATCACTAGCATTAACAGAGCAGTTTTTCTTCTGCTAAGCCCCTGGAACATTAATTACTTGTTGATTTAGACAAGCTTTGTATATCTCTTCTGTCATAAAACCTACCTGCACTTTAAAATCTGAATTGAACATTAAAGGTTTGCTCTTTTTCGCCTATAAATAGTTAACATGTCATGCTCCAGACTCCTCCTCTTTGGCAGGTGTCCCCATAGGAATTTGTGCGGGCTAGCTCTCGCTCCGCTTTGTCTGCGTCCATTGACACACACACACACACACCCCCCCCCCCCATCACAGAATTTAAGTGACAGCAGTGGGAGGTCAATGGCTCCTGCTATCAATCTGTGCAGTGAAGCAGGACAGAGCCACTGCTCTCATGCATATCGCTGGATCGGGATCAGGCAAGTATAAGGGGGGTGAGGGGGGACACATGTAGCACAGAAGGTTTTTTATCTTAATGCATAGAATGCATTAAGGTAAAAAACCCTGATGCCTCATACACACGACCAGTTTTCCCATCTGGAAAACTGCCGTGACAGCTTTTGGCCGGGAAAACTGGCCGCGTGTATGCTCCATGGCAGTTTTCCCGACAGGAAGACCCCCGGAAATCCCGGCAGGAAAAATGAGAACATGTTCTCTTTTTTCCTGCCGCGATTACCGGCGGTCTTTTTCCCGGCAGTTTTCCTATGGGAAACACTGCGATTGAGCAAACACACAGCCGGGTTTCTCGGCCAAAGCTCTCATGGCAGTTTTCTTGCCAAGAAAACCAGCCATATGTAGGGGGGAAAAAAGCTGCCGAGCCGGTTCTCGGCTTTCCCTGTGGTAAAAAGTCGACCGGAAAACCTGATCGTGTGTACGAGGCATAAAACTTTACAACCACTTTAAAGAATGTGTGAACCCTTACAACCCATTCAGTGCAAAGTAGAAATTAAAACGCAAAATAAAAAAACGCATGTGCGTGTATATACATACACACACACACAGTGCCTTGAAAAGTGTTCATGCCCCTCCAAATTTTCCCCATTTTGTCATGTTACAACCAAAAACGTAAATGTATTTTGTAGGGATTTTATGTGATAGACCATTACAAGTGGCACATAATCGTGAAGTTGAAGAAAAATAATGATAAATGGTTTTCAAAAATTTGGACAAATAAATACCTGAAAAGTGTGACGTGCATCTCTATTCAGACCCCTTTAGGCCCCTTTCACACGTGTGGACCGCATGTCCGCTTTTTCATCCATCCGTTTGCGGATGAAAAAGGGACATACATTGGTCCCTATGTGATTGCGGGTGTCAGCGGATGAACATCCGCTGACACCGGTAATCACCCGCCTCCGCAAAGATCCGATTTTGCGGACGGAAGAAAATCCTATTCTTTCTTCCGTCTGCGGATCGGATGAACACTGACACACGGTCCGTGTTCACCCGATCTCCCAGTGGGGATATAAGGAGCGATGCCCGCTGAGCTTACAGACACACGGAGGCGGATCATTACTGATCCGCCCCGTGTGAAAGGGCCCTTACTCTGATACCCCATAACCAAAATCTAGTGGAACCAATTGCCTTCAGAAGTCACTTAATTAGTAAATAGAGTTCACCTGTGTGCAATTTAATCTCAGTATAAATACAACGGTTGTGTGAAGCCCTCAGAGGTTTGTTAGAGAACAAACCGCATCATGAAGGCCAATAAAGTTGTAAAGAAGATTAAAGCAGGGTTAGGTTCCAAAAAAAAATATCCCAAGCTTTGAACATCTCACAAAGCACTTTTCAATCCATCATCCGAAAATGGAAAGAGTATGGCACAACTGCAAACCTACCAAGACATGGCCGTCCACCTAAACAGACAGGCTGGGCAAGGAGAGCTTTAATCAGAGAAGCAATCAAGAGGCCCATGGCAACTATGGATGAGCTGCAGGTGGGAGAATCTGTCCACAGGACAACTATTAGTCGTGCACTCCGCAAATCTGGCCTTTATGGTAAAGTGGCAAGAAGAAAGCCATAAGCGCAAGCGTTTGCAGTTTGCAAGAAGCCATGTGGGGAGCACAGCAAAAACATGTGGAAGAAGGTGCTCTGGTCAGACGAGACCAAAATTGTACTTTTTGGCCTAAAAGCAAAACAGTTTTGCTTTTAGGCCAAAAAGTACAATTTTGGTCTCGTCTGACCAGAGCACCTTCTTCCACATGTTTTTGCTGTGCTCCCCACATGGCTTCTGTGTGGCGGAAAACTAAAAACTGCACATCACCCTGAATACACCATCCCCCACCATGAAACATGGTGGTGCTAGCATCATGTTGTTGGGATGCTTTTCTTCAGCAGGGACAGGGAAGCTGGTCAGAGTTGATGTGAAGATGTATGGAACCAAATACAAAGTAATCTTAGAGGTTCACCTTCCAGAAGGACAACGACCGTAAACATACAGCCAGAGCTACAATGGAATGGTTTAGATCAGGGGTCTCAAAAAATTTGGCCCTCCAGTTGTTCAGAAACTGAAATTCCCATCATGCCTAGTCATATCTATTTTTGTCAGTTTTACAATACCTCATGGGACGTATAGTTCTGCAACAGCTGGAGGGCCGTAGTCTGGAGATCCCCGGTTTAGATCAAAGCATATTCACGCATTAGAATGATTTGGTCAAAGTTCAGACCTAAACCCAAATGAGAGACAGCACGGAGGGGGGGAGAGACAGCACGGAGGGCGGGGGGAGAGACAGCACGGAGGGCGGGGGGAGAGACAGCACGGAGGGCGGGGGGGGGGGGAGAGACAGCACAGAGGGCGGGGGGGGGGGGGGGGGGGAGACAGCACGGAGGGCTGGGGGCGGGGGGGGGAGAGACAGCACGGAGGGCGGGGGGGGGGGAGACAGCACGGAGGGCGGGGGGGGAGAGACAGCACGGAGGGGGGGGGGGAGACAGCACGGAGGCGGGGGGGGAGAACAGCACGGAGGGCGGGGGGGGGAGAGACAGCACGGAGGGCGGGGGGGGGGAGAGACAGCACGGAGGGCGGGGGGGGGGGAGAGACAGCACGGAGGGGGGAGAGAGACAGCACGGAGGGGGGGGAGAGAGACAGCACGGAGGGGGGGGAGAGACAGCACGGAGGGGGGGGAGAGACAGCACGGAAAGGGGGGGGGAGACAGCACGGAAAGGGGGGGGGGAGGACGAGACAGCACGGAAAGGGGGAGGGGGGGGAGACAGCACGGAAAGGGGGGGGGGGGGGAGACAGCACGGAAAGGGGGGGGAGACAGCACGGAAAGGGGGGGGGAGACAGCACGGAAAGGGGGGGGGGAGACAGCACGGAAAGGGGGGGGGGGGGGGGAGACAGCACGGAAAGGGGGGGGGGGGAGACAGCACGGAAAGGGGGGGGGGGAGACAGCACGGAAAGGGGGGGGGGAGACAGCACGGAAAGGGGGGGGGGGGGGGGAAGGGGGGGGGGGGGGAGGGGGGGGGGGGGGGGGGGGGGGGAGGGGGGGGGGGGGGGGGGGGGGGGGAAGGGGGGGGGGGGGGGGGGGGGGGGGGGGAGGGGGGGGGAGACGGGGGGGGGAGGGGGGGGGGGGGGGGGGGGGGGGGGGAGGGGGGGGGGAGGGGGGAGGGGAGTGGGGGGGGGGGGGGGAGGGAAGGGAGGGGGGGGGGGGAGACAGCACGGAAAGGGGGGGGGGGGAGGAGACACCGGACAGGGGGGGGAGACAGCACGGAAAGGGGGGGGGGAGACAGCACGGAAAGGGGGGGGGGAGACAGCACGGAAAGGGGGGGGAGACAGCACGGAAAGGGGGGGAGACAGCACGGAAAGGGGGGGGGAGACAGCACGGAAAGGGGGGGGAGACAGCACGGAAAAGGGGGGGGGAGACAGCACCGGAAAGGGGGGGGGGGGAGACAGCACGGAAAGGGGGGGGGGGAGACAGCACGGAAAGGGGGGAGACAGCACAGAGGGGGTGGTGGGGGGGAGACAGCACAGAGGGGGTGGTGGGGGGGGAGAAAGCACAGAGGGGGTGGTGGGGGGAGAAAGCACAGAGGGGGTGGTGGGGGGAGAAAGCACAGAGGGGGTGGTGGGGGGAGAAAGCACAGAGGGGGGACAGTCAGCGGTGACGGTGCAGCTTTGGGGGGGGGTTACAAGCACTGATCACCGCTGTATAACTTTAACCAAAACACCGATCACCCTGACTGCCCAGGTATCGGGTGAAGCATCGGAACATTTCCCCCAAGGGTACTCGGGGAAATGCTCTGTATCGGTACCAATACTAGTATCGGTATATCCCTACTACAAAGTATTGTATTCAGGGGGGCTGAACACAAATGCATGCCACACTTTTCAGATATTTGTAAAATACTTCGAAAACTATTATTATTTTTATCCCACTTCACAATTATGTGCCAATTCGTGTTGGACTCTCGCGTTAAAAGTAGAACACACACACACACACACACACACACATATATATTATATACACATACACACACACACACACACACACACACAATACTTCATAATAAAAACATACCTGGCTGCCCAACAGGTTTAGAGGGTAACGGCACTTTCTGATTCACAGTATTGCCATATCCACCATTTTGCTCCAGCAGCTGTGAAAAAAAATAAAAATAAAAAATGAACCACTGAAAAAAGACATTTAACCACTTAAGCCCCGGACCATATTGCTGCCTAAAGACCCAAGGGGTTTTTACAGTTCGGGACTGCGTCGCTTTAACAGACAATTGCGCGGTTGTGCGACGTGGCTCCCAAACAAAATTGGCGTCCTTTTTTCCCCACAAATAGAGCTTTCTTTTGGTGGTATTTGATCACCTCTGCGGTTTTTATTTTTTGCGCTATAAACAAAAATAGAGCGACAATTTTGAAAAAAAATCTATATTTTTTACTTTTTGCTGTAATAAATACCCCCCAAAAACATATATAAATTTTTTTTTCCTCAGTTTAGGCCGATACGTATTCTACCTATTTTTGGTAAAAAAAAAATCGCAATAATCGTTTATCGGTTGGTTTGCGCAAAAATTATAGCGTTTACAAAATAGGGGATAGTTTTTTTTTTTTTTTTTTTTTTTACTACTAATGGCGGCGATCAGCGATTTTTTTCGTGACTGCGACATTATGGCGGACACTTCGGACAATTTTGACACATTTTTGTGATTTTTGTCATTTTCACAGCAAAAAATGCATTTAAATTGCATTCTTTATTGTGAAAATGACAGTTGCAGTTTGGGAGTTAACCACAGGGGGCGCTGTAACATTTAGGGATCACTGTGTGTGTGTTTACTAGTGTAGGGGGGTGTGGCTGTAGGAATGACATCATCGATCGGATCTCCCCTATAAAGGGGATCACCCGATCGATGCGCCGCCACAGTGAAGCACGGGGAAGCCGCGTTTACACATGGCTCTCCCCGTTCTTCAGCTCCGGGGAGCGATCGCGACTAAAAACAAATAGCCGCGCCGTCGTCCCGGATCGCTCCCCGAGCGGACCCGACCTCAGCATGTACCGGGGGGGGGTCCCGATCGGACCCCCCACCCACGTCTAGCAGAGGACGTACAGGTACGTACATGTGCCTGTCCGTGCCATTCTGCTGACGTATATGTACATGAGGAGGTCGGGAAGTGGTTAAGTAAAACAGGATTTTCACTAGAACATCTTTTTCTTGGAGCCCATTGAGGGACACAATTTTACAGATAATAAGCAATCGTCGGTTATACTTCCACCTACAGAAGTAATGGACAATAGGCACATAAAAACTGAAGGTCAAGCCTCTGTAGGCGATAACCTCACACACACACCTGCTCAGTTGAAGCTAGCAGTCCAGTGAGAATAGTATACGAAAGGAGAGAACCGTGTGGATTTTACAGGGTCCAGAGGTTCCGTCTCCATTAGGGAAAGTTGTAAACAAATTCCATCAAGCTCTATTTGACCATTAGCTGTAGTGATCTATCATATCTGGTCAGTTCACTCACTTCTGGGGGATGTGGTGGAAATTTCAAGATGTATTTATTATGTATTGTCATAGTGTCACCCATGGTTGGTTCTCCCTCAGCCCGCTCTAGAAAGCCGACTGGGGCAGACAGACTGGTGGAGATACACTTCCTGATTTGGAGAAGGGTGTTTGTGGAGGGGGGGTGTCGGCCGGCGAAAGGGCCCCTGTGTGATGCACAGTTATTCGCCTACCGGGTGCGTCCGCTCTGCAAGAGCATTGTCAATTTAGCTGTTGTGCGCTCCTGTCATCTCTCAGTACTTGATCAACACTGTTTTGTGATGCGAGCCTACACCTGCAGATAAGCTCCTCTCATTAGGAACTGTATCCTATTGTTGTTGTTATATTGCTGTATTGTTATTGATTATTGCTGTATAGTATCGTGTTGTTATATTGCTGTATTGTGGTGGTGTTGTATTATATTGTTATTGAATATTACTGTATTGAATCCCTGTTGGAGGGGTTTCTGTATATGGGCATCTGCTGGGTGGAGCCGACACCCTGTGAGCTCACTTCCTATGGAGGAGGTCACATGTTGTGACATCACTTCCTACTGGGTCTTTAATAAAACTGCCTGTGAGGGCGTTGGCAAACCAGTGATGACTGGAGCTAGGATTGAATGAGAACAATTGCTGAGGTCTCTTGACTTGTATGAATGGCAGAGAATGATGGTGAGTGAATCTATTTAGCTTAAATATGGATTATTTCATTAAGATGAATTGCAGAAAATATATCTGTCTGTCTGCTCTGCAAACAGCCAGAAATTCCATTACAGGGAGCACAAGTGTTGCGAACATAACTGGATGAATTATTTTTGGAGTGCATTTGGACACTTTTTGCAGTTTAGATTATATACTGAACTGAAGACACCACTGTAGCAGAGCACAGTCTATAACATTTTACATCAGACTCATAGCAGAGAGGGCGAAAACTGCTGCAGCTCTGGTCCCAAAAACTCAGCAATACCCACAACTACTGGCCTGCCCTCAATAATGGAGTGCTGTGCCAACAGGATCATAGATGGGAAGTCGCTTTTGACCGCAGGACCATCGCAGAGAGATCACTAATTTACTAAATGAACTAGGATATTCTGCACTTGACTGCTAACTGGATAAACATCCAGGACTTTCAATATCCAATAAGAATCTAACAGAAGCTATTGATCGTGGAAAATCTCACAACTTTTATGAAAAAAAAAAAAAAAAAAAAAAAAAAAAAAAGGCATTCTCCCAAGGACATCAAGCAAAACTGAGCAAGTGTTATGGGTTATAGCCTTTGGGGGGCTAGGCTTCAGTTTATGTGACAAAGTGTCCATTTCACTTATAGCCGGCAGTATAACCCTTGTTTGCCTATTATTTATAAGGCTGCGTCCCTCAACGAATGATAGAGAAACAGGTTTAAATTACTTGGATATTTTGAACAAGAAAATATTGCTTTTTTAAGTTGAACACCAGCCTCCCCCTTCAGTCTTGCACAGTTGTACAGGCTCCACTTATGTACTAAAACGGTTTACTCTGATGAAGCCAGTCAACTAGAACCCACTTCATTTACTGGTGGGAGAACATTCCTACCTCATCTCTGGCTCACTCTTTCCATTCATTGGGTTTGTAGTGTCAGAAGTTTTTTTTATCTTAATGTATTCTATGCATTAAGATAAAAAGCCTTCTATGTTCATACTTCCATGAGCCCCATCTCTGACCAGCGATGTAGAGAGAAAGAGAAAAAAAAAAGAGAGAGAAAGAGAAAAAAAAAAGAAAGAGAAAGAAAAAAAAAAGAGAAAGAAAAAAAAAGAAAAAAAGAAAAAGAGAAAAAAAAGAGAAAGAGAAAAAAAAGAGAAAGAGAAAAAAAAGAGAAAGAAACCATCCAACAAACCAGGGGAGGGCTGGCAGGGGGGGCAGGGTGGAAATCTCCCCCCGGGCTGGTGACACTATGCACAGCCACCGGGCGCCTCTACCAAATGCTGTTTTTGCAGAGCAGGAAAATGCCTGTTGAAGCTCTGTTAACACAGGTCACGGCCGCTGCTCACCTCCCACTGTGCAGCCGTGCCTGTGTCAGCTCCGAGGTAGATGGCTGCAGAGCTGAGCTATGTCGCATCTCACACAGGGCTCGGGGTTCGCTCCTGATACTTGCTGACTGTCAGCCCATGTTCCCAGGTAAAGCTCCGGTTGGGATATCTGGTAGAAGAAGGTCTCCCTGGAGGGTTAGACTGATTTTAGTGGCTTATGGATCGCCTACCGTGTCTCCCTGCAAAGTGAGTTCAGAGCACGTGCTGATCCAGTGACTCCAACACCAGCGGAGCTCATGCACCCCGGAAGCCAGCCACGGATGACATTCTATCTTGATATGCCTGTACCCCCTGCAATCTTGTGAGTAGTTTCCTCATAAGAATTGATGTTTATCTTGTTGTTTTAATAAATCCTATACTACGCTTAGAGGGCACCGCTTTTTGTTTTCTTATCATCAAAAGACTAAATGACATGGAGGAAAAAATTAAGGACTTCCAGAACCCCCTAGACGTACCGATTACACCACAATAAATTGGGGAGAAAATCCAAAACCTGCAAACCAAAAAAATCTAGTGGGATGGATGGAATCCTGTCAGAGATGATTAAATACGGCTCCCCAGAGGTACACGCTGCAATGTGTAAACCGTTCAATCTGGTCCTGAGTGCTGGTTACTACCCTACAGTATGGAACCAAGGCCTCATAACACCCATCTATAGGAGTGGAGACCAGTATGATCCAGCCAACTACAGGGGGATATGTGTCAGCAGCACACTAGGGAAACTATTCAACAGTATCCTCAACAAACGGATCCTCAACTTCCTGACACAACACAATGTCCTCAACAGAAGTCAGGCGGGGTTCATGCCAAACCATCGCACTACAGACCACATCTACACCCTGCACAGCCTCATCAAGAACCATGTCCACCATACAAAACATGGGAAGATATTCGTCTGCTTTGTGGACTTTAAGAAGGCATTTGATTCAGTGTGGCACCCAGGCCTGTTCCTCAAACTATTGGAGAGTGGAATAGGAGGGAAAACATAAGACGTCATCAAGAGTTCATACACTGAGAACAGCTGCAGCGTAAAGGTGAATGGGAAAAGAACTGAACACTTCCGGCAGGCCCGAGGAGTCAGACAGGGCTGCAGCCTAAGTCCAACCCTCTTTAACATCTACATCAAAGAACTGGCGGCAGCTCTAGAATCCTCCGCAGCACCAGGACTGACTCTACATGACACTGAGGTGAAGTTCCTGCTGTATGCGGATGACCTCCCACTTCTGTCACCAACAGAGAAAGGCCTACAAGACAGCCTGGAAGTGCTGGAGAAATACAGCGCCACATGGGCACTACCAATCAACTCGAGCAAAACAAAAACCATGGTGTTCCAAAAGAAAAATACAAAACAAACAAAGAGCCCTTCCTTCACAATAAACAACTGCACTGTGGATGAAACTAAGAGCTACACATACCTCGGCCTAGACATTACCCAATCAGGAAGTTTCAAGCCAGCCATAGAGGCACTAAAGGACAAGGCATGCAGAGCCTACTATGCCATCAGGAGATGGCTGTACCACCTAAAACCACCCGTGAGAGTCTGGCTCAGAATATTTGATAGCATCATCACCCCAATTCTTCTTTATGGCAGTGAAGTTTGGGGTCCTGTCACCTACCCAGACCAATCCAAATGAGACCCCAGCCCAACAGAAATATTCCATCTGGAATTCTGCAAGCACCTCCTCCAAGTCCATCGGACCATAAAGCCTTACTGGACAGTAAGAACCAGTCCAAGCCGTGTGGCCAGACAAAATCTCACATAAAAAAACATAATGGATAACTCCAAAGAAAAACATGTTGGAGAATGGATATCCGAAATAACAAGCTCTAAAAAACTAACGGTTTACCAGTCACTGCAGAGAGACTACAAACTGGCCCTGTACCTGGAGGTGCTACAAGACCCCAACGACAGACTGGAAATGGAATTAGGATGGCACATACAGACCTACAAGCCCAGGGAGAGTAGACTGTGCCAGCATCCCTGAGGATAAGGAACACTTCCTGCTACATTGCCCCAAATACTCATCAGTGAGAGACACTCACTTCCAGAGACTCTACGCTCTCATCCCGGACTTCAATTCTACAGAAGAGAAGAGGAAACTCCAATTTCTACTGGGAGAAGAGGAGCCAATGGTGAAGATAAGCTGCCCAATATGTGACAGCGTATCACAGACTGAGAGGGACATGAGAAACTGAGGACTTAATCCTTTCACAGACTTATGTCCATTCCCCGTTATATTACCCCCCTTCCCATACAAACTCAACTGCTTTGGCAATGCTAACATGGAGAGGGAGGGAGGGGGAGAGAGAAAGATAGATAGATAGATAGATAGATAGATAGATATAGAGAGAGAGATATAGAGAGAAAGAGAAATAAATAGAGAGAGAGGGGGAGGGGGGAGAGGGAGAGAGAGAAGTGTCTGAATGGATACACAGAGCTGTGACTTGGCTCAGGTGCCCCCATAGCAAGCTGCTTGCTGTGGGGGCACTGAACAGAAGGGAAGGACCAGGAGCACTGAAGAGGGACCCGAGAAGAGAAGGATCCAGGCTGCTCTATGCAAATCCACTGCAACAGGGCAGGCAAGTATAACATGTTATTTTTTTATTTCTATGTTTATATAAAATAAAACAAGACTTTACAATCACTTTAAGTTCTTTCAAATAGGGGGGTTCAGCATCACATGTAGGCATTGCCTAGGAGGTCTGCATGCAAATGCAATCTGCCTATAACACACACTCCATCAGAGTGTTATCTACCAATCAAGGCATTTTGATATTTGCGCAACACCGCAGACTGCTTGCATCAGAGCTCAGGGCTTTTGAGAATTGTGTTGAGGCAGGATGCTGTGATGGTTTCAGGAAGCCATGTACAGCACCCTGCTTGCCCTTCCATCAGCCATGATCTGTCTGCATTGCATTGAAAAGCACAAAAACCCAGTGATGACATCACTCGGTCTAAAAAATAAAAAAAAGGTACTTAATGAATAGGAATGTAAAATTATTACTAGGTTGTCAATGGGCAAAGTGGAATTAGAAAAGGCAGATTAAAGTGGGAGTAAACGTCCTTGACTGATTTTTAACTATATGTCCCCGGCGCATTTGCTCTGAAGGAACGGCTTACCTGTTCCATTCATTTAGAGACCTGTGACGTAAACAATGACTCCCACGTGCATGTACGAAAGTGATGTCATCGCAGCCCACCCATTCATACTGCCGAAGCCTGCGAACCCGAAAGGAAGAATGTGTGAAGAAAAAAGCACCTACAGCAGTGACAGTGTGCCGCTGGAGGGCTTTGTTTTCAGGTACGTTTGTTATAAAGTGCAAGTATGCGGTGCACACTAGCACAAAATGACTTAAACTGCCCGAGGCCCAATTTTTTCATTTTGTTTTTGCTGTGGTTTACTACCGCTTTAAACTTCAGCTTTACAGAGCTTCAGAATTTACAACACAGACTCTGAACTTTTATAAGCACTGGCTCTAGGTATGCATACCAAGGCTGGCACTCTGATAGGCGTGGTTTCCAAAGGAAAATGAAATGAGCTGTAAGAGTGCCTTGGTCATAATTTTTTTTTTGAAGATTCATTATTCACAATGGCTACAGCTACAGAGGTGAGATGGATTGTTTAAACATATTTTTAAAGCTGGTTCAGAATATGTAAATATTCCAATGCTCATAGTCTGAGGACAAACCTATTTTAATCCCCAGCCAATCACATATCCGTTTGTATTGTCTAGACCAGTGATGGCGAACCTTGGCACCCCAGATGTTTTGGAACTACATTTCCCATGATGCTCAACTACCCTGCAGAGTGCATAAGCTTCATGGGAAATGTAGTTCCAAAACATCTGGGGTGCCAAGGTTCACCATCACTGGTCTAGAAAAATGAGAGCTAAATTGGTTAGGCAACAACTGATTTATACATAATACCCACTATAGCCCTTTATGAAGAACCCCATTAGATGCTTGGATGTTTACTTTCCATTAAAGTGGATGTCACAGTGTAGAGCATGGGTTTTCAAACTAAGACCCTCCAGTTGTTCAGGAACTACAATTCCCATCATGCCTAGTCATGTCTGTGAATGTCAGAGTTTTACATTCCCTTATGGGATGTGTAGTTCCGCAACAGCTGGAGGGCCGTAGTTTGAGGATCCCTGGTGTAGAGTATACGGTTTTCTATCATCTGTGCCCAGTCTTGCCACAAATAGTTCATCCAGCTCTGAGCAATCCTCTTTTCTTTTTTCAGTGAGATAAACGGACAAACAGGAGAAAACTTTTGTCCGTTCTTCCCCCTTGCTGCGAGTGACAGGTTATTTACATATCTCATGAAATAGCCTGAGACAGGCATTTTTTTTTTTTTAATTCCCACCCTTACTAAATTTTCTGAAGTCATGTGGTTACTTTTCTGGATTTTGACTGGATGTTAGGGATCATAGCAGAATTTAGTGTAAGGAATACACAGGAGAAAATGCATGTTGACAAGGGGAGTGTAGAGGTGGGCGGGAAGTCTACTGACATCACGACTCCACCCACAGAGCTCCAGACAACAGATCCACCCACAGAATCTGCAGTTTTTCAGTTCTAATGACAGAGGGGAGACATTTGACAGGATACATGCAGAAGACATCTATATCCTTATAGATCAGCACTATGGCAGTAGTTTAGAAAGGATGAGAGTGGGTTTACATCCACTTTAAATGTTACGAAAGCCTACTGCAGATAAATACAGCATGTCTCTTTAGACATCAACTTGTCAGAAAACAACTAAATTATGTTCAAAATTGCTGGAAAACATAAAAGAACTTTATAGAATGTTCCAATACCTCAGTAATAGGCGATTTTGGGTTTATGTTTCGCGCTGTAGCAATTTCTTGAAGTTGACCAACTACTTCGGTTATAGACAATCGCTCCTCTGGATTCATCTTTAACATAGATGCTGTAAAAAAAAAGAAGCAATGATCACTGGAGGAAAAGCTAGCTTACCAAGATTTAAACAGGAACGTGGTTCACTTCTAATGGCTATAAAGAAGTTGAGCCAGAGTAACAAAGTTTAAAGTTCCAATGGGCTTACCAAATACTGACATTAGTCAGCAACTCATGGCAAAAGGGGGGGGGGGGGGGGGGGTTAACGTTGAACACTTCATTTAAAAAAAAGGAAATGGATGTTTTGGAAAGATTTCACATAACATTTTTCGGTTCATAAGCCCTGGTTCACACTGGGCTGCGGGAGTGAAGCCGTGCGAGTTCAGCTGATCTCGCACGGCTTCACTCCCGCTGGCAGTCCCGATTTCGGCCGCGATTTAAGAGACATCTGTGCAGGTTTGTGCACAGATGTCAATGTAAATCGCGGCCAGAAATCGCAAAAAGTAGTATAGGAACTACTTTTTGAAATCGGTGCAGCGCCGCAGATGTGGTGTCGCACCGGTTAGGACGGTGTCATTGCCGACAATTGCCGCCGATTTGAGATGCGATTTCACATGTGAAATCGCATCTCAAATCGAAGCAAATCGTACCCAGTGTGAACCTGGGCTAAAGCAGATTTAACGTTCAAACTACATTTTGACCATTCTATAATATGAAACTATGTTATCATGTGGTTTTGTAAAACTGTAGGTAAGGAAAAGTAGAGTTGTGGTCTATGCCAAATGGGTTGCTTTTTTTTCTTGCCTGCCCTTAAAATGATACTTGTGACTATACAGGTTGCTATCGGTAACTAGGGAATACTATTTTGTAGCGATTGGACTACTTTGCCTTTCCTATACTTTTATTGAAAGAAGTGAGTTTTCCTTTTTGAGGCTTACTAAATAATGCAGGACAAGCTGCCATGATTGTGAGCAAAGTGACATACCCAAGCAAGCAATTATTCTAGTCAAATGGGGAAATAAATGAACATCGTACATCTTCTTTAAAAACACTCAGTCACCAAGCTGAAACACTGCAGGTGCAAGCACAGAAAGAAAAAATCAAGCATGTTAAATGCTTACTTACAGGGTTTTCCTTTCCATAAATCAGTTTCATGGACTTGAAATGTGTTTTTGAACTTGCTAGAAAAGCTGCCTATTCCAGGAGAGTCCATTCCCTAGCACAGTACCCTCCCTGATTGCACATCATAACATTCTCCTCCTCTGGGAGTGTCCAAGTATCCTCTGTGCTATCCTCTCCCCTCACCTTCCTACATATCCCTTTAAGGCCTTGTTCACACGGGCGTACTATAGATGTTTATTAGTTCACTCACTAATAAGTCCATGAAAGGCCGTGTATTTAGTGTCGTTCAATGGTATTGAATATTTCCCATTAACAATACGCAGCTTTGATCCATCTTCAAAGGGATGTTGTTTAAAGCACAACAGGTATAAAATACAACCAAGTGCCTAAAAAGGAAAACAAAAAAAAACGAATCAGATTTTAGCTCAGATTTTGTATGCAAAAATGACACCAACAATGTAAGGACATGTGTAGGGAAATACTAATGAAACATATTTCTGTAACTTCTGTAACTGTACCATTTCTCAATTATGCTAGAAAAGGAAACCTGCTAACCACTGTAGCTAAACCAAGTGTGAAGATTTTATAATAAGTGAATTATCTCTCCATTACATAGTGTAGCGCTCCTCAAAACATATGCATACATACACTATATTGTCAAAAGTATTGGGACACCCGCCTTTACATGCACGTGAACTTTAATGGCGTCTTAGTCCGTATAATTCAATATTGCGTTGGCCCACCCTTTGCAGCTATAACAGCTTCAGCTCTTCTGGGAAGGCTGTCCACAAGGTTTAGGAGTGATTCTATGGGAATGTTTGACAATTTTTCCAGAAGCATATTTGGGAGGTCAGGCACTGATGAGGACGAAAAGGCCTGGCTCACAGCCTCCGCTCTAAATCATCCCAAAGGTGTTCTATTAGGTTGAGGTCAAGACTCTGTGTAGGCCAGTCAAGTTCCTCCACCCCAAACTTGCTCTTCCATATTTTTATGGACCTTGCTTTGTGCACTGGTCCAAATCATTTATTCAGGGCTTTGGCCCTGGCCCCTTCGTTCCAGTGAAGGGAACGGCATACCAAGACATTTTGGACAATTTTACGCTTCCAACTTTGTGTAACAGTTTGGGGATGGCACCTTCCTGTTCCAACATGACTGCGCACCAGTGTACAAAGAAAGGTCCATAAAAAGACATGGATGAGCGAGTTTGAGGTGGAGGAACTTGACTGGACTGAAGAGAGTCCTAACTTTAACCCAATAGAACACCTTTGGGATGAATTAGAGCGGAGCCAGGCTCTCATCCACACCAGTGCCTGACCCCACAAATGCCCTCTTGGAAGAATGGTCAAACATTTCCATAGACACACTCCTAAACCTTGTGGACAGCCTTCCCAGAAGAGCTGAAGTTGTTCTAGCTGCACAGCATGCAATATTGAACCCTATGGACTATGACACCATTAAAGTTCATGTGCGTGTAAAGGCAGGTGTCTGAATACTTTTGACAATATATAGTGTATAAGTGAATTTAAAGATAATTACCAAACATATATTGCCCAAATAATTATTTATGCATATAAAAAAAAGTGCAAACAAGCACATTGGTAGGAAAATATATCTTGCTTGTTTTATTTGTATATGCAGTATGAATAATTATTTTGACAATATATGGTTAGTAATTATCTTTGATTCACACATACCTATGCAAGCGCTGCATTAAAATAATTTTTTTTGGGGTTTGGCGATTCACACGAGTGAAAGCCGTTTCTAGACTATAAAGGTTTGAGTATTTAAAGGGGAAGCACAGGAATATTATTATTATACAGGATTTATATAGAGTCAACAATTTACGCAGCACTTGACAACGTAAAGACCAGACAGTACAATTTAATACAGTAGGTACCAGAGCTTCCAATCTAATCTGTTACTTTTTTGACATATAGAATTGTGTTTACAGCTTAAAGGGGTTGTAAAGGTACAATTTTTTCCCCCTAAATAGCTTCCTTTACCTTAGTTCAGTCCTCCTTCACTTACCTCATCCTTCCATTTTGCTTTTAAATGTCCTTATTTCTTCTGAGAAATCCTCACTTCCTGTTCTTCTGTCTGTAACTCCATACAGTAATGCAAGGCTTTCTCCCTGGTGTGGAGTGTCGTGCTCTCCCCCTCCCTTGGACTACAGGAGAGTCAGGACGCTCTCTACGTTGCAGATAGAGAAAGGAGCTGTGTGTTGGACTACAGGAGAGTCAGGACGTCCTGACTCTCCTGTAGTCCAACACACAGCTCCTTTCTCTATCTGCAACGTAGAGAGCGTCCCGACTCTCCTGTAGTCCAAAGGGAGGGGACGAGCACGACACTCCACACCAGGGAGAAAGCCTTGCATTACTATGTGGAGTTACAGACAGAAGAACAGGAAGTGAGGAGTTCGCAGAAGAAATAAGGACATTTAAAAGCAAAATGGAAGGATGAGGTAAGTGAAGGTGGACTGCACTAAGGTAAAGGAAGCTATTTAGGAAAACAAAATTGTACCTTTACAAACCCTTCCACATAACAGCCCTTGGAATTGCCAATTTATACATGCCCTGCAGCCTCTGAAAAACACCATTACTAACATTATGGGTCACCTTCGCTGCAGACAAACCAGTTTTCAGCAATGTGGTCTCGCTCTGAGTTTACATCCTGCTTTGTTATGAACAATTTAGTTAATAACTAAAACAGTAAAAAAAGGTACTAGCTGGTGTTACCATCATAACAGAATTTTACATGAGTTTCCAAAGGGGGAAGTGGGAGAAAAGTTTTACCAGGAATTTGCACATTGTTCTTTAGTTTGAGATGATCTTTCTCAAGAGAGGACTTCTGAAGGTTTGCAGTATATATATATATATATATATTGTATTAAATAGGTTTACACAGTGGACTATTCATTCAGCTTTGCAAACATTACCATTGAGGGAGATTATTGTAGACTGTGGAGATGATTTGCTGCCCAGCATACAGATTTTGTGAAGGGGAACGCAGGGAATGGCAGCAGGTGTTTGGCATTGATGAGAGGACAAGAAGTGTGAAAAGTGCTTGATGACCGACAGGGGAGGAGAAGGGCTAGAGCAAATCACTGGTATGCTTTAAAAACAATAAAAATGAATCAGACTCCCATAGTCTCATATGGACGGTGTAAAATCATTTCCCGGCATTCTTCTCATTTTCATACTTTTACCTCCTCTACGGTTTAACCCTGTGCGTCCCTCTGGTATGGGTTGCCATTTCATTGGTTCTGTCAATGCCGAGGTTCTCCCTTATACACATACTCCTTCTGTATATGCTTCCTACCAGAATGTTGCCAAGTAGGGAATGGGATATGTTCTCCCTCTGTGCTACTCTGATGCTCTCTCATGGCCGTTGCCATGTTTCTGTAGGAAGGTTATTTTTTTATTTTCTCTGAACATGTGCTTACGCTCCTAGTCTAGGATTTTCTTGCCTATTTTACATAAATACTCGTATATTTATGGATACTGTTTGTACTACTGTTATGCAATACCTATATACTGTATTTGCTGGCGTATAAGACTACCTTTTACACTTAAAAAAAAAAAAATGTCCAAAAAGCAGGGGTCGTCTCATACGCCGGGTCAGCTGCTCGGATGCCTGCTGGACGTGCAGTAATATTGTATGTAGCTTCGGCTACATACAGTATATACCAGTGATGATATATGAAGAAGTATTCTGCGCTGGCCAAGTGAATATATAGGGAAGTCTACAGTAGGGAAGTGTTATGTGAATAATGTGTGACATTAAAGGAAAGTACTGCGCAAATCTATAAGTGTACAAATCACTGTGAATATGAAAAAATAAAATAAGTTGATGAGCGCAATCTCAAACACGCCTAATGTGCAAAATGTAACCACTGTACAACAGTGTGTATATGTTTTGCAAGTGGAATCCGACACATTGTTTACAAAGCTCAATAGGCCAGCTCAAAAGTGACAGTGCAAATAAACAAACCCAGATCACTGACTGCTGATATCAAACACAACCCAAATGGTAGTATAATCTATGAACATCTCATCACATAGAACAGTCCATGATAAAGATGCTTGAATTCATAGAAAGGAGTTTCAAATGCAGATCTTCCTGGTGGATGGGCTCACAGAGCGCTTACCTTAAAATTGAATATAACCGTTTTAAAAGGCTAGATTGCAGCTTCTCAGGCAAGTGATGGCTTCTATGTGTATGTTTCCAGACTCTGGCTGTAGTAGGCTTAAAAAAATGGAGGCTCCCAAACAGATCAGGTGGTTAACAGACCAAGCCAGAACAAAGAAAATGGGCCATAGTGAAGTATATCGAGAAAAAAATGAATTTAATAAAATAAATATGCGCTTGCATGCATAAAATTAAAAACCAGCAGGGATAAAATTGCATCCAAACAGACTGGGAGACGTACTCACGTCACTTCCGGTCACGTGTGCGGTTACTGACGCGTGTCGTCACGCGACTTCATCAGAGGAATCCTCTGACGAAGTCACGTGACGACACGCGTCAGGAACTTCAGCAAAATCATCCCTGCTGGTTTTTAATTTTATGCATGCAAGCGCATATTTGATTAAATTCATTTTTTTCCCCTCGATATACTTCACTATGGCCCCTTTTCTTTGTTCTGGCTTGGTCTGTTAACCAACTGATCCGTTTCTGAGCCTCCATTTTATTGAAGCCTTCTACAGACAGAGTCTGGAAACATACACATAGAAACCATCACTTGCCTGAGAAGCTGCAATCTAGCCTTTTAAAGCAGTTTTATTCAATTTTAAAAAGGTAAGCGCTCTGAGCCCATCCACCAGGAAGATCTGCATTTGAAACTCCTTCTTTCTATGAATTCAAGCACTTTTATCATGGACTGTTCTATGTGATGAGATGTTCATAGATTAGACTACCATTTGGATTGTGTTTCATATCAGCAGTCAGTGATCTGGGTTTGATTATTTGCACTGTCACTTTTGAGCTGGCCTCAGTCATTGCTTCAGTTTGCACGTGCACTTTATTTTTAATTCACTTCTGTTTATTATCCTATTGAGCTTTGTAAACATTGTGTCAGATTCCACTTGCAAAACATTTTTGGGACACATTTAAAAAAGGTATACACACTGTTTTACAGGGATTACATCTTGCACATTAGGCGTGTTTGAGATTGCGCTCATCAACTTATTTTATTTATACAGTATATACCGCTTAGCCAGTCCCGATGAGCGATGTATTCAAATGAATACAGAGCCTGCTTGGATTGGAGTAACAATCTCTGCCAATCTGAGCAGGCTACATATAGTAGCCTGCTCGGATTGGCTTTGAGAGTCAGAGAGGCGTGGGCAGATGTTATAGCCTCTACCAATCCAAGCAGGCTTTGTATTCATTAATGGAATACATTGCTCGTCGTGATTGGCTCCAGCAAGAAGGAAGAAGAATATGGCTCCAGAAGGAAGAAATATGAAGCGTCGGTAGCGGGGTCGTCTTTTAAAGGAGAGTACAAGCAAAAAAAAAAAAAATCTTAAAAAAACTGTATAATTAGGGGGTTGTCTAAGGCAACCGGTCGCCTTATACACCGGCAAATACGGTATGCGACAACAGATTGCAAGCACTTTGTTTGCCTGGTTTGTACCCTCTTTGTACAATTAATAAAAAAAAAATGTGGATTGTTATATTTGCAAAAAAAATAATTATAAAACAGATTAAACTAAAAATTATAGGAAGATTTGACGGCTGCAGGGATATTTTTTAATTTAGGTTTCATACTGTATTGCTTGCTGTTGGTAAAATGTTTTTCCTTTAGGTTTCATTTAGCTAGACCCTTCCTTCAACAATTCATCTTTTTTTCAAAAAAGCGATACATTTGTCATATTAGGTTGCATTACCAAGACTAGTGTAAAAAGAAGGCAAAGCTATAATATTTACCCATATGTCTTGCTTTTCTCCAATTGGAAAGTTTGAATACAAGTCTATAATTTCTGGAGTTCTATACATTGGAGTGGTATTTCGTGTCACCTGAAAGAAAAATAATTAATGTTCTGTATTATTCACAAATGTAAAGATAAAAGGTATTAATGCGGTAGTAAACTCAAACAATGTAACTACAAATATAGAACTTAATTTAGGCATTTTCAATCAAAGTGCCATATAGAGCAAAAAAAATAAAAAATGTCTAACTTGTTATACGTTTTTGTGAATGCTCCTGCTTGTATCTTGCCACTGCCATTACTACTGCTGTCTTACGTGTCTATACAGCGATCAGAGCTAAAAATAGCCACGGATTACTGTGTAAATGTCACTGGCAGAGAAGGGGTTAACACTAGAGGGCAATCAAGGGGTTAAAAGTGTTCCCTCATGTGTGTTTAACTGTGGGGGGGGGGGGGGGACTGACTAGAGGAGGAGTCCGATCAATCCCTGCTCCTAATTACTAGGAGCAGACGATCACTCTACTCCCCTGATTGACAGATCTCTGTTCTGTCTCTGTCAGAAGCAATCGTGGGTGCTCAGCGCACACGCAGCAGCTTTTACATCACGTGGCGGCACACACGCTCTATACACCTTAAATCACCCGCCGTACAGCTACATGGATTTGCACAGGGGAGCCAACCTGCTGCCGTTTGATAGCGATTGGTCGGCAAGTGGTTAAGAGAAAAATAAGGATTACACCGAACGCAAGCAGGTAAGAAGCAATAAAAAACATAATAATATAGACTGCACTTATTATTTTAAAGAAACTGGATGAAATGGGTTAAAAACTGCTTTAAAATATACTCAAGCTAATACGGCAACTGCAGTGTGGTAAAGCTCATAAGACTAAAAAGGTAAATCCTCTAATTTTTATGGTATGTGGTATTCTCCAACAATCAAAATTCTTTGAAGAAGAAAAAAAAAAAGTGCTGACCATGTTTTAAATGTAACCTTGGTTACTCACTACAGGTTGCCATCTTACATTCTAGAATAATGGTAGGTGTAATGGCGCTAAAAACACTAAAAAAAACTTAAATACAATAAATAATCCTCATCACTAGACCCATAAAATAATTAAGAAAGTTTCGTGGTGAATCCTCCAATGGATGTGAATAAAATGTGTTCCACTCTGGGTCAATCCTGGAATACCATCCAACATCAACAAAAAATGTGGAGGGTATTAGTAGTGGTAGATAATAATACGTAACTAATGGTTAATGAACAGCTGTGCCAAACCACTGCACAATGTTGCATCAATACAATCAAAATTGAATACTTGGTAGCATAATGAACATAGATGATAGTGAAAAACAAATCCAGTATAATTAAAATCACCAAAGGCAGTAGTCCATTAAAGTGCAGCGTGCAATGATTAAAGTGCAAAAAATACAAAGTGATCCGAAGTAATTTAAATGACATGCACCAATGAGCATGAAAATGAAATCTATATGTGAAAAAATGTCCAGTGAAAAAAACAATATTGAGATGGTAACAATGTCTCAAATAATCCACCAATTGAGGTTAAAGTAAAAACAAGGTGATATTGGTAAAGTGTCCCAGTGCATATAATAATGAAAAATAAACAATCATGAATGAATGTTCAGTGAAAAAAATGTGCTCCAAAACACAGATCCTTATATCCAAAGCGTTCAGTGATCAATGCTGGATGTGCATGCATGCTTATACTTCCACCATCAGGCTTCCCAGAAATGTCCGACAGACTAGGTGTTCCAGCCCCTTACCTCAGAGCGGCTTGTAATCAAGCCTAAATGGATATCTCACAGGCAGTCTGCTGCTCATCCACTCCCTCAATCCCACGACTCGGTCACAGATGATTGCAGTCTCTCAGAGGAAATATAAAGCAAGGGGAGCCTCCATAGTGTAGCAACATTAAAACATTTTATTTAAGAAACAAGTAGACACTCACATTTCAAGTAGTAAAAAGTCGGCGTGTACGATCTTTGTGTCCCCCGCTCTGCGGCCGCGAGCGGGTGACGTGACCAGCAGCTCCTCCACGTAGGACGTGGAGGAGCTGCTGGTGTTTTAATGTTTTAATGTTGCTACACTATGGAGGCTCCCCTTGCTTTATATTTCCTCTGAGAGACTGCAATCATCTGTGACCGAGTCGTGGGATTGAGGGAGTGGATGAGCAGCAGACTGCCTGTGAGATATCCATTTAGGCTTGATTACAAGCCGCTCTGAGGTAAGGGGCTGGAACACCTAGTCTGTCGGACATTTCTGGGAAGCCTGATGGTGGAAGTATAAGCATGCATGCACATCCAGCATTGATCACTGAACGCTTTGGATATAAGGATCTGTGTTTTGGAGCACATTTTTTTCACTGAACATTCATTCATGATTGTTTATTTTTCATTATTATATGCACTGGGACACTTTACCAATATCACCTTGTTTTTACTTTAACCTCAATTGGTGGATTATTTGAGACATTGTTACCATCTCAATATTGTTTTTTTCACTGGACATTTTTTCACATATAGATTTCATTTTCATGCTCATTGGTGCATGTCATTTAAATTACTTCGGATCACTTTGTATTTTTTGCACTTTAATCATTGCACGCTGCACTTTAATGGACTACTGCCTTTGGTGATTTTAATTATACTGGATTTGTTTTTCACTATCATCTATGTTCATTATGCTACCAAGTATTCAATTTTGATTGTATTGATGCAACATTGTGCAGTGGTTTGGCACAGCTGTTCATTAACCATTAGTTACGTATTATTATCTACCACTACTAATACCCTCCACATTTTTTGTTGATGTCGGATGGTATTCCAGGATTGACCCAGAGTGGAACACATTTTATTCACATCCATTGGAGGATTCACCACGAAACTTTCTTAATTATTTTATGGGTCTAGTGATGAGGATTATTTATTGTATTTAAGTTTTTTTAGTGTTTTTAGCGCCATTACACCTACCATTATTCTTATCTGTCTTGAGTGTGAGAACACTTTCCGTCGTGGCTGCTATTTATTAATTTTAGCTTCCTTTTAGTTTAGAATTACCCTTGATTAGGTGGATTTGCGCATTGATTCCCCCTCTTATCATCTTACATTCTACCCAAGCTCTAATAAATGCAGAACTCAAGAATCAGCAACCTCCCTTAAGGCTCATGCACACAGGGCGCTAATTTTTTATTTATTTTTTTAATATATGATCGGACTTCTGGTCCGACTTCTATTCAAATGGGGTCTCAAAAGGGAACCATCGATTTTGTCATGTAAAAAAAAAAAACGCTTCACGCGGCCCAACAACGTTTAGCAGCATTTTTACAGCTCAACAACCTCTGCTCCTGAACGCCCCCCACCCGAATACGGGGGTTCAGATGCTGGTATAATTGATAATATACGTTTATATCAAAATACATGATTTTTTTTTTTTATTGTATTGATAAACCTTTGCCTAAGTGTTAATGACACTTCATGAGGAAGTCACGAAAACAGTGACGCAACATAAAAATGTTGTGTTTTCACTAAAGACGGTGCGCCACATAATATAGGATATTGACCTTGTCTTAAAGTGACTATAAAAACAAAAAAAACAAAAAACACACACAACTACCATGTTAGATTTACCTCCTCTAGCAGTTGGTTTTGCACAGAGTAGCCCAAATCCTCGGCTTCTTAGGTCCCTCATCGCTGATCCTGGCCCCTCCCTCCTATCGAGTGCCCCCACAGTCAGCAGCTTCCTATAGGGGCACCTGAGCCGAGTCTCAGCTCTGTGTATCCATTAAGACAGAGCCACGACCCAGCCCCGCCCAATTCACAGCCATGGGAGCCAATGCTGTGTCTCAGCCAATCAGGAGGAGTGTCCCGGATGGCTTAGACATTCGTGGACATCGCTGGAGAGAGATGGGGCTCAGGTAAATGGGGAGTGCTGGGGAGGCTGCTACACACAAGTTTTTTCATCTTCATGCCTGTTAAACTCCTTTAAATTTTTGCTATACAAGTCAATTGGGCATAAGGACAAAGCAAACAAAAAAATTTGCTGACTATAGTGTTTCTTCCCTCATCCATTAATTTCATAGTGTGCTAGCTCAGAACTGACAATGCAAGTTAAACAGAACTCATTTAATTAACAGAATTACATTTGACAATGAAAAGTAATTTCTTACAAAATACTTGATATAGTATATATAGCTCCATATAAAAGCAGCATGCAGATTGATGAAGTAAACTAGGAGCTGAAGAAATTCAAAAATAGAGAGACAGGGGAATGGAACTATGGATTACTAGTACTAAAATATATTTAAAAAAAAAATGGAAAGTATCTATAAATTGATTTTATGAAGAGACGATATTCGCAATAGTAGTTGCGCAATAGTAGTTGCACTACCAAAGGGGATAACAGATCACATAGCAGTAGGTGGGGGTATATTTTAAAAAGCTTCTTGGCATCTTGTGACATAACAGTGAGGTTTGTTAAGTTTTAATCTAACTGTATTCATGGTCTTTTTTAATAAAATCATACATCACTAGGCACCTCTTTTGCTTGCCACACAGCCAAATTCAAGTGTTTATAGCATACTTTTTTGGTAACCTTTACACGCTAACTATTGGACGGATAACAATTAGATCTGACGGCAGACCCTTTCCTTTTATTTGCTGACCATCACTTGCAGTAAAGAAAGTTAAAAAAAATTATAATTTAACATTTTGAGCTGTCACTGGAACAGGAATAATATATTCCTAAGAAAAAAATCTATTCCAGGGAGAGTGAGGATTTCCCCTTTCTTTTGAGAGATATTCAAATTCCTTTGTTCCAGTGGCATCTTAAAGGTAGAAAGTTAAAAAGGAAAATCTCCTTTAAAAAGTGACAGGCATTTCAATCAAAACCCCAACAGAAGTTGAAAGCAGAACTCCAGGTAATTTTTTTTTTACCATGCAGTCGGGCTGTGCCCACACTGCATGGGTTAACTGCGTTTTGGTCTAGGGGTTCAGAAAGCCGAGATATAAATCACCTAATCCTCCAAGCGCAAGAGTGGTCTCTCTGGCTCCTGCCCTGCCCCCCACCACAGGGTCCAGCAGTCTTGTGCAGTGGACTATTCCTGACGTTATCACGCCCCTAGACCAGCTCTGAATGTGAAAACGTCAGAAACCAAGGTTACTGGAAGCCTTTGGCTGTTCCATTTTCTGTAGGTCAACCAGAAAGCTGCACCCCTGTTGTCCCGCTAGTGACTTACTTCATCTTCAACAGTTGCTCTCCTCTGTGCAGTCCAGCTGTAGTCTGGGAAATGTGCAATAGTAGTTGCACTACCAAAGTCACACAATTTAATTGTTCCTTGGTTACTCACTAGTAGATTTTCTACCTGCATGAAAACAAAAACATCTGTAAACTGATGATGCACAATGTATGTCAGGTCACTTCAAAATAAATGTTAAGAGCTGAATAAAATTGCTCATCTCTGGACACTAAAAAAAACAAAACACATTTGACGAACCCATATTTATTATGTCTTAACATAAAACTCTAACGTATACCATGTGCAGAGTAGACAAGACACGATATATTCAAAACATAACCAATACTTTTGGCGCACATGAATTTCCATACCAAGTGCTTCTGGGCCCCTTGTTTAACAGTTTTATAGACTTCTTTATTTCCAAACGGAAAATATGGGGAACTGCAGTTCATGATAAGTTACAAATTACAAGTGGTACTAAACACAAGAACAAAAACATAACAGGGTAACCAAAAGTGGGAGCTGCAGTCTTCAGGCCAAGAACTCTTTCAGCGTGTAGTGAAGAAAAAAATTTTTTTATCTGGCCAGAAATGCAGCGTTCTTTCCACTTCCTGTGAGACGAAATGGAAGCGTTATCTTCCCTTGTAAACTACTAATCTGCTCACCAGCAATGCAATAGAAATGGACCAAGGTAGACATTTTTGAATGGGGAATCGGTCATATTTATGGAGGATGCCAATGCTGGGAACTTCAGTTCCCTAGCGGTCACTCCGATTCTTTGACTTTTAGTCCTCATTCACACAGGTGCTCAGCCCCATTAAAGCGTGAAAAGTCGTTCCATTATATTTTTGTACTAGCACTAAGCTGCGTGCTGGCAGGCTATATAGGTGAACAGATATGTTTCAGCTATCTGGACTTAAAGCGGAGTTCCGGCCACAATTTCACTTTTTAAATATAAATACCCCTGTAATACACAAGCTTAATGTATTCTAGTAAAGTTAGTCTGTAAACTAAGGTCCGTTTTGTTAGGTTGTTACAGCATTTAGACGCTTTATAAAATAGAAATTGACTGGGGCCATCTTAAGTGTGGGCATCATGAAGCCAGACTGTATGACTTCCTGGATTTTAGCCTTGCAAATCTCGCACATGCTCAGTGCTGCACAAGCAGTGTCAGATCAGGTTTCAGCACCTGTACTGTCCAAGTCACATGATTCTTTGAGACTGGGGAATGCACAGACTCCTGGAAAGTTACACCCACTACATTCCCAAGAGTCTGTGCGGTGTAGGTTAGGAAGCATTAAGCACCTAGGTGCAGGAAGTGGGAAGATTAACTATTCTGCCTAGCAACAACACTTTGAAGGCATCTAAAAAAAATAAAAAAATTTGTAAAGGACTAATGACATTTTTTTTAAAACTACTGATGTAATGTTATATTTATGGGTGGAACTCCACTTTAACCAGATAGCCGAGTTTGACATGTACACAAAGCCTGTTCACCCATCCTTGTGTGCCTATCAAACTCGGCTGTGTGGGTGAATATATACAGCTGAACCACATTCATTTACTTACAAAGACTGCCTCCACTAATACAAAAAGATAGACAGACAGCTTGTCGCGCTGTGCGGAACTGAGCAGCCATGTGAATGAGCCCTTAGCAAGGTCCATTTTGCAGACCCACAAATTTAAAGCTACACAGTTCTGGCCCTTCTCTGATAGTCATTTACAGCATACTTGTTATGAGCCTGTTTATACAAAGTACTGAGGTCAGACACAACCAGGCATGTGTCATTTTTCGAAGGCGTCCTGCAATGGCAGCCTCCATGGATTCCTCTATAGATACAGTAGATGAGTGAGCATAGACATCTATGGAGGGAAGTATGTTATTTGCAGGATTGTCTGGTAAAAAGAAAAAAAAAAAAAAGGGAAAGAAAACCAATAAATGGCAGCTCACATGGACTAGTAAACGGCAAAATATAAATTTTATTTTTGGGATTTATTCCTGCTTAAAAGCTGGACTCTGGGCAACAGGAATAACATATTTAAAGCTCCCCATCCAACCTCATGTAATGAAGCAAACATTGTTTTCTCCTTAAACAGCACCTTTAAGTCTTCTCATACTTTAAATCTTCAAGACAGCAACTTGGTAATTGCAGTATGGCATTCCCTGCCAGACTGCAACTTCCAAGAGCATTCAGCTTGGGTTAGCATAGCTAGTGTGAGTCTCTGCAAGGAAGTGATGGGGAGCAGCCTAAAAAACAGCAAAGAAAGTATTCTCACTTTTGAGGTGCTTCTGGCATTTTAACATACAAATATAAAAAGCATATGTGCCAAGTAAATCAAGTCAGAGTCCTGCCATCCTCTATGGGAGATCGGATGAAAACGGATCAGCCTTTTCGCACAGTGGTCCCAATCCTCCTTTTCTAGGGTTCCCCATCTGCGCTTCTGACTATCCACCCCCCTCCTTTCTGTAATCAGGCAAGAGGAGAGAAGGAGCAGAAAGAGTGGCTACAGATGATTCTGTTGCTCCTGTTTCAGTGAGCCGAGGGCCCAAAGTCAGAGTTCTGAAGTATAGCGATAGCCATACCTTCAACTCTTAGTAAAGATGTAAATGGCAAATAAAAGCGAAAAGTTCACAAGGTGGCATACACTTTATTGGACTTGCCTCCTTATAAGCCAGCACATATGTGAAAGTGCTGCAAGTCATGGAGTTCTTCTTTAACCACTCAAAATTCCCCACTACTCTTATCGGTTTTGCTATTTCATGGCCTGCCTTAGAATATCCCTCTCAATCTGTGTGTCATTCCCCCCCCATCTATCTTTGTATTGCCACATTACAAGTATGTCAGATTAAAGATGGGTAAAGAGAGGTAAGGAAGGTGAGAAAGCAAGACCACGGCTCTACTGCCTTGCTCAGAGAGGTTAGCATCCTGCTCTGCTAGGAAATGAGCAACTAAAAAAGGACACTCAAAACTCCAGCAGGCCAGAGATGTGCAGAAATATGCATAGTTAAGGAGGCAGCGCAGATCAATGAGACGTGGAGTGGCACTATGCAGGGAAAGACAGTGTAAGCTCTAACACACAAGCCTTATATACACCAACTGTACAGGTAGCACCATCATGGTCAGTGCTGTCTGAACTGAACTCTTGAGGGTAAAAAGACCCAGCACATATGAAACAGGCTGTGGTCCCCTAAACATAATGATTTTTGACTGTCGTATGAGAAACTATTCAGCTTGTTCATGGGATCCAGGGACAAAATATGGAAAAAAAGAAGTGCAAACCATGTAAAAGTATACATATCTACATTTGTGACAAACTTGGTTGCCCATATAACTATTGATCGACTCTGGTAGATTATTAAAAAGGAATTAGGCTAACTAACTACTTGAAGAATGCTGAGACATTGCTTTTGCTAGCACAATTACATAATACAGGGAGTGCAGAATTATTAGGCAAGTTGTATTTTTGAGGATTAATTTTATTATTGAACAACAACCATGTTCTCAATGAACCCCAAAAACTCATTAATATCAAAGCTGAATATTTTTGGAAGTAGTTTTTAGTTTGTTTTTAGTTTTAGCTATTTTAGGGGGATATCTGTGTGTGCAGGTGACTATTACTGTGCATAATTATTAGGCAACTTAACAAAAAACAAATATATACCCATTTCAATTATTTATTTTTACCAGTGAAACCAATATAACATCTCAACATTCACAAATATACATTTCTGACATTCAAAAACAAAACAAAAACAAATCAGTGACCAATATAGCCACCTTTTTTTCCAAGGACACTCAAAAGCCTGTCATCCATGGATTCTGTCAGTGTTTTGATCTGTTCACCATCAACATTGCGTGCAGCAGCAACCACAGCCTCCCAGACACTGTTCAGAGAGGTGTACTGTTTTCCCTCCATGTAAATCTCACATTTGATGATGGACCACAGGTTCTCAATGGGGTTCAGATCAGGTGAACAAGGAGGCCATGTCATTAGTTTTTCTTCTTTTATACCCTTTCTTGCCAGCCACGCTGTGGAGTACTTGGACGCGTGTGATGGAGCATTGTCCTGCATGAAAATCATGTTTTTCTTGAAGGATGCAGACTTCTTCATGTACCACTGCTTGAAGAAGGTGTCTTCCAGAAACTGGCAGTAGGACTGGGAGTTGAGCTTGATTCCATCCTCAACCCGAAAAGGCCCCACAAGCTTATCTTTGATGATACCAGCCCAAACCAGTACTCCACCTCCACCTTGCTGGCGTCTGAGTCGGACTGGAGCTCTCTGCCCTTTACCAATCCAGCCGCGGGCCCATCCATCTGGCCCATCAAGACTCACTCTCATTTCATCAGTCCATAAAACCTTAGAAAAATCAGTCTTGAGATATTTCTTGGCCCAGTCTTGACGTTTCAGCTTGTGTGTCTTGTTCAGTGGTGGTCGTCTTTCAGCCTTTCTTACCTTGGCCATGTCTCTGAGTATTGCACACCTTGTGCTTTTGGGCACTCCAGTGATGTTGCAGCTCTGAAATATGGCCAAACTGGTGGCAAGTGGCATCTTGGCAGCTGCACGCTTGACTTTTCTCAGTTCATGGGCAGTTATTTTGCGCCTTGGTTTTTCCACGCGCTTCTTGCGACCCTGTTGACTATTTTGAATGAAACGCTTGATTGTTCGATGATCACGCTTCAGAAGCTTTGCAATTTTAAGAGTGCTGCATCCCTCTGCAAGATATCTCACTATTTTTGACTTTTCTGAGCCTGTCAAGTCCTTCTTTTGACCCATTTTGCCAAAGGAAAGGAAGTTGCCTAATAATTATGCACACCTGATATAGGGTGTTGATGTCATTAGACCACACCCCTTCTCATTACAGAGATGCACATCACCTAATATGCTTAATTGGTAGTAGGCTTTCGAGCCTATACAGCTTGGAGTAAGACAACATGCATAAAGAGGATGATGTGGTCAAAATACTCATTTGCCTAATAATTCTGCACTCCCTGTAGTTTCAGGACAGTAAAGCAACTATTCAGCACTACTGCCTAGTTTACAGTTTGTGAGCAAGACAACTGCATGATCCACAAGACAAGTATTTAGAGTAATGACAGATTGCCTATGCAGCAGCATCCCAGACTGTCACAAATGAATGGCAGGTTGTTCTGGCAGGCTAAGCTCCGACACTTCCAGGGAGAAAGAAAGCAAAGCCACCTCTAAGCTGCATCTTACCTTCAGGAGTTCATGCCTGCCTCCTCTCTCTCTGTTTCACAGCAGCCCCCAAAAGTTGATTAAACAAAAAAACAACATTTACCAATAACTTGACTAAAAATCAAAAAGAGACATTAAATGTAAAAATCCAGGGAATTTCCTAAGGTGACCATATATGGATATTGAAATTTGGCCAGTTTAGCAGGGACCGTCTGAATTTCATTCAATGTGCGGTCAGTCACCCCCCCCTTCAACAGAAGTCGATTGTTAGATAGACTTCTGTTAAAAAAATAAGCGGGAACATTTTTGTTGATCAGTAGCTGTAGCCAACCGGTGTATTCTGGCAGTGACGAGTCTTGATGTCAGAATATAATGTCCCAGCAGAGGGAATTCCCCCATCCACTTTGCATGTGTGAATGGAGGAAGCATTTGCGTTTTTTTTATCCGTTTAGCCAGCTAATCATCTATGGCCAGCTTTAGGGTTTATAAATGTCTCCTTACAACAATACAATCAGACAGTAGGTCCATACCTTTAGATCCCTATGGATTAGTGGTGGTTTCTGCTTGTGCATATGCTGAACTGCTCGACACGTCTGGTAAAAAATCTTCAATATGGTATCACAGGACAGTGGTCCCTTACTTTCAGCTCTGTTCAAGAATTCTACAAGTTGACCTAAAGTATAATGGAAAGTAAAATAAAAAAAAAATCAGGAAACAAAAGTAGACCTATGCCTTGACCATACAGGGCCTCATTACATCTGACCATGAGAACAGGTGAATCACTCGTCTTTCCTACATGACAGCACTGGTACTTGGTAACTGGCTGCTCAGACACCCAGTGCTGCGATATGAGGGTGCTCAGCCCTGTGGAACCCCAAGCAGTTTATCCAAGCCCAAGAACAAAAATGTAATATACTGTAGCTTACCAGTCCTTAGGCTACTCATTTGTTTATTTATTTATTTTTAATCCCCTTTACTTTCACCTGGTGATCCAGGACCACGCTCTGTACTGAGAGGCAATGTTGTCCCTAGGCATCTTGCTCCATTTTTTGGACAGCAGAACACCCTTCTCCTCATCTGCATGACAAGTAAATCTGGCAGGTCCGATAATACCGCTTGAGATTGCAATGCAGCACAGGTACCAAATTTCTAGCAGGGCCAACAGGCGTTTTTCTGCATTTAATGTTTTTTTATATAAATAACATGGAAATGTGCATGTATTGAAGCATATTGATGTACTTTTTGATACCAGACTTCCATTAAACTGCACAAATACCTCAATGGTGATTCTAGTATAGGGACTTTTCAGTTGCAGGGAATTTGGAGGAGACGTGGTTTAATTTTAAACTGCGTAAGTGGTTCTTTACTGTCAGCATAGCAAGGATGTGGAACTCCCTTCCACAAGCAGTGGCGTCAGTGGGGTCGGTCAATCAGTTCTAAAAACTATTAGATGGGCATCTAAATGATCACAACATACAGGGTTATGGGAATTATTGATATAAACTCACACCCACACAAGCTAAACTGGATGGACTGGTGTCAACCTTACCAACTATGTAACTAAAACCAATCACGCATTGTACATAACGTAATTGGGTAAGTGGTAAATCTTTTTAAACATAATGAGAAAAAAAAGAAAAAAAAAACTTTGTAAACCCCTTCCCACTGCCGACTTTCAGCCCTTAAATAGCTTCTAGATGCTGTAAAGCGGTGGCAGGCATTAGAGTCCTGTGACCGCTGCTATCACATCGGCCACATGACCGGAAAGCTCCCGATTGCAAGTATGCACCAGGAGCTTTCTGCTCCCCATTCGCAACTGTGATGGGATTGGCGTGCACGCTCAGCAGAAGAATGTTTACATTTAGGCTGTGTATATTTGGCCTCATTGCTAAAGCCCTCCTGCAGAGAGGCCGCATATTTGCGTACAAACGGCGGGAAGAGGTTAAAGCATATATGAACCATCACCTTGTAAAATAACCCAGTTTAAAATAGACATGAAAGGCGAAACATTTATGTATACATATAAAACTATTACAAATACCTTACTTTCTCCTTTTTATAAGTGATCACAAACCCTCTGTTCTCAGCTGCATAAAGGAGCTCAGAGAGCTGGGGGTGGAGAAACAGCAGCATATTGATCTTTCAGTGAAAGGCTATGTAGGGTGGAGGATGAGAAGTGTCAGCACAAGTCTGATGATAATGAAAGAACTGCATGAAAAGAATGCAATTCAAAAAAAAGTGTATCCCCCCCCCCCCCCCAGCAAGACCGCTGCGCAAATATGGTGTGACAAAGTATTGCAACGACCGCCATTTTATTCTCTAGGGTGTAAGGGGAAAAAAATGTATAATGTTTGGGGGTTCCAAGTAATTTTCTAGCAAAAAAAAATACATATATATATTTTTTTTAACTTGTAAACAACAAATCTCAGAAAGAGGCTTGGCCCTTAAGTAGTTAATTGAACAAGCTGAAGTTAGAAGCTTATTGGCTGCCTGGGAATGCTGAGCTCATGTACACAGGGAGAGGCGTGAAATGTTATGTGAGCCTGAATTGTACACTGTTTATTTGTACAAGTGTGTCAGATACTGATCAATGTCGATCAAATGCATACCATGTTTGTACCTCTAATTTTTCTACATCTCAATAAAAACTTGATTTTGAAGTTTAAAAAAAGAAGCTTATTGGCTACCATGCATAGCGGCACCAGATTTAGCACTATCCAGTTTTAGTAAATCAACCCCACAATCAAGAGTAGTTGATCTGCACAAGGCTGGGAAGTGATACAAAGCAATCTCAAAGTGTTTAGTTATCCATCCGTTAATAGTGATCTATAAATGGAGAGTTTAGTACTGTGGCTACTCTTTCTAGAAGTGGGCACCAAGATGACTCCCAAGCCATAGTGAAGAATCCTCACTGAGGTAAAGAAGAACCTACAAGTAAAAACTAAAGGCTTGAAGACATCACTGGAACAGGCAAACATCCCGGAGTCTACCATACGCGAGTCTTTAAGCGGACCGTGTCCCTGGCAGAGCACCAAGGAGGAAGCTCTCCAAAATAACTTTGCAAAGAGCACCTTGGCAAACAACAATGCTACTGGGGAAATGTTTTGTGGACCATAGAAATAAAAGTTGAATTGTTTGGGAAGACTATTCAGCACTATGTATGGCACAGCTTACCAATTTCAAAGCATCATCCAACGGTGAAGTATGGTGGAGGGAACATTATTATTTGGGCTTGCTGCACTGCCTCAGGGCTTGGACCACTTGATATCTTCAAAGAGAAAATTAATTCCAAAGTTTACCAAAATATCCTACAGGATAATGTCAGGATGGCTGCTCGCCAGCTGAAGCTTAGTAAAAGTTGGGTGATACAGTAGTACAATGACCCTAAACATTAAAGTAAATCCACCACAGACTGGCTTCAGGAGAAAGAAAACGCGTCTTTTGGAGTGGCCCAGTCAGAGTGCAGACCTTAACCCCATAGAGATGCTGTGGAAAGACCTCGAGAGCTGTTTACACCAGGCGTCCTACAAATGTGTCCGAGCTGAAGCAGGTCAAAAATTCCCATACAAAACCGATACGAAAATCCTGAAGGTCCGTACAATCCAATCCCCCAAATGGTCAGAGGCAGAAGACAGAAAAAATTGCTCAGCACATACCAGGTGGAGGAGTCCCAGGTATAAATCTCACGCAAAAAAAAAAAAAAAAAAAAAAAAAAAAGGGGAACACGCCTAGGCATATAGGTGTGAAAAAGTATTTGCCCTCTTCCTGATTTTTTGCATATTTGTCACACTTAAATTACTCAGATTATCAAACTAATTTTATTATTACACAAAGATAACCCAAGTAAATACAAAATGCAGTTTTTAAATGATGGTTTCAATTATTAAGGCAAAAAAGCTGTCCAAACCTGCCTGGCTTTATGTGAAAAAGTAATTGCCCCCTAAACCTAATAACTGCTTGTGCCACCCTTGGCGGCAACAACTGCAATCAAGCGTTTGCAATAACTGGCAAGGAGTCATTCACATTGCTGTGGAGCAATTTTGGCCCACGCTTCTTTGCAGAATTGTTTTTATTCAGCCACATTGGTGGGTTTTTCAGCATGAATGGCCTGTGTAAAGTCATGACACAGCATCTCAATTGGATTTAAGTCTGGGCTATGACTAGGGCACTCCAAAAACAAAATTTTGCTTTGTTTGAACCATTCGAAGGTGGACTTGCGGTTGTGTTTTGGATCATTGTCCTGCTGCGTAACCCAAGTGCACTTGAGGTCAGAAACTGATGGCCGGACATTCTCCTTTAGGATTTTCTCATAGAGCTCTGAATTCATGGTTCCATCAATTATGGCAAGTTTTGGGGATAATCAAGATGTTTTTTTGGAAAATTGAGACGAGCCTTTGTGTTATTTTTGGTCAGCAATGGCCTTCTCCCATGGATGCCATGTTTGCACAGTCTCTTTCTTATTGTTGAATTGTGAACACCGAGGCCTGCAGTTCTCTAGATGTTGTTCTGGGTTCTTTTATGACCTCCTGGATGAGTCGTCGTCATGCTCTTGGAGTAATTTCTGTAGGACGGCCACTCCCAGGAAGGTTCACCACTGTTCCAAGTTATCTTCATTTGTGGAAAATAGCTCTCCCTGTGATTCACTGGGGTTCCAATACCTTAGAAATGGCTTTGAAACCCTTCCTAGACTGATACACGAACATTTTGTTTCTAATCTGTTCTTGATTTTTTTTAGATTGTGGCATGATCTGTGGCTTTTTGAGATCGGTTAGCATGCTTAACTTTGTCAGACAGCTTCTATTTATGCGATTTCGTGATTCAACAGGTCTGGCAGTAATCAGGCCTGGGTGTGGCAAGTGAAATTAAACTTTGTTTTCTAAAAAAAAAAATTGTGGTTAATCACAGTTCATTCATGATTCAGCATAGGAGGGGGCAATTACTTTTTCACACAACTGTACAGTATAGGGATATAGAGGAGGAACCACCATAGAGAATGAAAAATTCTCAATTTTGTTGCCAACATCCCAGTAATTGGAGTTTATAGAAAACCAAAAAGGATAAGAGTACCCCCCGGTACTATGGGACTTCACACAATGTTTTATAAAAATATGAAATTTATTAATATTTAGACAGGTTATTTATTTAGAAGGGTTGCTCACCCAATTGACCATTACATGTCGGAGAGATCTCTCTCCTCTTCTTTTTAATATTCTCTTCTTTTAAAACTTTGCAAGAGATATAAGTTTTCATGATACAGCATTTGTATGCATGTTGTCTTTTGTCATGGCTGTCATGTTCCATATGTTTGGCGCAATCTATGCTCTATCCATGTTTTGAAACTGTGTATTTGCTCTCTTTCAGAGTACTTTGATACCAACTTCTCCATGCCCCTAAAGAAGGGATACATGTTATTTTCCCAAAACGCATCTGGGCTATAAGAGAAATGTTTTTTTCCTTTAAAGTCTATGTAGCTCTTTTTTGAGCATGGTACCATATATATGCTGTAATTACATATACCGTTTTGTGGTATGTTACACCATTATAATGGTTTTGAATGTCTAAATATTAATACATTTCATATTTTTATAAAACATATTGTGTATAAAAGTTCGCCCATAAAGTCTCATAGTACCGGGGGGTACTCTTATCCTTTTCGGTTTTCTATAAACTGTACAGTATATGCCTAGGTGGTGGGCAGAGCAGACAGCGGTGACTGACATTCATCAGTTCTCTGCTCACAGAGCACTGACAACTGAGCGATCGTCAGTCTTTGATCGCTCAGTCCTCAGTCTTATACACACAACCGATTTTCATGTTGAGAAAAATGCCATTTTTTATATTGGTCATTAAAAACAACCATGTGTAGGCTCCAGAGAATTTTTCTCGACGTGAAAAATGTTCGTGTGTAGGCTTTAACGACGGGGGGAAAACGCGCATGCTCAGAAGCAGGTTATGAGAAGGGAAATTTGCATAATCAGCCCAAAGGGTGGCGCCAATCGAATGGAACTTCCCCTTTATAGTGCCGTACGTCACCGCGCTTAGCTCGAGCATTTTTTTTTCACGATCGTGTGTATGCAAGGCAGGCTTGACAAGAATCACATCGAGAGAAACGTCGTTTTTTTCCATGACATGAAAAATGGTCGTGTGTACATGGCTTTAGAGCTGGCGTGGGACAGATGAAGCATTCACCTAAAAAGTATGATTTATAAAAGGAGAAAAAACACCTTACTACTGTTAATTTCAAGGGGTTCCCATACTTTTTCTTGCCACTGTAAATAATTCCACACATGAAAAGAAGTGCTCGTCATTGCACAAAAATCTTTAAATTCAATTATGCTAAGAAAAAAATGGCAGGCAAAGGGCAAAAGCCCAGTCACGAGTGTTGCATGTGTTCTCCCTGCAGATGATCTTTCTGCATTGGCCTGCACTGTCTGTGTGGAGGCAGCCATCTTGCTTGAAGCAGGCCTTGGCTTACTCATGTCAGAGCCTCCAGCAAGGACACTCAAACAGGACAATAGCGCACTTGCAAATCTGTATTTTGAGAATAGTACCAGTTTACACAAAATGGCTACATTTCTCAGGGTGCTGCTCGGGTACAATTAACAACTCTTGATGCAACATAGCAAATCTTCAGTTTTTTTTATTTAGTTCAGATCCACTTTAACTATGTGTGTGTGTGTTACTTCTCCTAAGGAAACACTTGAGAAGGTAATGGATCTGAGGAAGTGTAGATGTCTAATTGGCAATTCTCACCAAGACATTCATTCATCTATAGTCACCTTCAAAAACCGAAAGGAGTAGGCCAGTTAAGATAAAAAAATAATTGGGTCACGGTGAGAGAAGAAATGTCCTTGTAAGACATGGCAAACTATTTCATTGAATTCAATGTCATCCCAGACCATGCAGTAATTGAAACATGTTTACTCACCTTTACACAGTTCTGTTAGAAGCAAGAATTCACCTTGGCCAGTATCCGAATCTTCTTTCCCTATTGAAGCTGCTGAACTAAACTGGACTATGTTTGGATGTCCAGATAATTTTTTCTGTTAGCAATAGCTTAAGGAACTTTTGCAGCAAACTCATTGATTTGCACATTTTTTTTCTCCAGAGCAAAACATTTGTAAACAAATGTATATTCTAAAAATGATCTGTAGCTTTTTTTTAAATAACCAACATGTTATGCTTACCTGCTATGTGCAACAGTTTTACACACAGCAGTCCCGATCCTCCTTTTCTGGGGCCCCCACTGGTGCTCCTGGCTCCTCCTGCATTTGATGCCCTCCTAAAAAGCTGTTGCTAGGCAGGTTACTCGAGCAGGCTCGATCCTGAGATGCACTCACAATGTGTGCATCTTAACACTAACCGTGCAGCTTGGGAATTAAAAATCAGGAGAAAAAATAAAATAAAAAAAGCTACCCATGGGTCCCCTTGCACTGTAAGGGTTAAATGTTTATTAACTCTAGGGGTAAAGGAAGAAGGTGTTAAACTTGGCTCACTCCTTCCTACAGCACTCTCCTCTGCTCTTGGTTGTTGGTAGACCGTGCATCGCGCACCTTAAAGAGGTGGTCCACCCCCTTAATTAAAAATTGAAAGTCAGCAGCTACAAATACTGCAGCTGCTGACTTTTAATACATGGACACTCGGGTGCAGCTGCTGCCATTGCCAGTAAGGGAACCCGGCATTGAAGCCTTTCCGCTTCCATGCCAGGTCCCTACTGTGCATGCGCAAAGCGCACTGCGCCAATGGGTCCAGCGGTGGAGGAGGGGGCCACACTCAAAAGTGGGGACATGCACCTGTTCCCACCTCCCCCCGAAAGGTGCCAGTGGTGGGGGGGGGGGGTGAAGATGGATAAGTGGAAGTTCAACTTTTCAGTGAGACTCCACTTTAAAGAAAGTTGTTTGGGGGACTGGTCACATAAAATTGAGTAAATCTGTTGGAGCAAGGAGTGAGGTTATACACCAGAATCAATATCTTCCGCTTTTGGGTGGAACTCAGCTTTAATGCTAGAACTACTGCTCATCCATCTCCTCCCCTCCAGTGCCACATTTGTCTTCTTTCAGGGGTACCCATTTTTGACAGGTACCTTGTACCCTCTTCTGTCGGACCTCACCGAGGCGAGGCACCTCAGAAGTTCAGCCCCCTCTGCTGCCGGGCCAGTAAGGGAGTGCAGCACGCTTCACGCATGCGCAGTAG